>NC_063168.1:3506862-4706862 GCF_023159225.1 Perognathus longimembris pacificus | reverse complement strand
CTGTACAACAAATGAGCATAAGGAGTATTATAGTTTAGATCTTAAAAGTTTCTCCAAAAATGACTAATTGTTCCTAAAGTCAATTCCATCTTTAAAAGCATTGCTTTTGAAATGAACTCCAAGAAAAGGGAAAATATATCTGAGAGCCCCAGGCAAGTGGGTGTCTTCAAATGGAGGAAGAGGGTCCTTAATCCATTGGGTGTCCTCTTTTCCAAAAATAAATGAATGAAATAGAAATGCATAGGAGACAGAGAGAGAGAGAGAGAGAGAGAGAGAGAGAGAGAGAGAGAGAGAGAGAGAGAGAGAGGAGAGGCGCAATTGCAGTACAACTCACGGAGAGTGCTTTCTTCTAATGTATGGCTTTGGGATGCTTTCTGCACATGCAATTTAAAAAAAAGTTGAAAATTTCTTGCCTTAGGCAGAGCTTATGTCATTTCATTTTCAGCAGAAGATGAAATAAACAACCAAAAACGACAGCTCAGAGCCCCCGTAGCTTGTCTAAGTGGGGAGTTAAACACGCAGTTGTCCCTGTCTGCACTTCTCAATTAGAACCCAGTCTTCCTCTGGCCGGGCTAGAAGTGGCAGCAGAGGCCGTGTCCTTGTCCCATGTTCCCAATGGGGGAGATAGCGACCAGTGACCAAGATGGCTGGACAGCTTCTCACTTTCATCCCGAGAACCAGGAAAGCTATCCCTGGGATCACAGAGGAAAGAACGTAGAGTATTCTGGCGCCCTTCCTTTCCATTTTCTTTTTATGCTTCTTCATGTCTCGGCAGCTCTGGAGTGTCGCTCCGAGTGCCCTTCTTGCTGGGACCAGCAGGTTGTTGATGACGCTCCCAGCTGTTTTTCCTTCGGTGGCTTTCCACCTCAAGTTTTTGCTCAGGGCTGCCTGGGTCTGGAGACTCTGCCTGTGTCCTCCTGGGCCGCTGGAATGGCAGGCGTGACCACCTCACCAGACTCCCTAATCGAGACGAAGGTTTCACTGACATTTGCCCTGCTCTAGCATGGCTTCACGCAGCGATCCTCCCGATCTCTGCCTCCTTAGAAGCTGGGATCACAGGCACTATCACCATACCCAGCTCCAATTTGTGTGTGCGTATGCATATGCTACTGGGATTTGAACTCAGGGCCTTGCGCTTTCGAGGCGGGTACGCTGCCCCTTGAGCCACGTTGCCAGCGTCTGAGACCTTTTAAATGGTCCTTTATACCATGACTTTTGATGAGAGTTCCAAGTGTCCTTGAAATAAACGTGTGTAGGGTTGGTTGTCTTCTACGAATGCCAATTAATTTGGTTGACACTGTTGCTCAAATATTTGTATTGAGAACTGTGTCCTACTAATCACCACTCAAAGGAGTGTAACTATATTTAACCATTGATTTGTCTTCCTCTTGTTAATAATCCAGTCCACTCTTTATCTGAATGTGTTTGGCTGCTTTTTTTTTTATTAAGAGCATCATTGCTGTGTTTGGATTTGAGAGAGGCAATGTTAATCCTCAGGAGACAAATCTTGCACAGCCACCATGAGCCAGTGCTTGTTTTCTACCCCGTGTTGCCTTCCACAAAGGTCACTACCACCACAGGCCAGAAACAAGGACCAAACAATCACCAACTGAAACCTTTGAAACCGTGAGCCCTGGTTAACCTTCCCCTCGGCCATTTTGTCACAGCGACGGAGAGCTGACTGGTCCTAATACATACATAGAGGACTTGGGGGTCTTTTTAATGAATTGTCTCTGGGATGATTAGAAAACATCCCTCTTTATCTCTGGTAATACTCCTTGAAGTTGACCTTGACATATTAATAGATGTGCTCATGCTTTTCTGTAATTATCAGTGGCAGAAGGTACCTTTTGCTTTAAACAGAAATTAAGAAACAGAAAATTCCTCATTCCATCTCTCTCCTTTTGTTTTCATGTACATTTGAGCTCTCATCTACTTTTATTTCCCTTTAGTCAAATGAACTTCCTTTAATACTTCTGGTGATACAGTGTCCTGACATTTTCCCTTAGTTTCTCTTTAACTTGAAGTATCTTAGTTACACTTCAATTTTTTGGAAGATATAATTGCTAGAAATACAATTCTAAATTGACATTTCTTTCCTTTCAGTACCTCAGAGATTCTTTTTATATTTTAGTATTTTTAATCATTTTCTTATCTACAAGATTGCTTTATTTTTGCCTGATTTAACTTCTTTTTCTGTCTTTAATGTTCAGAAATTTTACTAAGATCCCTCCAGAGGTGGTGTTTTTGTTTATAAGCTTGATCTTGTTGAATGGGAAGCTCCTACATTGATGTAGCTCATCAAATTTGGAAAACATTTTGCTGTTTTATGTTTACTATTTTTGCTTTACTAATGCTTGCCTTTCTATCTGAAACCTCAGTTCTACACATATTTAAATTTTATGTCAAGTTAGGGAACAAAAGACATTGTACAAAAGGAAATGTACTCATTACCTGACTTGTGTAATTATAAACCCTCTTTGCCTTACCTCTATAATAACAATGAAGTAAATTAATTAAAAAAAAAGTGTATCTGTTTCTGCTGAAAGTCCCGATCATTTGCTTATACAGTCCCATTTTTGTTATAAATCCTTGAATAAACCGCATGCCAATGGTTCAGGCCTGCAATCCTAGCTACTCAGTTTCTGGAGATGAAGAAAGGCTCTCAGGATTCCATCTTCAGTTAACCAGCAAAATGTGGAAGCACAGACGTGGTTCAAATGGTAGAGAGACAACGATGCAAGCAGGAAGCCCTGAAATCAGGCCTTGGTGTTAGCAAATAGCACTAATAATCCTTGAGGAACATATAGTGGATTTTTAAGATATCCTATCTTCGAACTCTGCTCTTCTGCCATCTCTTTGATTCTATTTTTCTCCAGGCCTTAGGCTATATTTCCCACTTCTCTGTTGTCTGGTAATTTTTTTTTTTATTGTATGCTGTACATCGTGAATGTAATGTTGTTGAGAGTCTAGCGATTGTCTTCTTGCTTTCAAGAGTGTTGGGCTTCGTTCCTGCAGGTTGTTACTTTCCTGACCGTCAGATTCGTTTTAAGCTTTTCCAGGGCAGGTTAGGTAGATCATATGCCAAGGCACAACTTTTCTAAGGTCCTAAAAAAATGCAGAGGATTGCTTTCCCTCTTTAGTGAGGGTCTTTCCTCTGGCTGGTTGGACTGCCTCTGTTTCCTAGCACTGTTTTTCTCTCTCTGGCCATTTACCTCTTAGTAGGCTTTGTGGAATTTCCAAATTCTTGCGTAGCACAGATTCAGCAGGTCCACTATGAAGGGTTCTGGGATTTTGCAGTTTCTTCTCTGATCTCTTCCCTCTCAAATTCCTGCTGCCCCTGTCAGCACTGAAACTAGGATTTTTACTACATCCATGGAGAACACTGCTCTCTTTCCCAGCTCCACTTTCATGCTTCAATCTAGACTGTGCTCTCAGGCATCGACCGTACTTCTGTCGTAAATCAAAAGTCATTTCATCCATTCGTCCCTCCCTCAGGAGTCCCATCCTGTGCTGTCAATCGGACAATGGCCGAGAGCTTTGTTCTCCTGTTCTTTCCGAGTGTATTTTTGGTTTGGGGAACATATAAGACTGATAGCCAACGTGGTATCATGGGCTGAACTGGAAGCCACAAATAGGCTCTATTTTTATAGACTTCTTGCTGCCATATTTCATGTGACACAAGAGCATGAGGGTTCCGGAAGGGTTCTCGTCCTTTGTCCTGTGTGAATGCTTCAGTCTTTTGGAGTCTTTATAATGATGTGCACCCGGCCTGGCTTGGGGTTGGAACAAGATCCTCTGCAGTTGATTGACCTTAGGCAAGTTTGTATTCCTTTTTCCTTACATACAAAAAGACGATAAAACTTGCACTTCTGAGAAGTTTTCCATAATTCAGTGTTCAGGGTTTAGGTTGTTGAAGGGATGTGCTCTATAAGTGTGATTCTGTGAGCTGGAGATTGGGAAGTGACATATACCTCTCTCTCTCTCTTTCTCGCTCGCTCTCTCTCGTCTGTCTCTCTTGTTGTGCACATGGCAAGTTTGACTTGCTTTGTTTACTAAAGCATTTTGAGACAACAGCCCTTGGTAAGGTGTAGGTGTTATTAATATCTCTGAATCACTATGCAGTTCTATAAATATCTTTCCCTCTTCTAGCTATGTTATTTTCTGCCTTACCTCACAAAAATGCAAGTAAGCAATAAACTATGAATTAAGGCCCCTTGTTGTCTGTGCTGTAATTAAGGAGGCATGAGATAGGACAGCTTGTGCATGTGAGAAAGAGGAGCATGAGTGCAATGCTGCCTGCCTCTAAAGTGATCATGAAAAAGGGTTGATTGCACAAGCACTCAGTGGAGAGGCGCAGGGCCAGGACCAAAGGTGAAGGGCCAGCACCTGTTGTAATCTGTAAGGATTTTCTTTGCTAGACTTTAGTTTTCTCACAACTAGTTTTCCGACCTAGTAAGTATTCTGTTTAAACCCACAACATGGTACCTGCATTGCTTTTTTGCCTATCCACAAAACACAACCATCAGCCACTCATCCATCCCAGTCATATACTTTCTCTGTTTTGTAAGATAATTGGTAAAGTTTTAGAAAAATTCGGTCCTTTGCATATGTCTTTGATCACTTAGGATCAAAGAAACAATCTTTATTCTTTATTGAGAAAATGTCTTCAGTCGTGTGTGTGTGTGCGTGCGTGTCTGTTTGGTGCTGGTCCTGAGCTTTAAACTCAGGGCCTGGATACTGTTGTCTCAGAGATTTTGTACTCAAGGCTAGCACTGTACCACTTGAGCCACAGGTCCACTTCAGCTTTTTGGGGTCGTTATTTGGAGATAAGAGTATCATGGACTTTCCTGCCTGAGCTGACTTTGGATCGCAATCCTCAGCTTTCAGCCACCTGAGTAGCTAGGACTACAGGTATCATGTTGCAGGTACAGTATGAGCCACTAAGCCCTGGTGAATTGCTTTTTAGAAGGACTTCATAGGATAATGGAGAAAATTCTACTAGGAAGAGGAAAGCTATAGTTTCTGACAAATGGAATTTGTTTGCTTTATATAATAACTTTTCATTTCATCAGCTCTTTAGAAAGAAAATTGACAACCATCAGAGGAAACTGTGGAGAGAAGTTATGAAGCAGCCTTTGAACATGGAAGAATTGGGGATGAGACAGATATGAATTCAGGTCCAATTCTACCCTTGTTAGCACTGAATATAAGCAAGCAAATAAACTCCTCTAACACTGTTTTCTAGTATGCAAAATTAGAGTAAAAATGGCTGGCTAACAGGGCTATAAGGAACATGAAATGACAAGATGTGGTTTCATACATGATTATTGCAATAATTACTGCTACCATTGTGGGGCATGGCCTGTGGCCTGCAGAGCGCTCCAGTAAAGACTGTTTTAGGGTAGATTAGGAAGTTGCCTCTCAATTCTTTTAATGGCATCAAATCTCATCTCTCCCTCTCTTGCCATTTGAGGCACTGACTACTCAGCGAGATGACTGCCTCTTTCTCTCAGTGTATTTGGTCTTAGGAACAAACAAGGAGCCCTAACACTCACCCACGTGAATGCCACCAGAGAAAGCGCCATGCCCCATTTATTCGTTTTTAAAATTCATTGTTTATACTATATTATTTGAGCCACTTCCTTTTCTGTGGTTACAGTTGGTTTTGAAATTGCATTTACCTCGTTTACATTGTAGTTTGGGATTTTTGTTTG
Organism: Perognathus longimembris pacificus; assembly: GCF_023159225.1. Classification (NCBI taxonomy): domain Eukaryota; kingdom Metazoa; phylum Chordata; class Mammalia; order Rodentia; family Heteromyidae; genus Perognathus; species Perognathus longimembris. The sequence goes on along the minus strand of NC_063168.1, from coordinate 4,701,145 downwards.
TTGGGGTGTCATTGTTATGATCATTAGCTTCTCTCTTCTGAGAGAAATGGCTGCCCAATAAGATAACTGCCATGTAAAACCAACAGAGGTACAAACTGCAGCACGGAAGAGGCAAAGTAGCATAACTCCTCTTCAGTAAGTAAATCCAAAGATATAGAAAATAAATTCAAAAGCCCATTATGTAAAATGACTAACATCCTCAATGAAAATTTAAGTAAATGTAGGAATCAAAGAGGTCAATGCAAGACTTAAATAAGAAATTCAACAAAGTGCATGAGAAATTCAACCAAGAGCTTCTGAAAAAAAAATCTTACAAATGAAAAACCCCATGAATCAAAAACTCAGTTGGAAGCATCACTAACAGACTAGAATAAATATTACCAAGGATTAAAGACAAGGTTTAAAAGTTACTACATTCAAATGAATTAAAGAAAAAAATACAATCATGAACACAATATACAAAACCTCAGAGACACAATTAGGAGATCAGCCTATTGTACATAGTATAGACAAGGAAACTGAGATACAGGCTAAAGGCACAGAAAACAATTCAGTGGAACTATAACAGAAAACTCCACAATCTAGGGAAGTAGATGGACATCCATATACAGGAGTTATCAGAATCTCAAATAGATATGATCAGAAAAGAACCTCTCTGTGTCAGAGTTAACACCCATGATGACAAAACAAAGAAAGAGTACAGAAAGCTGTAAGAGATAACATAATGTTATTTACAAATGAAAACCTATCCAAATGACAGCAGACTCTCAGTAGCTACTCTAAAGGCCAGGAGAGAATGGACTGATTTATTTCAAATCCTAAACAAAGAGTACTACATCCAGGAAAATTACCTTTTAGAATTGAGGGAAAAATAAAGAACGTCTACGGAAGCATAATCCAAAGCAGTTCATTATCTTTTTTTTTTCTTCACAGTGTCCAGAGTTTATTTTCTAAGCATGTTTTCTTCAATGAGGGAAACAAGAATTTAGGGGAAAAATCTTTCCAAAGCTAGGATAAGAAAATTAAGAGAGAAGTGAAGAGTTGAATTCATATTAGAGTTCTTTTTTCTTTTCTTGATTTCTTTCTATTCATGCTTTCTTCTATCCTTTCTGTAACTTTTAGATTACTATTGAATAAAAAGATACTTTAATGTTACTTTTTTCAGCTCTTTTTTTTTCTTATTTTGTGTGGTATTTAATGGAGGAACTATTAAGGAATAACACAATTGGAACAAAGAGCACACTTGTCCCCACAATTTTCTCTAGTGTTCCCATAAGAACTGTATGACTTTTAAACACTTTAGCTTACATGTTCTCATTTGACCTTCTCTTTATACCTCAAATCTGGTTTTTTTACCCTTTTGTTTATCTCATATTTGATCTCTAACAATTTATTTTCCTTTCCCACCCCTTTATATAGTATGCAGTATAATTATATAGTATAGTTATATAGTATAATTTTTAGCTACTTAATTTTTTTTTTTTTGCCAAATTAAATACTTTGCAGGTGCTAAGGTTGAACGCCAGGCGCCTCGTGCTCTGCCTCATGGGCTGTGTCCCACGGTCTTTGTGTGTTGAGACAGTCTTCCTGCTATCTTTCTCTGGGCTGGCCCAGAACTCAGTCCTCTTGCTTCCTCCTCCCAGAATTGCTGGAGGTGCGGGGGAGGGGGGAAGGGTCCCGAGTGGCCAGTGGGCCTCGGCCTGGGCCTTGCCTCGGTCACTGGGGGCGGGTGGGCCTTGCCGCGGGACACGCGGGGCGAACGCCACAACCCCGGACTGGCTCGGGCCGCTGTCCTCGTGGCCTAGCAGTTCATTATCTTGAGTTAGCATTGCAGAAGATCCTTAGAGGAATACTACACAGATAAAGAAAGATGTACACCAGCATGAAAGCTGAGAAAAGAGTAAATCTCACTAATAGAACTCACAAATGAGAATGAGGAGAGAATTAAACATTAACGCCTCAGTAAAGCACTAAACTTCTAAAAAGAAGGGAGAGATTAGTAAGCAAAAAAACCCTAAGTATCAATAGTTTCAACCCTCAAAAGATGCAAACTGGATGAATAAATTTAAAAAATAAGATCCAACTATTTGCTGTGTGTAAGAAACTCACCTCATTGACAAAGACACACAGAGACTGAGAAAGAATGAAATCACATTCTAGCAGATGGAATACTAGAGCCGCTATACACATCTTACCAAGCACTCTTAGACCAAATAAGTGGTGATTCCTGAAAAAATGTTACTGCATACTAGTGAAGGTAAAAATCCATTGAGTAAATATAATGGTTGTAAGTAGGTGTGCCCCAAATGTTGGTGCCTCAATTTCCTAAAACAAACATTCCAGAATGTAAAGGGACAGATAGCTCTGGATATAATAATAGTAAGAGTCATCAATACTCCGCTCTCGTAAATCTATGGATCATCCAGACAAAAGCACAACAAAGAAAGTTCAGACTTTTAACTGTAATTTTTAAAGTTGAAGGAAAAAAGAACCTAGATGAAAGCGAAGGATAAAGAGTGAGGAAAGGAAGAAGGAGGAAGGAGTGAAAGGAAGAGGAAAGGGAGGAGAGAGAGGAGGGAGGGAGAGAGGGATGGTGGGAAGGAGGATGGAAGGGAGGAAGGGAGGGAAGGAGGAAGGGTAGGAAGGAAGGAAAGGGAAGGAGGAAAGAAGGAAGGAAGGGGAGATAAGGGAAGGAAAGGGAAGGAAAGGGAAGGAGGGAGGGAGGGAGGAGGGGAGAAGCTGAAGACAAGTCAGGGGTTTCTCATTCATTGCTCCCCTTTCCAATTACCCTCCTCCACAGTTTTTTCCCACTCTGCAGGAAAAGTTCACTGGCATCTATTTAAAGGACTGTTGTAGGGTAACTTTACAGGGTAAATACTTTCCACTTGTGCATTTAAGTTGTACACCTCTTGAGAGGGCTCAACAGGCTTGCTAGTTTTCTAACAGTCTGAGTGTGATGATTCTTAGTGACTAAACTTTTTGTACTAGTTTATCTTCTCTTTCTTGATGCAAGGGAGCATTTTGTCATACTTTCATATCTTTTCTTAATTTTTGCTACATGTCATATCTCTTAGGTCCAGATTTGCATTTTGTATTTGAAATGGAGGGAAGAATAGGGTTAATAGACCTTCACTGGCCAACACTTTATGCGAGACTTGTCTTTAGTTATTTCAGTACTCACTGGAGGTAGAAAACTTTGCTCTCATTTTACAAGTGTAAAAGCAGAGGAACTAAAAGATTGCATAGCGAGTACAAGGCAATGTTGTGTTTAATAGCCTGGTTAGAACATTATCAGTTCCATGTGTCAGAAATCCACTTCCAACTGGCTTAGCCAGAGAGTGGCTTACAGATCTCCACAACTGAGAGATGTAGGCAAATTCAGACACAGCAGACTTCAGGACTCAATCTAGCTATTTCCTGTTCTAAACCTGGCTCTTACCTTATTCAGTCAGGATGACTGCCAGAACCTCGTGTTTTCATCATACATTTCCAGCTATCCCACCAGGAAAAGCACTTCTCTTTTTAATTGTCCCATTACAGATTCAGAACTGAATCTCACTGGCCTGCCTGAGCTGCTACATGCTGTAATCTCGATGCTTGAGCCCCTGTACTTTGCCATTTTTGCATATTAGAGACTAACATCCCAGAGTTGGAGTTTGGGGGAAATGAGATCATGAGAGTGGCCTTCTCGTGAACAAGACAAATGCCCTTATAAAAAAGACCAGGGAAATCTTCCCCTCCCTGCCACAGGAGGACACAGCAAGGATGGCTGTCTACTCATGCGAAGAGAGCCCGCACCAGACACTAAATCTGCCAGTGTCTTGACCTCAGAATTACAGTCCCCAGAACTGTAAGAAACACATTTCCACTGTTTTTAAGCCACTCGTCTGTGGTATTGGGTTACAGCTGTCCAGACAGGACTAAGCATCGTGATCAGCTCTGAGAAAATCGTGTGGATCTGTGGCTTGTCTAGGTTGTGTTCACTTTCCACCCCACCGCCGTCAGGGTACAGGGTGGGACAAACCACACAGCTCAGCCGTAGAGCCTGAGTAGGGTAGGGCACATTTCCAAGATCCATCCAGAGGCTGCGTTCAGGAGGAGGTAACTGCAAGTGGAAGGACAGAAATGAATGATGCTCTGCCCGACATCTACAGCTGTCAGCCCTGGGCCTCGCCTGAACGGACTAGCCAGGAAGTCACGCCATCTGAGGCAAGAAGGGAGACGTTGAACCAAACAGGTCCATTCTGTTCTAACTCAGTATGCTTTATGAGTTATTAAGAGGGGAAAAGGAAATCAGACACGTTTCTCCATCCTGAGGAGGCTCACAGCTCGTGCAATAGGTGTGTGCATTCGTGCTGGCCAGCAGCCTCAGAAGGTAGGGGAAAGAAATGCCAACTGGAGAGGAACAGAAAGGCACAATGTCCAGTGCATCTGATCGTACAAAACAATATGTATCAAAATGAACTCCAGGAAATGAAAACAAGAGGTTTTATTCTTCTTTGCCACTCTCATTTTCTTTCCTTTGTGTTCTGTTCGTTCATTTCTTTGTCTGTGGGAGTGCAAGGAGAGGCACAGAAATGGAGGGACAAGGGGTGAGCAAACGTAGCAGTGGACACTATGTTGAAAATTAACTATATAATTTATGGGTGAAGGTGGGAGGAAAAAACTGGGAGAGATTGAGGGAAGGGGTGACGGTCAAAAGAAATATACTCATTACCTGACTTATATAACTCTAACTCCTCTGTACATCACATTTATAATAACAACAAAAACTCTGTTAAAAGAAATGCCAACCACAGAATACTTATCCTGTGCCTATTCATGCACTGGAACTACGGTTATACAGTGTCTTTCCTTTCCAGGGACTACTACCAATGCTCCTCCGGGGCCCATTCTCCACTGCTGATCAGAGTTTCTGGGCCCAGAAAAAGAAGGAAGCAAATGAAGCACATGGCAGCTGGGAGGAAGTGAGTTACACACTAGATCCCACATCTGCCCCGAGGGCCCCTCTCTACATAGACTCTTGGTCACTCTTAGGGGTCACCTGTAGGTGAGTCCCGAAGGTTCTGAAGCCCCATTACCAGGATGAATGTCCCCTCCCAACATCGCATCTCAACCCTTGACCTTAGGCAAGTTACTTAACCTCTCAGTGCTTCCGTTTTCCTCTTCAGCAAATAAGTCAATGGAAGTAAAGCACGTAGCGCTATACCTGAGCAATGCCCGCCCAATGCAAAAATCAGCCTTAGTGAGCTATTATTACCGCCTCACCTGGGTATCATGAAAAGTAAATGAGTTAATAACACATGGAGCACGTTAAATGGGGCTCAATATATAGTAAATGATGAGTGTTTGTCATTGTTATTACTTAGAAATGAATAGGAGAGCTGGCCATACATGGTGGCCAGTCTCACAGCCTTGGCATTGTTACATAAGTCTGAGGAGTGATGAAATCACCGCCATGTTTTCGTCTCTCCCGGTCCAGGGGCGCCCAGCCTGGGCTGCTCACCGCAGCCACTTGGGGAGAGAGTGCCGGGAACTGTACGCCCAGAGACTCCGAGCGTGGAGACGCCACTGGTTCCAGTTGTCGCCTGAAGTTCAGTCTCTGGACTCTGCCAATTTACCACGAGAGCAGGGTTGTCAAGAAAGGAGAAGTGAAAGGTTTATTCATTGACGAAGCAAGTGAGAGAAGTAGAGACTCTGGTCAAAAGCTGCTGTCCTGCTTAGGAGCTCTATGCTGGGGTACGGTAGCCCAGTTCCCCTTCCCTCCTGGCTTACTGGAGCCACATCTCTGAAGATGTATACCTGTGTGACAGAGACAGGAGGGGACAGGCACGGGGGATGGGGAATTGTCCAGTTTGGTACAAAGGGTATCCATCTTGAGTTCCCCAGCATGGGGGTCGGGGGGAGAAAGAGTCAGCTTAAATTCCCATGCACAGGCCCCAGAAAAATAGGCAGCAGCAGACGCCGGCAGCCACGTTATTTGGTAGTTGCTGGCACACGGTGGGTAGACAGAGCTGAGAGCCCGCCTTGGTGGGGTCTACTAGAGAGGGAGGCCAGGATGGCTCCCAGGGTAGGGAGATAACGGAGGAGAGGGCTATGCAAGAGCCTTGAGCTATGGAAAGGTGTAGACAACCCATAGTCCTCACAGGGTCCCTTCCAGAACCTCCCAATGGTTAGAGAGCCAAGGAGGAGCCTTGGTGATCACAGCCAGCCAAGGACCCAGCGCCTTGAGAGAGAACAGAGCCCCAACAGAGCAGCCAACACGCGTAAACCTCAGTCTTCCAATCGGTGAAGGCTGGGAATGCAGCCCCTCTGAGCCTGCCCGAGAGCAAGGTACAACGTCTCCAAGTTACTAGGTATGATTTCTTCTGGGCAAGGGCTATGTGTTTCCATTCATTGGTTCGTATTTCTAGAAAATACATAGTAGTGGTGTGTTGAGAGAAGAATACACATGGTCTCTGCTTGCGTGGGCCTGGAGCAGGATATGGTGTGAAAACAGGAAGGTTCCTTCTAGGTGCCTTGAGGATGGGGTGTTCCTGGGGCACAGGCCGGTGGGCCCAAGCTCTTCAAAGGGCCCTGGCCGGGTGCTAAGTACCACGGAGAGGAGGGAAATGGCAGGCTGGGCAGGAGGAAAGGCTTGGCAAGCGGTACTCTCGGAGGCTCACGGGCAAGAATTGGCTGGGATGATGTCCTTTCACCCCGAGAGTGGGCAGAGGGGGAATGCGAGCCTGAGGACTGTCCTGAGGAAGCAGCGGGGGTCTCAGAGCCTTTGGAGAGGCCGAAGGAGGAGCGAGGGTGCTCTGGGCTCTGTGAAATCGGGGCCGGGCAGGAGGTGCCGCCTGCCAGATGCGGTTTTCCCCGCAGCACCTTACCGAGGCTCCAGACTGTTCCCATGGTAATTCGAGTCAAGCCGAGAGGCAAGTGGCTCGTCACGGCATGGTCACTTAGCCACAAATGTGATTTTTATATAATTTCATGTGGCTACATCTGTTATCCAAAATCACATCCACCTCCGGAGTGTCCACTGCTATTTTCAAACTGAAGATTAGAAGAAAGGGCACCCTTACCAAAATATCAAAATTGTGCTCTCCCTCTCCCTCCCCCTACCCTTCCCCCCCCTCCCTCCCTCCCTCCCTCCCTCCCTCCCTCCCTCTCTCTCTCCTCTCTGTGCTTTAAAGCCATCAAATTGATTCCTCTCAAGGCTAAATATAGGAATGACTAACAATGATTTCCACAAGAGCCTTAGAAATTGCTTGTAAGCGAGGAAACAGAAAATATATTATCCAGCAACCGCATCAGCAATCATTTGAGACTGTGGGCTAAATCCTGCAGCAGCACAGAAACAGGAGCAATGTGTCCCCCCCCGCAGTCGACTGGAGGGGAGCCAGGGTGCCTTCAGCCTGTTTGGAGGTGCTCCAGGGAGGGGCTGAGTGGATGCAGGGAGAAGCCGTCCTACTGTGAGTCACGGGGTGCGTTCTCTAGAAACTGAGTGGTTTACGAGCTGTGGCTCCATTTTGTCACAGGAAATGAGATTTCTCACCTTTCTCATCTCTGAGGAGGCCCCGGACATTGGAAAAAGCAGATGTGAGAGCACAAAGGTGGGTAGTGCATGATGGTCTGGACAGGCCTAGCCCAGGACCACAGCCCAAACTGCTCCATGGGCGGTAGAAGCTTAGCGAGTAAGCCAGGCCCTGGGTGACCATGTCTAAACTAGCAGGACTGCTCTTACCTGGAAGGCTCAGGACAATCCTGAAGCCGGGGAGAGGGGCAGTTCCTAGCCTCGGGCCTCTGTCCTCAGAGCCCTGATTCCCGCACACAGGTAAGAGATGCTTGGTCCGTAATTCACGCCTCTCATTGTGGGCCAGGGGTTTGCAAACGACTATGGTAGGACACTGCCTGAGTTAAGAAGGGTCTTTCCAGTCGGGTTTGGTGGCTCACGCCTATAATCCTAGCGACTCAGAGAACTGAGATTTGAGGATTGCAGTTTGCAGCCAATCTGGGCAGACGAATCCAAGAGACTCTTATTTCCAATTCACCAACCAAAAGCTGGAGTGGAGGGATAGCTCAAGGGTTAGGTGCTAGCCTTGAGCCTGTAATCCTAGCTACTCGGGAAGCTGAGACCTGAGGATCGTGGTTCAAAGCCAGCCGGGGCAGAAAAGTGCCCGTGAGACTCCTATCTCCAATTAACCACTCAAAAGCTGAAAGTGGTGCTGTAGCTCAAGTGGTACAGTGCTAGCCTTGAGCACAAAGAGGCTCAAGGACAGTGCCCAGGCCCTGAGTTCAAGCCCTACCACCAACAGAAAATAAACAACAACAACACAAAGGGTGGATGGCCCTTCCAAGCTCTGGCTCCCAGATGAGCTCTCCAGTCAGAAGAAAGGCCTCCGGGGTCATGTGGCCACTGATTAACGAATGAAACCAAAGAGAAGGGACCAGGGGCCTAACCCAAAGGGAACTCCCTTCTCTTGGGAGAGTCTGTTCTCACTAACTCCTCTTTCTTCTCTTTTGCTTTTAAATACACTTAGTTTGTTTACTTTAAATATGTTCCTGCCCTTTGGGTTTTGAATTGACAGAGTAAAAGAACCTGACTAGATGGTATGATGGGGAAAGAGTAAGCAAGAGAGACCGGGTGAGGCCAGGGTCACTATTTGATCTCCGTTGTTTTCTGGTGAGCACATTCCTTCTGCGAGTGCTAACCCATGACTTACTTTCTGGAAGGAATTCCTCGTGAAGATCCGCCATCTCTCAGTAGCCAATAGTACCTCTTCTTTGAGGGGGCACAAGCCACATCAAAGCCATAGTACCCACAAAGCCTGAACTATTAACTACCTATGCGGCAATGTACCTTTGTTTGTGTTCCCTGGACACATGTCATCCTGTTTTACCAGAGTCCCCAGGATTTTGGGTCCATTCCCATCTTCTAGAAAGCTTCTCTGGGTTCTTAGTTTCAGCCAAGCAACAGAAGAATCAGGAAGCAAAGATGGAGTCCACATGGCTCTTGCCAGAGCCCTCAGTGTAGGAAATGGAGGCAGGAAAAGAAAGGAGGCAGATTTGAACCAGGGGTCCAAGCCCGCCTTCACGCACTACCATGCACAGAACCCTACGGAATCCAAAGAATTCAATAGTAACACTCGACCTTCTGGTTTGTAAGGAAAATCTGGCTGCTTTTTAATGTTACAGCAAGCTGAATTAAACTTTTAAATCGTTACCTAAGGTCCTCCTCTATTTGTGTTTGCCCTTGAGGCACAATAATACATGTAGCGTGTGGGAAGGGGTTCCAGATCAGTGAAGATGCCCTTACCCTAGAGAAACAAAGCTTCTTCCCACACAAACCCACCGTGGCCAAAAGTACTTCATTCATACCATAGTTACAAAATTCCACGCAATACTTGCAAGTGAGTGAGTCTAATGATGAGTGTGAAAATGAGAAGTTCTGCTGTGGCAAAGACCCAAGAGAACCGAGCCTCTTTTAAAAAAGAAAAGAAAACCAACAGAAGTATTAACACAGGTGTGGGCAAGATGCATGGGCAAGATTGGGAGAAAATTCCCATATGCAAAAGATTCTTGTTCATAGGCCCTTGCTTTACTTTTAGAAGCAAAACTGCAGAGTATAACCTTTTTTAAAAAAATTTATGGTTGTGATCTAGGTAAGGAAGAAGATATAAAATTCTAGTCCAAAGGAAAAGGATTCTAGGCCATAGCCTTATTCTATCTCAAAGGATAAGTAAGCCAAATATATATTACGTGCTTTATATAAAACAAGTTTTATATTGTTTTTGCTTATAATTCCACACAGCATTTTTTTTTTTTTTGGCTAGTGCTGGGGCTTGAACTCTGGGCTCTGGGCACTGTCCCTGAAATTCTTTTGCTCAAGGCTAGTAGTCTAGCACTTGAGCCACAGCACCAGCTTTTTGGAGTAGTTCATTGGAGATGAGAGTCTCAGGGACGGGGCTGGTTTTGAACCTCCATCCTCAGATCTCAGCCTCCTGAGTAGCTGGGATTACAGGTGTGAGCCACTTGTACCTGCCTCACACAGCATTTTTTTTAAAATAAACCCTGTAACAATTCCACATGACCAGTTCTTTTAAAGATGCCATATTGTGCTTTTATGTTGGACACGACTCAGAAAGAAACATTGTACAGAAAGGTACTAAAGCTTTGCAGGCATTATCTTGCATAAGTCCACTGTGACAGGTACTCCAATAGTCCTCAAGTTATAAAAATGTGATTAAAAAAACAACCCACAAAGTGTAAGACGTAAGACCAAAGCCACACAGCCAGGAGGTGAGCAGGGTAAGTGCCCACTTCCCTGCCTTCCTCCACAGGTGGGGTCCCCCACTTCCTGGCTGGGGATCGTTTCCCTGGAGAAGTCATTGAGCTGGGTGGAAGGCAGTTATGTGCAATGCTTTCCTGGAACATCCATTTTACTTGACGGAATAATGAAATATGTCCTTAAAAATGTTCCCGAAGGGGCTGGGAATGTGGCTTAGCAGTAGATGTTTGCCTTGCATGCATGAAGCCCTGGGTTCGATTCCTCAGCACCACATATATACAAAAAAGCCAGAAATGGTGCTGTGGCTCAAGTGGCAGAGTGCTAGCCTTGAGCAAAAAAGAAGCCAGGGACAGTGCTCAGGCCCTGCGTCCAAGGCCCAGGAATATATATAGCCAGTCTATATATATATGTGTGTGTGTGTGTGTGTGTGTGTGTGTGTGTGTGTGTATATATATTCCAGCAGAGTTGTCTTCACTGAGAAATAAAATGTAAAGCATTCTACCTAAAATACAGAGGGCAAAGGCTCTGAGACCCCCCTCATGCCCCCATTTCCGGTGGAGTTCACTCTGTTGGGGGCTTTCTGGTGGGGACCTGGGAATGCAATCACGGGGAAGGTTCCAGAGAAGCCTTGTGCGAGTTGCATCTCACCATGTCAGGATTTATTTCCACAAGCGCCAGACTGATACTGAAGAGGAGAACAGATACATTTTTCTCCACCTATTAAACAATTCAAAGGCAAGAAAGGTGTTTAAGGTAGGCAGAGTGAGTTTATTTGGAAGTGAAAAGAAGAGAAAGGAGAGTTGGTGGGAGGGCCTCCTCCCACCTCCCACCTCCCACCTCCCTCCTCTGAGGAGGAGGGAGAATTCCCAGTTGGGAAGCTCCATACGCTCTTTGGGCCTTCCAGATACTCCCTCCCTCTTGGGGGGATGTACCTTTGATTTGATTTGTTAAACCGGGGTCCTGGGCTGCCAGAGGCCTTCCTGATTGGGCGCCTCCCACCTCAGCATGCGGCGGGAATGGCAGGGTCTGCCTTCAGCTCTGCATGGGGCTTTCTCTACGTGCATGCCCCTGTCTAGGAGCCCCGGGAGGGAGCAAAGCGGTTTGTGCTGGGTCACTCCTCCCCACCACGCTGATCTTTGTCCTCGTTGCCATTTCTCTTCCCCTCCAGGCCTAGCTGGGACCACCTAGCCGCCTTCTCAAGAGTGTGGGTGGGACAAGATGCTGAAAATATCCATTGCCAGGTCTCAAGATGGACCCAGCGTGACACCGGAGAGAGGGCGAGGCAGAGGACTCCCGGTGTGGCCGTGGGGAGAGGACACGAGAGAGCAGTTGATGTGTGAGCCCTCCTTAGAGACTACCTGTGACCACACGATACATGTTCGGCTGGCAGAGATTCCACACCGCCTCCCACTGGAAAGCACAATTAGAGAAGGACGCATTGCCACGTACGCCTGTCTGCTGGGAGCCCCATTCTGCAAGAGCAGGTCATCGAACCGGGGGGCTGGAGGCAGCCTTCCCCTGCGTCCTGATTGGGACCCGTCTTCCCTTACTTCTCTATAAAGCCCTGTGGTGATGAGCTGACTAGGCCCTGGGGTTACCAGAGTAGACATTACCTCTGGGTGCATCTGTGGGTGTTTCTGGGAAAGGTTGGCATTTGAATCAGTAGACCCAGGGAAACAGCTTGCCCAATGCCATGTGGGTGGATCTCATCCAATCTGTCGAGGGCCTGAATGGAACAGAAGGAGGAGGGAGGCATTTGTCCCTTTCTTCCTGCCTCCCCGCTGGTGCTGGAATGCCTCACGTCTTCTCCCCCTTGAGCTGGGATTTCCAACCGTCGCTTCCTGAATTCTGTCACTGGCCTTCGGTGTCTCTACAGAGCCCCAATCCATACACAATCTGAACCTGGCTGATGGTGAGGCTCCGGGGTGTCTGTGAGCCCTGAAACGGTGCATACGCTCATGCATTGCTCTAGGGAGATCTCCGCCAGTGAGGCGGTAACTCCTCAAAGGAAGGAGCCATGAATGCGGGTTGTTTGTTTGGTACTGGGACTTGAACTCACGGTCCGGGTGCTGTCTTCTTTTAGTTCTATTTTTTACTCAGAGCTGATGCTGTGCCATTTGAGTCACGCCTTCACTTTCAGCTCTTTGTTGATTCATTGGAGATACAAGTCCCTCAGATTTGTCTGCCCAAGCTAGCTTCAAACCACAATCCGCCTCAGCCTCCTGAGAAGCTAGGCCTCCAGGTGTGAGCCATTGGTGCCTAGCTGGGCTTTGTTGTGATTGTTGTTTCATTAAGCAGTTGTACACAGGGGATTCGATTCCACAGCTCAATGCATCCCGACGAATGTCAATTGTTCAAGTGCTGTTTTTAAAGTAGGGTCTTTGAGTTGAATGAGCATCTTTGGTGAAGCCTGGTTCAGTCGAGCTGGTCTGATACTGAAAGCCAGGGGTGACTCTTGGCCCTCACTTACCACCAAGCCACCCCCCTGCCAATCCATCCTCAGGGAGCGGTTCGGAGCCCGTCACCTGCCAGACACTGGGCGGGCACTGCTCGTAAGGCGCTAGCACATCGCGACGACGCCGCGTCCGCGTCTGTTTGTTTCTCTGTCATCTCCTGACCGAAAATAAATTTCTGTGTACTTAGTGAGTCGTACATTTCTAGCTACTGACAATAAACAAGGGGAAACAAGTTTTAATAATGTAACAGTGTGGGCTGGGCGCTGGTGGCTCACGCCTGTCAGCCTAGCGACTCAGGAGGCTGAGATCTGAGGTAATTAGCGAATCTGGGTAATGAACCACTCAGAAAAAAGCTGGTCGTGGCGCTGTGGCTCAAGTGGTAGAGCACTAGCTAGCCTTAAGCACGAAGAGGCTCAGGGACAGCGCCCAGGCTGTATAATTGTTACATGAAAATGAGCCACCTGCAAAGAAGAAAGCACGTAGAGGATCTTATGCTGGAAATTATGAAATGAGAGAAACCGCACGAGACTTGACTGCTCTGGGGAGGCTGAGGGGAGCCACGCTCACGTCTCCATTCACGAGTTACAAGACTCGGCCCAACAAAGGCACCAGTTCTTCCAAAATTAGTCTCTAGGTTTAATGTTGTCACTATTGAAATATTAGTGTTCTCTGTGTGTGTGTGTGTGCATGCTAGTCCTGAGGTTTGAACTCAGGACCTGGGTGCTGTCCCTGAGCTTTTTGCACTCTAGGCTAGCACTCCAGCACTTTGAGCCACGGCACCCCTTCTGGTTTTCTGGTGGTTCATTGGAGAGAAGAGTCTCACAGGCTTTTCCTGCCTGGGCTGGCTTTGAACCACACTCCTCAGACCTCAGCCTCCTGGGTAGCTAGGGACAGGCGTGAGCCACCGGCACCTGGGTTGGCTCACACGTGTGGAGTTGGGGTTTTCGGTTGTGAGGCCCTGCTGTTTCGGAACCTGTGGCGAGGCCTGCATGGTGGGGGAAGCAGGGTTGAGAATGAGAAGCAGACCCCATCCCACAACCCCTTCGAAGGCAGGCCGACCGACGGTTATCTAAGTACCTCCCGCTAAGCCCCACCCCTTAAAGGTTCGGCGCCGCTGGCTTGAGACAGAGGCTTTCACACGTAGGCCTTTGGGAGTCGCTCACTGAGACCACAGCACCTGCCCACCCCGCACCTGTGTCATCTTGATGGAGACTGAGAGGAATGGCCCCTCAAAAGACGGACTGAGCAACCGGAAAACATGTTCCACTGAGCCCCACAAGGACCTCCCATGAGAGGACCGTGTTCAAAGGCACCAAACAGCTTCCCTTCCACGTGGGCTGCCTCTCCTGCTCCCGGGACAGTTCCTCCTCACCTGCCGCTTTGGCAGCACCCCCCACCCCGGGGGCTCCCAGAGGATAGGACTGGGGCCAGAATTCCAGGCTGTTCTAAGAACCCAGCCACATCCCTCTTCACGACAGCCGAGGCCTAGCCACGGAGAGACAGTGCTAGCCCGGCAGGCCCCGTGCTGGAGGGAGCCTCCTCCGCCACCCCATCTCCAAGGGCCCCCCAGAGGCTCCGTCCCATCAGAAGCCACGGGCAGCAGCCGGGGCGCTCAGCCTAGCTCCTGTGTGAGCCTTCGTCTGCTCCGAGGAGCCGGGCTCCTCAGTCATCCCCGCGTTAATCACCCTCTCCAGCTGACGTTCTTAAAATTAATGAGGAATCTCTTCCTCTCCAGCTAGCTAGTTAGGGCAACAGGCCCATTTTCTCCTTCCCAAATGCATCTTGTAGGTAAAATAATGTAAACACATATTTCTTTCTCTCCTACCCTGGCTCTACTTTTTATCTTTTTGGCAGCTCTGAAGACAGCCAATCTGTAAGACTCGGATACTTCAGTGCTTTGTAATTAGCCCAAACAAGCCCAGGAAGGCAGGGTTCTCTGGTGAGAAGGGATGGGAGGGAAGGAGGGAGGGAGGGAAGGAGGGAGGGAGGGAAGGAGGGAGGGAAGGAGGGTAGGCCAGGGTTGGGCTTGTGTGTAATGAGCTTCTGAATAAACAACTTCCTGCAATGGAATTCATGAGCAAAAGTACCTGGGCAGACCTGTGCAAAGCTATTTCTCTAAAATGCAGGCTTTAAGCTGGCGACCATAGCTCATGCCTGTTATCTGAGCTACATAGGAGGCTAAGAGATGAGGATTGCGGTTTGAAACTAAGCCAGTTCGGAAAGTCCACGATAGTTTTATCTGCAATAAACTACCAACCCAAAAGCCAGACCTGGAACTCTGGCTCAAGTGGTAGAGTGCTGTCCTTCAGCAAAAGAAACTCAGGGACAGCACCCAAGCCCTGTAATCAAGCCCAGGACTGGCATTGTAAAATGTGGGCTTTAACACAAATATCTTGTCAGGCTCTGGTGGCTCACACCTATAATCCTAGCTACTCAGGAGGCTGAGGTCTGAGGACTTAAGTTTGAAGCCAGCCCAAGAAGGACAATCCACGAGGCGCTTACCTTCAATTAACCAGACAAAAGCCAGAAGCGGAGGCATGGTTTGAGAGGTAGAGTGACAGCCTTGAGCAAAAAGCCAAGTTAGAACCTAAGGCCCTAGTTCATGCCCAAGTAACCAGCACAAAATAAACAAAACCGAACCCGGATTTTTCTTCAATCTCCTGGTGTTATAGACTAAACGTTCACCTCGCACTCTGCACACACCAGTTCACGTGCTGGAACCCAAGTCTCCATTGTGATGGAGGCAGAAGGAGCTACTAGAAGATGATGGAGTCATGAGATGGCCTCTCAGGTCATAACCATGGTGACATCCTGAGTTTACACCTCCGGACTCTGGAGTAAGTTCTGTTGTTTACAGGCCTCCAGTCCATAGTGCCATTACCGCAGCTCAAACTTAGCCTCGGAGTTCGAAATGACTGGTCTTGATCTCTTGCTGTGAATGCTTGGAAGGGAGGCTAGATGCCACCTCTGAACCAGAGAGGAAGCTCAGTGTTACTTCCTGAGGCTCCTGACGCACGCGAGCCTGGGTATAAAAGCATGGCCCTCATTCTCATCATGCCTGGGGTCTTGGTCTTGCAACACACCTGTCCACGTTACCTTGCAGCTCTTGCCTCACGGGACTGAAATTACCTTTCCTGTGACTTTCTCCCACAGGAGCGCATAGGATTCTTAAAGGCAGACCCTCCTGCTTCCTCCCCCTGTACCATGAGTGTGAATATGCCTAGCACATCCTAGGTGCTCAGTAAGATGCACTGACTTGAACGGATGTGGGGTGGGTATTTACTTCCTATGTGTTCAAATGTCCTGGCTCACACAGGAGTCAAGATGACTCCTAACACGTGTGTCCCCGTGGAAAGTAGAAGATACACAGAGAATGTCGTATTCTCTCTTCCTAGCAAGACAGGCTTCCTGGCTGGGCATAAGTGGTTCACTTCTATGATCCTAGCTAATTGGGAAGCTGAGCTCTGAGGGTCATGGTTTGAAGCCAGCCCTGGTAGAAAACCACAAAAGATTCTTAGATTTAGTTCATCAGCAAAAAGCCAGAAGCGGAGCTGTGGCTCAAGCAATAGAGCACCAGTCCAGAGTGCAAAGCTAATGGAAATTGCCCTGGTCCTGAGTTCAAGCCCCAATACCAGCGTATACATACAAACAGGGGCGGGGGAGAGGAGGGAGGGAAAGAAACGAGTGGGGGGAGGGGAGGAAAAGAAACAAAAGGCTCCCTGAAGCTCCCTGACCAAATTTGAGAGGACTCTGGAAACTTCTGTCCTTCTAGTAAACCACCAAGTGAGGCTCCCAGCCTCCCTGCCTCACTCCTCCCCCCCCCCCGTTCACACACGCACATGTAGACACACACATACACAGTCTCTCCCTTGTGGTCATCTTTCAATGCTCAGTGGTATGTTGGCAATGGCTCTGTCTGCGGGGCACACCTTCGAAGGCTTGTCCATCCTCGCTGTCCTTCACCCAGCAAGCTCCGTGACTTCCATGTGAAGCCGCCAGGTGGAGTATTCAGGGTCTGGGGAGTAAATGTGCTTCTCACCCACTGTGAGATCTGAGATGCTTCCCAAAGCCCATATGTTCTTGAACACCAGCCTGTTTTGCTCTTGGGGGGGTGGAGCCTAGCAGGAGGAAGTTGGTTCATTGGGGGGGCGTGGCATTTAAGGGGCTGTGGGGACCCTGACCCCTTCTTATCTGTCATTCACTCCTCTGCCATAGGCGAGCAGCTTTGTTTCACATGTACTCCCTGCCATGATGTGCTGCTTGTTGTAGGCCCAAGAACTATAGAGCCAGCGGACCATAGGCTGAATGAAGCCTTCATAAGCTGATTACCCCAGGCATTTGGTCACAGGGGTGGAAAATGGCCATAGCTTCCTCTGACTAAACACAACTCCAAGTGGAAGCAAATTAAGCTCCCAACCTCTGAGGCTCGAAAGCGGTAAGTCTTGGCCCTGAGCCAGGACTTCTTGGATGCAAGGGAAATGATAGCAGCAAATCGAAGTCAAGACCAGCTTGGGAAAGATAAAAGTTATGAATCATTTCTAATTCTTGAAATGCCTCAGTACTCCATTGCTCTGCCCCAAGCAAAAGAAAAAACAATGGCATCCTGCTTGCCCCCAAATAAAAGAAAATAAAATGCTCACATATATGTCTTCTAAGATGAAGTCACCTTGTTTAGCCAAGAAAAACACAGGATGCCAGTTAAATTTGAGTTTCAGATAAATAAAAGATTTGGGGGATATAGGTATATCACATGAAACTTTTGGAATATATATATGTGCATATATATTAAAATATTACTTGTTTTTCTAGAATTGACATTTAACTGGGCTTATGAATGTTGCCTGGCAACCCTCCTCCAGCATACAAAGGCTGCTGCTGAACTTCCATGTGTTTTGTTCACCGGTGGTAGGCATACATAAGAAGATGGAGAAGCGGTGGACTGCCATTAGCGGTGCCAGAGAGGCTGCAGAGAATCAGAAAGGCCACCTCAACCACAGGCTCAATCACAGGGTACCAAACATCAAAGGGACCCAAGCTGGACAACAACACTTGGTCAAATCATCCTGACCCTCAAGGTCACAGCCAGAGAATGTTGGTCACTTTTGACAAGTCAGACGTGTGTCTCTGAGGATAGTGGATAAGAGCTTGTGCAAAGGATTCCAAGCCACCCAGAAACCACAGTGTCCATGTGGTAAGGGAGAGCAATGCTTGCTGCTCTGACCCTCTAGACATGGTTAGATCAAAAGACATTCTTGTGGCTCAGGTATGGGGCTGGAAGATTATCAGAGCCTCCTGGATCTGGTCTTGGGCAAGTCTGCTGTGTTCTTTGGCATCGTAGACAGAGCCATTTTAACAGGGTCCAGTGCTCGAGGGTTCTGGGTCTTGAGATGCAGATAAGAATAGGAGGAGGAAGGGCAGATATACCAAAGGTCTGTAGGAGGATAATCCAAAAGAGATAATGGAATAAATATTCATCCACTGACTCTAAAAAAAAAGAGAAAAGTTTTCTTAGCCAGGCATTGGTGGCTCATGCCTGTAATTCTAGCTACTCAGGAGGCCGAGATCTGAGGATTGCAGTTCAAAGCCAGCCCAGGCAGGAAAGTTCATGAGACTCCCAGAAAACCAGAAGTGGAGCCATGTGCTCAAAGTGGTAGAGTGCTACCCTTGAGCAAAAGAGCTCAAGGACAGCACCCAGGCCCTGAGTTCAAGCCCAGGACTGACAAAAAAAAAAAAGAAATTTTCTTTAAAACACCTAGCTAGGACCTGAGAATGTGGCTTAGTGGTAGAGTGCTTGCCTAGCATGCATGAAGCCCTGGGTTAGATTCCTCAGCACCACATAAACAGAAAAAGCTGGAAGTAGCACAATGGCTCAAGAGGTAGAGTGCTAGCCTTGAGCAAAAAGAAGAGAGGGAAAGTGCTCAGGCCCTGAGTCCCAAGCCCCAGGACTGGCAAAAAAAAAAAAAAAAAAACACACAACAGCTAAAATACCTAGCTAAACTATCACCAAAGAGGTGTTAAAGGGGTAATTTACATCCAGGATGTGATGATAGGTAGATTGAAGGTAATAAATACTCCTGCAGTTAGTAGTCCAAGAACTTAACAGCGACCAAGCCATTCACCCCACTAAAACAACCCGATTAGAAAACACAATTTTATTTATTTATTATTTAAATTTTTTGAAAAGGTGATATACAGAGGGGTTATAGTTACATAAATCAGGTAATGTGTACATTTCCATTTGAACAGTGTCACCTCCTCCCTCATTTTCTCCCAGTTTTTTCCCATCTGAACTCCTTTCCCTCAAGTTGTATAGTTCATTTCCAACATAGTGTCTAGTGAGTATCACTGCTGAATTGCTTTATCCTTTGTCCAACCATTTTTGTGCTTCCCCATCCCCTCCCCAAATCAGATTAACTTATATACAGTGCAAAAGGTACAGAAATTTAAAAAATCAATAAACCAAAGGGGAGAAAAAACACTGCAAACAGTACAATAAAAACATATTGCTTCCATTTCTTGAAGTTCATTTTGATAAGCATCCTTTTATATGATCATATGCACAAAGCTATTGAGACTTTGTGATCCCCTCCTAAGAATATCCTCCTTTTGGGGCTGGGAATATGGCCTAGTGGTAGAGTGCTTGCCTTGTATACATGAAGTCCTGGGTTCGATTCCTCAGCACCACATATATAGAAAAAGCTGGAAGTGGTGCTGTGGCTTAAGTGATAGACTCTAGCCTTGAGCAATATATATATCTCCTCCTTTTTTCTCACTGTGAGAAAGTATACAGTGCTGTATTATCATATCCAATTGTAATTTTTTGTCTTTTACTATCCACTGTGTTTACTTGTTGATTTATAGACACATTCTAATTATGACAAATGAGGGAAACCATGCAGCCTATGTTTCTTTGGATCTGGCTTACTTTACTTGACATAATTTTTCCAAGTCTTTCCATTTCCTTACAAATGGCACAATATCATTCTTTCTGATGGAAGTATAGAATTCCATTGTGTATATATACCACTTTGTTTCTGGTCCATTCATCTACTGAGGGGCATCTGGGTTGATTCCATATCTTAGCTATGGTAAATAATGCTACAATTAACATGGTTGTACTGGTAGCTTTACTGTGGCCTAGTTTGTGGTCATTTTGATAAATGCCTAGGACTGAGATTGCTGGTCATAGGGAAATTCTATGTTTAGTCTTTTGAGGACCCTCCATACTGCTTTCTAGAGTAGTTGAACAAGTTTACATTCCCACCAACAGTGTAAGTAGTGTTCCCTTTTGGCCACAAACCTGCCATCATCTATTATTACTAGTTTTTTCCATAATGGCCATTCTGACTGGTGGAATCTCATTGTTGTTTTCATTTGCATTTCTTTTATGGCCAAAGATGTTGTGTCTACTGGCTATTCTTATTTCTTCATCAAAGAATTCTTTCCTTAAGTCTTTAGTCCACTGATTAATTGGGTTGTTGTTTCTTTGAGGATTTGTTTTTGGAGGATTGGATTTTTTTGAGCTCTAAATATATTTTAAATATGAGGCCCTTGTCTGTTACATAAAAAGCCCATTCTGTGGGCTTTTTATCTTGCTAGCTCTATCCTTTGCCATGCAGAAACTTTTCAGTTTTCTGAAATCCCATTTATCCAGTCTTTCCTTGATTTATTGTGATTCTAGGTCTTTACTTAGGAAGGGGAACACAATTTTATTTTATTTTTTTGTTAAATTTTTATTGTCAAACTCAGGTACAGAGAGGTTACACTGCCATACGTTAAGCATTGGATACATTTCTTGTACTGTTCGTTACCTCCTCGCTCATTTCCCCCTCCCCCCTCCCCCGGGGGACACAATTTTAATATCACCTTACCAATAGGGACACTGAGGTACAAGATGGTTAGTTCATTTACTTAAGATCATGCAGATAGCAAGTGGCAGAACCACTTGACAGTCTAGACTATATCCCAAATGATATCATTTGAAATCATATGGTATTGAATGAAAATAGCAGAACAAAATAGTAACACAAAGAGTCAGAAATATGGGATTGCAGCTAGTATTTATTTAGCATGCATTACATCCAAATGACTTAGGTCTGTTATCTCCATGGGGCAATTTCACACTCAGAGAGGCGGGGTACCTGTGAAAAGTCACACAGCTGGGAGGGAGAGCCAGGGCAATGACACAGGTCTAGTTCCCGTACCAGCCCATCTACCCTCGAGTTCGCCTTAGGTACAGGAAATAGCATCCCAAGATACAGCTGCACCTTGATGGGAGATAACCTGTCAATCCTAGTAATAAACTCCCATGGGGAGAATTCCGAAAATACTTTCGCATCTTCCAAGCATCCTGGAAATCTCCCGTGCCAGGGTCTGCTGCAAGCCACAGAACCTGAGCCCTTCCTGGGCGGTTTCTTTCTTCCAGCGGCGGTTGGAGCAGACATCCCTGTAGGAGGAAGAAAAAACTCAAGGTCGGGAGGACCGGGTAGCATCAACGGCAGGCAGCAGCGTTGGTGTGGAAGCCTCGCCTCTACCCTAAGGGCTACGCTTCTGCATGCCTGAGTGGAGACGTCTACCCTCCCTGGGTTGACAGGGCAACTTTAACTTTTGTTTTTTTTTTTAACTGACCCTTTAGTTTGAAAGCCAAGTAAGGAATGGGAATTATTACCACTGCAGCCAAAAGGCCTGGGATCTTAGGACTTCTTTTTTCTGTTTTCCAAGCTGTGGTGGAAATCAAAGCGTCTACCCTGTTCCCTTTAAACAGAACCCGGTAAAGTGAGCCTTATTGCATCACTGCTGTTTAAGAACAACTGGCAAACATTTGGAACGGTGAAGAAATACAGAGTAATGGGCTGGGATTCTATGGCACAAAACCAGCGGCATTCTATCCCTCTTTGAGGTTGGAGAAGGTCTTTGCCGGCTGATGGGGGCAGAGAGCACTGGGTGGAGGTGGGGTCAGCCCTCGACAACAGGCGCAGGTGCATGCTGGCGTGTGGAGTGAGTGGTCCTGTTCACCTCCGATCACTTCAGAGTGTGACACGGCCAGGGGAACACCAAATACCCAGTTATGCCACTGCGTCCCGCTTGGCCAAAGTGAGCAAAAGCAAACAAGGATTGCAAGTACAATCGTGCCTGTAATCCCATGTACTTGGGAGGTGATCATCGGGAGAATCCGAGTTTGGGGCCAGCCAGGGAAAGACCTAGTGAGACTCCATCTCATTCGATACAAGCTGAGCATGGGCTTCACACCTGTCATTCTAACTACTTGGGAGGCTTAACTGGGAGGACCGTGGGCCAGGCCAGTTTGGGTGAAAAACAGAGGACCCCGGCTGAAAACGAACTAAAAGGAACAGGGACGGTTCAAGTGGTAGAGATCATGCATAGCAAGTGCAAGGTCCTGAGTTCAAACTTCAGTACTGAAAAATAAGTTTTAGAAAAGCAAACAAGTAGAGTATTGACATATCAACCATGAAGTAGGTCACAAAATGGACTTGGTTGTCAGGCAACCTCGAATTTGATCCATGCGTCTGTCACTGACCAGCTGTGACTTAATCTCTCTGGTCCTCGGTTTCCTTATTTATAAAACAGTGCTCATAGCAGCTGTACCTGGGTTGTAAGAAGCCCGGCCCTGCAGTCAGAGGCTGGAGACATTACTAAGAGCCATTGTGACGGGGATGGGGAGGGGGAATGGGACATGGATGTCCATCGAGGGTCCTTCCTTGGGTAAGGGTTCTCCGTCCCCTCTCCCCCATACCTGCCCTTGCTAGCATCTTTCCATCCTCAAAAGCATTTTCTTCCTTTTTAAATCCCCAAGCTCTCCACTCTGTACATCTTTGCCTGCCTCCTTCGTGCAGCACCCCGGTGTGTGTGTCGGGGGGGGGTAACATTGGAGTTAGGGTAATAATAACACTATTCTCCTTGCTATATAACATGCTGTAGGTTGGTGTGATTAAAACCCACAGATGCAAACCCACTAATGAACCATAAGCCTGAAGCAAAGACAAGGCGTGTGAGCTTCCCTGCTTCCCCAGATGCTGTGTCTGACAGGTTCTCGCGCGCATGACAGGAGCAGCTTGCAGCAACAGCACTGATCTGGTGCTGAGATACAGGTGGCAGAGAAATGGCCGGCTCTGTTGAGGATTGGGGGCCACCCAAGCCAACCCCGGGGTGCGGTGAGGTCTCCATTTCAGGAAGGATGGGAAAGAGGAGGGGATCAGGGGTGGCCTAAGGCTAGAATGGTCAGGAATTGGAAGAGGAGACGCAGTGTGTACAGTGATCTGTGACCCAGGGCAAGCCTCTGGCAGGCGGTCAGCAAAGGCTTCTCTCTCTGGGGGCAGGAAGACGGCCTGGCTGGGCTTGTTTGGTCTCCTGTAAGTCTTTCTGAAAAAAGATACACATATGAACGCAGCACTGGTGGCTCACGCCTGTAATCCCAGCTGCTCAGGAGGCGGAGAGCTGAGGATCAGGGTTCAAAGCCCGCCCTGGCAGGAAAGGCCGTGAGACTCTTATCTCCAATTAACCCAAATGGAACTGAGGCTCAAATGGTAGAATGTCAGCCTTGAGCAAAAAAGCTAAGAGTTCAGGTCCCGAGTTCAAGCCCCAGCATGAGTGTGCACATACACACACACGCACACACACGATACACACACACGCACACGCGTGCTACACACGGCCCTTCATTTTCTAGTGTTTTCCAAAACGACACAGTAAAGCAGACCTAAAAGAAATGAAAGCAAAATAGAACTTTGAAGAAGGTTCGGTTGCTTCTCTGTGCAGGGAGTGACTCGGCAGGGGCTTGGGTAGGAGTTCCGATTATGGGCAGCGCTGTGTCCCCTCGTCCAGATTCTCGGGGTGAAGGCCAGTCCCTCAACTGCGGCTGCATTTGGCTAGGGTCGTTCCAGAGGCCGTCAGTTTGGGGTGTGGGCCACCACCCGGCATGACACGTACCTCACAGGAAAGGAAATCTGGACGTGGAAACACTCCCCCACGGAGCATGTGCTCCTCAGATCTCAGCCTCCTGAGTAGCTAGGACGACAAGTGAGAGCCCCCAGCGCCAGGCTTGGAGGCGCCTTCTTGGTGTAGTTTGTTGGTCTCCTGACAGTCAGCAGCTCCTGCACTTTGGCTCTGCAGTGACACGAAGAAGAACAAGGGGCCAACAGAGGTGGGCTCTGGACCCCCTGACTCCTGGGACCGGGCAGTGTTCCAGATGGGCCCAGCCGCAATCACGGTCATCGCAGCAGGGACGCTGTCTCACAGAGCCCCTGAGGGGGCCCCAGCAGGTGTGCCTGCAGGTCTTCCAAAGAGCCCCCAGAGCACTGCATTTCCAGTCCCTTGAAGCTGGAAAGGGGTCTTTTCCTCGGCAATTCCCGCACAACCCTCAGCACCCTGGAGGAGGCCGGGGCCCTCAGAGGAAGTAGCCGGCTGGGTCAGGAAGAGAACCTGGGGCATCCCAGCAAGGCGCTGTAGAGACGCAGGGAAGCTCTGCCTCTTTGCGTTCAGAGGCCTCGCCATCATTGACTTCCGGGCCTTACACCTCCTCCCCCAGGGTCTCAGAAGAAGCAGGTGGGACACAAGAGATGAGGGCGAGACGGAGCCCCCTCCGGTCTGTGAGCATCATTGATGTGCTGGTTGTCCCTGCTTGGGATCCTAGAGAGGGGCTTTGCGGTTTCAGGCTACAGGGGACCAGCACTGGAGGCCCCAACGGTCCTGAGGCCCCGACAGTCCTGAGGTCTAAGGCTGGACCAGGAGGGACATTCACCGTTTCTTGATATCTATCCATGTATTCTCTTCCAGGCTTAGGAGTGATTCTCCCCATCTTCTGAGGAGCACGGGACATCAGGAAGAAGAAGAGAAGAAAAAAGCTAGGCAGGCAAGGGAAAGTCAAGGGATGGAATTACATCTCTCTGAATGCAAGGACGGTGCCCTGCTTATCATCATAGATACCATTTATTGAATTTCATCGCGTTCAGTGGTTTCCTATCGGTTATCCTTAACCCTCACCACACTGAAGGAAGCTATCACATGCATCTTTATACCCGTACTTAAAAAAAAATTATTTTCAAGTAGCAGTACAAAGGGGTTCCAATTCAACATGTCAGTTTATGGGCACGCTGTATCTCGATCAGTGTCACCCTTCTATCATTCTCCTCCATCCCTCCCAACCCCACCCATTCCCTCAAGTTCCCTGGTTCTATTTTCACATGTGTACCTTGAATGTTATGGCTACATTCCCCCACCCTTCCTCTCTCTCTCTCTCTGTCTGCCCCCCTCCCCCCTTGACATTCCCCCGCCCAACAGGTTCCAGCTTCCTGGGGTTCATTAAGATGTTCAGAGGAGCTAGACCACTGGAATCCTCTCCTCCGAGTATATCTTGCACTTCAGCCAACTTGTTTATGTACTTATGCATAGGACCCTGAACAGGTTTTCATTCCACATATGAGAGAAAACATGCTCTATCATATCTCTGAGCCTGAGTTACTTCATTACTATAATTTTCCCAAGTCCATCCATTTCCCTGAAAGTGACATATTGTTCTTTCTGATAGATGAGTACAATTCCAGTGTGTGTGTGTGTGTGTGTGTGTGTGTGTGTGTGATGTTTTCTTTCTTTCTTTCTTTTTTTGTTCAGGTTCAGGGCCTACATACTCTCTCTGAGCTTTTGTGCGCAAGACTAGTGTTCTACCACTTGAGCCACAGCTCTACTTCTGGATTTTTGATGACTCACCGGAGATAAGAGTCTCATGGACTTTATTGCCCAGGCTGGCTTCAAACCTTGATCCTCAGATCTCAGCCTCCTGAGTAGCTAAGGGTTACAGGCGTGAGCCACCAGGGCCCAGCTTGTATCACATTTTCTCGATCCATTCACCTAGTATAACTAATCTATTTTAAAATTTATATTCAAAGTGATTTACAAAGCGGTTACGGTTACATAAGACAGATAAAAAGTACATTTCTTCTTGGACAATGTCACCCTACCTAATATCTTTTAACAGATGACAAAATTGAGGTGCAGAAAGTGCTTGCCCAAGACTTCACAGCAGATGGCTACTGAGAGCAGGATTTGAACTCACATCCTTGGGTTTCTAAAGCCACTCCTTCCAAGTGCCCACTCCTGAAAGACAGACACTCAAAAATGTGTCTCTGTGCGGTTTCTCCCACACAGAGGTCTATGGAGAGAGGAAAGTCCTGCGAAAGAATAGGCAGCTGGCTTGGGGAAAAAGAAAAGCTTCTCATCAAATCATTCCCATCATTTCCCAGAGTCCCATCTTTGTTGTTTTCTGCTACAGTAACGCCATACAACAGACTAGTGATTTATAAAGAAAAGACTTATTTCTCTCTCGGTTCTGAAGGCCGGAAATCCAAAGCGTGGTGTAAAGCATCTGTTTGTTGTCTGGTGGGGGCCGGATGTTGTGGTAAACCTGGAGGGGGGCGGTCAGCCCAGGATGAGACCGTGTGTGAGCTGGTTTCCATCTCTCTTCTCTTTCTCATAAGGCCGCAAGTGCATCATGGGAACTCCATCTTTAGGACCTCATTTACTCCTCATTATCTGCCAAAGGCTTGGCCTCCAGATACCATCGACATGAATTTGAAGCTTCTTTATAAAGGGACAACACTGGAATCACAGAATCCCCATCGCCTGGTTGGAAGGCCCCTGCTGTCTGGTTTCCTGTTCAGAGCGATGGATACATGTCTAAAACCTAAAGTGGCAGCTCTTTTACTGGGCATGGACTGGAGAGAGGTGTGTGAGTGATTGGATTCAGTGTCCACCCTCAACCCTTTTGGGGTTCAGGTTCACGGCTCTGAAGAGCGGGATGAGACTCTGCCTTTTTCTGGGTACATCATCTGATTGTCAGAGCCTGTGCTAGAAACATTCTCTAGATGGGAGCTCACGTTCCAGACCCCGAAGCCCTCGTCGGAACCATTCAGGCTGGATAGACGAAAAGGGGGGCTTGTGAGTTTGTGTGTGACTGGGTACGTGCAAGGCAAGACTCTCTGCCTGGCTTGGCCCTCGCCTCCGCTGAAATGTCCTACCTGTTCCACAGAGGCATCAAGCCTGGGCTTCAAGATGGACACCCTTCTTTCCAGAGGATTGAGACCTGGCATTTGAAGGCTTCACACTCGTTAGGTGGCTCTTCACTTGCTAAAGCCTCAAGTTCTTGTCTGGCTTTTTTTTTTTTTGCTTAAAGCTGGAGCTCTACCATTTGAGCCATACCTCCACTTCCCTTGTTGTTACTGGTTAATTGGAGACAGATGTCTCAGAGACTTTCCTGCTCCAGCTGGCTTCAAGCCATGATCTTCAGATCTCAGCCTTCTGAGTAGCTAGGGTCACAGGCACGAGCCAGCAGCAGGACCTAGCTTATGCTATTCCTTCAGCTCTATTTCCTGTGCTTCCTTCTCTTCTTGTCTTAAGTTCTTATTATTCATTAGGTACATTGCACAGTGACAAAAAGTAGGTCAAGGAGTTAGGTGGGTGGGAGGGGGGAGAATTATTGTATAAAGCTTTTTGACTGGATCCGATCTTAATGGGGGAGAGTGGTTTGTGTAGGAGTGGCCACCATCAAGGCTGACTTAGACATGAATTGTGGCCAGTGCTTGAACCTTCCATCCATTGTACGTGTGATCTCAGAACTGCATTTTCAAATAATTCTTCCCAGTGTACGGGCCGTTTTCAAATCCATCTTCTACAGAATCTGGGCCACCTTGAGGATCCTTTGTTGAACAGGAACGAGGGAAAGTTGAGAAGTCTCTCTAAGTGAACAGAAGGAATGAGAGATAGAAATTAGTTTGGCCAACCATTACACGCTGCCTAGTCTTGGCGGGAGGCCATTAAGAAGACTGTGTCCAGGGGACTCTCAGAAACTGAGCAGTGGGGAGACGCACCCCGCTGACGCTCTCCTGGCCTGCATCTGCTCTATGCTAGCAGACCCGCTGCTAAAATGAATGCATTTTTGGTACTGCGACTTGAATTCAGAGCCTGGGTGCTGTCCCTTAGCTGCTTTTGCTCAATGCTGGCGTTCCGCCCATTGCAGATTTTGTCTGCTTCATTGGAAATTAGAGTCTCACAGCTTTTTCTACCCAGGCTGGTTCTTGAACCATGATCATCAGATCTCAGCCTTCTAAGTAGCTAGGGTGACAGACGCGAGCCACCAGTGCCCATCTACAATGGATATATTTAAGGAGAGTAGGCTCTGTGCAGGAAGGAGGAAGGCAATGAGCAGGGAGACAGGTGCACGGCAGGCTGGGCGTGACGATGAGTCCTGGCCCCAGACGCCTGGAAGGACTTGGGTCCAAGGTGTCCGACTGTAATGGCTGCTGCTCTTGTCTTCTGTGAGAGTTTTCATGCTGGCTCTTGATGGTGGCGTTGGTGTGCACACGCTTATAGCGTCATCTCATGTATTATTCCCCACCCCCCTCACCAAAGGAGAAAGAGAAAGAAAGGGAAGGAGGGAAAGAAAGAGAGCCAGGTAACACTTAGCCCTGCTAATGCTCTTTGCCTGGGTTGTGTTTGCCTAGAAAGCAGCCCGCCCCGTCTCCCACCTCCTTCTCCCAATGAGCAGGTGTGTGATTGGAAGGATACTGTAGCGAGCCATCGCTGGGTTTGTTGGCTAAGAAAGCAGTGTTTCTGCTCTCCAGAAACTTCAGTACATATAATTCCCTGCGGAAGATAGTTAACAATGATGAGTTGTGATTCAATATTAGGCACCCAAGAAGGAAATACCATGTGGTTGGAAGCTAAAGGTGAAGCCCGGCAGTTGTGGCTCACGACTGTAATCCTGACAAATCAGGAAACTGAGACCTAAGGGTTGCGGTTCAAAGCCAACCCTGGCAGAATAAAGTCCACAAGAGTCCATCTCTAACTAGAAACAAGTGCAACGAGGTGTTGCTTCAGGAGGGGCCTCTCGGGAGGCTGAGATCAGGGAATTGCAGTTTTAATCCAGCCTGGGCAGAAGATCTGGGCGGGATTACAAGCGTGAGCCCCCCTTGATGGGCTCTTAAGGGGTAAGGAATATTTGCACACTGCTTTTGATAAGGGATATCTGCAGGTTTGTTGAAATGACTGTGAAATTTTCCTGTTACATGCAATAGAATATTACTCTACCCAGTTTGACCTAGCTAAAATTCATGTACTTTCAATTAAAAAAAACAACCACCCTACTAACTAAACTTACAAGTGCGATTATTTTTCTCCTTAGTCTTTACTTAGTGGACTTTGGAGGCGATGGCATGAAGAGCCAATATTTCTTAACATTGCTGCCAGGGAAAGTTGAATTGGTGATTTCTTCTTCTCTCGACAAATGTTCCTATAATAAGCAATGACCTTTAAAACCATCCCAGCTATGATTCCTTGCTAAAAGTAGCTGTTGTATTCTTTAAACATTTGCATTAAGTGATGGTAAAATGAGAAGCGTGGTGACAGTTCGGGGGGGGGGGGCGGGAATGAGCGGGAGCAAGGAGGAATCTCTGATGCGGTGGTTACGGGAGTCTGTGGGCCAAGACTGCGGGGCCACTGCACACGTGAGGGCCGCAGGGAGGGGGTGGACGCTAGGGACTGAAGTTGGAGCTGGGCGGAGCCTGGCAAGGTGAGTGTGGAGCCCATGGAGACTGGAGAGACACACAGGGAACAAGTTTTTTGTGTGTGCCAGTACCTGGGCTTGAACTCAGGGCCTCGGTGCAGGTGCTGTCCTTGGGCTTTTTATTTACTTATTTATTTTTGCTCAAAGCTAGTGCTCTGCCACATGAGCCACAACTCTACTTCCAGCTTTTGGGTGGTTACTTGGAGATAAGAGGCTCATGAACTTTCCTGCCCTGGCTGGCTTTGAACCGTACTCTTCAGATCTCAGCCTCCCGAGTAGCTCAGATGACAGCCATGAGCCACCAATGCTATTGCAAGGGACAGCAGCTCTTTCCGTGGGGTACCACGCTCCTCGGTTCTTGGAAAGAGATGCCCTTGGTTTGCAGGATCGTTTTCTTCTCCTTGGCTTTTCTGACTGGAAATATTGCATTTCTAGCAATAAAGGTAACTAGATAGAATATGGAAATCTTCGAACTGTTTCATTCCATCCTCTCACGCCGTATCAAAATTTCCTTCGCCTAGGGCCACACTATAGGCTAATCAAATGCAAATTTCTCAGCATGCATTCACGTGGCTTTCCAGCAGCCTTTGTCCTAACTAGCCACCCTCTCCTTCCGGCAGTATTTCCTTCTGTCTGAGACACAGACTCCCAGCTCTTCCCCCTTCCCCCCCCCCCCACCTCCCACCCAGTCACCAGCAACCCTCACAGGTACACGGTGTTTATGAGTTATTGGTGCCCTGCAGCTCAGTCGTGGGTTATCTTCTTTTGGCAAGCTCCAGTATCATTCATAATAGGAATATCAACACATTAGGAATAGAGGGGAATAATCTTCAGTTGACATCTACAAAAGAAGGAATCACGTGTAATACCTTGGTGAAAAGTATTGGATGGTTTTCCCTCCAAAGCCAGAAATGAACTAATTTCCATTTTATCACTATTGTTCAACACAGTACTCACTGAAATAGGGAAAAATGAGAAATAAAAGGGTGACATCTTAGAAATGAAGAAACAGAACTATGTTTGTAGGTGATAGGATTGAGTGTCTCTGAAGAACATTTTCCAGAAATCAATTGAAAAAACTCCTAGAAGTTGCAAGTGAATTCAGTAATGTCACAGAAGACAAAAATCAGCAAAAAATAAAAGTGCATTTGTGTACCACTACCCATAAAAATATGTATGCTGCAATAAAAAAAATATAGCATCATTTATAATCACTCCAAAGAAAATGAAATATTTAGGTATATACTTGAAATACGTGCAAAGTCTGTGTTGGAAAATATAAAATATTGATGTTTAAAAGACCTAAATAAATGAGTAGCTATGTTGTGTATACAGATCAGAAGACTCAACATAATGAACATCAGTTCTCCCCAATTTTATCCATAGGTTTAAAACAATTACTAATAAAATCCCAGAAAGAAGCCAGGCATTGGTGGTTCATGCCTAATCCTAGCTATTCAGAAGACTGAGATCTGAAGATCACAGTTCAAAGCCAGCCCAGGAAGGAGAGTTCATGAAACTCTTTTGTTTTGTTTTGTTTTGTTTTGTTTCATCGTTCGTGGGGCTTAGAACTCTGGGCCTGAGCTCTTCAGCTCAAGGCTATAGCGCTCTGCCACTTGAGCCACAGTGCCACTTCCAGTTTTCTGGTGGTTAATTAGAGATAAGAGTCTCACAGACTTTCCTGCCTGGGCTGGCTTTGAACCACAATCCGCAGATCTCAGCCTCTTAAGAAGCTAGGATTATAGGCTGGAGCCCAGCTAGGTTCATGAAACTCTTATCTCCAATTAATCCCCCAAAAGCCAGAAGTAGAGCTGTGACTCCACTGTAATTGAGTGCTAGCTAGTCTTGAGCAATAAAGCTCAGGGACAGCCCTGAGTTCAAGCCCCTAGGACCACCCCGCCAACACACACATACACACACACACACACACACACACACACACACACACACACACACACATCCCAGAAAGATTTTGTGTTGATTTGGAAACTATCTATGGTAAGGATTAGATAGTTTTAAAAAACAAACAAACCCCAAGGCTGACAAACAATAGAGTAGAAGGAAACACTAACCAATTATAAAGTCTGTTTGTAATCAGAATATTCAAGATGGCATTGTATTGACAGAGAAATCAGCCATAGATCAATGGGGCAATAATGAAGGAGGAAGAAGAGGAAGAGGACAAAAAGGTGGAGAAGGAGGAGGAAGAGGATAAGAGGAGGACTACAGTCTACAACTCAAGCCTCATATTTTATATATTAACTCAAAATGGTCTATAGATATAAAATATAAAAATACAAAACTCTTAGACCAAAAAAATGGGAGAAAATCTTCAAAAGGTAGGGCTTTGTGTGTTAAGTTCACTGCCTTCATAAGACAATCTGAGACAAACAACTTATGATAATGGAAGATTTACTTTGGTTCCTATAAAGGGATTTTGGTCCCTGGTTAGTTGGTTTTGTGGTTTGGGAACCATTATGATAGGAAGCACAAGGTGGAAGAAACTGTTCACCTTCAAGTGTTGGGAAGCAAAGGAAGAGAGAAAGAGGCAGAGAGCAAGGGACTGGGTCCCAATATCCCCTTCAAGGTCAGGCTCCAATGACCTAACAGTCTCCTACTGGGCTCCACCTCTTAAAGGTTTCACTACCTTCTAATAGTATGACTAGTGACAAAGCCTTTAGACCAGGAACGTATGAAGGACACTGAAGAGCCAAACCATAATACTATGCAGAGTTCTTAGACTTGACACCAAAGGCACCATCTATAGAAGGAAAACTTGGGCTGGGAATATGGGCTCGTGGTAGAGTGCTTGCCTTGTATACATGAGGCCCTGGGTTCAATTCCCCAGCACCACATATACAGAAAACGGCCAGAAGTGGCGCTATGGCTCAAATGGTAGCCTGCTAGCCTTGAGCAAAAAGAAGCCAGGAACTTATACAAGTTCCTGCTACAAGCATGAAGAAATAAGCCACAGACTAGGAGAAAATATTTGCAAAGACTAGAATCTAGAATATGTAAAAAAAAAATGCACAAAATCCAACACTAAATACCCAAACTCTGGTAGGTAACAAGCATATGCAAATATTTCACCAAAGAGAATATACAAATGACAGATAAACACCTGAACAGATGCCCAAGCTTAAGTTCCACATGAGGAATTCAAATGAAAGCCACAATCAGCTATCACCACACAATTTTCACAGTGATTAAAATATTGGCAATATCAAAAGCTGTCAAGTAGAGGAGAAGCTGAAACATCATATATTGCTGGTGGGAATGTAAAATGGAGCAGAAACGCCGGGAAATAGGTAGAGTCTTGCATAACTACACATGTGACTTAGCAATTACATTCTCATCTTTTATCCCAGAGAACTGAAAACTTAGGCTCACACAAAACTTACATGTGAATGTGTATAGCTGTTTCATTCGATACATCTGCAAACAAGAACTTCTCTAGATGTTCTTCAACAGGTGATGAGTAAAAAAAATTATGCACGTGTGTGTACGTACACACCTACGCCAGGCTACAACTCATAGGTAGGAACTACTAAAGCTCACAACTTCCATCTTTCTCCAGTGATTTATGACTAGTGAAAGCATACTGAAAGTAGTTACATCATGCGTGATTTCATTAATATTAATTTTTGAAATAACAAAATGTTAAGACAAGGATAAAGTAATGGCTATCGATGCTTCAAGATGGGAGTCGTTCTAAAAAGGCAATATGGGAACCTGATGGATCCTTGGGATGTTGGAAGCAGTCAATATCTTGATATAGTGGATATGTGGGCCCACTCAGGTGATAAAATAATATAAGACCACACACACACACACACACTGCAAACCGGAAATATGAATAAATCAAAGGATTGTGTCTATGGGCTATAGCCTAGTTGTGATATTAGCTTTCTGAGGTTGGTGCCCTCGTAACCTAATTAGGTTCCACCATTTGGGTGAGAATAGGCATGGGGGTGCTGTGGTTTGGTTGGCTGGTTTGGTTGTTGTGGTGTTTTTGAAGACAGAGATGCACTATATAGCCCTGGCTAGCCAGAGTCTCCCAAGTGCTGAGGTCTTGGACATGGGCCCGGCTTAAGCTCCACCTAAGACTATTGCACTGTAGTCTTGCAAATGTTACCCCTGAAGAAAACTGAGAAGGGTATATAGGAATCAACGTTCTCAATGAAACCAATATTTTCTAGCAGTCAAGAATATTTGCTTGAGCTTTTGATTTCTCGCATGATACCTCACCAGTACCTAGCCCTTCCCATCCTAGCTTTTCAGGAAGCCTGAGAATTCTCTTATTGTAGCTGATGATATCACCTAATGAGGTACGCAGGAAAACATATCCGTCTTTATCAACAGATACTGGAAAGAGTTCCAGTATTTGTTATTTTCCTGTTCCAAAGACAATCTTCCATGTGAAGGCATTGGTATGTTCTCTCTTTACTCTGCATTCGACACACAGACATGTCACACACACAATGATGTGTGTGCGGTGACTGCATAATTGCTATGGTACCACAGGAGTCTTGAGTGGTAGTTCTCATGGCAACGATCAAAGAGCCACTTCACATGTATACTTGTTAAATCACTGGACGTGACTCATATTTGTAGTCCCATTTCTGCCTGGTGGATGCTACGTTCCCGTGTTTATCTTTTAACCTGTTATCAAGCACATCACCAGTACAGTTTGATAAGTGGGTGTTATTTTGTCTCAAAGGCCCCAATACTGAGCCTCTCTCTCTTATGCTAGATAACAAATGAACACATTCAGTTCGATTCAGCAGATGATGAGCGTTTTCTATGCACAAGGCACAGAACTGGAGTTTATGAAACATGGTAAATGTAGGAGAAGCCAAGATGGGAAAATAATTCCACTTGCTCTCAGGCAGCTGACGATGTCCCAATGGACAGCTTTGTGCTGATTCTATAGCAAAAGACTGGCTTCAGCGGGAGCTATTAAGTGAGGGCTGAAAGTGGTGTTAGGTATCTTGGGAGAGATGACTTGCTGGCAGGTGTGTATACCAGAAGAGTTACAGAGCATTGACTGGTAGAGTTGTGCATACTAGAGTTAAGAAAGAGCATTCTGACCAAGTCAACACATCTCATCTAAATCCTGACTTCACCACTTGCCAGTAAGTAAGTCTTAGGCCAGTTCCTCGTATTCAGAATCAGGAAAATACTGTTAACCATTCAGATCCATTTGGGAAATAAAACGTAATACATGTAACCTATTTAGCACAAAACCTGATACACAATAAGAATTTTATAAATGCTGTCTATCATTATTTGAGCTGATAGGGTTTTCACAAAAATAAGTCAAAAGAAGAGGCTTCTTCCCGAACTGTTCTGGTTTCAGTGAGGTGGTAGGTATATACGTAGCTGTATTACAGGGCGATGGAGTGGGTGTTTAATAGCCCAGGAGAAGCAAGTCTGAGCCTCTGTCTTAGTCTATTTTCTGTTGCTACAGCAAAATACAGGAAGCTTGGAAGTTTATGAAGAAAAGAAGTTTGCTTAGTTCATAGCTCTGGGAGCTCAAGGGCTTAGTGCTCTCATTGGGTTGGCTTGGGGAGGCCCTCATGACAAATGGCATCACAGTGACAAGAGCTTGCACAAAAGCTGTGAGCAGCCCACACAGAACAAGGACCTAGCGAGGGCAGAAGCCAGGCTCCCTGAACAATAATTCATTCTTGTGAGTACGCATCCAGTCCCACAAGACCTGCATTTATCCCTTCTGAGGTTGCTTGCCCCTATGACCTAATTAGCTTCCATTGAGTTTCACCTCTTTGGTATGTTATTTACGTGGTTGGTCGGTTGAGACAGGGAGTCACTATGATAGAGCAGGCCCAGCCTTAGCCTCCCAAGTACAGGGATTTCAGACAGGAGTCTGGCTTAGGCTCTACCTCTTAAAGGATCCTCCACCTCAACACTGCCACACTGGAGACCAAGCCGCTCGCGTAAGTTCTGGGGACAAACCACATCCAAGCCACAGTAACTTTACTTACCGAGGAGACAACAGGGAGCCACCATGGAGCTTTCATGGTCCTTATGGTGCCTTCCAGCGATGCCTGGAGCAGGTCTTAACACAACTCCCATGCTAACTTGCTTATTGCTCTTCACTTAGTGGCTGTTTTGTCCCATTTCCTGTGGTGAGGGGTGGAGGGGATTCTGGGATGTATGGTGATGACAGCTAGTAGCCTAAAACGCTTTTTATCCTGCCTGCTTTGTGTTACTTTTCAGGATGCCATGACACAGAAATGTGTGTTCCACGACCCCCCCCCCCCCCTTGCCCTGTGGCTCCAGCAGCTTGCTCAGCCACCGGAATCCACCACACCCCATGGCCCTACCGCTGACCCAGGGACTTGGCAAAACCTGGTATGTCTTGTCTAATGTCAGGAGCCCCTCGGCTCTCCTTTTCGTAGTCCCGTGAGTAGAATGTAAATGGCAGCTTCAAATGTGAGGTGAAAACTTTTAGAATCACTAGTTTGCAGTCCCAGGAAGTGTCGTGTAAGCACAGTACCAACGAGTTGTGTGTGTGTGTGTGTGTGTGTGTGTGTGTGTGTGTGTAACCCCCAGAAGCTGTGATGATAGAGTGAATGGAAAGCCATGGTGCTAGTCACTTGCTTTGCTGTATTGACTCATTCACTGAGCAGCAGGAAGCCTGGTTAGAGCTCGGGTAGGGGGCTGAGGCCCAACCCTGCAGGTCAACAGCTGTAGCTGTAAGGAAACTGTGGATGAAGTTTTGCAGCTTCAAATCTAGAAAGAGGTGGAAGCTGTATAAGCCAGCAGAAGGCAAAAAATAATCGCCCAGGCAAACCTGTGAGAAACCCACAGGTCGCGTGAGGAGACTCCACGGAAAGTCCGGGCTGTGGAACGCGAACTGTGTGGGACGCAGTGGGTCCCCCTGCTTCCTCAAGAAGGTTGTGGGGTCAGGCAGACCAACAGCCCCCCGGAGCCAGGGGTCTCCTCCCCCTCTGTTAGTGACACCAAGGACATTCTCCCCTCAGGCATAAGCTCCCCAGCTCCGGGGGGACACTGCCAGTCCTTCTCATCCTGTCCAGGAAAAAGATCAGCATGGCTTGCATTGTTCCAGACACCATTCTAGATCTTTAATAGGTCCCGCTTGCTTAAGAATAACCGAAGCTAAACTGGATGCTAGTAGTGCACGCTAGCTACTCAGGAGGATGGAATCTGAGGGTGGTGGTTGGGAGCCAGCCCGGGCAGGACAGTCCCTAAGACTCTCCTCTCCAACTGATCCGCAAAAGGCTGGAAATGGAGGTGCGGTTTAAGTGGTAGAGTGCCAGCCTGGGCGGAAGGGATGGCGTAGGTGCTAGAAGCCACGTTACAAGCTGAGCTGCCGACTCAGAAATGACGCTTTTATAGACCTGGACGGCGGCTGGCCTTTAGAAGTCAGGAACCTTAGGTCCAAGCCATCTATCACAAACAAAGCCTGCTCGCAGCTTCCGGAAGCTTCTACTAGGAAGCTGCCCATGTGCAGAGCTGCGGGCTATAAAGCGGGAAAGGTCATCTCGATCCACGATGGCTGGGCAGACCCTGCAGGCCTCCCCACCCAGAAACTAAAGCACGACATCAGCAAGCCACACCTCCCGAGGTACCCCTCCACCTGAGTTTGAGGGACACTATGGTTGGGTGACTACTTGGGGCAGGAGGTTGGCCTAAATGGCTTCATGCTTGCTCACACTTATAATTCTAGCTACTTGGTTGAGACCAGGAGAATCGAAGTTCAAGGCCAGCTTGGACAGAGCAGTCCTCAAGCTCCTTCTTCGCTCATAGCTGGGTTCAGTGGTGCACACCTACTGCCTGGAGCTCCGTGAGAGGCTAAGGAGGTTCACAGTGCCAGTCCAGCAGGGGCGGGACAGTCTGAGCTTTCACCTCCGTGACATTAAGCGGCGGTTAAGCCGTCCTGTAATGCCAGTGAGGAAGGGAGCGCTAACATCGGTAGATTGTGGCTGTAGGAGGCAAGATTGACTCCACAATAACCAGCAAACAAACAGGTCTACCGGCGTGGCTCAGCTGGTAGAGTGGCATCCTAGCACGCACGAGACCCTCAGCTCACACCCGCTGAGCTGCCTTGCTCTTCTGAAGGCTGCGTGTACCTGCGTCTTCCCTCGTGCTCGCTTTCTCCCCCTCGCGCCCGGCTTCCTCTTCCAGGGATTCCCCCAGCCACCGCCCTGGCTCTGGAGGTCCTGGCGCCTCACAGGGGTCAGACGGGCTCCCTGTGTGTGCGGGTTTGGACAGGTGACCCACTGACCTAGATTTTTAGTCCTGCTTGGCCTAACTCAGCGACCTTTGCAAGTGGAAGCGCCCCTCCTCCGCGGATCTGCAAGGTGTAGATTGTGTGACAGGAAGCATGAGGGTAACAGCCCTGCAGATAAAAATGCAATGCACCAACGCGTGCAGGGCCACCGGGCTGGTTCTATTTAATCGCACAGCTATCATTTATCAGGAAAGATGTGAGAAATCTCTCTTTTTTCCCCCCTCCCGGCGTACAGCTCTGTGTTCTCTTATGCACATCCAAGAGGTTTACATCCCCTTGTCCCTGTTTGCATATTTAAATAAAAACAAATTGGTTCATTTACCCCGAGTCACTCACTCGGCTTGATAGAGACGGAAAAGTCTGTTTGTGGGGGGAGGGGAAGGCGCTGCAGTTGTTTTGTATTCAAAAGGTCTGGGTTGAATGGATTGTTCAGAAAGAAAGAAATATCCAGAATGTCTTCAATCATCTGCACAAAACAGAGCCCGAAATTACTCAGGGAAAAAAAAAGAAAAAGCTCATTGATGAAACAACACACAGACACAAAAATCAATGCTGGCAGTGTGTCGCAAGACACGGCGTTCCATTTTATTTGTTTCTTCACAGAAAAATCGCAGTTGTGGAATTGCTTTCTCCTGCCTGCATTAAAAGATTTGAAGAAGAGAGACGAGAGGCTGCCAGGGAAATAAGACGTCACGTGAGCCGAGCGCTTCTGGGCTGAGCCGAGGGACCGGAGCGGGGTGAGCCTCTTCTAGAAGGAGGCCGGAGCCCAGCGCAGAGCCTTTGACCTCAGCCACGGCCACCCTGCTTCTTAGTCTTCCCTGCTGCTTGCTGTTAACCACCAGCCCAACACTGGGAGCCCCATCCGTCCCTCCCTTTTCTTTCTGGTCTAAACCATCCACAATTCCTGGGGGCCTAATCTCCAAAGCCCACCCAGAGGCAAGAAGAAGCGTGGCTGCCCAGGGAAAATGCGCCAACGGTCTCTGCATGGCTCCTCCCCTCGGCCCTAGAGGAGCACATCATAAAAATGTTGGGGCTGACGGGAGGCCCGGGCCAGCCCTTTCCCGTCAGCTACGCGGAGCACCTGGACTTCGCTGGCATCTAGTTCTCCAGCCCAAGGCCAAGGCCAAGTGCCTCACGGGGCTTCCTTGACAAATGGGTGGGTTTCGTACTTTGGGGTAGACAGAGTAGTGCAATTTGAAGACTGCATTGATGGTCTGTTAAAGTCAATACTGGGTGTTTGTTGAGGGCATAGACCCAGAGCCAGACCATCTGGTAAGAGCCCAAGCCCTCTGCTTATCCGTGCCCTGGGTAGGATTTCTTCACGGTCATGGGTCTACTGCTGTGGCTTCAATGAGTTTACCCCCCAAAAGATGACACTAGAAAGTGAGGTCTTTGAGTGGTGGTTGCATCATAAGCCCAGAGCCCTCCCAAATAATGCTCTCGTAAAAGGGACCTCCAAAGAGATCCTTCGATCCTTCTACCTCATGAGTTAAGGACCAGAAGGTGGACAGTTATAAATCAGGAAATGACCCTTCACTAGACATCGAGTCTGCTGGGCTCTTGACTTTGAATTGGCCAGTCTCTAGAATTAAGTTTCTGTTGCTTTTTCTTCTTATCATTGTTTTTTCTTCTTATTGTTGTTATTATCACGAAGGTGATATACAAAGGGGTTACAGTTGCGTAAGTCGGGTAACGAGTACACAAACTGCACAGTTCGCTTTTGACATCGTAGCTAGTGAGCACCGTGGCTGGATTTGTTCACCTTTTGTCCCTCCATTTCTGTGCCATCCCTTCCCCTCCCAAAGACAGATAAATGAACAAACAAAAGAAAACAAAAACAGCACCAAAGGGGGGGAAAAAACCCTCTTGTTTCCATTTCCTAGCGTGCATTTAGATGAATATCGTTTTATAGGCTCAAATGCGCACAGGCATTCCCGTCCTGACGG
This sequence comes from Perognathus longimembris pacificus, assembly GCF_023159225.1. NCBI lineage: Eukaryota > Metazoa > Chordata > Mammalia > Rodentia > Heteromyidae > Perognathus > Perognathus longimembris. Next base: position 4,661,619 of record NC_063168.1, on the reverse strand, counting down.
CCTCTCCTTCTGCTCTCACCGTGTGTGAACGCCTCTACGCCACCAAGCAGTTATGGCGTCCTGAGCTGGCTCAGAGCAGCCAGTACTTCCCTGGGAGAGCCTCCAGCTCTTCTCTCTCTCCCGCTAGTACCTGCCCTGAGCGGTGCCAGCCCACAGGCTGATATTCCCTGCCGTGTCCTGCAGCACAGCCACGCTCACGGGTGTGGATAGCTTGTGCTGTTTCCAGACTGGACTTTAAGCCGCCTCGACACACACGCTTGCTTTTGATGGCGTGAGCAGGGAGGCCTGAAAGCCCCCTGTAGACAACGGCAGAACACCCATCCCTCTAAGCGTACGGGATTCTATGTTGGCACTCAGATAGCCACTGTTACTTAGCCAGAGCGACTACGTTTTTTAAGTGCCCCCTTTCTGGTGCCAGTCCTGGGACTTGAACTCAGAGCCTGGGGACTGTCTCTGAGCATTTTTTTTTTTTTTTTGCTCAAAGATAGCATTCTACCACTTAAGCTACAGCTCCACTCCTGGCTTTTGTTTGATAGTTTATTGGAGATAAGAGTTTCCTGGGCTTTCCTGCCCAGGCTGCCTTCAAAGTGCAACCCTCGAATCTTAGCCTCTTGAGTAGCTAGGAATACAAGTATGAACCACTGGTGCCTGGCTTCAGTGCCCTTCTTAAAGCAGCTATTGCAATCCAAAGGAAGTGAGCAGATACAAAAGAATTAGGACTGTGCCTGACACGGAGGAGCATGGGGTGTTAGCTGATGGTTCCGCTGCTGAAGATGATAAAACATCACCATGCCATCTGGAAAGAAAAGCTATGTGCAAACTGTGTATTTATGCCTGAGGTACATGCCAACGAGAGTTACATGTTGTGGATTTTCTAACATCCACCCCATCGTTCACAGCCATTGCCCAGATCATCTAAAATGGACTAGCAATACAGAACAGAAAAGCATATGATATTTTGGATTATAGCCTTGGTTATGAAAGTTTTTTTTTTAATGATGACTAAAATAGTGTACCCTGCTCAAAAAGTTCCCAAGAAGAGAAATTAGCATCTTGTGCCAAGAAGACAGGAATGGAATGGTAATTACCACGCTGGATGACTTTCCACTTACCTAGAGATGTAAATGTGAAGAAGAGGGCTGCGCCAGCTCCTGCCTGAATTTGCATCTGGAGTTTTACAGTGACATTGACACTTGGATTGAGTGCATTTCCAGACAGTCCGGTGTGCCTGTGACCACTGTCGAGGGCTCAGCCCTTGCAGCTGTCATTCTGGGATGGGTTTCCTTGGTTGCCTGGTTACGGGAGCAGAGGAGGAGAGCTACTCGTAGAGGGAAACTGGGAGGAGGCAGCCCTGGAATTACGGTAAGTGGACTAGCGAACAACGGTGCCACTAATATTATTGTTTGGATGGACCGATGTATGGAATTCTCCCTGAATCGTCTGTGCGAGGGTCTATACAGAGACAGTTGCCTCTTCCATCAGTCAATATTGATGGATTGCTCATGCCCACGTGCCCCCAGAGGCCTGCGCAGGCTTTCTGCGTTCATTTCCACTTTGGATGTGAGAAAGGAAAGATCAAGTCCCACGGTTCCCTTTAGGGGCACCCCCCAAAAAAAACACAAGGGCCTGCCACTTAGGCTTTATTTCCCAAAGACTCTACCACTTCCTAATAGCACCAGGCTGGGGGCCAAGTCTTCAACACAAAGCCTTTGGGGAATATTCTAGATCCACAGGAAGACATAGAAGACACCAAGAGCCAGTTTTGTAGAGTACCAGTGTGGGATTCTGAGATCCAGTGTACATTTGCTTTCCTACTGTCCTCATTCTGGGCCAGACTGTGGCTACAATATGAATAATAGTAGCAATACTCAACGTCATACAAGTCCCTGTAATGGGCCTGGTTAGGTACATCCTGTGAGCTATTTCTTTTAAGTCTTAGAAGAGCCGTGTTTGTCTGAAAACATGTGCCATCATTCTGGTCCACTCCATCTCATATCCACAACTCAGAGCCTAGAAGATTCTAGAAGACAGAATGTGCTCTAATTCAGAGCAGGAAGTGGGACAAATTCCCCTACGGGCTTGTGGCTTACCCCCTGGTGGCTTTGAGTTTGTTGCACAGCTCTCTGTGTCATTCATAATTCTGTCTGTCTGAGTGTCTGTGTGTAATGTGAACTTTCAATTCTACCAAAGACGTGGAAATTTATTTTTCTCTGCAGGAGAAAAGCATTGGGATTTTCAAAGTATATTAGTAGTTTAATATTCAGAAAGGAAGTCAGTGCTGACTTTGGCCTTGGAATGTAAAAAGTAGCTGTAAGAAAAAAGAAACAAGAAACAGAAGAGACAGAAGTCAGAGCTTCAGTGTTTCATCAGATGTACAGGCGCAGGAGCAAGTGTCTTAGTCGATTTTCTGTTGCTATTACTAAATGCCCGAGACCAGTTGATCTATAAAGAGTAGACCTTTCTGTGGCTCACAGTTTGGTAGGCTGGGAAGTCCAAGAGCACGTTTAGCCTCTGGTCAGCACCTGGTGAGGCCTCTTGAGTCGTATCATGGGAGTCGTATCATGGTAGAGGTTGCCACATGCTGAGACAGAGCACACAGCAAGCTAACTCGACTATCTATCCCTTTTTCCTTTCTTCTGGCACTGGCGTTTGAATTTAGAGCCTCATGCTTGTTTGGGTTATTGCTCAGCTGGTGCTCTACCACCTGAACCATGCCTCCAGCTTGGCTTTTTGCTGGCTAATTACAAACAGAGTCTCTCGGGCTTCTCTGTCAAAGCTGGCTTCAAACTGATTTCCCCAAGTCTCAGCTTCCTGATTAGCTAGAATTACAGGTGCGAGCCTTTGACCACCAGCTTTCCTCCTGTTGCTACATGGAGAGTCCACCTAAACTCCTCCGGAAGGCACCACCTCCAAATACGTCTGAGGACTAAGTGCCCAGCGCCGGTGGGAAATGAGACACCGGGAAGTGAGGAGAATGCCAGGCAAAGCCCCAGCTCCAGGAGTGGGCACGTTTTACGCCCAGCAAGATGTCAACTTAGATGTCACCGCCCTTGCGTGGACTTTCAGAAGCAGCCCAGAGCACGCAGCTCCCCCGCAGTCTCCCAGGAAGCCCTGGGAAGCAGGGCCCCCACTGGGACTGCCCCAACTTGTGCACCCCACAAGACGTGGGGTCCTCAGAAGTAGGTCAGGAGCTTGGGGGCAACCTGTGGACTCTCACTTTGATTTTTCTGTTTTGAAGTGCAAAGCACGCAAATGCATTTGTTGGAAGAAAAACAACAGTGATTTTTTTTTTTCAGATATAAATCTGAAATACGTGTGGGGGAACTGAAAACTGATAGAGTTGGGGAAAACCCCAGCTGTGGCCTAGCAAATACTCAGCCATTTCTGGGCCCTACCTTGGATTCCATCTTATGTCAATAGAACCTCAACAAGAACAAGCTCAAGGCTGGCTTCCTGGTTCTTGTGGGGGCAGAGAGCACAAGAGCACGATCCATAACACAGCAATTATGCCGTGTGTGTGTGTGTGTGTGTGTGTATGCATGCACACACAGATTTCTTTCTTCCTCTTTAAAAGGAAGAAATGAATTCCCGCAAGAGGAAGCCATCATCTCTCCAATCTGATATAAGATTCTTGCTAAGAACAGATCTTAAACAAAACAACCAAGGTTACATCCTTGGTCACAGTTGGTCCAGGGCCTTGTCCTAAGTTAGTCTTTCCTTGGTTGCCAAATAAATAAACAGCTGAAGAAAGTCTGTTTGCAGATGTAGGGTAACAGCACATCTGGGAGGTATTGAAAGATGAGATTGGGAATGAATTCCTGCCTGCCTCTTGCTGACTTCGGGGGGCGGGGGGGCATCTATTGCTTTTGCCCGATCTTCCCTAGGCACCTGGATTTTGCATCAATGCACTGTGTTTCCTAGTCTCAGTTCATCGAGTTCAGAGTACCAGACTATTCCAGCCACAGTGGGCATGTGGCCAAGCCTGGAAAACACAGATCAAGTGAATGACGTATCACGCTTTAGAATTTGGAGGCAAAGCACTCTAGCATTAGAAAATGATTTTATCCACATGAGCCCAGATGGCAGTCTTCATAACAAACTTTCTTCAATGGCCATGGTCTGTCTCTCCTTGAAAATGCTGGCAGATGGCTGTGCTGCCGGTTACTTTGTCCTTTAGACATCAGAGAACATTTCTACAGATGATGAATTGGAAACAAACTGGATTCCATCTTATCTCAACATAACCTCAACAAGAGCAAGCATCCTTTTGATCTGGTGGTTGGATTTGGCTCCGCTACATCAAGGAGCATTTCAACGCTGGTAAGGGATTGAGATAGAAGTTACAATGCACTTGAGCTCTCATCCTTCAAACACCTATGTTCACACAAGCCTGGTCATTACTTGTGATGACTTTGGATCGAGACTCTCATAGTCTGTGATTCCTTTGCTCATGAATCTATTTCTTTATTTTAGACCAAGTCCAGAGCTTTTGATGGAGTTAATATCCATAGTGGTGTTAATTCACTCCCAAATGGTGGATATAGTCACTGCTGGCTCCATGGTCTGAGAGACCCTGGCAATTGATTATGTCATCATGTATTTGTCTAGGAAGAACCCGGGTAGAAGCAAACACCAAACCAGGCTGCATCAGGTTCTCAGCTCCGTCTCTTAGAAAGCTTGTGGGGAAGTAACAAGCTTCTTCATTTGCTTTAGTGGAGGGACAAGTTTGAGAGCTTGTGGGATTCATCATTTAATGATCGCACAAACTTTACAAGTGACTACTAAAGAAAGGCCACTTGGCTTAGGGCTAGGGATTTTTTTACCCTCTAGTGCTGGGCAGTGCTAGACTCTGGGGATAGAGCAAGAACAGAACCTCCAGGATGTCTGTCTGTCCAATGGAATCACCTCTATGGAGGTCTGTCCAATGGAATCACCTCTCTGCGGGCCTCCACAGGGAAGATTTCATCCTAAGGGTCCACAGAGAGCAGAAGACATAGTAGAAACCATTTTCATTCCCTGGAATGTTTCTGAAATGAACACAGGAGGAAACTTGGGTTCCATGTTGGTCTGTGGCGTGCCCCTCGCCTAGATTTGCCAAACACACAGGTGAAAAACTTGCTGAACAGTTATTAGTGACTGAGCTACATCTTCAAAGCCTTCTCAATCTATTTTATGATAACTGAAGTTTCAGGTTCAGCCAGGAAGATCCTGAGGGCTGCGGCTTACCATAAACTTAGGAAATAGGAGAAGACACAAGCAAAACTTAGTGCCTGGCAGCTGTCACCTGCAAAACAACATTACCATGCTGCAGGAAAGCAGAGGTGACGCTAGGTGCTTTCACCTTAGGTGTATTATCTCATTGAAGAGATAATGGTGAGGACCTTTTAAGGCCAAGTGGCAAGTAAAGACTCCAGCAGTGCATCCTGGGTGGTAACTTTCTCCACCTACTCCTATGGACTGTGGTTGAGCTGATGCTGGCACCTGGGCCTCCAAGCAGACTTGGATTGGTGGAAGCCTGTGTACTGAGGTTCTGATTGGTGGTTACTTCTACAGGGCAGGTTCTCACTGGGCAGAGTCTGCACAGCACAAGGTCTGATTGGTGGGAGTCTGTATAAAACTGGTTCTAATCAGTAAAGGCCTGGATAGTGGAGATTTTGATCGGAGGGGGTCGGTGTAGCTAGCTAGACAGCTGATAACTATCTGGAGCATTAGAGCAGCCCATTCCCATGTTCCACTAGGGAAGACCAAGTTCAGAGCAGTTAGGTAGCATACACAGCCAAGGGGTAGCACCTGGATGCACAGATACACAAGCCCGTGAACAATGAGGATGGGAGATGAAGACAGCTTCAGACAGCTAGCCTCAGAACAGGCAGACTTTAAGTGAACAAGGAGGAGATAACTATTTCAAGTAAGAAGAAGACAGCAAAGAAAGAAAAGGCTGAAAGAATTGAATCCATCATGAGGAAACCTTTTGCCATTTGTTTGCATCATGTCCATTTTTTTTCAGCTTATTTGTTTGTTTGTTTTTTCCTGCCAGCCCTGGGGCTTGAACTCAGGGCCTGAGCACTATCCCTGGCTTCTTTTTGCTCAAGGCTAGCATGCTACCACTTGAGCCACAGCGCCACTTCTGGCTTTTTCTATATATGTGGCGCTGGGGAATCGAACCCAGGGCTTCATGTATAGGAGGCAAGCGCTCTACCACTAGGCCACATTCCCAGCCAAGTCAGATAACTTTATACTCTTAGGCTTCTGCTACCAGCATCCCGCGGATGGCTTAACTTCTGTGAGGTTTAATTCTCTCCCTTGGGACAACGTGGGACACGCACACGACGGGGACATGGCATTAAGAGTCGCAAAGGCACCTTCAGGGGTTTTACTGTGCTACTGGAGTACAGGATGTCGTTGTTCACTAGATGCGGTGAGGAGCGTGTCATGAGCAATGCGTGTGGGAGACGGCTGCGTGCATCCAGAGCTGCACGCAGACACCTCCTGTGCTGCTGCTCTGCACCCCCGGGATACTGCCGGCTCCACCCCCCCACCCCCCCTTCCTCAGAAGGGCTTCTCCTGGCTACAGACGCAGCCGGGCCGGGACAGGCTCCCTCCAGCGGCCCCTCCAGCGGCCGGCGCTCTCTGTGTAATAGCGCCCCCAGTGGCCAGCTAGCGATGGAGGATGTGTTCCCGGAGGACACAAGGTAGGCGATGCCTAGACTCCAGGAACCCGGCATTTGCCCGCCCTGTTCCCCAGCCCCTTGCCCATCTCGGTGCTCCTCTGAGACTCCCTGCCCCCCTCCTCCAGCTCAGCCGACATCATGGTGCTCCTCCCCGTCTCTCCCTGCATCCAGCCGCCTTGTCCTCCTCCGCAGGAGAGACTGGTTCTTTCTCTCCCTGTGTGTTCACTCTGACTTTGCTCCTGGAAAACTGTTCAGATGATGATAGAGTCTAATAGACGGAAATTTTGGAATTATCTAATAGGCTACCACCCCCAACATAACAAAAAATGTTTTGCAAATGCCAGTCCAGAGGCTCTCCAAACTCACCCGCAGGAAAACAGGCTTAGGAAAGCAAGTTAGCATGTTTGGTAAATGGCTTTTTGTTGTTGTTTTTGCTAATTCTGGGGCTTGAACTTCGGGCCCATGCTTGTCTGTAGCCGGCGCTCTACCACTTGAGACACACGATTCGCCCTTTGCTGGTTAGCTGCAGATAGAGGCTCTCAAACGCTTCTGCCCTGGCTGGCTTCAAGTCACAACCCTCCAGCTATCCGCTGCCTTGATAGCCACATTTATGGATGCAAGCCTGGTTCAAATGGCTTTTTTAAAAGAAAAGAATTCAATTCCATTTTCATTAGACATGATGGAAGAGAAGTAAATAACAAAGGTTGCAGATTTCTGATGGCCTTTGTTTCAAGCTGAGACCTTTGGTTTTATTTTGTTACTACAAAACATTGCAAACATGCAGAAAAGAGGGTGACACTAAAATGACCTTCCATGTCTCTGTCATCCTCTGTCAGCAAATCTGGGCATGTCCTTGAGCAGAGAAGCTTATTTCTTTTTTTATAATGAAAGGTATTTTTTTTCTGCTAGGAATTAATTAATGGAGCTCTACTTGCAGAAGTAATTCCCCCATGGCTTGGGGTTCTCACTTCACCCCTGACCCTGGAGTCCCATCCAGACCAGCCTTTCTCAGGCAAAGCCTTCTCGCGGGCTGCTCTGGCTAGAGGGTTCGGAAACCGAGGCTCGGGAAGTGGAAACAATTTGTTCCGGTGGCAGTGGCGGAGTTGGGTGCAAATGCAGGCCTGTGAGCTAGCGGGGTCTCAGTACAGGAGGTCATTTTAGAACGTGCTAGAAGCCAGATGTCTTGGCTACTTGGGAGGCTGGAATGGGAGGATGATGGTTGGAGGCTAGCCAGGGGAGGGAAATGGGAGACCCTGCCAAACTGAAAGCAAAAGAGCTTGTGGCTGAAATGGTCGAACGCGTACCTAAGCAAGCTGGAGGCCTCCGGTTCAAACCCCAGGGCTGTAAAAATAAATAAATAAATGAATGGAATAGACTAAATAAAATAATAGAAGGAATCAATCATAGGAGACACGAATAAAAGGTTGGGGGTTATGTGGAAGGTGGCCAGGTGCTCCCTTTCCTGCAGACAGGAAACAGAAAAGCCACCACACGTGTAAGTCCATTGAACCGGGGCAATGCTTAAAGTCTTCACGGTGAATAAGAGTCCCTACTGAGAAAGGAGCATAGAAATGGCCCAGGGCTAAGAGGAACAAACCGGAGGAAGGGACAAGCAGGGCTGGGTCTCAGACCTCCGCGTAGAGACGATCGCTCCAGTGAGCAGTAACATCCGGGCCCTCACACACTCAGCCGGATCTTACGATCGATCGAGTGAAGCGCAGGACATAGCCAAACACGCACGGCATAGCCAAACACGCACGGCATAGCCAAACGCGCACGGCATAGCCAAACACGCACGGCATAGCCAAACGCGCACAACATAGCCAAACACTGGACTCACTTCCTGCCAGTCTCTTAGATTTGCTACCGAAAATTTGGGCTGAATTTCTTACCCGTCTTTGGCCTTGGCACTCCCCCTTAAAAGTCACCTCCCTGAGAAGCTTAAAAAGCCCTCACACACACCCCCCCACCCACCCCGTGCCTCCTGGCATCCTCCCTGGACATCTTTAAGACCAACTTACTGAGTTCCCTCTGAGGTTTTCTCCCCTCTGACCTGCAGCCTGAGCTCAGGCCGGGGGGGCAGCGCCAGCACAGGCCGAGTATGCAGTGGACACTCAACCGGTGCACGGTGAAACGCTGACTACATCCCAACATGAAAAGGGACGCAGCAAAAGCACACGTCCTAACCCAGAGCCAAAATTGTACCTGACTCCTCCTGACATCTAGTGGTCAGCCCATTGCAAACCCAATGCAGCGGGCACCGCTGCTAGGAAAGCCATCGGTTCCCTTGTGTTCCTGCAGGGGGCTGAGCTGGTGGGTGCCTGTCCTCCAAAGGCCCATAGGTCACAGCGCCCCCTGCTGCCTGCCCCAGAGTCAGCCGACTCATGAAGATATGGTACCAAGCAGGAAGCTCGCAGAGAACCATGAGCTGCCTCTCTGTATCCGCCCATCCTTACCTTCCAGTGGACTCCGGCCCTGAGTTTCAAGAAGTTGTCCTGATTCTGTCCTTGTCCTCAGCAAACATCCCTGGGGAGGCAGTACTCCGCCATGCTCCGTCCCTCGGTCCTCTGCCTCTGCAGGGAATAGAGACTAGACAGGGGAGTCACCTGGAAGGCGGGGCGGGGGGGGGGTCCTGCCTCCGGCCTGCACTCCCTCCAGTGCCTCTCTCCCTCTCCACCCGATGTGGGCAGCCATGTGGACACAAAGTAGAGCTGGGCCCCTCACACTCCCATTGCAACAAAGCAACTGAAAAGATTAAAACACTAGGAAAAAGACAGAGGTGACATTCGTCGTGCAGGCCCAGGTTCTATCTGTTACCCATTGCTGGCTGAAAGTATCGTTAACTCAAAAAATGCATTTACTACACTCGAGCTATCAAACACCCCAGTTTATCCTAGCCTACCTGAAACACATGCCGAGTGTTGACACCATAAAACTGACAATTAATGTAGTTACTAATGAGCCAAAGTTTTACCTGATTAAATATATAATTAAGCAGGCACTGGTGGCTCATGTCTGTAATCCTTGATACTCAGGAGGCTGAGATCTGAGGGTCACAGTTCAAAGCCAGTCTGGACAGGAAAGTTGTTGAGACTCTTATCTCCATTAACACCTAAAAAAAAAAAGCTGGAAGTGCAACTGTAGCTCAAGTGGTAGAAAAAGCTGATGGACAGCACCAAGGCCTTAAGTTCAAGCCCCAGGACTAGCACACAAAAAGTCCACAAAACAAAATAAAACCATCATGGTACGGTGGTATACTGACCCTCTACTCTCCTACGTTAGAAGCGAGACATGATAATGAAATTCTAGGTCTATTATCATGAAAATCATGCCTATAATATATGCATAACTGTAACAGCCACAAAAATTGTAAATTCACATGAAGTTTTAGGTTTGAAAGATTTCTCACCAAAATGTTAGCACAATGTTAGACTGTAGAGATCGAGGCTTAGCATAGTTTACCTTCTTCATACAGATTTTCAAGTATCTGTGGCTAGAATGTATTGTTTTAAATTCAGAAGAATACAAACGACTTTCCTAAAGAGAAAATAAAAGGGCCTACCTTGCAAAACCTGTTTCCTACCCAGCTACAACACTTTGAGAGCTGAGCTAGCGCCTCTATAGAAACTGACGTTACCTACGGAGGACCAGTGAGAAGCTACATATTCTGTATGGTTTCTATTTCCAGTTGGGGTGATCCAGTTCTCCCATCTACCCCCAAAGAATTCCAAGGGGCAGTAGGAACCATGGGTAACTCTGTACATTACACGATCCACAAGTATTCAAAATGTGAAGGCGGCCGTCAGCCAAGGCTGTGGGTTTTCCATGTCATGGGCTCCCAGTGAGCTTTCCTACCTAGAACAGAGCGTCCCCCGGGCTCCCACTTACAGTAAATGTAATTACACTGCAATGGCATGCATCTCGTCCTGTCGCTTTTTTCCAGAGCTCCTATTTTTAACCAGCACAATGGGAACATTTGTCCTCTGATTCACTGACAAGGCTTTAAGCTAGGAGTTTGGCTTTTAAAATGACAGTACCCTAATCCTATTGCTGATTTTTTTTTTTAGATGAAATAACAGCCTATAATTAAGACAACGGAGCACAGGAACCTCAGTAGGATAAGAATAGACTGTGAGTTGAGTTCAGGTGACAGGATTTATTAGTAGCTAAGCTAGAACGGAGACCAGGCTCTGATCCTGGCTGGGTGGCTTTTCCAAGTCGCTTCACAGTCCTGATTCTTTGAGTCCTTTTAGATGGGGGGGGGGCGTTGTCTAGGGAAGTCAGTCTGGGACTCTGCTCCTTTGGACAAGTCCCTGGTAGCAGTTGGAGGATATGCAGACGCCCAGAGCTAATGGAGTAATGAAGTTTTCTGTCAGACCAAACACGAGAAAGAGGCGGGGGGGGGCAGGTTGTGTCCCCTCCCTTTGGATTTCAGTGACTTTATGAGAACTTTGGCTCCAGAATGTTGTGGGTTGATGCTTTGGATGTCTAGGACCAGGTCACCAAAGGCCACAGTCCTCCTGGGGGCGTCCTTCTCTCCCTTGCTGGCGGGACACTCCTTCCTGAGCTCAGCACCATGATACCACAAAGCTGGAGCTAGGAGGAAGGCACGGGTCATTGTTCTAGGTAACAGTCCTTACGTGAGTCCAGCCGTTGAGCCATACCTTCCTGTTCAGTTTGTTTGGTTTATGTGTGTACATGCTGGTACCGGGGCTTGAACTCAGAGCCTCACACTCTTTACTTAGTTTTTTGTTGCTGTTGTGGTTGTTTGCTCAACTTAAGCCACAATTCCACCTATGGCTTTTTGCTGGCTAATTGTACTTTTCTGCCTGGGCTGGCTTTGAACTACAATCCTCAGATCTCAGACTCCTGAGTAGCTAGGATTATAGGTATAAACCACCAGAGCCCAGCCCATTAGGTAACTGTTTTTGTTTTTTTGCTGGTCCTGGGGCTTGAACTCAGGGCCTGAGCACTGTCCCTGGCTTCATTTTGCTCCAGGCTAGCACTCTACCACTTGAGCCACAGCGCCACTCTAGCTTTTTTTGTTTATGTGATGCTGAGTGTTGGGGACTCAGTTTTGGCCTTGACGGGGAAGGGCGACAAGAGCTCCCGAGACGCTGCCCTTCCCCCAGCCCTGGGACAGTGTTGGGGCTAGCCACTCCCACCTTCCCGCCTCAACCGGAAGAGAAGACCCCGCCCCTGGGGGAGGCAAACACGTGGGTGCCATCATGATAGGGGTTGTCCAGCCCACAAAGGAAGTTTCATGACATCACCTGATGGACACGGTCTTTAGCCTATGACTGGCCCTTTGGCCAGTCCCCCCCACCTTTCCTGCCATTACCGCTATATAAACCCCCCTCCCAATTAAATCCTTTGAGACCCATTCAAACATCCAGGCATCTCCCTGATGTCTTCTTCAGCTGCCGCTCCTGAAACGTGAGGGGACCGGGGGGAGGGGAGACATCAGCGACCTTTCCTCAACTTAGCGTAACCCATGAAGATACGCCTTATTCCTTCTGCCAGTGGGAGGGGTAGGGCTGAGTGTCTTTCATAATTTCCCCCAGGAGATAGGGGGAAGGGGGTCCTAGAGACTCCAACATTTGGGCATCTCCTCCGGAGAAGTGAGGAGAAGGGATCCATCAGGTCCCAACACTGAGGAATCAAACCCAGGGCTTCATGCATGCAAGATGAGCACTCTACCGCTAAGCCACATCCCCAGCCCCCACTAGGTCTTGATTCATGGACTTTGTAAGCATATGACTGGGTAATGTACATCACTGGCTTCGTGGTGGGTTCTGGGCAGCAATAGTGACCAGAATTCCAATTCTGATGTACGGATTTGCTAGTGCTTGCTGTTTGTAAGGCTTCGTTCTAAACAAGCTACAAATACTCGTTTATTTATAAAATTGAGACATTCATTTTCCTAACCGCTCTTTGCATCTACCTGAGTGTCATCTAGATTGTACAGTTGAGGAAAGTGAAGCCCAGAAAAGGTGATTCATTTGCCCCGTGTCATACAGCGAGTAAGAAGCAAAGAGAGTATTCAGGTTGAGGCCATGGAGCTGCAGCACGCAAGTCTTAAAACACCCGAGTAAGCCAGACGCTGAAGGCTCACACCTGTCTAGCTACTCAGCAGCCTCAAGACTGCGGAGACTGTGGTTCAAAGCCAGCCTGGGCAGAAAAGTCCATGAAACTCTTAATCTCCAATTAACCACCGAAAGACCCAATTTGACATGTGGCTCAAGTGGCAAAGCACTAGCCTTGAGCAGGGAAAAAAGCTAAGAAAGGAGCTGGTGGCTCACACCTGTAATCCTAGCTACACAGGAGGCTGAGATCTGAGGACCATGGTTTGAAGGTAGCCTAGGCAGGAAAGTCCAAGAGACTCTTGTCTCCAATTAACCACCAAAAAAAAAAAAAAAAAAATCCTGTAGTGAGGTCTGGCTCAAATAGTAGAATAAGGGACAGCTCCCTGGCCCTGAGTTTAAGACCTAGGACTGGCGGACATACACAAAAGCTAAGCAAGAGCTCCAGGCTTGGGGTTGGAGGCATGGCTCAGTTGGTAGAGTGCTAGCCACTGAGTGAAAGCAGCAGGTACCCAGTTCAAATCCCAGTCTTGGACCTCAGAAAAAGAAAAGAAAGCATCACCAAGCTCCAAGTTCAAGTCCTAGAGTGCCCTCTCTCTCTCTCTCTCTCTCTCTCTCTCTCTCTCTCACACACACACACACACACACACACACAGATAAATACTTCACCCTGCCAATATTTCTGACCTCCACTGCGTGCATGGGCCCCGCTCTGGGTCGCCAGGACGCACCCAGCATCCTTTGTTTCTTTTATGTCTTGCCTTGCTGGGATGTGATTCCAGGCCGCAGGCAAATCCACCTAGTTTGCATACCTTGAGAAAAACGAACTGCCGGCGAACCGATTCCCTAGCAAAGGACAAGTTCATTAAGCATCTCTCAGACCAGCCTCATGATGGCTTCTGGTCCTGACCTGATTTCTTGCAGGCCCCAGGCAGGTGCTAATTTACATCTCTGCCGCCACCACCTCTACAGCCAGAGCTTGCTCCTGCAGCTGCGAGCCCCTCCGGCCCGCCCCAGCGGTCCTTTTCCCTGGGCACACGTCGCACGTGCGCGCGTGTTCTGGTGTGCGTCCTCAGCAGGCCTGCTGACTCCGAAAGAGGACACTGCCTGCCAGTGCCTTCCGGGCCCTCAGGAGCTCTTAGGGGCTGGATTTCTTCTCTTGCTGAAACACTTCTGTACACCCGCTGCCACATCTGATCCATAAAGGATAATGCTTCGTGGCCTTTTAGTAGAAATCCTTTGTTCCTAGCTCTGCTTCTGCTAGTTAAACGTTTTCCCTAGAGCCCTGACTGGGTGCCATTGGATCATGCATCGATCCCTTACACAACTCTTTTACTCTCTAGGCATCAAAAATTAACACAAGCCAGGCACTGGTAGTAGCTCACTCGGGTAATCCCAGCTACCCAGGGGCCTGAGATCTGAGGATTGCGGTTCAAAGCCAGCCCAGACAGAAAAGCCTGAGAGACTCTTATCCAATTAGCCACCCCAAAACCCAGAAATAAAGGTGTCACTTAAGTGTGAGAGTGCTACTTTTGAGCAAGAAAGTTCAGGAACAGTGCCCAGGCCCTGGGACCAGCACCAAAATAAATAGACAGACAGACAGACAGACAATGCAACTTGGTTATAAAAGAGGCAATGTTGGGAGGGGAAGGATCAGAGGAGGGGAGGAAGGGGAAAGGAGATTGACAAGGCAGGGGAGTTTGGGGGCGGGGATGAAAATGATCAAAGTACATTTTGTCCACATATATGAAGGTAGCATAATGAAACCCACTGCAACTGTGTAGTCATGGGGAGAAGCAAGGAGGATTACAAAACAGTAATCGCAGGGGGCAACTTGGGTCAAAGTATATCATATACGCTATGGAAATAGGACACTGAAATCATTTTGTACAATTGTTCACACACACAAAAAAAAGATCCAGGCACCCGTGGCTCACGCCTGCAGTCCTAGCTGTAATCCTAGGCTGAGATGGGAGGATCTCAGTTCAAAACCAGCCCGGAAAGATAAATCCTGGAGACACTCATCTCCAATTAACTAGCAAAAAGCTGGAAGTGGCGGTGTGGGCTCAAGGGGTAGAGCTCCAGCATTAAGCAAAAAAGCCAAGTGAGGTCCTGAGTTTAGGCCCCATTACCAACACACACACACACACACACACACACACACACACACACACACACGAGAGAGAGAGAGAGAGAGAGAGAGAGAGAGAGAGAGAGAGAGAGAGAGAAAGAGAGAGGAAAGAATAGGAATTAATGAAATCTTCCTTTGGGCTGATCCTTTCCAAACAAATAAGAACATGAATGATAATGCCTTTGCTTTTTACCTACCCACTGTTGTATTTGCTGAAAAGATGAATTCATTAACTTAAAAAAAAAACTGTCAATTCAGAGCCTTCAGATGCCATTGCTCCCCCCCCCCCCCCCCCGCCCCTCCTGTTGATGCCGTCCCTTCTGACCTGGCTTTATATTTCTTTAAGTTGTGTTTTTTTGGTTTTTGGTTTTTGGTTTTTTTTTGGCCAGTCCTGGGCCTTGGACTCAGGGCCTGAGCACTGTCCCTGGCTTCTTCCCGCTCAAGGCTAGCACTCTGCCACTTGAGCCACAGCGCTGCTTCTGGCCGTTTTCTGTATATGTGGTGCTGGGGAATCAAACCTAGGGCCTCGTGTATCCGAGGCAGGCACTCTTGCCACTAGGCTATATCCCCAGCCCCTAAGTTGTGTTTTGAGTGTGGGGGGGGGGTATAAGAAACCATGGCAGGTGACAGGTGTGAGCGACCCCTTGGAAGAGTCCAAACCACATGGGTGCGGAACCCTCCAGAAGGAATTTTCTGCTTGGCTGAGACTTCATTTCAAAGGGGTTCCCTCCCCTCCCACACACTGATAGGGGGCCCCAAAGCTCGTTCTTCTAAGACCCCCCTCACCATACAGAAAATAGGCCGTGGGACCTGCCCCACTGCTGGAAAGGATGGAGACCGAAGCCCGCGAGTCCCTGCAGTTCAGAGGAGACCTGGCCTGCTGTGTCCTGCCCTGCACCCTAACACGCGGGAAGGGAAGGCGAGCCGAGCACCCCGGGCCTTCCCCCCGGCTCCGGCGGGACTGGATCCACCGAACGAATTCTCATGTGGGGATCCCTGGAGCCGCAGGTGGCAGGTTCGCGGACGCAGCCCAGCGGTGGCCTGTCACGGCTCCAGCCTCCCCTCTTCCCGTGCTGCTGATGCCTGTTTGTGGCTCGCACCATGAGTCTGCTCACACTGGCGAATAGTCTGAAATCACCCAATCCACTGTGGTCTCCACCCCAGGGCTGTAGATGAAGAAGAGTCTGTACGAGCAGCGTGGCGTTCACTCCCTGGGGAGCAGAGTCACTTGGAACGTGACAGATGTCGTGCCTGACAGCTTCAAGAGCCCAGATGCTTGGTACGGAAAGATCTCTTCCTGGTAGGACAACCAGAAAGTAAAAGATGACCTACAGCAAGAGATGGGTTCTACGATTACTGCAAGAAGCCGTTATACGATGTTCGAAATATCAAAGGAAATGACATGAAGTTTCCTAACTGGGGCCATTAAAAGATATCACTTAAGAATCTTCCCGGGGCTGGGGATATAGCCTAGTGGCAAGAGTGCCTGCCTCGGATACACGAGGCCCTAGGTTCGATTCCCCAGCACCACATATACAGAAAACGGCCAGAAGTGGCGCTGTGGCTCAAGCGGCAGAGTGCTAGCCTTGAGCGGGAAGAAGCCAGGGACAGTGCTCAGGCCCTGAGTCCAAGGCCCAGGACTGGCCAAAAAAAAAAAAAAGAATCTTCCCCAGATTTTACTGGCAATTTTACCTTAAGAGTTTCTGAACCATGTGAGTGCCGACTAAGAATTACAACTGAAAAAAAAATCACAAATGCTAGATCAAGAAAATAGTCCCTCATTGCAAATAATTTTTAAAAAATAGACTGTTCCTTCTGGAAATGATGTTGACTAATTAGCACAAGAGCAAAACAATGGATTTTTTAACATACCCTTCAAAATACCATAGAGATCTTCATTCATTTAACCATCTAGGTTGGGTCTTTTTGTTTTTTCTCACAGAGGAGAACACAGGCCAGGAAGGTTAAACTCTAATGGCCCCAAGAGGCTCCTGAGCCCCGCTGTTCACAACGACAGGAATGGCAACAAAGCCATGTGCTTTGGGAAGCTTGGTGTCTTTAGGATTGGAGTTCCCTGGTTTTCAGGGTTTAATTCTAAGCCTGCCCTATTCAGCAATATCTTTGATGGACTCAGAGTTAATCAAGACTCACTGACGGATCAGTGCCAACCATCATAGGTTCAGATTTTAATTACAAATCAGAATGTCAGTGCATTGATTCAGATGTTCCTAAATGTCCATTGCTGCTGGCTCAGTAGTTATTTCTCTGGGCCACCGAGCCAGAAGAAATACAGGAGTTTCTTTTACTAAGCAGCTACTAGACCTTAAAAATCCAACAAGAGCAGTATGTCTTAAAATGTTTCCGCTGCTTGCAAAATAGAAATGTAAATGGCAAAGTACAGAAGTGGAAGAAAAGGAAGCAAATGCTGTATTATTGCCTGTCAACATGATGCTAGTATTTATGGGGGACTGAGCAATTTCTCTAACCCTAGGATTGCACCAGATACTACTGCCTCACCTCTCGCTGAGTTTTTAACGATGCAGTACTTGCTTTTATTGCACTGCTTAAACTGTTCTACTCAGGCTCCAAACATACCATCCACAGCTAGAATGGTCAAGTTAACACAGACCCACGCACTTCCGCCCGGTGTAGGACACGGCTACATTATTTCAGCACTTTCCTAAGCACTTTCTCCTCACCAGACGTCTCTGAGATCAGGGCACTTGTAACGCTTGTCCTTGAGGCTCAAGTTGTCATTGGGTGCCACCTGCTGGTAGCGTCGTGAAAGTGCCAGCACCTAGACGAACAGGAAAGGCGTTGAAGCGGGACTCAACGGAAGAATGTTTTAGGATTACTTTATCCAGTTCGTTTTCTTTCTGCTTTTCCTTCCACATATGTACAAGAGGGATAGATGGTTTTGTCTTTTTAAAGTCTATGCTTGAATATCTAAGTAAAAACCTGGCCCGTCGCAAACTCAGAACCCTCAGGCTGTTTGGATCGTGCTGCTCCTGGGCTCGCCAGCCCAGAAGCCCGGCTGGGATCGGGAATACACAGTCCAGGCCCCCACCTGTGGGTGGACAACTCTAAGAAGAGGTCGTTGCCTCCAGCACGGCCCTCCCCCACCCACCCATGTCAGCTGTCCCCCGTCATGCCTCCCTCTCCAATCCCCGTGCCTGTAGCCTGGGACCTCTTCTCAAATAAATACACCCTCGCTCCAGTCCTGACTCAGACCCTGAAGCGGGTTAGATCCAAACCAAGTCACGTGCGGCCCTGCGGATCAAACGCGCTCTTAGAAACTTGGATCAATTGGTGAGGTTGACTGGAATATATTGTAAATATGTGTAGAAATGTAATACACGTGGGCTGGGAATGTGGCCTAGTGGTAGAGAGCTTGCTTCCCTAGCACGCATGAAACTCTGAGTTCGATTCCTCAGCACCACATACACAGAAAAAGCAGAAAGTGGCGCTGTGGCTCAAGTGGCAGAGTGCTAGCCTTGAGCATGAAGAAGCCAGGGACAGTGCTCAGGCCCTGAGTGCAAGCCCCAGGACTGGCAAAGAAAAAAAAAAAAGTAATGCCTTTGTATAGCTAATATAAACTAATCAAAATATTTGAACAATCAAGAATTGAGCATATTAATCACCATTTCCATTTGGGTGAGTTGAAGAGCTACCATATTTCAAATAAGCTATTGTTAGAATAGTTTTGGATTAATAGAAAAATTAGAAATAGGGAATGGCACCCAGTTTTCTGATTAACATGTATCAAAATGGTGTATTTCTTAAAAATAAAAAATCAGTGGTGGGGGGCGGGCGGGTGCCAGTCCTGGGGCTTAAACTACTGCCTTGAGGGAGACTGCAGCACTGTCTCTGAGCATTTTTTTTTCTAGGCTGGGACTCTACCAGCTGAGCCCCAACTACACTCCTGGATTTTGTGGTAGTTAATTGGAGGTAATGGCTTCAAACTGTAGTCCTCAGATTTCAGTCTCTCGAGTAGCTAGCATTACAAGTGTGAACCACCAGCACCCGGCTTACACAGTGTCGACACGTGATTATTAACTCGAGCTCATACTGATTCAGAGTTCCCGTTTCCATTTAGCTATCTGTTCTAGAACCCCGCTCGAGACCCCACAGTCCCCTTGGTGGGCATGCATGGCTGTCTCCTAGCCAGGCCGGGTTCTCAGAAACCTGTGTCTGATAACACTGACCACGGTGAAGAGTTCTGGTCACCTGTTTTGTGGAATGTTCCTCAATTTAGATTTTTCAGGTGGTTCCAACTTGATTATGGGTTTCTCTGAAGGAAAATCCGAGGGAAAGTGTCGCTTTTATCTCATCGTGTCCAGAGGTCACACTATCAACGTGGTTCACCGTGGCTGACTTCGACTTGGACCACCTACAGAGATGGCGTTGGGTTTCCGCCCTGCACTTTCCTTCTTTCTCCATATTGCATACGATGGAAGGAAGGAACTAGCTACAACCCAGCTGACAGGAGCTGAGTGTCTGAAGGGCAGAGATTCCACAGTGTTACCTGCAATTCTGCACGGGCGGCAGCCTCACGTTTTGATCCGTACGGTCATGTGCTTTATATTTAAGGCTGTGATTCAATATTTGTATTGCTAATATTGTCCCAAATTTAGCCCGTGGGAGGTGTTCCAGCTGGCTCTTGGCTGCCTTCGACATACTCCTTTCACCCTGCTTTGGAGCAACATGTTGCTTATTGCTTAGTACATCCGCCATGACCTGACGCTCCAAGATCATCGCTGCTTCCGGCGTCACCATCTGGTGTTTTTCCAAGCGGCCTTGGTTACTTAATTGGAGAACGGGATTAGAAAGGAAGATGAGTGGCAGGTGTGGTCTTTGCTGCCAAGATGCAGCCTTTAAGCCCTCAATTGAAAGAGCAAGGAAACCTGTACACAAACGCCAACTTGTGTACGTGCACTCAGTAATTCTGTATCTAACCATCTGCATCTGCAGTGAGCTAAACAGCTCGCGGTCCCCTCATCTCCTTCTCTTATCTGTACATCAGCTTCCTGCCACCTGCTGTCCAGTTATGTAATCGTTCCCTTCTGAGTATTGCAAAGCCCTAGCAATCGTGCTATCAACTGGAGCACGCGGCTTACGCACAGATCCCTCCACGCTTCCCCTCACAGACCCCAAGGATCGCCTCCTCCTCAGCACCTCTTCCCCCTCCGCAGGGAAGCTACCGCCCACGCGTAACTGTCCGGCCGGTTCTGCATCCCATCTGAGGGTCCTCAGTGCCTTTCACAGTTTGCATCTGTTAAGACGGCCTGTCGTAATTGAGTTCTAGGAGTTTGGTACGACAGAAGCCGGTTGTCTTATCCCTATCATTCGTGGATCCCTCAGGCTACTCTCAACTCTAAGATTCCCATGCACTTCACCTCTTCAGCCCTCCCGCCCGCCCCTCCCTCCCGTCTCAGATGCGACAACTTCCTTCCTTCCCTTTCCCACGGGACCGGCGGGGAGGGCACTTTGTAGGAGCGCAAAGCCTGGTGCCTACATGGATGGGAGCATCAAGAATGAGTGGAGAGCCACTTGTCCCAACAGCTCGTTTTCATGCAAAGGCCAAAATAACTTTTGTGGGGACGTGCTTCCGAAGTAGACAGCGCAGGCCCGGCAAGCACACAGCCCAGCGCACTGGCCCGCCACAAAGGAATGGGAAAAAGAATGGAACTGGCGCGGAGGATGCCTGGCTGAAGAGCTCTTCCTTTCTGTGTAGCTGACCTCCTCCTGAGCCACCAGGAAGTGGGCATGAGAATGCAGAGCGAGGCTGCCATGAGCTCTGTGCACAACCCGACTACATCCCCGGCTCCTCCGCAGAGCCGGGGCAGCACCAGCAGTGTGGGACCGCACAGGCTAAGCCTTGTCTTTTCTATCTGGTATCCTAATGCTGGAACCATTTCTCACCCACCAATCCCCTGAGGGACTACCTAGCACCTGCCTACCATCCTGCCCTAAACCCTTCCACCTTCCTCCCCAAGCCCCTGGGGACAGCTCAGAGGTAGCTCTCCTGTCCCCCGTGGAGCTAGGACCTCAGCGCTCAAGAACCGGGTTTCATAACCCGAGTCATCCCGCTAATGCTCCCAAGGAAACAGGAGGAAACTGGTAAATGCCACAGGGATGCCTCCTAGAAATGGCCGAGGATGCTAGCAGCTCAGGTTCCAAATCACAACTCCAAGCTTAGGACAGAGGTGCTGCTCTCTTACCCTAAATCAAGTTGTCAGAGAGCCGAACCATCTGCCTCGGTCCCCAAGGCGATGCAGAGGGGGCTCGGTAGCCAATGCCAGGGGACCCTGAACCCTTCTTCCACACGGGCCTCCACAACCCATCGGCACAGAGGCAGGATGAGGGGGCTGCTCAAATCTAGATCAAGAGGGCACAGTGAATTCTAGATCCGATGCTGCCAGGCCTCCTAAATGAATCCAGCTTGAAGTCCTCCATCACTATGGAAACTGCCCACATTCAAGTGCACTTCTTTTCTGCGAGTGAATTCCAGCTGTTGGGCAAATACCACGTCAAACCTCCTTCTTTGTCTTCTCTCTCCCTTGCACCACAATACGTTCACTGGAATGTCAGCTACCAAGGAAACCAAGAAGGCAGCTCTGCTAAACCACACACAACTCACCAAGCCGCTTCTACCCTGCAATACCAGTTTCATGGACACCCTTCAAGGTACAGTTACAGAAAGGGTGACTGCAGCTTGCTCTTCTTTGAACGAGAGCTGAAAAATAAAGTCTACTGTGGAACCCAGGCTCAAGCAGAACACCCTGTTCTAAAGGAAGTGCTAACCGCCATTTTAGCTTCTGTACCTAGCTTGCTTGCTTTCGTTTATTATAAAATGGACTCATGGAAAATCAAAAATAGGGCCGAATATTAAAGGGCAGAATTTCTCATCCTTGCTAAAAGCAAAATAGCATCTCTCCCTCACTCAAGTTCACGGGGCTGACAGCTTCATGGGGTCACTGACAACCTTGAGGCTTAGCACTACTGCTGTACTGTTGCTGTATTAGCCAGTTATGTTTTAAAGAAGCTTATGAGGGTCATCTCTATAAAAAACAAACAACACTGCCCCTATTCAAGGCTATATTTTGTTTTTAGGCTGTTTTAGCTTCTTCAAGTAAGTAATGGCCATGCTAAGCTAGCTCAAGGCCATGTTTCACTTCTGGAAATCTGCTTGCTTACCCCAACAATGCTTACCAGGTGGTGCGACCCTGGGCAGGCTGCTGTGAGCTATGACGCCTAGCATTTACGTAAAAGAACAAGTGGACTCAAAGGTCACTGGGTCACCCCCAATGATGTAATAACCCCCCCCATATAAACTTCCCCCACGCTAAGCAAGGGGCCGTTATTCACTATCTCATAGTGAGAGGCAGACCACCGAAGAACGTTCCTAGCTCCTATTAACTGAGGGCCTTGGAATCTCATTTGAATTTGGAATATAATATCTACAATAAGGAAGAACTGCACAGTCCATTCTTTCCTTTGGTCTATCATAGGGCTTGAACTCAGAGCCTGGGCGCTGTCCCTGAACTCTTGTGCTCAAGGCCAGAACTCTACCACTCTCGGCCACAGCGCCCCTTCTCGTTTTTGAGTGGTTACTTTTCTGCCCTGGATGGCTCCAAACCGAAATCCTCAGATCTCAGCCTCCTGAGTCACCAGGATTACAGGTGTGAGCCACTGGCGCCTGGCTGTGATTATTAATTTTAAGGTCACTCTACACAAATATCAGGGAATCTTTTTCTAACTTTTCTGTTGTCAGTGTGCACTTCACGTGATGAGACGGATGGTACAGGACTCTGCCTCACCAAACATCCTGATACTCTTAATGATTGGGAGTTTGTGTGCTAAAATCTTATTTCTTTCCGAAAAATAATCTCAATCATGTGAGACATTAACTATATAAAATAACCAAAGAAATATGACAGTAAATTGAAATCTGCCAGTTACTGCTTTGATAAAACAATGTTTGTCTTATAAAAATTGTCTATTTCTTCTAAATAGGATAACAGGGTCCCTATTCACACACACACATATACACATAAACATACACATATATGTATACATATCTGTGCTATACACATATATTATATAGGTATCATTTGTATATTATATATACATACATACACACATATGCATGTGTATATGTCTATTTATATATGTTTTGTATATATGTGCCAATCATGGGGCTTGAACTCAAGAGTATGGGCACTCAAGGCTAGCGCTCTACCACTTGTGCCACAGCTCCACTTCCAGGTTTTGAGTAGTTAATTGGGGATAAGAGTCTCCTAGACTTTCCCATAGCCAGCCCAGGCTGGCTCTGCACCACGACCCTCAGACCTCACTCAGCCTCCTGAGTAGCTAGGATTATAGGCGTGAGCCTGTAACAGGAAGCAGTGCCTAGCCGCCTATGTAGTTTTTAAATTGATATAAACAATGTAATTATTATAAAACTTACTTTGCAACTTCCCATTGTTTAATAAACTCACATAGTTTTTTATCCTGTGTGTGTGTATGTGTATACTAGTCCTGGGGCTTAGACTCGGGGCCTGGGCACTGTCCCTGGCTTCTTTTTGCTCAAGGCTAGCACTCTGCCACTTGAGCCACAGCGCCACTTCTGGCCTTCTCTATATATGTGGTGCTGAGGAATCGAACCCAGGGCTTCATGGATGCAAGGCGAGCACTCTACCTCTAGGCCATATTCCCAGCCCACAGATAGTTTTTTTAAAAACTTCATATTCCTTTCTATATAGTTTCATGTCGAGAACAGTAAATACTTTCATAGCTTAAAATATACATGGAAAAGCTTAGACAGTTGGCCTATCAACAGCTGACTTAACTTTTAGTGTTATGAATTTAGAAAAAGAGTTTCCAGAAATTTAATGTAATCCCCAGCATTAATTTCTGAAACATAGAACATTTAAAGTATAATTGTGGAAAGGCTAAGAAACCCCACAAAGATCTGTCCTTGCTTTTTTCTTCTGACGATACATCCAGATGCTATGTCACACCAAAAACGTTGGGAAAGTTCGGGCAGCTGCGGCGCTGGTTCAGTCGCTGTCGGAGCTGCTGGCTCTCCTCATGGGGACGGGGCCCCGCACTAAGGAGAGCAGCTTGTCTTCAATGGGCTTCTTGGGGTTCTCCTCTAGGTTTGTCTTGATGGCTCCAGACTCGGAGAGTTTCCACTCCAGCTCTGCGGGACACAGAGAGAAGCCAATCACCAAAGACACCAATGGCACCCAGGGCACCCAGGGCACTGCACTGCTGGGGGCCCCTCGCCATGGAGCCCACCGAGTCAGCCTTTCTTCTGGCCCGAGACACTGATGCCAGTCAATAGCCTGCTTAGGAGGGATGCGCTGCTAACTGAGGACTTGGATGAACACCCAACAGCACCACTCGCACTGTAAGTCCTATTAATGGAAAGCACCCATGAACCCGAGTAAAACCGTGGTTACTGGAGTCCAAGGGGTAAACGGGGATGGTGGTCCAATGGACCACACTTTCAGCTGTCACACGATCTCTGGGGTACAGCAATGGTGACCACTGTTAATAACAGCACGCCACAAATGTGAAATACACTTGCATCTCGAGCAGCTCTTCAATATTTTTACCACAAACAAAAATAAAAGAAAGAAGAAATAAAAGAAAGGTAACTGTGGTAAGCAATGATGATTAGTAATTAGCTTGATGTGGGGATCATTTTGTACTGCATTCCCTACCCAACAATCACGTTCTAGTCCTTCAACACAGACATCCTTCGTTGTGGTCTTGATCACATGTCAATGATTTCCAGCTCTAGGTACACTGGTTGAATGTTAGGCCTTGGAGAGAGACGGAGCCCCGTCTCCTGGGACTCGGTGGCTTCTCAGGGAGTAAGCCTGGCACCTCCCCCCATCACGCTTCTCCATCCATATACCTGACTGACTCCCCCCTGCTTCCACTCACGCATACTCACACTGACGGACTTAGCACCAAGCCCTTGCAACCCTACAGACACCGGCGCCACGTTCCTAGACTCTCCAGCCTCCAGAACCATCGGCCCTCCCATTTATAGTCTCCAGCCATTTTGTTACATCAAGAGGAAATGGACTATCTCCCCTTACACAGGAGATCGCAATCAGATCATATTAATGTGTATGTCTTTGTGTTTAACTGCCTGATGTAGCTCACGTACATGTGTCTTTACCATTCCCGGGTATCTTAGTGGAAAAGTTGTGTTTCAAGATATCTATTTGAAGCACAGTTGGCTACATTAGCTTGCTGAGGAGATAAACGTTCCTTGGCTGGGCTGCCTCTGGCTCAGGCTCTTTCATATGTGGGTATAAGGTGACATCTCCACGTGTAATGGACAAAAAGGAATTTTTGTTTTAACCCGGTCTTTCCAGAGTTAAGAGGCAGAATAAAGAGACAGGAAATTCAAGTTACTAGAGGCCCAGTGCCAGTGGCTCACACCTATAATCTTAGCTACTTAGAAGCCTGAGATCTGAGGATCTGGTTCAAAGACGGCCCAAGCAGCAAAGTCTGTGTGACTCTTGTTTCCAATTAATCAGTAAAAAAGATTAAAGCAGAGCTGGGGCTTAGTGGTGGAGTTCCAGCCTCAAGCAAAAATGCTAACAAAGAATGCCCAGGCTGAGTTTAAGTCCCAGTACCAATACAGCTACTAGAAATTCAACTGAGAAAATAGCAGAGAAAGGAAATAGTAGAGAAATACAAACTATCATCAGTAAAACTAATAACTAACATGTTGCATGAATTAGATTTAAAAAGTTAAGGCTCTGATACTGAGCTTCAACTTAAAACAGAGCATCCAACTGAAGAGACCAACTGTATCTGGAGTTAGCTGTGAGTGAACAGAAATACTCCCCCCCTTCCACACACCCTCACTTCCTCTGGGGCCTCTTACCATCTCTTGTCAGGTTCATGCCACCAAACACCAGAGGACCAATGAACTGTGCCTTGATATCACCTCCAAGGTATACGAATATAGTGGGCAAATTCCTATCAGGGTAATTGGGTATGCACGTTGTTGAAATGGCCTTGACAAACTTGACATCAGGAAACTTCCGGGCCAGCTCACTGAAGTGCTGATTGATGAGGGCACACAGCGGAATCCTAGAGCACAGAAATAGAAAACAGAAGCGACTGTGATCTATGCAGACCAATAAAGCCCAGTTGCCCTCCCATCCATACACACCTTCAAGATCGCTTCAGAGGGGGTTTACTACTAGCAAGATGAATTTACACTAAGCAAACCACTCTCAAAAAACAATTACAGGGACTGGGAATATGGCCTAGTGGTAGAGTGCTTGCCTTGCATATACTAAGCCCTGAGTTCGATTCCTCAGCACCACATATATAGAAAAAAAATCCAGAAGCGGCGCTGTGGCTCAAGAGGTAGAGTGCTAGCCTTGAGCAAAAAGAAGCCAGGGACAGTGCTCAGGCCCTGAGTGCAAGCTCCCAGACTGGCAAAAACCAAAAACAAACAAAAACCAAAACAATTACAGGCTCATTCCTGTAAGCCTCGCTACTCTGGAGGCTAAGTTCCAGAGAATCACAGAGACAAGCCCCAAGGGCTAGGGAGTGGGAGCTCAAGAGATTCCATCTAAACAAATAACTGTCTTGATAGAGCCTGCATGCTTCTCATCCAAGCAACGTGGGAGGCATAAATACCAGGACTAGAGGTCCAGGCTAGTCCAGGCACAAATCAAGAACTTATTCTGAAAAATTTAAAAAGAAAAAGGACAGAGATGTGGCTTAAGAAGAGCCCAATGCTCTGAGTCCACACCAGAGTACTGCAAAAAAAAAAAAAAAAAAAGAGCAAATGGAACTTAATTTAACTAGAACCAATTTTTAATGGCTTCAATATAAAAGATAACTTCTCCATCCATGCAAGTCTCGATGAGTTTAGAATGTGTGGATAGGACAGGAAGCATTCACTCCTTTAAAGAAACTGCCAGTCCAGCAGTGAATTCTAGAGCAAGATTAGGCAGAAGAAAACACTAGATGCCTGAACACCATTAAGTCCAGCCAGTCAGGGCCAAGGTGGCCCTGGCCACGTACAAGAGTGACAATTAGACTCTTGAGATGCCAGAGTTCCTCTAGAGGACTGGGGAACTCAGGAACTGTCTCACAATAGACGTCATCATTTTACGTTTTAACAAGGGGACTTAAATTAAGCTCCTAAAATGAAAAGTAGGCATTAAGATCTGGACAGATCAGCAATAAAGAACATTAGTTACAAATAACAACAAAAAAATTATGTGGACAGTAGATCTAAAATACACAAGGGCATGGTAACTTATACAGGACTCCAGGCATTCGCAAAAGTCAGACTAAAGGAAGACACCTTCAGGGAAAGAACACAAAGGCACAATGCCTATGTACCTCTGATCATATAAAATACTATTTATCATAAAAAGAAAAAACAAGGCAAAAAAAAGCCGAGTGAGGGCATGAAGCCCTGAGTTCAAGCACCCATACTCACAAACCAAAACCCCCAAACCCAAGGCTAATGCAGGTTCAAGACAAACGCAAATCAACGTTCTCGAGACCACACGGCACCTCGGCTCACCCCTGTTTGTAAAGGTGCAAGACGACCCACAAGCCTTCACCGGCTTTGGTAACCTCTTGAACATAATCCTTCCCCGAGATCTCCAAAACTTCTCCGAACTTATTCTTCAGCTGACTTGCTTTCCACTCAGCCAGTCTCCGCTGCCTGCACCAACAGGAAGAAAGACACGTGTAACACACACAGGCGGCACGCACCGCCATGCGTGTGCATACACACCTGTCAGAAGGAAATCCTTGCAATAATTCGGCGTATCTGACTATAAGACAGCTCACTGAAATTCACAATACGACTACTGTTCAACAGGAGTCCTTTCCAATTTACATCTCCAATGACCTTTCTCAAAGGATACACAATTTATCACCAGCCAGAAGAGCAACCGGCCCGTCCGTGCGGCACTCACTTGTACAGCTCAAGAGCCCGTTCATCCTCCTCACTAAATTCATCTTCATTTTCTTCCAGCTCTTCCAAAGTCATATCTTCATATGTTTTCACTGAATTGTGGGGCATTGGCAAAGGCAAAACATCAAAAAGAGGAATAAATAAGCATTTGGGGTTTTCACTTTTTCTGCTGAAGATGTATGCGCACACATCAGAAGACAAGCATCCCACCAAGACAAAACTTACTTAAAATATTTCTCTAGTAAACAGGAAGTTGGGCCAGCACTGGTGGCTCATGTCTGTAATCCTAGCTATTCAGGAGGCAGAGATCTTGAGATCATGGTTCAGAGCCAGCTCAGGCAGAAAAATCTGGGAGACTCTTATCTCCAATTAACCAGCAGAAAGCTGGAAATGGAAGCATGTTTGAGTACTAGCCATATGTAGGAAAAGCTGAGCAAAAGCTCAAGGCTCCAAGTTCAAGTCCCGGGTGTATCACACACACATAAAGTTGGAAGTATTTTTTTTTTTATTAGGGGCAAAGGTGATTCTAGAAACTCAATGAAGCCACGAACATGAAAAGGATGCATGTTTTCCCTCATATGTGGAAGTTAGATTTAAATTATAAACATATATGTAAACATACATAGGGTCATATGCATATATACACAAACATAACCTAAGGTATGGTCTATACAAGGGAGGATTCCAATGGCATAACTCCTGTCAAGTTGGAAGTATTTTTTAAAAGACTTACATTAAGATCTACTGGCTTTAAAATCTGACCCATCTGACCTCCACACAGTAGTAGGAGTAAAAATGAGAAGCTTTTCACATGTATAAAAACAAAAGACTTGGAGCTGGTCATGGGCTGGGTATATCAATAGTTCTCATATGATCCAAGGAAAAGAGGAGACTGCTAGGGTCTTCCCAAAGCACACCTTTCACAGTTAAAAGTGTACTTGTTTTTTCCTTATGAATGACAGACAGGCAGCTCGATCCTTTCTTCTAACCAAATGCTATGAAATGTTATCTTAATTTTATTGCCGTCAATACCCTTTCTCATTTATGGAACCTGTTATGGACATTTTAATTTATACTCTGCCCCCTCTAAGCAAGTTGACCAAAGTCAAGGGACCTACGTTGTGTGTCTTTGTGTATGTGTGTGCATGCTTGAATTGGGGGAGGGGCTTGAACTCAGGGTCTCATATTATCAAGGCTAGTGCTCTACCACCTGACCCACGGCTCCATTTCCAGCTTTTTGCTGCTTAATTGGAGTCTTGTGTGCTTTACCACCTGAGCCAAGAATCCCATGAGCCTTTCTGCCTGAGTTGTAGCCTCCTGACTAGCTAGGATTGCAGGTGTGAGCCACCAGCACCCTGGCAGGTGACCAACATTCCTGGATAAGGAGCAACATCTGACCCCGGGCCATTCCTATCAATAACTTCAAATTTCTGTGGACACCAGGCTTGAATAATTTATGAATTAAAATTCCCTAGGACTCACTTGACTTCTTTTCCTTACCTATATCCATTCTCTCTGGGGTAGCATTAATGGCCTAACTGTAAATACTATACTGCCAATGCTGACAATGCCCTAAACTATGCCTTCACCTGACCTTTCCAGCTGGAGAAAAACAAACCCAGGTCCTCCTTACCATCTCTATTTGACTAACAAGGCCACAGTTAACAAGACCCAACAGCTGGCAGCAGCTCCACCCTCAGATGTGCAAGCCCAGCAGGAATCATCTTTATCTCTATCCCTCAGCATTCCCGGACAGACATCACCAACTAAGGCCGTGGTCCCTGACTTCCCAATACATCCACCTGATCGGTTCTCACTTCCCACCTCCTCCCCAGCTGAAGACAACGGTGTCTCTCAGCCTGGCCTGAATGCTCTGACCTGGGCGCTGGTGGCTCACACCTATAATCCTAGCTACTCAGGAGGCTGAGATCTGAGGATGGAGGTTCAAAGCCAGCCTGGGCAGGAAAGTGTGAGACACTTATCTCCAATAAACCACCAGAAAACTGGAAGTGGCACTGTGGCTCATAGTGGTAGAGTGCTAGCTTTGAGCAAAAGAGCTCAGGGACAGCCCCCAGCCCTGAGTTAAAGCTCTACAACCAACAAAAGAGAGAAAGAAAAAAGAAAAAAAAAGGCTGGAACTGAAGGCCTGAGTCAAGCTGAAAAACATCAGTTGTATGCGAAAAAGTCAAGTGAGAGTGTGAGGTCCTGAATGCAAGCCCCAAAGCTCCAGTGACTCCCCATCTCATTTGGCCTGAAAGCCATGGCCCTTACGAAGGCACACAGGCCCGTGGCAGCCTCTGTTAATTCAGTGTCTCCCTGTCTCCCCAGCTATTCTGGCCTCCTCTCAGATCCTCCAACAGCTCAGGCCAGCGTCCGCCCTGCTCCCCGCACCTCCTCACGCCCCTCCACCCGTCCTCGCAGGGAGGCCCTCTCTACAATTATAGACCCCCCTCCTCCAACCTTGCTTGCTCCTTTCCCATTCTCATTTCCCTTACTGTTAACTGTCAGCTTCCACTACTAGAACTGAAGCTCCAGAAAGGCTGAGGATTGTGTCTAGGCCAATACATCACCAAATCTCCACTGTACCTGACACACAGTCATCATTCAATAGAACTTCTCTGGTTCAATACTTCCTAATAATCCTTGAAATCAGCTGTCCTATGTAAAGCAGAATACAAAAAATTCCCGCGACCAATAGTTCTCAAACTTTGGCATATTCTTGAAACCCTTTAACACTCTTTTTTAAAATGTAGATCTAGAGCTGGGTGCTGGTGGCTCATGTCTGTAATTCTAGAAACTCCGGAGGCTGACATCTGAGGATTGCAGTTCAAAAGCCATCACGGGGCAGGAAAGTCCTTGGAACGTTACCCACAATTAACCACCGGAAAACCGCAAGTGGAGATATGGCTCAAAGTGGTAGAGCAAAAGAGCTCAGGGACAGCACCTAGGGCCTGAGTTTAAGCCCCACAATGGACAAAAAATACAATACAATATAATAAAATGCAGATCCAGGGCTGAGTATGTATCTCAGTGGTAGAGCACTTGCCTAGTGTGCAAGGCTCTGGAGTCCATCTCCACCACTATAAAAGTAAATAAAGACTGTGCAGATGCTTGCCTCAGAGATTTGGACTCTAGAGCGACTGGGAATATCTGCACATGCATTCTGCGGAGATAGTGAAGCCACCTTTGAGAAAACTACTCTCAGACCTTGTGTGTTACCACTTGATGCTTCCTTACATTAGCCAAGCCACAAAGATTAATTAATAAAGCACAACCATGGGAAAATACAAACAGTACAAACTGTGAAAAAAGTTTCCATATCATTACTGAAAGTGAGATTATGTCCTCACAAGAGTACCACTTGCTTATGTGACCAACATGAACTCTGGGTCTGATGGGCCTCTGCCACGTTCCCCTGATGTTTAAAAGATGCTCTGTGACTGGCCGAAAGCCCCACACTGACAATGTCAGAAGACCCTCCCACTTGAGCAGGAGGGAACACTTACCCACTGACTGCTGGAGGATTCGCTGCTCCTCCTCTTCTGCCTCCTTCTCCAACTCTTTCAGACTTTCCTTTGCAGGCAGGATGCCCTTTTTGCGCAAGATGTCATTCCACTCAGTGTCCGCATTGGGGTCCTAGGACAGAGCCAAGAATACCATGAGTGCCAAGCCCAGTGCGAATGGGGCCATGTATAGCCAGGGGCCGAGTGGGAAAGGTGACCGGAAAGGAGGAATTTAAGTTAAATTCTTCTGTGAATTATTTCTCAGAAAGTGTCAAAAAGAGCTACAGCTCCTGTTCTATCCTTCCCCCACAGAGGAGGTGGTCTTAGGGTCAAAAATTAGGATACAGCCGGGTGCCAGCCTGGGCAAAAAGAGTCCCCTGAGACTCTTACCTCCAATTAACCACTCAAACTTTGAGCGATGGCTCTATGTAGTAGAGCCCTAGCCTTGAACAAAAGAGCTCAGGGACAGCGCTCATGCCCTGAGTTCAAGGCTCACAACTGACAAAAAAAAAAAAAAAAAGGAAGGGAGGAAGGGAGGGAGGGAGGGAGGGAGGGAGAGGGAGAAACAATTAGAATATGGCTGAGCCGCCCAGACTCATACTTGCAATCCTAGCAACCCAGGAAGCTGAAATCTAAGGACCAAGGTCCAAAGTCAGCCTGGACAGGAAAAATCTGTGACTCATCTCCAATTAACCACCAAAAAGCCAGAAATGGAGCTTTGGTTCAAGTGGTTGAATGCTACTCTTGAGCACAAAAGGTCAGGGATAGCACCCAAGCCCTGCTGAGTTCAAGCCCCAGGACTAGCACCAAAAAAAAAAAAAAAAAGTTTTTTAAAAAGGAAAATATTTAAATCTGTATCAACATTGAAACTGAGGCCCTGGTGTGCTTTCATTTGGTATTTTTATTAGGGACGTGTAGTGATTCGTGTAACAGATACCTAAGCGATAGAAAAGTGCGGTGAACACAAGAGTCACCTACGTTATTACTACAAGGGAAGAGCAAGCACACCCAACCACAGCAAAACCAGCGGTGGCAAAGGGAGGCTGCTGGCCTTGGGAGTGGCAAAGGCGCCCTTAAAGGAAGAGAAGGCCTCGCCAGGCCCTGAGCTCATCTCAGCAGCACCTGGGCCCCGAGTTCAAGCCTCGGGACCGGTGCGCACACACACATACACGTGCACACACGCAGGCACACGCACGCGCACACACACAGATACTGCAACGCTGAACGGGATGACACACGTCAAACCGGGCCCCTGGCTAAGCAAGAACCCAGGGGCCCAAGCTGGGCTTGTGTGGATGGGTGGCAGCCCTCAGGGTGGGGCTCCCCGGGGGGGGGGGGTGCGGGAGAGACCCCGCCCGCCCGTCCTCACGTCCTCCCGCACTGCGCCTGCGCGGGGCCCGGACGCACGCGCACGCGGCCTCCCGGGCGTCGCGGCGCCGCGCGCTCTCTCCTCACCAGCCTCAGTGGCCGCCACGGGCGAGGCCCCTCGTGGGGGGGAGGGGGGGCGGGGTCCCCGCTCCCCCCCCCCCCCCGCGGCCGCCAAGCTCACCTGCATCTCGTCTCCGGTCTCTCCGGTCAGCCCCGCTCCGCGGCCTTCCCGCCCCTCAGCCCTTCCCGGTGCTCCGGCGACTTCCGCCCCGCCCCTCGCCCCCGGCCCGGCCCGCGCCACGCCCCCCAGCCGCGAGCTGGGCGGAGCCAGGAGGGAGGGGGGCGGAGACGGAGTGCACGCATGCGCGCGGACACCCGCCGGCCCTGACCTTATTAGGGCCGGTCTCCGGGAGGCCGTGCGGGTGGAGTTCCCCCGCCAGTCCCCGGGCGGCGCGCGGACCCGGGGAGGCCCCGCCCGCCAGACGAGGCGGAGGCCCGTGGGTTCTCAGCCATCCGAGGCTCTGACGAACCCTCCCCTCGTTCCAGAGCAGTTCCTGTGTCATTGTGTGGCCCACGCAGGAACGTCCAGGCCACCTACCCGGATGGCAGAGACAGCTCCGCCCACGGCATCTTTCGCGCCTGCAACGCAGCCGCACCGGCCGTGCTCCTCTCCCAGCCTTCACTGCACAGGGCAATCGCCTAGGGAGGGGCTCTTCAAAAACTGCACAACCGTCTGGGCACTGGTGGCTCAAACCGGTCATCCCCAGTAATCCCTAGTTACTCTGGAAGCTGAGCTCTGAGGATCTCTGTTCAAAGCCCGGCCAGGGAGAAAAGTCTGCAAGACCCCTACCTCCCAATCAACCACTGAAAAGCCAGAAGAGGGGTAGGGGACTCCATCCTCCAGCAGAAAAGCTAAGAGACAGTGCCCAGGCTCTGAGCTGTGCGCACACACACACACACACACACACACACACACACACACATGCTACAGAAAATGGTAAACTACGGATGCTACTTGTCATCTATTCATGCCCCTACCCTCTTATAGCCTTGCTTTTTTTTCCTTTGGAGCTGGAAGACATTTCATATTTCCCCACATCCTGCGCCAGTTTTGTTCTAATTAGTCTCTTAATCCAAAATAAGAAGAACAGAGAAGCCATTCTCTTTCAGGTGTTGCCTCTGCTCCTGTTGGAGGCATTGGCTCCCTTCAGTGACGGCGGCAGCAGAAATCAGCACAAAGTTCCTTAAAAAACTAAAACTGAAACTACCATAGCATCACCCTCTGCCGCTCTTTGTCCTTTATCTGAAGGGGTGTAAGTCAGTCAACAATAGAGACACTTCGACACCCATGTCTACTAATAGCAGCACTATTTACAATGGCCAAAACACATAAACAACTGACGTGCCCACTAACAGATAAACCAATAAAGAAAATGGAATAGATATACACAATGAAATATTATTCTGCCATAAAGAAGAATGAAATCAAGAACATGGATGAAAATGGAACCATTATGTTAAGTGTGAAATAAGCTCATCTCAGAATCACTACATGTTTTCTCATATGTAGAATTTCGATCTTTTTTTTTTTAATGGAGTCAAGAATGATGACGTGTTCCTGTAATCACAGGCATAGACCAGAGAATCACAGTCTGAGCCTGGCCCCAAGCAGAACCACAAAACCCTATTTGCTAATGAACTAAGTAATCATAATCATCATCATAATAAAGACCTAACTATGACTCAACTGTTAGAGCAGCTGCCTAGCAAGCACTAGGTCCTGATTTCAAACCCCAGGACTGCCAAAAAAGGGGCCTATTTGAAGAAACTATTAGGGAGATGAGAGAGAAAGAAAAAGAGAGGATAGATGGTGAATAATTGAGTATACTAGGTACACATATGAAAAAGTCTAAGTCCTATTTTTAAAAAACATTGAGAAAGTTTAAAAGGGGGGGGGGTATTCCTTCCCTCTGCATCTCCAAATGCAAAGACCCAATGTAGCAAAGCAGAACACACTCCTCGGGATGTTTAACTGAGAGTCCATTAGATGGTCAAAAGCCAAGTGAAAGAATCAGAGCAGCATAGTACTTCCCCTGGCTACCCTAATGTGTGTAGCAGAGTACACACTGATGTCTCCTCATCTGCTTTTCTGGAACTTCTCGTTGGCCCTTCCAAGTTGACCTTTCCTGCCGGTCCCTTGTGCTCTAATATTTGTACTCCGGTGATAAAGTTAATTGCCTTGCTAGAAATTTTATGTTATGGACAAAGCTTCGTCTGAAAGGCTTTTTCTTCCCAGCCAGCCCAGTTATGCCTGAAGTGTTATCCATCTCCTAGAGAAGTGAGGCCCTGGGGACAATTCACCAAACCAAGAGATTCCTATGGAGGATTCTCCCTGCGTGACCACAGGGATACATACTCTAGAATTAGAATACCGTGTTACAGGAACGGTTGTGGAACCTTCCCTACAGCTGCTTTGTTGGAAACAAAGCTCCTTCGTTCAAAAGAGCAGGTCCTGGGCTGGGAATATGGCCTAATGGTAAGAGTGCTTGCCTCCTACACATGAAGCTCTCGGTTCAATTCCCCAGTACCACATATATGGAAAACGGCCAGAAGTGGTGCTGTGGCTCAAGTGGCAGAGTGCTAGCCTTGAGCAAAAGGAAGCCAGGGAAGGTGCTCAGGCCCTGAGTCCAAGGCCCACGACTGGCCAAAAAAAAGAAGAGCAGGTCCTGCCTTTAAAGGGCATTCATTCATTCAGTCTCAGAAAGATATTGCCTGCAAGATGCTAAATAATCGGCCCCACTCATTCATTTACATGTTCATGCGATCCCATAGGCTCAGTGGGCTGGTTCTTCTTCCTGATTTCAGGGAGATGTTGAAGACTCACACCTGTCGGAATGTGAGGAAATCTGGGGAAGAACCTGCTGGGATGGAGGCAAAACAATATGTCTAAGGGATGAGGACACCCAGTGAGCTGGGTGTCGCAACAAGGAAGAGAAATTCTCAGAGCTTATGACTTATCTTTTAAAGTGACAGGGGTATAGTTATCTCAAAGGCTAACTTAAAATATATTGCATATGTTTATACTTGCGGATGCAATCCTAGCTTAGGAATCAGCTGCTCTTTATTTAGGAATTTTTTTTCTGTCATATATTATTCTTCACTTAAAATTTCTAAGTAGTTGTACAAAGGAGTTTCAGTTCAATAGGTCAGATCGTGACAGTGAATCTTGATAATTTCCCCTTCCATCATTGTCCTCCATCTTTCCCAACCCCATCCATCCCTTCAAGTTATGTAGTTCAAGTTTTACATAATGTACCTCAAACATAACGACTATATTTGCCCATCCTTCTCTCTCCATTCATCTGCTCCCTCTCCCCCAAACACAATGTCCTTCAGCTTCCTGAAAGACATTAACTGTGTGCTAGTAGTTCCAAAAAGTTAATACCACTGGAATCCTCCCCTAAATATACCATCCTTTAGTCAGTTTGCTTGTGTGTGTGTCTTTTTCTCCATTTTTTATAAATTTCCTCCAGTCTTGGAATTATTCTACAAGGAGGAAGTGCATCCTTCCTTGCCTTATGAAGAAACTGAGGCACAAAATGTCAGCTAACATTCCCGAGGCCACACCATGGTTGTGCAGAGCTGTGCTCCAATCCATGTCTTCTGACGCTAAGTATGGGTGCCTACTACTGGACTAACCTACTTGCCTTTAATACCTAATAATACCAGGAGCCTGGAAATACACTGCAGTATTTCATGCTAACCAGCCAGGACCTCTGGCGAGGTTTCTCAGTTACACACCGCTAGGCTTTAAGCCCTATCTAGTTGTGTGTTTTCTGTTTTCCTAGCACATAAACCCAGCTCCACGTATGCTGTGTCAAATATTTTCTCAGCAACTCTACCAATCTTAGGCAAAATGAAAAAAATGATTTTGAAGAGGCAACTTGACCTTTTAGTAGGAAGGTTTTTTTCTTTCTCAAAAACAATGTTGAAACGCAGGTCAATACCAACCCTGTGCCTCTTGAAAAGATAGGTTGACTTGTCCCCGACTCGATCATGTCAGATGCGTGGCCTTTCCCAAGCCAGCAGTTTCATAATGGAGGCTCTTGACTCAGTTCAGACAAATGACCTTATTTCTCCTAGCTGCTGAAACTGAACCTTTTTCTCCACCTTTGATCATAGGAATATCTGAATGCTCTAACACCTGAATTCAGCTCTGAGCCTGTGTTAATGTATGAGGGAGGATGGTGGTGAAGAACTCCACTAAGAGCTGAGCGCTGGTGGCTCATGCCTGTCATTCTAGCTACTCAGGAAGCTAAGATCTGAGGATCAAGGTTCAAAGCCAACATGAACAAAAAAATACCCATGAGACTCTTGTTGCCAATTAACCAGAATAAAGCCAGAGTGGAGGTATGGCTCAAGTGATAGATTGCCAGCCTTTAAGGGGAAAAAAGGCCCTGAGTTCAAACCCCAGTACACAGACAGAATGAGAGAAAGAGAAAATCTACAAGGTCATTGGAGATCATAGTTATTTTTTTAATTTAATTTTATTGTAAAGGTGTTGTACAGAGGGGTCACAGTTACATAAGCAAGGTAATGAGTACATTTCTTGTCGAACATTGTTATCCCCTCTCTCATTTTTCTCCCACTTTCCCTCCCCCCATGGCTTCCTCCAACCCAAGTTGTAAAGTTCACCTTCAGCATAGTGTCTTGTGAATATCACTGTTGCGTGAGTTCACCCCTAGTCCTTTGCCTCGCCATTTTATTATTTCCCTTCTCTTTCCCAAATCAGATAAATGTATATATAGGACACAAGGTGCCAAAATCAAAAATAGTGATAACAGGGGATAAACCAAAGGAGGAAAAAAATGAAAGAAAATAAGAAATAACTTCACATAGTACATTAAGGGGGGGGGGAAATAATACCTCTTGTTTCCAAATCTTGGAGTTCATTTCAACTAGCATCATTTTATATGGTCTTGTGCACATAGCTATTGAGCTATTGAGATCCTCTGCTAGGACTATCATAGACCTATACTAATTATTACAAATGAGGGAAACCAGGAGCCTAGGTTTCTTTGGGTCTGGCTTGCTTCATTTAATATGATTTTTCCCCCCAAGTCTTTCAATTTACTTACAAATGGGGTTGATGTCAATCTTTCTGATGCCAGTCCTGGGCTTGAACTCAGGGCCTAAGCACTGTCCCTGACTTCTTTTTGCTCAAGGCTAGCACTCTACCACTTCAGTCAAAGAGCCACTTCTGGCTTTTTCTGTTTATGTGGTACTGAGGAATAGAACCCAGGGCTTCATGCATGCTAGGCGAGCACTCTACCACTAGGCCACATTCCCAGCCTTCCAATTATTTTTAAATCTCTTTTTATTAATATATAGTAATTGTACAATGGGGTTTTGTTGTGATATTTTTATACAAAAATGTACTTTGATCAAACTTACTCCCTCTACCACCCATCCTTATCCCTCCTCGTTTGAACTGTGTTGATGAGTTTCGTTAGTCTATCTGTATACATGCATAGGAAGTGCCTCGATCCTTTTCACCTTCACCCCCTTCACCTTCTCTTGTCATCACCCCCATGCCACTGGTTCCCATGTCAGCATAGCCCCCCATCTTACACCCACGTCGTTTAATTTTATCTTGTGGCCTAGCTTCCATATATGAGAGATAATGTGAAGTATTTGTCTTGTTTGTCCCGGTTCACCTGAGACAGAAAGTATCAAATGTTTATTGAGACAATAACACATGGCACTCGTCCCCCGATGGCATCTCCCTTTAGGAGGCGGGCAGGGTTTGTTCCTTCAGTCTGGGAAAGTGAGATGG
This sequence comes from Perognathus longimembris pacificus, assembly GCF_023159225.1. Lineage (NCBI taxonomy): Eukaryota > Metazoa > Chordata > Mammalia > Rodentia > Heteromyidae > Perognathus > Perognathus longimembris. Next base: position 4,623,045 of record NC_063168.1, on the reverse strand, counting down.
GGACCGACAGGCGGCACAGTTAGAGGACTCCAAGGACCTTCGGGAGTGGATTGTAGAAACAGCTTGTGGTGAAACTGCAGAGTTCTTAGAGAAAAATGCAACAATAAACCCAGCCGAGGGGTCTTTTACATCAGCGTCTCTCACCTTAGCATGGCCACGAGAATCTTTATGGAGAGTCTGGTTTCCGTCAGCCTCAGGGGGAGGCTACGACTCTGCAGTCCTAAGAAGCTGCAAGGTGTTGCTAATGCTGCAGTTCATCAACCTTCCCTGGAGAGGCAGCGCTCTCGAGTCAGTTTCCAGGACATGACCTTGTAGGTTCTCTGTCTCTCTGTCTCTGTGTGTGTGTGTGTGTGTGTGTGTGTGTGTGTGTGTGTGTGTGTGTGTGTGTGTGTGTGTGTACTGGGTTTGAACTCAAGATCTTGTACTTTTGTTTGCCTTTTTTTTCTCAAAGGCTGTCAATCGACCGCTTGAGCCACGCCACCACGTCTGGATTTTTTTCTAATTAATCATCGATAACAGTCTTAGGGAAATTTTCTGCCCAGGCTTTGAACCTTGATCCTCAGATCAAGTAGCTAGAATTACAGCCTACCAGACCTGGTGACTCAATCACAAAGCAACCACGGCTGTTCACTTGAGACTCTCTCACCAACTGAGCAAGATGGTATTAACTGAGAAGTCAAAGGCAGGCGTTCTCAACATACAGCACATTAAAATCTCCTTGGGACTTTAGAAAAAAAAAGTCTACCTATGTGCAGGACTCCCTCCACCCCCAAATAATGTATTCACAATCTCTGAGACTATTGTGGTGATGTCATTCTCCGGTTCAGGAATCGTTTAGACAGAAGGTGAGAATGAAATATTAAGCCAATGGAACCCAACATGCCAAGGGGTTTGGAGTTGGAGCCTGCTATTGGCAACACAAGCTCTTCACCTCCGCACTGTCCCATCTGCTGTGGTTCCATCTCGAGTACAATTAGGAGGTGCGTTTTGGGATGCTGAAGACTGAAGGTCCCAAACCTGGGAAGATGCTAGGTCTTTGAAATAAACCTTTGGACTGATCTGCGAGATGACTGTCCTTTGGGTTGAGTTGGGTTGATTTGCAACCAGATCCTTCATCTCTCAAACACTGTGCCGAATGCCTTGTATATACTACTTAATTGAATCCCCATAGTATATTAGTTCTTCCAGATAAGCAGTATTAGCCCCACTTTGAAAAAGCGCAGTTTTAGCCAGCAGCTGGTGGCACACACCTATAATCCTAGCTACTCAGGAAGTTGAGATTTGAGAGTCACCGTTCAAAGCCAGTCGGGGCAGAAAAGTTTGTGAGACTTTTTATCTCCAATGAACGACCACACAAGCCAGAAGTGAAGCTGAGGCTCATGTGGTAGAATGCCAGCTTTGCGTGAAAATGTGATTACCTAACTTCCAGGAACGTAGGTCCAGAGAGGACTAGACTGTGTGACACTCATCAGAGACACCGATTGTTTTCTCGTGTTCACAAGAAGCTTGGAGTTGGAGTGATGGTTAGAACTGTGGAGTACACGTCACATTTCCTCAGCATTCTGCTCTTTTCCTCTAAGACCAAGAAACTCTGAACTTTTGCACACCAGGGTAGTCATCAGATATTCTAATTCCTACTCTACTTTTTTTTCCAATATTGCTAGAAATTTATTATTTGAATGATTAATACAAAACAGCCCAAAAGACTTGTTCTGGCTGCTGAGGCCAGGCTAGGAAGAGCATTATACCTTCCCCCCTTCCAAAGTGATTTCTCAAGCTGCGCTGTTTCGCCTCATCGAAATTCGGTTTCGTGAATTTAAATTAATTGAGCCTTCATAATGAACTGTGTGCATTGCACTGACAATGGGGACCCTTGTTCTTGTGGGGTTTCAATGTATGTCAAGAAGACAGATTAGGAATTAATTAGGAATTACAAGAGTGACAAGAGCACGCAGGTTGCCAGCGGAGAACGTCAAGAGAAATCTCTGTGGGGAGAATCGCCTCACCAAACTGGAGTGAAGACGCGTAGCCCAGCTCCAGGTCTCCTTCCCAGGCCGGGAGGGGATGGAATCGCTCATTGTGAACCAAGTCATTCACACACTCAGGACCTTAAAGAATTGTTGCTCTCCCACCCTTCCTGTCCTTTGGGAGGACAGTTGCAGAAATGTTGAAGAATGGCTTCTCACTCATTCAACGACCTCATCCAGGATCTCTTCAGCAGACATAGACCCTTCACCCCAGCTTCCTAGCTGAGAAGCTCTCCATTTCCAATCACCCAATTCAGCCTTCTGCACGGACTTCAGTCCCCTTCTCCTTCCTCTTCTGACCCATCTGTTTTTGTAGGATTCCACCTCTCGTCCCGCCCCAAGTTACAGTAGACAGTCATCACATTCCATTCCGAGACAGTGAAATGGAACACTTCAGATCTTGCTGGTAAGGCACCTGCTAGACCCTTGCAAAGCGTTCGCTTCTTCCTATCCTCCTGCTCTTACAGTGCAGCCCTGTTCACTCTGCAGAAAGAGTCCCTTCCTCTTCCCCAGTGTTGAGCTCTGGATGAATCAGCTGCTTGCTCACCAAGACCCCGTCTCGTCTTCTAATAGTAATTAGAGATCAACATCCACGTGTGAACTGCATTTCCTGAGTGTGTCCTGTTGCAGATTTCTCTCCGTGGGAGGGAAGTGGTGTTGGCCATACGTGCTGAGGTGGTGACAAGTAGGATGGGGTGATAACTGATCCAGTCTGAATAATGGGAACAGCAGAGTTACTCCACTGATCAGGGTCCCATCCAGACTGAAAGCTACAGAGAAAAGCTTATTTGTACTTTTTGTTTGTTCATAACAGTACTGGGGCTTGAACTCAGAGCCTTGCACTATGCCTTGGCATTTTTTGCTTAAGAGTGGCACACTCCTGGTTGAGTCACATCTCCACTTCGGGTTTTTTGCTGGTTAATGGCCGGTTAACGGCGTAGAGACGCAGGCTTGCTTTGGGCAGAGTATGTCAGATCACAGCCTCCGGAGCAACTAAGATTTCAGGCATTGAAGGCTTGACCCCCATCCTGCTTCCCCAGGTGCGTACAGATACCAGGCAAGCCACCAAAGTTAAGTGCAGACTGCCTGACTCCAATCTATCTAAGGCTGGCTGTAAACATCCATCGTGGGCCCAACCAAAAAGCCCCCCCCACCTCCCCAGACCTAATAGCTTTTTCATGAACCTCTGCCTCCTTGCTCAGACCTCAGAAAAACTCAAGTCCTGTCCCAGCTCTCTTCACACAGTCTCCAAGTCCGCAGGAAGGCTGTCCCTCGCTGTTATATCTCAATAAACAGTCCTCGCCTGTGGAAGACTGAGTCCAGCCTGTTTCCTTCCTTTCTCCTCCATTTTCCTAACAAGCATGAGCTACTAGCACCTGGCTAACTTATTTGTTTCTTTAACCACAATACACTGTAAACCACATAGTATTTTACTTTAATATTAATCTTGCTAGAGTTATCATTTGCCTCATTTAACAGATAAACAAACCGAGACTCACAGAAGTTATATAAGTTGTCTCAGGTCATACAAGTTCAGACTCCTAACCTAGTTCATAGCCACTTTATTGAAAAAGATCAGAAGGGAGAAATCTGTAGTGTGCCCAAAGGATGGTGACTAATAGGATACCAGAGAGGGAGCTGTTTCCCATCTTAGTCATGCATGGGACCTCCTTCGAATGACTTCATGCTGTTTCCAAACTGAAAATCCTTAGTAATGACAGTTATGATAAACAAGAAGCACTGAGTACTTATGAAGAGTTTAATTTTTTTTTAGTTTTAATTACTTACAGTGTGTGTGTGTGTGCGTGTGTGTGTGTGTGTGTGTGTGTGTGTGTGTGTGTGTGTGTAGCAGTAATGAGATTTGAGCTCAAGGCCTTACATTTGCTGGGCAGTTGCTATACCACTTGAGCCATATCCCAACCCTTTTTTCTTTCATAATGTTTAAGTAGGGTCTCATATTTAGGCCCAGGTTGACCTCAAGCCTCAATCCTTTTGATCTCTGCCTCTGGAGTAGCTAGGATTACAGGCATAAGCCTCTGTTCCCAGCAACTATTTTTTCTTGTCAGTTGTGGGGCTTGAACTCTGGGCCTGGGTGCTAGCCCTGAGCTCTTCAGCTCAAGGCTAGCATTCTACCACTTGAGCTACAGTGCCACTTATGGTTTTCTACTTGGAGATAAGAGTCTCATGGACTTTCCTTCCTGGGGCTGGCTTTGAACTGTGATCCTCAGATCTCAGCCTCCTGAGTAGCTAGGATTACAGGCATGAGCCACCTGTGCCCAGCTCCTAGCAACTATTTTAAACTCTAAAAGTAACATTCAGAACCACTAGATCGGGTGGTTTCTGTTGGGTGGTTGCTTTGAATAATTTCAGCAGAGTCTTGTGCACAGGGCTGTCTCCACGTTTCCAAAACTTGGCCCTAAAGTGATTATTGAGGAGAAATAAAAGCCTAGAATGTGAGAATCTCATAGAGGAGATTGGTTGGGGATGGAAACTCTGGAATGGCTGGTTTGTATATGAAAGACACATTCATAAAAAAATCCTTCACTATCTTTAAGAAATAGCTAACTCATGTGATGCTTCCATGGCGTGATGACTGTGATTCAAAGCCATCCCAGGCAGGAAAGTCCATGAGACTCTTACCTCCAATTAACCAGAAGTAAAGGTGTGACTCAAGTGGTAAAGCACTAGCTGTGGGCAAAAAAAAGCTTAGGTACAGCACCTAGGGCCTGAATTAAAGCCCCAGGACCAGCACACACATACAAAAATAGCTAACTCTGGGAGAGACCTCTTTAGTGTTGGAAAATACCTAGGATGGCAAACCATCAAAAATAGAAAATAGGGGGCTGGGGATATAGCCTAGTGGCAAGAGTGCCTGCCTCTTTGTACCTCCATGTTTATCGCGGCACAATTCACAATAGCTAAAATATGGAAACAACCCAGATGCCCCTCCACAGACGAATGGATCAAAAAAAAATATGGTACTTATACACAATGGAATACTACATAGCGATTAGGAACGGTGAAATACTGTTATTCGCAGGGAAATGGTCAGAACTCGAACAAATAATGTTGAGTGAGACAAGCCTAGAACACAGAAAACAAAGGGGCATGATCTCCCTGATATATGACTGTTAACAAAGGGAGACGGAGAGACAGTAGAGACCAAGTCTGTGAATACTGTATATGTTCTTGATACATTGTATATTGCATATATGTCAACCTGACCTAGACAAGGGATAGAAAAACAGGTCGTAAGATATCATAAGAAATGTACACACTGCCCTACTATGTAACTGCACCCTCTTTGCACAACACCTTGTAAAAAAATTTATGTCCAATTAATAAAAAAAAAAAAAAAAAAAAAGAGTGCCTGCCTCGGATACGCGAGGCCTTAGGTTCGATTCCCCAGCACCACATATACAGAAAACGGCCAGAAGCGGCGCTGTGGCTCAAGTGGCAGAGTGCTAGCCTTGAGCGGGAAGAAGCCAGGGACAGTGCTCAGGCCCTGAGTCCAAGGCCCAGGACTGGCCAAAAAAAAAAAAAAAAATAGAAAATAGGAGACCATGTTGGGTAGCACATACTTATAGTTCCATCTATGGCCAGGTAGGAGAACCCTGATGTGAAGATTCAAGGAAAGCACAAGAGCCTATCTGAAAAACTAAAAATGAAAGGACTTGGCATGTCACTCAAGAGGTACAGCCCTTGCTTAGCAAGGACAGCACCCTAAGTTCAATCCCCAGGATCACCACAAAAAAAGGAGAGGAGAGAAATAAAAAAGGAAGGAAGGAAGAAATAGGGAAGGAAGGAAAGAAGGAAGGAAGGAAGGAAGGAAAGAAATAAAGAGAGAGAAGGAGAGAGGGAAGGAGAGATGGAGGGTAGCTCAATGATAAGTCACTTGCCTGGCATGTGTGAGGCCACGGGTTTGATCACCAGCAATGCAACCATAAATACATACATAAATAGGATTACCACACGAGATTAATATACCTATTGTCAAGCAGACATTCAAATGCTGAATAAATAGTGGAATGAACATTTGTATAAGTGAGATACTGAATAGACCTATTTGAAAATGGGGAGTGGAAAAATGACCCAGGACATGAGGGCTTTTGAGGGGCACTTGAGAAGGAAGGCAGCAAAAGAAGTCTGAACTCCAGGAGTGAGCACTTAACACAGAATGTCGCTAAGAGTATATCTTGACTGCGACCTCTAAATGTGATCTTACTTGAGAAAGTTTATTGTAGAGGTAATTTATTTTTGAGGATAATGCCCTAGACTAGAGCAGGCCCTGAATACAAAGACAAAAATCCTTATAAAATAAAGAAACAGGAGAAGACATGGAGGCTGGGGGAGAAAATAGAGCAAAAATAGAGACAGGAGCTAGCACCCGGGGCTCACCCATGCGATCCTAGCTACTCGGAGGCTGAGATCTGAAATAAACTACTCAGAAAAAGCCAGATGTGAAGATGTGGCTCAAGTGGTAGAGCGCTAGCCTTGAGCACAAAGAAGCTCAGGGGCAGTATGTGCAGGTCCTGAGTTCAAGCCCCAGTACCGGCAAAAAAAAAAGAGACAGAAATCAATCTGCCGCAAGTCAAGAGGAAAGCCTGGAGCCACCAACACTGGGCAAGGCGAGGAAGGCTTTCCTCTGTCGCCCAAACAGGCAGCGTGGCATTATTCACACCTTGGTTTTGGATTTTTGCCCTCCAGGACTGTAAGAAAACAAGTCTCTAATGTGCTAAGCTTCCAAGTGTTGTTAACTAGTTAGGGTAGGTCTGGAGAACTCATTCAGGGTAGGGAAGTCAGAGTGGAAAGCATTTTAAGCAAAAGATCGGATCTACCTGGAGCAAGCCAGCAGCTGTGCGGGTGTGAGCAAGTTATTTGTCCTTTCTGGGCTCTTTTTCTGCAGATCAGACTGAATGATCAATGAGGCCTTTGCCTACTTCAGGGTCCTGAGAATTCCTTTCATCATCCTGTCCTGGCCAGACACAGAGTCCTGATTTAGTTGGCCCTCTGTGGAGATCTGAGATATGGCCTCTTTTAGCATCATGGCTGCCCGAGCTAAACATATGGGCATTCTGTATCTAGGGGCTGCAGCTGGGCCTTGGTCTCACTTATCAGCAGGAACAGTTGGAGCTGTATGCCAGTGGTTCACATCTGTAATCCTAGGCAAGCCAGAGGCCTATCTGAGGATCATGCTTTGAAGCCAGCCCAGGCAGACACATCCATTAGAGTCTCATCTCCAGCGAATCATCAGAAAGCCAGACCCAGAAGGAAGACTCGGGTGGTCGAATGCCAGCCTGAGTGATAGGACTTAAACGAGAGTGGCAGGCTCTGAGTTCAAGCCCCAGTACTGGCACAAAACGGGAGGGAGCAATTGGATGGAGAGAGCCATTGGGTAGAGAGACGTCATAAGGATCCTTTCCTTAGGAAACGGGCAAAAATTAGCTGAGCACCTTAAGTAGGGAGAACAGTTTTCATGGTGCAGACACTGCTAATCCATCTCCTTTCGTCTTCGGGTTTCTGGTGGAGTCTTGCTGAACACTGCTTGGCCACAGGGATGAGAAACTGTGTGGGAAGGTGAACGCCATATTCAACCCCCATCAGCAGAGTCGGGAGTGACGGGGAAACATTTTCAGCTCAGTGTGCCTCTTTCTCACTCACCTCTGCCCCCTTTCACCATCTTCCCCTTGGCTGGCATTTGGTAGGCGTGATGCTAAAGGTATGTGTTACGTTGAGATGGAATTTACCATTATTGGCTCAAGCAAAAAGGATCCAGGGCTTGATGTGATGCGGAAAGTAGCGTCTTTGGTTCATCCCAAATCATGAGCTGGTTTCTGAAGACTGCCACCCGTGGCCTGGCACACGAATGTGCCCTGCTCACTCTGTGCAGGAGACAGGAGGTCAAGGCAGCTGTCGTTCGAGGAGAACCTGGAAGCATCTGGAATGAAGCCTGCTCCGACCCCTGGGTCCCCCTGGGCCTTGGACCAGTGACTTCATTTCCCTCCCTGAAACCTGTGTTCCGGAAAGTGCCAGGCACATCTAGATTTGCTCACTCTCTCTCAACTCGGTGTGGCAAGATCTACTGAGGAGGTCGTAAAAGAGCCCAGTTTTGAAAAGAAGCTTCAGACTTAGAACAAAGCCTTAGGAAGGAAGGTTACGATCCTAACATGCCGATTCAAGGATCTCTGGGACGTTTACATTGAGAAGAAGCAGGAAAAGTTCTAAGAAGGGTAACATACGTATAAGGGCAGTGCTGCCACCGAGGCTCCTGGCACGTAGTCTCGGGGACACCATTTGCACACAGCTCCAGAGCCCCTGTCTGTGTTGCATGTGCATCTTTTGCACCATCCACTGGATGATCTTAGGGACGTTTACAGACAAAGGACACTATAGACGTACACGCCTAAGCCTCACGGTTTCCTGAGCCGTCTGGAGTGACTACGCCTTTGCTTCATGCCGTCAGCAGTGGAGAAATGGCTCCCATTGGGGCAGGCCCATGGGGTTCGACTTGTGGAATGAAAAACCATCTATCAGGAGCATGTCCAGTCAACACTTAGTGACACTGCCCTGCCAAGCCTTTACATTGTCTTCTAAGTTTACTGAGAAGATAGACGAAGGCCATCTTCTTACTCCTCTGTTTGTTGACAATTTCTTTACCTTATTTTTTCCATGCGTGGTGGTTCTGAGGTTTGGGCTCCAGTTTTTCCCTTGCTAGGCAGGCACTCTAACCATTTTCTCATAGAGGGAACTGAGGCACAGGAATGAAAAAGGAGCCACTCAAGTAGGATGGCCGTAACAGGATCTGTGAAGTTCTCCGAGGCTCCTATGCTGAAATATTCATCCACACTTGTGTTTGGGGGGGGTGGTAGAATCTTCAGGAGGTGGGGCCTAGTGAGAGGAAGTTAGGACATTGCGGGTATGTCCTTGAAAAGGGATATTGGGGCTTGTGCTCCTTTCTTTGCTTCCCTGCTGTCATGAGATGAACTTGCCTTCTCTGCCAACATGTTTCTGCCATGGTCTACTGTGATGCCATAGGCCAAACCGACAGGGCCAACCAACCGTGTGCTGAGCCACAATAAAGCTGTCCTCCTGTTAACTTGTTTGTGCCAGGTATTTGTCACAGCAACGGAAGTCTGACTAATATATCGAGGTCACTCAGCTAAAAAGAGCAGAAGTTAGGATCCGAAGGCAGCTTGCCTACCGTGACACCATCCGTTCAACTCTTAATAATAGCAAGTTAGTCAGGCACAGTAACTCCTTTCCGGGAATGGTAAACTTAAAAAAAATCCCATTATTAAAAAAATATAAAACCAACCACCAAGAGTTCCCAGTAGGGAATTCAAATGTGCGTCAGTGCTACTTTATTTTTAATACAACTACATATTCTAATGAATACAGAGCTGGAGAAATATCTTTAACTACTGTTCACATAAAGGAATTAGACATCTGTTCAAAACAATCACGGCATAGTCTCTTCAAGCCCAGCCTTTCTTTGCCACTGAATCCTGCAAAAGAAAAAGAAAAGAAAAAAAAGTTCAGTTCAAGTCAAATCCATTCTTGGAATCTAGACGAGGCCCAAGGGCAAGTTATTATAAATGTGTTTGCAATTCTGCACCCATTGCATACGTCATAAAGGTCTGCATTGTTTTCCCAATAATGAGCACCGTACTTACTAGACTTGCTTTCGCTGGGTCTAACTAGGTGATTCGATTGACATAAGAGCTGTGTCCCCGGGGAGTTATCCTGGCCTTGCATCTGCGGGGTCCTTCCCTCTCCCAGTCGGGGTGCGGCTTCCTCAGGCACCTCAGACTCCTGGGGCCTTGATGCTGGCAGCAGGTCAGAAAGGCTGCGACGCAACCCGGGAACAACAGCCACGTGTTCCCGGGACCGATTCCTCACGAGAGACAGCGACCATCTTCTGCCAGACTGGGCCAAGGACTCTACCGAGACCTAACTCCCGAGTCTCAGAGTGCCTGGGATGGAAGGAGCCGCCTTGCCTGTCAGTGCTCAGAGGCGTGCCCACTGTCAGAAAGCGGGTGGCTTCCCGGGGCTCCTTGGCACACCACCCCAACATACCAGGGTAATGTCTTCCTCATCAGAGGGGCCGAGTGAGAAGTCAGGGAGAGCTCCAGCTGAGCTGTATAGAGCTTTCATTCCTATCACAGCTCTATCCAGAACATTCTAGGTCCCCAGGGCCAGGCGTGGACGTGAAGGCTATGGGGTTGGCTAGCAAAGCCTGCTTCTGCCAGGCTGGGCCGGGCTACTTTGCGGTACTGTGAGTGAGAAACGAGGTGGGGGGGGGGGGTTGGTAATGGGGCAGAGTCCTTTCTTTGAACAGTGGTCCCTCTGGCTCCTCTGAGTCAGATAAATGGCATTTGTTTAGAAGAGGAAAAACTTTGCAATGGAGCTGACCTTGGAATATCTACTGAGCTTTGTCTCCAGTGCTTCTTCCATTCCTCAGCTGGAAAAAGGAAAAAGATACTGAGACACAAAGGGCTGAAGAGCCATAGTCCTATTCAAACCCTGTCTCCATTGAGCCTTGTTCCTCTACCTGGGATGGCACAGCCATCCTGATTCAGGATTACCTGGTAAGCCCCCCTCTGGGGCCGTGAACCAGAACCCTCCTGTGCCCAGAATCCTGACAGGGCTCCTTAGCCTTTCTCTCTGTGGTGAGAGAACCACACACCTTCCAGCACAGGACTTCACGGCCTGTAGACATCACGGAAATCTACTGCTTTTCAAAGTCCTTAGGCCCATCCGGTCCTCTAAGGAGCTCACTGCCTAGGAACATGGACGCTGGTTTTCCCAGGGTCTGCCCATCCTCAGAACTCCCTCCCAGCCTCAGTGTTCCTATGTCCCGTTGGACCTTTTGCTTTCCCGGTTTGTCGGAAGACACTTTGACTGAGGCACACCCTGGGTGGAGGGGAGAAAGTCTCCACGTGGTCCTGGCTGTACCTGCCCTGCAGTGACTCCATCCACAATGAACCCGTGTTAGAAAACAGAAACAAGGAAACCTCTTATACCCTGAAAAGGAAAAACGGGCGTCCAAAGGTGACAGTGCGATCCTGCAACATAAAACATACACTGTTACCCAGCTATGGCGTGTTCCTCCAAGCTACCCACCCACGCTGCCCCACGGCAGCAATGACACCTGAGAACTGACTAGAGATCCACACTCTCAGCCCCTATCTTCCAGGCCTACGGAATCAAAATGGCTCTGGTGGGGCTCAGCTGTGTGGATTTGCACGGGGTGAGGCTGAGGCACGATCAGGTGTAAGACCGGCTGGTGGGTGGCGGCGGGCCACTGGCGATATCGCTTCCCAAGTTCATTCAATGTCATGCGGGCCCCCGAGCCAGACAGAACAGTCCCAGGCGTGGCTGGCCCGGCTACCTCGCCTTCGAGATGAGGTGTTAACCACGAGGGACAGTGCCCCGTCTTTCCCACGATTGCTAACTGCACGTGTAAATACTTCCGTGTTCAGGAAAGATCCTTGGAATCTCCTCCCACTCGGATCAATAGAGGCTGCAGGGTGGCCTAGCCCCAAGCCCTCCCCGGCCCTTCCCTCTAGAGTTCTCAATGGGGTGCAGGTCTGGGAGAGGGGCTGCTCACAGAACACACATACCTTCTGGGTAAAGTCCACAGGCGCAGCCCCAGAATTCTGGAAGGGCAGAGACACTCGTTAATTGACCAGAAGCCACGGCTATGCCCTTGCAGTGGGCCTGCTTCTTCCCACTTTCATTCTCAGGCAGCCAGGAAACAGGATCCAAAAGGGGAAAAAGGAACAGAGGCAATGGGCAACTCCAAGTCCCCGCGGAGGAAGGCGATGTGTTTGCCTGATGCTGTTTACTGTTTGTGGCGAGGTATGCCTAATTTGCCTGCTCCTCTAAGTAGCCCCAGGTTGAAACGTAGCTTGACATTTCAACCATGTCAGCTTGCTCTTTGGCCTGTGAACCTGAAGTCAGCAATGGACCTGGAAGCTGTGTACCCCTCCCCAAGCGGAACAATGTCAGATGGGCCACAGAGGCAAAGAGAGGAAATCTCCCGCAGCAGATGGCTCAGGTGACTCATCCGTGAGCCTAGCGATGAAATATTAATGCCAGAGCCATTGTCCCCACGTTTCCCTTGATTCGTTTCTGCCCAGGGATAAACCTTGGGGAAAGCAAGGGAAAGATCGGCCAATTTTCTGAGAGGTTGAACAGTTTCTTCGGCATCTTGGAGCTTTCAAGTCTTAATCCAGAGCAAACCAGGATGAGTTGGTTATGCTACCTGGGATAACGATGTTCCTTCCTTCCTTCTTTCCTTCCTTCGTTCCTTCTTTCCTTCCTTCGTTCCTTCCTTCCTCCCTCCCTCCCTCCCTCTCTCCCTCCTTCCCTCCCTCCTTTCCTCCCTTCTTTCCTTCCTTCCTTCCTCCCTCCCTTCCTCCCTCCCTCCCTCCCTTCCTTTTTCCTTCCCTTCCTTCCTTCCTTCCTTCCTTCCTTCCTTCCTTCCTCCTTCCCTTTCTTCCTCCCTCCCTCCCTCCCTCCCTTCCTCCCTTCTTTCCTTCCTTCCTCCCTCCCTCCCTCCCTCCCTCCCTTCCTCCTTCCCTTCCTTCCTTCCTTCTCTCCCTCCCCTCCCTCCTCTCTCCTCTCAGTACCAGATTCATAGTTCAAATATATTTAGCTATTGCTGAAACCGGTCATTTAAAAAATGTTTTCTAATCCAAAACATTGCAGATAAGGTCAGTGGAAAGCAGGAAATACCACCAAGGCAAATTTCCTGTTGGGAGGAAAGGACAGGAGTGAGAAATAGTACAAGACAAAACGCGGCCAGGCGTGGGCAGGAGGGAACGGCGTGGGGCGCAGGGAGAGAGAGGGTCAGCCGGGCACCGCCGAGGGGCCGTCCCGAGAGCCCGGGGCTGCGCTCGCTCCCCGTGACTCGCTGCCCTGACCGATGGGGTTCATTTCCAGAGCAAAATCCATTTCTCACTTGAAGCCTGGAACCGTTTATGTTTCCAATAAAGAACTGCGGGCCGTGACCGCAGGTTTCAATTCCAACCCATCACTTAGAAACGTCCCCTGGGGCTGAGTCAGGCTTTGATCAGCACTCTGTCCTCCTGGAGTGGGGGGGGGGGGTGTCTCAAAGCTCCACGCACCTCCTCCCCACCCCCACCCCCCTTCCCAGGTGTGTTCTCTAGTGGCCTTGTCCTTTGCTTCTTTGAGACCGTACAAACCCTCTCAGGGAAAAGAACCTGGGCCTTGAACTCGGGGTTTTGGTGCTGTCCCTGAGCTTCTTTTGCTGGAGGCGAATGTGCTACCATTTGAGCTAATGCTTTACCACAGAGTTCCATTTTTTGTTTAATTGGGGGGAGGGGGGTAGTTTACTGGAGATAAGTCTTAAGGACTTTCCTGACCAAGCTAGCCTTGAACTGAGATCCTGAGATCTCAGCCTCCTGAGGTTTGCAGGCCTACGCTACCTGTGCCCAGGCAAGGTGACGGTTGTTCCTTCTACCACACATGCACTTCCTGACATCCGCGGGACAGACATCACTCACAGATCACTATTTGGGGACGGTATTATTCTTTTTTGCCAGGCCTGGGGCTTGAACTGGGGCCTGGGCATTGGCCCTGAGCTGCTTTTGCTCAAGGGTAGCACTCTACTACTTGAGCCACAGTGCCACGTTCAGCTTTCTTGGTAATTTCCTGGAGATAAGAGTCGCATGGACTTTGCTACCCCAGCTGGCTTCGAACTGTGATCCTCAGATCTCAGCCTCCTGAGTAGCTAGGATTGCACGTGTGAGCCACTGGTGTCCTGCTTGGACAGTACTTTACATATCACAAAACTTTTTTTAACATTTAAAAATAGAAGGTAATTAGGAGTGATGGAAACAGGGTGCAGTGTTTACCAGGCTCTGCTTGTACAGCTGTTTAAGGACACAGTCTGTCTGCTACCAATCACCCCCATCCCAGAGAGGAAGAGGCAATCTCTGCTGTCCTGATGGAAAGGGCTAGTTACTACCCTGAAGCTGCCCAGAGGCTCCCTTCTTTTCTGCTTGCTGGCACATAGATTAATTCAGAATCTGTGTTCATAGGCATGCACAGGGCAGTCATCTTTACGGAAAAATCATCATAATGAAATACCGACCCCAGTTTCAACTGGACGTGCTGGCTTCTGAGTTCTGGAGTAGTGGAATAAAAACTAAACAAGGGGAAGAAAAGCGATATTAGTACTAAGGTCGTTTTCTCTAAAAGAAGACACCTGCAGGTCTGTGACACAGGGCTGGGTGGTACTCAGCCTTTTGTCTATGTCTTGAGTGTCCTAGGAAGAGAATTAGGAAGGTAAGTTATGTGTAATTTCACAACCAGCAGTGGATAGTATTTGCAGTAGGAGGTGCGCCCTAGGTCTTACTGGTTTGACTCACATATTCTAAAAGCAAATTATCAATCAACAAAGCAACTCTTACACTGCACAATGTGTGTAAGACCATGGTTTCTGCAGGATTTTATAATAAAGGAAGCTGTGCACGAAACACCATCAATTTAAAAGAATCGACTGCTGTCCTTTCAGTCCTTAGTGTGAGAGGGGCCAGCTCGTCTCTAACGCATAGCGTCAGTATTCTGACCACACCCCAGGTAACCAACCGTTTGACTGCAAACTGGAATAGAATAACTATTGCAGTCTTGCGCGTGTGGCTGGGGAGTACCCTTATTTCATGTTTGAATTAACATGTGAGGGATTTTTGCCCCCCAAAAGCTTTATGCGTGCATTTTTACTCTTCTTGCAGAAAGGTCAATTTTTCTTACGTTTTAAAATCTATTATCTTTAAGGAGTTGTACAAAGGGGTCTCAATTCAATGTGTCCGTGTACGAATACAAAGCATCTCGATCAATGTCAAACCTTCCTTCCATCTCTCCATTGCTCCCCAAGTTTAAATCCTTGTAAGTGCACAGCCCTACCCTTATCTGTAGAGACAGCCTATTAAGGTTATGCTGGGAAGCCGGCATCTTCGAAAACAAAGAGTCTAATTGCCCATGTCCATATTTATAAACTTGCTAGAGATAATTACTCTGAACTGTCTTTCACGTCTTATTGACATTTAAACACTCTTGAATCTGCTCAGACCTCAATCAAGACAGAAATGAAGGTTAATAATACTTGTAATTGTTGTGAATACGATCCCATCTTTCTGCAAACGTTGCGGGGCAGGGGAGGCCAGCGCCTCCTCTCTCCTCCCCCCTGCCAGGCTGGGATGCGTACATGCCCATCTATCGGTTCACACGCACAACCATGCCATGCTTAACCAACAGCGCTAACAGCAGAGGCTAGGCTAGCCAGGCAGGAAACGGTTACTATTTCTACAGCACCTGCTCACAGCAGGGAGCGTAGGTCTGCCTTCGTGTGAACATATGTGTGTTCATTGACATTTATTGGACAATTGAGGTTGTTTTTGTACCATCATCCTCATCAATTTCCTACTCTAGACTGTTACTTTAGCTTTTCAGGCCAAAAGATTACTAGGAAAATGAGCATGCTCTTTCTGATGTTAGTCAGCCCTTTTGCAATTCTTTTTCTTTCTTTCTTTCTTTCTTTCTTTTTTTTCTGTCCATCGTGGGGCTTGAACTCAAGCTTGGGTACTGTCCCTGAGCTACTGGCACCT
Organism: Perognathus longimembris pacificus; assembly: GCF_023159225.1. Taxonomy (NCBI): domain Eukaryota; kingdom Metazoa; phylum Chordata; class Mammalia; order Rodentia; family Heteromyidae; genus Perognathus; species Perognathus longimembris. The sequence continues at coordinate 4,607,384 of NC_063168.1, read as the reverse complement.
GGCCCTTTTGCAATTCTTGATTTCTTTTTTCTCTTCAGAGCAAAAAAATAAAACAAAAACCAGGCATAAAAGTTTACTCACCTGCCATTTTGTTCATTTCTCCCAACTAGACCTTATATTTCATAAGAGCAGTTTGTTCTGTTTGTTTGGTTCACTACTGTGTCAGCACTTAGCATTTAACACACCCTCCATAAATAGCTATGTATTTGTTTTGGGGACTTGAACTCAGGGCCTGGACACTGTACCTTAGCTCTTTTGTTCATGGCTGGCTCTCTAGCACTTGAGTCACAGTCCTATTTCTGGGTTTTTGTTGGTTGGTTTTTGTTTTTGTGGTTAGTTGGAGATACGAGTCTTCTGGACTTTCCTGCACACGTTGCCTTCTTACTGTAAGCCTCAGATCCCAGCCTCTTGAGTAGTCAGGATAGAGGCTTGCTCCGTCAGCATGCAATTTGTTTTGTTTGTGTGTTTGTTTTAATGAAGAATAATTGGGCCTCTGTTCTCAGGAGCCGATTGCCCTTTTTCCCATCCAGACTTCTCTCAGTGTCATTCAATGATCAAAAAACAAAACATGGAGAGTCTCTGCCCATGGTTTTATTTGCAGAAGTAATTGAGCAAGCCCTCCCCCTTGAACTACAATAGAAAATAATGGATTGGATGGGATAGGCTTTGGGGAAATAAACAAGGTCAAAACCCTTGCACTTGGGAACCTCATATGCCAACTTACCACTGCATGTAGCGCATGAAACAGCCCCCCTTTCCTGGCCTCTTCTTTGTGGGGGACACCCTCATAGCCTTCACGCATGGGATGAGGAGGCCGGCCTCCATAGTGCAAGGTAAGGGCAAAGAGATACAGAGCCCCAGAGTTCTCACTTGGAATGTTTGCTTCAGGCTCTGAAGAGAAAATAACTACCGTGACAACTGTCACCAAATATATGTACTTTGCTACACTGAGAACAAGTAGAAATGGCCATGAGACGTTTATAAAGTTTGAGAGGCTAACTAGCTTTTGAGACTTGAAGAATGCGAAGTACCATCATGAAGGGGCACCTACAGCTGTCGTTTTCCGTGATGTAGGCACTGTTGAAAGCACTTCGCAGATAACAAACCCATAAATCCTCAGATAATATTATAGGGCTGCTATAACCAGATTACAGGGGAGGAAACTGAGGCACAGAGCAACAAAGAAGCCGCTAACGTTGGGAGGGATAGGTGAGAATGTTGAAAAGGATGACATTGACCAAGATGCGTTGTGTTCATAAGTTGCTTTGTTGAGTGGCCACTCCTTTGTACAGCTACTTAAACATAATAATAAAAACAGAAACTACTCAAGTTGAGTAAGACTGAATTTCTAGCCCAGGTCATTTGGTTTCAGGGACTGGGAAGCCTGTGAGAGACGCGAAGACACGCCTGGCTAAGGAAGAGACTGCACATGTACAAGTGCACTTGAGGACCGGGGGGTGGGGTGTGCGGCTACAGCGCGGATGCTGAGAGGTTGGAAAGGTGATTGGCAGGAGCTATGACTCAAGGTAAAGGCAAGGAGGTGAGGCTAGCAACATGGACTATCCCGAGACAACTTCTTGCACTTTTGATTAAATCAACATTTACTTCATTTACAAATCATCAAATTATTTCTGGTTTTGTTACTCTAGATACTAAGTTCTCTGCATGAGATCTATTGTTTGGGATAACTTCTATGTCCTAGTATATCGATGTATAAGGTACTATATAATATATTGTGGAATATGTAATTAATTTTATGATATATAACTATAATAATTTTAGGAATGAACTACTAATATTTTATGCGAATTTAAATCTAAACTAAAAGCTTAGTCTTATATGTTCATAAACATACACAATACATATACACACAGCATTCTCTTATAGAAAACAATTGTATTTATTAGACACATGAATTATACTATAAACATGAACTATTATAACTACAGGAATTACTGTACGTATATTCTTTCTTTTATACCTTAGGTTGGTTAGAAAGCTTTGCCCACCGATTCAGACAATGCACCAGCTGCTAAAAAAGAAAATCAGAAAAATGAACCAAAGTTGGCAAAATGGTTCTTGAGTGACATTGTTCAAAAAGGAGTACCCATTACCTGACTTACATAACTGCAACTGCTCTGTACATCTCCTTTATAATAACAATAACTGGAATCCTACTACAATGCATTCTAAATCCTCAAATTGTTCTCTTTATAAACCTTGAATTATTTTATTCACACAACAAGGTGAATTTTAACACACCCCTTGGGATGTCTTAATGACAGTGAACTTTCGTTGCAGTAAAAAAAATCTGATGTTAAGTAATACCTTTGTGAGATACTGCCCTGACGTCTTTTCATGTTACCTGCTTATTCAAATTCTTTACCCACCTAAAATCTGAGGTCTTCTTTAAATTGTTTTCTTTTATTTGCTACACATAATATTGAATTTGATCACTCTTTTTTATTACTGCTTCGTGACTTCCAAATTGCTGAATGATAAATTAAACAAGTTGACAAATTAATTTATTTTATACTCAAAAGCAACATAAGTTGTCCCTGGAAATTTATAAGTATTAATGTATGATAACATAAATAAGTGAGGGAAATTTTTTGAGTGAATATTTATCCACAAATTTTCAAGGTCCAGATTAAATTTAAAAAATCTCACAGTAGCGGACAGTGACCAATCTGAAGGTGCTCAACATCCAAGCCATCGGGATCTGCAAAGGGCGGAGACTACCCTGTGGAGAGGAACCACAGAAACACCGGTCAGAGGAAAGAGATCCCAGCACCAACTTCTGCATTTGTACCCATTTCATCAGAACAACAAGCCATAAAGAGCTGCCCACGAGAGGGCCATGGGGAGGTAAGATACAATGGGCTTTTGTTTGTTCACTTGTTTCTCCTTTGTCACAGTTGTTTTTAAATGTCTGTACCTTTTGTCTTGTACGTCAGTTTACTAGTTTTGGTGAACGCAAGAAGGGGGAGCACAGACATGGTGAGGCAATGGGTGAATAAATGCAGCAGTGTTACTCACTAGACACTAGGTTGAAAATGTGGGGGAGAGAGGTCAGGAGAGAAACACTGGGAGAAAATGAGGGAAGAGCTGACACTGTTCAAAAAGCAATGTACTCATAACCTGACTTACATAACTGTTACTCCTCTATGCATCACACTTACAATAACAATAAAAAAATGTTAATGGGAACAAGCTGGGTGCTGGTGGCTCACACCTGTCATCCTAGCTGCACAGGAGAATGAGATCTGAGGACTACAGTTTGAAGCCAGCTGGGGCAGGACTCTTATTTCCAAATAGCCACCAGAAACCCAGAAGTGGAGCTGTGATTCAAGTGGTAAAGTGCTAGCCTTGAGCAAAAAAAAGCTCATGGACAGTTCCTAGGCAATGAATTGAAGCCCCATGACTGACAAAAGAAAAAAGAAAAAAAAAATGGAACAGCCACAGATTTCTTTTGAAATTGGGGAAGGACCAATATAAGAAAGAAAAGTTGATTTTGTGGGATACGTGTGACTAAATTACAGCCATAAGAAATATGGGCACAGATTTTAGCTACAAATCATTTTCAAAAATCTTTATCCTGACCAATTAGAATTTATGAAAATTAGCAGTAGAGTTACACCCAAAACTTTAAACTTTGTCACCAAATTAGTTCTAATTTATGAAAGCAAAGTCACAAATGCTGTTTGATGGTGAATGTGCATGTTGATAATTATATGTTGCTATTGAAAACAGAGACCTTTATTTTTAGAAGTAAATCATTGGTTATTTAAAAAAAAAAAAGAATTTTCCAAGGCAATGTACTTCTACCTACTGCTAGCATTATGAGAGCTAATTAAATGCAATCAATTTAAAAGGAAGTTAAAATAGAATGAGTTTTTAATTTACTGATGTTTCTAGCTGAGGTATTAAGCAAATCAGAAAAGAGAGGAAAAATTCTTAGGTACAACTTGCTTTATATTTTGATGGGATTCATGAGGAAAATGGTGACAATGAAGTATGTGCGCCCAAGTCCCAGTTGGAACTGAAAAGTCATGTAGTTGTCTGTCCCTGTCCCTAGCAGCTCTCCCAGGAGGGAGTTTCCAGGGAGAACTGCTAAGAGGGACCTGTCAATGCTCTTCTTACTTCATAAACATGTACATGTACATGTGATAGAATACTTGCTGGAATGGTTAATACTATAGTTGAAATCAATTAACTACATCAAAATTAAATATAAACCCTTGGACTCTGGTGCTTTCGCATGTTGAAAGTAGACCGTACGACCACAGAGAAGTTTGTATTTAAATATTTAAGGGTGACACTGCAAAAAGAAATGTATTCATCACCTGACTTATGTAACTGTAACCCTTATGCACGTCACATTTATAATAACAATACAAAATTGTAAAAAATGACTGTGTGGTATTTTATTCTCTGTAGACTCAATCTTTGTAAGTCAAGAGAAAGGTAGGGTAACATGTTATAGTTAAACAATAATTTCAGACCTTGAAGAGTAATAGTCTGGCTTGCAATGGTGAGATATGACGTAGACTTAAAGTAACTGAGCATAGTTTTCTTTAGAAAGAGGGAAAGTTAGAAAACACACATTAATTGCCTTCAACTCTTTTTGACAACTCTCCTAAGTAAGAAACAATTAGTCTTATTCTGTGCATTCCCAAAGTACTTAACTGAGGCTCCTGGTTAGAATTTGGATTTCAATCAATTACAATCATTCAATAATGAAAAGGAAAGCAAACTAATCCCATACAGATTTATTGAGATCATAGTAATCCTATCCAGAGAGCAGAAAATCAAGTAGTAGAAGAGGAAAGTAAACACAAATATAGAGACACTTAAAAGTAACAAGTTTTTAATTGTGTGATGTAATCGGGGTTCAGAAGAGACAACAGATGGCTGTGTTGGGCAGGTGAGTGACAAACGGTCTCAAGAAAACCCGAAGGGAAAGCAGTGTGTGTGAGGTTAAACCATTTGACCCCCACGGGTCCCTGCAAGCTCAGGGCTCACAATACCCTTGAGGACACGTCAAAACAGACATATTGTTTGGAATGTGTTTTCCTAGTCCTCTCAAATCAAACTTCCAGTGGAAAAATCCAAAGTTTTGAAATAGCCGGTGTTTCAAGCACAGCGTTCTACAGCTCACTTTCCTGCATCCTATGGCAAAAGACCCGGAGGTGGTGGTAATGGACCACGGACTACAGACCACCCCCTGCCCCTTGCTTCCTACGAAGAAGTTGGTTCTCAGAAGCGGGTGAAGCAAGGCACTTGTCCGGTCAGCACCTTGGACAGCGCTGCGAGACTTGGACGTGCAGCCAGCCTCCAGACCTCTGGGGCAAAGTCTGGAATCCACCCCCACCCCTGGCACCCACCCCACCCCCGGGCCCATGGGAAGGCTTTGAAAAGCGTCCTTTTCCCGAGTCAGTGCCTCCTCTGCGGCTTACCAGTCACCCAGCAATTCCTAGTCTCCTTGACTGTAATCTCAGTTTACTGCCTCTGGTGTCTTCAGAGTTCCAGAAGCACAACCAGAACCACTGGAGTCTTCCCCAACTCCCAAGCAGGCCGTCCCTCACCCAGCCCAATCAATCTCAGCAGCACACATTCGGGCCATTCACAGACAGTGCCAATAGGAAAAGCCTCCTTTGGTAAAAGGCTGTGGCACCTCACCGTGTCTATTCTCCCTCAAAGAGTTAGGAGCACATGTGAAGCCAGAAAGCAAGAGGGTAGACATGGGAGCCGGTGGAGAATACAGCCTGACTCTCTCCAGAACCACTCTAAAGGATGAAGGGCTGTCTTGGTCTTCCTGGGGGCTCAGGCCAGGGGCGGTGTGATGAGGATTCCCTTACCTGAGGAGAGAATCTGCAGCAAGCAGAAGCAGTAGATAGCCGAGGTGGACATGAACTGGGAAAGAGGAGGTTTCATCTTCCAAGTCTGAGTTCTTTCTGCTGGCCACGGATATGTGGTGTTAGGGCAGGGCTTGAGCATTTCCCCAGGTTCCCCAGGCAGAGGCAGCCCTCGGCCTGACATCTAACCAGCCCTGTGACGTAGGGGCTTTTATTTGCACTGTCCTGGAGTCCATTGCCTCAGCACCAATCAGCTTCTCTCCGGAGGACCCTGGCTTTCTCAGAAATGTCAGGCTGGGCCCTTATTTGTAGAGTAATATCCTCCTGGTATAAGCATTCTAGAGAGTCATCTTTTTTCATCCTAGCAATAAAAATAAAAAGTGAGGAGTCATAACTGTTATTCTATAATGGCTGGACTCAGGAAAGGCCTTTCCTCCCTTTTCTAATAAAAAAGAAATTGGACATAAATCCATGAACTCTTTCATAATGAAGTCTTCCTTCCTACCAACAAAGGATGCTTGTAGTCTTTGGTGCATGAACAAAATATAAACTTCTGGATATGGCATTACAAGAAACCAAAAGTTCAGTAATAGTTCTCCTAAGTTTTAATTATGGTGGGAAATTAGCCTGCTTTGTTAAGGTATTTACTTATCTATTTATTTAGTGCTACTCTGGGATTTGAACATGGGGCCTGGATATGGTCCCTGAGCTTTTCTTTTTTCCAGTCTTGGGGCTTGAACTCAGGGTTGGGAACTGTCCCTTAGCTTTTCCACTAAAGGCTAGTGCTCTGCCACTTAAGCCATAGCTCCACTTCCAGCTTTTTGATGGTTAATTGGGGATAAAAGTCTCATGAACTTTCCTGATCTGTCTGGTTTTGAACTATGATCATCAGATCTCAGCCTCCTGAGTAATTAGGATTATAGGCTTTAGCCACTGGTGCCCAACAAAATAAATTATTTTTTTTTTAAGAACAATTTTGAGTGAGAGTTGTTTGTAAGGACATTATTTGTGTTTTAAAATGTGGTATTTTTTTACCATCCAGTGTGTTACTTGTAGATTTGTGAGTACATTCTAGTTACCACAAATGAGGGAAACTATGCAACCTCTGTTTTCTTTGGGTCTGGCTTACTTCACTTAATATAATTTTTCCAAGTCTTTCCATTTCCTTACAAATGGAGCAATATCATTCTTTCTCATGGGTGAGTAGGATTCCATTGTGCATACATATCACATTTTCTTTTCTTTTTTTTTTTTTTTTGGCCAGTCCTGGGCCTTGAACTCAGGGCCTGAGCACTGTCCCTGGCTTCCTTTTACTCAAGGCTAGCACTCTGCCACTTGAGCCACAGCGCCACTTCTGGCCGTTTTCTGTGTATGTGGTGCTGGGGAATTGAACTCAGGGCCTCATGTATACAAGGCAAGCTCTCTTGCCACTAGGCCATATCCCCAGCCCCCCAAACTTTTTTTTTTTTGCCAGTCCTGGGCCTTGGAGTCAGGGCCTGAGCACTGTCCCTGGCTTCTTTTTGCTCAAGGCTAGCACTCTGCCACTTGAGCCACCGTGCCGTTTTCTGTATATGTGGTGCTGGGGAATTGAAATACCACATTTTCTTGATCCATTCATTTGCTGATGGGCATCTGGGTTGATTCCATATCTTAGCTATGGTAAACAATGCTGCAATGAAGATAGTTGTGCTGGTAGCTTAATGTGGTCTTGTAGAAATGCCCAGGAGTGGAATTGCTGCCTCATAAGGACATTTTTTTTTTTTTTGAGGAATCTCCATACTACTTTCTACAATGGTTGAACAAGTTTACATTCCTACCAACAGTGTAGTAGCATTTCCTTTTGGCTACATCTCCTCCATCATCTGTTATAGTTTGTTTTCTTGATAATTGCCATTCTAACTGGGGTGAGGATGCTCTTGGACATGATAAATTATACAGGTCTCTAGATACTCACCCAGAGAGACCAAAGGAGGATATTCTTAGAAGAAGAAGACAAGAGCTCAAGAGCTATGAGCATATGAGCATGTAAAATGATTTTTATTGAAATGAACTCCAAGAAATGGAAACAAGAAGTTTTTTTCTTGGTTGCTGCTTTTGTTTTCCTTACCTTTTGTCTTATTTGTTAGTTTATCTGTCTTAGGAAGGATAGGGAAGGCACAGATAGTGGGGTGAACAAATGCAGCAGTGATACTCACTAGACTGTGTTGAAAATGAACTATACAACTTGTGGATAGGGACTGGAGAGAAAAACTGGGCAAGAGCAAGGGAAGGGGTGACATTGTTCAAAAAGAAATATACTCAATACCTGACTTATGTAACTGTAACCCTCTGTACATCACCTTTACAATAGCAAGAAAAATACTAAATTTTTAAGTGATATTTTTGTCCCAGAAAAACTTTCAATTTGTAACTGAGGATTTTGGAGTGCTTTATATCCATAGTATTTTGTTTGCTTCTTTGAGCCAGCCAGAAATAAACATTTCTATTTACTATAGCATTTAGTAATTTGGTTCAAGAATAGACCAGGCCTTTTAAAACCCAGGCACAGATTATGCCATTTATATTAAAATATACCCACTGCCTAAATCCTAGATGAAGAGAAAAGAATGAATGCATATTGTTTGGTCATAAACCACTTCCCAAACTCAAGCCACTCAGCATACACATAGTAACAAACGTTTGTAACACATAGTAACAAACGTTTGTAGCGATTCTATTGTTAATCAACAAGTACTTTGTGAACATCTGGTCTATGTCTTCCAGTAAGTGGTGTCCATGGGGTACATACACAAACACACATTTTTCAAATAAAGCTCCATGGCAACTTTGATTCGCATCAAACTGGTGGTTCCTTTGCATATCTTATCCACATTACATTTCAGATATTTGGTTCAAAAAGTAAAAGTAATAATGTTTTAATGCTAATTCAGAAATTGAAATGAGGAAAAATGTTAAAAAACAACAACAACAACAACACAAAGTCTACTCTACTATTTCAACAACACTGTTATAGGCTGCTTTGTATACTCCCAATCCACTTATGCGGAATCCCTGTACCCCAATGTGACTGTGTTTGGAGATACCACTTTCAAAAAGATAAATAAGGTGACACGTGGTTGTAAGAGTGGACTCTAATTGAATGGAATTTATGTCCTCGTAAGACGGAAGAGACACCAGCGTCTTCTCTCGCCCTCCAACCTACACACAGAAGAAAGGCCACCAGAAGACCCCAGGCAAACAGAGACTCTCCACCCACAAGCCAAGGAGAGGCCTCTCGCCAGAAATCACTCTCGGGCCCCTTGAGCTCAGCCGTCCAAGCTCCTACACTGTGAGAATACAATTCACTTTGTGACGGCAGAATACTACACACCACTCAAGGGGATTTGGGGCCAAATCAGTACCCAATATAAAATGAAATACTAAAAAGTAAAAATTTTAAACCCTCATTGCTCCCAAATTATATGATTATTACAGATTACTTATTGGAATCAATTGGAAAACTATTATGAGTTTTCCAGCAGGGCCTGATTTTAAATAAAGCTATTTCCAGGAGCAATTTTCTCAGAAGGAAAAGTAAATTTTAAAATGTATTGAAATTGTAAGTGCCTTTATGTAATCCTAGCTACTCAGGACGATGAGATCTGAGAATCATAGTTAAAAGCCAGGCCAGGCAGAAAAGTTCATGAGATTCTTATCTCTAGTTAATGAGCAAAAAGTCAAAAATGAAGGGAGAGCACCCAGGACCTGCGTTTAAGCCTTAGTACTAGATATATGCATATATACATGTGTATACATACACATGTATACATACATATGTATATGTATATGAGCTAAATAGAACAATAACTATGTAGTACCTAAAAAAGAAAAGTTTGTAATTTTATTGAATGACATAAAAATACTTAAAGGATTTATTATCCTAAAAGTTTCATGCCTTAAATGTTAGATGAATGACTATGTGTAAAAGCCAGTGTAATCCTAATTAAAATTCAAAATGACTTTTCATAAAAATTTAAAACGGGGGGCTGGGGATATAGCCTAGTGGCAAGAGTGCCTGCCTCGGTATACCCGAGGCCCTAGGTTCGATTCCCCAGCACCACATATACAGAAAACGGCCAGAAGCGGCGCTGTGGCTCAAGTGGCAGAGTGCTAGCCTTGAGCGGGAAGAAGCCAGGGACAGTGCTCAGGCCCTGAGTCCAAGGCCCAGGACTGGCCAAAAAAAAAAAAAAAAAAAATTAAAACGGATTCAGAATTAATTGAAAGCGAAAATATTCGAGAATGTTTGAGAGGTTTTTGGACAACAAAATCCCAGCCCTTTACAAATGGAAAAATTTGCTATAAAACAATTACTACTTATGGCTTTGGGGTAGTAATTTTGTTATTGAACCAGTAATGGAAAATAATAAAATGGAAATGAGTTTTGAAGCAGAATTTTTAAAATATTTATTGTAAAGGTGATGAACTTACCATTACATAAGTAAGGTAATGAGTACATTTCTTTTTAAACTCTATTACCCCCCCCTCATTTTCTCCCACTTCCCCCCCACCCTTCCCAAGCAATGTAGTGTCTAGAGAGTATCATTGTTGCATTAGTTCATCTTTGTCCTGCTGTTTCTGTGATTCCCTTTCCCTTCTATGGATCAGATAAACTTATATACAAGACAAAGGATACAGAAAACTGAAAAGGAGAAAAAGAAAGAACTGCACACAGAACATAATAAGAACCTCTTGTTTCCAATTCTTGCAGTTTGTGTCGATGCACTTCATTATATGTGGTCGCACGCACTTAGCAATTGGAATACGGAGATATGTCATAGACATCTGTTAAGTATATGTCATAGACATCTTCTAATTATTACATGTGAGGGAAACCATGCACCCTCCCTTTCTTTGGGCCACTATGGAGCATTTGAAAGCTGTGAAGCACTGGAACTGCTTGATAGAGGGTGTCATGGACAACTGGGTAGTCATTTTGAAAATGCGTTTCCCCTATTTCACTCTATACATTAAATTTCAGGAAATTCATAAGCTAAACTGAACATACATACACAAATACTGCAAATATTTTTCAATGTAATACATTATGCTATTTTGACATCTTCAACCATCTTTCTGGGAGCTAAGGATGTTCAGTGATAGACTACTTGCCTAGCATGTGTGAGCCCTCATTTCAATCCTCAGCACAAAACAGAGGAGTGGGGGGAGCAAGGCAGAGACAGACAGAGAAAGAGAGACAGAAACAATTTTTTTGTCTTGAGAGAGACTATCTTTTCAAGGCGACCAATTCTTAGAGACAGCCAGAACTCAGCCAGGTACATGTCAGATATAGTTCATATCTGGATTGTCTCCTCTCCTAATGCTGTCACATAGTAAAGGTTTGGTTGCTAGCCTGAGGTACTATGGGTAGGAGAGAGAAAGAGGAGAGGAGGGGAGAAGGGAGGGTAAGAGAGGAGAGGAAAGGAGAGGAGAAGAGAAAGGCAAGCAGGAATAATCAAGGGAAGGAAGAGGAAACAATCCAAAATAAACTGGTATATTAATAACTAGTAAATATATGTAACTATTACAAAGAATAAGATGGGGTCATATGCATCCACAGGGGAAGTTCTTCACAAGATATTGAGTAAAGAAAAAAACATAATTATAAGGCTGTATTCTGTATACTCTAGTTAGCTTCCGACTCATAACAAACTATTCCAAAACTTACCTAAACATTCAGGTCATCAGTTTAGTCTGGACTCAGCAGAGCAGTTCTTATGGTATGATCTGAGCTCAGCTAACATCACGTAGCTTGCGCATTTGCATTCACAGAGAAGAGACAGAGGCCCTGAGTTCTTTCCTACCGATCAGTCTCCAGGTGGCTAGCGCAGGCTTAGAGTGGTAAGATCTCGTGTTTAGCATTCAAAGACCATGATAAGAGAAGTTACAGGGCCGCTTGAGTCCTAGGTTTAGAATGGACACAACGTCACGTGTCTCCCACTACATTGATCAAATCCAGTCATCGAGCCAGCCCAGAATTCAAGTGACAAGAAAACAAATCTACCTCTCTGTGAGAGTACTATAGTCAGTTTTGCAATCTTCTAACCACTACTGATATAAAATGTTCAGAACAGAGCATGTAATTACACAGCCACATGTGTAGGTAAAAGGGTGTTTCTCGAGGGGAGGTAAGGTGATTAAAATCTATGAAGGGTCATTAAAATATTTTGTATTATTGGTGCTTTTGCATTGACAATTTATTAATTACTTTCTGCATATGTGTGTGAGAGAGAGAGGGGGAGAGAGGGAGAGAGAGAGAGAGAGAGAAAGAGCTAGGCTTCACACTCTCACTTGGCTTTTTCAATCAAGGCTGGTGCCCTACCACCGGAATCAAGCTCCATTTCTGGCTTTTTGGTGATTAATTGGAGGTAAGAAGGAGACTCTTCTGCCCAGGCTGGCCTTGAACAGCAATCCTCAGATCTCAGCCTACTGAATAGCTAAGATTACAAGCATGAGGCATCAGCACCTAACAAAAACTAAATTTTAAGAAACATAATAAACTTAGAAATACTCTTTGAGCATATAATCTTACATATATAAAAGGTAATTCCTTTATTTCATGTCAGTTGTTTTTCTAATGTGTTTCATTCATGAGGCATTCTTGCAAGGGTTATAACAGTAAATTTGTGAACGCCAAGCTAATTGAATATAACTTTTGAATAGATGAACTCACCATGTCGAGTTCCCAGATCATTTGAAACAAGAATATGCCAGAGAACTAAACTAAAAGGCCTCTCTACCTTCCACATGAAATCAGCTTCCATTTTTAAAGTTGTTATTAGGTTAAAACTCAGCAGGCTTTCAGGAAACCGAACAGTAATCTGTAAGGTATAAAAATATAATTTCTAAATCAATGATAGTTTCTCTGTTCAAAGTACAACTCAGCAGGACATTATGTCCTTCAAGAACTCTTTGGTCCCAAATAAATTAAACTGCGAGAGGAAAAAAATAGTAGTTTGATTTCCTCTTAGTTGAGACTCCTCTATAGAAAGACAAATTAATAAGAGAAAATCAAGTGGAAGTCTAAGAATATGGAGCTATTTGAATGATGGATGGATGTTGAAACTTAACTCAGGTTGAAACAAAATTCTTATTACCACAGTACTAAAAGAGATGAACTGTTGGTGCTAATTAAATAATGACGAATCTGCCTTCATAAATGAAATCGGCATCCTTAGTAAGGGGCCCAGACTTGTGGGAAGTTTTCCCTTGTTCTTCCATCCATGTGAGACAGTCAGCCTCTGACTCTTTGGCTTCAGGCAGAGAAATACCTTTTCAGTGGAGATTTTGGTTTTAGATCTGAGTTCCTCTTACAAACAGATAAATTCTACCTGTTTTCAGTGCTTCTTCTATGCCTGCTGTTTCCCAAAATAATTCACTCAAAATAATCCTTACAAAAAAAAGAGAACCATAATTTGGAGTAGCATATGTTGATCTCCTGCAGTTATGTATCTTGGGGTAGCATATTCTATCTGTCTATCCGGTATTCTTAGAGAGGCTTATTTCAGACTCTAGCTGTTAAATCCCCAAAGTTGTTTCTGGTAGAAAAGACCAGCCTCCCCTATTGGCTAACACTGTCCCCACCCATCTGACACAGACTTTCTTGTCTGTCCACCTCTAAGCCTGCATCCTGAGTGTTCTCTTGGCCTTTACCTCTGCTTGCATTCTGGGCTGTACAGTGACAGGAGATAGGAGAGCTACATGACCACAGGAGGCATGGTTGTGCTGACAGACAAGATCCATGAACTGAGAAGTATGTACCTTTACCTGTTCATATTTCCTTTCCTTTGTCAAGAACAGTCCACCAAGGAGGGCTTGGTAGATCACACCTGTAATCCTAGCTACTTGGGAGGTTGAAATCGGGAAGTACTCAGGGACAGTGGCCAGCTAGCTGGACAGGAACTTACATTCTTGCCTTTGTTAACTGCTATTTGTATCTACAGTGAGTCTTATACTCAGGGCTGTTAGCCTTGGCAGCTTTCTGGGTCTCCCATACATACTCGGTAATCCAGAGATCTACCGAGGCCTCCCGCCAAGCCCCTTAACCACCACAACGCAGCCCCAGCTTCTAAAGGCTTGCCAGTCTAACATGCCCTGCCCTACCTAGTTGCCAGATGTCTGAGACATTTTCCACCAACTCCAGGATAGTCTGGAATGCAGGAGATAAGAACTAGCTGATCTAACCAAGTCATCCAATTTTTAATTTTCTGCCCCAAAGCCTTCCTTTGGCCATTTGTGCGCTCTCAATATTCTTATGATTGCCCAGCCCCTGCCTCATGAGTCTTCTTCCAGACTTAATCCAGGGACTCACATCTACCACCCTGGGTCAGCTGCTGCTTATTGGTTTCTCCCAGAGGGGACCATATCTCTGCCTTTTACCCCCAGGCTCTACACTCCTTGCCAGCTGGAAGTAGCCAGGGAGAGTCTGTATCCTCTTTCATAATGATCAAAGGGCTGGAGATGTTAGAGCCACCCGGGAAGGGCTTGGTGCGAGTCCCTGTCCATGTCTGAGCAGCTTTCTGGAAATATGTAGATTCCTAGAGCCCCCTCTCCAGGAGTGACTGCCACGGCCCTTTTGAGGTGGAAGACTTGGTAGATCTAGCCTCATCTCACTCTACATCCCCTACCTCTTCAGGGAACTACAGCCTAAATGAACAGGCCCTCACAAGGTAATCCTGACCACCCCCACAGCAATTAAATCAAAGGAAATAGAGGCCTGGATTCACATCAGCCAAATACGGCCGTACAAACCCCCTTCTTATAAGGTAATTCCTACAGGACCCCTTACAGTTATCCATACACGGCAGCAAGATCTCCCAAACCTCCGAGGTTATCAAGGTCACCCACCCAATACGACAGCCTGCACTTCTTCTCGCTTCTCTCTTGTGAGGAGTCTGCTGGTCCCTTTGCTGGCAACAAACTTGTCCTTTGTTCCTTGTACCTGGATGTCTGAATGGTTTTCTGGCAAAGTCTAATTTACTCTAACATCTGCTCTGAGTGCTTATGCTTATTTGATTTCTGTCATTGCAAAAGACATTTTCTAGAATTGTATGCAAGTGGAATCCAATAGTCTATTATACCTCTTTTTGAATTTTTCAGAATTATTCCATTCTGCATAATTAGCCTGATCCATACTGCTGCATATTCATTACTGCTGCATATTCATTTATTCATCCTCTCCCCCCACGTACCCCTACATGCTGATACTGGGGCTTGAACTTAGAACCAGGGCAAGGCTGGGGCTTGACCACGCCTCCACTTCTGGGTCTTTAGTGATTGACTGGAGATGAGTTTCATAGACTTTCCTGCACAGGCTGGCTTTGAACTGTGAGCCTCAGCTCTCAGGCTCCTGAGTAGCTTGGATTACAGGTAGGAACCACCGCTATACAGTTCATTCTCTTTTATTACTGACTAGTATCCCATCGTATGTCTCAGGGGTTTCTTTTTCCCCATTTACTTCTTGATAAACATTGGGGTTTCTGCCATTGAGATGTTTTAAATTAAGATTTCACGGGCATTTGTATTAAGTCTTTGTATGAAGATCTGCTTTTATTACTCTTGAGTAAAGGCCTAGGTTTAGACTGTCTGGACCATGTGGTAGCTAGTTGTCTAAAAATTATTTTTTTTAAAAAATCAAACAATTCGGGCTGGGGATATAGCCTAGTGGCAAGAGTGCCTGCCTCGGATACACGAGGCCCTAGGTTCGATTCCCCAGCACCACATATACAGAAAACGGCCAGAAGCGGCACTGTGGCTCAAGTGGCAGAGTGCTAGCCTTGAGCAGGAAGAAGCCAGGGACAGTGCTCAGGCCCTGAGTCCAAGGCCTAGGACTGGCCAAAAAAAAAAAAAAAAAAATCAAACAATTCCCCAAAGAAGTATCATTTAAAATTTCTTCCAGCAATGTGCAAGAATTCCAGTTCTGCACATCCTTGCCAGCATTTGGTAGGGCTAATGTTTTAACTTTAGCCACTCTACTTCTTCCAACCCTTCTGTCACCAATCCCCTAAATCAAGGTGTCTCTGTTTAAAATGCTGGCGCCTCTGCTTCTGTCTGGATGCTCACTCAATACACATTTTAAGGACTCAACACTCACCATGTATCCCATAAAGGAATGACCGCATGGGTGAGTGAATTCATCGGTTTTAAAAAATCAAGAATCCTGTTTTACTAAGAAGAGGCACTATGGTGACACACCCTACATTTCACTTGTTAAATTCTCATTTCATCTTATTTTCCTTTTTCATATTAAAAATATTTTTTGAAGGAGGCCTGCTTTAGCGAGACCTCACCTACGTGATGAGATGGGGCCTCTGGCAATGACAGAGAAGAAAGCCAGCAAATGACAGCAGGAGCCATGACAGCGGTGTAAGAGCTGTGACTCTTCCATCAAAGGCTGCCAAGTGCACAAACCTGCAATGATACCTGTGGCTCCAGTTGCCAGAGCATCTTACTCCAACAAAGCAGAAAGACGCCAGTCGCTGATTTGAGACAGGCTTCCCCCCTTCGAATCACCGTTTCAATAGTGAAGACAGAGTAGCAGAGAAACGGTCATCGGCCATTCCTTCTGTCCAGAAGTTACTCAGTGTCAGGGACACACCTCTGGGGGGCCGGAAATAGATTTCAGGAAGCAATGTGACACTGGAAATGGAGAGAAGTTAACAAACTCCGCCCTGTAGAATTTGAAATCTTCTCATTAGCTTCATTTTACAGGGATCTGAGACTGGGGTTTATAATGTGTAGTCCATTTTATGATGCTGTAACCAAATGCTTGAGTCTGGGTGAGCAGTTCAGTTAGCTCGCTGTTCTAGAGTGGTAAGGGCATGGTACTGGCAGCCCTCAGTGGCTAGCATTGCAGTGATGGGAGAATGTGAAGGAGGAAGACATCCCATTTAAGAAGCCAGAGGAGGAGGGGACAGTCTTAATGTGTGTGTGTGTGTGTGTGTGTGTGTGTGTGTGTGTGTGTGTGTATACCAATCCTGAGACTTGAACTCAGGACCTGGGCACCGTCCCTTAGGCCTTTCTCTCAAGAATGGTGCAATAACGCATGAGCCACAGCTCCATTTCCAGCTTTTTTTGGGGGGGGGTCATTAATTGGGGAGAAGAATCTCATGGACTTATACCTGGCTGGCTTTGAACTTCCATCATTAGATCTCAGCCTCCTAAGTGGCTAAGATTACAGGCCTAAGCCATTGGTGCTTGGTTCTTACTCCTTTACAATAACCTCCCTCACAGGATTTTACTGGGGTCCCACGGGGAGACGACTACGTCTCTCCTAAGATCATTATCCTCAGTGGCCTAACAGCACCCCCTAAGCTCCACCTCTGAAAAGTGCCACCAACTCCCAGCATGACCACATCAGTTTCCAAACATGAACCCATGGGGACACATTCAAACTCCCTCCCCACCAGGGGCCTGCGCACCTCTGAGTATATGAGCAAACCTACATGGGTCCTTGTCTCTGAACAAAGCACAGGCCCCTCTGGATGTCCAAGTTTTAAAATACAATTTTAAGGGCCTTCCCGCGGTTTTTCCCATGCCTCTTACTCCAAAAAAGAAAAAAACAACCCACATCCTTTAAAAGAAGATTCCCTAGGCCATTCTGAAACCGTTGGGGAATGAATGAAAAAGATCCAGATTCTTGAGCCTTCTTCCAGTTTCTGAATCCACATTGCTGGTGAGTGCACAGTACTCTGCTTGATAACCATGTCTTATTAAGAAGTTCTGCCACAATCTGAATATCTGCCAGGGGGTCGGAGACCACAGTTCATCATTTCAACTCAAGAAGAACTAGGTGATTTCCCCATTGACAACCCATGTTTGCCATCTTCTGTCTTCTGTCTCTTGCTAGTCATGAGAGCTTAAGAATGATCAGGATATAAATAGATGTTTTTAAACTGGTTGTGGATAAAAACAACAACAACAATAACAACAACAACACAAAAATGAGACTTATGTCAAAAGTAGATAAATAGCAGAAGATTCCCCTGAAACAAAGGGAAAAGTCTGGGAGCTGGGGATATGGCCTAGTGGCAAGAGTGTGTGCCTCGTATACATGAGGCCCTGGGTTCAATTCCCCAGCACCACATATACAGAAAACGGCCAGAAGTGGCGCTGTGGCTCAAGTGGCAGGGTGCTAGCCTTGAGCAAAAAGAAGCCAGGGACAGTGCTCAGGCCCTGAGTCCAAGCCCCAGGACTGGCCAAAAACAAAACAAAACAAACAAACAAACAAAAAAACAAAGGGAAAAGTCTTGGGTAATTTGTGCTGTGACCCAATTCCATCGTAGCTCTTGTCGTGTGTGTGACTGAGTGCGATCACCTGGCCACTCTACATGTCATTTATGTACTCACCTAAGCAACCTTTGAGAAGAGAAGTTTCCGGAAGCTTTTTTTTTTTGGCCAGTCCTGGGCCTTGGACTCAGGGCCTGGGCACTATCCCTGGCTTCTTTTTGCTCAAGGCTAGCACTCTGCCACTTGAGCCACAGCGCCACTTCTGGCCGTTTTCTGTATATGTGGTGCTGGGGAATCGAACCCAGGGCTCCATGTATACGAGGCAAGCACTCTTGCCACTAGGCCATATCCCCAGCCCTCCAGAAGCTTTTATGATTCAGATTTGTCATTTTTAGAAGCAGTATGCAAACAACACCCAAGAGTTGCTGACCGCTCAGCTCTGTGGACATCCTAGCCTTCACATTTTACAGCCCACCATGAATAATTCTCACAGTGCTCCATCTCACCATTAGTCAGATGTCACAGGCTCCTTTTTCGTCCTAGGACCATACTGTAATGCCATTTAGCCCACACTTCAATGTCTCTTCCTCAGGATTTTGTGTTTTTATTGCCCATCATGATACCCCAGGAGTGAGCTTCCCAGAATGCATCGGAGCGTACATGCTCCCCACTGCAAGAGGAAGCAACCAGTTCTCGTGAAATGAAATTGGAATGACAGCACACTTAATCCTCCATTTCCCATGTTTGCAATTTCAGTTGTGGAGAGTTTGCAGACCAGTTCGTAGACTGATTCAGTTCTCTACTGTGTGAAGGCTATAGGATTCTTGTAATTATCATTACCCAGCTACAACATCTGATATCAGCTATTTGTCAGAAAGCAAAAGCCCAGGTCCTAAGCCCCTGTCATATCAGTATGCATCTGCTTGAAAAGACTCAGCTGGCTTATGAATTTTTAAAGACAGGAATATCATCAAAGCGAAAAGGAAGGATGTTTTTTTCCTACATCAGTCTGAAACCAAAATCAAGACAGGCAATATTGGAAGTTACCTATTCCTGCCAAGATGATCCATGTTAATTGCCCATAGGTAAATCCCAGCCTTTGGGGCGGGAGGGGGCGCGGATTTGTGGTACAGGAAAGACCTCAAAGATGTCTGCTTTTATTAGATGTATTTGACATACTGATGTAAGTTCTGACCAAGGCAAAAATCAGAAACAAAGGACATACATAGAGTTTTCAAAGGAAGAAATAAAAAAAAAAAAAAACCTCCTTGTTTCCAAATAAGATGATTATCCATCTAGAAAAATCTCAAGTTAGAATTACAGGTGTGAGCTACCAGCACCTGGCCTTTTTGTTTTTTTAATGTTTTAAGGTAAAATAAAAAACAAATATAGAAAACTTCATGATTAAAACATGCAGCTTCTTCTGGGGCACAGGTAGCTCACACCTGTAACCCTAACTACTCAGGAGGCAGGAAGTGCTCTTAGAGAATGAGGAAGTGACCTCAGAGCTTTGTGACTCGCAATCAGGTGATTGACAGGTGATTTCTGGTTAGGCTCAGCGCTGTCCTTCATGGGGGCTGGTGGGGGGGAGTTGTTTTCCATCTTTCCCACCCAAATATGTGTTCCTACTTTGAAGCTACTGCCTTGGTTCTCCATATGGGAGGAAGGAAATTCCAATGTAATTGACACAAGCTTAAGGAACACTCCTAGTCTTGAATAAAAATTGGGACTATCAGAATCCAATTTCAAAATTTAAATATGGGAACCTGACATCTAGAGACTCAAATAGTCAAGCGTACATACTGTGTCAGATGTGAGAAAAACTGTCTTTTCTATCCAAGTGCATTTCTTCAAAATGTCCTGCTTTGGCCAGAAAGGGAAAGAGGAATTGCTCTGGGATAAGGATGGATTTTTAAAATGTAAGGTTTTTGTCTTAATTGGTTTTTTTTTTTTCCTCCAAGATTGAATTAAAACACATCTCAGGGGCTGGGGATATAGCCTAGTGGCAAGAGTGCCTGCCTCGGATACACGAGGCCCTAGGTTCGATTCCCCAGCACCACATATACAGAAAACGGCCAGAAGCGGCGCTGTGGCTCAAGTGGCAGAGTGCTAGCCTTGAGCGGGAAGAAGCCAGGGACAGTGCTCAGGCCCTGAGTCCAAGGCCCAGGACTGGCAAAAAAAAAAAAAAAAAAAAAAAAAAAAAACCACATCTCAGAAGGCACATCTTAGATTGTTCAAAATATAGCAGAGGGTTTGAGTGTATTTTGAGGTTACGTGGTACCGTTAAGCTTATTTAAAAGTCTTTTAACGGTCACCTTATATAAGTACATCTTATCCTATTCACACTAGCCAGCTGTGAGCAGATTGTGACCCTGAGCTCAACCCATCTGAGCAGAGGGGCAGGGCCTGCTCCTGGGCTTGCTCGCCAGATTTTTGGCTGGTGGTGCACCCTCTGCGGAAGTAAAATTTGCCTTGCGGACGCAATTCTGTCTTTACTTCTTGTCTATGGTTGTGACTCCAGGTTCTTGGAGAGCACATAGATACCACATCAATATTCGTGATGGGTAATTTTGAAATTCTCAGTCTTCCAGAATTGAGGGTGCCTGGAGAATTGCTACAGGTGTTTCCAGAGAGGACTAGAATGTGTGTCGGCAAACTGAGTGGAGAAGACACCCCCAACTCATCATGGGTAGGCACAATCCCAATCACCAGGAGCCTAAATGGAACAGGAAATCAGAAAGGAGGAACTAGCTACCTCTTCCTTCCAGGTCAGGCAAGTTTTCTGCTGCTGTCTTGGACGTATCAGACTACAGATTCTGAGAGTTCTCTCTCTCTCTTTTCTGTCTCTCTGTCTCTCTCTGTCTCCCCCCCCCCCAGATCCTTGAGTAATACAATGCACAAGGAATTCTTGAACTGGAATATTATCTTAATGTATTTAGTTTGTTATCTGTAAGTAGTTGTACAAAGAAGTTGCCACTTAATAAAACAGTTTATGAATACAACGCACCTTGATCAATGTCACCCTTTTCATTATTCTCACCAGTCCCTCCACTACCCACCCCTTCCCTCACTCTTCTTAATTTTGTAGGATATACATTGAATTCTTGACTGAATTGTCCCCGTGTTCTCTTCATTCGTGAGCCCCTTTCCCCTTCACAACTCTCAAAGAATGGTAGTCATTAAGCACCTACAGCTGGTACGATCTAAAAGAGAGAAAACCAGAAATCGTGCACCTGTCTTGGCCAAACATGGCCTAGAATGTCACCACAGAAATTGAACTGGATTCTAATCCAGCCTTGGGACCAGCTGCCAACTGGCAGGAAATACAAAGACTGAGAACATGTATGTTCAATCAGCAATAATCAAATCACGAGAGACTGTGCTGGCCACAGGCTCTGGTTCATGAACAGATAAGTCATAAAGCAGTGAACATGTGATCGAGCCTGTGAGTCTGGAGACATAAGGGACATTCCAAGAAATTGTCAGGAAACGCACATGCTCCCCTTTCCCCCACCCTGGGATGAAGCTTCGGTGTGAAAAGGTCTGATGATAATCTAATTTTAGGACTCTTAGAAATGACAAGCCCTTATTCCCTCTGAAATCCAGTCCCTTTTGCCAGAACTAACCTTGGTGACGATCACACCCGTATAAGGGCATACGTGGCACTCCTTCAGGAACACATCCACAGGTCTGGCTCAGGAAAGCAGACCCGAATTACGTATTCCAGTCCAGTTCTGTTCCTTCGCTTTGATTCTCTTCCAGCAGGACCCTGATTTCGACATTCTTTTCCGTTACCTTCACTATTGGCCATTTTTCCCTCAAGTCCTTTAGGATCTTACAATTTTCTTTTAACGTGGTTGCCTGTATGCATTGTTTATTTACTCTTGTGTTAATTTGCTTTCTTTTTCTTTTTTCCCCCAGTACCAAGCCTTGAACTCAAGCCTTTGAATTTCCCAGACTGATGTCCTGACACACTTCCAGCTTGTCTTTTTGCTGATTAATTGGAGATGGAGTGTCATAGACTTATCAGCGCTAGCTGGCTTTGAACCTTGATCCTCCAAATCTGTCTCCCGAGTAACTAGGATTATAGATGAAGGCTGCTGTTTCCCAGTCTTTCCTTTCTGAAGTTATTTTTTTTCTTTTATTTTAAACTCTTTCCTGGGTTTTATCATTTCATTTCTGAGTTTCTATAATTCAGATGTATTTTTCTTGCATGTCTTATATTTTTCTTAAAGCATTATTAGCTTGCTTTGCAATACTTCCGTTCTATTTGGTAGGTGTGCTTTCATTGTCTTCAGGGCTGATAATAATGCATTATCACTTTCTTTCATATAACTTCGTATGCGCTTTGACCTTGATCTTCCCTGTGTGGCTTTTCTTGAAATGAAATTAGTTTTTCTGAACAGTCAGGGTGAGGGAAAGATTCAGAAAAACCTTTCTCACTCCCCAGTTTACTTTCTTCTGTCATTGCCGCAGATGTTAACATGTTAGCAAATAGGGCAGCTGGCTTCTTGCCCTGCTGTCTGCTGCCCACCTTGCTGACTCTCTACCGATACTGGACTGAGCAAGGCTTCCCAGTCAGCTGCTGTTCTCAGACTGTGCCTCTGTGGTCCTCAGGTTTTCTCTAGTTCTCAGATCTTTCAGGTTGATTGCTCCTGAGTTTTTCTTTCTGTTCATTTGCCACTAAAGAATCTGTAACTTGCCCTTGGCCACTGGTATTTGGAGCTTTGTGCAGGTACTGGGGCTTGAACACAGAACCTTGCACTCTTACTGGTTTTGTTTTTCACTTGGTGCTGGCATTCTACCAGTTGAGCCATACTTCCACTTCCCGGTTTTTGCTGGTTGATTGGAGATAACAGTGTCCGAGACTTGTCAATCCTGGCTGGTTTCAAACAGCAGTTCTCAAACTCAGCCTCCTAAGTAGCTAGGATTCCAGGCATGAGCCACCAGTGCCCGGCTCTTCTATTATTTTAAATGGCGAGGTGATACATTAATTTGATTTTATGATCCACTAGTAGTTGCTAGGTGCAGCTTGAAAGCCATTTCTTGCCCTCAGTAGGCACTATATAGACTTGTTATTATTACTGTTGTTGTTATCATTTATCTGTGGGTCTCTAACATCCTGAGGAACACTGACATGTAGTAATTACTTGACAAATGTCTGCGAATGAATGGATTTGACTGTTGGTAGCTTTTGGTTACCAGTCTTTCAATAGAAGGTAGAAAGCAGTGTTCCTTTAAAGACATCCTTTACCTCGATTCTTATAAGGAACTAGGGTATTATCTATATCCTCATTTGCCTCTTCTAATTAATAGTAAAATAAAATTGCCTGCCACTAGAGGAAGAAAGGGGGTGACATAATTGCCGTTGCCTGTACATATGCAGACTTGCTCTTGAGGCCAGACATCTATCTGCTCATTCCATTGCTGCCTCAGACAGTGATATTATTTGGTGGCCCTGGAAGTGGCTGAAGTTTAACTTGAAATTGAATTCTCACTTTTCATTAACAAAGAAAGGGCTTACAGCCACCATGCAACATTGAAAATATGCCTCTTTTTCAAATAATTTTTGAAACAGTTTAAGGCAGGAGTGATTATGAAATCTTGTGTTCACAAAATTTCCAGATCTAGGAGAGATTATTACCATGGTCTACTTTGCAATGGTCTATCCCGGTACTTGGCAGGACTCTGAAACTTCTCCTGTCTACTTTGAAGACCTTTTGAACGTCCAGTAACTTGATCTGATTAAGAGGTAATAAAATAAAATGACTTTGACCCAAAACATAAAGATTGAGTGGTATGTTTGTTTTTTTCATGTACTTCTCAGTCCTAAGAGCTCCCAAGAGATCTCAATCAGGGATTCAAGTTACTAACTACAACTTGTTCTCAAGACTCTGTGTGTTATGGCCAGGGAAACAGTCTCTTTTATTGGAGATTGAACCCAAGGGGGCTGGGGATATAGCCTAGTGGCAAGAGTGCCTGCCTCGGATACACGAGGCCCTAGGTTCGATTCCCCAGCACCACATATACAGAAAATGGCCAGAAGTGGTGCTGTGGCTCAAGTGGCAGAGTGCTAGCCTTGAGCGGGAAGAAGCCAGGGACAGTGCTCAGGCCCTGAGTCCAAGGCCCAGGACTGGCCAAAAAAAAAAAGAACCCAGGGCACTGTATCACTTGAGCAATGCCTGTAGCTCCTTTTTTTTCTTGGTTATTTTCAAAGTAGGATCTCACTTTATTCCCAGGAAGACTGAACTGTGATTCTACGTGTGCTTCTCCATGTCGCTTGTGGGGAAAGGGAGACACCCACCTATAACACACCCCCCCCCATTGTGCTTTCCCCAGAGCAAGAATAACAGGAATGTACCACTGTGCCCAGCTATTTGTTCAGAAGTGCTTCTCACGAAGCTTTATGCCGGATCTAGCCTCAGACTTTAATCCTCCCATCTCTACCTCCCAAGTAGTATTACAGGCTTGAGCCACCTCGATTGGTTCAGGGTAGTCTTTAGATTCTGAAAACAAGAAGGTCTTAGCTAAAACTTTGTGATCCTAAAGGAGAAAAATAATACGGCTGTAGGAATATGTAATGACTATTTTCACTTAAAAAAGACTTTTCTGCCCTGCTCCTATAAAAGCTGTTTCTAAATTAACATGAGATCTTATAGTCAGAGATTGTAGAATATCCAGTAACGCAGAGCTTGATGGAATCAGTGTTCCCAAGCCTGTATTTCATTGGACTTATCTGAGGCACTTCTAAAAATGAGTCTCCAGGATTTACCTGGACTGTCTTGCGTAAGATCCTCTAGGACAGAGCCCACAGATTCAAGAGGATAGGGGTCTGAAGGATCAGTGTGCTTCCCTTGCAGTAAAGTAACACCAAGGAGAGGGTGGTACAGAAAGATCAGTGCCTGGTCAGTTTCCAACTCTGTACTTGATGTAGAGCCATTCTGCTAATGACCCTAAAACCATCTTTAGCAGTCAGACAGCGGGGTTTGTTACTCCTGGATACCTATAGTCTATCATGTTTTATTATTAGGTCTTATTATTAGTAGGTCTTCTCTGAGAGGGATACATTTTCCAAAGCTATGTCACCTCAATACTAGAAGAGAAATAGGACTAATTTTTCAAAGTGCCAACCCAGAATGACTTTACTATAAGAAATGATTCCTCGGTTGCATGGTGAGCAATATACTCAGTATGAATAAAGAAAAATAGTAGCTTTATCTTAATTTGAATCTCCTTACGAGATAAGAGACATAAAATAGGCTGCATCCTTCCATGATTAAAGAGAAAATAGTGATTATATGTTCAGCCAACTGGATGGGTATTAATTACCTAACTATATGCCACCTACACAAAAATCGAATTACTTGGGTTTCTCCCCTCTTTATTCTTCCATCTTAGATAAATGTTTCCTACATGTTCCCTTATCCACTGTGCTAAATTTTTTACCCGCATATATATATATATTTTCATTCAGTGACTATACAGATTTACATCCAGCTTCTGCAGAAAAGCAGGCACCTAGAGCTGGAAGGAAGCACAGCAAGCATTCAAAATCAGACTGATTTTCTAGTTCAGAGAGTTACCCTGGCAAAGCTAGAATGGGAATCACATCTGCTGATGATTACCTGAGCATTCTTTCTACCTATCATCCAGTCCATGCAACTAAGTGAACACGTGTGTGTGTGTGTGTGTGTGTGTGCGCATGCACAAGAGAGGAAGAGGATCTGAACTGACTCATGTCACTATGAAAGCTGAGAAGTCCCTCCATCTCCTAGCTGCAAGCTAGAGAACCAGTGTAACTTACCATTATTATAAAGGTCAAGAACCAGGAGCTTCAATGTGCACGGGAAGAAGAGAGACATCTCAGCACAAGAAGAAAGAGAACTAGCCATTTCTCTACACTTTGTGTGGGCCCTCAAGGGAGTTTTTGTTTTTGTTTCTGAGTTACTGGGGTTTGAATTCAAGACCTTGTACTTGCTAGGCAAACACTCAACCACCTGAGCATATCCCTCAGCCCTTACTTCGTTTTGCTTTTAGTTATATTTTGGATAGGGTCTTGTATTTTTGTTCAGGTCTGGTCTTAGATTGTGTTCTTTTCTCTGTCTCAACACCTATCTGTCTGTTTGTCCATCTGCCTCTCTCTCTCACTCTCTCTCTCTCTCTCTCTCTCTCACACACACACACACACACACACACACACACACACACACACATTTTCTCTCCATCAAGTGAGAAGATTGCTCTACCATACTGTGCTTGCTATGATGATTTCCATTACCATCAGAAACAGGGCCAAAAGACTATGGAGGACAATCAATGTCTGCGTTGATTTTTTTTTTTTTTTGCAGATACTTTGTCACAGCAATAGGAAGCTGATAAATATAGAAAACTCATCCTAAGAGGAATCATTGCTGTGACTTTTGACCACATGATTTTAAAGCCTGTCCAACTGATTTGTGGGAGGAATTTGAGAACATTTGCAGATGTAGGCTAGAAAAGCTTAGAATGCTGAAAGCAAAGTTCCCAGAATCCCAGTGGGAGCCCAGAAGACCAGAAGACTAACAGGAATGCTGACACTAAAGACTGTGCTGCTGAGGTTTTAGATGGAACTGAAGATTTAAGAAAAAAATTAGTATTTGGACTAGAGACCATATGCAAAAGACTAGCAAAAAAACTTGTCTACATTTTGTTCTTGCCATGAGACTTGGCAGGAGGGTTAAAGAGTGGCAGTCTAGCCAGGTGCCTGTTAATTCTACTATTCAAGAGGCTGAGTTCTGGGGATCTCAGTTCAAAGCCATCTTGGGTAATTATCTTCAATTATCCACTAAAACCTGGAAATGAAACCGTGGTTCAAATAGTAGAGCATTATTGTTGAGGAAAAACAAGCTCAGGAACAGCACCCAGGACCTGAGTTCAAGCCCCAGGATCTGAACGCACGCACACACACGGCAATCTAGTCTAGCTGGCAGAGGAAAATTCGATGAAATACGGCAGTCAGCCTGCATATGCATAGGGTTGGTTGCTTTTACAGTTACAGTGAGGATCATGAGAAACAAAACAAAGTAAAGCTTGAAAATCTTATAGTTTGGTAGGAAAAAGTTGTGGCTAAGATTAACACTATCTAGGAAAGCCAAGTACCTTCTGCTAGATCAATAGGAAAAATTACTTGAGAATCTCAAAAACTCAGCAAGACTCCACCACTCCAGAATCAAAGTTGCAAAAGGATAAATCATGTTAAGGAGAGAGTAATGACCCATCACACCCATTTAGGAAAGTGGTTTTTCCAGGGTTTTCCAGTGCTCAAAACCATACATATTTTGATTAAGTTCAATATTTTTTCTTACGTTGTTTGTGCTTTGGATGCCAGAACTAAAACAAATTACAAAGTTAACCCCAAGTTACAAGGATTTTCTGTCTATGTCTTCTGAGTTTTGAGTCTCTGCTCTGACAGTCTATGATCTTCCTTGAGTCAAGATTTGAGACATCTAAATTTGTTCTTTTGCTTACCTATATCCAGTTGTCCCAAGACAATCTACTTAAAATGATTCCTATTTCGTTTATCTTAGTGCTCTTCTTGAAAATAAATTGATCATAAACATGAGGATTTTATTTTTGGATTCCCAATTCTGTTCCATTGGTTTATACAGCTTTTTCTTATTCTGTAGCACACTGCCTTGATTACTGTAGCTTTGTAGAAATTTTTAAGATTGAGAAATAAGATTCCTTAAACTCCAATCTTCTTTGTCAACATTGTTTTGGCTACTGAAGTCTCCTGTATTTTCATGGTAATTTCTGCCAAGAAGCCAGCTGGAATGTTGACTGAAGATTACAATGCATTTGCTCATCTCTTCAGAGTACATTTTAGTGTGTTGATACATGAGCGCAGCAAAGCATTACACTTAATGTAGCTCTTCCTCTAATTCTTTCAAAAATCATAGCTGTTTCCAGAGTACATATTTTGAGCATTTTGTTAAATTTATTCCTGAAAAAAATTATTTCTTTGATGCTGTTATAAATAGAATCATTTTCCTAATGTTATAGTTGAGCATCAGCATAGAAACTACAACCGGTTTTTGCATATTCATCTTGCATCCTGCAATGTTTCTAAACTCATGCATTACTTCTAATCACATTTTTTTTGTGTGTGTGGAGACTCAGAACTTAGTTACATGGGTCTATCAGTCTTTTCTTTAAGTAAAAATGATAGTATGATACTGTGGACTCAATTTTCAGTGCTGCACACAGAGACACACACACACACACACGCGTGTTCTAGGAAAAAGAGCTATTCCACACTGTAAACCAAGCGGATTCCCATCAACCACTGTGGCTGTCACTGAGGACCTTTCCAGAATACTTGTTATTATTAGTCTGCTTTTCCTGTGTACCGTGGTGCAGGGTGAAATGACTGCCCATCCAATGTCCTCTCACTGTAGTTTTATCCACCGTCACTTTTTACTGTCAGAGCAAATAGCTAAGTGGCAAAGATGACAAATAATAGCCTGGTATTTTATTTAAAAAAAAAAAAAAAAAAAAAAAGGATCTTGGAGAACCTCAGGGATCCAGGCCGAGCTGCGGACGGCTGCGGGGGGAGACCGGGGGTCTCGTCTTCTCTCCAGGTGTGCAGGGGGCCCTCGGATGGTCCGTCCGGCCTCGGCCCGGCCCCACCTCGGCGCTCCGGCCTTCCGCCTTCTCGGGCAGCACACGCGGTTCCCGAGGGCGGCCAGGCGGGATGGGGCGGGGGTGGGGAAGGCGCGGGCCCGGGGATGCCGGGCGCACCGCCCTCCGCGCGCGCCACCCCGCGGCCCGGGCCCGAGGGGGCGGGGCGGGGCGGGGCGGGGCCGCGAGCGCGCGCGCACGGCGGGGGCGGGGCCGCGAGCGCGCGCGCACACGGCGGGGGCGGGGCCGGGGCGGGGCCGCGCGCACACGGCGGGCGGCGCGCGGGGCCGCGGTGGGCGGCGGCGGCCTCGCCCCCCACAGCCCCCCCCGTGCGTCGCGCGTCGTGCTTCCTCCTTCCGGCACGGCGGCCGCCACATCCCAGGGCCCGGCGCGGGCCGCGGAGGCCTGGGGCGGGGCGCGGAGGCCCGGGGCGGGGCGCGGAGGCCCGGGGCGGGGCGCGGAGGCCCGGGGCGGGGCGCGGAGGCCCGGGGCGGGGCTCGGGGCGGGCCTGCCGCCCTCCCGGGACGCCGGGACCGCCGGGGCGCCGCGCGCTCGCCCACTGGCCCGGCGAGGCCGAAGCGGAGCCCCGGTGCCCGGCGAGCGGAGGGTGAGCTCGGGGCCCGCGGGGGGGGGGGGGTGGCGCACGCCGGTCCTCACCCCCTGCGCACCCCCAGCCCGGGGTGGACCGGAGCGGAGCCGAGCCCGCCGCGGTGTGTTGCGGGGGAAGGGGG
The DNA here is from genome assembly GCF_023159225.1 of Perognathus longimembris pacificus. Classification (NCBI taxonomy): domain Eukaryota; kingdom Metazoa; phylum Chordata; class Mammalia; order Rodentia; family Heteromyidae; genus Perognathus; species Perognathus longimembris. Next base: position 4,577,872 of record NC_063168.1, on the reverse strand, counting down.
GGACCCCCGGGTGCAGCGAGGCGGCGTCTCGGAGCGGGTCCTCGGCGGGGGGGGGGGGGGGGGGTTCGCGTCTGGCCGCGGGGCGGGTGGGGAGCGGGTCGCGTCTGGTCTGGGGAGCGGGAGGACGTTCCCGCCGGGTCGGGGGTGGGGGGCGTGCGAGGGAGGGCCGCGTCGGCGGGGAGTCCGGCCGCGCGCCCCGCCCCGCCCCGTCGGTGGGCGTCCGGGCGGGTGCACCCGGGGTGGAGAGGCCGGGCCGCAGCGCCCGCAGCGCCCGCAGCCCCGACGCCCGCCCGCCCGCAGCCGGAGGTCGCGGCACCGCTCCGTCCCGCGCTCCGGGCTGGGAGGAGGGCCCGGGGCTTTCCAGAAGCCGTCCGGTTCTGTCCCGAGCCTGCCCCGGGCGGGGAGAGGGCCGTGCACCGGCCGGGTAGCGGCGCAGGCCAGGTCCTGGCTCACCACGCTGGCGGGATCTGCCTGCCAGAGAGGCTCATTTGTCTGGAAAACCCGGCCTGAGGCGCTGGGCCACGGGGAGTTGGGTTATTCCATCCGTCATTGTAACTACCACAAGATAATGGCCAAGGCATGATTAGAAATTAGGCAGCTAATGTTTAGACCTGCTTTGCGAGTCCTCAACCACCTCTTTAAATGTTTGGTTTATTTTTTTTTTATGTGATTGGGTTAAAGATGAAAAGACGCAAAGGGAGAAGTGGTTTTTCTTCCAGGTCAATTAGAACATCATCTGTCTTGGCTCCTGTTAGGAAAATGGAAGAGAAGAGAAGGAAACAGGCTGGACTCATCTTCCACAGGCGAGGACTGATGATTGAGATCGAACAGCGAGGGACACAGCCCTCCCACGGGCTTGTGTGGAGAGAGCTGGGACAGGAGTTGGGTTGTGATGAGGTCTGAGCAAGGAGGCAGAGGTTCATGAGAAAGCCATTAGGTCTGGGGAGGTGTGGGGGGTGCTTTTTGGTTGGGCCCACGATGGAATGTTTACAGCCAGGCTTGGATGGGGCCGTCTGCACTTACTGCTTCGCCTGGCATCTGTATATACCTGGGAAAACAGGGTGGGAGTCAGTCCTTCATATTCCATCTTCAGATAATGTAGGAAGAATGGTCCGAGATGGGAGAGACAAGCTTTTCACATAGGGTCTTTGGATACATGAAAAGAATGGGCCGAGAGGGGAGCAATATGGAGTTATGAGAACAAAGCAGATGCCCATCATTTGAAACCACAAAAGAGCATAAGAAGTTGAGGGAAGTCGAGCTCTTTTCTGGCTACTTCCTGCTGACATGGGGTCATTGAGGAGTCATTGGGGCTGGGGTCTACTGTGGGCAGGGCAGGGCCATGTAAGGGAAGCTCCCGTTGCCTGCAGTGCCTTGAGGAGTTCCCAGGTAGTGTCCGGAGTGAGGGCTGTTATCCAGCTAAAGAGAAACTTGAAAAAGGTGCGATCAGGCAAAAGGCTGACAAGGTGGCAGGACCACTTGATATGAATGACACAGGAAAGCAGACCCTGGGCACATGTTCCATTTGGAGCAGAATCCCAGTTGTGGCCTATTACGGGGAAGGAGGAATTTCCATGTAACTGGACTATAGATGTCTGGACTATATAGTATGGATGGGAAACAAATAGGTTAAAAAGGCAAGAGTATAAGTTCTTGTCTAGTTAGAAGGTAGACAGGCATGGACATTAGATAGGCATGCTTATGAAGTGTTTTCTTATGATCCCCTGGCTTTTGATTGCTTTTGAAAGGACGTGCACCAGTGACTCTCTTCAGGGTTGGTTGCCATCCCCTCTTAGCTGTGCATGAGCAGTTCTTCCCCATTGCTTCTGTATGGTCACTGGTTTCCAGGACTGGTCCCCAGACGGGACTGGGAGATTTCTTCTTCTTGTTGGGATGATAGTTGGCATTGTTGGTTGAATCCCATGTCAGAGGGGGTGATAGAGTCTCTGCCCCTTTTATTCCCAATTAAAGCAACAAGGAGACCAATAGAAATAATAAGCAGAGCTTACCTGTAACTTGTTAAGAATTAAAAGTTAAATCTGACAAACTTGTAAGGGTCACCTGTCCCTCTGTGAGTCTGATTATCAATGCTGTAGAGGATCAAGTCTGTAACAACAAAAGACTTAACAATAGTAGTTTTTTGTTTTTTGGCCAGTCCTGGGCCTTGGACTCAGGGCCTGAGCACTGTCCCTGGCTTCTTTTTGCTCAAAGCTAGCACTCTGCCAACTTGAGCCACAGCGCCACTTCTGGCAGTTTTCTATATATGTGGTGCTGAGGAATCGAACCCAGGGCTTCATGTATATGAGGCAAGCACTCTTGCCACTAGGCCATATCCCCAGCCCCAACAATAGTGTTTGTTCAAGTCTAAAATCGTGATTGCTTAAACATTTGAGTTACTTTTAATTATATATAAAATATTAGGATATTGATTGAGATTAAGACATTGTAGATGTTACCAAACCTTTGTGATTACAATGGAGAATGTAGGTGTGACACTAACCCCCTCCTAACCTAATAGCTTTTTCATGAACCTCTGCCTCCTTGCTCAGACCTCATAAAAACCCAATTCCTGTCCCAGCTCTCCACACAGTCTCTAAGCCCGTGGGAAGGCTGTGTCCCTCCCTGTTAAATCTCAATAAACAGAAGACCAAGTCCGGCCTGTTTCCTTCCTTTCACCTCTGTTTTCCTAATAGGTGGTGCCAAAACCTGGGAGAGGAGAAGTGCCCGGAGTGACTGTGCCCTCTCCACCAGGAGCACACAGCCCCCTGGCTCTTCCTCCTCCATTTTCCTAACAGCTCAGAATTGGAACTTAAGGATGGAAAGAAAAATCTTTCCGTCTTTGCTCTTGACCCTGAAGTACAGAATCCTTAATCCCGGAGAGAAAGAAATTCTCTCCACTGAAATGAAAAGAAGGATGTTGGCAAGAGTTAACCGAAGAAGGAAAGAATGTATAAATATTCTGGGCCATGTGCAGTTATATTCAAATCATGTTTCAAAGGTTACACAGTGAAAAGATGGGAGAGAGAAAGGCAGGATTTTACAGACTGCGAAACCTAAGCAAGTCCATTTCCTCTTCATGCAGTCCTGTAAACATGCAGTCATTTAAGCTATGCAGCTTTAACTGGTTTTTAATGCTAACATCAAGTTTTTAGAATAAAGGAAATTGCATTTTTATTTTGCCAGTTAACTAGTGAATCTGTAAGCTCTGTGATTTCATGAATTTGGCTTCTCAGTTTTTCATTCATCATGATATTCGTCTAGAGTCTAGCAGGTGATCAATGCTAAAGCTTGAAGGAATAAAGAAGTTCAGATATCATCTACCATTGGAATGAGTGATCATTTAATGTCAGAATCTTTTACCCGATAGCAAGCATGAGACAGGTAGAGTAGGATTATGATTGTTTTTGCTGCAAATAATTTTCATTTTTCACACCAAGCTACATTGAAAGCTCTTGTAAATGAGTAAATGTTGAGTATGTGATTGCTCACATATTCTGGTAAATGAGTATTGATTAATGATAAAAACAAACCCAACGTCACTTGCTTCTATGAGAAACCTGTTTTGCACAATATAGTCGAGCTCAAAATGGTTCACTATTTCTCAGATATAAACCTACCAACTTTTAGTAATGCTGATTGTAATTGCCAGTTGTTTTATATGGTGACAAGAAGAACAAGCATCTTAGCCAAGGCAGATTCTGCACAGAAGTGTGACCGTTCTCCTCAGTACGCGGTGGAGATGGTGAGCTTACCAGGTACTTCGGACCCATTCAGTATTTTTTTTTTCAATATTCTTACTGCCTCCTGTTTTGTTTGTGTAGAGATTTTAGGGAGCTCGAAACCATGATTGGGACTGTGTACATGTTCACTCAGAAATGTTTCCTTAAATATCACAATCAGAGTGCACACTGAGGCTGGGAGAGAGTTGTTGCCTGCTAAGACCTGTGTTCGACCTGCAGCAAGCGCTGGGCAGGTGTTCACTCTACTTCCTTAGTATTACTGTGAGAATGTCTTGACTGTAGACGCATTCCTCACTAGGCAGAGCTGAGTGTGTTTTCACGCTGCTAATCAAGGATCACCAGCCATTCTAAGGTAGTAAATTGGAAAGAGCCCCAGAGAAGACAAAGGATATCTCTGAATTTAGATTAAGAGAAACCTTTACTATGAATTAAAACAAGTCTCACTAACAGGTGGTAGAACTTTATATTATAAATTCACTTGGCCTGCTTTGCTTTATTAAATTGCAGTTTACTAATCTTACTGGTTAGATAATAGATTGTAACTCAGAGAGCATGATGCGGCTACCGTCATAGTAGTCTGAGGGTCCGTTCTTTTTACCCACACTCCAGCCGTTTTGTGTGACATTTCTGTTAGTGTTTGGATGTGTTTGGGAAGTTGGATACTGGGCCCCTGATGCACAGAGCATGTATGGGATATGTGGGGACCAGGGGGTTCCAGCGCCGCAGAGCCATTGGCAACTCTGTTCGCTTGGCCCCTCCAGCTTCCTCGTGTTCTCATGATAAAGGGGACACTGCCTTGCGGACTTCTGGATTCTAGAACCCGGACCATGGTCTATCCCAGGATCCTACACTGTTTGTTCTTGTATTAGCCAGATTTTTCATCAACATGACCAAATATTTGACAAAAACAACTTAAGGGCAAGAAAATGTACTCAATGGTCAAGGTCTTAGAGGTCAGTCCGTGCTTGTTTGACCCCCCTGCGTTTGGCCAGGGCACGGTAGCAGCTGGAACATTGGAGAAAGCTTTTCCCCTGTGGAAGATTAGATGCATAGAAAGACATACAGCAAGGGACCAGGGTGTGATGTATCACAGGCACCCACCTCAGTGACCTGCTTCTAGTAGGACCCACCTCCTGATGTTTCTACCACCTCCCCAAATGGGACCACCAGCTGTGCACCAAGTGGTGGGGGGTGCATTGCGTATTCAGACCAGAACAGCTGCCTTTCTCTTCCCACCTGTTCAGTGTCATTCTGTCCCAGAGCCCCTGGCCTTCGTCCCTTAACCCTCTTCTGTTTAGCACCATGGCCCTTTATCTGACTACAGGTGATTGTACAAATCAGTCGCTTTACTAGAAGGAGCTGCTGAGATCAAGGAGTATGTGTTGGGTTCTTGGGATGCAGGGCAACCCTTGGTTGAGAGAGGGCTAAGCAAATAAACAGCCAGAGCTTGTTTAGACAGAGTTAAATGAGCCTGTGTACTTAGGACTTTTCAGAACTTTTACTAAGCCAGTTTATACATTGAAAACAGGGCATGGTACCAATACCTAGTAGGGTTTTTTTGCTTCTGGATGACATTTCAAAGTTCAGAGAAAGCCATTGTCAGCTGAGCGAAATGAATTGACAGGCATCTTTCCGACTTCAGCCCTCCTTTCCCTGCTCCTTGCCTTGTTTCCCAGGTCGCCTCAAACTCCCCACCTTCCTGCCTCAGCCTCCTGAGTGCTGGGATTATAGTTGCATGCCACCGCAGTTGACTCATTATCGTTTTTTTTTTTTCAAAATGCAGAGGATTCGCATCCAAAGATGGTAATAGTGTAATAGTCACAGCAATTGCAAGCCTCTCAGGTATGTGCCTGGGAGGAGAAAAGAGATTAGGGTTTCTTATTCCGACCCTGCATTCTGCATAACCACCAGTCATGTACCGCGATGTCGGTGTGGAATTGCACAATAAATCATACCATGCTTAGCTGGGCACAGTAGATTTCAGACTCAACAGAACCTAACGGAGCAGATCCAGTGACTCTTCCTGGTTCATGCACAGCTTTTGGGAGACTTGGGCAATGATAGGGGAGGTGGAGCACGCAGCAGCTTGGCTTACCATGCCCGGTAGGAACGAACCCTCCGTGAGTAAAAGTGGACCGTTGCCAAGGACGTATTTGCTCCTTGTGTCTGTGTCTCTGTTGCCAGATAAATTTAAATCAAACTCTAATAAAAGCAGATTCCACCACCACATTTCTTCTCCTATACAACATACTTCAGTGGCTCTCCATTGTTTGCAAGGAAGACATTGAATCCTGTGACAGCTAAGGTTCTGTGTTCTTGACCCCATTTTCTCCGACTGCACCCTGAAGGTGGAGGGCTTGTCTTCCAGCCAGGAAGGGAGCCATCACCCCCTTAGGCAACTGTTATCCTTCCTCTCCAACCAGATTGTGACCCTCTGGGTTCCCCCCCCCCCCATAACACTGTCCTTCTCCTTCCATTGTATATCACTTCTTGAGTAGATTCTGATTCACATGGGTCCCTATGAGATTTTAACCTAGGTAAAGACAGGAATTGTACATGCAGTGTGGAACTAACTGTTATATCTGAGACACCTGTTTTATTGGGCAAATGAGCATACTTTTCATTATTCTAAGCTATTTTGTCCTTAACTTATATGTACGTATGCCCCTGCTCATGTCTGAGGGCTATAAACCATATGCTATGTTTTGTGCTACGTATATAATGCCATATAGCCTAATGTTATGTAGCATAAATCATATATGCTATAAACCATAGAGACATGGGACTTGAGTGGAGTAGGTACTTTGGGAGGGGACCAGGTAGGGTCTTGCTGATTCTGTCTGAGTGGCTTGCACAGTATTCCTATGTCCCTTCTCCCCATGATTTATCTACACTTCTAAACAGGTTATCTTGACCTGACAGCTTTTCCTCTGGAGTGTCTACTATGGACCACCTTGTGTTGGGGGAGAACAGGGAGAAGAAGCTGCCGGGGAGCCAAGTGCTTAAATTCTGGGCTTCCCTCTGGCCCTTACCTCCAGAGTGAGTCTCTCTGAAGCAACCATGGGTAACGTGGTTCCTTGAAGGCGTGGGGAAACTCCTGCCTCTCTAGTTGGCCCGACATTTCTCTGGGCAGAGGAAAAGCTGCCTGCCGCTGCTGTCCTGGGCTTTGTGTTCTGATGGAGTAAGCATAGAGCACCAGTCGAGGGAAGGGCCACTGGCCAGGCAAGGCTGAGGGGGCCTGCTATCCTGTGTAACACTTTGCATTGACGTACACTCGAGTAAGTGTAACAACACTAGTACAGAGCAGTGTATGTGTCAACAGGTGTTCGTTATATGATTCTCAGTAATTTACCCTTTAATCTGGTAAAAATAGACACAGGTACTACATACTCGGATTCATGTTGACTTTGCAGTCCACCATGTTTCTCCTGACTAGAGGTATTCGCCTTCCATTCTCACACCGTATAAAGCGGTAAAACGGTGGCAGCAGTGAGGTGGAAAAACGTTAAGGAGCAAAACAAAGCTCCAGGAAACGTGGGTCCAGGAGGCATTTTAAAATAGCTCATTGGTGGCTGGGTGTTGGTGATTTATACCTGTATTCCCAGCGACTCAGGAGGGTAAGACCTGAAGATTGTGGTGTGATGCCAGCCCAGGCAGGGAGGTCCATGAGACTTTTATCTCTAGTTAGCCAGCAAAAGGCCAGAAGTGGACGTGTGTGGTAGAGCATCAGCGTTGGACAAAAACTTAGGGACAGTGCCCAGGCCCTGAGTTCAAGCTCCAGCACTAGCATATACACACACACACACACACGCAAAGAAACTTACTGGTTTTTGCTATGGGAAAGATAGTTTGCTTATTGCAAACTTGTTTAAAACATAAGTATATTTTTATTTATTTGTTTTTGTTGCCAGTCCTGGGGCGTGGACTTAGCGCCTGAGCACTGTCCCTGGCTTCTTTTTGCTCAAGGCTAGCACTCTACCTCTTGAGCCACAGCGCCACATCCGGCTTTTTTTCTATATATGTGGTGCTGAGGAATCGAAACCAGGGCTTTATGTATACGAGGCAAGTACTCTACCACTAGGCCATATTCCCAGCCCCGGTAAGTATATTTTTAAAAACTCACTATATCCTGTGCATTACAGAGGTGTGTGTGTGTGCATTATATAATTTTATCCTGTGTTACAAGTATGTGTTTGCATGTGTGCATTCACACATACAGTATATGTATATATGTATATAGTTTAAAATTAACAAGTAGGATCAGACAATTCTGCAACACCTTTTGTTATGAATTGACATAGTATGATACTTCATATCCATACATTTCACATGCCTATAGGTAGAGTGAACTCCAGCCTAACTTCTTTCTCCTTCCTTCCTTCCTTCCCTCCTTCCCTCCTTCCCTCCCTCCCTCCCTCCCTCCTTCCCTCCCTCCCTCCCTCACCTTTCCTTCCCTTCCCTTCCCCTCCCCTCCCCTTCCTCCCTCCCTTCCTTCTTTCCTTCCTTCCTTTCTTGGGTCATGGGGCTTGAACTCAGGGCCTGGGCAGTGTCCCTGAGCTTTTTCCGCTCAAGGCTAGTGCTCTACCTCCTTGAGCCACAGCTGGCTCCTAAAGAGTATTTTATGTCTCCTGACATTTCCTAGCAGGTAGCCTAGTGCACATGGTCCTTCAGCAAATGCTGGCTATTGACCTGCTGTGTGTTGGGCCTTGTTCCTGTCCATAGGCGGCACGGTGAAAGCTCCCAGGCTGGGCTGGGTGCGGTGAGGTCTGTCTGGTAGTAGAGTGATGTTGGCATGAACTCAGCACTGATGGGGCAAACTCACTTCCTCAGCTGTCCATGAGGTGGGGGAGCAGGCCCTACTCACCCCTAGTTCCCAGAATCCTAGTGTTTAAGGAGCCCTATAGCAGGACACAGGGTCATCGCAGGCAAGCAGTCTGGCCTGAGTAGCTATACGACATTGGTAAGGACCTGGGCTTAATGCCCTTCTTGAGAGACTGGTAGTTCTTCAGGGCCTAGCATTTGCACACTTGAACCCTTCCAACTCCTCAGTCCCCATTGAAGACCCCATGTATCCAGGACACACTCCCAAAGAGGGGAAGCAACAAGCAAGCTGAGCGGGGGATGGGAAGGAGCCTTGCAAACGACCCTCTTCCCTGCCCTGTGTGGTGGGCAGGCTGGGCAGGGAAGGAGTCTCTTGACGTCCCGGCTCCCTGGAAGTTGTAGAAGTCATATTGGAAATTAAGCTTTTTGTGAAAATGATGATACTGTATGTGGTGTGACTGTCAAGGAGGTGCTTTGGCTCTGCAAGTGTGTGGTCCCAGGGCTCACCCCTACAGCGAGAGAGTGGGGCTCAGAGAGCTACAGCTGTTCCTCACAGGGGGAGGGGCTGTAGACACTTCACCGTCGGGAAGCGGTGGGTAGCACCGCTCCAGCTTTCCAGCTGCCCTAGGCCTGGTACTCCTGCCCTAAGCCCCCTGCCTCTAGAGCACGAACGAGGTGATTCTCAGGTGAGACTCTAACCTAACTGGGTAGAATCAAAGTAGATCCCTCCAAGAAGACTGATGCACATTGAGATGATTGGTTTCTTCAGCTGTCGAACCTCCTAGGAGCCAGGTGAAGCCTAGCCACGACTCTCGGGGCACACACACTGATGCTGGAAGCCCACAGGGAGGAGCAGAGCAGGTGACAGGGTAGACCGCGCCCATCGGTCCCACAGAAGAAGCACGTCTGTGTGCGCAAGGGGCCAGCCTCCTCCATGTCCACGCCAGCATATTTGTGTTCAGAATTGCATGCAGCCCACTTGACTTTTCTCTGTCCTCTTCACTGTCCCCCAGCCCCAGGGGCCCCTCTGTTGCAGAAGGCCAGGACACTGCCACGGCGACCTGGGAGTGGACCCCTCCAAGTGTCATAGTCTTGAGGACAAGTTCAGTGGACCCCAGATTCTAGGGCCTAGGGTCCGTTAGCACAAGACAAGTCACGCTGTCTTTAGAAGGGACACACCAGTAGTCACCTGGGATAAATGGCCCTTCTTTCTTCTCTTTCCACGGCGGCATACATTAAACTGGAAGGAGGCACCACAAGAGTTTCTAGTCGTCACAAGCTTAGCTTAGCCTCGCCTAGCTCACTGAGGTTCTTTGCGGCTGGGGAACTGCATCATCTCATTCCACCCTCACGGTCGGCCTAGGGTCACAGATGAGACCTGGAGGCAGAGTCCAGAGTGAGCTTAGCAAATGGTGGAACAAGGATGCTGACTGAGCCTCAACCTCTCTGCTTTATGCTGAGCCACCTGGGTTAAGGGAATAGAGTGGGGAGAGGGAGAATTGGTGGAAACAGGACAGCTGGCTTCAGGCAGTTAGGGCGTGTGGTGGAGCTCTGGCAACCCCACCTGAGCACCCAGGAAATATACCGGGCCATAGGAAAAACAAAGGAGTTCGTTCGTTTTCTATGAGTATATCTTGTGCAATATTTGGGTCATACTTATACCAAGAGTTATTTACTGTTTATCTGAAATTTAAACGTAACCGGAACCCAGTCTTGTTGTTGTTGTTTAATCTAGCAGCCTGACCTGGGCCCTAAGGAAGCCCTGGGTGTTGTGTGGCAGCTGGGGGGGGCTCCCAGGACCCCATTCAGGCACAGGCGTCGTGGCAGGTGGCAGCCCCGTCACAGGTATTCAGTGAGGCAGGTGCTGCAGGAGGACTGCAGGTCCCAGACGTCTTGTTTCCGTTGTGGAGGAAGGAGGACTCATCTTCCTGGGTTTCTGCTGAGCTCTGACCACTCGGGTCAGGAAGCTCCGAGTGGTCTGCCATCAGTATGTGCCGAGTGCCAGCCTTCCCCGTCCAGATCTGCTGGCTGGCCTCAGTCACGCGTGGAAACCCACCAGCTCTGTGTGCGCGGTTTAAGTGGTCTTTCTATCTGGCTAGAAGGGCCACAGCAAAGGTGAAGTAAAACACACTTGTGAGTCTCTCTAGCTGAGGATGGACAGTAACTTGGTGGTTCTTTATCCTCCACAGTACCAGAGCCTGTGGCAGACTCTGTGACAGAAAGAGGTACAGCCGACATCTCCACATCACAATGGCTGAGGCCACGATTACCATGCAGAGCACCTGCCCACAAGCTCTGCACAGGCCCTGTCCAGCAAGGAGCTGAGGCAAGAAGCACAGGTGTGAGTTTGATCTTTTAAAAAATTATTTTTTTTAAATTTTTTGTTAGCATGTATTAGTTGTAGAGAGGAGTTTTACTATGATGATTTCATATATGCATAGATGGACTGTGATCAAATGAATTCCCTCTATTCTTGTCCCCCTCCCCCATTCTAAAGATAATTTTAACCAGGTTTCATAAATATTTACAAGGTACTTAGACTCTATTCATCACCTTCATCCTGTCTTTCTGCCCTTCTCTCCTGTTTGTACCCACCCTCAAACAGAATGATAGAATGTTTTACGTTCCTGTCATTATACATATACATATATTATAAATGTACTATATAGTACATATACACATATTACATAAAATATATGATATATATATACACATTATATACGCACACATATAAAATGTGTAATGACAGGGCCTGAGTGCTGTCCCTGAGTTTGCTCAAGGCTAGCATTCTACCACTTGACTGCTTGAGTCAAAGCTCCACTTCTGGCTTTTTGGTAGTCACTTGGAGATAGGACTGTCACAGACTGTCCTGTCTGAGTTGGCTTCAAGCAGAGGTCCTCAGAGGGGAGTCTCCTACGTCACAGGATTACAGGTATGAGCCACTGATGCCATCCCTGTCATTACTTTTGTTTGTTTGTTTGTTTGTTTTTGCCAGTCCTGGGCCTTGGACTCAGGGCCTGAGCACTGTCCCTGGCTTCTTTTTGCTCCAGGTTAGCACTCTGCCACTTGAGCCACAGCACCACTTCTGGCCTTTTCTGTATATGTGGTGCTGAGGAATCGAACCCAGGGCTTCATGCATGCAAGGCAAGCACTCTACCACTAGGCCACATTCCCAGCCCATGTCATTACGTTTTTAAGGGCTAAATTCCACAGGGGCGGGATTGTCTCGGCGTGGCTCTTCCTTGTCAGCCCATTCGTATCCTAAGCCCAGCAGGCTGCTGTCAGCCCCTCAGCGCAGCCCTGCCCTCCACACGGTATCCTCAGCGAAGGTCTGGCTCCCTGCTTCCTGACCGTGGTGACATGGGCAAAGTCTGACCTTAGCTTCCAAAAGCAAACAAGGATGCTGCTCTCTCACTGTCACTCCCCTCCACTGGGGTATTTCAAATGGATTATTTAATTATTAAGTATGTCGTTTCATATTATTAATTGAATATGAAATGTTAAATGCCAAGTCGGAATACTCAGTGGAGGAAAGTGGCATGGGTTCTATTAATTGGCTCTACCCATTCCTATTCATACTTCTTGTTTAATTGATTGACCTGTGAGTGGCACAGGCCTCTCGTGTTTTCCAGGAAGTCTCGTTGAATGGCTGACATCTGACAACATGCACCACCAGTGGCTTCTGTTAGCCGCCTGCTTTTGGGTGATTTTCATGTTCATGGTGGCCAGCAAGTTTATCACCTTGACCTTTAAAGACCCGGATGGTAAGTGCGCTTGGGAGGAACAGATTTCGCTGATTGAGTCCTGGCTGCACCACTGTTTCCCAGGTGCACACACAAGTGACGGCTCTTCCAGGACGGAAGGATGCGTGGCTTCCCCGCACTCGGGGCACGGAGCCTGGGCAGAGATGGGGGAAGGGACCTCCCCTGGAGGGCAGAGGCACTTGGTGGCTGGAACGGCTTTATTGGCTGGGCAGCAGAGAGCAGGGCTTATTCCGGTGGCAGCAAGGTGTGTTGCAGGCTTCCGTTTGGAAATTAACTCTGCCTCGTGTCATCACTAGAGCCGTAAGTGCTCAGCAGGCCTGTGTGCCAGCAGGCGTTGTGCACGGGTGATACACGTGCGGAGGTCACCTTCAATGCAGTGAAAGGAGTTCATTTAAATATATATTGTCGGGTTATCCTGGGAGATTCTTAGCTCTCCTTTACTGAACAAAGGCATTCTGATGAGGACCTAGAAAGAGCACCAGATCCCATCTTAGACTTTTGCTTTCGTTTCTTCTGCAAAATGGACCACTCCCCGGTGTGCCCCGAGAGCCCGCTGGAGGGGCACTGATCTGTGAGTGGCGTGTGACGGCGCGCTGACTCCTTCAGCCCTTTCCTCCTGGGGTCAAGTAGAGAGAGGAGCCCGTGGAAGCGGAAAAGGCCTATGGGAGATGCAGTGCAGTTTGGCCTGACCCCCCCCCCCCCGCCCAGGGGGCGTTCTTGGGAGCTGGGCCATAGGTGAGCAGCACAGCACCTTTTCTCTACCTCCTGTATCCTCCTGCTGCTGGCAGTGCGTGAGGGGGCATCCACCCAGCCCCCCTGGTGGCTGCACCCACCTGCGTTTGCAGTGAGAGCCAGAGGCTGCTCTCGAGCTCCTGACGCGTGGCCCCTCTGAGGAGCACCCAGTGCCCGCACCTCCTCCCCATCCTCGGTGCTCCACCTGCTTGTGGAGGAGTGAGGGTGGACGGCAGATCTGCAGAGAGAGGAGGGGAAGCCCGAGGTGGGCCTCGGTGGTCTCTCATCTCTATGGTTTGCACTCAGGGATAGTGATCAGGCTTATAGCTCTGTAGTTGCCGACTGGTGGCCCCTTAGCCAGGGCACTGGTGGGTCATACCTGTAACCCTAGCTACTCAGGAACCTGAGGTCTCAGAAGGGTAAAATACGAGGATTGTGAGTCAAAGCCAGCTCAGGCAGAAAAGTCCATGAGGTTCTTATCTCCAATTAACTACACCCTGCCCCCCCCCCAAAAAAAATGGAGCTGTGGCTCAAAGTAATAGAGGGATAGCCTTGAACACAAAAACTCAGGGACAGTGCCCAGGCCCTGAGTTTAACTCCAGGACACACACACACAACCCCCCCCCCCCATCTTCCAGAAGCTTTTGGAGGAAGCCTGCAGGTTTGCACAGTGTTGGGAAGTTGTCCTATACTCACTGTATTAGGCTCGCACCAAGGACCGAGGGAGGCTCTGTCCAAAGAGCAAGGTCACGTCTCAGAAGGTGGCTGGATTTGAGATGATGAGGTCAGTGTGGCAGCTGGGGGAGAAGGGTTACCGCGGCGAGGCACACGGGAGATGGGGGATGGGCACGGGCCATGGGAGGACTGAGGGGTTCTCACCAGAGGGCGCCTCAGGGGGCTGGGAATACGGCCCAGTGGTAGAGCGCTCGCCTCGCATACATGAAGCCCTGGGTTCGATTCCTCAGCACCACATGTATAGAAAAGGCCAGAAGTGGCGCTGTGGCTCCAGTGGTGGAGCAAAAAGAAGCCGGGGACAGTGCTCAGGCCCTGAGTTCAAGCCCCAGCACTGGCAAAAAGAAAAAGAAAAAAATTACCCCAGAGGGCGCCTCAGTGTTTCCGGCACAGCTCTCCCTGCACAGCTCTGCTTGAAACCAGTCATGCTTGACTCTCAAGAGCGGGGTCCAGCGGAACTGTGCGAACCACAGATGTAGAATGGCCGAGAAATTGAAGAGAAACTAGTTCTTATTCCTCCACATGTTGCCTGTTGGTGAGGTTGCTAAAGAGCAGGTCATAAGGTTAAATTGTGGCTTATTATTGTGTATTTTAGTGACACTTCCATCAGTAATAGTTAAATAAGCTGTAGTCTCAGCCACTAGGGAGGTGAAGACTAGAGGGTCACAGGAGCCCTCAAGTTCAAGGACAGCCTGGGCACCCTAGACCTCAGCTCAACACAAACAACAACAGTCAGAGTTCAATAAAACCCACAGCCTTGCAGTTTAATGTCTGTAATGGCAAAAGGGTTTTTAAAGAGCACCTCTTTCCTGTTGGGGTCTGGTGAGTAGTGTTGCCGGGATGTGCGTGTTTTATGTTGCGTGTTTAATGTTGCGTGTTCCCGTGGAGGCACGGCTGCTTAGGGGGTGTCTGTGAAGGGAGCACAGGTTGAAGAGGGACTGAAGGTGAAGCCATGAAGAAGGCTGAGGTGCTTTAGGACTGTTAACATTTAGGGTGTCCTGTGGCTGCTCCTTCCAGCTCTGTTCCCTGGGGAGACGCCCCCTAGTCTAGAATCCCAGCCAGGGGATGCCATGCTTTCTTCGCGTCTGCCTCTCTGTGGCGATTTGACCTGACACCAGGGCCAGGGCTCACAGCAGCTATGGTTTCTTAAATTCATGGGAAAGCACCAGCTTGACTGTAGGTGTTTTGGTAAACTCAACTTCTCATTTGGAGCCAGTTGTGGAGTGACCTGCAGGGGGAATCCTGGGTTCAGTTTCCGCGAGCGTAGCCTCTCGTGCAACTACAGCGCAGTGCCGCGGGTGGGATGACGGGCCGGATGCAGGCAGGCTGCGGCACGTTTTCATCGTCACCGGGGGCCATCGCTTGGCCTCTTTTACTGTTGGTTTTGTGTGAGGCAGGGTCTAAGGTGGCTCCCTCCTCCTCGTCTCGGCCTCCAGAGAACAGGTGTTCTGGGTACTACCGTGCCTGTGTTTTCTGTCTTAACCACTGCCCCATTCCTAGTCTCTGACAACTGCTAATCTGTCCTCCTGTAATGAATTTTGTCTTTTTTTTTTTTTTGGCCAGTCCTGGGCCTTGGACTCAGGGCCTGAGCACTGTCCCTGGCTTCTTCCCACTCAAGGCTAGCACTCTGCCACTTGAGCCACAGCGCCGCTTCTGGCCGTTTTCTGTATATGTGGTGCTGGGGAATCGAACCTAGGGCCTCGTGTATCCGAGGCAGGCACTCTTGCCACTAGGCTATATCCCCAGCCCCAGAATTTTGTCATTTTAAGGTGAGCAGTTCTTGACCTTTTTGGCTTTTTTGCTCAACACAATTCCCTGGAGATTTGTCCAACTTGGTGCTGCCAGTCAGTTGGTACTGGGACTTGAACTCGTGGCCCCAGGCTTTTGCTCAGCTTTTTGCTTTTTGCTTGCTAACTGGAGATAAGAGTCTTGTGGACTTGTCTGCCAAATTGGCTTTGAATCCTGACCCTCAGATCTCAGCCCCGTGAGTAGCTAGGATTCTGAGTGTGAGCTCAGAGCACGGCTCCTGGGTTTGTTTTTTAATAAGGTGAAGTTTAGACGAATGCCCATCCATTGTTGCAGCTCTTATTTGACTGTCCTCTGGCTGCGCTTCCTTTGCCTTTCTGTGCAAAGCCAACCGGGCATCTGTTGTGTGGGTCTTTCCCTGGGTCCCCATCCTGCCCCATCCATCTGGCGCCTCTTTCTCCACGAGATGACATCTTAACCTCTTGTCTTCTAGGGTACAGTGCCAAACAGGAGTTTTTGTTCCTAACAACTGTACCGGAAGCAGGGAAGTTGCCGGAAGAGAAGCAGTTTCCTGAGGAGCTGCAGGTGGGCACACCCCTGTCCCCTCTGACGTGGACATAACTCCTCACAGGGAGCCCTACATGATGTTCCCGACCTGTGGGAATAACTTCCACCTGCCCCACCGGCAGTGGTTTTCCACTCACCATTGCAGCCTGCTTTAGAATCCGGGTTGAGAAGCCTTAATTTGAAAATCTAAAATGTTCTAGAATCTGAAACTTTTTTGTCAGTGACATAATGCCACAGTGGAAAATTACATACCATGGAAGTTTTATTTTGTGCTGAAAGTTAGTTAAAACGTTGTATTGCTGGGCCCTGGTGGCTCATGCTTCTAATCCTTTCTACTCAGGAGGCTGTGATCTGAGGATTTCAGTCTGAAACCAGCCCTGCCAGGAAAGTCTGTAAGACCCTTATCTCTAATTAACTACCAAAAACCTGGAAGTGGAGCTCTGGTTCAAGTGGCAAAGTGGTAACATTGAGCAAAAATGCTCAATGAGAACACATAGGCCCCAAGTTCAAGCTTCAGGACCAGCACACACACACATACACAAAAAAAGTATAAAATTACCTCAGAATATGGTCCATTTCTTGTTTAGGATTAAGTCCCAGCCTGTATACCTCATTATGGAGATACAAGTATCCCAAAGCCCAAAAGAGTTCGAAATCCCATGCATTTTGGTTAAAGGATGTTCAACCTGATGTTGCTTTTGCTACTTCTCTGTATTTCTGCATTTATGGTAGGGACAGAGATGACTGTTACTTTAGTCTGGGCAGTTGTTGGTTACGCTGCATTCCTGACCAGCTGTGCATGCTCCCGGCAAGGAGATTAGCACACGTTGAACAAGATCAGGAGAAAACCTGCAATATATAATGATATCTGACCCAGAATGGAATTTCGGAGTGAGAAAGGGCCAGGGGCAGCAGAGCAGATTCCACCTCCGCACTGTGTACAGGACAGAACCGCATGCAGAGCTGGATGGGCAGAGCCCAGGGCAGCCCCAGCTCTTGCTCACTTGCACGCCGACTCCACATTGCCCTCCACAGATTCTTTTGTGTTACACACACACTCACGAAGAGCCCTCTCCCACTCGTATACTGATTCTGGAAGGTGAAACTTCACCAACCATTGGCTAGAAGGGGCACAGTGGATCGATGTTTGTCATTCTGGGGTGAAACTAAGGAAAGGGGACATTTCTGTGTGGGGTTTACAGCATAGAAAGCCTCCCTGGCTAGAGCGGAAAGTTGTTAGGAGTTCCTTTGATAAGACATTAATGTGATAGAGATCAAGTCTGCAGGACTCTTAAGATGACCCAGGCTGAGGAAAGAATTTGGAAAGACTGCAGAAACAAGAAACCAAAGAGCCTATAGAAAAGAAGAGGAGGGCCTTCGTGCATCTAATATGAGCACATGTCCGCTTGTATGGCTAACAGCACAAAGGTGGCAACAGCTCTTTGCAGAATGCTTTTACACGAGGACCCCGCTGGTGGGCTGCAGCCTGTGGTGGTCACTCGGGCGCCAGATGCGCTTGCTTCCTGTCACAGCGTGGTGTCCTTTGTCCTCCCGCCCTGTCCCGCCGGCTCTCCAAGCAGCCCCTCTAAGCAGCCCGGTGAAGGGCCAGCTGGGCAGTTGTCACACGCAGTGGCCTCCGGGGGCGAGAACTGTTAGATGGCAGTGGAATCGGGTATTTTTCCCCACCAGAAAGGTGATTTGTTAGTGGAATTGTGCTCTGTAACTTCTCTCTTGAAAGTTTATTGCGCGCATTTTGAGGCTGAATGTTTGACTGGAAAATAGTAGAAAACACTGTCATCGTTAAACCTGATTTGTATACTTCGGGGGGGGGGGGAGGATAGAAAATGATGCCAGTTGGCCAAACAGGACTGAGAAAGGTATTGTATTCCCTACCTGTTGTGCTTGAGCCTGAAGAAAAGCGAGATTGGCAAATGACGGAGAACTTGGAAAGTGCCATCCCTCGGTGCCTCGCTCCGGAGAGCCATCCGCGGTCCAGGCTGGGGCAGAGTGGGAGGAGAGAGGCAGGAAGGAGGAGGGACTTCCCTGGCAGTCAAATGAGTCCCCCTAGTGCTGTGAAAAGGGGAGGTGCTGGGCGCGGCACGGTGCCGCGGTGGGCGTGGCGCGGTCCCAAGGTGCCGCGGTGGGCGTGGTGCGGTCCCAGGGTGCCGCAGCGCGGCGGGCGTGGCGCGGTCCCGGGTGCCTCGGTGGGCGTGGCGCGGTCCGGGGTGCCGCGGTGGGCGTGACATGGTCCCGGGATGCAGCGGTGGGCGTAGCGCGGTCCTGGGATGCCGTGGTGGGCGTAGGTGGCAGTCCCGGGGTGCTGTAGCGGGTGTGGCGCGGTCCCGGGGTGCCGCGGTGGGCGTAGGTGGCAGTCCTGGGGTGCCGCGGCGGGCGTGGCGCGGTCCCGGGGTGCCGCGGTGAGCGTGGCGCGGTCCCGCGGTGGGCGTGGCGGGGTCCCGGGGTGGGCGTAGCGCTGTCCCGGGGTGCCGCGGTGGGCGTAGGTGGCGGGTGGTGCTGGATTGAGGCGCGGGGGCGGCTCCGAGGAGCGCCCCCTCACCGTCCCCGGGTGTGCTCATCTCAGGAATGCGCTGTTTGGAAGCCCCAGGCATCGTCTCCCCCGCTGGGAATGGAGAAAGCGCAGTGACCCTCACACAGAAGGGAAAGCGCCTTGGACAGGCGTCCGAGCGCGTGTGCCTGTGCGCCTCGGGGGAGGTGTCCCGCCCCGGCACACCCGGGGAGGAAGCGCGGGGGGCAGTGGCGAGCGCAGACGTAGTCCTCCATCCCGGGACCTGCAGTCGTGAGTTCCGCAGGCCTCCGACCGGGAAGGATGGGCTGGTACAGGCGACCCTGTGGAAGGATCGCGCGACACGCCTGCGCGTTCAGGCCTCCGCGTCCACTAAGGAAAGTTCGTGCAGAGGCATCCCGTGTAGAGAAGTAGAGGGAGCTGCAGGCGGTGGCTGTCGCTCTGGAGAGGGGAGGCGATCTGCTCGGTTCCGCCCTGATCCTCACTGACGGCGCCTCCCGCCTGCTGGGTTCCTGTCATTCGCAGGTGACCGGGCAGATGCTCCCCGGGAGCCGGCCTGATCCACCCCTGGTCTATCTGGAGCGCCTGGAGCTCATGAGGAACGTGTGCAGGGACGAGGCCCTGAAGAACCTCTCGCACGCCGCCGTGTCCAAGTTCGTCCTGGATCGGATATTCGTCTGCGACAAGCACAAGATTCTTTTCTGCCAGACTCCTAAAGTGGGCAACACGCAGTGGAAGAAAGTGTTGATCGTCCTCAACGGTGTGTGAGGCGCCCGGTGAACGTCCATCGGTGGCATGGAGGGTTGGCCTGGGCGAGGGAGGGGGTCATTCCTCGCGAAAAGACCAGCAACCTCCTAGAAGGTTCTCTGTTGTTTTCCTAGTCATCTTCCCTAAGAGCTGGGATAAGGGTAGTTTTTAATTTATTGTTTTTTGGTCCTGAACCTAAGACCAGGCATATTGTAAGTAGGATCTCTACCCCTGAGCCACCCTGTCAGCCCTTGGTGGGGTTAATGATGGCACTGATGACTGTCGCATCGACCAAGTCAGGATCCTCTGGGATTTCGCAGTGCAGTTCTTTCTCGAAGCTTGTTCACTCTTGATCCTCTTTCTGATTCACTGTGGTCTCAGTATGCACTGTTCAAGTGAGCTGGGGCTACTGTCTCCCTCAAGGGGCCCTCCCTCGGGAGAGGTGCCCGCACCCCAGAGCCTAGGACAGCCCCACCTCAGGGCCTCTTCCCCCACCCTAGACCATGCCAGTTGGGGAGAAAGAAATTGCTCTTTATTTTCTGCTAAGCACCTGTTGATTGGAAGGAAATCTGATGTTTACTGGGGAACAAATACGATTGTAGGAAAAGAGACGTTGGTAGGCTGTGGACATACGCACTGCATCTGCTCACTGCCGTGAATTCACTGCATTGATTACTCGCCGTGCTTTTCAAACACAAGGTTTGTCTAAGCTCCAGTTATTCTGAACTTTTGGGAGATAATTATGTGCTTCTGGAGTAATGAGAGGACGTTGGACTGCGTAAGCTGAGCGGGAAGCCCACAGATCAACCAAGGCAATGGGAAGCGTTGCAATTTAAAGCAGCATCGACTCCCAGGGACAAGTAAAACAGGAATAGGATGCAGCGTACGCTAGTATCAGAAATACCTGGTTAACCTCATTAATAGGTGTGAGCTTTTTTAGTTCTCATATCAGTTACAAATTAAATTTGAAAAAATGAACCACCCTTGGCTTCAGCATCTGCCACAGTCCAAAGTTCGATAAGAACATAATTAGATGTGTGTGTGTGTGTGCACGCCAGTTTGGGGGCTTGCACTTGGCCTAGGCAGTCCCTGAGCTGTTTTACTCAAGGCTAGTGCTGTGCCACTTGCGCCACGACTCCACTTGTGGCTTTTTCATGCTTAATTGGAGATTAGAGTCTCACAGGCTTTTTGCCTGGGCTGACTTCAAATTACGATCCTCAGATCTCAGCCTCCTGAGTAGCTAGGATGACAGGTGTGAGCCACTCATTTTTTTTTCTTATTTATTGTCAAACTGATGTACAGAGAGGTTACAGTTTCATGCGTTAGGCCTTGGGTACATTTCTTGTACTGTTTGTTACCTCCTCCCTCATTCCCCCTCCCCCCTCCCCCTTTCCCTCTCCCCCCATAAGTTAGTTGTTAAGTTGGTTTACACCAAAGAGTTTTGCAAGTATTGCTTTTGGAGTCTTTTGTCTTTTTATCCTGTGTCTCTTGCTTTTGGTATTCCCGTTAACTTCCCTAGTTCTAATACCAGTTATACACGGTTTCCAATGTACTCAGATAAGATACAGAGATAGTGTAGATACAACCACAGGAAGGGGATACAAGAGGATCATCAACAATAGAAAGAGCCACTCATTGTCGAGAGAGCATTTGTTTTTCTCCACATCATTGTTCCATCTAGTAGATTAAACTCAGCAATCTCCACGTTTATTTGTAAAACATCACGAGTTTATATAATCATTTCATTTGCATGTCTTACTAAATGAAAATCAAAGCAAAAATCCAGAAGTGGATTGACCAGATAGTATCATAAAACGAGGGCAGTCCCAGCGGCCGCCCTGTCCGCCCCGGCTGCGGTGGGACAGGGACAGGGGAGAGGGACAGGGACAGGGACAGGGGCAGGCCGAAAGGGCGATGCCCCGAGCTGCTCCCGCCCTGCGCGCCGGTCCTCTGGAGGCCGGGGCCCGGAGCTCTCCACTGCCGCCAGGGTCGGGGGAGGAGCGGACGACGGGAACCGTCGGGGCTGCGGCGGCCGAGAGCCTTCCCTGGCCGGGACGGGCGCAGTGTGCAGGGCGGTGTCGGCGCGCAGGCGGGTGGGGCGTTTTGCCAGCGGCGAGGCCGAGCCCTTCCCGGCCTCCCGCCTGCCCCGCGGCTTCCACGGGTCTACCGTGGGGAAGGAGGCCGCGCCCAGCCCCCGGACCCCAGGAAGCGCGGCCCGCCTCGGGCTCTGCGGGGCGCCCGGCCCCCCCGCGGGCACCGTCCCGCCCGGTCCCCATCCCTCTCTACCCGACAGCCTAGCTTGCAGTCGCCTGCCCCTCCTTGCATTCACCGTAGGTGGGTTCAGAGACCTCCGCCTGCTTCTCAGGGACCGCAGCTCCCGCCGGGTTTCCCTGGTATCCAGGGTCTTTGCCCGCGTGGGCCGCTGCCAGGCTGCCGGGGGCCCCCGGAGGTGCAGCGCCTGGCAGCGGTTCCCATCCCGCCCCTCTGCCCCGTATCAGCAGAATGAGTACCGCTGCTGCCAGGAGTGAATTCAGTGTGCTTCTCCTGGATTCCTTCTTCTTTCAACGTTTTCTCCTTAATTTTTATTTTATTTTATTGTCAAGGGGATGTACGAAGGGGTTACAGTTACATACGTAAGGTAGTGAGGACATTTCTTGTCAAACCTGTTACCTTCTCCCTCATTTCTCTCCCATCTTCCCTTCTCCTCAGTTCCTCCCCACCCCCAGTTGTACAGTTCATTTCCAAAACATTGTTTTTTAAGTATCACTGTTGCATTGGATCGCCCTTTATTCTTTGTCTCACCATTTTGATGTTCTTCCCTTCCCTAATTCAGATAAATGTATATGCAATACCCAGGGTACTAAAATCAAATACAGTGACAACAGGGGCTAAACCATAGGGAAGAATAACGCAAGAAAAAAAAATAGTCTCACATAGTACATTAAAAATAATAACAACGAGGGCTGGGAATATGGCCTAGTGGCAAGAGTGCTTGCCTCGTATACCTAAAGCCCTGGGTTTGATTTCTCAGCACCACATATATATATATATATATATATATATATATATATATATATATATATATATATATATATATATATATATATACAAAAAGGCCAAAAGTAGTGCTGTGGTTCAAGTGGTAGAGTTCTAGCCTTGAACAAAGAGAAGCCAGGGACAATGCTCAGGCCCTGAGTCCAAGCCCCAGGACTGGCAATAATAATAATAATAATGAAAAAACATTTGTTTCCATATCTTGGACTTCATTTCACTTAGCATCATCTTATGTGTTCATATGTACTAGCTATTGAGCTGTTCTGATCCTCTGCTATGGCTACCCTAGACCTATACTAATTATTACCAATGAGGGAAACATAGAGTCTTATGTTTCTTTGGGTCTGTCTCACTTCACTTAGTGTGATTTTTTTTCTAAGTCTTTCCATTTCCTTACAAATCTTTCTGATAGAAGCATAGAATTCCATTGTATATGTACTACATTTTCTTGATCCATTCATCTACTGAGGGGCATCTGGGTTGGTTCCATATTTTAGAGATGGTCAGTTGTGCTGCGATGAACATAGTTGTGCTGGTGGCTTTTGTGTGGTCTTGCTTGAGATCTTTTGGGTATGCCCAAAAGTGGGACTGCTGGGTCATAGGGAAACTCTATGTTTAGCCTTCTGAGGAACCTCCATACCGCTTCCAGAATGGCTGAACAAGTTTACACTCCCACCAGCAGTGTAGTAGAGTTCCCTTTTGGCCACGTCCCCACCAGCATCTGTTGTTATTAGTGTTCTTAATAATGGACATTCTCATGGGGGTGAGGTGGTATCTTAATGTTGTTTTGATTTGCATTTCTTTTATGGCCAGAGATGTCAAGCACTTCTTCATGTGCCTATTGGCTATTCTCATTTCCTTTTCAGAGAAGTCTCTCTTTAAGTCTTTAGCCCATTTATTGAGGGGGCAGTTGTTTCTTTGAAGATTTGCTTTGGGAGAACTTAATTTTTTGAGTTCGAAGTATATTAGGAGGCCCTTGTCTGTTGATTGGCCAGTGAAGATCTTCTCTCAATCTCTTGGCTTTCTCTTTCTCTTGCAAGCTATGTCCTTTGCCATGCAGAAACTCTGCAGTTTCATGCAATCCCATTTCTCCAACTTTCCTTTGATTTGTTGTGTTTCTGGGTCTTCATTAAGAAAGTTTTGACCTGTGCCAAGGACCCCAAGTGTTTCTCCTATTCATTCATTCATTCATTGTTGGTCGTTGGGCTTGAACTCTGGGCCTGGGTGCTGTCCCAGAGCTCTTCAGCTCAAGGCTAGCGCTCTACCACTTGAGCCATAGGGCCACTTCTGGTTTTCTGGTGGTTAATTGGAGTCTCACAGACTTTCCTGCCTGGGCTGGCTTTAAACCAGGATCCTCAGATCTCAGCCTCCTGAGTAGCTAGGGTGACAGGCATGAGCCACCGGTACCCAGACAATTTTTATTGTTATTATATAGGTAACGTGTAGAGGGGTTACAGTTTTATAAGGCCCTGGGTTCTTTAAAGGAAGATTTAGTCCCCATGCCTATTGCCAGGGGATATGCACTATCAGCATTCTCACCGCCCTTCCCTGACCCCTTGGGAAGATTTTACCTTTCTCACCCTGCCAATTTAAGCACGCACACTTGTCCTGTGTGTTGTGGGGAACTTGAACCCAGGAAGAGTCAGATGAGCAGCTTTCTGTAAGGGTCTCTCTTCTTTCCTCCCAAGGAGCATTTCCTTCCATCGAAGAGATCCCCGAACACGTGGTCCATGACCATGAGAAGAATGGCCTTCCCCGTCTCTCTTCCTACAGCAGAGTGGGAATTCAGAAGCGGTAAGAGCAGGTTTCTCAAAAGAGAGACACTTTTTTTTTAAAAACCTCCAAAGAAAGTTTGGCAAAACCCCCGGCTCAGTTTGTACTTGCTGCATGTTCCAAATTGCTCCAAGGACCACTGGGGGCTGCTGGTTTGTGTTGACAGAGAGGCTGGTGTGTGCTCAGTACCCAGTGCTTTGAAGCTATTCAGCCCTCATAAGAATCTGAGGACTACAGCCTTACTGTCCTACAATCCACTAAACTTGCTAGAATCTTTTCCTTCTCTCCCCTCAGCCCTGAGGACTGAACTCAGGGCCTGTGCACTGCTCTTAGCCTTTTCACTCCAGACTGGAGTTCTGTCACCTTAGTAATACCCCCCACTTCCACCTTTTGGGTGGTTCTTTGGAGATGAGAGTCTCGTGGACTTGTCTGCCCAGGTTGGCTTCAAACCTCGATCCTCAGATCTCAGCCTCCTGAGCAGCTAGAATGACAGGTGCGTGTCACTGGCACCGAGCCACTGGCTTCATGTAATCCTATTAATAGAAATGGGTGGCAGCTTCATTGTGCTTTGGTTTTATTTGGTTTACCGAGTAAGGCATTTCTTCCTAAGAAGGCCGTGTGGACTGTAGGGAACGCCAGGCCTCCTCCTCCCGCACAGGACGCACCCTCCCTGACTGCAGCAGTGAATGGGAGCGAGGCCCCGTGGGGACTGTGAAATGGCCCCGCAGAGCCAGGGGTAAAGCAGCGAGTGTGTGCAGCACCTCACGCAGGTCACCCGCGCCGCCCCGCCTTCTCTTGCTTGCGGCCTTGCGCACCACTGCCGGGAAGCCTCCCTCTGCCTGTGAGTCAGCACACAGCCCAGCTACTCCCGAAGCGGAGACCTGAGGATCAAGACGCTAAGCCGGCCCGGGCAGAAAAGTCGGTGAGCTACTTAGCTCCGACTGACGAGCAAAAAGCCGCGAGGGGCGGTGCGGCTCAAGCGGTAGAGCACCAGGATTGAGCCACAAAGCCAAGGGAGAGCTTGAGGGCGGGAGTCCAAGGCACGGTACTGACACGCACTCCAGACGAGCAGACCATGGAGAGCGGAGGGCGGCACGTGCGAGCCTGGCGTACGCTGAGCGTTGTCCTCGTGGTCATTTTGACGTCACCGCTGCCGCAGGCCCTGTGGCAGCCCCGCCTGGCCGCTCACGCCCGCCCCGGGAATGTACACGGTGTTCTCTCTCCCCATTTTGCTCCATGTTCCCTCTCCCTGGCAATTTTCCATTGGAATTTTGAAGTTAGGCCCTTAAAGTAGTTTTCCCTAGCGTCCGTTCATCTGGATGCCAGTGGTGTCTGACCGGGAATAAAACTTGTAAAAGTTCGTGAAGTGTGGTATCCAAAAAAAGCAAAACACCGATGAAGTAGTCTCCGCCATCGTCCCCCGGAGGCCCGCATTGGTAGCGGGTGTCTCCCGGCCCCTGTTTCCTCACCCCTGAGAGTGCTGTGAACCTTCGGGGCGCAGGCTCTTGAAGTGGACGGAGGAGGGCCGTGTGGGATTCACCACGGCAGGGCCCTACGGCGGTATTCTCTTCTGTCTGGTACCGTCGGGGTCCAGTTCACTTCTCTGCTTTATTTATTTTTTTTCCCTTAGGTTAAACACATACTTCAAGTTTTTTATCGTGAGAGATCCTTTTGAAAGACTGATTTCCGCCTTTAAGGACAAGTTTGTTCACAACCCCCGCTTTGAGCCCTGGTACCGGCACGACATCGCCCCCAGCATCATCAGGAAGTACCGGCGGAACCACACGGAGACCCGGGGGATCCAGTTTGAAGACTTTGTGCGCTACCTCGGCGATCCACACCACAGGTGGCTAGACCTTCAGTTTGGGGAGCACATCATCCACTGGGTGACGTATGTGGAGCTCTGCGCTCCCTGTGAGATAAAGTACAGCGTGATCGGACACCACGAGACTCTGGAGGAGGACGCCCCGTACATCCTGAGGGCAGCCGGCATAGACCGCCTGGTGTCCTACCCCACCATCCCCCCGGGTATCACCGTGTACAACAAAACCAAGGTGGAGCACTACTTCCTGGGCATCAGCAAACGAGACATCCGGCGCCTGTACGCACGTTTTGAAGGGGACTTTAAGCTGTTTGGGTATCAGAAGCCAGATTTTTTGCTAAATTAATACCTAGGACCAATGAATTTACTTTGTTAGTCCAGGGGCTAATGAGGTGGAGATCTGAGGACAGAAATGACCCTTGCTCTGTCACACCCCTCCTAAGCCCCTCCCCATTCCCCTGTGGTCCAGTGAATGGAAGGTGCTAGATCCTGAATGCTTAGCTGAGATGTCACCTGGATGCCACTGGCCTTTTCCTCCGTGGAGGGGAAGAAGACAAGTGCAGTCTGTCAGCTGAACTTGGGGACCACAGCTCAGCCTCAGGGGCTGCTTCCCTCTGCTGTTACTGGCCCTTGGCCTTGACGCTCTCCTGGCTGGGGGAGGACGTGGTGCCCGTGCCCGGCGATGGCAAGAATGGCTCCCGGCGGCACCTTGAAGAGGGACAGGCAAGCTGAGGGACTGCCCGAGTCTCCAGGGCCCGTGCTGGATCCATCCGAGCCATCAAAAGGACTCCTTGCCTTTTATCTTGTCACGACGGTAACCGTGGAGGCCAGTCAGACTTCTGTGACCATTGAGTCCTCATGGCATTTGCTGATGACCACAGGATGGGTCCAGCGGTTCATCATCGGAGATCCCACGCCGGGCAGTGCTGGCCACCACATGCCTGTGTCGTGCAGCACAGGACAGAGTTTTAGAGAGCAAGAGGAGTGGAAGTGCTACCTGGGAAGGAGGACACTTTTAATGTAGCCTGGTAGAGGAAGTAGTGGCAGGTCTGGGAGCAGGTTTGGGTACCTCCCTTCTGACCCATCCTGTCCCTTATCTTTGACTGTCCAGCCTGGGTGGTCCTTCACTTCCCTCACCAGCCTGCACTATTCTCAGAAGAGAGACCAGACTGATGGGCCAACCAGGAGGAAACTGCACACGGACTAGCAAGGGCAGCATGCCAGCGTACGGAACTCAGCATACATTTCCACGTCTTTCATCTCAGCAGACCCATTTCTACAATGCCACCATTCTGGACTGAATGGCTTGAAGTTGGATAACCAAGTTCACCAGCAATAAAATCCGAGGCCGAGGCAGCCTCCGAGAACAAGTCTTCCAGGCAGTGAGACTGGCACCCCCCCTCCTCTCCCCCCCCTCCCGAGCATGGAGCCGCAGCGACCGTTTCAGATGCTGGGAGAGGTGACTGACCCATCAACTTCCCCGAGTGAGTCCCTGGAACTCACATCTCCAGTGTCAACCAACCCAGCACTGCTGTGAATGAGCCAGCTTCTCTGAAAAGGCAGCCTCAGCCTTCCTATTCCCAAAAAGGCTTCCTGAATTTATCGATATGAAAGTCAAAAGAAATTTCCAATATGTGCCAAACATGACCTCTGTTGCAAGGACCGCGTGTAACCCCTGAGACAGAAACACGGACAGTAGTGAGGCTCACCCCTCCATCCTCAACTGACACACCAAGGATGTAACACTGAGTTATTTTTCTATACAGAGTTTTAGCAAAGCCTTGTTAAAATCATTTCAGACCCAATTGATTGACTCTTTCCTCCTTGAAAAGGAACTGCATAACGTGTATGAATTTAAGGCCTTAAGGTTAGCCCTAATTAAAACATTTTCTCTCAGAAACAAAAGATTGCCTATCTGGACTGGTATTGTTTTCCCTCCCCATTGGCGTCGGGGTGATTTTCCTAACATATTTTGCCAAAAAGCAGAGCTACTGTCATCCACAGATCTCTTGGACCTGGCAGAGTATACCTGGGACAAGCCACCTGCATCCACCCACACCTCACGCCTCCTCCCAGACCCCAGAAGTCCCTTCTGTCACATTCCCAGTCACCATCCTTCCCCTCAGCCTTGAAGCCCCGATGCCCGTACTGCTCTAACGTCCCTCTGCCCCTGGGAGCTTTCCTGCCACAAACCTGGCCTCGTCTTTCCTGGCGGTCCATTCTTGGGGTTTGGTGCTCTAATCCTACTGAGGTAGCAGGCCCACTGGGGGCCCTGTCCCTTTGGCTTGGTTCTTGGTCTGCTTTTGAGGCTGCTCGTGTGGTTTTCAGCACCTGCCCGTTGGCAGGGGCCTCTACGCCTGCCGAGAGGAGCCGCTCCCAGGGTCCCCAGGCTGCCTTGAGGGCCCTGCTTAGCATCGTGACTGTGTATACAGGCTGCCCGTCCTCATTTTCTGTTTCTTTCATGCTCAGACTGTTCCTGTTCCCAGCTTCTGTCGGATGGTTGAGTTAGGTCCGCGGTCACAACAGCCCCTGTATCAGATGCCCTCGGAGAGTCAAACCCTTGCTATTTCCTCTGCATTTGCTTCTCGACTTTTATAGTATGGATAGGCTTAGAATTTGCCAGTCTTGTTTTCTTTAGGAGGAGGGAGCGGTTAAGAAAGGGTCTTCACCCAGTAGTCCAGACCACATAGCCTAGGCTGGCCTCAAACTCTTGATCCCTCCTACCTGGAATTAATAGGCATGAATCAATCACCACATCTGGCATACCAAAATCATTAGGTTCTGATTTCTTTTGGCTTGATAATTCAAGCTTTAAGTCATTTTTCTCTCTTCACATTTTACCATAAACCTCAACTTGCTATGTTACTTACTGATAAAACCATCATAAGTTGAAAACCTCAGTTGAAATGCCCTTAATATACCTCACCTACCCATAACATAGCTTGCTATACAATATCAATTCTGGCATTCCCATTAATGGCATCTTTCACTGAGCTTACTTTAAAAAGGATCAAATAGCCAGGCACCAGTGGCTCATACCTGTAATCCTAGCTACTCGGGAGGCTGAGATCTGAGGATCGAGGTTTGAAGCTGGCCCAGGCAGGAAAATCCATGAGATTCTTATCTTCAATAAACTACTCAAAGCCAGAAGTGTCTAGCTCAAGTGGTAGAGCGCTAGCCTTGAGCACAAAGAGGCTCAGGGACAGTGCCTAGGCCCAGAGTTCAAGCCCCAGGACCAGCAAAAAAATAAAAAGGATCAAATATGAAAATACACAAAACTATAGGTAAGTGGTTCTTTTTTCTCTTTTTTTTAATGTCAAGATGATGTACCGGGGGGTTACAGTTACATACTTAAGGAGGTACATTTCTTGTCATACTTGTTACCCCCTTCCTCATTTTTCTCCCATTTTTTCTTCCCTCCAACCCACCCCCTTGATTTCATCTTGTTTTTTTTAACTTTCCCAGTGATGGACATAGTCATTCTAATCTACAGTGCTTATGAACTCTACAAACAACAGTAAAACAATTTCTTCCAGGTTGGATAGTAAGTGGTTCTTGAAGATGAAAATATTGAGGGATTCGGGCCTTCACAGAATTATAGATCTGAGTTGAAAGCCAGCCTGAACTACATAGGAAGACTCTATATCAAAAAGCAAGAGCGAGGGATGTAGACATATAGTGAAGTACTTGCTTAGAACATGCAAAGCCCTGGATTCCATCCCCAGGATAGCAAAAGTAAATTTAAAAAGCTTGTAATGATGACAGTTATGAAACGCCACGGTGCTGAGCTTCACCTGGGGATTACAGGGGCAGATTTTCTCTGCTGAACAGCAGATCGAGAATAGGAAAACAAACCAAGCCTACAGAGAGATTGCTAAGACTCTCTGGGCTATTAAAATGGAAATGTTGTCTTTTTTTTTTTTTTAATCTTAAGCTCTAAAACAACGGAAAGCTTTCCTTCTCAGAAGTTAATTCTTAGCAAAAGGCTGTTCAAGCCTGCAAGAGTTTGTTGATGGTAAGGGTGGTGATTTAATTTAAATCTAGAAGTTTATGCTTGAGTGAAAAAGCCAAGCAAGAATATGAGGCCCTACATTCAAGCCCCGATACCAGCACAAAAGATTTTTCTTTAAAAAGAAGGAAAAGCTGGGCTGGGAATATGGCCTAGTGGCAAGAGCGCTTGCCTCGTATACATGAAGTCCTGGGTTTGATTCCTCAGCACCACATATATAGAAAAGGCCAGAAGTGGCGCTGTGGCTCAAGTGGCAGAGTGCTAGCTTTGAGCCAAAAGAGGCCAGGGGACAGTGCTCAGGCCCTGAGTTCAAGCACCAGGACTGGTTAAAAAAAAAAAAAATGGAAAAGCTGTGTGCTCCACACATTGACTATTTCAGCACATACCACCTGAGGTATTTGCTGCCTATGCAGGGAAGTCACAACGTTGCTGCTAATACTGACTGCAACATAAAGGCTTCAAAATTGCATTGGGGAAGTTGGGCACGGGAAGGAAGGTCACCCCTGTAATCCTAGCTTTTCAGGAGCCTTACAGTTGAGGATGGTGGTTTGACGCCAGCCCAGACAGGAAACGTCCTTGAGACTTATCTCCAGTTCACCACCAAAAACCTGGATGTGGAGCTGTAGCTTAAGTAGTGGAGCACCTAACCTTGAGAGAGAAAAAACCGTACCCAGACCCTGAGTTGAAGCCCCAGAACTGGCACACGCATGTGTGCACACCCACACACATCTCACGTGGGAGCCTGCTTGTGAGTTTGTTCACGTGGGAACGCTTTGGTGGAGGCTGGGGTTTGGAGCAAAGAGTAAAGGGCAGAAAGGAGTATGGTGGGGAAACCTGGCTGCTGGCCACGGGAAGGGGGGGCACGTGCAGCCTCCATCTGGGCAGGATTGGTTCAGGGCCACTTTGTAGTCAGCTTGATTGCTTACCAGATGATGATTCTGGAGAATGAAAACCAAGATCCAGGATGTCTGTAAGCTGAGATACATATTTAAAATGATTTCATGAGGACTTACACGGGCATTGTGGAAGAATTTTTTGAGAACTTTCCATTGCAGTGCTGTACGTGCTCAGGTTCAGCACATTCTGAAAGGAAATAAAGGCCACCAAACTTTTGTTCAGTCAGTAGCCTCATTACCACTCAGCCAATATTCCATGAACACTAATGAGGCCTATTTCTGGCCTCAAGCTCTGGTCACTCCACAGAGAAATCCACACCCCCTCCTGTGTACAGTGTGTCTTTGTTACAGATGTTTGGAATCATTCCCATAGATTATTGTTTTATTTATTTTTGTTGGTCATGGGGCTTGAACTCAGGGTCTGGGCACTGTCCCTGAACAATTTTGCTCAAGGCTAGTGCTCTACCACTTTGAGCCACAGCTCCACTTCCAGCTTTCTGGTGGTTCATTGGAGATCAGAGTCTCATAGACTTTCAAAGCCCAGGCTGGCTTTGAATTGGAATCCTCAGATCTCAGCCTCCTGAGTAGCTAGGTCGACAGACATGAGCCACCAGCGCTCTGTGAATCCCGTAAAGTCTGCACCTGATTTTTACAGTGATCTGCGGAAGGCCAGTCTGTAAGGGCAGTGATCAGTGGCGGTAGCCATGACAACCACTTTCCCATTCTCGCTCCCCATCCACGGTGCAGCTTTGATGCTTAGCTAGCGAGTCCTGCTTGTTTGGACTTCAACCTGTTTTCCTGATAAAATTACATTAATACAGTTGTGAAAAATTCAAAGCCTACTCAGTACCCACCAAGAGGCTACCTTGGAATCTGGCAAAGAGATGCCATCGTTTGGATCTGAAATGTACCCCCAGAAGCTCTTGTTTTGAAGGCTTGCCCGCCCCCCCCCCATTCAGTAGTGTTGAGTGGTGGATCCTGGGGTTGCTGACCTCATCGGTGGATTAGCCCATGAATGAGCGCTTTGTTATGTCAGGCTTTTCTCCCACTTGGCTTCCCTTCTGCCCAGAAATGAGCGTCATTCCTCTGTCACCTGCTTCTACCAGGGTGGACCGCCTCGTAGCTTTGCCCTGGAGTGTCCCTGGGTGTCTTGAGATGTTGTGCCACAAAAGCTAATTAGTTCCTCAAATTTTTGTGTTAGAAGGTAATAAAGGTTGAAATTGTACTTAGATGCCTTATAAATAAATCAATAACAATAAGGAAGGGAAAATATTTTGGTCTTCTTCTTCACTTTGGGGTTAGTAAGTAGACACCGAAAGGTTTCCCAAAACACTCAGTGTATCTGTCGGAGTGGGAAGGATGCAATGAACAGCATGCTATGGGCTATCACCACCCCAGTACCTTCCTGTTGTACTCTGCTCCTGCACTGAGCTCCAGCAACAAGTACACTTGCCTTTTATCTACGTGCACAAGGCTGCTGCCTTGTGTTGTGTTTTGTTAGGACCCCCCTTATCTCAAGTAGAAGAGATTCTCAATTATATCTCAGTTTTCTTCTTCCTTTTTCTATGTGCTATCCTTCACTGGCTCCCCAGTACTTGTTACTTTTCTTCTGAGAATTTCTCCCCCAACCTTTTTTTTTTTTTTTTTTAATTTTAAAGTGATAGATTTAGAGGAGAAAAATAATTTGAAATTATAAACAGCTATGATGAATGAAGAGAAGTGGGGGGGGGCAGAGAATGTAGTCAGGAATTCAATGTATATCCTACAAAATTAAGAAAAAGTGCCGGCCCCTGGTGGCTCGGACCCATTCTCCTAGCTGCTCGGGAGGCTGAGACCCGAGGATCAGATCAGGCTGAACCGTCCCCGTGAGACGCTCATCTCCAATTAACCACTAGGAAACCAGAAGGGCGCTGTGGCTCAAAGTGGCAGAGTGCTAGCCTTGAGCAGAAGAGCTCAGGGGCAGTGCTCAGGCCCTGAGTCCAAGTCCCATGACCAACAAAAAATTAAAAGTGAGAGAAGGCCTGTGTTAGAAGAGTTGGGTTGGAATATTGAAAGGGATGACATTTATCAAGATGCATTACATTCATAAACTGCTTTGTTGAATGACAACTCCTTTGAACAACCACTTAAAGATAATAATAAAAAAAAAAACACAAGAGGGTATAGATGAGCATATTCACTTCCAAGGCATTTCATTATCTTTCCTACCACACTGATGGATTTGGGGCTTTTGCCTCTCACTTGTTTAGCCACAGTAATGATTAATTGTACATCTGTGTTCTCTAGCACATCTTGTTCTGATGACCCACTGAATAGAAGCTTTTAATGTTTTATTAATACTTCATTCATGTGAGGCTTGCACCTCCCTGGCTCTTACTGCTCTGTTCAATGTGTGCATGGCTGAATATCTGTTTGGCACAACCTGCAGGTTTATACAGCCCGCTACTTGAGAAATATTTTTTTTTGTAACCAAAGCTCTCCTCTCAGTCAATTTCTTCCATCTTTTTTTCCTTCTTCCCTTCTACTTTACTCAAGACTGAAAATAACAAACATAACTTTTCTATCTACGTTATATACCTGACTTTTCCCCTCTTAAGTTCTCTCACTTTCTGCTACAACTTGCTATAAATAATAGTAGACCCTGATTTTGTTTCATACAAACAGGTCAGTTTTTAAATACATCATGAGCATGGTTTGTAGGCCTCTCCAGGCCATGAAATGCATGTAAATTAAACACACCCACAAAATACAAATACATAGAGAAGGCTTAGGGTGTTTCATGCCTTCCAGAATCAACTAGGAGAGGTGAGTAACTTTTGCTGGCATCGTTTTTTGGCCTTTGCAAGGGTTGGGCTGGACGCCCACTCGTGTCTCACTCAAACCCCCATGAATGGCTTGAGTCTGAGAGGAAGTTCCATGCCACTGAAGAAGTGGCTGGTCCTCTAGGCTCCTCATGCCTAGCTCAGCCTCCCCGCCCCCACCCCTGGGGCAGCTGAATCCAGACCCTGCCAAAGCCAGCAACACCTTGGGGGCAGGAATTAAGATGCGAACGATAGTCTGTGCATTGATTCAGGTGCCAGGCAAGATGGGTATTTGCCAGCCATCCCAGAGAACCTCCACAACACACTGTAGACCTTCCTTTCATCAAAGATTTTAAGCACTTTAACGGTTTGAGGTTTTACATGTTAAGTTTTAAGGTGGAAACGGAATCCATATTTAGGTTTACTGATTTCTTGTCTTGAACGCTGTCCACAGATGTCATCTTTATAACTTTTGATATGAGTTAGTTATGACAGGAGCAGGTAATCAGAAGGATAATCTGCCTAACCCTTTTCATTTGCTCTTCTGCCTTGTTATGTCACACTTGAAGGGGCCTCTCGGATGCAGCACCTTGATTTGGGATTTTACAGTCCCCCTCTCCCCCCGCCCCCAACAAACTGTGAGCTAAATAAAATTTGTTCTTTAATACCACTTGGTCCCAAGTGTTCAGTCATAGCAGCAGCAATAAACGGACTAAGACACTAATTAACCATGATGGATACAACAGGAGTCTGGAAAGGAGCTCCCTCCCCACCTGCTCAGCAGGTGCTCTTAATTAGGTTGATAATTAAGGAGAAAGACAGCTGGCTGGGTAGGAGGGCCAGTGAATGAATGGTACAAGAATGTGGGGTGGGGGTGGGGAGGGGGAGCGGCAAGAACAGAAAGTAGGGGAGAATCTGATTTCCATCTTCATCAGCTTGCTCCAGGAAAGGCTGGGGCTGGCCGGGAGTCCTGACCATGAAAGATCACACTTCCCAGGTCCTGTTGAGCCACCAAAGAGCTCATTCTCCATGTGACCTCACACACAGGGCAGGGTGACAGCGTGCGGTCATGAAAAATGGGGGCCCCTGAGTAGGGTCCAGGGGGCTCACCTACAACCCTGCCCAAAGTAGCTGAGGTGGCTCCCGCTTAGCTCTGTTATGGTCACGAGGTAAGAGCTGACTCACCTGTCCTGATTGGGAACGGAACCCCCTGGATGCTTTTCAAACATGGTAACATTTTGGTCACCCTAATAATGATACTTCTTCTACCTGGACATTTATTCTTTTTTTTTTTTCCACCTATAGCACTTCCACACCCACAAGGCCTTTTGATCCTGAAGATGATCGTGGGGGTTGGGGAGGGCATTGTTATTGCCTGGTGTGTAGATGAGGGAATTGATGCTTCCAATCGCATAGAAACACTCACAATCAAGAATCCACACTTCCCACTTTCTCATTTCCAAGCCAGTCATCTGGCCATCGTATTGTAGGTTGTCTTGCGCTCTACTTCAAGGCACTAAATTGTGTGTGTGTGTGTGTGCACGCATGTGTATGTGCTTGAACTTAGGGTCTGGGAACTGTCTCTTAGCTTTTTCACTCAAGGCTAGTACTCTACCGCTTGAGCCACACCTCCACTTCTGGCCTTTTTGGTGGTTAATTGGAGATAAAAGTATCACGAACTTTCCTGCCCAGGCTGGCTTCAATCTACAATCCTGAGATATAAACCTTCCGAGTAGCTACGAGCACAGGCATGAGCCACCGGTGCCCATCCTGGAAATGTTCTGAATTAATTTTGTAGCATAAAGATCCTGAGGAAAAAAACCACAAAAATAGCAATTTTCTTTTCTTCTGGAATATTTCAGGGAGTAAGCTTGTTTGCTTTACTAGTCTTCTTCCTGTGTTTACTTCAGGTATTGATCATATTATATTTAAACTGCTTCTTATATAATAGAAGGATTGTTTTTTACTTCAGGAATCAATACTATGTATACAGGGATACATGGGATAATATATGTACCATTATTACATGTACTCAAAAAATTCTGCATGCCTATCTCCTTAGTATTCCTTTCCACTTCAGATTTCTGTCTGAAGACTCATTCTGGACCATGAATAAGGAGATGTCTTGCAGAGAGTAGAATTCTGACTTTATAAACAGAGATTAGACAGTGTAGGCAACCACAAATCATAAGGGCAGAGTTCAAGAAAGGAGAGGATACAGAATAAAAGGGGGAGAAACTATAGGAATTTGTCTGAGTCTTTCCAGAATTACAAGACGTATATGGGTAGAAGAAACCTCCATGAGCTAAGAAAAGATCAGAGCTATGTGCCAAATGGTTCTCAGAGCTGACACCCTGTGTGAAGCCCTACTAGGTCATCATAGGCCAAAATGGAGTTCAACTTCCTTACTCAGGACATTGGATAGAGGTCCTAGTACCACAGAAAGGACCGTACTGTCCTTAACATCAAATCAACTCTAGGTCCTCTACAACAAAGCTTAAAAGGAAGCCTAACAAGGGAACTTCAAATAACAGTCTAGTAGCAGAACAATACCCTATACCTTATTAAAAAGAAAAAAAATCCATACATTCATCCAAATAAAACCACATTGTTTAAAGCACTCAAATAAGAACTTCTGGGCAGGACAATAAATTTGTAATCCATAATTTAGGCTGAAATGATGGAACTGGAAGAAAAGGTCATTAAAACATATGATAATTGCCTTTAAGTGTTTAGAGGAAAACATGATTGTGTGAAAAGTCATAAAAGAATCAAAGGAAATTGGCTCTGGAGATTAAAAAACACAGTTATTGGGCTGGGGATATGGCCTAGTGGCAAGAGAGCTTGCCTCGTATACATGAGGCCCTGGGTTCGATTCCCCAGCACCACATATACAGAAAATGGCCAGAAGTGGCGCTGTGGCTCAAGTGGCAGAGTGCTAGCCTTGAGCAAAAAGAAGCCAGGGACAGTGCTCAGGCCCTGAGTCCAAGGCCCAGGACTGGCCAAAAAAAACAAAACACAGTTATCTGGGGTTAAGTTTACAGACTAGAAAATGCAGAGAAAAAGATTTGTAAACTCAAAAACATAGCAACAGATGGTTATTGAACCTATGTAAAATGAAGCATAGAGAGGTAGGAGACAAAATACCCAGACGCCAGTTGCTCGTACCTGCAATCCTAGGTACTCATGGGGCTGAGATCTGAGGATCTGGTTTGAAGTCAGCCTGGACAGGAAAGACTGTAATACTCAACTCCAGTTAATCAGCAAAGCGATGGAAGTAAAAGTATGAGAGTCTGGGTTCAAGCCCCAGTACCAGCCCAGAAACACACGAAAACGAGAGAGCAAAAATAAACAAGGAGAGCATCCGTGAGCTGTGGGAAAATACCAAGAAACTTACAAAGCTCGTAACTGGAGTACTAGAGGAAAGGGGATACAGAAAAATGGTGAGGGTATAATGGCCGAATTTTTTGAAATTTGGGTAAAAGAAAATAATAATCTTGGATGTCTTGTCAGAAATAGTACAAGCCATAACAATGGGATACTGTCTTTAATATGCTAAGAGAAAATAACTTTCAATATGGAAATCTATACTTATCAAAAATAATTTTCAAAAATAAAGACTATGTAGCTATTCAGGAGATCAAAGGATCCAGGTTTGAAGCCAGTCTAGGCAGGGAAGTCCATGAGACTTTTATCTCCAATTATCCACCAAAAAGGTGAAATGGAGTTGTGGCTTAAAAGAGTTTAGAATCAGAGCTCAATCCCTGAGTTCAAGACCTAGGACTGGTACAAAAAAAAAAAAAAAGATAATTTCTGTTTGTTTTTAAAAGCCTTCTATTATGAACACAGACTCCATGGTTTCCCTCATTTGTAATAATTAGTATATGTCTAGGATAGTCCTAGAAGAGGATCTCAATAGCTCAATAGCTATGTCCATATGACCATATAAAATGATGCTAAGTGAAATGAAGTCCAAGATATGGAAATGAGTTTTTCTTTGTCATTGTTGTTTCCAATGTACTATGTGAAGCTACTTCTTTTTTTTTTCATTTTTTTCCCCTTTGGTTTATCCCATTTTGATTTGGTATTTGATTTTGGTACCCTGTGCATTATATATGTGGTTATCTGAATTGA
The DNA here is from genome assembly GCF_023159225.1 of Perognathus longimembris pacificus. NCBI lineage: Eukaryota > Metazoa > Chordata > Mammalia > Rodentia > Heteromyidae > Perognathus > Perognathus longimembris. The sequence goes on along the minus strand of NC_063168.1, from coordinate 4,540,010 downwards.
GGAAGGAAAAGGGAACAACAAAATGGCGAGGCGAAGGACAGAGGGCGAACCAATGCAACAGTGATACTCACAAGACAATATGTTGGAAATGAACTTTACAATGTGGGCGGGGGTATGGAGGAGGGAAAGTGGGAGAAAAATGAGGGAGGGGGTAACAACGTTGGACAAGAAATTTACTCACTACCTTATGTATGTCACTGTAACTCCTCTGTACATCATCTTGACAAAATTATTTTGCCTTCTATTATGAAAAATGTTAATTAAGGAATTCTTTGTAAAACAAACTCCCATGTTTAGATCACACTTTAAAAAATCAACTATCTACTTGATAACAAATATCCAGTGAGTTCACAATTCACCAGTTGTTACTTCAGGAATTTATTTTTATTTTATTATTACGTTTTTGTACAAAGGGGCTACAATTTCATAAGTCAGATTATGAGCAACAATGCTTCTTTAACAATGTTATCCCTTTATTGTTCTTCCCTACATTTCCCCCCTCCCATCCCTATCCTCAACTTAAGCAGTTCAGTTTTTATATAATGCACATTATGAAAAAATACTCAACACCTCTAGCCATAGAGGAAATGCAAGTCAAAACAACACTGAGTTTCTACCTCACCCCAGTTAGCATGGCCATTATCAAGAAAACAAACAATAACTATTGCTGGCATGGATGGCACCAAAAGGGAACTCTAATACACTGTTGATGGAACATAAGCTTGTTTACCCACTCTGGAAAATAGTATGGAGGTTTCTTGAAAAGCTTAGCATAGAAATTCCCCATGACCCAGCAATTTCACTCCTGGGCATTTATCCAATAGATCACAAACCAGGTTACAGTAAAGCCACCAGTACAACCATGTTCATCGCAACGCTATTTATTGTAGCCAAGCTATAGAATCAACCCAGATGCCCCTGGATGGACTAATGGATCAAGAAATGTGGCATAGATGCACAATAGAATTTTACTTATCTATTAGAAAGAATGATAAGAAAATAGAAAGACTTGGAAAAATTATATTAAGTCAGACCCAGAGAAATAAAGGCTGCAGATTCTCCCTCATTTGTGGTAGCTAGAATTTGCTTATAAATCTGTAAGTAAGCCCTTGGTGATAGGCAAATGGTTACAAATGTATTAACTGAAATATGGTAGACTCCGGGGAGAACTCAAAAGAATTTAATTCCTTAGAAGGACAAAGTCAAACAAAGCCCAACAAAATATGTTGAAGGGGGGGGGGTGAGAATGTTGAAAGGGGTGACACCGACCAAGGTGCAATTGTATTCATAAACCGCTTCGTTAAACGGCAACTCCTTTGGACAACTATCTAAGGATAATTAAAAAAAAAAAAAAAAAAACCTTCACGCACTATCCCCTGCGGGCCTTGATCTTTCTGTGGGTACATTTTATTTGAATACATGTTGCAAATCTGACAACGCGTGTGCACATTTTCACCTTTCAGGGCCGCTGGTTCTCAGGAGGCACACTGACGGCGATCTGCCTCCTTTTGTCTGGCTTTAGATTTGTCCAAAATAAGAGCCATGGGGTCTTGGGTTCCATTATCTTTAACGTCTACAGTTGGCTACCGCCTCGCGTTCCGCTGCTGGGAAGCAACAATGGCTTGTTAAACACAAGTGAGTGGGTACAAAGAAACAGGTGAGCGTCGAGGGGGCGCTGAGGGGGGAGTGGGGCTCATTCGACCATGGGCAACGGGCCCATTTCGGTCCCTAACTATCGCCGTCCAGAGGAGGTGGGCCCAGGCCGGGGGGTCGGGCTCCTCCTGGCTGGGGTCCGTCCAGGTGTTTCCTTCCCTCTCGGACCCGAGGCCCGGCCACATCGATTCCCGCCCCCCTCCCCCCCCCTCCCCGCCTCCTCTTGGGAATTGGTGTGACTCTAGAATGATCTCTCGGCTTGCCCAGGCATCCTCCCCCCCCCCACCCTTTTCCTAACCCAGGGGATCGAGGCGAGTCCTAGGTCCCCTCGGTGGAGGAACCCGTCACGATTTGAGAATAAAGAGGCGCGTCCTTGCGATCGCGAGCCCCGTGGATGCTGGAACCGGGGCGCGCGCGGTCAACGCAGGCCCGGCGGGGGGGAAGGGGGTGACGGGTGCGATGCGGACAGGAGGCCCGGGCCGCACCCGGGGGCGCCGCCCCCCTCCCTCCCTCCGGGCTCCAGGCCCGCGCCGGGCCGCCTCCGGATCCACAGCGCCCGGGAGGGTCGGCCTGGGGCCTCGCCGTCGCCCCCCGTGGCGTCCGGGTTTGGGGGCGTGCGCCCAGGCCCGGGGTTCCCTGCAGAGATGGGCCCCGCCCCCCCCCCGCGTGAGAGCGAGCCCGCTCGGGGGGGCGGTGCCCGGGTGCGCCCTCGAGGCTGGGGGCCGCGCCGGGCGACTTTCTTTGTGTCTGTCGGGGGAGGGGAGCCACAGGTTGTCCGGGCCGCGGCGGGGGCCGGCGGGGCGCGCAGGCCGCGCGTAGCCCGCGGGGCCGCCGGCGGGGGCGGGGCGGGGCGGGAGAGGGGAGGGGTCGCTCCGTCTCCACGGCGACCCGGCTTACGTAAGGCGCCGCGCGTGGGCCGGCGCTGCGGGCCCCGCGCGCGCGCGCGCGCTCGCGCCTGCGCCGCCCGCCCCGCCCCCGCCCCCGCCCCCGCCCCCGCCCGGCGCAGCAGCTGCGGCTCGGTGCGGGCTCAGCTGTGCGCGGCCGGCCGTCCACGTCTTGCAGCAGCCCCGCCGGGCGGAGCCTGGCGCCTCGCCCCCCGCCTCGCCTCGCCTCGCCCCCGCGCGTGGTCGCCGCGACCCGTCGCTCGCCGCCCCCCAGACGCCGACAGCGGGGATCGCGGGTGGCGAGAGCCACGGCCGCGCTCCGGCCACCGACACCCTGTGTTCCCGCCAGCTCCCCGCCGGGGCCCGCGTCATCATGAGCCCCGAGCCGGTGCCGCCGCCACCGCCGCCGCCGCCGCCGCCGGCCTCGGCCTCGGCCCCCGCTCCGGCCCCCGCTCCGGCCCCGGCTTCCGCTCCGGCCTCGGCCCCGGCCCCCGCTCCGGCCTCGGCTCCGGCCCCGGCTTCCGCTCCGGCCTCGGCCCCGGCCCCCGCGCCGGCCCCGGCCCCGGTGTGCGTCCAGGCCCCGGTGTGCGTCCAGGGCCCGGCCCCGGTGTGCGTCCAGGGCCCGGCCCCGGTGTGCGTCCAGGGCCCGGCCCCGGTGTGCGTCCAGGGCCCGGTCTGCGCGCCCGCCCCGGCCCACGCGCCCGCGCCGTCGCCTCAGTGCCTCCGCTGCAGCTACGGGGAGCCGTTCGTCCGGCGGCTCCAGAAGGGCAACGAGGCCTTCCGCGCCGGGCAGTACGAGACGGCCGCCGAGCACTTCCGCTCCATGCTGGCCGCCCTGCCCAAGCCCGACCGCGGCCTGTGCCTGCGGCTCGGGGACACGCTGGCGCGCGCGGGGCGGCTGGCCGAGGCCCTGGGCGCGTTCCGCGGCGCGGCGCGGCTCGGCCCGCTGCGGCCCGAGGAGCTGGGCGAGCTGGCGTGCGGCCTGGCGCGCGCCGTGGGCCTGCGCGAGCGCCGCATCCTGCTGCTGCCGCTGCCCCGGCCCAGCCGCGCCATCCGCGCGCCGGGCGACCGCCGCTCCTCGCCCGTGCCGCCGACGCCCCGCGCCCTGCTCAGCTGCCCGCGCTGCCGGAAGCTGCTCTACAAGCCGGTGACCCTGCCCAACGGGGTGACGGTGTGCAAGCGCTGCGTGGAGATGGGGTCGGCGCGGCCCGGGGCGCGGCGCGTGAACGTGGTGCTCAGCGGCCTGGTGGAGCGCTGCTTCCCGGCCGAGTGCCGGCTGCGCAGGCTGGCGGGCCAGGCGCGGAACCTGCAGCGCCAGCAGCAGCTGGACGCCGCGCTGCTCAAGTGCGAGCAGGCCCTGGCCCTGGGTGAGTCAGCCGGGCCGCGGGGTGGGGGAGGGGGCTGGGGGTGGGGGAGGGCGGCGCCCCCCGCGCACCTGTCGGGGGGCCCCCCGGGCGGGCCGCGGGCGAGGCTCGCTTTGTCCGGGCGCGGGGTCATTTTGCGTTCTAAACTTAGTAGGGTGGAGGGCGGGGTGCGGGGCGCGCGGGGCGCGCGGGGCGCGGGCGGGGTCCGCCCCACCCCACCCCACTCCCCCCCCCCTCCACGGATCCGGCCTCCCCGCCCCGAGGCCCCCCGCTTCTTCGCCTTTCCGTCCCTCCCCTCCGCCGTCGGGAGTGGGTGGATGACGAAGTGCTTTTGCGGATCCCCTAGGAAAATGCAAATCACTGACGCACTGGATGGAGATGCGGGGCCCGGGGCGGGGCGGGGCCGGCCCGGGGGGGGGTGGGGGTGGGGTGCCGCCGCTGTCCAGCAGGGGACCCCGGATTCCTCCGCCCCGCCTCGGGCTCCGGGCCTTCCCGAAGGCCAGGCCGTTAGCTGTCGGTCGGATGGCGCATTTCGCCTCAGCTAGGCCGCTAGGCCGCGCGGGGCCGTCGGGTGTGAGCTCGCGGATTTATTTGTCTGTCTTCACCTGAGGTTCGTGACCAGAGCCAGCCCCAGCCTCTGGAGCTACCACCTGTTAATCAGACTTTGGTCTTTGTGTTTGACTTGAGTTGAATAGGCCCGGTTAGCAGTTTGGGGCAGTGTGTGGAGGATTTTTTTTTTTTTTGGCAACCCTATATATAAAAAGACAAATTGTAATAATTTCTTACTTGAAAGTCTCTTGTATTGGTCAGTGTGCCTTCCATTTTAGATGTAGGGTTAAGGGTTTTTTTTTGTTTGTTTGTTTTTTCAGAAGGTACACCCTATGAAATGAAGTTTCCTGTTGAAAAATAAATTATGACTTAGTGATTAGGCAGGTTTACCATACTGATATCACATTGGGATGCTCCCTGCCACTGTAGAACCGTTAGCTAGCTTTATGTAACAGGTACTCAATATAATGTTGGCAGCCATACTGCAACAAATTCTGTATTTGTGAGTTTTCAGCTATATATGGTGTATATAGCAGTGTTATACTGTAGGATTACAGTGGAAACCACACATGTAATTTAAATTTTAGGGCAGCCATGTTAAAAACACGAGAATATGAAATATACTTAATAGGTTTTTAACTGTATCGTCAGAATATCACTGGAACATGTCCTCAGTATAACAATTGCAAGATTATACTTTAGAAAACAACAACAAGCTCTTTAGAATAGTGTGTGTTTTGCATTCACTGCCCTTCCCAAACCAGACGGTTTTCATTAGAAATACTTACATTTGTAGTTATTCCGTGTGGAATGACTATATTTGGATGTTGAAGATGACTTGGAAAAATGAGAAGCCTCACTGCTGTTGAGAGGACTGCAAGGTATACCCCCTGGGACATTGTTTGGTACTGCCTACAAGTGTTAAAATAGGAGCCTTAGCTAGAAGTTTCAAAGAGGGCCTGAGTAGGTGCATCACACGCTTGTGCCCCGAGTGCATATTGTCCCTAAAGATAGTGGTAAAGTAGAAACAACCTGAATAATGCCCGGTAAGAGGAGAGTGGGTACATTATCTTACGACGTGTTCATGGCATGTTATTCAGAGCAAAAAAAAATTTTAAAAAGCCAGCCACAGTTACAAAGTACAGTGTACGTGAATCTCAAAAATGCAATGTTAAGTGAAAGAAACCAGATTCAGTTTATCTGTAAGTATAAGCAGGTAAATACAGGTTGTTAGAAGAGAGGAAGTAGTTATCTAGTGGATTGGAGTAGGTGATGGGGGCCTGCTTCTTGATCTTGGGGATGGAGACACAGATGTCGACACCTGTTTGTTAAATTATGTACTATGTTGTAAGCTTTTCCTTGTATATATTGAATTCAGCTTAAACATTTAAAACTGTTAGGTTGTTCCAGTACATTCATAGGAAACCTTTCATTTGAATATGTTTTCTAAAGATTGGAAAATAAAGCAAAAATTCCCAAGTTAAAAAATGTATAGAAGAGTGGTTGGGGAATTTAGCTCAGTGGAAGAGCATTTGCCTGGCAAGTTCAAGGCCTTGAGTTTAGTCCTCAGCTCTGAAAACAAAATGTATAGAAGAAAACCAGGCTGGGATGTGGTCCAGTGGTAGAAGCCATGGCTCTGGTCTCCAGCAGCAGAAAACACACACACACACACACACACACACACACACACACACACACTTTTTAAGTTCCTGATGAATGGGTTCCACATGGAAGTTTGGGGATATTTAAAAAATTCACAGATGTTAGGAAGTAGAACATTTGTGTTAGGCTTTCAAAATGTACTTAACATTGTTCTCCAAAGATTTATTTCTCCTGCAGATGAGGTAAAATTGACTTGTCTTGATTCAACTGAGATTTGGTTGAGACATCAGACTAGTTTTTTTTCCAGTAACTTGTGAGTAGAATTCAAGATAATAAATACATATGTTAGAGTAATGTATGTAAAGAAAATGAATTTAGTAGATATTTGGCTATGAAAAAATCCAAATGGATAGTCTCCAATTGCAGAATAGAACATTTGAGGTTGAAAATTAATTGATTTAAAAAACATACTGCACACATCAGAATTTGGAATGAAAGCACTTAGAAACAAGTCAATAAGAAATACGGAAGCTGAATCACAGAAAGGAAAGGTAGAAACAGCAGAAATAAATAATGCGGAACACAGACAAAAGTTCTAAAATCTATGACACTGGAAACCCAGAAGAGAAGAGGTATGAGAAGTATTGGAAGAAACAGTGACTGAAGGTGTTCCGAAGGGGTAATAGACTTTGACTCAATCAAGTAAGCCCAACAGGATAAACACACAAGCTACATCTGTTATGGTTGAGTACTAAAAGCCAAAGAGAAATTTAAAAGCAGTTAGAGAAGACATGGGTGCTGTTCCATTTCAAGGAGCTACAGGATGACCAGTGTTTGAAGCCAGAACATAATGGAGTAACACCGTTAAAGTGCTGAAGAAAAGAAAGAAAAAGCTTAACTAGAATTATTTTCCTACCCAGCTTAAAATACTTTTCAGAAATGAAGAAGGGGGAAAATATCAAGATGTTTTAAGCCAAATAAATAGAGCTGAAGGATTTTATTTCCAGCAGAGTTGTGCTATGTGAAATATTGAGAGAAGGCTGAAAGAAAATGCAGATTAGCTTGGAGCTCAGGAAGGCCAGAAGATGGCAAAGTAACTATAGGAATAATGGAAGGCACTATTGACTGTCTCAAGCAGCAACAGTGTGTCACAGTATGAATAACATATGTAAAAGTAAAGCATGTGCCAGTGGCACAAAGCCAGATTGGATAGTATAGTACTGTTTGTGTAGTACTTTCCATGTCGTAAAATGATTAATTTCAAATACACTGATAAATCAAGTTTGCATGTTGTACTCTCGAGTTGCTATCAAAAGAGCAACGAAAAGGCAAAAAATGTAAAAGGTATAGTGAAATAACGAATGCTTAGTTCATCCAAAAGAAAGGGAGAATACAGCAGCCAAGATATAAATGGGACAACTGGAAGGGAAAATTGAGAATTTTAATTCAGCCAGTTAAACTAAATGTAAGTAGTTTGAGTATTCTACTTAAGAGAAAAATGCTGACAGACTGAATTAAAGCATAGCTACATGTTACTTTCACATCAAAGAAACTGGATAGAAGGATTATACAAAAAGTTAGTTGATAGGATAGGAAATGGTATTATACAAAGATGGGCAAAAATTATGGCTGATATGCAGAATTACTATAAAATAAATGATAAGAAATGGAGCCATTTATGATATATGTGCTGACTCAACAGAACAAAGCAGTATCCCCAAGTTTAGGAAGAGTGTATAAGACAATGTGCCAGATGACAAGATCCAAGGAAGGAGAGAGAGCTTGAACAAAATTCTCAGTAGTTGATAAAATAAGGATAGAAAAACAGGTAAGACTATAGATTAGAACAGTATCAGCATTTTGCTCTAATTCACTGTTACCACCTAAACCTACTCAGGTTCATAAAACCAGAGGTAGAATATTAGATTTGGTATATGGTTATGTTTTCCAGCTCCATAAAATTGGACCATAAAATTAATTGCAACAAATATTATAAGAGTGAAATCAGACGGTCTGTTCTTTGAGCACTGTGGATTTAAACTTAAGTAAGCAGATAGACTATCTTGAAACATTTGAAAAATCAAGCAATGCTGTTTAATTTGTCTTACCTGTTATCCAGATTATTATATGGAAAATAAATTTATTTTGCACAGTTCCGGAGTTTAGGAAGATCAGTGGCTAAGTGCCAGTACCTGGGGACCTTCTTGCTGTGTGACATGGCACGGTGACACGACTTGGCACACAACAGAGCTCATTTTTTTTGGAAAGCCACTTGTGTGATAACTAGCTCAGTCTTGTGGTGAAAGTAATGCTTATGGCCTAATACCTTTTTAAAGCATGCATATTCTTACAGTGGCAATTAACATTATGACTGGAAGAGACAGGCACAACTTACAGGCCAAATAAGATGTAGCAATGAAAATTAGAAAATAACACTACAGCAGTGCAGAAAGGGCGTATTCATTTTAAATCTCTGTACTACATGAAGCAGTTGAATCAGTTTTTCCCAGCTCCTTTACCAAGAACTGAAAAAGAAAAGTAAATTGAACCCAAGGAACTAGAAAAAAGAAAATAAAGGTGAAGGCAGAAATTAGTTACCAAACAAGAAAAAAAACTGCTCTGTTAAATAGCAACTTCTTTGTACACCTACTTGTAAAAATGTTTTTTAAAAAAGAAAGTAAAAAAAATATCTACATAGTCCAGTGTTTCTCATGAGCTGTTCTCATAGCTGTTTCTTGTAGTTGTCAAAGCGTCAGACAAAATATTGGCAACTTGAGTCCAGTGATACCCAAAGAATGGCACATGCAGTCATGTAGAAAGATTTTCAACCCTTGGAGATCAGCCAGTGCAGTTCACCACATTCCCACAGGGAGGGGGGATGATCTCGTTTTATTTGAAGGACATCTAGAAAGTCTGTAGCAATCACCATGGGCTTGAAGAAATAACTGGACATTTTCCCACTGAAGGAAAAGGTGACCGAGGACATTTGCTGCCATGAATACTGCTTGGAATTCTACCTGCTATTCTAGCTAGTGCCATGTGGAGGAAATTAAAAGGCATTAAGATTGGCTACGTGGGTGACATGTTGGTGTCAGCAGAAATATGTGAACTATCAGAAATTAGAAGTGAATCATCAAGATTTCGTGAGCATGAGAATCAAGATAGAAAGATAAATGTTAACTGTATGCATAAGGAAGAGCAGATAAAAACGAACTGTGTTACCAATGAAGTCATCAGAGCCCTGAGCCACCTGAATGGTGTCAAAGTCGTTCGTAGTGGTCAGAGTGGGGGCTGTCCTTCGGAGGAGTCTACCACAGGGCGGAGGGGGGGTGTCTTCTGGGGCCCCAGGAGTGATCTGAGTGGTCATTGCAGAGGCACGTGTGTAAAATGAAGACACGTGTTAAAGATTTGTGACTTGGTAAGGCCTGCATCAGCTTGCAGAAATAGCCATGGAGTATCGCTGCAATTCTTCCTGTGCCCAGGGAACTCCACCCAGTGGTTTTCTCTGTGTGTGTGTGTGTGTGTGTGTTCATTGAATTCTTTTTTTTTTTTTTTTGCCAGTCAGAGCCTGGGAACTGTCCCTGAGCTTCTTTTGCTCAAGGCTAGCACTCTACCACTTGAGCCACAGCGCCAGCCACTTGTGGCTTTTTCTGTGTATGTGGTGCTGAGGAATCGAACCCAGAGCTTCATGCATGCAAGCTTGCACTCTAGCACTAAGCCAGATTCCCAGCCCCATCATTGAACTCTTTTTTTTTTTTTTTGCCAGTCCTGGGCCTTGGACTCAGGGCCTGAGCACTGTCCCTGGCTTCTTCCCGGTCAAGGCTAGCACTCTGCCACTTGAGCCACAGCGCCGCTTCTGGCCGTTTTCTGTATATGTGGTGCTGGGGAATCGAACCTAGGGCCTCGTGTATCCGAGGCAGGCACTCTTGCCACTAGGCTATATCCCCAGCCCCCATCATTGAACTCTTTAACATACCATTCTCCATTCTCTACTGCACACTGTTAGCACAGTCAGTGTAGTTACAGCACACAGGAGCTGGGTTGTGGCTGGAAGAGGGCAGTCTCCATCACTGAGACTCGGAGCGCGAACTGTTCATCTGGTTCTCGCAGAGCCCAGGCCCCAGGTCCCTGATGCTTCCACATGGACAAGGTACATCCTCCTTCTGCAGGGGCTGTGTGCATTGGCTGCCACCTGCTTTCTCCACTCAACTTCAAGTTAACCTTTCCTCATCCATGTATTTTTGAGTGAGTCCTGAATTAAGTTTCCCCTAGTTTTCTTAAGCTTCAGGTCTAATGGTTAGGAAAGCATAGGCAAGCACCATCCCAGTGCCCGAGAGCTAAGCCAATCAGGCCAGGAGAGTACTTAGATGAGAGAAAAATGCTCAAGCATCTGTTTTATAGATTTATGAAATGCTGGGTTGATGAACAAATGGCCATTTGGTAGTGGCCAACCAGAGTTGACTTACTCAGTGTCTACTTGGGAAGTGAACTTGATTAATTTTAGACCTAGGAGAATCCACCTTCAGAATATGAGTAAAGATTTAAATACATTTATTGGAAAGGAATATTTAGGCTGGGCACTAGTGGCTTACACCTGTAATCCTAACTACTCAGGAGGCTAACATCTGAGGATCATGGTTTGAAACCATCCTAGGAAGGAAAGAACCATAGACTCTCACCTCCAATTAATCGCCAAAAAAGCTAGAAGCAGAACTGTAGCTTAAGTGGTAGTGAAATAGCCTGAATACAAAAGCTCAGGACAACAACACCCTGGCCCTGAATTCAACACACACACATACACAGACACACACACACAGGAAAATAAAGGAATATTTAAAATAAGGTAAAGGAAATGTGTTTTTAGCTTAGGAAATTTTATCAAGACTAAGTTCACACAAAGCTGTTCTTTTTTTTTTTTTTTTTTTTTTTTTGCCATTCCTGGGCCTTTGACTCAGGGCCTGAGCACTGTCCCTGGCTTCTTTTTGCTCAAGGCTAGCACTCTTGCCACTTGAGCCACAGTGCCACTTCTGGCCATTTTCTATATATGTGGTGCTGAGGAATCAAACCCAGGGCTTCATGTATAGGAGGCAAGCACTCTTGCCACTAGGCTATGTTCCCAGCCCCCACACAAAGCTGTTCTAAGCAAGGATATCTAGTGATTATAAAAAATGAAGGATATCTAGTGATTATAAAAAATTGAATTTGTTAACAGTTCAGAGACAAGCTCATTACAAAGACCAGCCAATAAGAGACACAGGCCAAGGATGAAGAGAAAGCATACATACAGATACAAAGTTTTACAAAGGAAAAACATAAATTACTGAAATGTATCCAGAACAAAGTAAAAGGCTGATATGAACTAATAAAATGGAAGTGTTACTCAGGGCTTTTCTTCTTCTAAAAAGGCATTAGGATACAGATGTCAGGTTATAGAATAATACAGGGAGCCGTCCATCTAACTGTATCATCTTGATACATCAGATAAAGCTTACACAGAAGAAAATTTATAGTCTCTATTTCAGAGAGAGAAAGAAAGGGAGAGAGAACAGGGAAAGCTGTCAATATTATAAAAGAAAGCTAATTATTTGCACACATTCTGTCTGTTTAGAAAACCCAGTTGGAAGTCTTGAACTGATGAGAAACCTTAGTGCAGTAGGGACATGTTTGGATGAGACCTTTGGTCTCACAAGCTTGCAGCAGGATTGTTTTTCGTGCTCAAACTACTGGCAGCTTCTCTCCAAAAACCTTTGAAGGAGAATTAGATCAAAATGCATTTAATATGCAATTGAAGACCTTAAATCTGATTGTACAGCTGACCATGGTTAATCTACAATTGCATTTAGTATATAATGACATACTAAAAGGACAAATACTATGAAAAGAATGGAATTGAATTGTATAATGCTCTCCACGCAATTTAAAAGCATGTGCTTGTGAGCTCTGGTGTGCACGTTCAAAATCCTATTACATGATTGACAGGTGAATACTTTTTATTTTGGTCCTAGAGAATTCTAACTTTGAATGTTAATGGAAATTTTATCTCAACTCTCCTCAAGTCTTACTCTTTTCATTAGTCAACCTGAATTACCAGAAAAAAAAAAAGCAGTACGGTTATGTTTGAATTTCATCAACAAAAAAGAATCTGTAGCCAGTGGCTCACACCTGTAATCCCAGCTACTCAGGAAGCCAAGACCAGAGGATGGTGGTTTGCAGCTAGCCAGAGCAGGAAAAATTTATGAGACTTTGATTTTTCTTTCTTTTTTTCTGGTCAGCCCACGGTTGACTCAGGGCCTGAGTGCTGTCCCTGAGCTCTTCTGCTCAAGGCTAGCACTCTACCACTTTGAACCACACAGCACCACTTCTAGTTTTCTGGTTGGTAATTGGAGATTTGTCTCATGGACTTCTCTGCCTGGGCAAAGAATATACTTAAATCATTGCACTATTGCTGTTTTCCTGCCCTTAATTTAGTTTAAAACAACAACAAATAATGCTTGAAAAGCAAAGTAAAAATTAGGGTAATCCTCCCAAGTAAAAAAGAACACACATGTACTTAATTTGAGCGGTAAAGTGAACATTATAGGTTGATTGGAAGCACTATGTCCTTAGTAGAAGGAAGCTAGATGTCATTGTGGAAAAAACAAGTTCTGTGCATCTTGAGTAGTTGCTGTTTTTCCTCAGTGGTCTCCTTGGAACCATACACCCTGAGATCGATAGCGAGGGAACACACCTTAGGTGCTCAGCTAAAACGAGCAATTCCAGTTTTGTTGCAAACACCTCACGATTGTATAGGTGGAGTGAGCCAAGCCCAGCAGTATGAACATTTTCTTTGATGGTTCTTCGATGAGCTGGCTTTGTGCTTTTCCATGGATTCTTGCCAAATCAATACTTGTTACATGCTATGTGTCATTTCACAGTCAGTCTTAGCCTGTTAGGCTGATCTTTTGTCTGTAGTAGCATAAGCATGATCTCCAAGGTGTTTCTGCATGAGGAATCTAGGGATAGAGGGTGCATTTGTCCACCCACATAATTGAGAGAATGCACTGTACATACAGTTAAGTAGGCAAACTAGCATGCATACAATTATGGAGAAACACATATTTTACTTTTCTGATAGTTTCTTATACATGGACTTCCTTGTTTACTGCCACGAAAGTTATTTTAAATCTCCCTTTAAAGTTTCCAGAATATGAGACTTTGAGTGTTACATCTGCACTCAAGCTCTTTAGATGTCAAGGCATTTTTTAAATTTTTGGAACAGAGGTGTTTCCACTTGTAGCATTACAATGATTTGGCAGTTACTCAGTGTATTATTGGATGTTACTGTTTGGTTATGGTGTAGTTAGGGTACATTCAGTAATACCCAACATTTCTTTCTTTTTTTGTGGGGGGGTACCCAACATTTCTTGAAGTCTTTTTTTTTGGGCCAGTCCTGGGCCTTGGACTCAGGGCCTGAGCACTGTCCCTGGCTTTTTGCTCAAGGCTAGCACTCTACCACTTGAGCCACAGCGCCACCTCTGGCCGTTTTCTGTATATGTGGTGCTGGGGAATCGAACCCAGGGCTTCATGTATACAAGGCAAGCATTCTTGCCACTAGGCCATATCCCCAGCCCTTTCTTGAAGTCTTATTAATCCTTTTTCTGTTTTCTCCAGAGAAACTCTGTAAATTATACCTATCAACCAACTAAACTCTGAATTTTGGGGGAGATGGGGCACAGGGAACATTTTTATCCCCAATAAATGATGAATTAACTATTAATGATGACAAATAAATAATGGATTAACTATTCTATATCTAGTCGTTATGCGTATTACCATTTCAACAGCTTACGGAGCATTTTCACTTAGCTGCAATCGCTTTAGTTCTTTGTGTTCTTCCTGTCTTTAGCCCCCGAGGACGACTCACTGCTGTTGCTTCGAGCAGAGCTGTGCTTAATGGTGAAGAACTATGAACAAGCTCTGCAGGATACTGATATAGTTTGCCGGAAGGAGCCTCTCCTGACTAAGGTACTTGATGTTTGTTGGCTTTGGAGACGCATAGTGTAAGCTCATGGAGAGTAAGGCATCATAATTGTGATCAGGTACCGGCAGTGTGTATTTCCTCCAAATTCCAGTAGTCTAAATTTAGGGGTCCATCTTATGCCAAACCAACCCAATTGGGAAGACCCATCTCTCCAACTGGATTTCAATAAGATTATCCTTAGTAATTACTTAGCTGAATAATAGGCCCGATACACTGAAAAGGTACATTATATAAACTGTGAGTGGAAAGGAAACGCTAATGAGTTAATTACTAAATTACAATTTGCGCAGGAAGATTGTGTAAGGGCTGCTGGGCTCTGACATTCTTAGGAGACGTGGGGTGCCAGGGAAAGCGGTAACGTTTCTTGTGTACCTTGGCCGTAGAGTCATTCCTGGCTTTTGGTCAGAGAGGCCTAATACTTCTTATCACACAAAGTAAACTTTGCCAATCTCATAATGACAGCTGAAATAGCGCTTAAAGACGATTAAGAAGCAAGAGAATAAAAATAATGTTTCTTCCCTTGAATCTTTGGAATTTAAGCCCCTATAAGAAAATTTAAAGGTTTTTACTACTGTGCTTGTAGGCTCATAATTCAAAATATTTATTCTCATGCCACATTACATTATTATTTTTGTTTTAGAAACATTGATGTGACATTATCCCAGGTAGTAGCCAAGCTGTGTGTACAGTCCTCCCTCCTTCCCTCCTTCCCTCCTTCCCTCCCTCCTTCCCTCCTTCCCTGCCTCCTTCCCTCCCTCCCTGTTTACTAGTGTACTTTTAAACAAAATGTTTTAGCCTAAGCACAGTGGCTCTTTTTTTGCTCAAACCTGGTGCTCTTTATCACGTTAGCCACAGCCCCTCTCCTGGTTTTGATGGCTAACTGGAGATAAGAGTCTCATAGACTTTCCTGCCTGGGTTGGCATTGAACCATGATCTCAGCCTTCTGTGTAGCAAGGATTACAGGCATGAACTATGGACACTCAGCCAAGTCTGCAGTTTTTAATTGGAGAATTTAAGGCCATTTATGTTTAGTGTTACTATGATAGAGATGTACTAATTTCTTTATTAGAGGTTTGCTACTTTAGTTATTATTGATTCTTCCTCCATTCTCATTTGTTTATTCTTCTGGCAGTGCTGGTTTAGTGGTTACATGTTGCTTTAGTTTATGCTTGTTACATAAGTCTGTCTCTCCTTTTAAAGGATATCTTGGTTGATGTGGTAATCTTGGTTTGCAGTTACTTTGTTTCAAGAAAAAAATAAAAGTAGAAATCAGCAAATAGGGCTCAGAAAGTACAGATCATGAAAGTCCTGTGGCTCACACCTGTAATCCTAGCTTCTCAGGAGACTGAGATCTGAGGATCGTGGTTCAAAGCCAGCCCAGGCATAAAAGTCTGTAAGACTCTCATCTCCAATTAACCAGCAGAAAACTGGAAGTGGTACTGTGGTCCAAGTGGTAGAGTGCTAGCCTTAACCTGAAGAGCTCAAGGACAGCGCTGAGGCTCAAAGGTCAAGCCCCATGACCAAAAAACAAACAAAAAACAAAAAAAAAAAAAAGAAAAGAAATAAAAAAGTTTGTAAATCGCTCTTCATCAAGCTTCATCAACTGTTTTCCAAATGATTATTATAAAGATGAAAGTCATGAAGTAGGAAATACTTGTAAGCATATATGTGATAGTCGTATATACACACACACATATACTAGCAAATATAAAGAAATTTTACCAATTTAGCAATAATGCAGCCAGCCAAATTAAATAATGGGCATGTGATTTGAGTAGATACTTTACTAATGAAAACGTAGGAATAGCAAATAAAAGATGCTGCACATCGTTAGTCATCACGGAAATGCATACTAAATGTCAGTGAAGTGCCACGCCAGACTCACTAGACCAGAGAGACTGGCCATCTCAAGCAGGAGAAAGCTGCCCAGCAACTAAAATGTATATGTCGTTGATGAGAGTGTAAGTGGTGCAGTGCTTTGGGAAAGTTTTCATTTTCTTTAGGTTAGTTTCTTAGTTTCCAGTCTTACATTTAAATCGCTTGCCTATCTCAATTTGTTACTTGTAAATGGCAAGAGATAAGGGTCTGTTTCCATCTCTGTGTGAATATCCAGTTTATCCCTTTCCTTCCCACTGTTTATATTAGAGAGACCATTCTGCTCCCATCATGTCAAAACTCAGTTCACCCTGAATGCATGAGATTATTTCTTCCATTCCATTGGTCTGTATATCTGTTTTCATGCCGCCACCATGCTTTTTAGTGACCAGAGCTTTGCACTACATTTGATGTGTCATTTTTGCTTAGGACTAATTTGGTTATTCAATGTCATTTGTGATTCCACATGAATCTGTATAAATTTATAGAAATATGTCAAACAGAAAAAGAACTTACGGATAGTAGTCACGTGAGGCCGGTTTCCCTTAGCGAAGCCTTCAGACCTGCTTTTGGCAGCACCAGCTGTGGAGACTCTCACACCGTGGTTGAAGGTTGAACTTCTGAGACATCGCCACATTCCAAACAGTTCACCTGTTACCA
The DNA here is from genome assembly GCF_023159225.1 of Perognathus longimembris pacificus. Classification (NCBI taxonomy): domain Eukaryota; kingdom Metazoa; phylum Chordata; class Mammalia; order Rodentia; family Heteromyidae; genus Perognathus; species Perognathus longimembris. The sequence continues at coordinate 4,523,403 of NC_063168.1, read as the reverse complement.
TACTTGATGGGTTTTGTTCATTTTACTTAATTTGAAGTTAAAACAATAGTTCTAACAACTTTCCCTGTTGTAGTCAGGTATAGGTCGTTATTCTGTGGTTTAAAATGAGTGTTTTGTCTTTGGGTAAACGCAGGGACATCACCTAAAAGCCCAGGCTCTGGCTGGATTGGGAAGAAGCAAGGAAGTGCTGAAGGAATTTATCTATTGTCTTGCTTTAAATCCTGAATGTAACTCGGCGAAGAAAGAAACACAGAAGGTATGTTTTTTTTTTTTTGGCCAGTCCTGGGCCTTGGACTCAGGGCCTGAGCACTGTCCCTGGCCTCTTCTTGCTCAAGGCTAGCACTCTGCCACCTGAGCCACAGCGCCCCTTCTGGCCATTTTCTATATATGTGGTGCTGGGGAATCGAACCGAGAGCTTCATGTGTAGGAGGCAAGCACTCTTGCCACTAGGCCATATTCCCAGCCCAGAAGGTATGATTTCTGATGACTGACTTTCTCCCTCAGGTTTGCATTCCAGCCTTTGTAAAGCCAACAAATAGAATTCTGAATGTTCATGATACTGCCATTAAGACAACACACATGGTAATGATGATAAGGCTCATACATCTGACAGCTTCTTATTGGCTGTGCGTTTTTGTCCATGGGTACAGCAGAACGTTTCATGAGATAGCATTAGACACATCTCAAGTGTGGAAAAACAGTGATACACACGAGAGGCCAAAGATGGCAAAGTGGGGCCAGGCAGAGTCAGGGAAGCAAAGTATTGTTCTATAGTTTGCAATTTCAGGTACCGTGGCTGATGTGGAAATCTATTAAAAGCCATTGTGGTGATGTGAGGTAATAGATCAGTTAATTAGCCCGATTTGACCATCCTACAGTGTGTTATATTGCAAAGCATGATATGAACAATAAAATCATAATCACCACATTATGGTGTACATAAAAGATACCAGCTTGGCTTGACTTGCTATTTTCAGCAAACCCCTGCCAGCATGTTGTAGAAATCTGCTGTCTTACTCCTCATTGAATTACACTTAATGTAGGAATCTGTGCTATTACATCATTGAAAGTTGTGTGTGTGTGTGTGTGTGTGTGTGTGTGCGCGCGCGCGTAAACTCAGGGCTTGGGTGCTGTCCCTGAGCTGCCTTGCTCAAAGCTAATGTTCTGCCACTTGAGCCACAGTTCTACTTCTGGCTTTTTGGTGGTTAAATGGAGATAAGAATCTCACACTTTCCTGCCTAGGCTGGCTTTGAACTGTGATCTTCATATCTCAGCTTCCTGAGTAGCTAGGATTATAAGCATGAGCCACTGGCACCTGGCTTCTAAATACTTCCAGTGACCAGAGGTTCTGTTTTTATGTTTGACCCTTACTATTTTAACACTATGGTGAATGCTGTCATATATGTACTCCGTAATTTCTGTTTGTCATCAGCTCTAAATGACTCATCTTCCTTCTACAATTCAGAGATTCTGATTTGAAAACAGCCATTTTCTTCACTTTAATTATTTCTTTGAGCCAAACGTGGATTTTCTCACAGGATAGAGTTTCAGGGTCTCCTCTAGATGCTCTCTTGCATACCCTACGCTTCTCCCTGTCAGACACAGGTAGCAACCTTGGCCTTGCCAGTGTTCCATAAGGAGGTGGACTTACTTTCACCTTGATAACATCCCACTGTTGGCTATTGGAACTGTAGCTAGACCAAATACCTGGGGGGGTGGGGGGCGGGGTTGTTTTGTTTTGTTTTGCCAGTCCTGGGGCTTGGACTTAGGGCCTGAGCACCGTCCCTGGCTTCTTTTTTTTTTTTTTTTTTTTTTTGGCCAGTCCTGGGCCTTGGACTCAGGGCCTGAGCACTGTCCCTGGCTTCTTCCCGCTCAAGGCTAGCACTCTGCCACTTGAGCCACAGCGCAGCTTCTGGCCGTTTTCTGTATATGTGGTGCTGGGGAATCGAACCTAGGGCCTCGTGTATCCGAGGCAGGCACTCTTGCCACTAGGCTATATCCCCAGCCCCTCCTGGCTTCTTTTTGATCAAGGCTAGCAGTTTACCTCTTGAGCCACAGTGCCACTTCAAGCTTTTTTCTGTATGTGGTGCTGAGGAATCGAGCCCAGGGCTTCATGTATACAAGGCGAACACTCTTGCCCCTAGGCCATATCCCCAGCCCTAGGTGTTTTGTTTTTAAAAAACAAATTTCTATCACTATCTTTATTTTTTTCTCGTGTAATGTTATTGGTATTTGTTAATCCCGTTTGGTTTAGTCTGGTTTTTGTCCATCGTTCCTACTTGTCAAAATAGGATTTACCCTGGAGTCAACTCTCTACCAGCCCTGCCCACCCAGCCCCACCCGAAAATGTCCTAAGAACATGAAAACCTGTGGTATCTCAACTAATCCTTATACCAGTGTTTGAAAAAGCCCTAGCTTGGACGAAGCATGTTTCCAAATGTCCTAGAACCCGATTGTGGGTTCTGTAGATTCTTGTCTGTCTAGTGTGTTTTTCTTTTTTCTTTTTCTGCTGGTACTGGGGCTTGAACATAGGGATTCATCTTCTCATTGGACATCGCTGCTCATGGCTTGTACTTCACCACTTGAGCCGTACGTCCAGTGTAGCATTTGTGCTGGCAGAGTGTTCTGCCTAAGCTAGCTCTGAATTGAGATCATTCAGGCACTAGGGTCCTGAGCGGTTAGGGTTAGAGGCATGAGCCACGGGCCTTGGCTCCGGCACTTCATTCATGGCTGGTAGATACAACTCATCACAGTTAGTTCCAAAATCACCGTTAGCCTGCTCCTGCCCATGTAGTTTAATCCATTCCCTGCGGCCTTGCTGACGCTGCTCAGCCCCTGTGAGGACCCTTTCTCCAGACCCTGGGAGGGTGTCTCGCTCACTGCTTCAGGGTCTTTGGCTGGTCACACGCACTGTAACGTGAACAGCAGGAGGGTATTTTGTTTATTGGTTTGGTGTTTGAAGGCTTCACTGTCTCCTTTTTTCTTTCTTCAAGCTCTTGATTTCAACTGAGGCCATGAGGTTTGGAAGGACCACCTGGTGTGTCCGCCAGAATGCCCACCTGATAGTTGCTTCCTTGGTGTGTTGGGCAAGAGTTCTTGAACCAGAATTCTGGCCCTTTGCTGTCTTGCTTTTAGAGTTCTTTACCAGGTAGCTGTGCTAGTTCTGTCATAAATAGAGCTGTCCTCTGGAAATATTTCACTTCCATGAGTGATTCACAGCTTAGATTTAATTAATCTCAGAGCCCCTGGAATCTTCATTCTCCATTTTTCTCTTTCCAGTGAGATTTTTACATGGCAGGTATGTAACTTAGGGACTAGACAAGAAGTTGGAATGTTCCTATGCTGTCAATGGTAAGACTAAGAATGGAAAGAAATTGGAAGCTAGTTTAAAAAATGTTAGAATTTTAAAAGGTTGGCAGTTGGAATTGTGGTAATTATATATTCCAGCTTTGTAGGCCTGTCTGGCCACATTGTTGTTGGCTTGAAAACATGTAACCAATTTTTTTTCTTCCAAAAGCATTTTTTTTTTTTTGCCAGTCCTGGGCCTTGGACTCAGGGCCTGAGCACTGTCCCTGGCTTCTTTCCGCTCAAGGCCAGCACTCTGCCACCTGAGCCACAGTGCCCCCTCTGGCCGTTTTCCATATATGTGGTGCTGGGGAATCGAACCGAGAGCTTCATGTGTAGGAGGCAAGCACTCTTGCCACTAGGCCATATTCCCAGCCCCTTCCAAAAGCATTTTAAAATACATTTCCTCTTATAGGTAATATGTGAGGTGTTTTTTCCACCTTCAGAAGAAAACACGAATCAAAATTCATCATCGTCCACCAATGGCAGATTGAAAGCTCACTGTGATGGCCAGACAAACACCCAGGCAGAAGAAGACGACGACCCTGGGAGTCCTGAGGTATGCAACATGGAGGGGCGTCTCGAGTGTGTGTGTGTGTGTGTGAGAGAGTTCTGAGTGAGGTATGCAGTATGGAGAGGTGTCCCGAGTGTGAGTGTGTGTGTGTGTGAGAAAGAGAAAGAGAGAAAGTGTCAGTCCTGAGTCAGCTATGCACCGTGTATTTGTCTCTCAGCATTATCTTGAGTGAGCTTTGAATAACTGGTCCGTATTTAATTTTTCATCAATTATGCAGACATTTGGCAATAGATTGGCTTTATTTTTTAAGTCAGTTTTGCCTATAATCTGTTTTAATAATTAGCAACTATTTAATCAACAGATTGGTTTAAAGTGTTTGTAGAGAGTAGTTAAACTTTTCAGTGGAGTCACTGGGGCCTAGTAAGACTGAAGAATCTCTTTTAACACTTACACACCAGTCAGTTCAGAGGCCTGAGATTATTTTGGCTTGGAGAAAAGAAAGAGGGATGATTTGAGTATAAGATACGTAACACGTATTTCAGTGTACATTTTATATGTGTGATGGTTAGATTTTATGTTGTCCAGAAAGAACTTATTCTGTGATTTACCATGAGAAGATTCAAGTGCATCTTACCAGTTGATAGATAAAATCAGTTATGAAGGAAGAGTAAAAGCCCTTTTCTTTTCCAGAACTTTCTAGGAACAGGTTTCTGCATGTTTTGGGTTGTTGGCTTGTTGTTTGTTTGTTTTTTTGTATGCTGTGATTTCTTGAATATTTAGGATTCTTTTTTCCTACTTAATTAGAACTCATCTGAGAGAGTTGATATGTTTAGAAATACCAATTCTTCGGTTTTATATTTTATACTGGGACTGCACTTTGAAGAGGATAAAAAAGCATTAGAGAACGTTATCCCAGTAGCACCCAGCACTGGTGTGAAGAGACGTCTGCCCGTCGACATAGACGATGCCCCTGGGAAAATCCCCAGGAAAGGTAGGTGAGCCTGTTGTCATGGTGTTGTGTGCCCTGAAGGGATAGGATGATGAGTGTATATCATCTGTTGGTATTTGACATGGCTGGTGCCAGAAAAACTTCAGAGTCCTTCATAGAGAAAATTGTGGCCTAATTGTCACTTTTGCTCACGTTGACTATCCATAGAGGATGTTGGAATATGTTAACCAGACAGGAAACATTCCTTCACGGCATGGTTTTGTTAAACTGGCCTAACACATCGTGTCTAGTGGAAGTACACCCTTTGCATACTGTAACATGGAGAATTCTTCAGATGCAGATATCCCACCTCAGAGGACGGTGATCTCTAAGCTGGGAGGAGATACTGACGACTTCCTCATTGATGTGACTGACTTTGAGTGTGCCCTCTGCATGAGGTAGGATGCTGCCGTCTGTACAGCTCGGGAAAAATATTAGCCTTTCTAAGCTGCATACCCAAATGGAAGGTGCTTCTGATTGGGGAAGTGACATCAATCTTAGTGACTGATTTATTTTTTTAAAAAAAAATTTGATGCAGACATAAGAGGGAAACAGAAACAAAGGATGTCCAGAACAGTACAGGAATTTCGTAAGGCATCCTTCCCGAGTAGGTAAATGATGTGGAGGTCTCTTGTGGCTATGCCTTGATGCAGACACGCGTTTCCTCTCCAGGCTGCTCTTTGAGCCTGTCACCACACCTTGTGGACATACGTTCTGCCTGAAATGCCTCGAGCGCTGCCTGGACCACGCGCCGCACTGCCCACTGTGCAAGGACAAGCTCTCTGAGGTAACTGTGAAGTGGCAGGGGGGAATGACAAGGAGGTGCCGCCTACTCAGCCCCGAGGGACCGCCTTTCACATCTTGCTTTGCTTTTTGTCTTGTTGTCAAAGCCAGAGCCTCTGAAGACAGCTCATTTCCCACCTTCCTGACTAATCAAAATTATACAAGGAACATTTAGGTACGGAAATAGGTCAATTTTAAGGAAGATTTCAGGTTGTACATTGTATTTGAGAGAGGTTGTAAGTAGCTAACATTACTGGGCCCTTACAGAATATGTTACAAATGTTTGAGAAAGGATACAACTCAGGCCCTGTGAGTTCTTCTGTACCATGTCTCAAGAGTTGGGGGCCCAGTCACTTCTGTCTGTGCCTTAACAACCTAAATACTCTCATGCCTATCACTTGTCTTTGATCTGAGATCAAGATCAGTGGAATTTAAGGTCCTCACAGAAGCTACTTAATGATACTTGTCAGCCCATAGACAGCTGTTAAAGATACTGGCATTAGGTACCGTAAGAAAATGAACAATGTTTAAGAACTGAAGGCTTTTTCTGGCCATTTTCTCAAATAGTGAGTATGTGATCCTGTGTACCGGGTGCCTCTACACATGGAGCAAATCGCTAAACCTCCTGAAAGGGTAGAAGAACTTTCTTTCACCATCCATAAGATGAAACTAACAATATGTACCATAATTACCTCCCAGAAATTAAACTGCACGCATTCTTTAGTAGGATAAAGTTTAGTTTTTGTTAACGTGTAGCAAAATACTAATCATTATTATTGGTGCTGAGGATTAAGGCTAGATCCTTGTGTGTACTAAGCATATGCTGTATAACCCAGTTGTATCCTATAACTCTCAGATTCTTTTTTCTCTTTACCTATAAGAGGAGGTATTGTACTTTACAGAACAAGTTTTTAAGTATTTAACAACCTTTTCATTTATTGCTAGAACTTGCTAAAAGTAACTTGGGTGCAGGGCTAGGAACACGGCTCGAGTGGCAGAATGCTTGGGAGACCCCTCAGTTCTAACCCGTGTTGAAAAAGTAGTTGTCGAGCTAAAAAAACTTTCTACAACATCCATGCTTACTTGGCTGATTAAATGGCCCGTAGGGTTCTCGTGCGATCAGCCTTAGCGTGGTATCAGATGCCTTCTCCTCTTGGACAGCAGGACCCGTAGGAGGCGCCCTCTGCCGGTCCCCCTGTGTGGCTCCCTTCTTGCTGTCAGGTCGTGTCTGTCCTTGCCTGGAACACAGGCCCGGAGATGGTTCTTACTCTCATGAGAGTAAGAGGCACACGTATGTGATCACCGTTCCTGACACTGACTTTATTTGCCTCCATGTTCAGGGCCACTTTATAGTTGAACCATGCAAAGATGCAAAACCTGGAGATTTGTCTTGTCTCTTGTTTTTATTTCCATGGTGGCCTCATCACCAAAACAGCCAAGCTGGCCAACCCCAATTCTCTTTTATAAAGCCAAACCCTCAGGCCTCACTAAGTACTAATTTAGGATTATCACATGGTATCATTTAACTTTTTTTTTGTTCTTGTTACAGTTGTTGGCAACCAGAAATTTTAATATAACTATACTGGCCGAAGAATTGATATTTCAGTATTTGCAAGAAGAGCTGTCTGACAGAAAGAGAATTTATGATGAAGAAATGTCAGAACTGTCCAAGTAAGTGCTCACAGTGTTTGTCCTTGGTGCTGAGGCAGTCTGGTTAACCTCAACTTTGCAATTGTAAATAGGAGAAAATGTTAACTGCAAAATACAAATAGATGTATAATCGTTAAGTAATTATGCAGACTATTTCAAAAGCATATTTAAACAAGAGTATGTATTTGCTTTCGTATCTAAATAAATGACAGTGAGTTTTCCAGAACTGGAAAGGCAAAGTATGTAAGTGAAGAGCAGCTCCCGGGATGGTGACTTAGTACAGCCGTGGCTGTTTCCCAGCTTTTCAGATGATTGAAGTTGTGTATGGATTTTACACTCTTCTATTTAAAATTCATTACCTCTGACTGTGGTGCAGTGTTTGCTTTGATCAAGATATTTTTTAGAGTAGTCAAAAGCTGTAAGTTTTCTAAGGACTATAGTATAACAGTATGCTTTCTCAGATAAATCGAAGAAGGCTTGGCAGACATCTGGGTGAGCAGAAAGCATTCTCGTGCCCGTGGCTTTCCTTTTCCCCCTCGCAGTGAAACCGGGCTGAAGGTTTCCTTTTGTAAAAGAGAGAACTGGGACTGGCTGGCTTTGGCTGTTGGCCGCGCCCCCTCCCTTGTGTCTAACGTATCTGCGTTCACATTTGCCCTTGCCTTGTAGTCTGACCAGAGACGTGCCCATCTTTGTGTGTGCCATGGCCTTCCCCACGGTGCCCTGTCCCCTCCACGTCTTCGAGCCCCGCTATCGGCTCATGATACGAAGATGCATGGAAACTGGCACCAAGCGATTTGGCATGTGTTTATCGGCTGAACACGCGGGGTAAGAACTGCCAGCATTCCAAGGTCACGTGCGTAGCGTTGTCTATTTGGAAGAACAATTTAGGCGGGTACTTAAAAATCTCCAGGCTCTCCCATTACCGCCACAAAGACTAGGTTCAAGGCTATCCATAATGCAGTCCTGTTCTTTCCAGCCTCGTTCTTCTCGCTTCCACTCACCACACTTGCTGGTCCAGCCCCGTGCTCCTTGGCCTTCTCTGACTGTAGCTCTTGGTCCCATACCTCCATGCTCCCCTCTGCTTACACTTCTCCTCTAGCCCATCTGTCTGCAGACAGATCCGCTTCAGGATTTAAGATCTAGCAGAATGCATCTTTACTCTGTCTTTCCGTCCATGTACTCTTCAGTCTTCGAAGAATCCACAGCATCTTGCTTTTTGCCGATGCTGTTTCATCTCAGTTGTCTAGGGACAGTGTTAAGAGAGCAGGCAGCTCCCTCTTTGGGCTGATTTAGGGGCTCCAGATCGCTAATCAAGAGTCCCCTTTCTATTCATTAGGGATTTGTCAGCTGTTCCTGGTGAGGAGGAGGTAACTACATCCAAGTGCCAGCTAGTAGGCGAGGCGCACGTATCCAATGGACTCTGCACAAAAATGACTAGCTCACCTGCTGCAAAGAAGGCTAGGAAATGTCTTCACATATCTGCCCAAGGAGGAAGAGAGAATGATTTTTAGGACCAGCCAGTAATTTCCATCGTAAATACATAGGGAAGAGCAAACCGTTTTTAAAAATGCAAAAAAAAAAGAGATAAGACCCTTATGAATAAAATTCAAAAACTATTGGAAGCTCTAAATAAATATAGGGAAATACCATGTTCATGATTGCAAAAACCTATGAAAGGCCACTTCTATAATTCAGAAATTCCCAATAATATTCCAAGAGGATTTTTATTTGTTTTCTAAAGAATTCTCTCAAGCTGGTTTTAGAATTGGTGTGGAAAGCTGAAGACCAAGGCCAGATAGTTTTTTTAAAAAATTCAGTGATGGAAGGACTTTCCTGTAACAGCAAAATTATAAACCAAACCATAAGTGAACCAATGAAGCACAATATAGAGATCATGAACAGATCTGTTTGGCTTACAAATGGACTCCAGATTTACACAATTTTATGAAAAAGATAAGCTGTAAAAATGTAGTATCCACTGCCCAGAAAAGTAGTGAGAATACCAGTCTGCTGGGAGCTGCAGACACAAGGAGAATTTGCACCTCCCCAGGTTTTTATCCACAGGAAAGACAAGGTACTCCTGGAGGGGGCAGGCTCTGCTGCTGAGGGAGACACAGGGAGCTGTCCTTCGGGTGTTGTTACTTGTATAGTCTTACCCACCCACCCCTTTTTTTTGGCTGGTATTGGGCCTTGAACTCAGGGCTTTTGATCTGTCCAGGCTTTCTTACCCCCCCTTTTTTTTTTGGCTGGTACTGGGCCTTGAACTCAGGGCTTTTGATCTGTCCAGGCTTTCTTACCCCCCCCCCTTTTTTTTTGGCTGGTACTGGGCCTTGAACTCAGGGCTTTTGATCTGTCCAGGCTTTTTTGCTCATGACTGGTGCTCTCCCACTTGAGCCCCGCCTCCACTTTTAGCTTTTTGCTGGTTAGTTGGAGGTTAAAGTCTGGTGGACTTCTTTGCCTGTGCTCCTTTTGAACTCTGACTCTCAGAGCTCAGCTTCATGCGTTGCTAGAGTTACAGTTGTGAGCCCCTGGGACCCAGCCAAGGTCGCTCCCTCTTGAAGGACATCTTTGAGGCGCTTCCATTTGCCCCTTAGCTGTGGGCAGGATTACCTGTCAGAGAGCCAGGAAGGGAATGTTTTATTAGCTGTCTGTGCAGGCATGTCCAGCGGGTACTTGGATGTGCAGACTTGTAACAGAAAAAACACTCTCCTTTAGTGTTGAAGATATAAAGATGTTCACGCTAAGAACGTAGCAAACAGACGAGCTAGGGTGGAGGTCTTGACTCCAAATCACTTTATGCCGTTAAATAACTTGTTTAATGTCTGTAAACCTCTGTGTTTTGGGGGAGGCTTGAGTCAGTTCTGTAAACTGCTCTGCACAGTGGTTGGCTTATAGTAGTTAAGCGTGGTAGAGGCAGCACTGCGGTAATAAGTGTGGGCAAAGTCTCAGAGTAGACATAACCAAGATGCCGTCCTGGGCGGCCGCGTGCAACAGAACCAGACCAGTCAGAGGTAGGGAGAGCAATCACGCTGTAAAGAGGCTAAACAGGACGGTGCCACTGACTGCAGCCATGTGGAGGAGCTGGGAGCTTCGCTGGAGCCACCCTGGCACAGGAGGGCATGAAGGAGTGAAGGGAAGAAGGGAGATGAAGGCGGTGACTGAAGGCCGCAGCCTGGTCTGGGACGATCGGGTTGACCTGCACCTGTGCAGGGGCGGTGAACCTCCAGGGCTGGCAGCACCGGGCTTGGGTGCCTTGAGTGCCTCGTGCTCTCTGGAACCCCTGTGGGGACTTGGCAACCAAAGAGACTTCCCATCTCCCAGCTCCCTGCAGAGCACCGGCTTTCAAGCCCCGAAGCTCAGGCCCTCCTTGCCTGCCACAGGCATCGCTTATATTTATAGCACTGAACAGGAGTTGTGGACAGGGGTAGCCCTAGAGATTAGAGTCTTGCTGGTGTCAGGTGGTCAGACCTTTTTAGTCTGGATTGGTGCTCCTTTGAAAATGTAAGCCTTATTATCTAGGAGAATATCAGGGCCCCGTGCATTTGAAGGCATGACCATCTCGTCCCCTTGCCCTGTCAGGATCTCAGAGTATGGCTGCATGTTGGAGATTAAGGATGTGAGAACGTTCCCTGATGGGAGCTCTGTTGTGGATGCCATTGGAATCAGTCGGTTCCGAGTTCTGAGCCACCGCCACCGAGACGGCTATAACACAGCCGACATCGAGTATCTGGAAGATGAAAAGGTAACCCCACATGTACAGAGGTTCAAGCCCTCGCTTCCTTCTTCAGCATGGAAAAACCTTACGAGGCTTTCATGAGCAAAGTCACTAACTTTTTTCTTAATTCGGCACATAAGTTGCTTACTTTCCTATCAATTTTTGTGTGAGTTGGAGCTAGTAGAGACAATGCACGATAGGGCTGGGATGTAGCTCAGTGGCAAAGCGCTTGCTTAGCAAGTGCAACGTCCTGGGTTTGATCCCTGGTACCAAAAAAGAAAAAAAAAGAAAGAGAAAATGCATGATAAGGAAATAATAACCCTTAAGGAGCATGTAAGCCTATAGGTTGCAAAATGAAAATGGGTTCCTGATTTCTTGTTTGCTATTCTAGCCTGGTGGGGGTGTCATGCTTCTTCTATAAAGGCACACATGGCCCTCTGCCCTGATGGTTCCATCTACTATGGATTAAAAACATTACAAAGTTACAATTGTGTTTCTGTCATACAAAAAAAAGGAAAACACCGGAGAAATGCTGTTATCTTATAAAGTAAAAAGCTGGACTGTTTTACATATACCTTGATTGAGTGATTAAACTGTGATATAGTGAATATATAATTGGATTCATTGAAAATTATACTATGGAATGAATGCTAATGTTTAGGGGTCTTAGAGAAAAATCAGGGGGCAATGTAAAGGACACGAGATTTTTATACTCAGTGATTTTAACGAAGCTGTAGTGAGTAATGGGAGCAGTCCATTCTGTAACTCCACTCGGCAGATGTGGGGCAGTTCACTGGCTGAGGGGCGCTGAGCCCCGTGTCTGTCATGACTTGTGAATAGCTGAGGGGTGTGAGCCCCGTGTCTCTCATGACTTGTGAATGGCTGAGGGGTGTGAGCCCCGTGTCTGTCATGACTTGTGAATGGCTGAGGGGTGTGAGCCCCGTGTCTGTCATGACTTGTGAATGGCTGAGGGGTGAGCCCCGTGTCTCTCATGACTTGTGAATGGCTGAGGGGCGCTGAGCCCCGTGTCTGTCATGACTTGTGAATGGCTGAGGGGCGCTGAGCCCCGTGTCTGTCATGACTTGTGAATGGCTGAGGGGTGAGCCCCGTGTCTCTCATGACTTGTAAAATGCTTCCCCTTTCCTTGTTCAGGTGGAAGGTCCAGAGTATGAAGAACTTACCACTCTCCACGATTCTGTGTATCAGCAGTCTGTGTCCTGGTTCAGTTCTCTCCAGGATCACATGAAAGAACAAATTTTAAGTCATTTTGGGGGAATGCCAGACAGGGAGCCTGAGCCCCAGGTATGTTATTCTTTTTCTGTTCTTGATGCTGCTATTTCCTGCTGTAATATGCTAGACGTGCTATTCCAGTGGACAGTTTGGCAGCCGGCATGGTGTGCTCCATAGGCATGCTTATGAACTGGTTTCTTTCTCCCAAAGAGGCACTAGTAAGCGCCTAAGGTCTAAGGGAGAACCCGCAGCATTGATGCTAACAGTACATGAAGACAGTTTCCTTTGAACAAAAGACAAAAGTCACTCTGCTCTGCTTGGTCTCAGCCTTCATGCCACTAACACTAGGACTTAAATACCAATGTTTTAAAAATCATATTGACAGGAACATCATTTTGCATATGACATTGCCTCACAACTAACTGAACTCAAGAGAAAACCCCAGAATACCTGACCACTTGGAAGGCTTATTTCCTTGTTTTTCTGTGGTCACCCCCTTCCCCCATCTGTGATTCCTCCTCGGCATTTTCTGATACCTCCTTTGCATGCCTTTGGTGAAAATGGCTCTTCAAGCACTAAGTGGACTGAGAGGTGGGAGTAGTTTGGGGTTGTGACTGTGACTAGTTCTCTGGTCTGCACGTGGGGGCGTACCTGCCTTATTTTTAAAAAGCACGTATGTGGGGGGGGGTAGGTCTAGCTCTCAAGCTTAATGTAAGCTGGAATGTCTTCTCTGGTCTCCATCCATTTTTATCCATCTCTTGAGGGTTTTTGTCTTTTATCTCCTGCCTGAATCGGAGTTGGTTTTCCCAACTCAAAATGCCAAAGTTGCCTCTAGGTCTAACTTGACTACAATCTTGTCAAAGCCCAGTATCTCCCAAACTCTTTCTATGCTCTACTGTGACTCAGATTCAGAATGCAAGGAGATAAGGCTGCTTTGCAATTAGGAAATAAATCATTCCTTTTTTTTTTTCTGGCCAGTCAAGAGGCTTGAACTATTGCTCTACCAGTTGAGCCATAGCTCCACTTTTGGCTTTTGTTGGGTAGTTTTTAGAGATAAGAGTCACAGGAACTTTCCTGCCAGGGCTGGCTTAAACTGGGATCCTTAGATCTCAGCCTCCTGAGCCTGTAGGCCTACAGGGGTGAGCCACTGGTGCCTAGTGAGGAAACAGATCTTTCTTTTTGCTAGAGGTTGTTAATGCAAATTAATCTCATTGGTAGGCATATTTGCTTCCCGTCATTGCTGTCACAAATCATCACAAGTGTGGCAGTTTACCGCAGCGCGCATTTACTTAGGCGGAAGTGATGACAGGATGCATTGCTTTCTGGAGGTGGTTGGGGGATAATCTGTCTTCTGTGTCTTGCAGGTCATTTTTTGGCAGTACTGGGGCCTAGTACCTGCAGGGCAGGCACTGCTATTGGAGCCAGTCCCCAGCCCTTTTTGTTTTCCAACTTAGTTTCCTTTCAGGTAGTGTCTGGGGCCAGCCTTGCACCATGATCTTCCTACCTATAGTTTCACACGTAATTGAGACCGCAAGCGTGGATCACGATATCCAGCTTTTATTGGTTACGATGTGTCGTGCTAACTGGCCTCAAGCTACAGTCCTCCCGGTCTCTGCCTCCTGAGAAGCTCCTGAGAGGCCTGAGGCACCAGGCCCGGCTAACTTATTCTAACCTCTAAAGACGGCTGGCATTCCGTGGCTCATGATTACTTTTTCGGTGATCAAAACAAGAGGCACTACGCCTCTGACCATTCTTCCACCGTCCTGCCTCTCCCGACCACCGTCTGGAAAGGACCCGCCTGATTATACTGGGCCCCTTTAAACAATCTTGCCATCTTACGATCTTAATTCGGTCTCATCCTTCAGGCCCCATAGCCAGTTAAAGTACCATATTCCTATTTTAGGCATTAGGACATCAGCATCTTTGGGGATTGTTACACCAAGGACAGAAGAGTTTTAGGTAGTCTGTGGGGAATATTTTTATATGAGTTTCTTCTTATTAAATATGCTTTATCTTCCTATTAAGCTGAAGGCTCTTCACCTAAAATCTCAGCTACTTGGGAGGCTGACTGGAAGGTTGAAGTTTGAGCCAACCTGATCACACACGCAGGAACCCCTTCTCAACCAATAGCAGGGTGCAGTGGGGCATGCTTATCATCTCAGCTACTGTGGGAGGCCCAAAATGAGCAGAGGGAGGCTAGAAGTGGGAACAGTGCAGAAGAGGACTAGAGCCATGGTTCAGCGAGGGAGTGTCTGCCTAGCAAACATGAGACCCTGAGTTCAGAATCCCAGTACTACCAAAAATGAAAAACATGGTGCACTACTCTGTAAGATGAGAAAAGGAGAGTGCAACTTTATATAGGCCATTTTCTCCAACACCTGTGTGGGAGGGTCCCCTGAAGAGTGGGTGGTAGCTTCCTGACAGGGAGTTGAGCTACCTTCCTCCTCTAGGCTTCAGCCACAATGTGTTTATGTGTTTTTTTCTGATCACCACATTTGAACTCAGGGCCTAAGCACTGTCCCTAAAATTTTTTCGCTAAAGGCTAGTGTTCTACCACTTTGAGCCACAGCTCCACTTCCTTTTTTCCTGGTGGCTAATTGTAGATAAGAGTCTCTCAGACGTTCCTGCCTGGGCTGGCTTCAAATTGTGATCCTCTCAGACTCCTGAGTAGCCTGGATTGCAGGCATGAGCCACTAGTGCCGAAGCACAGTGTTATTGCTAGTCCTCTGGTGGAAAGGCATCCCCGGACTACCCTCCCTGGTACCCAGGTGGTACCTTTGGAGTAGGAAGAGAGAACAATCTAAGACTTTGAAACTAAAGGGCTAGATATCTTTGTCCCAATGCCAACATATGAAGAACAAGTTTATAGTTATCTTTTATTTAAAGCTCAAACCAGAACAAATCATGTGAATAAAGGCTATCTTAACGTATGTAAGAAAATACATGCATGCATGTATTTTTGTGTACATAAAATTTCCATATATAGATTCATGACATGTATATAAATGTATAATGGTTGCCACATATATACTAACCTGTATACATATACCTCTTTAATACATACACACATTTACCACATTGGCTTATGATAAGGCTAATTTTCTTATGGTATTCAAACCATCCTGCACACACACTGTTAGCCTTTATGATTTATATAGCATGCTTAAAACTCAAATATCATTAGCACAGAACATTGGGATGTGAAAGTAAAAAATACTTGTCTTTTCTCTTGGTCGGTATGTGCATAAACTCTGCAGTAGAAGAAAAGAAGCAACTAGTTTATGGAATTTCCCTGTAGAAGATGCTTCTCTTAGCAAGCTCTTCTTTTATGAGCTCCCCACCTCTGGATGTGTACCATAAAAGCAAGCATGCATTTTGAGGACTGAGTGAGTTGTGATGTCGCGCCACGATAGAAAGTGGCTTGTCTGTTGGTTCACGTGTCTGTCGGCTACACTGGGGAGCAGGCCTGCCCTGACAGCGCACTTTTTTCTGGTTTGTTTCGCAGAGCAATCCTAGCGGCCCTGCCTGGTCCTGGTGGATCCTGGCAGTACTGCCGCTGGAGCGCAAGGCTCAGCTGGCCATCCTTGGCATGACCTCGCTGAAAGAACGGCTGCTTGCTATCCGACGCATCCTGGTCATCATCACGCGGAAGATGAATAATCGCCAAGAGGCGGCGCCCAACAAGGAGAAAAATAACTGATTTTCTCCCTCTGTCCTGATTGCTGGAAGCCCCTGTACAATTGTCCATGAGTGCCGGACATGGACAAGTACCCATCATTTATTGTGCTCTGTAAAATGTTCATTGAAAAAAGTTACCAAAAGCTATCACACTTACCAAACACTTAATACTCTCTCACACTTGCCAAGTTTGTGCCTGGTGGAATCTGTTGCTCTACAAGGTTAGCCTGAAGTTCAGATGGAGCCCAGGGTTGGAAAACCTAAGAGAATCACTTAGAAGCAGATGTTTGAGGAGGCCACGGGCGGCATGGGACAGCCCAGAGGGCAGGTGTGGCTTAGCGTCCACAAGGAAGGAGAAGCTGTTCCAGTCAGTATCTCACTCTGCTAAGTGGGAACATGCATGTGTCTGTGGCCAGACAACAGGAGGAAACAGACTGTTAGATAGAACACAGGCTGACCAAAGATGCACTTAGGCTTTATGTGTTGCTGTAAAGTTGTCTGTGAACTTAAGGAATCAAACCCTTGTCTAGTGCAGGAGCTAAAATGAATCCTCACCCAAAAAGTAGCAATTACTGGATAGAACTGTGTTTACTGTCCTGTTTTAGTCCCAGGTGTTGTAAATTGCATGTTGTATTCATTAACAATGTCAAAATACAATATGTTTCGTGGATAATAGCAAAGTTGGAGAATAGTATAGTGAACTTGAGACTATATTTACACACTGAATAAACAGTGAGCAAAAGTGAGTTAAAACTATAAATGCATTGGGAAGGCAAACATGCAGCCAGACTAGTACAAGGAAGCCTTGGAAGTATAACTGTGTCACCGACTGATTGCTTACTAAACATTGAGGCCAGTCCTCTTTTCTGCCAAGATTTTCATGAGAAATCAGGCTTATCAGTACATCTTATGCTACTATCCTCCCACTAATATGTGAAGACGTTAAAAAGCTATCGTGAAATGATAAAAAAAAACCAACAACAACTGTCTATTCTGGGGGAAAACACCAGAATAAGCAAGAATAGGTGATTGATATAGAGTTTAAATATTCAGCTTTCTCCAATACCAAACTAAAACAGATCATTTTTTTAAACAAAGTTTTATGTTTATGAGACCAGGAATTGTCAGATAAGGAACAACAGGTGTACCTCCCAGCCTGTGATGTGTGCTGGTAATGCTGATTGGTATAACTGTGTGACTGAGATGTGCTCACCGCCCTCACCAGGTGCTGAGAGTTTCTTCTTAGTTTGCGAGGTGGGCATCCTTAACTGAAGGACGGTGAGAACTCATGAGCACATCACAATCACAAGCTTTGCCCTCTTCACTCAAGGTATGTGATCTTCAAGTTTTAAAACATGTTATTTCATCATAGAAAATATTGATGGGCTATGATCCCATAGAGCATTTTTGTTTGAAAGACCTTATGATATTTATAATTTGATGTATTGTAGGATTTTTTTCAGCAGTTTAAACTCAAGTTAGGTCATGGTAGTTAGAAAATACATTAGTGAAGCTTAACTGTACAGCAGAAAATTTAGAAGTATTTGTTGACTCAATGTTTCAAGTACTTAAAAGTAGTATTTTCTTAAGCCATGTAACCTAATTAATCTGACCACTTAAAAAACAAAACTGCTTTTCATGTGCAGAAGGCCTTTACTAGAAGCAATTCCTAGAAATTAGTAGACATTAGCCACTCTTCTCTAGAATTTATTTTATATCTTAATAACATATGAAGAATTGTAGCTTAGGTACCAGCGGCTCATGCCTGTAATCCTAGAGCTACTTGAGAGACTGAGAAGGAGGTCTGCTCTTCAAGGCCAGCCTGGGGAGAAATATCCCCTGGGCAGGGTTCCTGACAGCTGGACTGGGTAGATGAGGGGTTTGGGAAGGGGGGCTCTTGTGTGCCCCCATCCTCTGCTATGTAAGGATTGACAAGCAAAGGGGAGAGAAGGATCGGATGGAGTCTACTCATAACCTGACCGACGGAACCGTAACCTCTCTGTACAACTACTTAATAATAGTAGTATGCATTTTTTAAAAGATTTTTCTAGTCAGGAAGACTCCCAACATATCAAAATACCAAAAATTATAAAAGCATGATTATTTCATACTCATTCTAGCATTTCTAGAGATTTATTTTCTTAAATTGATTGACTTTTTCTTTACAAAGGACAATTGAAGATTTTTTTTATAAGTTGAGTTTAACCAAGTTGATTTCAGCAAGAAATAGGTTCTAGAACCAGGCAGACTTTTAAAGGCTCTTAGTTTTACTTCCTGGTCCCAAACGATTTGGGTAGGTCTTTATTTCTTTAGGTTCCTTCCAGTTTTGTTTCTGTCATAAACTTTCAAATTTCCCTAGGTCCCAATATCATGTGAGTAAATTGGGAAAGCTTAGGACATCCTGGATTCGAAACTCCTTGGTAAATTCTTTTTAGAATTCCTCTTTCAGACTGGGAAGTTTCTCCAGTGTGTCTCAGCTTTGCCCTAGACCGGGGGCAGGGGACACTGGCCGGCGGGTCACAGGAGGCCCCTGGACTTTGGTACCTGATGGGACAGCCATGGAGGGGTTTTTATTCTCATCAGCTGCTACCAGTCGTCTGCCTGTATTGATGATTTTTATGCCTTCTAATGATGTTATAAATCTCCAAATGGCCTTGACAGAAAAAAAGCAAAATTCCCCATCTCTGCCTTAGACCATGGAAAAAGCAGTTAAGAACAGCAGGTTTGGTCAAAGGCCTCACTTTGTTATAAGGCATATGTTTAACTTCCTGTTTTTAATTGTTGTTAAATTCTCCTCCTGAGGGGGAGGCAGCTGGGTTTATCATGGTCAGTGGCCTCAGTATTTAGGAAAGACAGATGGAAACTAGGAAACTAGTCTGTTACTTGGCTTTTTCTGAAGAATCTTTCAAGGAAATAATTTTTGATTCGTGTAGTCTTTTGGATGCTTCTATGTACCAGTTAAAGAGTGCACCCCACTAGTCTGGTGGGGGTGTTTGTTGTTCTATGTATAGCAAGTAAACAATTCTGTCCAAATAAGAACTTCCCAGTGTAACACTGGTGTTTCCTAGTTGATAATTTTCCTAAAATATGCATGTTTGTGCCCATAATTCTGATACATAAACCTAGCTGGAGTTCTAAAGTCTGGATTGTGATGAACCCCTCATCAAAAATAAAGATTTGAGGCCGGGTACCAGTGGCTCATACCTATAATTCTAGCTGTTCGGGAGGCTGAGATCTGAGGAATCTGGTTTGAAGTCAACCCATACAAGAAAGTCCATGAGACTCTTTAAATTTTTTAAAAATCATTTTTAAGTACTTGTACAAAGGAGTTGCCATTCAACAAAGCAGTTTATTTATACAGTACATTTCTCCAATTATCCACCAAAAAATCTGGACGTGGAGCTGTGGCTCAAGTGGTAGAGCACCAGCCATGAGTGGAAAAGCTAAGGGAGAGTGCCCGGAACGTGAGTTCAAGCCTCAGTACCTGCGGTGACCTCTAACTGAATCCAGTGCATTTACCTATCAAGTCCAGTTTGACTGAGCCCAGTTCAGATTCTATCCAACCGACTCGGACACCTAAGGCTTCTCTTCTGAAATCCAATTCACTTAGTTAAGAAAAAGAAGAGAGAGAAAGGGAAGGAAGAAAGAGTTTAGATAAACTTGGAGAGCTCAGCACATGGAGAGGGGCTTGAGATGAGAGGAGGAAACTCAGCTGGACCCTCTCTAGTTAAGGTCTTGAGAAGCCGCGGGGTTCCGTGGGCCCTGTCCGTGGGCCCTAGCGGGTCCCTTGCATGAGTCACCCCGTGAACCTGGGGGCCCTGGAAGCTCTGCTTCGCATCTCCCTGACCACACCAAAGGGAGACGACAGATAGGTTTAAACTTCATAGGTTATTTTTGAGCCAAAAGTAAATTCTTTAACCGGGTAGCATACTAACCCAAGATGGTTCAGAATGTTCCCCCAACGTTGTAGGCAGAAAAGGGAAGGAATTTACGGAGATTACAGCTTGGTGCAGTTCAGCGTTCACCTTACTTGGCATGCAGGCGCTTGACATTTAGGGAGACACGAACCGGGAGATGTGTGGTTAGGTGATTATATCACAGTATGAGCTGCATAGAGTGCTCTTACATAAACCAAGACAGCGACAGTGTCACTGGGTGCTGTAACTTCATGGGACCACGTAGACTGTTACAACTGGCTATGTGTCAAGCTAGATTGCAATGCACCACGTACTAAGAGACAGAGTCCAGTGTTATCACTCAAGGACAGAGGCTCGTTTGAACAGGGATGAGCCTGGGCCTGCTGGTAGCGGCTTGTGTCTGCAGAACTTCAGCTTTAGAACCAGCTCCCTGCAGCCCTGTAGCTGAGAACCCGCTGCAAGTTACCAGGGTAGGGCCAGCAGAGCCAGATGCCTTCCCTAGACATGACAGCAGCCCCTTCCCGGACCAGTAACGAGAGACGCCGAGCAGGCGCGCTCTCAGTCACGAGGCTAGATGGGCATCTGTGGTCTTTGAGGAGGAGGATGGAGTTGCAATGTAAGTATCTCTAACCTTTTGCTTTTCAGCAATCGTTAACAAAAAAAATTGCTTTGGGGCCTTTGGTATTTGCCATGCTCTCTTCCCTTTTAATAGTTGTGTCTGCTTTTGTACTGTGTGTGGTCTGATCAGTGGCTGGCTCTTCTCTCACACTGCTCACCCATCCCCCGCTGCTTTCCACTGAGCCCTGGAAAAAGGTTGCTGTGTTGGAAATCTGTATGTTTATGTATTAGTGTCGCTAGCAACTTAATTTTGTAGTTGTGAGATGATTTCTCCATTTAAGAATTTGATGTGCATTTTTTCCATTTAATTAGAAGAGCAGATTTGAGCAAAAAGTTGATGTAGATGAGCATAAAAATCATGGTTTTACCTGTTTAGAAATTAGTGTATTGTCACATTCATATAATACCGAGTGTTTATCTGATCTTATTTTGTTTCCTAAGTTTAAGTCCAGGATAAAGACGTTACTAACAATATTTGCTATTTGTCATTAGTTAAGTGAGGCCACATTTGAATGTTGCAATATTTACTTCATTGTGTCTGTGTACTGTTCATTTTAGTTGGAATTGTATATTTAATATGTGATATTTGGAGTAAATAAAACTTGCAGTGTTGTAAATGTTATTTAATAAATAATCACGTGCAAATGATATGTACAATGACTAGAACTAGATCAAATTCAGTTCAATCTAATCCAAGGTGAATTCAGCCTAACTTGATTACATCGGGAAAGACACACAGGCTACTGAATTAATTTTCTATGGTTGCCTTCCAACCCTAGAAGTTTATTCTTCACTGTTTTGGAAATGAGAAGGTCAAGGTGTTGACAAGGTCATGTCTCCTTTTGTGTATGCGGGCGGGGTCTTGTCGAGCTCCTGGAGGCTGCTGTGGTCCCTGACCTTCCTGGGCTTCTGCCTGCCCCCAGCCTGTCTTCATTACCCAAGGCCAGACGTCCATCTCCTATGACGGATGTCAGGATGTCAGTCACTAGCTTTGGAGTGCAACCTAGTTCAGTGTGAACGCCACCTAACTTTATTATTACATCTGCAGAGACATTGTCTCTAAGCAATATTCAACCCAGTTCACACGTAGACTTGGTCCATCTTCAGTCACTAGTAATAAAGGGAAGAGGCTTTACCATAATTACATTTTAAGATCAGTTCTATCCAGGGCAGATAAGGTTTAATAGGAACTGAAACTTGTATAACTATTCTTTTGGCAGGGCAAGGGGTTGAGCTAAGTTCACAAAGTTTCACAAAGGAGTATGAAATTATAAGTAAAGGTTAACTATGAAAACACATATTTAGACATTTAAAAAGAGTAAATCTTTTGGTGCTGTACTGTGTATTGATTTGTATGTATTGAAAACCAGCCTTGCATCTCTGGGCTGAAACTGACTTGATCATAATGAATGTTTTTTTTTTTTTTTTTGGACTAGTTGTTGAATTCAGTTAGAAGATACTTTATTAGGCGCTTTGCATTAAAAAAAAGAGATAGGTCTGTCTCTTTTACAATGAGTTCCTGCCTGATTTAGGGATGCGTGGATTGCTGTCCTTGTAGAATGAATTTGCTATTGATCCTTATCTTTCTATTTCATAGAAAAGTTGGCTGGGGGCGGGGGTGTTACTGTTTGTTTCGAGTCTTACAGAATTCAGCTCTGAATTCACTGTCACCTGGACTTTTCCTTGTTGGAAGACTATTACATCTTCAATCTCATTGTTATAAGTCTAAGTGGTTTATATCTTCTTGGTTCAGCTTTGACAGCTTGCGTACGCCTCTAGGAATGTATCTACTTCTATATTTTCCAACTTGAGTACAGGTTTTTAAATTAATCTCTCGTAATTGTCTGGATTGCTGATATTTTTTGTGATGTTCCCTTTTTATATCTCAGATTTTGTTGATTTGGACCTTTCCACCCTGGCCTCCCCCCTTTTTTTTTTGTCAAATAGCTAGGAGTTTGTCAATCTTACTGATTTTTTTCAAAGACACAGCTTTTTGTTTCATTGATTCTACCTATACTTGGTTTTTGTCTGATTTGTTGATTTCTGCCCTGATTTTTCTCTCTAGTAGTTTGGATTTAGTTTGTTCCTATTTTTCTACTAGTTAAAGTTGCATCATAATGTTATTTACTTGAACGATTTCTGTTCTTTTTATGTAGGTGTTTAGAGCTATGAATTTTCCTCTGAACACTGCTTTTGTAAGTTAAAGTTTTGAAGACTTGGTATTGCTAACTCACCACAAAATACTGAAGGCTTATTGTACTAACTTACATTTTGATACTCCCCCCCCCTTTTTTTTGTTTGTTACCTGCAGACTCTGATCACTTTTGCCTAAGATAGTTTGCTTTTAGTTAGTTCCTAAGGGGAACATTTTGGTTCCTTTAGGTACTTACTCTAGCATGGTTATTGAAAAGGTCAAGGCCCAGAAGTTTCCGATTCACCACCAGTCATTATTGGTCATGTAATTTAAATTACTAGCATTGTTGTCAAATGTGGGAAGAGCTGTGTTAGCTTCTTCTCTGTGTGATGAGCCGTAGGAGTCAGGAATTTCACTGGCTTTTCTGCAGTGCCTGCCCCAGTGAGCTTGGTGAGCTTGGCGATGGACATGGTTTGCTCTGGTGCTGAGAGGGTCACCATTTGCTGCGCGTGGCTTTCCAGTACTTAGGATGTGGTTAGTGAGGCTGGAAAAGTGGGTCCGTGACTCAGTTCACCTTGAACCCACGGGTTTTCACCCATAACACCGTCTGATCCCAGCCCTGTGGCCCGGCCCTGTACCCTCTCCTCAGCCTTCCTCCAGCGCCGTGGCTCTGTCAGCAGGCCAAGGCCAAGGCCTCTGCCAGTGAACCTGCTGAAAACAAGTTCTAGACACAGAGGTCTAAAGCAAGCGCCCCTCCTGTGTGTGCAGCCTGACGGTCCTGATGGTCACAGGGGCAGGTTTAGAGGTGAGGAGGCTTGTGTTCTTAACACGCTGCTCTGGATGTTGACAGAGCCTTTCCCTTCCCTCCGTGTGAAGCCAGCTTGGGCTGTGTGGTGCCAGATAGCAAGCGTCCCTCCAGTACCAGTGTACAGTGGCAAAGGTTTCTGTTTCACTCATGTGACATAGTTATCTCTGGCAAGCGCCTGGGATTCCTGGCCCAGATCTCCAGCAACAAGAAACTGGTTGCCCCTGCGGCTGGGAGTTTTCTTGTCAGATGACTTTTGGCTTTTCTGGGAGAGCTCAGGACGCATCTCAGTGGTGACATAAAGATGTAGCCCTGTGGGATTGACATGGGAAATGAGCTGTGTGTGAGACTGTTCTCAGCTGAGACTATTGCTAACCACATATAGCCTCCTTCCCTGTGATTCTCACGAAAAACCAGTACCTTGTGAGTCTCTCTAGGATTGGGAGGCTACTTAGAGCATGTCTGAAAGTGATGCCTTGCCAGGTGAACAGCACGGTCCACCCCGGGTAGAGTCGGGAGCAGCAAGGGCGCTGTGCCAGGCCCAGGCTGTGGTGGGAGGGGCACTGGCAGGGGAGTCGCATAGCACGGCCGGGCAGCCCTGGTTGGCGCTATGGGGAGATGTGCACCTGTGTCGCCCAGGACCTTGAAAGGTGACTCTGCTTGGACACAGAGTCCTTGGAGACCGAAGCATGCTAACGTGACATGATTGGGGTGTGCCCTCGTTCATAGCACTCCTGCCCCATAAGGAGAAGGGGCAGTAGGTACGTACGGGGGGGCAGCCACGTGAAGACAGGGCGGAGGCAGCTTTCCGCAAGCCAGGGAGAGGCCTCGGAGGAGCGATGCCTGCTGACATGCAGCGCTCAGACGCCCAGCTTTCAGGGAGGCGAGAAAATAAAATAAAAGGCAGTGATTTAAGCCACCGTGTGTGGCACTTGGCTAAGGCGGTCCCGGACGATGACGCGAGTGGAACTGACCCCCACGTGACAGGAGAGCAGCAGGCTGCTGGCATGGGCGCCCGGGTGGGCGCGGGCCGCGGCTTCGCGGGAAGCGTCGGAGGCCGTGGCGCTCACGGGCAATCGCAGCTTTTCAGGTGGCCCCCGTGGGAAGGATTGCAGTGCGAGGCCAGCTAGGCCGGGCGGAAGAGTTGCCGCGACCGTGTGTCAGTCAGGTCCGCCGGGTGCGGTGCTGCGCCCCTGGGATCCCGGTCACGGGAGAGGCTGCGGGTAGGGGAGCCCCTGAGGCCGGTCCTGGGCAAACACATGAGGCCGCCGCATGAAAAGGGGGGGAAAGCGATGGGGGGCGTGGCTCAAGTGGCGGGGGCGTGGCTCAAGTGATGGGGGCGTGGCTCAAGTGGTGGGGGGCGTGGCTCAAGTGGTGGGGGGCGTGGCTCAAGTGGCGGGGGGCCACCTAGCGCGCGTGGCACCCTGCGCTCAAACGCGGGTACCCACCGCGGCCCCGCCCCCGCGCCCTTGAGGGGAAGGGGCTGTGCGCAGTCGATCCCAGCGCCGCCCATGGGGCACGGCGCACCGAGAGAGCCGGCCTGGGCCTCGGGATCCCCACCGTTCCCAGGCCAGTGCGTTCTGCCCACTCGATCGGGTCCGCGGCTCCGTGAGGATTGGGGAAGAGCAGACAAGGAAGGAGAAACCGCCCGAGCCTCGTTGATAGGACGCGGGCTTCCCACCGCGCAGCCTCGGCCGAGGGTTTGGAAGAGCAGCGCGCGGGAGCGGCCTTCCCGGGGGAGGGAGCCTAGTGCCGGCCCCCCGCGCCCGCTTGGCGTAGGAAGGCGCGGGCCCACAGGCGCTTCGGGGCGGAGGGAGGGCCCGCAGAGCTCGATGGAGCTGGGGGGGGGGGCGAGGGGTCAGAGTCTCTCCGCACCCCCAGCAGAAGCGGCCTGATGGCGGGAGGCCTGAGACCCCGGCCAGGGAGGAGCGGTCGGGGTGTCTCCAGGCTCTGGCCTCGATGGTCCTTTTTCAGTTCGATGTACAGAGAGGTTTGGGTCCAGCACAGCGGGTTAGGAGGACAGCGCGTCGTGATCCGTGTCGCCCCGACGCCACCCCGCCCTCACGTCATCTCGTGCCGTTTCCGAGCGCGTGTACTGAGTACTGTGACCGGGCCTGCCCGCTCTCTCCCTCCCGTCCTTCACCCCCTCCCTCGGGGCCGCACGGAGGCTCCAGGAAGCTGGTTGGTGCCGCCCGGGGGGCCCGCGGGTCCCCTTGGCCGCCTCTCCCTGGTCAGAGGGTGGCTCTGGAGAGAGCCGTGGGCTCGCCCACGCAGAGTGGCCACGTTGGGGTCGGTGTCTCCTCTGAACGGTGCAGAGCCCGCTTCCGACACGGTGCCGTCAGCGATGGCAGAAAGGAAAGAAGACACAGGCAGGAGCGGGAGGGGCAGAGTCCTGCACCCCGCAGTCACCGTACCCCCCCCCGCCGGGAGCACCCCAGCTGGGGGCCCGTGCCCTGCTCCCCACTGGCCGGCTGCGGGGCAGGGGCACCAGCGTGAGCCGGGCTCGTTCCCTGGACTTCCCTAGCTTCCCTGCCGCCTCCAGATGCTTCCAGATGCTTCTCGGCATGTGCACCGAGAGGACTTGCTCCGCTGGAGCCTCGCCGAGCAAAGCCAGGCAGTTACCCCACTCGCCGCCCTGGTAGTGAGGGGTGAGCTGCTCACAGGCAGGGGGGGGGGTATGGGGGTGGGAACGGCAATTGCATGACGCGTTTCCAGACAAGAACCGTCCGTGTGGTTGGGGCCAGGAGAGGCGAGGCGGCTAAGGGGGGGGCTGAGGGGGCTGAGGGCGGGTGTGCAGGAAAGCGCTAGTTTCTATGGCGCCCTGATCTACCGCTGCTGCACCTCCAGTGTGTAACACAGCCCATGGCCCAGAGCCCGGCTGCAGTGGAAGTGAACACAAGGCAAACGGGAGCACCCAGAGACGCAGACGGGAAGGGCTGGCCTGTCACCTCAGTGAGCGGGCCCTTGAGGGAGCTGACAGCCTGGATCCCATGTGCACTTGAGTCCCGACAGGCCTGCGGTACTGATGGCCGAGGCCGGGGGGGGAACCACGCCTCCCAAGTAGCCCTGCAAAGGGCCGTCGGCCTTCACCCCAACCCCCACCCGTCGCGGGGAGCCCTGCTGTGCGCAAAGGAACCCACCGTCCTGAGCAGCAACTCCGCCTGCAAGACCAGAGCAATCCAGATGGCTGGGGCTGGAGCCCTGACGACCCTGCTCCCAGGCCTCACGGCTGAACGGCCCCACCTTGCTCCCGTGGCCGGCTGGGCCCACGCGTGTAACGCACGGACCCTCTGGAGGGCAGGCTCGCCGGGCGTCGGACCCTAGCGCTCTGCGCCCGAGCGCAGGAGCCCGCCACTGCAGCCGGCCGCGCAGACCCGCACTGCCAACCTCTGGCCAGATGCTCGGCGGCTTTCAGGAGGTGCCGTGGCCTGGGCAGACACCTGGGCACTGTCCACGAAGGTTTCACGCCAAGCCTAGGACACGTGACCGCGCCTGCCGCCGCGGCCTGCAGAGCGAGGTGTTCCCACCAGGCACGAGTGCGGCCATGGCCGCATGGGGTGATCCTAGGACAGCTGAGGCAGCGTGAGAGACCCACGCCTCTTCTACAGTCTGCCTCCCCAGGGAGGCGGGGCAGTCCTGTGGTGGCTGCAGTTTCCCCAGCAGGACTGGGACGCGGAAGGACGTGGGGTGTCCCCTGTAAAAGAAGTCACAAAATAGATCTGGAACATGATTGAGAAGAAAACGCCCCACTTCCTAAGGCCCTGGGGCAGCTGCAGAGCTCCGCCACATAAATCTATAAATCAACCACTGTGTTCTCAGCGCAATCAGACGCACGCGAAAAGGAATGCGTCCTATGTTTTGAGTAACGCGTTTCAGGGTTTTTACACTTTGGTAAATATTAACAGCTTTACTCCAAATTTAGGAGAACTTTCTGGAGAATCCATTGTTACCTTTACAGTTAAGGAAACTTGGGGGTCAAGAGATTAAAATCCTTGTACAGTGTTCCAGTGTGTGTGGAATTGAGACCCGAAGAGACACAAGATAGGTCTGCCCAACTCAAAGCCCATAGACTAAGATGAAGCAACTCAAGGAGGACACTGTTGCCTTAGCAACCGGCGTCACCTTCCGTATGCCTTTGGTCCTATTATTTCTCTCTCATTACACACACACACACACACACACACGCACACACACGCACACACACACACACGGCTCCTCAAAGTCAGGGTCCCTGCCTTAATCGTCATCGTGTCTTGCATAGAGTTCAGTTTTTAGGCTTTATTGTATATTTTATGGATCAGTGAATAAAGGAAGAAGGAAGGGGCAGAGAAGGGCGGGAGAGGACAGAAAAGAATAAAGAGGAAGCCATCATTTTCACCAAATTCCTTTCGCAAGGAGTTGAGGCGAGCTTGTGTGTGCTCGCCATCTGCTGGAGATGACGAGTACTGCAGTCTACTGAGACTCCAGCAGCTGGCGCCCAGGGTCAGGTTTCCAAAGATTTTGGCTACAGCTACAATCCTGACAACTTTGGACTTGAAATTGCAGAACAGACGGCTTCAAGAGAGCACGGCACGGGTGAATATGTTGTGATCACCGTGCTCCTGGTCCTCCTCAGAGGAGCACTGCAGCAGTCGGTGTGGCAGAGTGTCTCAGGCAGGGTTAGACTGAAGGGGACCATAGGACCATCATGGTTATTAATGCAGCTCCATTTTCCCCTGAACCATATTATGGTTTGTTATAATTGCTGGTTGACCTCACATCTTCAGTAGGTCACACAATGCAGCTTTAAGTTTCTTTGTCCTCCTGCCTTTTAATCAAGTAATTTATACTTAAAATATTTTAAACTTCAACACTTCCATACTGGCAACTCGCAAGAGAGAACCCAGGAAAGATGCAAAACTAGTGACCGTGATCGGGACCTCATCACTCTAGGGGCCCATCTGGTTTCTATGAGACCATTTCTCCAGCTTCAAGGTGCAGCCTGGTCACTACAGGTAATTCTCTTCACGTGGGGGGACCTGTCCTTCAAAGCTTCACTCCTAAGCGATATGAGCCTGGTTTTCCTCAACTCAAGGTGACTGCAAAGTGACCGTGGAGAGAATGGCACAACACATGCAGCAAAACAGTTGAAGCACCTGTTCAGATACACTTGCAGTAGCCCGAAAGCAGGTTGTTTCTAAGGTGAGAGCAACACCGTAACCTTTAGGGTTACTGAGCCTGCCTGCGAGGGATTCGGATCCCTTGGTCCCGCAGAGAAGGCCCAGGCCGCCTCGGAGCCAGCAAGCCCTAATTATATCTCGCTGTGACCTCATCCTCCGTTTTTAGGTTCTCCATCTCCTCAAAGCTCATTTCTAGCTGCTATTACAATGACCTTTCTACAAAGCTAAAGGACTTACCTGTTTTGCATATTTACATTTAAAAAAATTCTGGACATAGCTGTACAAATAGTCAAGTAAGCCCTGAAGAAATAATAGCTATTCTCATCCTGCCTCGTTACAGATGCGGCTCCCAGCTGGTTATATTTCCACTCTGTTTCTTTCTTAGAGCTCATCAATCTTACAAAACTAGTTCTGAACTTGCCTTGCAGGTAGACACGGCCAGTAATCTAAAAGGGAGAATTTGGGGCAAAACGTCTGGAAATCCTATTCAAAGGGAATTTGGGAAGCTTAAATACTTATAGTTAAAGGGAAGACGATTCTATCCTCCCCCCCCCCCCCCGCCATTTCTTCCCAGAACTGGGAGATGCCTGGTGGTGGTCTGGCAGTCACGGTGTGTCCATCCTACAAGGGCGGATGGAAGCCAGGCTTTAGGATGGGGTGAGCCGAAGGCAGAGTTGGGGTCCTATATGATCAGGCGACCGGCAACCCTGAATCGTCTGGGTGGCTTTAAGGAGAGACTTCTTCACTACCTCTGGCTTTCGTTGCATTTGTGAAATGTGTGTATCACTTGCATAAACCCTGTGGGTCTCCCTACTCGACCTAACGGCCTTCCCATTTCCACCTCCCGGGCCTGGAGGTCACGTCGGTCGTTTCTTGGGTGTCACCTGTGTGTGAGACACGGCCGCTGGTTAGAGTGAGGTGAGGCCAGCCCCCCACCCCCAGTGTCCCCGAGACTTAGCTCTTCCCTGTCACCTCCCTTGGGTGGGATGACAAGACAGCTTCCTGGTGATGCACGTACATTTAGCTGATTGGGGGAGGGGAGGAGACTAACAGAACGGTGAGTCAAAGGACCAGGGGTGACCCAGCGCGACAGCCGTACACGCAAGACACTGTGGGAAATGAACTTTACAACTTGTGGGGGGGGGCGGGGGAGGGACAGTGGGAGAAAACAAGGGAGAGAGTACTAACACTGTTCAACCAGAAATGTACTCAGTACCTTTCTATATAACCGCAGCCCCTCTGTGCGTCACCTTTACAGTGACATTACATGAAATAATAGATATACACATTAAATGTCAGTCGTCGCCGTCCAGAGCCCGCAGGTGGCCGTGCTCGACGATGGCCACACGGGGTCGCTGTCCCCTTGGGAATGAGCCGCCTTGCTCCACGGGTCTGGATGGGAGGCAAAAGCGGCCGTTCCGGGACTTCAGAATCCCCCCCTACTCTGCACGCAGCGCTGAGGGGCACCGCTCAGCCCGGCTCAGGAAGAAACGGATCAACCAGGTCAACCCCGGGAGTGGTGACACTGCGCGCGTGGGCAGATAGACGCGGCGGGAATGGGGCTGGGGCTGGAGGCCTGGACGGCGCTGATGCTCTGTGGACTCCTGCCCTGAGGTCTGAGCTGGGCCTTAGACGTGTCCTGCAAGGCTTCACTTGCTCCTTCCTTATTTAGTGCCAGGTTTGGGACTTGAACTCAGGGCCTTTTCCTTCCTGCCCGAGTGCTCCCCCCCCCCTTCAGCTGGCTTTGCTCGAGGCTGGCACTCCACCACCAGCTTTCTGCGGGTTAGGGAGGAGCCCCGTGGACTTTCCCGCCCGGGGGCCGGCTTCGATCTGCCCTCCTCAGACCCCAGCCTCCTGGGTAGCTAGGGTGACAGGCGGGAGCCATTTGGCCCAGGCTCCCGAGCTTCCAGTGTTTGGAGCAGAAGCAGTGGTTCTCACCGCCCTGTCCCTGCTGGGCTGGCCGCCTTCCCCTCCCGCCGGGAGGGCTCCGCGCTGGGCAGCGTTGCCTGCGCAGGGCTTCATCCGGGACAAAGCAGCGGCGGGATTTCCCGGCTTGTGACCGGAGAGCACGCACAGCATCCATGGAGGGGCGGGGTTGACCGGGTGGATGGATTGATCGGGGTGGATGGATGGATTGATTGGGGGTGGATGGATTGACTGGGGGTGGATGGATTGATTGATTGGGGATGGATGGATTGATTGGGGGTGGATGGATTGACTGGGGGTGGATGGATTGATTGGGGATGGGTGGATTGATTGGGGATGGATGGATTGACCGGGGATGGGTGGATTGATTGGGGATGGGTGGATTGATTGGGGATGGATGGATGGATTGATTGGGGGTGGATGGATTGACTGGGGGTGGATGGATTGATTGGGGATGGGTGGATTGATTGGGGATGGATGGATTGACCGGGGATGGGTGGATTGATTGGGGATGGGTGGATTGATTGGGGATGGATGGATGGATTGATTGGGGATGGATGGATGGATTGATTGGGGATGGATGGATGGATTGATTGGGGATGGATGGATTGATTGGGGGTGGATGGATTGATTGGGGATGGATGGATTGATTGGGGATGGATGGATGGATTGATTGGGGATGGATGGATTGATTGGGGGTGGATGGATTGATTGGGGGTGGATGGATTGATTGGGGGTGGATGGATTGATTGGGGGTGGATGGATTGATTGACCGGGGGTGGATGGATTGACTGGGATGGATGGATTGATCGGGGGTGGATGGATGGATTGACCGGGGGTGGATGGATTGATTGGGGATGGGTGGATTGATTGGGGGTGGATGGATTGATCAGGGGTGGATGGATTGATTGATTGGGGATGGATGGATTGATCGGGGGTGGATGGATTGATTGATTGGGGATGGATGGATTGATCGGGGGTGGATGGATTGATTGATTGGGGATGGGTGGATTGATTGGGGGTGGATGGATTGATCGGGGGTGGATGGATTGATTGATTGGGGATGGGTGGATTGATTGGGGATGGATGGATTGATCGGGGGTGGATGGATTGATTGATTGGGGATGAGTGGATTGACTGGGGATGGATGGATAGATGGGTCTGGCAGGGGTGGGGGTGTCCTGGGGCCTCGTCTCGCCTGGCTCCACCGTGTCACCCATGCAGGCCGCAGCCCGGGCCTGGAGGGCATCCGGCCAGGCTCTGAGCAGAGGGCCCCGGAGGTGGGGGAAAAAAAAGCAACGGGCAAGCGCTGGTGGCTCCCGCCTGTCACCCTAGCTACCCAGGAGGCTGGGGTCTGAGGAGGGTGGATCGAAGCGATGTTGCTCCTCCAGAAAGCCGCTGAGTGGGGTGCTGTCTGAGCCCCTGCAAGGCTGCGCTTTGGGGGTGAGCTGGGGGGCTCGGGTGTGGAGCCCCCCTCCCTGCCTGGCCGCCACACCCTGTGGACGGCAGGGGACGCGGACGGCAGGGGACGCGGATGGCAGGGGACGCGGCCGGCCTTGGCGCAGGGGGAGGGCTGGAGGCCGGGTCCCCACCCCCCAGCACTCCGTGCCCCCCACCCTGCCTTTGTGCAAAGCCCGGCTCTGCTGCGCACATCTGGCCCGGCCCAGGGCTCGCTCCAGACCCCGGCGTGGACGGTCCGACGCCCCCTGCCCCCCCCCCCCCCCGCCCTCCATCACCGCGCACCCCGCGGGGACTCAAGACTCAGCCCTGCTGCTTCACCCCCAGAGGTGGAGTCCCTCCAACCAGGCGAGGAGCTGACATCCACCGACACCCCAGAGCAGGGGAGACGCCGTGACAGGCAGGACACCCCAGAGCAGGGGAGACGCCATGACAGGACACCCCAGAGCAGGGGAGACGCCATGACAGGACACCCCAGAGCAGGGGAGACGCCATGACAGGACACCCCAGAGCGGGGGAGACGCCATGACAGGACAGCCCAGAGCGGGGGAGACGCCATGACAGGACACCCCAGAGCAGGGGAGACGCCATGACAGGACACCCCAGAGCGGGGGAGACGCCATGACAGGACACCCCAGAGCGGGGGAGACGCCATGACAGGACACGCCAGAGCGGGGGAGACGCCATGACAGGACACCCCAGAGCAGGGGAGACGCCATGACAGGCGGGACACCCCAGAGCAGGGGAGACGCCATGACAGGCGGGACACCCCAGAGCAGGGGAGACGCCATGACAGGCGGGACACCCCAGAGCAGGGGAGACGCCATGACAGGCGGGACACCCCAGAGCGGGGGAGACGCCATGACAGGATACCCCAGAGCGGGGGAGACGCCATGACAGGACACCCCAGAGCGGGGGAGACGCCATGACGGGACACCCCAGAGCAGGGGAGACGCCATGACAGGCAGGACACCCCAGAGTGGGGGAGACGCCATGACAGGACACCCCAGAGCAGGGGAGACGCCATGACAGGACACCCCAGAGCAGGGGAGACGCCATGACAGGCAGCACGGCTCCCTCGGCCCCTAGGAGGAAAACGAGCACCAACCCAGGGCAGGGCGGGAAGGCCAGGCTCTCAGCACTCCGAGGAGAATGGGTCACCAGCCGCCAGGTCTCGGGTTCCGTCCCCCGCCGTTCTGGTGCTGAAGGCCTTTTCCATCCCGCCCTGTAGAGCTGCCTCTGTCTAGCTTGGATGTGGGCCGTTTGCCCAGGAATCATCTAGAATGACCAGCCAGAAAGAGCTCCGCCCGGCGAGAGAGCAGGACGTCCGTTAGATCCGGTCAGCACAAAGGAAGAGCAAGTGGGGGGACAGGGACAGGGCGGTGGCCGCCCTTGAACTTGAACCAAGTTGAACCAAGAGGTCAGGTCTACAGGCGGGGGGTGGGGGGTGGGAGGTGGGAGGGTGGGGGGGATGGGAGGGTTCCCAGTTTCCACCATGGTGGAGCTGATTCCTCATGACACGTGTGTGTGCGTGTGTGCGTGTGCACCTGCGCGTGCACCTGCGCATGTTCTTCCCCCGGGCAGGACCCTCGAATCTTTGTCCAGACAGGCGCTCTGGGAGTTCCCACGTCGTAAGCCCAGCGAGGCGCGTCACCTGGGACTGTCCCAGCAGCCGGGCCCGCCATGGCCTCGTGAAGTGGGGGAAGGCCCTCGGGGGCCTCGCACAACCCCAAAGCTAGCGCGGAGGGCAGCCCGACGACCGGCTGCTCATCTGCGTCCCAACAGACTGGACACTTGGGTCTACGCCACGTCCCGGACACGGAAACGAATGGCAGCTTTACTCACAGTGGCAAAGCTTAGAGACCACCAGGCCGAGGCCCGTCAGTGAGGGAGCGCCCAGCCCTGGTGGAGTCCCACGGTGGAACATTAGTCAACGCTGAAAAAGAAAGGAGCTGTCAAGGCAGGAAGAGGCCTGGAGGAATCCAAACGTGTGTCATTAAAGGAATCCAGTTGACAATCTCTCTCTCTCTCTCTCCCTGTTTCTCTCTCTCTGTTTCTCTAACACACACACACACACACACACACACACAGAATTCCCTGTGAAAAGGCTGTTTACGGAATGATTCCAACGACACGACGTTCTAGAAAGTGCTAAAGCATGGAGACAGTGGAGAGGTCGGTTGTTGCCTGGATGGGGGGCAGGGGGAGGCGCCGGGCAAGCGAGGGGGGCTGAGGGGCTGGTGGCCGGGGCGTTACCGATGTGACCGAGCGCCAGGCGGGGCGGGGGGGGGGCAAGGCCGAGCCCGGGGCCCCATCAGCCTGACTCACCCCTGCGCCTCTGGGGGGCAGGGGTGCGGGTGGGAAGCCCCCCGTGGGTGGGCGCGCTCGGGGGCCCGGGAAGCCTGTGGCCCGCACCGAGGCTGTGCAGAGCCGCAGAGGGCGGGGGGCCCCTCCCCCGCGGGGGCTTCCCGCCCGGTGGCCCAGGGCCCCGGCGCTGTGACTGACGGGGGGGGGGGGGGGAGCCCACACATGATCCTCCTGCTCTGAGCTTACACGCTGCCGTGCACACCCGCATCCGTCCTCCCTCGCACGCTCACTCACGTATCACCCTAGGCTCACGCTGATGCGCACGTGGGAGCTCGTGTGCCACTTTATTTACGTTGTGCCTGTCCTGGGGCTTGAACTCGGGGCCTCGTGTCCTTGTCCTCGGCACTCGGGCTCTTCACGATCACGCCAGACTCCGCAGCGAGCCGGCCCGGCGCGGCCCGGCCTGGATTCTACGTCAGAAGGAACTATTCGAGGTCCAACCAAGCCTGTGTTCTCCTAGCACCTCCCAAGACAAGGAACCGGGGCTCCTTCAGAAAGGATCATGTGGGGGCTGCAGCCCAGGGAGAGACACGGCCCAGGGGCATCGGGACTGGCAGAGGAAAAATAAGGAGGCACAGACATATATATATACACACACACACACACGCATGGAGCACAGGTGAAAAACAGACAGACCAGTGTGAGCCACTGTGAAACATAATAATAAGCTCCTGTGCTTTAAGCCATGACGTTTGGGGGGGGGGGTAATTTACACAGCTGGTAACAATTAGAGGCAGAAAGAAGAGCCACAGCGTGTGCAAAGGACCTGAGACTCCCCCTTCAGAGAAGGTGGCTGTAACAAACTTCTTAAGGACCAACACTGCCTTTTGTTTTTGTTTTTTTATTTTTTTATGTTATTTTTTATTTTTTTTGCCAGTCCTGGGCCTTGGACTCAGGGCCTGAGCACTGTCCCTGGCTTCCTTTTGCTCAAGGCTAGCACTCTGCCACTTGAGCCACAGCGCCACTTCTGGCCATTTTCTGTATATGTGGTGCTGGGGAATCGAACCCAGGGCCTCATGTATACGAGGCAAGCACTCTTGCCACTAGGCCACATCCCCAGCCCCCCAACACTGCCTTTTGCACTGGCAGAATTTCGACCCCACACAGAGAGATTTTCAACTTACCCATGGACGAGCTACAGAGAATGGGCCCTCAGATGGTGCTGGGTTTTTCCTTTTATTTATATCGTACCAAAGAATCGAACCCAGGGCCCCGCACGTGCTAGACAAGCACTCTACCATGAAGCCACCTTCCATCGTGGTCACATTCAAGTCCCCCTGAAGAGAGGACCTCTCTCCGACTTCCTTAAGAACAAGAGTTCCAACTGGAGTTTCGAAGCCAACGATAATGACCTCGGGACCCAGAAGACACTGGTAGCTGAGGACAAATCGGATTCTTCCAAAGGGTAAAAGAGGAATAATAGGATTTGAGCCAACAAGAATGGATTTTCGATTTACTCTTCATTAACTTCCCTGTGAGCTCTAAGAAGCGAGCTGGGAAACATTCACTAAGATTAAATGTGAAGGAAATAACATGGCCCTGAAATCCATAGTGCCGGCCAGCCTCCCCATTCGGACTACATTTGGGCTTTCGCGAGTGAGGTGCCCGGGGCCTGGCGGAGCCCACGCGGGGCTGAGCCGGGGCTGCGGTCTCATCTCCCGGGCGGAGGTGGACGGGGACTTGCTCTCGGGTGTGGCCGGTCATCGTGACCCAAAGACCAGAATTGCTCTGAGTAGCCGGGCCGCCGGAGGGCCTCCTCCGCTGCCTGGTTTCCAGCACTTTGAGCAGGAAACAGACAGACAGCGCCCACGTCACCCGCGGGGAGCGCGTGGGCGCAAGGAGCGAGGGGGAGAGCCCGCTTCTGCTCCGTGCACGGGGATTCGTGGCCAAGCCAGATTCGGTCATCCAACAATTTTCCTACAGAATGGCGGGGGACGCGTGTCTTTCTCTAGTACAGAATGAAGAGCCCCCCCCCCCGCCCCCCGACCCAGGGAAGGCCAGAATCGGGCGGCCTGTTAGGAGGCTCCACCGCAGGGCTGTGCAGAGCCGGCCGGGCGATTCCAGGCCTGGCCCAGAGCAGTTATGATATCTACCACGTGGCTAGCAGCGGGAGAAACTAACAGGAGTGTCGGTTGGGTGCTGTTGGCTCACGTCTGTAATCCTCATCACATCTGTAATCTCAGGGCCTGACATCTGAGGATGGCGGTGGGAAGCCAGCTTTGGGGAAAGGACTGCGAGACTCTCGTCTCCACTGAACCGGCAAAAAGCAAGCAGCAGAGGTGTGACGGAAAACCAGCCTGAAGCGGACGAAGCCCAGCAGGAGGTGCTCGGCTCTGAGTTCTCAGGGCCAGCACACAAACAACAAATGCAATATCAAAACTGTTCTGTTACCCAACAGCAGTCTTATGTAGCTGGGCTCAAGTTAACCAGCTAATATACTGTCTTGTCCACATTCTAAAAGTGGGGCTATTTGCCCTTCCCACTACCTGTGAAAATCCATTTCCATAAAAACTTGTCAAGTTTGCCACACACACATATTTCTAGGTGGGGTGCCGGCGGAGCAACATGAGGCGCAGCCGGGCGGATGGGCTGAGAAGACAGCCTCCTGGCGGTCTCCCCAGACGTGTGCGTAAGGCAGGGCATTCAGCAATACCCCGTCTCAGCCTGGAGCCCCCCAAAGCCCATGCCCCCGCTCAGAAATGCAACCTCCCAAAGGGTAGGAAGTCTCTTCCTTCCTTCCTTCCTTCCTCCCTCCCTCCCTCCCTTCCTTCCGTCATAGGGCTTGAACTCAGGACCTGGGCACTGTCCCTAAGCTTTTCTGCCCAAGGCTTGTGCTCTGCCGCTTGGAAGCACGGCTCCACTTCCATCTGTTCTGGTGGCTGATAGGAGGTGAGAGTCTCACAGACCTTATTGCCTGGGCTGGCTTCAAACTGTGATCCTCATGGCTCAGCCTCGTGAGTAGCTAGGATTACCGGCGCGAGTCAGCCGCAGTTGGCTGAAGCACAGGTGTGTTGATTTTCCTTAACCCACATCAGGTTCCCAGCATGTGCTCGGTATTTGGCTTCCAATGGGAAGAGAGAGCAAGCTGGGAGATGGCCAGGATCTTCTTGGGGAAACCATTACATTAGGAGAATGAGGAAGAGGTTAGAGAGACCCCGGACAGATGTGTGAGGGAGCATGTCCGTGGCAAACTCAGTTCGTCCTTTGTGGTTATTTACAATACGCTTGGAGGCAAAGCAACGAGGAATGGAGGAGGAGAACGGAGCGAGGCCCAGGCCAATGAAGCAGCAGAGCTGCGTGCTCGCTCCTGCGCACCAGGGGGCGCTGTAGACCCAGGCGTGTTTAGCTGCTTGCCGCTAAGGGCCACAGCCGGGCCGGGGCCAGGGCAGGAAGGTCCAAAGGCATAGAAAGGGGGTTCTTAGGGCCGGTGTGTAGGGCGTGTGAGTCTCAGCATTTTAAAACGCCATGCACGCATTACCTCACTGAAACCGAGACAGGCCTGTGGGTCTTCCACAGAGTGCAGATCCCGTCTGTTCTCACGGGTGAAAGGTTTATTACGGCAAGGGCTCGAGGAGGCCGTAATAGATCCTGGGACGTCGTTCACCCTATTGTCCAGCGCACCCCTTGATCCCGCAGGCAGATTCAGAGGCTGTCAATCTCATCAGGGCTAGGAAGGGGTCTGGCTTGTCACCAGCCTGCCCCCCTCAAACAGGCACACAGTGTGTTCCCCAAGCCGCCCCGCTAGCAAGCCTGGGAAACCCGAGGACCAAGTCCTCCTCACACTGGGGGTGGGGGGGCGCCTTGCGGGCCTGGAGTCCCCGGCTGCGCATTGGGGGGTCCTGGCAGCTGGGGTAACTCGACCCCCGCACAGCCAGGTTCTTTTCTTTTCCTGGACAAGATTTATGGGGTGTGGTTTAGTCTTGCCGCAGACAGACATTCCCAGGAGGGCCCCGGGGACTCCTGGGGAGCATAGCCTCACTGTCCCCCCACAAGTCCGCTTGGAGGTGGGGGTTTGGAGAAAGCTGAGTTGATATCCAGGGGAAAGGGAGTTTGTGTGAGATGGGGGGGGGGAGGGGCAGAGACAGCAGCCCAGTGCAGAAGAAGGCCTCTGTTTGCGTTCAGAAAAAAAGACAAAACAAAACACAAACGGATTGAAGTCCTTGCTGCCTCTCTTACTTGGCTGTGTGCTCCCAGACAGGCCACCAAACCTCTCTGAGCCTCAGTTTTTGGTTCTCTCTCTGTTTTGTGTGTGTGTGTGTGTGTGTGTGTGTGTGCGTGCGTGTGTGTGTGTGTGTGTGTGTGTGTGTGTGTGTGCTGGGGCTTGAACTCAGGGTGCCATCTCTTAGCTGTTTTAAGGAGGCTGGCACTTGACCATTTGAGCCCCATGTCCACTTTCAGCTTTCTGATGGTTAATTCGAAGGGAAAAGCCTCATGGAGTTTCCTGCCGGGGCTGGCTTCAAACCCCCATCCTCAGACCTCAGCCTCCCAGGTGGCTGGGATGACAGGTGTGAGCCACTGGTGCCCAGCAGTCTTCTCGCCTATCAGAAGAACGACGAGAACTCCTTCATAAGGCTATGGTGAAATCACATTAAGCACAGAGAAATAAGTCAGTCATTGTCATTGCAAGGGTTTTTTTTCTTTTTAGTTGATTTCTTGCTATCCTAGAGCCGGAGAGCCGCCCTGCTGCTGCTTTGCTGACACTCCTGCTCGGTGGAAACGAGGCCGGGCCGGGATGCCAGGGCGGAGCGGAGCTAAGGGACGCGAACCCCCCCCCCCGCGAACCCCCCCGCGAACCCCCCCCCCGCGAACCACCCCGCGAACCATCACGGGAACCACCCCGCGAACCACCACGGGAACCACCCCCGCGAACCACCCCGCGAACCACCACGCGAACCACCCCGCGAACCACCCCGCGAACCACCCCGCGAACCACCACGAGAACCACCCCGCGAACCACCCCGCGAACCACCCCGCGGACCACCACGGGAACCACCCCGCGGACCACCACGGGAACCCCCCCCCCCCCCGCGAACCACCCCGCGAACCACCACGCGAACCACCCCGCGAACCACCCCGCGAACCACCACGCGAACCACCCCGCGAACCCCCCCCCCCG
Source organism: Perognathus longimembris pacificus (assembly GCF_023159225.1). Classification (NCBI taxonomy): domain Eukaryota; kingdom Metazoa; phylum Chordata; class Mammalia; order Rodentia; family Heteromyidae; genus Perognathus; species Perognathus longimembris. Next base: position 4,484,000 of record NC_063168.1, on the reverse strand, counting down.
GAACCACCCCGCGAACCCCCCCGCGAACCCCCCCGCGAACCACCACGGGAACCCCCCCGCGAACCACCACGGGAACCACCCCGCGAACCCCCCCGCGAACCACCCCGCGAACCACCCCGCGAACCACCCCGCGACCACCCCGCGAACCACCACGCGAACCACCCCGCGAACCACCCCGCGAACCACCACGCAAACCACCCCGCGAACCACCCCGCGAACCCCCCCCCGCGAACCACCCCGCGAACCACCCCGCGAACCACCACGCAAACCACCCCGCAAACCACCCCGCGACCCGTCACCGCACCTCCTGCCGTCTCCCGCTCTCTGCAGGACGACTGGGGGTTGCCTCGCTCGCCTTCCTCCACCACCAGCCGGGTGGAAGGGAGGCTGGCGGGGGCACCGGTGTCTTGCTTCTGTCCACCACGATGCGGTGCCATGGCTGTTTTTAAACAAGGACTTCAGGTTACTTTCGAGAGTGCAGACGCTCAGCCTGTAGGCACCCAAAACTTGCTTCGGGGGAAACGTCTTTCTATGCAGACACCCCGCCCCAAAGGGCTTGGGGGGTGTCCAAAGGCTGGTTCGAATGTCCTGCAGATTAGATGGAGTCCTCCTTGTGCACATGTATGTGTGCATGTGTGTGTGGGGGGATGGTGAGTGTGTAAGCGTGCGTGCACGTGTGCCAGTACTGGGGCTCTTGCTTGGCTTTTTAACTCAAGGCTCTACCAACTTGAGACAGGCCTCCACTTCCTGCTTTTTGCTCCTTAATCCAAGTCTCTCAGACTTGCCTGCCCAGACTGGTTTTGAACCTGGATCTTCCCATCTCAACCCCCTGGGAAGCTCGGCTTCCAGGCAGGAGCCGCCGCTATCGGACTGGGTGGAGTCGTTCTTGCAGTGAGGATCTGCTGCTACTTGCCCAGGGATCCAAGCGGCTCCGTCCTCAGGAGCTCGGGTTCAAGCCCGGCTCCCGCTTCCAGCCCCACGCCCATCCTGCGCGTTGTGCTGGGGTACACCTACGAGAAAGGCCCACTGGGGAGTTTGGAGGAGCCGCAGCTAGAAGCCTGGACCGTGGACTTCTGTCTACACCACATCTGTCCCCCACCCTGGGGGGGGGGTCACCGCTGCAGCCTCCCCCGGAGGACTCTCCACTCCTACGACTAGAGTCATTCCACCCCAGGTTCTCCTTTCCTGAAGCCTAATTGGTTCTGCCCTTATGTCAGTGGGAACGTCATGATCTTAGTCAAAAGCAGCTAGGGAGGGAAGACAGCCTGCTTGATGGCTTCCATCTCCGCCCCACAAGGTGGGTCTTCAGGAAAGACCCGACGAGAGACCTGATCCTGTGCAGTCACCCCCAGCCTAGGCCTTCCAACGCCCTCTAAGAACAAAGGGAAAGCTGGTGGTGAATGTGCTCTTCATTTGACTATGCCTGCCTAGACAAGAAATAGCTCTACATTACTCACCTAGGGATCATCTATTTCTCCTCCATGGGGAGGAACAGAACAGGGGGAGGCTGTGGAGGGATGGAGGGATGGTGGGATGGAAGGAGGGATGGATGGATGGTGGGACGGAAGGATGGAAGGAGGGATGGTGGGATGGAAGGAGGGAGGGAGGGATAGATGGATGGGCTTTCACACAGCAAATTAAATCCACAGTAGATCCTGTGATAAGCTCATGTCCTGACTACTCATTGGGTAACGGCTGATATGGAAAAACAACAAAAGGAATCCATGTTTATGTTCTCCCCCAGCAAAATGCATATCCAATTTCAGAGAACTCAGAATAGCTATAGATTGAAGGACAAAGTTTCAGCAAGTCATCAAGGTAAACCACGTTTTTGCAAAATTGCCACAGAATGGCAAGTGTCCTCATGTCCTTGTGTTCCTTAAACAAAGAATGTTATGGTTTTATCTCATTTGTTTCGAGGCCCGTATTTTATACATGTATTCCTCCCCCCCAATCTGATCTGAGGAATAGAAGAAGCGAAAGGGAAAGTTAGGTCATGTTGTCAGATGTATAGATTCCCAAGTAGCAGTTACCCAGAGGAGGAAACACGGCACAGTGTAACCAACAGGCGTTCCATCTAATTCTCATTTAGCACTTGGGATTTTGTGTTTTATTTATCTGATCCCTGGATTTTAATGCTTCCTTAAAGTCGCTCCATGAAGACCAGCGCCTCCTCCAGGACACACCGGCTGTCTGTGGATGCTCCCTGGGTCCATCGCCTGAGAATGGGGGCAAGTTACCCTACTGGGCACGCAAAGCACCCCCCCCACCTCCCCCCACCCCTTCCTTGCTGTGTTTTATGGTGTATCCTTTCACCTGTTATCTAGCGCAAACCATCCAGATTTCACCACACAGAACTGTGACGATGCACTGTTGTGTTTGTTTCTGGGGGGGAGGGGAGGATAGCAAAGCACCACAAACTAGATGATTGAACAACAGAAATGGGTTCTGTCGGTTTTGCTGTCGGGAGTCTGAGACCCAGGTGTCAGCAGGGTTTGTTCCTTTTGAAGGACTGCACGAGAAGGGACGACTTACGGTGGGCCTTTCCCAGGGGCTTATAGATCAGTGACCTCATGCTCGCGAGGCTGTGTGTGTATGCGCGCGCGTGTGCGCGTGTGTGCACGTGTGCGTGTGCTCATTCTGCCCTTTTCATAAGGCAATCATAATGGATAGGCGCCCACCTTACTCCAACATAAATGCATTTCAACTAATTACATCTACAATGCCTCCATTTCCAATTATATATATACATATATATATAATTAAGTAGCACTAGGAGTGTATGAGTCAGCTTTCCATTATTCTAATAAGGCGTTTGAGAAACTCCACCTAGCATGAGGTAGGGTCTCTCTTATCTGGTAGTTCTGGAAGTCTCAAGCCACGCGTGGTGGATCCCAGCTTGGGTTGTCTGTGGTGAGGCCGTACATCAGGAGAGGCCCTGTGTGGTGGAACAAAACCACTCACCTCATGACCTGGACACAGAAATGAAGTACAAAAGACTGACATCTCTCCATCCTCTCAGAAGCCACCGCCCTGGTGACCTACGTACACCCTTCCTCTCACGCCACCTCCAAAAGCCTCTCACCACCTCCCAAGGGCCGCAGGCTAGACCCAAGCCGCAACACATGGACACTGGGGAACATTCCAGACCAAACAATAGCAGACAAGGGCTAGGACTCCAACCTGTGCACTTGCAGGGCACACAGAGCAGAATTAAGACTATGCTACAGGACTGAGGACTGGGGAGGACCTCCCAACCCAGCCTCCCTTCCTCTGTCGGGGTACAGTTCTTTCTGCCTTGCCCCCCAAGTGTCCGGAACTCCCCCAGAAACCTGTCGCTTTGTGTTTGAAGATGGCCTGCAGAGGTCTCCTGTGGCGGCAAGCCGCTGGACAGAGAGGCACCCATAGCTCGGTTCAGCCCGTTAGCGTGGGGGCTCCCGGCCTGTCCAATTCCACCCCAAATGTGCTATGGAGTAGGACTTCATGTCCATCCTCTATTCCTCCCAGCACCCAGGAGGGAGGCTGGATCGGTCAGCAACGCGACAGGGCGTCAGCGAGGGCTGAGGGGCAGGGGAGCCGCCCAGCCGGAGGCTCCCACGGCTGAGAACGCGCTGTCCCCACTGACAACGACGCGACACTAAGACCCCGGTGGCCACAGACGCACCGTCACGCGACGAGAAGCATGAACACTGCATGGTAATTGTTTTTCAGTTATGGCTGAGTTTCCTCGTTAACATTCCCCCCACTGGAAAGGATTTTGTTTTTTAATTTAAATTGTATTGTAAAGGTGATATAGAGAGGGGTTATAGGTCAGGTCATGAGGACATGTCTTTTTGAACAGTGTCACCCCCTCCCTCATTTTCTCCCACTTTCCCCCTCTCGACCCCTCTCTCCCCAAGTTGTAAAGTTAATTTCCAACATAGTGCCCAGTGAGTGTCACTGCTGAATTTTCCTACCCTTTCTGTGATTCCCCTTCCCTTCCTCAAATCAGATAAATTTAAATATAAGACAAAGATTACAGAAATTAAAAAAAAGTGACATCAGAGGATAAACCAAAGGGGAAAAAAGAAAGAAGAAAGAAATAACTGCAAACAGCACAATAAAAATCCCCTTGTTTCCATTTCTTGGAGTTCATTTCAGTAAGCTTTATTTTAAATGTGCATATGCAGATCACTATTGAGCCCTTGTGGTCCTCTACTAAGAATATCCGAGACATATTCTAGTTATTACAAATGAGGGAAACCATGCAGCCCGTTTCTTTGGGTCTGGCTTACTTTGCTTAATACAATTTTTTCCAAGTCTCTATTTCCTTATGAATGAGACAATGCCATTCCTTCTGATGGAAGCATAGAATTCCATTGTGTATATGTACCACATTTTCTGGATCCATTCATCCGCTGAGGAGCATTTGGGTTGTCGTAGCTATCCTCACTGATTTTTGAATGTCTGTTAAGATGAACCTGTCAATGTATTCCAAAGAGCACTACAAATAAAGATGGACAATCCATGCGTTGGGTAGGTACAGTTTTGGAATTGACAGCTAACGGGCATAGGAGACTGTTGCGGGGAACGGCAGGTAAGTGGAGATGGACAGGAATTGCACTTAGAAAGATCCAAAGAGAAAAATCAAACACCCTTGATTTTTTGGTTCCAAGTGGCATATGCCTGTGATGCTGGCAAAATTAGAGGTGGTCGTCTGGAAGATCACAGTTCAAGACCAGCCTGTGCCAAAAGAAAAAAAAATGCTCAATCGACGTCATCTCAGTAGAGAGAGCATGTATGTGGTGCGTGACACATACCTAGCGTCTCAGCTCGGGCAAGCTACAGAAGGGTTGTGGCCCAGGCTGAATTCAGGCAAAGAAACAAGAACACGTCTCAAAACGGAAGCACAGAAAGAGCTAGAAGCATGGCTTAGGTAGTAGAACTCCCGCCTAACATGCACAAAGCCTGGATTCAAACCCAGTTACCACCAGACAGAAAAAGAAAGGAAGGAAAGAAAGCAAAGGAAACTAGATCAAAGGCAGCCGTATTAGAGAAAGCGGGGCGGGGGTGGGGGGGGGACCAGAAAGACCTGGTTGGAATCTTGAGGAGCATTCTGCCTGGGTGACACCGGACAACACCTCCTACCTGATCCCGGTGCTCGTCCTGTTGCCTCTGTGAGGAGCTGTTAGAGGGGAACACCCAGCAGGTGGCTCTGCTGTCACTCAAGATTTCCTCCTTCTCCTTGCATCCTGCCAGCAAGGCGACCCCAAAGGAGCACAATGGGGACCTGCTAAGGGAGCCCCAGGGCTTCCAGAGCAGCCAGGGGCCGGGGCAGGAAGGGAGGGGAGGGCGCTGCAGGCCGGGCCGGGTACACCTGGGCTGGAGGGATGAATGGCCGCCTTGTGGAGCGGCCCTCCAGGGTGCCTGGCTCCGCAGCCCTGCGCCGGGCATCAGCCGACACCCCACCACGCCCTGGTTCGTTTTAAATTCTTTTTTCTTCTTCTTTTCTTTTGGCGCCAGTCCTAGGGCTTGAACTCGGGGTCTGGGCGCTGTCCCTGAGCTTTTGTTTTGCTCGGGGCTAGCGCTCCGCCCCTCGAGCCACGGCGCCACGGCTTGGATTGTTTTTGTTGGTTAGGACAGGGTCTTCTTCCCTACCTAGGCGTGTGCCCGAGCCCCCAATCTGCCTCCTTTAGGCTTCTTGTAGTCCCCGGAAGCTAGGATCAAGGGCACACACCACTTTCCTCTGGCCTTGAACCACGATCCTCCCAACCTCTCCTTAGCTTAGACTGTTAAGCGCTCCTACCTAGGAGTCTAGGGAGGCCACTGTGCCTAGCTGTGTGTTGGGAAGGGGACGGTGAGCTTTTCTGCCTGGGCTGGCCTTGAACCACACTTCTCTCCCAGGTAGCCAGTATTACAGGCCTGAGCGGCTGGTCCCCGGCCTCGAGACTCCAGCTGCTTTGGCACAATAGCAGTTGTGAACTGAACACTGAGGGATGCATCTGCCGCAACGTGTCCCAGGGTCAGACTTGCGAGATGAAAGGCGGGGCCTGCTGACCCGCTGTCGCCGCCATCTTTTGGGGTCTGTTTCCACTCATGTCCTGTTCTATGCAGCCAGTGCACCTGCTCGGCACACCTCAGGTGGGGGCAGTTAGAAGGAAGCCCCTAGGCCATGGCTTCTGACACGTCCTGGGATCCATGTGCACCGGAGCCTACTCGGTCCAGATTGTCTATCAGCTTGACCTCAGCACCCTCTTCCCTTCCCTGTGTTAGCCCCTATTAATGATCCCTGCAAATGAGCCAATTCTACAACTGGCAAGAAACCTGACTTCTGCAGGTGGCCACGAGACCACCCCCAGCGCTGCCCTGGCCTCCTGTCCCCGAGAGGCCCTGCTCATAAAACACGGGCTCTGTTTCTCCACGCAGACGCGTATTCCCGAAGTGAATGTGTCACCACCTTCTCTGCGGTCCCCACCTGACGGGTGGAAGGCAAAACCACAACGACTCGCAGACCCGGCGGCCAGAGCCGTTGGTTTTAAGGAACACGCTCACATTTGCAGAGCTGCGGAGACTTCTTTACTTTCCACCGATGAGAATCGCGTTGCTCTCGTAGCATTTGGCCTAAACATAAGTAAGCCTACGTTAAGATTCACACTTGAGAAGTGTGACTAACGTAACTCATTCAACCCCTTTAGGAAAAGAGGAAACGTGCAAAGTTCAGTAGAGTTTCTAGGGCATTCATTCAGGAATGAATTGCCAGTTTTTATGCCCCATTAGACTAACCTTCCCAAATCTCTTTAGGAGCCATTCCTAAAAGCAGGACTTTATTACCAGTCTGGAGCCCATTTTCTCCATGACGCGTGATGGAAGGGAACATTCCTTTCCTGGAATAGTCAAGCACGTACGATACCGAGGCCTGCCCAGTGAGTGCACGCTGGCGGGGGGTTGTGATGCTTCCGAGGCGTTGTAGTGCAAGGGGCGTGAGGAAGATGCCGGAGAAGAACTGGAGTGTCACAGGACCTGGGGTAATTTAGTCTGGGAGGGAGCCTGATCCATGGCTGCCCAAATTCATGCTCATCACACAGAAGATTCTTGGAGGGAAAGAGAAGCCAAGTCCCTTGTAAGCCCGCCACCTCAGCCTAAGGTGGACATTTTTAGTTCCTTTTCGGCATGGTATTTACACTGCTGCGATCAGGTTCTACGACTGGAGAGTAGTCACGTTATTTTGATAGCGGGTCCTGAGACAGTTGTTTTCCTGATTCTGTATGTGTGGTCCTGTTTAAACCGGGTTCCTTTATTTGTTCAGGCAGCTGATACTTTGCGGAGGGCTGGGGGGGGGGGCGGGGCTGAGTGTCCTGGGGTGCACAGCACAGAGGAGCATTGTCCCTTTCAATGCACAGCCTAGCTGCAACTCAGTAACGGAGCTAACAGGCATGTGTGAGGAGAAGCTTCTGGAAATTTCTGAGTGAAGAAGGGTACCAGCAGGACATGGTGCTTGCTGGGCAGGTGCTGTCACTTGTAAAAACGGTTTCTTGGACCCCAGAGCGGGAAGAGCCGCGCAGCGAGCTCGTGCAGGAGGGCGAAAGGGCGGCTTGGATTGAAACCGGGGAGGGGGTGTGTGGACAGCTGCGTCTCCAGAGCTTGCTGGGGCGTGTAACGGAGGTTAGGGGGAAGGGGGTGCGGGATGGTTGACGGGATTATGGTGTGAGTAACTGGGTGAGTGAAAATGAGAGCGGTGGTTAGAGGTGAACTCGTGCTCTGTTGTAGCTGAACACGATGCTCTTTGGGCATCACATGGAGGAGTCAAACTTGCAGCTGATTGAATGAGTCCGAGGCCCCGTGCTGATTATCTAATGGGGGAGTATTGATCCGTGGGTCGCATTTAAGGCTGTGGAGATGGACGGGTCACTTGGAGAGACAGTGTGAATGGAAAACAGAAAAGTCCCATGTTCTCACAGAGCAGCCTAATTTCCAAAAGCTCTCTGTGCAGGGGCTGGCAGTGTAACCTAGTGGCAGAGTGCTCGCATACATGAAGCCCTGGGTTCGAGTCCTCAGCACCACATATACAGAAAACGGCTAGAAGGGGCGCTGTGACTCAAGGGGCAGAGTGCTAGCCTTGAGCAAAAAGAAGCCAGGGACGGTGCTCAGGCCCTGAGTTCAAGTCCCAGGACTGGCATGAACACAAAACAAACACAAAAGCTCTAAGTGCAATACCCAGCACAGGCTCTCTGCCTCCCCCAGACAACGAGCGTGTGTGAGACCGGGTTCAGGTCCCCTGTCAGCTCATTTTTTTGTGAGGGGAACTATTCTATTCTGGAACCTCTTACACTTGTGGAAACACTGTTCTACACTTGATCCATGAGATGACAGGTTATGCACTACTAAATCTAACTTTAAATCATGTAGTACATATACTTAAATTATCTAACCACTTCACGTAATAAAAAAAATTTGCGAGAGATGATCTTTAAAGTTGGCGAACATTTTTATGCCATTCTGTGTTCTCTCTCTCTCGCTTTTGTTTTTGAGACAGGATATTGCTATAAAGCCCTTGCTAGTGTTAAAGTCACAATCCTCCTGTCTCAGCCTCTACAGAACCGGGGTTATGTGTGTGCACTATTACACCCTGCTCTGTTATACGTACATTTTGGATCTTCTTTTTACCAATGGACTTCTATTCAAGTCTGTTTTTAATTTCCAAGTGCTTAGAAAATACTATAGCCTGAGGACATAATCAGTATGATTTCATTTCCTTTAAAGTTTTTGAGTATTGTTTTCTGTCTCAGCATATGATATATTTCGTTGAATTTGTGAATACTTGAAAACCATGTGTTTTCTGCAGTTGGGAGTTGGAGGCTGTCTGTAAGTGTCCATTACATCTTGTTGGCTGATGGTATTGTTGAGATCTTCTCCACTTTTGCTGATTTTCTTCTAGAAATTCTATTTTTTTTTTTTTGTACTTGAACTTAGGCCTTCACACTTTTTTTTTTTTTTTTTTTTTTTTTTGGCCAGTCCTGGGCCTTGGACTCAGGGCCTGAGCACTGTCCCTGGCTTCTTCCCGCTCAAGGCTAGCACTCTGCCACTTGAGCCACAGCGCCGCTTCTGGCCGTTTTCTGTATATGTGGTGCTGGGGAATCGAACCTAGGGCCTCATGTATCCGAGGCAGGCACTCTTGCCACTAGGCTATATCCCCAGCCCCCTTCACACTTTTTGTTGAGCTTTTTTGCTCATGGCTAGTACTCACCACTTGAGCCATACCTCCAGTTCCAGCATGTTGCTGGTTAATTGGAGATAAGAGTTTCTTCGATTTGCCCCGACTGGCTTTGAACTATAATCCTTAGGTCTCAGTCTCCGAAGTAACTAGGACTATAGGTGTAAGCCATCGGCACCCAGCTCTTTGTAGAAATTCTACAAGTTGCTGAGAGAGAGTATTGAAGCTGCCAATTATAGTTGTGGATTTTTATACTTTCCCTTTTTGCTCTATTAGTTTTGCTTCATTTTGAGGCTCTCTTATTTGGTATGTCCATCTTTAAAATTGTTATGTCTTCCTAGTTCTCTGGGACCCATGTTGCAAAGGTTGGATTTTGGGGTTTTGTCACATGGGTCCTTGACGCTTGGTTATTTTTTCCTCCTTGTGGAAGAAAACTGTTTTCTTTTTTTGTTGTCAGGATTGGGTTCAGCCTGGCAGTACTTCTTCAAGCTCACCAACTTCCCCCAGTAACTCACCCTCCATCGCTGAGCTCAGACAATGCAGTGCCTGAAAAGATATTTGTAGTTATGGGTTTTTCCATCTTGCAATTTCTAATTAATTTTTCATAGATGTAGTTCTGTTTCTTTTTTAACAATGAGCTTGTGTTTTATTTTGTTTGTCTGATTTAAAATTTTTTATGGTTATTATAAAGGGTATGTAGAGAGGAGTTGGCTTCTGTTCTTTTACTGAGATGTAAATTTTTTTTTTCCTTTCTACCAATAGGATTTCTGGAGCAATTTGATAATGGCTACTTTAACTTCCGTGTTGAATAATCCTCAAATCTGATTCATGCCAGGGTTGACAATCAGGTTTGTTTTTTGGTTTTATTTTTGTGTTTTTCCTTTCTTTCAAGTTGTGATTCTTCTGGTTTGTCGTATGGCTAGAGTTTGAGGGTTTTTTTCCCCCTGTGGTTTTTATATATTTTATTTATTTATTTTTGTTTTGTCCTGGGACAGTTTGACTATAATGTTTAAGCGAAAGGGAAAAACCTACCTTCGTTTTCTTTTTTTCTTTCTTTGCCAATACCAGGGCTTGCATTCAGGGCTGTGTGTTCGGCTTACTTGCTCAGCTGGTGTTTTACCACTTATGCCACACTTCTAGCCTGGTTTTTTTTTTTTTTTTTTTTTTTTTTACTAATAACAGACTTCTGCCTAGGTTGTCTTTGAACCTCAATCCTCTAGGTCTTAGCCTCCTGAGTATCTAGTAATTCAGGTATAAGCCCCTGGTACCTGGCAGTAAGTTTAGTACACAGCCTCCTTTTGTGAGCTGTGATGCTAGTGGTGATTCCATTTTCCCAGCCTTGTGGGTGCTAGTTGGTTCTGTTTTGCGTATCTGGTGTTGAGGCTGCCTCCCAGCCCCTCGTAGCCTGCCTAGGGAGAATTGCCCTAAGCTGGAGAGCTGGAGCCTCTGGCTCTTGGACATAAAGAAAACACATCTTGGAATGTTTCAAATAAAAGGTAATAACAACACCAAATGCCAAAAGTGAAGCTGTGAAAACCTGATCACACATTCCCTTGATGGAGGAAGGTAAAATGACACAACCACTGTGAAAAAGTTTAGTGTTTTGAAAAATATATATAAATATGCATATTTTTTCTTATCTTTAAGTAGTTGTACAAAGGAGCTTCCATTCAACAAAGCAGTTCATGAATTCACTGCTTCTTCACCCATTCATCCCAACCCACGCCTCCCAAGTGTGGTGTTTTCTAATAAAACTAAACACATAATGAACATAGGACCCAGCAAGTGCACTCGTGGGCGTGGAAGCCAGAGAGATGGATATGTATGTTCATATAAGACCCTCTACATCCATGCACGTGGAAGTTTTATTTGTAATAGACAAAAACTGGGAGCCACCCAGTGCCCTTTGCTGGGTGAAAAGCTGAGCAACCACAAGAAATGGTGCTGCTCAATAATGAAGGGGAAGGAACCAAGAGTGGCCCACATGACCATCTGGAGAAAGCTTTTGGGTTCAGAGAGTGAAAGGTGGGGAACCTGATGATATAGTACATTTGTGCATGGAAATCTCACAGCAAATCCCATTCTTTCCTAGGGTTGATTATGCTCATGAAATGTTTAAAAATAATTGTGCACAATACGTGGAAGGATGGCAGTGGGGGAAGCATTGCAAAAATCTGTGTATAGTTTATTCATCAGTAAAGAGAGAGCTCAGAGGAAGCTTAATTAAACCACTGGAAACACAGAGACACGAAGTCAGTGGTTCTTAACACAGGTAGAAACTCGACAGTCTCCCAAAGGAAATGTGTAGATGCCTGTCACCCCCGGGTGTGTGTGGTGGGGGGCTTTCCCTCCGGCATCCTCCCTGGGTCTCTTGTCATTCCCTCTGGGCCTACCTGGCCTCTTCCCGGGCCTCATTGTATTAACACAATGCAAGTCAGTAGCTCTCTTAATCAGCATAATTTTGTTTCCTTTGTAATGTTCACTGGAGTAGATACAGCACCTTTCCCCTAACCAGACATATTCCGTTGGTCTTTTCCACCCCTGGTGCTGGTTATGTTCTTCTGTGTTATTCTCAGGAGAATCACCAGATGAGAAAGAATGAACATCTTGATGTAATATGATGCATTTCCATCCATTTTTCCCCTCCCCAGAGCCTTGTATAAATTTACATCCCATAGAAGGTTCGCCACAGGAAAGCCTTTCCAGAATCTAGTGGGGTATGTTTAAAGAGAAACATGTGCTAATTGTGTAACAGGAAAGTGGTATCCTGGAGTTCTTTTAATATGCTTTTCCTTGGTTGCTAGGTAAGTAATACCTTCCTCTGTCTGTCTTTTAACAATTTGAAGATCTTTTGGAAAATTGTTTTGTGTTTTTTGAATAATGCCTATGAATGGAACTCTTCCATTTTAGTGACTGCGAAAAACTTCACTAAGAAGCCAAACTGTAATTTACTTAATCATTTTTTTCTGTGCTGGATATGGTTTGTTTATGAATTACAGTATTGTACATTAATTCTTGTATTCATACGGTACATGGTAAGAGGGAGCCTTCAGTGTGTTGATCACCAAGTGTATAGCAGTGGCCCAATCAGAGAAAGCAGTGTATACTCCCCTACAGGCGGGAGAGCCTGACCCTAAGTGATACCAGTAGGATGGAGGTGTTCTGAAGAAAAATAAACAGGGCAAAAGGAAATTATGGAAGACAGAGTCTATCTGTTTTATGGAAAGTCTTCTAGGAAGGCCTAACAAGTAAAAGTCCAAAGGCAGCTGGAGAGCAAGGCAGGCGGCTAGCTATGGGGAGGGCAGGTTTTTCAGTGGAAAGGCCCAAAGTTGCAAAGGTCCAACCAGGTTGTGATGGCTGATGTCAGGAATCCTTCCTAGCTACTGGAGAGGCTGAGATCAGTCTAGGCTACCTTGGGTATGCACATGAAACTGATTACTCAACTCAACTGACTACTTTGTGTGGTGGTGTACCTGTCATTTCAGCTGTGTGGGAGGCTAAAATTGGGAGGTGTCATGGCTCCAAGACAGCCCAGGAGAAAATTTGATAAGACTTCATCTTATTAGAAAGAAACAGAGTATGATGGCAAACATGTCCTCTCAGTTATGAGGAGATGCCTAAAGTAGGCAAATTGGAGTCCACATGTACATAGGTAGGAAATGGAAGTGTAGCTGAAAAATAGCCAGAGCACAAAAGGGCCAAAGGCATAGCTTCAGTAGTAGAGCACTTGCTTAGCAAGCATAAGGCTCAGAGTTCAAACCCCAATACTGCAGAAAAGAAATGCAAAGGCCCTTACTCAGGTAGTGTAGAAAGGACAAGAAGGGTAGTGTGACTGGCATGCAGAAGGCTAGGAGCTGGGGAAGATGAGGGCATACAGCAGCCAGGAACTAGGTTTTACTGGTAAGTAGATGTAAAGCACTTGTGTGCCTTGAGGTATCAAAACGGCATGGTACAGATGATTTGACTTTGATTTGTATGGTTGCTGTGGGAAAATGGATTATAGAGGCGCAAGGGGAAGCAGGGAGACAGGTAATGCCAATAGAATATTCCTGGTAAGGTGACAGCTAGCATAGGTGATAATGTAGTCAGAGGAATTAGATGCTGGATTGATTGTGGCATTGGATAAAGGACTATGATATTCACTCACAAGTGGAAAAGGGCAAAATTACTGAGTCATGTTCTCGATGCAGGAAGCTGGAGATGATATCTGAACCAAAGGCAGGTGTGAAGAAAGCTATACACCTATCATTCCCGGAAGAGGCCTAGAATATAGATTGAATTCAGAGCAAGAACTAGGGAGCAGCTCAGTAGCAGAAGTAGGGGTAGCACACACCTTGTGCTACACCTTGTGCTTCAGAAGTTGTGAGAGATGATAAATAATGACCCCTCCCGGAAGGGGGTATACAGACAAAAAAGGTGAGACATGAGACCCATCAGGTGGAAATAATGAAGGAGAACAAATCTGAGCATTAGGCAGGAGGACAATGTTGGTATCCTGGGAGACAGGGAGCATTGGTTTTCAGGATGAGATGGTGAGCTTAGAACTAAACACAGGTTAACACAGAGATGATAGCAATGACCTTGCCTACAGCTAACATTCAGTAATGAGGATAAAAGGTCAAGTTGGGGTGGACAGAAGTTTGCTAGAAGTAGAGGCAGAGATGATAGGCCACCATTTTGAGAAGTTTGGGCTTAATGGGGAGTGGGGGCTGTAGATCACAGAGGATGAGCTACAAAGATGGTTTCTTTTTCTTTCTTTTTTTCAAATCAAGAGACGAGGATGTGATCCAGTACCGAGGTAGAAGTGTGGACTGAGGTAGGGACAAGGCCCGGTCATCCCTGTGACAGTAGAGGCAGAATACCCAGGTCCAGATTCCCACGAGTAGGTGGGTTTGTTGGTAGTTCGTTTGTAGAAGAGTTTTTGCTGGTTGCATCTGCCTTTGCAATGGAGTAAGAAGCAAGTTCTTCTGTGAAAGGATGGTTGGAAGAGAGAGACGGAGTGAAGAACTGTCCACAGTGAATGGATGACCGGTTGCTAAGTGGTCAAAGTTTCGTTTGCAGACTTGTTTGCAGGCTATAGTTTTGTGGCTTCATCCAATTGTTCAGTTGAAGGTGTGCAGATATAAATTTCATGGTGGTTGGAGTTTTGCCAGATGAATAAAGTGCAAAGAGAGAGGGGAAGAGATTCCTGGGCATAAGTGCAGGAATGATGGCTTCCACCGGACGCTAAGATCAGTGAAGAAGGATGTCGAAACAGAAAGGATCCACTGTAATGATCTTTGTCCTGAATCTGACATCATTGCTCCCATGTCTGAACAAGAATGATAGCACTGTCTAGAGAAACATAAACTTAAAATGGTGGTGATCATGTGAAAAATAAATTTCTTTCATAGTTTTTTTTTTTTTTTTACCAGACCTGATGGGACATATCTGTAATCCTAGCACTTAAGAGGCAGAGACAGGAAGATCATGGTGTTCTAGGCCAGCCCAGGCTACACAGCTGTCTGGAAAAAAAAAATCTCTTAGGTATCTTCTTATAAACTTGATTCAAATAAACAAGTCTGAATTTGACTAAGGTATCTCCCCAGCATAATACTTTTAAAGTAAGGGTAGTTTGGGGTTGTTTGTTTGTTTGTTTGGTGTATGTGTGTTTGTACTGGGCATTATGTTTAACTTACCACTCTGCATAGGGGGAAAATGAATACGAAGTACATTTCCCGTGAAGCTGCCTAACCACCATAATGGGTCCGGGAGAAACTGTTTGGGCAGGGCTGCGAGCTGCTTGACTAGGGGGGGATGTCCGGCACTGCAAAAGAAGTCATTACGCAACCCCAACCCCTGTATCAGTCAGCTTTTTTTGCTGTAAGAAAATACCAGAGGTAGGCTACTTTTGAAACAAAAAGCGATTTATTTAGCTCATAGTTTGGTGGCTAAATGTTCCAGTAACTCACAGCCCAGGCTCTGGCTAGGGCCTGAGGGCAAATGGCAGGAAAAGATCACGCTTCAAAACAAAAACCCAGAATGAGGTTCAGAGGTTCAGCTTGCTCTTTGGGGAACTGCCTTAATTCCTTCTGAGAGTTTGCTCTTAATTGCTCAAGAATTTCCCACTAAGTCCCACCTCTTGGAGATTCCATACTACTGTCAGTACAGCCACCCTGGGGAGCAGCCCTGCAAGTATAGGAACCTTACTGGACCATACCTAATTCCACCCCTCGAATGAAGAAACAGCAGGACTCCTGCCCTTCTGTGGCTTACAGTCCAGTGGGGAAGAAAGTAATAAGAGAATGGATGGGTCAAACTGAAGGCCCTGTGGGGTTTGGCGATTTCCTCTTCAGTGGTCAGGGACAGCCTCCTTTTGAGCATGACACTTATGTAAATATTGAGTTAAAAGCATGAGCCTGGGCATATTTACTGGGAAGAGTATTATAGGTCACATGGATGCTTTTTTGCTGTTGGTGGTGGTCTTGAGTCTTGAACTCAGGGACTGGGTGCTGTCCCTGAGCTCTTTTGCTCAAGGCTAGCACTCTACTACTTTGAGCCACAGTGCCACTTCTGGTTTTTGAGTGTTTTATTGGAGATAAGACTCTCATGGACTTTCCTTCCCTGGCTGGCTTTGAACCATGATCCCCAGAGCTCAGCCTCCTGAGTATGTAGGATTACAGGTGTGAGCCACGAGCACCAAGCTTTGTTCCTGGTGTTTTAAGGAGATCATTGAATCTGAGGCTGGTGGAGAAGTATCTCTCTCCTACAGTCTGTGTGATGAGGAAGAATTTGAGGAAGGTAAGGGCAGAAGCAGAGAG
The DNA here is from genome assembly GCF_023159225.1 of Perognathus longimembris pacificus. Classification (NCBI taxonomy): domain Eukaryota; kingdom Metazoa; phylum Chordata; class Mammalia; order Rodentia; family Heteromyidae; genus Perognathus; species Perognathus longimembris. Next base: position 4,468,010 of record NC_063168.1, on the reverse strand, counting down.
GGAGAGAGATGAGCCTACTGCAGCCACCAAGGTGAAAGGCAATTCTGGCTTCATCGGTGGCGGGAACCTGAGGGCCGTCCACTCCTCCGTTCAGTTCTCATTCTGCTGTGAAGGCTCCATGGGAAGAAACCTGTAGGATTTCAAGACAAGAAAAATCCAGTTAGTTGGAGACAGCTTAACAAGAACTTCCCCCAGGAGTCAGTTGAGAGAACAAGAAGACAAAAAGTAAGAATATTCCAAACAGGAAGGAAGTCAACAACTATAGTTCAAGAATGTGAGAACTTGCTTAGTCTGTACAGTTATGGAGATTGAGAAGTCCAAACCCAGGAGAGCTAATGGAACAGTTCCAGTCTGAGTCCAAGTCCAAGAGCAAACAAAGACAGATGTCCCGGCTCAAAGACAGGGAGGCAGAGTGAAAATTCCTTCTTACTAAGCTTTATATTCTGTCCGAGGCTTTGGCTGTATTGGATGGGGCCACCCGCACCGGGGGCCTCGGGCCGCTGATTCAACTGGTGATCGCGCCCTCGCAGACACACTGACACCCACAAAAGACTGAGGGTTAACATCATCCTCGGTGGTGAAAAACTTTCTCAGCCCTCTGGGAAATGCAGAAATGCTCTCAACACTTCTGTTCAATGTTGTCCTGGAGGGGCCAGTCAGAGCACTTTGGTAAGAGAAAGCAGGAAAACACATCTAGATTGGAAAGGGAAAAAATAAAGCATCATTATCTATGAAGGCGTGATGTGTATATAGAAAATCCTAAGAAGTCCAATAAAAATGGTTCGAGTTAACAAATGAGTTCAGCAAAGTGGCAAGAAAAAAGGTCAAAATATGAAAATCAGTGGCTATTTCTACACACCTGAGATGAACAATCCAAGAATGAAACCAAGAGTATTCCATCGAGATGGCCTTAGAAAGGAGAGTGTCCCACCGCTTCCTCTTAGTTTCTATATGAACAGCAGAGCACAGAGCCTCAGCAGGATCATCTAGCAAGTGGCCCGTGAAGATGGTGGCAAGAGGACTCCTGGTAGGTATATAGTGGGAAAGCTCAAAATGGATGGGAATACCCTCATGAAGCTGCCTGCAGTGGCCCATGCCTCTCATCCAGTGGGGGAGACTGAGGCGGGGAGAATAACGTTCAAGTCCTGTCCCACCCAGAAAGATAAGAGCTGGGCATAGTGGTGCATGCCTCTCATCCCTGCTACAGGGGAAGCATAAATAGGAGGACTGTGGTCTAAAAGGCCGGGGGGCGGGGGGAGTGAAACCCTATCTGAAAAACTAACAGAAGCAACAGGGGCAGGGGTGTGGCTCAAGTGGCCAGCCTAGCAAGCAAGCACACAGCTGTCAGTTCAAACCCCAGTACCACCAAATCCAGTACCACTATATAGTAGGATACAGTAGGATATAGTATACACATATATATAGTAGGATACACACACACACACACATATATATATAAACACACACACACATCCTAATAAAAACTGCCTTCTGGTTCTCATGGAAAATTCCTTTCAGATAACTTCCCTTCCGCTCATAAAGTTGCCCTTAATGTCCAGAAGCAGATAGCCACAGCCACCCACTGGCTGAATTGAGAATCCAACCGATTCAGAATGGCTCCCTTCCACACACGAGTCCCTCAGTCCCTTACTTGAAGATATTTAGTGATTTAAATAAGAGCTTTGGGTTCCTGTAACTAAAAAAAAAAAACAGGCCCCTGCGACAGACATCTCCACTTTACTATGAAGTTGTAATCCATTTCGTGCTCCAGACAGAGATAACAATGGAAAGACTGTGTACTTCTGAGCACCAAAATTCAAACTGGAAAGCAAAGGGTGATAAAAACAAACGTGTGTGTGTGTGTGTGTGTGTGTGTGTGTGTGTGTGTGTGTGTGTGTGCTGATATTGGGTCTTAAACTAAGGGCTTTGGCTTTTTCACTCAAATTTGCCACTCTACCACTTGAGCCACAGCCCCACATCTGGCTTTTTGTTGGTTAATTGGAAGGAAGTAAGGGTTTCATAGACTTGTCTGTCCACGGTGGCTTTGAAATAAGATCCTCAGATCTCAGCCTCCTAAGTAGCTGGAATTTCAGTGCTTGGCTTTTAACTTTTCTGGGTTCTCAGTGTTGACTCTGATCCCACTCATGATGACTGAAAAGGAAAAGAAGATCCCTTATCCTCGGGTTAAGTTTTCTAGTCAATGGAGTTTGGGTATGATTTGAAGTATCTCTGTGGTTCCCACGTCCTAGGAAGAAAATAGAACATAAAAAGAATGATCACGCAAAGCCACACCGCTATGAAATGAGAGAGCCAGAACTCACGTGCAGATTTCAAACTTCCAAATCCTGTGTTTCTCAACTGTATTAATGGGGAGATGCCTTGTCCACATATTCTAGATAGGGATTTTAAAATCCCTGCTAGTACTCTTTACTATGACACAGTTCACTTAAAAAACTATGTTTAAGGGCAGGTTATGGTGGCTCGTGCCAAGCTACTTGGGAGCTGGAGACTGAGGATGGAGTTGGAAGCCAGCCCAGGCAAAAAGTTAGTAAAACCCCATCTCAACCTATAGAAATGAATAATGAAGGGAAGAAGAGTGACAAGCATGCCTTTTGTAAATCCCTCATTAGAATGCTTAAGTTCATTTCTTGACCTCCCCCCCCCCCCCGCAAAGCCACATCCTGTAGAGGATGTATAAATTTGCTCTGCCGTGAGACCGTGTTTGAGAATTTATTGTTTTAATATAGGCCACGTCCTGACAAATGAGTTAAGACATACAGAACTGGCCCTTGCTGGGGGCCGGGAATATGCGCTTTGATTCAATTACTATAAATCCTAAGAGAAATGCTAATGATATTAGCATCCGCGCTGGTCAGAGTCAACAGGAACTTGCCTTCCTCGTGAGCCCCTGTGTTGGTGGCCTGTAAGCGGTCAGGGTTTTTGGGGGGTCGTTTCTATTTCCCTTTGCAACGTGATCCAGGCCACTGCCTTCCCAAGCGCTTCATTGCTGTTGCGGCCGAAGGCGGGGGGGGGGGGGGGGGGCTGGATGCCCTCCAGGGCCACACAGGGCTCCAGCGGCTGCACAGGGGGCTGCAGGGGTGGGGGGTGGGGGCGCAGTGTGGGAGGGCCTCTCCATGCCAGGGTCTCTCACAAGCCAGCGTGCACCAGGACGGGCACCCTCCAGCGCTCCTGAGCAAGCCCGGACTTCGGGAATCCACTTAGCAATCGTTTCCTTCGCATCCGGGGCGTCTGGAGGGCCCAGCCACCCCTGCGCCTCCTCTGCTCGGCCAGGGGGCCGGCAGGACGGCACTGAGCGCCCGGTGTGGTGCTGCTGCTGAGGGGTGAGTGGGGCAGGATGCTCAGGCAACGGCATGAAGAGCGGGACTCCCGGGCCCGCGAGGACCAGAGCCGACCCGTCAAGACGGGGTGAGGACAGCAGCACCGGCCACATCTGCTAACTCGTTTTCCTGTGATCTGGGATTTCCTGCCAGCTCCTCTGACGACGCCGAAGCCGGAGGAAAGCCTTTCTGGGCGAGCAGGGGAAGTATGTGATTGTATTTTCATTGAGACATCTGGGGATGCTAACGTACACCGTGGAAGAATCCCATTCCCGAGGAGCGAGGCATAACAATTGCATGAAGTAACCTTGGCCCTGTGACCGCAGTTCTCTGGGCTTGAATTTCTTCCTGGGGAAAACAAGGGAGATTTGGGCTGGCTGAGCTCACAGCTGGAGCAGAAGTTCTCTCAGGACTCTTTCCTGCCTAGGGAAGCCCTGGCTGCGAGGATGTCGGGGGCAGCAGGGCCCAGCCCTGGTGAGGAGGCTTCCCGTACAGGGAACTGCGGGGAGATTCACTGGCTTAGCTCTTCCAGACGAATCCCACACTCTACGTACACAGTGAAGGCCCCTGGCACTTCTGATCAACTCTGGGGCCGGGGGAGCCTGGGTTTGTCCGGAAGGCAGACTGTCTTCATGGGAATGCTGAGCAACTCTCCTAACTCTCTGAATATCTCTCCATCTCTTTGCTGGAGAAACGAGAGCAAAGTTCCTCTTCATGGCTTTGTTGGGAGGGTTCCACTGGAACCCGCAAGCCGAAGGCCTGGAGTACGGAAACACCTGCAAATGTCGCCGCAGGAGCCCTTGGGAACGCACCTGCATGTCTTGGCTTTAACTCTGCTCTCCAAGTCATGGCTTTGGGTGGCCATGATGTAGAAATTCAGTAGAGCCCATCGGCAGGTGTGTCTTCAGGGACAGGATAACAGCATGGAGAAGTCCTGCAGCGTGTGCAAGAGGTTGTAGTCAGTTGTGCAAATTCCTGGGAGGAAGTAGACACGGGTAACCCACACCTGGGGCCATGGTGAGGGCTACAATGGGATCCTCTTCCCGAGTCAAAGGTGTTTTTCCGCGCATACCGGAGGTCCGTTAGTCCATTTTCTGTTGCTAGAATGAAATACCTGAGCCAGGGAAGCTACAAAGAAAATAGGTTTATTTGGTTCACAGTTCTGGAGGGTAAAGAGCGTGGCACCAGCATCTTGGCTGTGTGAGAGCATCCTGGGGGTTCTTATCACAATGGGGGGAGTGTGGGGGAGAGTGGCCAGCAGCCCCTAGGGAAGAGGGGCTCAAGGGGAGGGGCCAGACACACTCAGGATAAGTATCTTCCAAGAGGCCCCACCTCTTAAAGGGACTACCACCTCAGTTCTGTTATTCTGAGGACCAGGTTTCTAGGACATGAGCCTTTGGGTGACAAACCACATCCAAACCTTAACAAAAGGCACGCTGCTAGAAGTCAACCCTTGGCCTCTTCAGTGCAGGGGCAGAGAGCCCAGATTTAACCTCTCAATCCAGTTCATGACACCTGATTCCCGACCCAGGGCTCCCTGAGGGATTGGCTAAGGCTTTCACTGATCAAAGCTCAACTTTTTTCTCTACCCAGTGCTGTTCTCTTCCTTTCCCTTCCCTTCCTTCCCCTTCCCTTCTCTTCCCTAAGTACTGATCCTAGAAGCTCAAGAATTCCTCAAAGTATCCACCATAGTAGATGTGGAATTGGGGACCAGACAACACGGTGGTGGTAGACTGGACAAGCACTGAGGTGTCCCGAGTTTGGAGTGCTGTCTGCCTCTCATGCTATGTGACTCAGAGTCCTGAGTTGTATGGTGTCTTCACTCTCTTGGCAGATTCCTGAACCCAGCCTTGGCACCAGCCCAGATGCGCTGATGTAGACGTCTAGTAAATTCCAGTATCATTCTCCAGCCACAACAGAAGGAGGGAGCTGTTCACGACTCCAGCCACAGGCACTAGGCAGGTAAGCTCCGCATTGCGTGAGGTCAGGGTGGGTTTGCCTGTTGCTTTTCTCAGGACCAGCGTGGAGACAGGCCTCTCACACTGTCATTGAAGGGACTCTCCACACCACTGTCTGCCTCTTCTTGGTCCGCATGCTCTTCTCACACCATCAGGGTGAAATGGCCTCCAGGCTTGAGTGGTTTTGCTGGTCAACCCTATTATTTCATAGCTATTCTTTTGAAGAGGCAATTCACGCATATTATTAAAAAAAAAAAAAGAGGGTCAGAGATGACTTGCAACTTCCAAATGCAATTATCAAAGGATAATGATTTCCATCCCCCCCCCAAAGGAACAACATCTAACCAGTTATAAATATTTATAGGTCACTTTATTATTAATTTATTTCAGCAGGAACTCAGGAAAGTACCTAACTTTTTACAGCTGAGCTGTTTATTCAGTTCTAACCCTGACCACACACACATTGCGAGCATGAATCATATCAAGAATCTATACAGGAACAATGAAATCTTACCTTTGTAGTTTCCTTAATGACCAGAGGAGCTGGATGCCAATCTTGCTACTGAAATGATTTCTGTCCGTCAGCCCTGTCAGTACCAAGGCCGTAGGCAGGGCCTCGAGCTGCAGACGCCTGTGGCTTTGGTGTGCTCAGATCACGGGACATTCCAGCTCCTTGCAGAGGCCTTGTCACCTTGGGCAAACCAGCTCACTCCTAGACTCGCCTGTAAAACGAAGTCAATAAACTTCCTTTGCAGGTTTCTTATGGGGTTTAGTTGTGGAAATCCCTAGCCCATAAGAAAGGCTGAACAAACAAATACTCCACCGAGCTGGCCCTCGGTGCCCAGTGAGCACCTGCTCTGTTCGACAGAGCTGGATTCAGCAGGGTAGGAGAGAAGAAGCTGTGAAGATATTTACCACCTGGTTTGGGAGAGAGGAACACAATGGTACATGACGGTACCAGAGGCAAATGCCACACACAACCTGTATGGTAAAGAGAAGTGCTCCAGGGCTGCTACTATGGATGCAGAAGACCCAGGAGGCCCGGAGTGGCCTTTAGACAGTGGTTCTCAAGGCCCCAGTGCTACTTGGGTGGAATTGGTTTGGGGCTGAGCGCTTGGCATCTCCCGCTTGGTTTCAGCATGTGACCCGGGGTGGTCTGCTGTGCTACAGGAAAAGATACCCCCAAAGCAGGACTTGCTACCTCTGAGAAATGCATTTGCCCTTTCCAAGCCTTCCATGGGTTCAGGAGACGAGACCACAGTGGCGGAAGGAAGTAGTTTGAGCCATGGCCTGCAGGACAGAATGGCAGGGATGGTTCTCTTCCAGGGAATTCTGGGTCTCTAACCTTGCCCTTTTGTAGTTATCAATGCCACTGATTACACTAATTCCTTAGGGAGGAACAGTTGTCCCTTGAAACAGTCAACTAGCTCTCAGAAATGAAATGGAGACTGGGGCTTACTCAATTTAATGTGCTCTCTCAAACAAATGATATAATATTAATGAACAAAAAAAAAAAATCAGCGTCATTAGTTTCGAGCTAGACCAGCGTCTGGGAGGGGGCTGCAAATACTGAGCTTTTTACTAGGAAGGCGCCGTGCCCGGTGTCTACCACCAGTAAAGGGCAACACTGGCATGGGACCCGGTCTCCAACCCTGTCACCTCTGAATCGCTATCAGCAACCTTATTAACGGCCCTATTTTAAGCAATTAAAACGTCTTTACTTGAATGTTAGTCCTACGGTGGAAACTGAACTTCCCCGAGGCCCGAGGGGGGGTGGAAGTCTCTCTTCCCAACCCCAGGTACTGCCCCCTGAGTGGTTCCCAGGAACGCCGCCAGCCACGTCCGCCGAGCCCGGCGCTCACGTGCGGCCTTGGCCCACCCTTGCCGAGCAGCCGGGCACCGCTCCAGGGCCTGCTGGGAAGCCTCCAGGGTGGCTCACGGCCGGCCTCCAGCCAAACTGAGGACATTTGTGGGCTGCCCCTGCCAGAAATGCTCTGGAAGGAGAACTGAGGACTGGAACAAAAGTCCTTTTAGGGACGCAGGAAGCCAGTGGAGGTGCGGCTAGGGGCAGAGGGATTCAAGGGGTTTGGGGGAGCCTGATGTAGAGAGAGCGAGGCTGGTGGTGAGGACTCAGAAGTCTGGAAGGGCCCAGGAAAAGTGACTGTGGGACAGACCAGGGCCCCTCTGTCCTGGCAGCCGCAGGGGGCGCGGGGGGCGAGGGGGCAGGGGTAGTGGAGTGAGGGGCCACACCTTCAGCTGGAGCTGTCCTCTGCCTCCCCTTGTCAAGATGACTAGCCTTGCTAGGCTGGCGGCGGCTCATGCCTGCAATCCTGGCCATTCAGGAGGGGGAGATCTAAGCATCACATTTCAAAGCCAGCGAGGGGCTGGGGATATGGCCTAGTGGCAAGAGTGCTCGCCTCACATACATGAAACCCTGGGTTCAATTCCCCAGCACCACATATATAGAAAATGGCCAGAAGTGGCGCTGTGGCTCAAGTGGCAGAGTGCTAGCCTTGAGCAAAAAGAAGCCAGGGACAGTGCTCAGGCCCTGAGTCCGAGGCCCACGACTGGCAAAAACAAACAAACAAAGCCAGCGGAGAGCCACCAGGGCAGAGAGAGGACCTGGTCCTTCACTACACCCCCAGCAGCCGCTGCCATGGTCGGAACCCACACGGGCCGGCCTGACTCGCGAACCAGAGCCCACCCACCACAACATCAGACGGATTGCTTTGGACGGAATGGGCGGCTCCCATACCAAGCCACCCTTCGGCACAGCAAGTCACAACCAGGCTTTCAGTGACTTCTGCTAAAAGAATTTTTATAGTTTTTATTATCTTTAAGTAGTACGCAAAGGAGTTCCCCTTCAGTAAGTCAGCTTAGGAATACAATAACTCCTGATGAGTGTCATCCCTGTCATCATTCTCCCCAATCCCTTTCAACCCTACCCCTTCCCCTTCATCTTTTTTTATTTTTATTTTTGCCAGTCTTGGAGCTTGAGGGTGCCGCCTCTGGACTTTTATTGTTCAGGCTAGCACTCTACCACTTGAACCACACTTCTATTTATGTTTGGCTTTTGTTTTTTTTTAAGGGGGGTAGTTTATTTAGAGCTAAGAATCTCACAGACTTTCCCCAGCTGGCTTTGAACCACGATCTTCAGATCTCGGCTTTCTGAGCAGCTAGGATTACAGGCGTGAGCCACTGGCATCCAGCTTCCTAATGTTCCTAATTTTATATGATGAGCATTCAGTTTTATGACCGCCTTTCCCTTTCTTCTCTAACTCTTGTTATTCATCTACTTCTTCTCTCCTTGGGCATATCTCCCACCTTTCGAATACCAAGTTTTTGATCTCCATTTTGTTGAACTGTGAAGCCTTCCTAAAGAGTTAAGCCATTTGGATTCTCCCCTGAAAATATCAAACTTTGGTTAATACACTCACGTAGATTTGCATACAGTGCCAGCAAAGCCACCTGAACAATCATGTTCGTTGTTGTATTTATTCACCATAACCAAGTTATGCAAACATCCCAGGTGCCCCTAAACAGATAAATGGATCAAGAAAATGTGATACATAAATACACAATGGAATTTTACTCATCTGTTAGGAAGAATGATTTTTATATAATTTGCAAAGTAATGGCTAAGCCTGGAAAAAATTAAGTAAGTCAGGCCCAGAGAGACAAAGGACACATGTTTTCTTTCATATGTGGAAGCTAGAACTAATTTATAAATGTGTAAGTAAACACATTGGGGTTGTATGCAAGGGTACACAAAAGGATTCTTTTTTGACACCTCATTTTGTGGAGAGAGCTGGAGCTGGCCGGGATGGCTGGCCGGCGGGCTGGGTTCTGCTGCAGGGCACATTCCCCTTGCTGAGGTCCCGGAAGCCCCATTAGCTGAATTGGTGGGTGGCATGCATGGCCTGTAGCTATTCATACCTGTTACTGGACTCATTATAGCAGAGTTTTTTTTTATAGCGAATTAACTTGGGCTTTATTATCAAACAATACATATAGTCGATGAATAAATGAGTCAACTTGTTATTTAGAGCAGATCCACGAAAGGTTTAGGGTGGTTCTAACCACACAGAAGACTTTAAAGAAACTGAGGGCTGAGTTGTCCGTGTCTGTAATTCCAGGGAGCGGTTATCTAGCTTTTAGTATTCGTTGTTGATAAGTTGTGGTATACAACCTGGCCACGTAGTGAACAAGAAATACCCACAGACATCCCAGAAGAGGGAAAGTTCTTTTTTTACAGCAAAATATCAATGAACAAATGGTGGGCAAATTTAAGGGCTGGGGACTGTGGTAGAACACTGTGTCCAGCATGTGTGAAACCCAGGGTTCCACCTTTAGCACCTCAAAAACTTGCAGCAGAGAAACAATTGATCCAGAGAAGCACCAACCTTGAGGAACAGGCTATCATTATTAATTCCAAAAGGAAAATTGATAAAAATTATCGGATGAAAAGCCTGCTAGACACCCTGCACCAAAAGATCAGCGTTAACGTTAGCACGCAGGACAGGCTGGCGCCAGGTCCTAACACACTGAGCTCGGTCCTGACGGGAATTCCTGAACCTGGTCACTGAGCGTGTGGCCCACAGGCCACACATAGAGGAGTAATCATTGCAAATGCTCTGTAAGGCCGAACTTTTCCTAGGTAACATGTTTAGGAAAAAAGCAACTGGAGGCAGATCACACGATCACCTGTTGTCCCGAAAGCCATCCGATTCTCTTGCCATTCAAGTGCTGCAGTAGCTGAGATATGGCATGGTGAGGAATCCATCCTACGCTCCCTGTTAGGCCTCTCCCTGGTCCTGACTGTGGGAATAGTGACGCAATCATAATCTTGACTGTTAATTTCTCTTGGTTTTGAAACCAGTGTGCCTTTGACCTGATCATTTCCCATCCTTTGTGCCTGTGGAGGCGAGCCCCCCTTTGTTCTGGTTGCCTCATTTTTTTTTGCACTGGATGCTCCATGAAGTGATTCATTTGTGCTTAAAGGCTGTGGGTTGAAAAGCTCAAGGCATGTTAGTGAGATTGCAGTATCCCCTTGTTTGTAGTGCTCCCAAGAAAAGAAAGTATGTGTCTTTTTTTGTTTTCTTTTTAAAGGTTGGATTCCCTTAAAGAGTCAATTGGGCCTTAGGAGAATTGGGCAATGGTCTGCAATTACCGTGATGGTTCTGGTCACCTATTGGCTCAGATTCCCCAGGGACTTGCTCTAAAAACCCTAATCAAGGTATTACACAAACTTTGCCTTAGGACTTACTTCTCAGAGCTATTGTATTATGAAAGCCATACTGAGAATGAGATGAAACAGCAGAGAAGGCGACACACAGCTGTGCAGTCTGGTGGAGAAAGGTGCCGGGGCATAGATCTGCCTCAGGTAAAGAACGATAGTCCAATATCTTCAGTGACGATGGCATTCAGGGACCGGACACTCAAGAGACCCAGAGGAACCAGGATTCTGAGGGTAAATGAGCGTCTTGAGGTGCCCTGTGCCTTGCATTTGTGTGCATTTGTGAGTGGCCCTGTTTCCTAGAGAGGGAACTTGAGGCATCTGTGCTGTCCTGAAATGACACGGTAGAGCTGGACGCTGCCCACTGACACTCCTGATCTCCGATCTCAGCCCGCTGCAATTCTGGAGCCAGGAGCCGGGACCCTCAGTGTCTCCTAACAGTGGTCTGTGGGTTTTCCGCCCGGGAGGGGCCAGCCATGCTTTTCTCATTGACCTAACTCCTTTATCCCCAAGGCTTCGATTTTCTGGGAACTTTTTGTCCTCCTTTCTTTTCCTGGACAGATGAGGGCATTGCAGCACTTCTGTTGGAAGCAAATCACCCAAAGCAGCTTCCCTTATCTGATCTAATCAGACAGGCAGGAAGAGCCCCAGCTCCCAGCTTTTGTTTCTTCAGTGCTGGATGAAGCAGATGAATGCTGTAATCTCTGTATTTCCTAAAAGGGAGATGTGAAAAATCTTACATTTATACTAAACACGTTCCTACCTCATTGAAATGCAGACCTGAGCTATGCACCCTCAACACGTCCAAAATTTCTTTTCTCTAATTCTAGAAGCAGTGATCTCAGGAGAGAAATTTTCCATCTGTCTCCTTATGATGGTAAGCTGTTAAGTCAGTTCATTATTTATCACATCTCCCATTTTATGTTAAGCCATGGTTTGTTGTTGTTGTTGTTGTTTATTTGCCAGCTATGAAGAATTCAGTGGAGTTGGTTTAAAAATAGGCCTGGCATGCATGCACTTCTGCAGACTGACTTTTTTGAACAGCCTATTTTGGAGGCGTTGTAGACCGGTTCCTAAATTGCTTTCCTTTCTCAGCCAGTCCTTAATATCGGCTCTGGCTGTTCCCACAAATGTTGCCTCTCAGCCAGCGTGCCCGTGTGTGCGGTGCAGGCGTGCAGGCCCGCGTGCGGTGAAAGGAAGAGCTAGGGCCCGGCGCTCACGGTCCAGTTTTTGCTCCTAGCGGGAGAGCGACGACTTGGGGCACGCACGTCCGCGGGGCCTCGTGTGCCCAGCAAATCCACAGCCGCTAAATAGGCAGCGTGTGGCATGTGATTTTTAAAAAACAAACAAATCAGCAGACCAAACAACTGGCATTCCAATGGTCTCCTGGCCCCCAGCGCAGGTGGTGCTGTGGCAGCCCTGTGTCCATCAGAGCAGAGCTTTCCCGGCGTCTGGGGAAGAGAGGGGGGCTTGGGTCTCACCCCCTTTTCTCCGCTCTTGTTTCTCAGGCTGAGGCCTTCAGCCAGCTCGCTGCGAGCAGGGAAGCTTGCCCTCCCCGCCTGGTGGGGTATCTCCTTGCTGGGACACCAGTGACACCGTGACTGTGCAGGAAAGAGGCTTCTAGGGGAGGGGGGGCATCTTGGAGTTCTTAGCGTCCAAGGAGCCTCCGCAGCCCTTGGCCGCCCATGTCCTGTGTCCTGCAGAGGCTCAGGGCTGGAGAATGCGTCCAGGAGGTCGTGTCTTCTATTGCAACAGCGTCTGATCATTTCCCACCCAGCACCGAAGTCAACAAGGAAAAAGATCAGTATCTTCTACGCCATGATTAAGGGATCACTTTTCTTATTGAAACGCCATCTAGATTATTCCACAAAAAAAATCTTTGCTTACAACCTCGACTATAAATGGAATGCTGTCAGCCAAAATAGTATCAGAACGCTAGTTACCACGGCTTCCTACAGTTGATCATTTGCTGTGTTCTTTGGAATCAGCAGTCTTATCTTTCCTGTCATACAACACTGTCTTTAATTTAATGGAGATGTTATTAAGATAAAAATCTCTATTCAATTCCATATTGTACCATATTAACACACACAATTAGTAATGCCTTCTCAGTTATGAAGAAAGATGACGGTTGCTTTGAAGTTAAATTACCTTTATCATGATAGCACATGAATAAAACTACAAATATTTACCCAAGTGCATGCTAATTTTTATTTAATTTTGATGCTGCTTTTATCAACCAAATTAACCAATGAATTTTATTAAAGAGAATGTTATTAGTGAAGAGAGCTTCCAAAACTCGATTCCATCTGCTTTTATTTATATAATTTTGATGGTTTCTTTTCCTCTTTCATTTCATTTTTAATTAGGAGGAACACATGGGAAATTGAACACTTGGGACTAATTTTAGCAAAATTTGGAATAATTAGAATTCCATTCTTGTTAATATGTAGATTATCATTGCTAGGACTACAGGACCAGTGTCAGGCATTTGAACCTTCCTGTCAATGCCATCTTGTAAAATTGCTCAATAAATTGGCAAGATGATAATGGAGGTATGGCCACAGACTTCAATTCCCAACGATAAGACACAGTATATGGACACACACCCATACATACATACACACACAAGCACTGTGCACCAGGAATCCTAAACAACTTGTGTTGGTGCTTTCAAAGTTAGGGAAGCCAAACCATTCCTGTTTGTAATTTTAAAATGCAAGTTGCAATCTTATGGGATGTCATATCGAAATGTCTCCAAACACACTTCGTAAGCATTCTCCTTAATAGTCTAGAAACCTACTTTTTCTCAGCTCTGGAATTGCCTGGAAACCTTTGATGTGTGGATAGTTGCGCGTGTGTGTGCACACGTGCGTGGGCACGCACGCGTATATGCGTACGTCAGTACCGAGGCTTGAACTCAGGGCCTGCCATGCTATTCCTTCCTTGTTTTGCTCAAGCCTAGTACTATACCACTTGAGCCACACCTCCACTTCCAAATTTTTGGAGAGTCTCCTTGGCTTTCCTACCGGGGCTGTCTTTGAACCACACCTGTTAGATTTTAGTCTTTTGAGTAGCCAGAGCTACAAGCACAGGTCACCAGCACCCAGCTGAATGGATTTCTTTATTAAAAAAAAAAACAAAAAACAAAACCTGTGTTGAGGAATTTGTGGATCTTTCTGGATGTGGACCTGTTGGGTGTCTATGCCCATATGAACTACCACAGTAGTAACCATATCTGTGGGAAATGCGTTGCAGGTTGCAATCAGAAGACATGTGCTTACGTCTTTGGGCGTGTTAGAATTTGAAATATGCTAAGTTTTTACTTGATGTTTAGAGACTGGCAAGGAGTTAGCACTTATACCCACTGTTCATAACCCCTAAGAAGGAAGCAGAGAATTTGGGAAGTGTCTGAGATGCAGTCAGTGAGCAGAGGGCCTTGAGAGCCTTTAGTAAATGGTTCTCCCTGCACCATTCAAGTGTACCTCCTGCTCCAAGAATAGTGGCAACGTGGTTTGGGTATCTTGGACTTCTCTGAACATTGGTTTGATGGTAGAGATACTGTGCCCTGTGCCAGACAGGCCCTTTGCCTTAGTCCAGGCTGGCCAAATCTAATACTAAAGGTCATGTCCTTATGGCAGACCCAGGCACTGGGAGACCGTGGTAAAGCACAATACAGTTCGGTTGACAGTGAAAGAAGTGATTTGTGTTGCCTATCATGTGTGCTTCCTGTCCTTTGGCTGACAGCGAATGGAGTGGCTTGTACTGCCTGTCCCACGGGCTTCCTTTCTGGGATTAGAAAGGCTGGGATCAGACCACCTGAGCTCTAGGCTTGATATGCAATTGTGAATAAGCCACATGGATTTCCCAAGCATCAGTTCCTTTATCTATAAGATTAGATAAATACCTTCTTAATCAATAAAGTGTGACAAATAGCACACATCTTCCTAATGCCCAAGATCTTGTAAAGAGAGAGTAAAAACATAACAAAAATTGTTTTACAATACAGTAGTTATCCTCCTGTCTCCAAGGAACATGTTCTAAGACCTCCCAGGCTTTCTGAAACTGTGAGGAGCAACGAACTATATACTATGCACTTTTCCTATATGTAAAATAAAGGCCATGTCAACACAAGGGCACAATACCATCATAATCAACCTGATACTTGGTACAGCTAGTGACTAAGGGTGGGTAAAGGTACACAGCAATGGATACTCCAGGCAAAAGAGTGGTTTGCACTAGGGCTGGATTGGGCAGGATGGTGTGTGATTTCATCACACTGCTCAGAACAACTTGCAATTTAAAACTTATGAACCATTTATTTCTGGCCTTTTCCATTTAATACTTTGACCACAGGATAACTGGAACCACAGAAAGAAAAGCCACCCTTATGTGGGATTACTGTGGTTGAAAACAACACTGTGCAATCTATCATGAATTGAAATAAGTTACATTTTCTTCTTCAAAAAAAAAAAAAGATGGGAGCATATTACTGAAAAGTGAGTTTGAAACGATCTGTGATCGAAAAGAAATAATTCCCAGTTCTAAAAAAAATATAACTTTCAAGACCAGTCATCTCCAGCTCTATCTAGTTTGGAGGCCCAGAACACATTTAATCTTGTACATTTGAAAGCAGGGAGAGGGTATCTTATTTCAAGTTGGAAACCAATCATTTGAATGAGGTTCATGAGGACCAGTGTTTAAGTAACAGTTGCTAGCTGCAGAGGTGTCCTAATTTCCACAGAGAGACAGCAGCCATCTGAGATTAAGATAGTCTTACAAAATTTTATGGCACTGCCAAATGGAAAGATAAACATCCAATCCTCTCCACACTTTACTTAAGCTGGCACTTCACACCTATGGAGGGCTCGTAAAATGCAGACTCTGGCAATTTAGACTTAATAATAAAAACAGTGTGTTCAGGGGAGATTCCCCACTTTGTGACATACTATTTGCCCATCAACGTCTTCATCTCTATAAAACCACATATCCCCCCTGGGGAAGGAGGCAAGAGCCAATCAACTAGAGCAAGCCAGTGATATTCTGCATTTCTGAAGATAAGTCCTCCATTTGCTTTCACCCTGCAATCAGGCATTTACTAAAGACGAACATCTCATTTCCTACTGCTACAGCATACGTGTCTTCTTACTTTGGGATGCCCTGCTTTTAGGAAGGAGAGATGTTTCAAAAGTACCTTTTAAATATAAAAAATTAGTCTCCTTATAATTAGCAAATGTAACCAGATTATTTGCAATCAACATAGACCTTACCTTAGCAACATGATACCTTGTTACCCTAATCAAAGTTATTGTAAGCAATACTAAAATTGGCAGAAAGAAGCCATATTAAGTGATGATAAAATGACATTAAATGATGAAAACCTCTTATCTTCTGACTGGCTTCCTGCTCCCCACCAACATCTCTAATCTACTCAAATCCATCCCTAATGGGAGAAACTATTCATAACATTGCATCTGTAAGGAAAATACCCACAGAGCACGGGTGCTGGCCTCCAACCTCAGAGTGAGAGGCCTGGGGGACCGATAGAAAAGCTTTCACTGTTGTTCCTATACTTGGTATGTTTTGTTCTGAGGATGCATTTCTCCTTGTTTCTAATCTGTGGTTTTGCTACTGACCTGTTGCTCTCATGCGTTGTGTCACAGAAGCAATCAGAAAGGAAATGACTGTTCTGCTGGTAGAAAGATAAAATGTACAATGGCGTACACCAGGTAAACGAAGGAGGTCTTCAAGCCAGAAGAAAGAGCTGCTTGTCTTCAGCACCAGGAGCAAGTAACAACCGAAAAATTCCTCACACGCTGGGAACTCATTATACTGGTCTTGTACTCATGACTCTTTGGCTCTCTATATTAACACATATTGGATCAACTCAAGGGAAAACAAATACATATTTATTTCTAAATAGATTAGGACTGACTCAAGCTTATCTGCTAAAAGCTCTGACGATATCTTCATAGCAGGTGGAATGAGGTTGATAAGGAATATATAAATATGTTTTCAAGGGTGATGAACACAGCAACTCCCTGGAGAAAGGGCATGTGGATGAGCTGCTGGCCTGCAACTGTGGTCATAACATTCTCTAATGACCAGACAGTGTGTTCATGATCACCCCCCACTGCATAAACACGGAGTGCTTAGTTCATTCACTGCTTTCACCTCAGCACCTAGGACAGAGCCTAGGAGGCACTCAGCATACACGCTCAAACACAGCTACCACCGAGGTTTGCTAAATAGGAGAAGTCAATCCCTTAATTTCAGACCTCATCATCTTCCCACTGCTGTCTTGCTGCTTACTTGTGTCTTTTGAGAGCTTCGGGTCATTTTGATTCTTCCCCCAATAGTCTCTGCATTCCATGGGTTGGCAAATCTTCCTGGCAACAAGTCCTCTTTCTTCACTCCGCTGTGGTCCTGAATTTGGTTCTCTTTCCTAGGCGGCCACTGCAGGCTCTGCACTGGCCTCCTCATCTCCATAACGAGCCCTTACAATGCAGGGTGGGACCCATCGCCGGTGACCAGTACCCTTCTACTTGGGAGTTCAGAACAGTTCTCCTCCACCCCAAAGGACTGAAGCACAGTCAGTATCTCATCCAGGCACGAGAGACCCTGAATTATGGAGTCCAAAGTCCCTTGGACTTGCCTTCTCAAGGTATTTGTGACGCAGATGGGTCTTCTTTGGTGCTGCATTTCTTCGGGTACACTTGGATGCAGATTGTTCAAAATATGGACTTCACTATTATTTTGGAATGGTGAGCTCATCAGATCAGATGATGACAGCTATCAAAAAATATAGCTTATTATGTGCATCTGATCCTACAAAACAACATGTATCAAAATGAACTCCAAGGCATGGAACCAAGAGGGTTTTTGTTTTCTTTTCCCTTTGCCTTGTTTGTTTGTTTATCTGTCTTTGGGAAGGGAAGGGAAGGCACAGAAATGGAGGGACGAAGGGTGAACAAATGCAGCAGTGGTGCTCACTAGGCATTATGTTGAAAATGAACCATACAACTTGTGGGTGGGGATGGGAGGGAAAACTGGGAGAGCGAGAGAAGGGCTGGCATTGTTCAACTAGACATGTACTCTGTTTGTTATGTGTTTATTTATCTTGTAAAGGTGAGGTACAGAGGGGTCACAGTTATGTAAGCCAGGTAATGAGTACTTATGTCCCAGTAACCCTTGGCACATCACCTTTACAATAACAATTTTTTTTTATAAAAGGAAATATCGCTTATGACTCCCAGATCTCAAGAAGTAGGGACAGGGCGTGCAGCGACCTATCAG
Organism: Perognathus longimembris pacificus; assembly: GCF_023159225.1. Lineage (NCBI taxonomy): Eukaryota > Metazoa > Chordata > Mammalia > Rodentia > Heteromyidae > Perognathus > Perognathus longimembris. The sequence goes on along the minus strand of NC_063168.1, from coordinate 4,450,182 downwards.
GAGGCATTTGGGTTTAGAGAGCAGGGACAACTGTGGTTTACAAAGAAAGCACTGGCTACCCCAGGCTTGCATTGAGCTATCTGGTATAATTTTAGTCAACCTGGGGGAGTAGAGGGGACCCCTCCTTGCCTGGTTGAGAGGATAGATGAACAGCGGCACAAAGGATAAGGCCTCTGTCGATGAAGCAGCTGGGACATAGGCAGTCCCCCCAGGGCCAGATAGGCCCCCCCAGGAACTCCAGAGCACAAGAAAACCCCAAATACCGTTACTGTAATGGTCTACAAAAGAACCCAAATCCTTGAACCACTCAACAGTCATTAATCCAGTCATTCTCATTCCTTCGCTGGGCTCCTCACTTCCTAAAGCCCTCTCTAACGCAGACTCCCATCCCCAGTTTCGGACTTAAGCTTGATTTTCTAGAAAATGCTCACCAGTGGTGGGAAGTCTCCTTCAGCTTTTCTGCCTGCTCCCTGGGAGATCGGCTGATCCTGAAATTGAGATGTTTCCCCCCCTCTCTGGCTGAGCGCAGAAGGCTGCCGGAGTCCGAAAGCCTGCCGTGGTCCATTTCCCTTACAATTGGCCATTAAGAAGCAAACCAGTCATCTGTTCAGCTAGGTGGTTGTCATTCGCCAGTTCTTAACGTTTAAAGTAGCCATCTCAAACTATTTTGTTAATTTTTAATCGACTTTGTCGCTGGGTCTGGATGCTGTCTCCTGAGCATAGCTTTGCTGCCAGCTCCTGCTTATTTCAGAGCTTGGCCTGGCCCCCAGAGGCCGCTTTTCCATCCCATAGACTTTTATTCCAGCTTAGGATAACATAAATTCCACCTGATTACTCACTATTTTATTCCCATTTAGCCATTAATTAGTTTTATCAAAAACGGTGGCCAAACCAACTCACCCTTACATGGAAGCGGTTTTCCTTCAGAACTTGTTTGAGGAGGGCCGTCTCTTGAAAATAATTTTAGTTCCATTTCCCCCTCCAAAAAAATATATGTGGATAATGACCAAAAAGGTTAGATTAGGACATTGTCATTACTTCTTATGGCATTATTAATATATTTCTTCAGAAGAGGCTTTAAGAAACATGGACTCTATGGTTTCCCTCATAGGGAATAATTAACACAGGTTTAGGCTAGTCACAGCAGAGGATCACAAGAGCCCAATAGCTATACCCTTATGAACACATAAGATGATGCTAAGTGAAATGAAATCCATGTTATGGACACGACTGTTATATCATTGTTGTAATTACTTTCAACATGCCATGTGAAACCGTAGCTTCTATTGTTGATGATCTTCTTGTATCCCCTTTCTGTGGTTGTACCCGCACTATCACTGTATCTCATCTGAGTACATTGGAAACTGTATGTACTGGTATTAGAACTAGGAAAGTGAAAGGGAATATCAAAATCGAGAGACACAGGATAAAAAGACAAAAGACTCCGAAAGCAATACTTGCAAAACCATTTGGTGTAAACCAACTGAACAACTCATGAGGGGAGAGGGAAAAGGGGAAGGGGGAGGGGGAAATGAGGGAGGAGGTAACAAATAGTACAAGAAATGCACCCATGGCCTAACATATGAAACTGTAAAAAAATTAAAAAAAATTTAAAAAGAGGCTTTAAGCTTTCTTTAGGAAATTACTTTCTAAACTAAGATATATTGTACTCATAAACTGCTTTGTTGAATGGCAAAAAAAAACCCACCCTAAAATCACATTGATTAAATAGCAAAAAAAATTATTGTATTTTAGTAACTTAAAAATTATTTATACAGGGGTTGGGGATATAGCCTAGTGGCAAGAGTGCCTGCCTCGGATACACGAGGCCCTAGGTTCGATTCCCCAGCACTACATATACAGAAAAAACGGCCAGAAGCGGCGCTGTGGCTCAAGTGGCAGAGCGCTAGCCTTGAGCGGGAAGAAGCCAGGGACAGTGCTCAGGCCCTGAGTCCAAGGCCCAGGACTGGCCAAAAAAAAAAAAAAAATTATTTATACAGGGCTGGGGATACGGCCTAGTGGCAAGAGTGCTTGCCTCGTATACATGAGGCCCTGGGTTCAATTCCCCAGCACCACATGCACAGAAAATGGCCAGAAGTGGCATTGTAGCTCAAGGGGCAGAGTGCTAGCCTTGAGCAAAAAGAAGCCAGGGACAGTGCTCAGGCCCTGAGTCCAAGCCCCAGGACTGGTCAAAAAAAATTATTTATACATACATATAGATGCAGATAAACATACTTTAAAAATCATAAAAACATTTTTACACCTACTATTTTATTTCAATGTCAGGTATATATGCATATATGACTAGAAATGTCAGATAAATGTGTGCATGCATATAAATGTCAGATATATGTATTTAAGTATATACATGCACACATGCAATATGTAAACACAATATTTCTGTGCATATATATGCACAGCATGTCTATCTGAAATACATTAAATGTAATAGTAGATGAAATATGTATTTAAGCGTGTGTGCCTATTTTATACATACCTACTCATTAATCGTTTCATTAAAAATGGTGGCTAACCATTTAGAGACTGGAGCTCGAGGGTTTTGCTCTCATGGTTGGCTTTTTTGGTTGGCTTTTTGTTTGAGCCTGGTGCTCTACCACTTGGGCCATAACTCCCCTTTAGATTTTTGCTGGTTAATTGGAAACAAGCATCTCTCAGATTTGTCTCCTCAGCCTGGCTTCAAATCCCAGTTCTTAGATATCAGATTCTGAGTAGCTAAAGACTATAGGCATGAGCCACTGGAACCCTAAGAAAATATTTTTATGATTAAACTTTCCTCCCATAGTTTTCTTTTGTACCCGAGAGGTGAAAAAATAATTTCTAAAGTTTAGTTCTGACATCTGCCATTCAGTATGATGGTAACATTTTAGTGTTCTGTGGATTTCTCCACTGTGCATCGATGTAAATACAAGATAAAGGGCATGCAACTTGGAGTAGTTAACCGCATAGGAAGGTCTTCCTAAATCCATAGACTACAATTGTTACACAACCTATATATACAGTCCCAGCAAATGTCCAGTTTGCTTAGAGATCATAGGTGCTCAACAGACCTTTTCGTATGAACGATAAAAACAATTCTGGCCAATGTGATAAATATTTTATTAAATAAACATTTAATCCTGAGCATAAGACTAGGATGTGGATTCTCTGCTGTTGTCCATTGGACAGACAGGAACACTGAGCTGAGTCTCAGTGAACCTGGGCTCCTTGTCGGAGTTGGCCAACCATGGAGCCCAGGACCTAGCTAGCTTCTCTCCTCTGAGTCACCTTCCTCCCATCGGAAGTGTAGGAGCTGCAGAGCTGGCCATCCCCTTGGGGACTGTAAGCTCCCTGAGGCAGAAAGAGTGTGTGTGTGTGTGTGTGTGTGTGTGTGTGTGTGTGTGTGTGTGTGTGTGTTGGTTCTGGGGCTTGAACTCAAAGCCTGAGTACTATCCTTTAACTTTTTTCTGCTCAAGATTGGTGCTCTACCACTTGAGCCATACCTCTACTTCCAACTTTTGCTACATCATGGAAAATTAGAGTCCTAAGGGCTTTGCTGCCTGGGCTGGCTTCTAACAGCAATCCTCAGATCCCTGCCTCCGGAGTAGCAGCGCTCAGCATGACCTTCTCTTGTCGGTCCCTGTAGACTCCTGCCCAGAGCCGGCTGGGAGAACAGTGATGCGAAGGGTCCCCCCACCCGTCTCCCGCTCCAAATCCACCGCAGTGCTTAGCTGGCGAGGCCCTGGCCCCGCCCCAGCTGGACGCCCCCTCGGGGGACCTGAATCCCTGCTTTGGACGTTTGGCTCTGCTCTCCGCTTGTGGCAGTAGTCAAGTCATTTAACCTCTGCTTTCTCATCTGCAAAAATGGGGGTGAATTTGCTTCCTGGGGCGGTTGTAAAAACAAGTGAGAAGATTATTGTGGAAGTGTTTTGTAAACTGTAATTAATACAAATATAAGCAATTATGCAAACTCCAGTCGCGTTGCAGCACATTTAATGCTCGCATCCAGAGCTCTCCAGGCAGCTTTGCCTTCCCAGGAACCTCGAAGCCTGTGTCCATACTGCACAGAGTCCCTGGGAATACGAAGGGTAAAGGTGGATATCTCTGGTAATATATTCTAATATGTTCCATATGTGTCTGGTAATATATTCTAGGAGCTCCAAGTCCAAATTTCATATCACCAACGAATTCTGCTGGCCCTGCTCCGTGGGGCCACCGGCAGCGGCCCTGGCCACTTCCGATGACCAGCATTCCCACGGCTCCATGAGGCAAGGACTGATACTACCCCCTCCCCCCCATAAATGCATAGATGCTGCAGGAACAAAGATGCACAGGCAGCCCCGTGTCGCCAGCAGTACTTGGCTCTGAGCACCTGGCGGTGGACTTCCAAGCCTTCCCAGCTGAACTGAGAAAAGCTTTGTAGGGCCGAGAGCCCTGTCTACACTACTCACTGGATCTCGGTCTTGTGGGGGATTGAATCCACAGACACTACTGGCTCGTGAAACATAAACCACCCTTTGCCCTCCCCCCCAAAGTCTTCCGTGGCCTTCTTCATGCAGTCAATAAGACAGGCAGAAAGGTCAGTGTGCAATTCTGACTGCTCTTTAGGGAAGGTAGATCAAGTTCGTGGCCAGGCCCCGCAGCTAACACCTGTGAGAATAAATATGGGCCCCGCAGACAGAGGAGGACAGGCTGGGCCTGAGGAAGGGAGGAGGGTTGAAAGGATCAAGGCCGGGCTCTGCCTGGGGAAGGGGATGAAGGGAGGGAGTTTAGCTTTTGTATGTTTTTCTTTTAATTGAGGTGAAATGCTCATAAGTAACCATTTTAAAATGTGCAGCTCATAGGCTATGTATTGAATAGCACTACCGCATTCTCCTCCGCTTTGCTCTCACCATTCCTCTACCCTACTCCCCTTGATCTCCCCCCCACCCCACACTTTTCAAATACCAGTTTCCTGCTGCTCATTTTGTTGGACTCGACAATTTTGAAACACTAGAGTTTGGTTAGCACGTTGGTGTGCAGTTGCATACAATCCAGAACATACATGGGTTCCACTTCCATATATGCGAGAAACACGCATCCTTTGTCTCTCGGGGCCTGATTTTTTTCCAGGCCCATCCATGTCTTTGCAAAGGAGGTGATATCATTCTTTCTAACGGATGGGGAAAATTCCGTTGGATATCTACATCACCTTTTCTTGACCCATTCATCCATTGGGGAGCAACATATCCTTTGAAAGAAAGAAATTGGGGGGAGGGGAGGAGTCAGCAGGGATTGGGAGAATGATGAAGGAAGTGACATTGATCAAGATGCATTGAACTTATAAATGTATTTGCTGAATGGTGAACTCCTTTGTGCAACTACGTAAAGACCAGTTTTAAAAGTGTACAGCTCATGGTGGTTAGTGCATGGGCGTTCAGTACACTTGGAAGTTGTCTAACCACTTTCATCTAGTTGCAAAACATTTTAGCACTATGGTCGATTTCATGTTGCTTCAACAAAGTACCTGAGGTAGGGTAGCTGATAAAGACGGTAGGTTTATTTAGCTCGCAGTTCTGTTTGTCTAAGAGTTATGCTGTCAAACATAGGTTCCTGGTGATAAAACAGTTCCTCCTGATAAAACAGTATCAAATGATAGGAGCTCAAGTGAGAGAGGTCCGGCACATGGCAAGAGAGGAAGGAAGAAAGAGGGCTGAGAATGAGAAGCTCGCTTTATCACAGCCCACTACCTCCATAACCAGTCCAGTCCTACCTAATGGACGTGAATCCCTTCTGAGGACCCGTGCAGCCCTGGCCTTCTCGCCTCCTCCTAGGTACCATCTTTTAAGGACCTCCTACCTCTCAATTCTGGACACCATGAACCCAACTTCCAGCACATGAGTCTTGCCAGGGGAGGGAAGATGAATAAGCTACGTCCTAACCATAGCAGCTACGAAAGGAGGCTGCGAGAGAGGAGGTTTTGCTGTTGGAACGTGTGCATCTATGATACAAAGCTGGCCCGCCTTTCCCCAAACACCACCACGACTGACAGGCAAGTTCTCCTGATGGCTCATGCGAGGAGACCTAGGGTTGGTCCACGCGCAACCCCTCCTCAGGTCAACACGGAGCCCGATGTGGATGGGAACACAAGGAGAGTCAATGTGGAGATAGCAGGGACTAGTAGGAGGCCACTGGGTTCTAATGGTGGAGGAGGAAAGGATAAAGTCAAGTGCACCTCACCTCCAAGTGCACAGAGGCCCTGGCTGACGCCGAGTTAGCTAAGTGATTTGCTAGTCTGAAAGGCGGCTGCTTCAAGCCCCGCACAGAAATCTCCTAGCACATGCAATGCCTTCTGGGAACGGTACCCACTGTACCTCCTATTACAGAAGCCACTGTGCTCAGACAGCACTGTAAATTGTCCGTGAAGCAAAGGCTGGCTTCCTATTGGCTCTGTGATCCTCTCCAAGGCATCTTCCCGTCTCACTGTTGCTGCCTTGGGTGGATGATAATGGTGCAAAGCAGACAAGGAAGGGAGGGGGTGGGGGAGAAGAGGCCGGCTCCAGGCCTCCCAGGAGAAGGCAGAAATTCCAGCTTGCTGGAGCTCATAGCCAGGCCCAGCTTGGGCCTGGGCTGGGCCTCTCCCTCCTGCTCCCGCACCTGCCGCTCCCCCCGTCTCCTCCACTCAGGAGCCAGGCCACATTTTAAAATTTCCCTTCTGGTGCATTTCTGGTGTTTCTTCACTGTTTTACTAAAAAAAAAAAAAAAAAAGAAGAGGAAAATCGCTTCAGAGAACATGTTCATTCTTGAAAGCAAGGTGTGTCTATCTGTGTGCTCCTGCGCTAAGATGGTGTTTTATTGAGGATTCCCTTATGTTGTGATTATTTAATGGACAATCTGCTCTGTTGGGAATGGCAGAAAATACAACTATTGACAGAGAGAGAAAAGATGCATTTTCTGAAATACATTTGGCAAAGGAAATCCAGCTTCTTACAAGAAAAGAATGTAATGAATTTTCCCCTATTTTTAGTTACCCATAAATCCCTTTAATAGGTTTGAGCTCAAAACTCCATATTTGTCTTGGTTCAGAGTAAAATCTACAGGATAAATGGAAAGGACTGCATATTTGTCTAATGCTATGCATCCAGGCTTCCCAAGTGGGAGGCGCGCTTTTGCAGGACCCTGGGTGTCATGGCAACCCCAGAACTGAGACCCACAAACGTGTCCAGGGATGGGAAGGAAAGGATTTGCTTCAGCTTTCTTGGGAGCAGGCCAGATGGGTATGAAATGCTCACTGAGGGCCTGCGAGCACTCGTTTTGATATTTAATCAGGATATATCGGAGGAGATGAGTTTGAACTCAGCCCATAGGAAATTTAAAGGAAGGGCCAAGTGGCATAGTGTATACGTGTGATGATTAAAATGAAAGATGAAGAAAATGAAGGGTCGGACATCAGTGGCTCAGGCTGAAATTAGGAAGATCATAGTTCAAGGCAAGCCCAGGCAGAAAAGTTTACAAGCTCTTTCTTCAACAGATATCTAAGCAAGGTGGGCTGTGGCTGTCATCCTAGCTGAGACCAGGAGGATCCTGGTTCCAGGCCTTAGAGCCTTAGAGACCCCATCTCAGTGGAAGAAGCTGAGCACGCTTCAGTGTGAAGCCGAAAACAAGTGCGTAGTCCAGGCATGCACTCGGGCAGGCAGAAAAACACTACCGCAACACATAACCACCACAAAACAGGGCAGAAGGAGGCTCAACAGGAGAGTGCCCACCAAGCAAGAGAGCAAGGCCTTGTGTTCAAACCCGCATACTCCCACCCCACCAAGAAGGAAGTGGATTCTAGGACTGGGATAGTTGTGGGCGTAATGGAGCCCTGCACTGGGGCGATCAGTCACAGTGCCCGCCCATTGAGCTGGACCTACAGGGCGTCTGATCCTTTGTGCCAGCTAACGCCCAGCTGTTATCTTGGTTCCATCATCCTATCAGAAACTTTGGTCCATATAGACTAGACAGGCTTTGATATTTAATCCCAGTAAGGAGCTTGCTGTGAATGTCACATCTCAACCTGAGTGATTTGAATAACAACAGGCCTCGGAGTCCCTCTCAGTCCATCAGTATGTTCATTCCGGACGGCAGAAATCGCCCCCTAGTGTTCTGCCTGGAATGTGTAGAAAAATTAAATCTGCACAAATGTTCCTTCTTTTATATCAGTAAATAGCACCAAACCAATCTCGCGTTTACTTTTTTTTTTTTTTAAGACAATTCTGCTTTAAGAGGAGGACATTTCTGTAACATTTCTATTGAATTCAGGGCAACAGGGGACTCCGGATAGATCACAAAGGTAGTTTTCAACCTTCTCTACAGTAATGAAAACATACACATCAGCCCTGGTGTGTGCCTGAATGCAAGCTAATGCACTCTGTAATTGAAAACAAAACAAAACAAACCTCTGGAAACCACTGAGGACTTTTCTTTAGATTTTTGCTCCCAAAGCCAATTGTCTGGCTCCTCTGCCTCAGTGAGTGAATATGTGGCCCTGATTTACAAAGGATAGCTGGCTTTGTGAACGCATTTGCATGGGATACTAGCTGTAAGCAAAGCAACAACCTACGTCTATCTATGTATGTAGATGACTACATATATATGATCACTGTGTGTGTCTGTGTGTGGGACACGATCATCAGCCAAACTGAACAACAACAACAAAAATCTCTAAACGGAAACAAAATACATTGAAAATAATACTTTCCCCTCACTTTGGCCTCAGTTCCAGGGTGACCTCTTGAAATGATCTGTACTGGTTGTTCTTTTTGCCTCCTGCCTAGATCCTTTTTTCCACACTGTCTAGGAAACTAACATATGAAAAATGCATTACCTTGACATCCTTTTTGGCTAACTCCTGGTTGGGTTTGGCCAGTGGGAAAGACTGGCAGGAGATTGAAAAGCAGAAAGGAAGAGAGGAATTGGGATGTCTCTTCCTTACTTCTTCCATACTGTGGTGCCAAGTCTATAATTGTAACCAGGTCCCACAAATCTGGCTCTCATTTGCTCTAATAGTGCTGAATCTTCTTCTTGTCCTTTAACCTCATGCCATAGTTTGGCTCTGAATTGTTCCCAAAGCCCACATGTGAAAGGTTTGGTCACCAGCCAGTGGTGCAAGTGGGAAATGGTAGAACCTTTAAGAGGTAGCGCTTTGTGGAAGGAAGTTAGGTCATTGGGTGGAGCCTTCAAGAAGTGATGCCGTGTAGAAGAGTGGTCACTTGGGCTTCCCTTAATGGGCCAAGCAACATGGGATGAAACTTCCCAAAACTGTGAGTCAAAATAAACTTTTCCTCCTCACAGGCTGATTGTTTCCGGTATTTTGTCAAGGGTAGGAAGTAGGATGACACACCCCAGAAGAAGTAATGGCAGGCTGGGAATATGGTCTAGTGGTAGAGTGCTTGTCTTGCATACATGAAGCCCAAGGTTCCATTCCTCAGTGCCACATATATAGAAAAAGCCAGAAGGGGCGCTGTGGCTCAAGTGGTAGAGTGCTAGCCTTGAGCAAGAAGAAGCCAGGGACAGTGCTCAGACCCTGAGTCCAAGGCCCAGGACTGGCAAAAAAAAAAAAAAAGGAGGAAGAGGAGGAGACGTAGTAGTAGTAATGGCATCTCAGTGTTGCAAAAACATCCCTTGTTGATTCCTTCACCCTCTCATACCTCGATAACTAGTCCCTTCACCTAACTCTCTGCTGAAATTATCTGACATGATTTCTGTTTCCTGCTGGAACCCAGACAGATATGGAATCGCTTTACCCCCTACTATAGTTTGCATATATCCCTCAAAAAAATGCATGTATTGGATGCACAATCTCCAGAGCTCTATAGTAATGATACTTGGAGGTGGGGCACTTTAAAGGCAATCTGAATTGGATAAAACATGAGGGTGGGGCCCACAGGAAGGTATTATTGGCTTTGTAAGAAGAAAAGAGAGGAGGGCCAGCACTTTGTCTCTCCATGTGATGCTCTGTCTCTGTCATGTTACAGAACAGCAAGAAAACCCTCCCAAGATGTCAGCAGATGCTGATGCCACTTTCTTGGATTTCCTCATTTCCAAAACTGAGTCAGATACACTTCACGTCTTTATAAACTACCCCGTCTGTGGTCTTCTGTTATACCAACTTATATAAACTCAGGTATCACTCTAGATAAATGAATCAGATACACCCCAATGCCATTCTTCCTCTTCTCTGGTAGCATTTATCATAGTTTTGTCATCACTATATTTCTTTGGGGCTCTGCATCAATCTCAGAGCTCACTGAAGCCTAAGGCTGACTTACTCATTTTCAACCCTAGCATCAGGAAACTCTCAGTCCTAAAATGGGCAGCTCATTGACACTATGTGAATGTCTATGGAGTTGGAGGTCAAACGAACAAGGTCAGAAGGGCTCCCCTGAGACAAACAAGGCATACTGTAGCTTTCACGTTGGGATGCTGCTATGTGCCAGACTGTGGATTGGGTGGTAGAGCCTTGAGCAAGGCAGACCTACTCAAGACTATGAAGGAATTTATAATGATTTACAAAACTATAGGTGGTTACAAATGTGTTAAGTTCTTTAATCAGGAGAGGGAAGTGTGCTTTGTAGTATTCCAGAAAAAATGTTTTAAAAATGAGAGTAGATAGTCTAAACCAAGGTTTGAAATCTGAAGTGCCTACAAGCCCAGGAACGCCATAGAAGTATGCTAATCCAGCCAAGTGGAAAAGATTGAACTGGAGAGGGTGGGCTGCCAAGACTCAGCTTGAGTAAATTGTCTTTGCCCCATGTTGGACTGATGTCTGTTTTCAAGAAAAGTCAAAAACTAAATTTTTATTGTTTTTACTTATTTCTTTTTGTGCCAGTCCTAGGTCTTGAATTTAGAGTCTGAGTGCTGTTCCCAAGCTTTTGTACTCCTGGCTAGCACTTTACCACTTGAGCCATAGCCCCACACCTGCTTTTTTCTATTTTCCTATTTTTTTGGTAGTTAATTGGAGATAAGAGTCTTACAAATTTTCCTGCCCTAGCTGACTTCAAATCACGATCTTCAGATCTCATTCTCCTGAGTAGCTAGGATTACAGGCGTAAGGCACCAGTGCCCTGCTATCATTTTTATTTTTAAATATCCAAAGTACAAAAGCATGAGAGAACCACACAGAAAACATCAATAGACCTGGTGCTGCCAGCTTCCCATTTATTTAAACTGCTGGTCTAAAGAGTGAGCAGGAGTTAACCTGGAGAAGAAGGTGTCTGTGTATTGGGGCTGGAGGAGGCGTTTCAATGAAGACAGTCCCAGGTAAAAAGATTAGTATAAACAGACAGCCCAAAGAAAACCTGGAAGGTGGAAGGGAATTTAGTAGAGCTATGAAATGGAAAGGAGACACGGTAGAGGATGAGGCCAAGCATCCAGGGCTGAAAGCAAAGTGTCTTCTGGTCTAAAATAGTGGACATTGCTGGTTGTATTACTGTCGGTCATCTTTCTTTGCAACTGGACTATCTAAGATGTTTAGTTACTAAGAAATGAGTCCTTTGGAGTAGGGAAGATCTCTGCAATCGAAGGTCTACGTCAACCGTGGCAGCCCCAATATTTCCAAGTATGGGTTTGGCATTGAGAAGAATGCAGTATAATAGTTGAGACTATGGATTTTACCAATCCTATGTATACTATATTTTTGCCCATACATACCTACCTATGATATTTTTTTATAAATTAGGGACCCTAGGAGTTAATAAAAACAACAGGAGAACAATATAGCAATTGCTAGGATTAAAAATATAAACGTGCCAGGTACTGTTGGCTAATGCCTTTAAACCTCTACTCAAGAGGCTGAAATCTGAGGATCACAGTTTGATTCCCTCTTATCTACAATTAACCAGCAGAAAACCCAAAGTGGCTCAGCGGCCTGAAGTGGTAGAACTCTATTCTTGAGTGAAAAAGCTTAGGGACAGCCCCCAGGCCCTGAGCCTGAGCCTGAGTTCAAGCCTCACAACTGACAAAAAACAACAACAACAACAAAAAAAATATATATATATATATATGCACATACATACATACAAGTGGACTTTCTCAACATCTTATGGTAAAGATCTACCTCCCCAAAGCTGGATCTCTGGGTTCATTCCCTGGGAGAGTGTAGAGTGGGTGACAGAGATGGGGAGACGGGAGAAAAGAAATGTATCCCAAGGGACAAAATGATCCAAAAAGTCAGCTGACCCCTTGCCTGTGACCAAATGATCTTACACAGGTGAAAACGGTCACCATTTACCTAAGGTGTGAAAGGAGCTTCTCAACTCCTGCAGCTTGCAGAAGGAAATCCAGTCACCTAAGTAAGACTTCTCAAGGCATTGTATCGTAACCTCGGACTTAGAAACCAAGGGGTGGACTTCGCGCAGGTGAGCATTGGTTGTGCAGTGATTGTCCTGGACAAAAAGTGGGAAATGGAGGGAAAAGTCGATTGGGATCAGGCTAGCGGCAGGGATGACAAGTCAATCCTAAGTGAGCCCTCGGGGCCTTTGCACTCGCTATTTCCTCTGCTGGGAAGACTTCGCTGTAGGGGGGTGCCTGGCTGGTTTCCTTACTCCTGTCAGCTCTGTACTCCTCCTCAGGAGATTTTTTTTTTTTTCTCAAATTTTTATTGTCAAACTGATGTACAGAGAGGTTACAGTATCATAGGTTGGTCATTGGATACATTTCTTGTACTGTTTGTTACCTTGTCCCTCATGCCCCCCTCCGAGATTTTTTTTTTTTTTTAAATGCTGTTAAGCAAGGCATTTCCTCCGGGGATCTCCAGCTCCTTACTCCGCTTTAATTTTCTTCCCTTATAATTCATTTCCCTATTTTTCTGACTTGGAATTATGTATCTGCCTGATACATACCTTGAGGTCCCCGGGACTTAGCGGAGGCACTGGGAAGTAAAGTCTAACGAATCTCTACCGAGCTGTCTCATTGCTAGCTCATCTGCACATCCATCCGGCCCTTGGAGGGCTGCACTGAGGAAGATCTGGAAAAGCAGAGTGTGGTCGTGGTTGGCCGCTGGGCCTGGGGAGAGAATGGAGAGGGAAATGGTGCTCCAAGTGTCCTTTGCCAACACACGAGCCAGAAAAGTAGGGACTTGGGAGGCAAGAGCACTCAGCTGGCAAGGTACAAGGTAGGGCAGGGCAGGGCTAGAGGGCAAAGCACAGACTGGGAAGCTGCTGTGGGAAGGCCACGTCCAGGGATGGAGGTCACAGGTCACAGGGTCACAGGAGGTCACAGGTACGGGCACTCAGAGGTGGCCCCGGGTGGCTGAACCTGTCTGCCGTCTTGCCTAGGGCAAAGGCAGGGAAGGTTGAAATGAAGAGGGATTTCGATGTCCCTTCCTCCGGCTCCCAGCCTCCTCTCCTCACTTTCTGTGAAGGAGCACTAGGCAGGGAACAAGCCCACAGCTCATACAGATGCTCTTCCCACTTGCTATTATTCTCATCCTGTGCTGAAAACCTGCTATGTCCACTATGCATTTAATGCACCGGCACGCGAGCACCACCACGGTAAGCAACACTAAACCACGGGGAAGTAATAGTTGCTATTTTCCTGTGATCACGGGAGTGACGGGTGGCTGACCACCTCCGGGGGCGGGATTGCAACTGGGGGCGACCCCCTCTGCCAAGCGTCACCTGAGTCGTTCTACACACGCGAGTCCAGGAAAAAAAAGATCCAAGACTTGAAGTACACTTTTTCTCGAGTGTGTATTGGAAATGGTTTAAGTCCAATCATTGGGAGTTTGGGGGTCATCTGGCCCCCAATATCCTTTAAATGCAATGTTTTAGCTATATACCTGAAACTTGGACCCGTTGTACATTTATCTCTGAGTCCCTTTTTGGATTGGAGCATCAGCTGGGCTAGGCAATAGTAAGATTCTGATCCGTGTGTATTTGTAGTCACAAGTGAATGGCGAGGAATTGTTCTCACGCTTGCCAGAACCCAGCACCTCAGTGCTGGCTTCTCAGGCTGAGCCCCCCCCCCCCCCCCCGCCCAGTCTCTTTCTCATTCTCTCTCTCTTTTACAGAACAAATAAATGAACATCACTGAGCATCTTGGATCTGCATCACCAATTTCTGGGATAGAGCACAGAATTGAAGGGCACATCTTTATTTCCCCCTACAATATGTATTCTTGTGTAATAATCTCCCTTCCATTTCCTAGAGTCTTCTTCCAGCCAAATGATGACAAACATAATACAAACACCACTTGCAGAAGAGATGGTCTTTTATTAGTTTTCAGAAAGGGCTTAATTTCCTTCCAAACTCATCGTCGGAATAGGGACCAGCTGATGGATGGGAAGGAAGCAACTCCGAAGAGTAAACACCAGGTTTTGGAAATATGATTATGCTCCTAATGGTAAAATAATTATAAGCAGGGCCCTTCAGGCAGACTTGAGTTTACCCCCAGGAAGAATTGCACTGCTATAGTTTTATGATAGATTAGGACTGGGAATTTAAATTATTTAATTGTGCCTCTTTTGAAGTAGAACTACTTTAGAGAGAGGAAGAAAATAATCTTTAGCCTCATATTTACATTTTTTTTTCCTGAGGAGCTGTTTAGATTTCGGAGTTGATTTCTCACGCAAAAGAGGTGTGGAAATGCCGGGAAATGGTGCGCAGTTTCCCACTTGGAATAATTTAGTCTGCTACAAGGAGCAGAGTTTCTCATCCTGCTACATAGTTTCTTTTTATGGAGATAGAATTTTACACAAATGATTTGAAATCCTAGCTTGTTCATTACTCAATTGTTTAGCGTTCATTTTTTAAAAACAAGACTTGAATTGGAAACAGGCCCCTTCTTTCCGGGTTGCACACCTGCACACTCGCTTTCTAAGTGGCTTTGTTGATGGCACTTGAAATTAGCAGCCATCAGGGTGAATTTCTATCCACACGCACGTTCCAACCCCGTTCCCGCAGAAGCATCTGCAAAATGAGGCTGAGATGCGTAGGAGGAGGGGCCTACAGTGCTCCCCACTTCACCCCCACTGCTGCCCACTCTGAAAAAAAAATGCAACAAGCCACTCGCTGCAGGGGGCCTTCCTGCTTCCTGGGGTGATTGAAGTGTTACAGAAAATGAAACCATGCATGGGACCAAGGCACTTCCATCGGTCCAGAGGGCTGGTGTTAATGCACTTCTCCTAAGAATAAGATCAAAACGGATCATAACAAAGAAAGACCGTGGCAATCAGGCAAGACCCTCTAGTCGCAGGGTGGAGGGGTGAGAGAAACAAAACCCATGGCTCAATGGCTAAGAAGATGGGTAAGGCACTGACTGGGTCACGCACTGAAGAAGCAAAGGGCCAGTCCAGCATGGCTGGTGTGAGGGATTCCAGGCGGTCCTCTCCCAGGCGGCCCAGAGACAGCCTCCCTGCGGTAGGAGTTCCTAGAAGGTCAGAGAGGATAGCCCACTGGAAGGGAGCGTCTTCTTTGCACAGGTCCTCGTCATTCCTAGAGGCTTTTCCCTCGGTGCAGCCCTCTCCCTTCTGCAGCTGGGGCCTGTCCTCTACCTACAGTGGGTGGAGAGCCCACAGACCCCCTTTCCCTCTCCCCTCCATTCGGCAACAAAGGAAATTATCCCAGGATGCCTGGGAAGAAAGCCACTGCCTAATGAGAAAGGCATGAGGGCCGTGTACTGACACTACAGTGCGAGTTGATGCCAGAGGCAAAATGTAGAAACTTCCCTGGTGATGTTCCAGTTGCCAAAACAAAGTAAACAGTAAGAGCCCACAGAGGCAAATTCATTCATCTGAAATAGCATAAAGGATGACCAATCTTCCCGATGACTAGGGACAGTCCCAGGGTAGGTAGTAAAACTCCCAAGTCCTCAGAAACCTTCAGTCTGGGGGAATTAGCACACTTGGTCATTTAGTCACCTTGCTTTTCTACAGTCAGAGTAGTTGGTTTATCCTAGTGTGAGGGAAGCAAGAAAGTTTTAATTCAGATCTGGGTAAGGAAAATCTAACAGATGGCCAGGTGCGTGGCTCACGCCTGCGATCCTAGCTACTCGGGAGGCTGAGATCTGAGGATCCCAACTTAAAGATAGTATAGGCAGACAAAGCCTAGGGACTCTTATTTCCAACTAACCACCAAAAAGCCCAAAGTGGGGTGTGGCTCAAGTGATAGAGCACCAGTCTTGAACAAAAGCACCAAGCGATACCACAAGACCCCGAGTTCAAGTTCCAACACAGTCACACACACACACACACACACACACACACACACACACACACACGATGTATCTCAGAGGGCTGTTATTGAGCTAATACACTGGAAAGGGCTTTCCACAGCACCTGGCACACAGCAAGCACTTGATTTCTTAGTGTCTGTCACCACTATTGTCACTAGCCGCATTTTTGTGACTTCTCTATCCATAGACCTTGAGTTACCACAAGCAAGGGTAAAATATAGCTAAGGTTAAAATAAGTAGAAGTCCCGAGCAGAAATTAAGCTCATGTCCATAGCTCGATATTGTAATCTTCATGTCGTATAATTTTCTTCCTTTTTGCATTGGCCGGCAACGATTCCATACCAACTGGTCAGAGAAAGACATCTCCTCTGCCCAAACGCTCTTTTTAACCAGCAGCTCAAAAGCCTCTGCCGTCTTCTCTTTCTATTGGGCACTCTTACCACCGCTAGACATACGCGTGCACGCATGCTCTCTCTCTCACACACACAGACACACACACACACACACACACACACTAGTACTACTACCCAGACTACCGTTACTTGGTCAGGGAAGTTTAATTCTGCACTTGGGAACTGGTTGGCCCTTCAGTAGCTGAGTTAATCTCATTTCTTGCTAAGTGATGGTTGAAGAGGCCAATGCGGGTCACAGTGAATTAGCCTGGGTGCCATTGCTGCATATGCTTCAACTCTTTCAGTCTTTTTGCTTCTGTTACCCGATACTTCTCTCTCCCCACGTCTGACTCTCCTTTTTCCTCTTCGTTTCTGACCACACACTTCTGTTAGGCGGCCTTCTCTCCACTCTGACGGATTTAGCCTAACTCTGTTCGTTTCGGGGTCCCTTCCCCTGATGCTAGGCTCCCACTTCCTACTCTACCATTGTCCCCTTTCCGCTTTTAAAGCCACTTCCATTTCCTAAGGGGCCTGATGTACCACAAATTGAAAGGCTAGTCAGGATGCTGCCCTTCTCCTGTGTTTGCTGACAGTTCGTTTCTTTTGCCTTTCTGCTCATGCCCCTCCTCTGGGGGCTCCCTCTCCGCACCCCCAGAGGTGCTCCTCCCTCACGTCTGTCCCGTGGATCATCGTCCCACGCCTTTCCCCGTCTTCATTCCCTGACACGAGGGAGTCACTTGGTTCTGCCAAGGTCTGGACACAGGAAAGTCCTTGAGAAAGCCTTTCCATGACTGGAATGTGCGTTTAAAAGGCTGCTAGAGTGAGCTGCTAAAGCTTTACAAATGTTTAGGATAAAGTATAAATGAGAAAAATATGTTCGGCAAGGTTTTCGGTTTCTAACTAAACCATGTTCTTAATTCTCTTTTACTGAAATGTAACTGTTGCAATCTAGAAGAATGTGTTCCCAGGAACATGCTCTTTCTATTCCTCCCTTACCATCTCTCTCTTCCTCTCCTCCCCCCTCTCTCTTTCTCTTTCTCTAGTCTTCCCTCCCTCTCTCCCTCTCTCCCTCCATTTTTCCCTACCTCCCTTTCTCTCCCCTCCCCTTTCCTGACAAGGAAAAAATCAATATTTTGAGTGCTCTTGTTTAATAGCAACAGTACTCTGGCTGCGAGTTACAAGCACCATCTTTTACACTATTGGCCAATGTCAATTCTCTTGGATAATGTAAGCTTTGTTGGAATAAGATTTTTACTAACTTACAGCTACAAGAAGAAAGCACATTATGAGGACATAAGTTGCACAAGCATATAGCGTAATAAGTTTTCGTGGAATGAATATACATCCAGATCAAGAAGCTGCATGTCTCATCGCTCAATGGTCTTTCTATGGGCCTTCTTTGTCACCACTGTTTCCCTAAAGAAGGCTGTTATCAAGATTTCTTTCATCATCATCTCTGCCCACATTCTTTTGGGAATGGGTTTTCTTGCACAAAATTCTGTTTGTGAAATTCAGAGCAATTCAATCATTGCGTGTGTCTGGAGTCGACACGGGAACTGTAGTCTGTCACTCACCAGCTAGGAATGAATCTTCCCTGGGTAAAGAACTGCAAAAATCAATAAAGAAGCACAAGCAACAGAAACAATCCATGGGCTACAAAACTTCACATCTTTACTGTGTTGTTGGCTCTTGCTTGAAAGACCCACCTGTGAAGTATTCTGTTGTGTGACTAGACCACAAAATATGGGTTACTGCTGAAGGATATTTGTGCTCCTTACTATTATAGCATTTAAGAGTATAAATATTCATGCACATGAATTTTGGTATATGGATGTACCCATTCTGTTTGGGATAAGTTCACAGGTCAAATAAATTTGGTGTAAGTTGTGCAGCTACTCGGCCTTAGTAGACACTTATTGCTGAACCATTGTGCAATTTATTCTCAGTAGTGATTGAGCATTCTAGTTTTTCTACATTCTTACCAATCCTTGCAGTTGTCTGTCTTTTGCATTTGAACTGTTTGGGGAAATGTATAGTGATATCTCTTTGAGTTTATATTGACCTACTGTCTCCTTATGCTGAATACTTTTTCAAATAATATTGAACATTGTATACATGTTCCTTTTGGGATGTATTGCTCACATTTTGTCTGAAGTTTGTCTGTTGTTTCCTGATTAGTTGGTGCCAGTTCTTTTGCAGATTCTTTGTCAGGTCTGAACCAGGTATATCCTATTATACTCTGCTGCTTGTATTCTCTTTGTAATTGACAGTGCCTTGGGATTGAATCCAGGGTTTATAGACACTAAGCAAGCGCTCTACCACTGAGCCATACCTTCAGCCCAATTCATTTGTACCTGCATTCTATAATGATTTCCTTTAATGAGCCAAAATTCTTCATTTTAACATAATCTAACTTGCCAATTTTCCTTTATAGTAATTGTTTAAAATTTTTTTTAGAAATCTTTGCCATCATTTGTATCACAAAAACATTCTCCAATATTTCTTTCTAGAAGTGTTGAACTCTTTTCATGTAGTCCTACAATTCATCTGAAAGCGGGTTTTTTTTGGGGGGGGGGTAAAGTATTAGATATATATGAAGAGTTTTGTTTGTGTGGAGAGCCAATTGGAAAAAAAAAACAACTAATTTCTCCATTGTATAACAGTGTTAATTTAATCATAGATCAGCAATAGTGTAAGTGCAGATCTATTTCTGGAATCTGGTGTATTACGTAAGAATTCATTCATGTTAAATAAGAACTCTGCTCTTATTCTTCATGATTGTCTGGACACTTAGCAGGTCTTTGCATTCACATATAAACTAACAGAAAAAATAACTTGGAGAAAATCATTTAATACTTAGAATTAATATGTCATATCCTCTTCTCACTTAAGTCTTTTTTTACCTACTGTCTTGCAATTTTCAATGCAGAGGACTTATTGAATTTTTATTAAATTTATTCCTAGTTGTATGGTATTTGTTGACTTTATTTTGAATAGTATTGTTAAATTTTTACTTCCTGATCAATTGTTACTGATACATAGAAATATAATGGATTGTTAAAAGACTTTGCATTTGATGTTCTCACCAAATTCATTATGAATTTTAAGTTTGTTTAGTCTCATCTTTTCTGTGTATCTCATCATATTGCTATGAACATAACAGTTGTATTGTTTCCTTTTCAATTATTATATATTTTTAACCTTCTTGTCCTGGTCATATTATTTATGCAGTGTAATATTGGATAGAAGCAGTGACGGTAAGCATCTCCTTTTCATTTCTGATCACAAGGATAAATGCTTTCAATATGTCACCATTAATTACTCTGTTATAGAAATCTTATAAATACTTTATCATACTAAGGGAATTTCCTTTTATTTCTAGTTTTCTAACGTGTTTCTTCAATAAAGAAGTATTGAATTTGGCCAGATGCTTTTCATAAATCAGTTACAATAATGATATGTTTTCCATATTTAGTCTAATAATGTGGTGAATTACATCAAATGATTTTTCAAATAGTAAGCTAACATTGCATTACTGGATAAACCCAACTCTTCTGTGATATATTATACTTCGTATAAATTGCAGGATGTAGTTTACTAATGGTTTCTTTTGGCTTTTGTAGCATAAGCGAGTTTGATTGCCCTTTTTTTTTAATTGACTTATGTCCTCTGGTTTTGCTATTGGGAATGTGCTGGCCTCATAGACCATTATTGAGGTGAATTCACTGACAAGAAGCTGCAAATATTCCAAGTGAATAATTTGGTCAGCCTGTGAGAACACCCACGGCTGTCTCCTCAGACAAGATCCCGGAGAATGTCCTCATTTGCAGGACCTGCCTCGCTCCTTTGCACAACATCTATACTCACCTCCTCATTCCTCCACCCTGAGCTTTATTTCATTTTAGATTCTTTCTCTTTTCTCCAGCATAATTATTTAGAGGTTCTTCTACACAGTAAATGTATTGATAATGTGTGTGTGTGTGTGTGTGTGTGTGTGTGTGTGCGCGCGCGCACATGTGCCAGTATTGGAGCTTGAACTCAGGGCCTTTTGCTCTTGCTGGGCTTTTCTTGCTCAAAGCTGGCACTCTACCACTTGAACCATTCCTCCACTTCTGGCTTTTCACTGGTGATTGGTGGTAAGAGTAGCTCAGAGAGGTCTGCTCAGGCTGATTTTGAACTGTGATCTGAGCCTCCTGAGTAACTGGGATTACAGGCAGGAGCCATTGTCACCTGGCTACACATCAATAATTTTTAAGCTGAGCAATATACTCATGTGATTTAACACTCACGTCTTGATGTACATTTAGAGTGTTTCCAGTTTGGGGCTACTATAATCCAAGACTAAAAGTTTTGGTGTAGCCATATGCTTTCATTTCTTTCCTTGTTTATGCAGTAGTAAAATCGCTAGGCCATATGGTATATAGATGTTTTTAAAAGTCTGCTAACCTGGCTTTCAAAATAGTTGTGCCACTTGAGTTGTGCCACTTGACCTTCCCACATTCCATCAGTGTACAGAAATCATGGCTTCTCCCCATCCTCTCCAATACTTGGTTTGTAAGACATTTTAATTTTGGACATTCTATTGTAAGGATATTTCATTGTGATTCAAATTTGCATGTCTCAAATCACTAACACTGTGATATCAATCTTCTCTGTGCTTATTTTCCATCTGCATATCACTATTGGCGATGTTTTGGTGTAATCTTTGCCTACTGGGTTGTTTGGGGTTTCTTATTATTATTGAATTTAAATTTCTTTCTTTCTCTTTCTCTCTTGGTCTCTCCATCCCTCCCTCCCTCCCCCCCTTCTTGTTTTCTGTCCTGGGGTTTGAACTCATGGCAAGTGCTACCCCTGATTTCTTTGTTCGAGGCTATCCCTCTACCAACTTGAGCTACCACTCCATCTCCAGCTTTTGGGGCAGTTAATTAGAGTTAAGAGTCTCACAGACTTTCCTGCTTGGGCTGGCTTCAAACCATGATCTTTAGGTCTCAGCCTCTTGATTAGCTAGGATCATCATAGGAATGAGCCATCAGCACCCATCCTTGAATTTAAATACTTTATAGACTCCATATCTTCAGTTATATTTGGGGCTTGTATTTTCCCCCAATGTCTCATCTACTTTCCACTCTCTCAAAGGTGCATTTATAGAAGCAGAAGGTCTCAATATTAATGATGTATAACTTACCAATAGTTTATTTTTATGGATGCTGTAGCCAAGTCAAGAAAATAATTCCTGGGCTGGGGATATGGCCTAGTGGCAAGAGTGCCTGCCTCATATACATGAGGCCCTGGGTTCGATTCCCCAGCACCACATATACAGAAAATGGCCAGAAGTGGCGCTGTGGCTCAAGTGGCAGAGTGCTAGCCTTGAGCAAAAAGAAGCCAGGGACAGTGCTCAGGTCCTGAGTTCAAGCCCCAGGACTGGCAAAAAAAAAAAGAAAGAAAGAAAAAAAAGAAAATAATTCCTTTGAGTTGATGGTGACAGGAAGGGAGATAGTGATATTCCAACAAAAGCCCCGACGGAGCAGCAGGTGCTGGTGTGCTTCTCCCCCTGTTCGGAGTAGCTCCCTAGAATGACTAAGCTGATATCCAGTGCTAGTTCCTGAGAGCTTCCTCTGGCCCCCAAACCCCACTTCTCCCTGATCTCTAGCAGACTGGAAGTATCAAGAGAATTAACACTTTCAATGATCAGCCTTTGACCAGTAGGCGTAGGTATGTAAATACTCCAGCCCCCCCTTCCCCACCCCCTGACGGTTGCATCCCTGGGTCAAGTGTTCTACCCTAGTTCCCGGCTCATTTTCCTCGAAGTCTAAGTTTCAGTTGACCACAGTGGGTTGGAAAATAGTTTCTTTCAGCTGTTCTCCCTTCCCTGCCTCTCTCCCAATTCCCTATTGGTGTTTCCTTCACTTCGTAGAGAAGCTACTTTCTGTACAACACTTGTCTGGAGTTTACTTCGGAGAGAACGCAAACTCACACTTAAGACTTGAACTAGTGCAGGTGTGGTACGACCTGGCTCCTATACAGCAATCAGAGGAGACACTGGGACTCCAGAGAGGAAGGCAGAGGAGGCCACAGGGCTCTGGGCCCTGGTCAGTCTTACAGAGGTCGCCATGGCTTCTGGGTGAATGAGTGTTAATAATCAAGGTTCTTTTACAGTATTGGGGTTCCCTGTGGGGAGACTGCTGGTAAACTGCACCTTGGAAATAACTGAATGACTCACCAACCACACACAGTGCTTCCCTAGACTAACATTTTCATCCAACTGAGGTGATGCGTTTCTTTCACATGTGTTTATCCCGTAATAGTCATGAGAATGTTCAAAAACAGAGGAAACATTTGAAATGTACAGAACCAATTAGATTCTAACCACTATCCTAGATGACAATCATTTCAGATCTTCTGATACACTTAAAAAAGGAATCACAAGTCAACTTTTTCCTTAAGCTGTAGAAAGTCCGATCAACACAGGGTGATTTTTAACCTCATTCCTTTCTGCAATTTCTGTTTTGCTCATTAAACCCTAATGAGTCGGGTGATATTATGAAATTGGTGTTGATCTTAAGGCTTGAAAGCTTAACTGTGCAACTTCCAAATCTGAAAGGACATTTTCTAGTGATAGAAATATCCGGCATTGCCAGCCAACTCAGTAAATTCACTCAGAAAATTGAGGTGACACATTCCTGTACATGGGTATACAAGTATGCTTACCCCCAAAGCTGAATTTGCACTTTGTCCTGTTTCTTCTTTCTCCAAAGTAGAAGGGAAACTTTGCTCTGCCTGCCTTTAGAAAGGAAACTGTAGATCACATTAACCTAGGATTCACTGTCCAAATCTCTATAGTTATGAGGTAATATAGAAAAGATAAGCTACAAAACTAGATGATCCATAACAAAGTGAGCATCTGCAAAGTTTGTTCCCAAACATCCCTTTTAACAACAGTTTACTAAGTTGCCGTTTGTTTTAAGGGGTGAAGAGACTCTTTCGCTTCTTGCTCTGGATCTAGTGTCTATTGCCACCTTGTTTTGTGTATCAAGGACTCTCATTTGTAAATGCAATCAAGGACTCCTTTGCTTTCTGGATTCCATTTGGATTTGATTAATAGAAATCACCAGCAGGAGACCAGAGACCAGAAAGAATGAAATCAGGGTACTCCCTCATAGAACTCCCTCTCAGTTGAGTTACTGTGAACAGGATATGGCAATTGACCTAAATAGCAGCTCTTTTGAGGCAGACCCTCCCTCCCCCAGCCCTCTGGTCACCGGTGGGGGCTGGGGAATCAGAAGTGGTTGGTAATGGCTTCCTGCTGTTGCTAACCCTGGATATCCTTCATCCTCTTTTGTTGGTTTCCCTTTGCTAGGCCCAACAGCACTTTTTAGGGGTTCTTTATTGAATGTTCCTCAATTATACACTCCAAGTGAGTACGCCATTTGTTTGCTGCCGAGGACCAAGGCTGGTAGAGTGTCAGATGTAAACAGCACAAGGGAGGGCCATGCAAGTCAGTGGCAGCCAGAGATGATACATCTTGTGAACGGTGCTGGCTTTCAACTGGCAGGTGAAAGCGAGGCTGCAGAATTGTTCACATCACAGGTAAAATGACTGTCTAATGTTGTCCCGCCGTTTCTCCCATCAAAACATAAAGAGAATCCAAAAACTCACTGTAGAGAGAGGGGGGGAGAGAGAGAGGAAAGAGAGAGGTTAGGCATATTTCTTAATAAAACAAACAAAACTCTAACCTTTTAGTGTAGTTGTTTTATTTTTATTTTGTTGTTTCTTTACAAGACATTTTCTTTCGACATGTACCATAAAACTCTGCATAGAAGGATATCCTGACAAGCTCTTTCATCAGAAGTCTTGCAGCTAAAAGCCACCCAAACAGGATGGGATTTGTCCCATCATAAGAATTAGTATATAATTATAGTTACAACTGACATCTTAATAAAAGCCATAATTAAATTAATGCCATAATTAAATTAATAAATGTCGTAATTGCATTCTGTTTTTAAGGACAGAGTCCCAATCAAACTTCTTATTCCTCTGTTGCCTGTCAAAATTTGGTCCTCATATATATGGATTTACTTTTTCATTTTTTTTATTTATATGGATTAATTAATTTTTGTGACGCTGAGGACCAAACTCCAGGCCTTGCACTTGCTAGGCAAGTGTTCTGCTACGGAGCTACACTGCCAACGTATCTGTGGATTTAACTGGCTTTTTGGGGGGCGCGGGTGTGAGGCTATAGCTCAGTGGCAAGCCACTTGCTTAGCAAGTACAAATCCTTGGGTTCAGTGCCACCATAAATAAACAAGTGAATGCCATTTCCTAGGACCAGTGTCTTAGCTAACAAGATCTTGTGTGCATCTTGGAAGGCGCCGCACAGGCCATCAGGTAGATAGACATATCTCTCCCTTCAGGTATCTGGGGGCCTCTCTTCTGAAATAGGAATTGGCTTCTAGAGTCACACAGCCTGGAGTTCAGGCTCTAGCGCCATCTCCTGCTGCCCCTTTGACCTTGGAAATGGATCACAGTACACCATTCAAACATTTAGTCCAAGTTCCTGAAGCAAGATAAACACTGATAAATATTAGCTCCTGCTAAAATTGTTCTACTTCATAGCTGGTTCTGTCAAACATAGTATTTGTTTCAATAAGATTCAAAAAGTAAATATTGATAATGCTTTTGAGTGACAGTTTCAAAATGATTAGGTTCAAAGAATTAAAGAGTAGTGGAACGAAAACAGACTCTCTACCTTTCAAAGAAAGCAATACATAATTCATGTAAAAAAAATGTCAAAACAAGAGACGTACTAAAAGATACCAGCAAGGAGAACCCTAGGAAATAACAGAACACAAGACAGATAAATTATGAAGACAATAAAAGTAAATGGAAAAAAATTCCTTTTCTAAAGGGCAAATGCCAGAGAAACATAAACTGAAACTGAGCTTCCAGGATCCTAATAAATAAATCAAATTGACAAAGAAATATGAAAATTTAGGAAGATGTTTAACACAAAGGAGGCAGGAGTTACAATATTTCTCTTCATACAATGTCAATTTCACTGTAATTACTGTATAATTACAAGGAGAATTTGAATTTCCTTATAAACTGGTTAAAGGTATGACCAATAATACAATTAAAACCTGTAAAATATTTGCATATCCAAAAACATAGCCTCAAAATTCAAAAAGGGAAAATATTTAAGACAAGAAGTAGTTTGTTAATAAATCCCAAAGGTAAGACACACAATGGTATTCTGAGTTTGAAATAATAACCAACTTTCACCTTCCCCGCTTTGGAATTTCCCACTCACCAAGTACTCTCAGCTCATAAAATCACCCAGGCCATCAGGTAGGATAGGTTGTCTAGAGTACCCGATCCACAAGATATCTCCCAGCAGCTTTTTCTGGGACTGCTCAGCAAAGAACTTGAGCAGAATGGAGTCTGATCATGGCCCAGGGAATGAGAGAGAGAGAGAGAGAGAGAGAGAGAGAGAGAGAGAGAGAGGAGCTACATCTGGCTTCTTTTGTTTAACCACAGTGCATGGCACATGAGCTTGGTAGTCTTGTCCACCTGGCCATTGATTTGGCAGCCAGTGGGAAAGCCATCTGAGCCACCTGTCAAAGAGCAGGTAAACTCATGCAACGATGCCCACAGCGCGTGTACTGCAGCAAGGCGAGGGCCTAGAACTGAGGAACACACGCTTGCAAGTGTCCAAGGCCGGCCCCTAACTCACTGTGGTTACGTATTTCGGGAAAACTCTGATTGTTTTGATGGTTGATACAATATCCATATCCTATGCAGATGTCCTCATTGGCAAGCCTTTTAACAATGTGCGCACAAACCACAAACGAGAGCCGCATCGTTTTCAACGATAGATATAAAACTATACTATTTCGTACAAAACCTATTCTCATTTAACGATTTATTTCAACACTGCTCTTTTGAAGAAAAGTAAAAGAAGACTATTAGGTTCTTCTCACATAATTTTAACTTATAAAATTTGGAATGTTTACTTATAACATTTAACGATTTCTAATATATTGGTATATATATGGCATCAAAAAACCCCGAAGTATTTGAATAAATGATTCTAAAAAGTCTTGCCTAGGAACTGTACAAGGCCCATCACAAGAAAATGCAAAATAATGTTCATGAAAAGTTAGCCATTATTTAAAAATATTAGTTCCTCAAATAGTGCTTCAAATTTATAAATCCAAGCAGTAAAAGTAATAAAACAGACCCACACAAAATATTAGTGCTCAGGCTGAGTTGAAAGTCTCAGGCCTGTTAAAGCTCAGTATGTCATTTAAAATTTATTTTGGTAATGGAAGGTAGCTACACCTACACAGTATCAATTTAATGATTTTTTTCCCCTTGCCTGCTGGCATGCTTTAATCACATGTATGAGTTCTTATCACTGTCCTGTTCCTTTGCTTTCACCATCTCATTTGTATGCAAATTCTCTTGTATGCAACTTATTCCTTGGTAAATGCTACCAGCAGATTGAGTGTCTCTGTAATTATGTTCCGTCCCTGTCTACCTTATTTGTTTCTTATTTTATCGCCACTGCAGCCCCTGCTTTAGTTCCAGGCTTGAATTACAGAGTGGCTCAGGCAGCAATTTTTCTTATGGGTGATGGGCCTACTTTACCTTCCTCTCTTAAATGTGTCACCTGCTTATGTGGTATTCTTCTAACCTGACTGTGTGGGGTTTGTTCCTTTTTCCTTGTTTTCCTTTTCTATTTTTAAAAAGATCAATTTATAAACTGTATGTCTTTGAGTTCTAGCAGAGATAAGTTGTTTGACTTGCTCACTTAGCCTCCTCTCTTTCCTCCCCCCAGGATTGATGTATGCTGTATCAAAATACGAGGCAAAATTACTTTATATACAAGCATATGTTCGGGGCTGTTTGTACTAGGGCTGAGAAATCTAATGAAAACATGGGACAGTCACGCCAAGAATAAGCATAAACATTATGCATATAGAGTTACATTTAAACGTAAACACAATGGTGAATATACCTGTCTTTCCTCATTTGTACCAGTGTATGTGGAAATTGTGTGAGTATGAGTGTGTGTGTGTGTGTGTGTGTGTGTGTGTGTGTGTGTGTGCGTGCATGGGCTGAGTGGGGAGCTTCCAAGTACCATCTGGAAAGTAGAAGAGTCTACTCACGAAGTACACTAACCCCTAAGCAGGGAAAGGAACCGAGATGAACCAAGATGGTAGCCAAAGAATGAAAGCCTGGCAATGGGAGAAACCTGACCAAAACCAGGATGCCGTGGAGCCGAGGGGCCCGAGGGGAGCCTTTGGTCCTGGTCTCCTGAATGTCCGGGTCATTTGGGTGCCCGCAGAGTTTTGGCAAGTTAGGAGGACTACCGAAATCAGTACCTGAAGATAAAAATATAGTTACAGGCTTCCAAAATGCCCACGGGGCTCTTTCAACCAGTCTGTACGAGGGCAGGAAATGGCGATGTAGGCTTTCTCCCTTGGCCACCACGCCGCCTGGTTCTGGTGTGTCAAGTGGCCCAGCCTCTTCCTCCAGCCCCCTGGCTGGCCTTACCCCTGCCGCCACTGAAAGGAGGTGTCTCGGGTGTCTGCTTCAGTCGCTCGCCTCCACACTTTCATATCCTCTATCAACACCTGCACGCTTGGGGTGTGACCACACACGCTCTTCCTGTTTGTACAGAAAGTGCCATTCAGAAACCTCGCAGTGCAAAGGGAGCTGCACACGGCCTCCCCAGAAAGAAGATTGGAGACAAAAGAAAGGAGCGTGTGGACTGAAAGGTGAGCTCAGGGTGGGAAGCATCAGGATCCTGGGGGGGGTGGGGGGGCTGGTGCCCGGGAGAAGGCAGGCAGGCCTCTGCTCCTCAGGTGTGGGCAGCGGCTGGTATTTCTAACCTGCCCCTATAGAGATAACCAGCCTTGGTTGGTCCAGCCAAGGGTGGACCATGAAAAGACTGTGGTGGGATGTGATCGGAGCAGGCCACATTCTCTGTGTGCATGTAGCATGGAAAGAAGATACACCCTAGGGGGGAGCATGCTAACACAGATTTGTGATGGTAATGATTCCATGGCCCCTGCCTGAAGCTCATTTAGGCCTTAGCTGGACCTTAGTGGGAGTAGCCAGGGTACAGCCACCCACTGGGTCGGTGGACGGCCTCGGCAAGTGACCTCACAGGAGCAAAGTAGGGGTGGTGGTTTGGCCTAAGGCCCCTCTCACTCCTGCAGAAGTAACCCAGAATGCATCAACTCCTGTGGGGCTAAGAACACTGGGTTTGTGTTCTTTGAGAACATACTGTGTGTGTAAGTGTATGTGTGTGTGGGCTGTATGTGCACACATCATGTATTTATGCAAGACATTACGTGCATATACATGCTGAAACATATATACACGTAAGTACACATACTATATGACACAAAATAGCATAATGACTTGTTCTAGAACGGAGCCTTGAACTCAGAATCTGGGCATTGTTTCTTACTTTCTTACTCAAGGCTGGCTCTTTTGCTACTTGAGCCACGTCTCTACTTCTGGCTTTATGGTGGTTAACTGGAGATAAGAATCTCACGGATTTTTCTGCCCAGGCTAGATTTGAACTGCATTCCTCAGATCTCAGTCTCTTGAGTGGCTAGGTTTACCAAGTGAACTACTAGCACCCATCCTAAGTGACCCATTTTTGAAACCCCAGAAAACCAATAATATGGTAAAGGACCTTTTCTATATGTACATTCCTTGTCATTTAAGTCTTACAAATATTAAAGCACGATTGTGTTTAGATAATCTCTTCTACTTAAGAAGGATTTCCCCCTTTTAAATAGAAGATACTGCAGTAAGAAGAGCTTGAAGTCAAATGTTCGCAATAACCAAGTGATAGCACAATCATTCTTTTGAGTGTCAGTTATAAAATTTAATCTGTTAAAAATGATTAACTTTCTGCTTTTATCTAAAAAGCACTTGTTCCTCGGTGCAAACTGAGACGTGACGAAGTACATGAGTCCTTTCCTTTATTGAGGGGTATCAAGCTTTCCCCTCTCACTGGCATAGCAAGATTAGTACAGTGAAAGTAATACAAACCTGCCATCTTCTCAGGGTTGTGGTTTTGCTTCTGCCAACTGCTACTACTCTGGGTGTTACCTGCACTTAGTGTTTAGTTGTGTCATGCATACTTTTTAACTGGCATTTTGAGGATGGGGAAAAAAAAGTATATATTGCTCATTGGGTAGACTTTATGGTTCAAATCCCAACTTGAGTGAGGTGGATTGGGACAAGTCACCCTAGCTCTATATCAGCGGTCCCACCTCTGCTCAATGGGTGCAATCCTAGTCCCTACCCCATAAACAAGGGTTAAATGAGCGAAACCCACGTAAAGTGCTTAGAAGAGTACCTAGAACACCGGAAGGGCTCAGTCAGTATTAGCAATGGCCTTCTTCCTCCTCATCACCATCATAGTAGTCACCACCATCTTTTATGCAATCAATCAAGAAAGGAAACGGTAGGAGGTTGGAAAGGTGGGAGGTGGGTATATAAAATGGGCTTAGAAGACCCTAAGGTCACAGCAATGATAGCACAGTCCTGATGTTGCCCAGGAGTCGACAGCAAGTAGCAGAGAAAGGATCCCAGGATACCACTCTCCCTTATGAGAGGAGCAAGCAGGGGAATCTGTGGACTCCATGCCCACTGCTCACACACATGCGTGCGCACATCTGTGCGCCAGCAGTCTAGGGAAGAGATACCTGTAATCATGACCTCAGGTGGCAGCAGGGAACATGTGTTCAGTGCCTAGCACACGAGAAGCAACCTGCCGAAGCTTTTGACACATTCTTTTCATTTTACGAAGTCCTTGTGATTGTGTCTGTTTTCCAGAAGGGTGCAGAACCTGGAAGTGGCCGCATTGAGATCGGACTCTGTCCAGATCCTAGGCCGCAAGGGGACTCACATCACCACTGCAATATGAGCCCGTGTTAATTAATTAAACACGACTAATGAGGAGAGTCATGTCCCAAAGAATTGAAGAAAAAATTCAAAGTCACAGTGACAGTGATTCTGGGAGGGGGTGTGGGGGGGGGGGGAGGGAGGCTAGATGCTTGGTTTTATTTCACTGTTCAGAGAAAGGAACCCTAGATTGGCAACTTACCCCCTGGGGTTTACAGATACGGGATCCCATCATAAATCACTTTTATCTTCCTCACTTCAGTTTCTTTATCTGTCAAGTGGGTCTAATAACCAACCCTCCAAGGGGCATGAGGTTTTCTAGGGGCCCGCTGAGGCTCTGTATATAAACTGCTGTAACATTATTTCTGATTCCTGTAAGGGAATGTTGGAAGTTATTTCGGTAAAGGCAGGTTACAGGGAAAGAGAAAGTACAGATGAAGTTAGTTCAGAAGGGCATGACCTTGACTATGATTTAACTCCTTCTTTCGAATGCTTCTTTTGTTCTCTCTGCCACTGGCAATCCATAATGTGTTGAATCATTCCCGTATATGGAAATCCAGCTTGTTCTTGAGTTTTGGATTTTACAAATTAAATTTCTTCTCCACCTGTTAGGACAACCATCCATTCTCATCTCTTAATTTTGGTAAACTTGATAAGCAAAGGAAATTATCTCCTTTTCAACTTGATCTTTGTTTGATTATTAGTGAATTGATTCTCACAGTATCGAACCACAGCTTTGAAGAATTGCTGTGAGTCTTCATCCACAATACAGTTCCTTCTAAGATGAAATCACACCATTTTCTAGTGATTAAAATAGAAGCAAGTGCTTGTGTACAAATATAAACCTATTAAGAAGCATCTTGCACAAATATTCCTCTTTATAGCTTTTATCTGTGCTAAAAATGGGAGGTTATAATGAATACAAGACAACTAGACTCCTGCAATAACTAATAAACATGACAATTTGATTTATTGCTGCTCCTCTGCTATAGCCTGTTGACAGATTTTTCTTTATGGAAAAATTACCATGGTTTAAATCTCTATCGTATGGCACTTAATTCAATCAACAATATGTTACCAATTAGATCCTGCTTAAACTAACATCAGCCAGAGGACAGGGAACATGTTAAATAGGAGAACAATCAGATAACTAGTAAAGTGCTCCGTGGCCACTTTCTTGGGGCCAAGGAGCAGTGCTGAGATAATAAAGAGGAAAAGGGGCAATTTGGGCATTTACTTCCCCCATCACAAACGTAAAAATTGTTTCCAGCTCTCCTATAAGCATGCAAAGAGCTTATGTCTGAGCTGATTGTTGTAAAGTTGCTAGTCTAGCCCTCCGTGGCCCCTCTGTCCTCCGCACCCTGTTGAGGACAAATTTGTCAAACGAACAGCCTTCTGCTTCTAGGATCTCTCCTTTGGGGATGCCCGGCTTCCCCCAAATCCTCGGTGTTGGCCACAGTAAGAGAGAAATCTTTTCAATTGGGGTGAGCGAGCCCCTTTTCCCCTCATTTTCCTCTTGAAATCTGGTTGTATTGGGCAGTGCTGCTGTTACTCAAGGAGAAATCAAGGTGCTCTGTCCCCAACATGTGCCAGTGGCTCATGTGCGTAATCCTAGCAACTCAGAAGACTGATTGCTGAGGATTCCAGGGTGAGGCCAGCCTGGGCAGGAAAGATCATGAGACTCTCATCTCCCATTAACCAGTGGACCTGTGGTTCAAGTGGAAGAGTGCCAGCCTTGAGCAACAAAGCTATGGGACAGCTCCCAGGCCCTGAGTTCAAGCCCCAGGACTAGCACAAAACAAACAACCAAAAAAAAAAAAACCCTCAAAAAACTTGAGCAGTCACCATAAGGAAAAGGATCCGATGGCAGCCATATTGCCCACATAATACGGCCACCACTAACAGGCCTGGCCCGACTTGTCCCTGTACTGGGATGCTCCAGAGAGAAGGTTGAGAATGATGAGGCAAGCTGAGGCCTCATGCCTGCCCCCCCCTGGGGAACGGTCAGGCCTGTCCACTGGGTCTCAGGCCTTGCTTTCCAAAGCTATGCACAACAAGATATACCCCCCAAAACAGGCTGGAGTAGCACGGGAAAGGGGGTGGTTGGTAGTGACAGTAAAAAAAAAAAATTCATGGCGTTGCAGCCTCTGGGAGCAGGTGACTTGTTATAAATGAGTGAGATCTGAAGTTGAGTGGGGTTGTAGAGATGACAGTACAAAGGGGGAGAACTGGGAGGCTGTGGCTCCCGCCCCGCATTTCCTTAGTTATCCCCTAGTCACTTTGGTTTTATGGCTGGGAGTGGAGCATGAGAAGATAGAACGTCCTGACGGAACTGATTACTTGGGGGACCCCTTTAAATGACACTGGGCCCTGGCTTCTCTTCTACTCCACACTGGGGGTTTTGGCGAACATTTTCTAAGTTGTCACAACAACCCTGCAAAGTAGACACTACACATTTCTTTGTCTATTCTCTAAGTAAGCAGATAGTGTACATTCCTTTAACATGTGGAGAAGGAAGGCTTTAAGACAATAAATGACCCACTTACATGGGTAGATGGGTATGAGATTCAAACCTGGCCTGCCCAACTTAAAAGCTTCTACACCAGCCCAAGCTGGATCCTGAGTTTACACTGCACGCTCTCGGCATATGCGGCATGATTTGCATGAACTCCCTCTCCTCCAGGACTCCATTGTGTGTGTGAGTGTGCATGCGTGTGAGTATGGAAGTGTATGTATTCAGGAGTGTGTGGGGTGTGCTCCCCCAGGCACACAATCAGGAAGAAAGCTGAAAGGGGTTCAGAGGGAAAAACATCCCAGATGTTCTAACTTTGCCTGGGCTGTCCCTGTTTTTGAATACCGTGACAATATTTTCTAAAGTAAAGATCAAAGGACATATGGTCTGACTCATGGGTTAACAAAGGGAAAAGGATTCGAATTGGAGAATATCTGGGACATTCTGAGATGCGTGGCTACAATTATTCCCAGAACACCTTGGGAAGCGGGGAGTACTTCAGGAAGCACCATGAAATGCTGTGTGAAGTCGCTTCTCAAGAAAGGACTGATTTTACTAACAGAAATGAAGATAGCTTTCCACACCAGCCATGTAATTGCACAGAGGTGAGGCCCATGAAAACAGCAAAGAGGTTTACATATGTTTACTTGGTCTTTAAAATCGTTAGAAATCATGAGAAGCCTTTATACGCAAATTCTCATGGTAAGAATAGAAAAATACAAAAGAGGATATAATTCACACAAAAAGCACCAAAATTTAAATAACTAGAAAAGCTTTAAGAGGAAACATACACAGGCTATCTTTTAAAAAAAAAATACAAAGTCTCTAGAAAGAAAGAAAACATATAAATGGAAACACTTCCCCTGCGGGAGACTTAACATTAAGTCATTTATATGTGAAAAATAAAATAAAGATTCCCTTGCATTCTCGGTGGACTGGGACTTGGCAACATTCTCATCTAAGAAGAGCCAGGATGTTTTTGAAACTGGAAGAAACAGGCGGGTGCAGTGCTTGACTTGCTGGGTAGGAAACTTCTGGGGTTACCTGTTCCGGACGGGTAAACAAACTACTGAGAGAGAAGAGGAAAAACGAAAGCCCACTGGCACCCACACACATGCAAATTTAGCATGTAAGAAAAGCTCCTCTTCGTATTAGTAAGATCTAGAATGAGGACAGTAATATCCAATGTGGCAGGTCCACGGGTGACTTGATTCTGTCTTAAATGGGCATTCCTTCTTGAAAGTTCTTCCTTCTTTGCCCGCCTCCTCCTCCTCTGCCCTCCCCCCCCCACCAAGAGTGTTCTCTTATTCTTATCTCATTGGCTATTCCTCTTCAGTTCCCACATCCTTCCCATCTCTAGATGGTGAGTACCCCAGTTCTCCAACTTCTCTGTTCTGTTTACTTTCATCGCAATGATCCGGTCAACTATCAGCCTTGCAACTCCAATGACGCTCAAGCGCCCGCCTCCCCAACCCCTACCCCACCAGGCTCGGCCTCTCCTTTTGAACATACATTAAGCCTTGTGATCTAAGCATATTCAAGCAGAGCTGTAATTTCCTCTGACTCCAACTCCGTTCCTCCTATAGCTTTGTCACATATTCCTCCAACCCTGGTCCGGCATCTTGGAACCATTCTTTCTTTACCCCTTGCATTCACAGCCCACATCTGCTCCATCAACACATCCTGCCTGTGTGTCCCTTGCCAGGTATTCAGCATTTAATCACTTCTCCTCATGTTCCTCTACCATGCTGGTCTAAGACCCTGTGGTCTCTGGCCTGCTCTCCACATCTGGACTCCTTCCCGTGGCTCACAGCACAGACCCAGAGGAATTCTTGTAAACTTAAGTCATAACATATGCTTGCTCAAAACCCTCCAGTGGGCGCCTCTACCTCGCTGTTTCAGTAGCTACTGCTGACCAAGCAATTGGCTACAACCATGGGGACTTTCGATTGTGCTCAAGACCTCATAGGTCAGAAATGTGGGCTAACTGTAGCTAGGGGGCTAGAGGATTCCCTTCCATCACAGGCCTCATGCATACGGCCCCTGGCCTCTTTTCCTCTTTCTTGTGTGTCATCTCATCTTCTAGGGCTCTCTCTCTCTGTCCCCCACTGGTTGTTGTTCCTCCTCCTCCTCCTCCTCCTCCTCCTCCTCCTCCTCCTCCTCCTCCTCCTCCTCCTCCTCCTCCTCCTCCTCCTCCTCCTCCTCCCCCCCCTCCCTCCTCCCTTCTCCTCCTCCTCCTCCCCCTCCTCCCTCCTCCTCCCCCCCCTTCTCTCCTCTCAGCTACTGGTCATCTCCGCTAGTTGTACTCTCCTATTATAACTGGCTTTTAAGAAGCAGGAAGCAGTTAACATACCAGTTAAGGGCTCTTCCCAAACCTGACAAATCTGTCTTCATTCCAGTTATTTTCTGTTACTCAAAGCAGTTGCAACACTTGTGCAGTTTCGAAGAAGCTGAGAGGTGGACTGTCTGGTGATTCTGTGGCCGTCTTTGGAAACGTAGTGGATTGCGATCCACTCCATGCAGTAGACTGGAGCTCCTTCCTGGATGTCAAAGTTACCTCTCACTTCCCTCATGTCTCTCTGCCTAAAAATGCTACCATTCCAGAGAGGTCTTCTCTGACCACCCCCTATAAAATAGCCATCCCAGCCCAGCCATGTTCATTTAGCACCATCCAACACACATATGCCATCCTTTGGCCTTCTTAACATCTAAGCTCCATGCTATACTTGAGGACCTAGAACAATATCTGACCATACTTGGTTGAGTAAATTCTCAGCGAATGATGCCGGAATAATCTCTGGATATGATGATGCCGGAATAATCTCTGGATATTATGAGTAGTTGAGCAGAGAGTTAAACAAAAGCAAGTCTATTATATTAAAACAAAACAAATTTTAGAAGGATCCTAATGTCATATAGTGAAGACTGAACATTACTAGGTGAAGATGAAATGATTTTGAGACAGATGGTTTTTATAAGCCTGAAACTAAGTAAATGAAATACAAACAAATGATATATTTGACCTTGTCAAAACTATCCTACAAAATAATGAAGAGACAATCAGCAAACTTAGAAAAATATTCCAATGTAAAACAAGAGCTTACTGTCTTTAATACATAAAGAGCTCAGTCAAATAAATTTTAAAACTATAAACGCCTAATTAGAATTTTAGGGAGAAAAGTTCTTTCATTTCACCAATAAGCCAAGGCTACACATTGAAACACCCTATTACTGATGTAATTTCATTGTTGGTATTGGTGTTGAAAATGGTTTTTTTTTTTTCTTTTTTCTGGTTCTGGGGCTTGAATCCTGGCCTGGGCACTGTCCCTGAGATTTTGTGTTCAAGACTAGTGTTCTATTACTTGAGCCATAGCTCCACATCCGGCTTTTTGTGATTTATTTGAGTCTCATGGACTCTCCCACTTGGGCTGGCTTCAAACTGTGATCCTCAGATCTTAGCCTCTTGAGTAGCTAGGTGCCTGGCTGAAAATGCCTATTTTTCATAGTTTTTGAATGTGAGCAGGCCTGGATTTTCTTTTTTTTTTTTTTTTTTTGGCCAGTCCTGGGCCTTGGACTCAGGGCCTGAGCACTGTCCCTGGCTTCTTCCCGCTCAAGGCTAGCACTCTGCCACTTGAGCCACAGCGCCGCTTCTGGCCGTTTTCTGTCTATGTGGTGCTGGGGAATCGAACCTAGGGCCTCGTGTATCCGAGGCAGGCACTCTTGCCACTAGGCTATATCCCCAGCCCCTGGATTTTCTTATTGATAATAACTTATAGATATAAAAAGACTGAAGAACTAGAAATTTCTCCAAAAGAACAGAGAGACAAGAATATTAGTTGCTATTTTTTTACTCTAGTAAAAATGTGGAAAAAGATAAATTTCCAAAGACAGAGGAGAGCTTCAATGAATTGTAGTACATCACTCCAGTGAAATATTATACAGTCCTATAAAATCTTGATGTATGTCTCTTTCAGAATGTAAAAATAAACCTTTTGTTAAGTAAAAAATAATTTAAGGTTTGTATATAATTTGGCTATGTTCTGGTATATGCATATTAACTAATATATATTTACTAGAAGATACTTATCAGACATTAAGTTGGCTAGAATTGTAGATGCTTCTAGGGTTTGTTTGCTTTGGTTATTTCTGCTATACTTCCGCAAAACAACAGTGAAAAATATGCATTTGATACTTGGTTATTTGTTTCATTGCCTGTACATAAGTAGTAGTTGAAACCAAAAGTTTAAGAAAAATGTCATGTGAGACAAAAGGAAAATTGAGAACATCCTAACAATTTAAGCTAATCTCTTCTTTGAATTGTGAAAGAAGATTAAACAGAAAAAAGGACTAACTATTGATATCTATATTTTTAGTAGCACTGGCTTTGTTCTATTTTTTTTCTAGATCTGCTTTTACCTGTTTTATTTCATTCATTCATTTTTTTTAACCAGCACATAAAATTGTATATGTATGTGATACTTCAGTCTGTGTATACATTGCACAATGGTTAGCTCAAACGATCTAGCATACGCATTATCCACAGACGCGTTTTTGTGGGTCTTAACATTTTTTTAGTCTTTTTAAGTAACGAGTATGCTACTCTTTGCTACAGACGGCCTGCTGCGCGGTGAGTCACGTGATCCCATTCATCCTGACTGCAGCATTATTCAGTTATGAACAGCAGAACCCTAGCAGTATCGTGTGAGCTTCCATGGGAAGCCAGTTCTCCACAATGTTCTGCCAGAGGATTCAGGTGAAGGGCTGGGCAGTCCTCTCTCAGAGCTGGTGGAATGCACAAGAAACCTTCCAGGCCAGCCTTCTGCCTCATCCTGGCTCTCTTTCTGTTTCCTAGCCAAGTGGCAGACAGCTAGCTTGCTCTATAGAAAGCGAGAGTGTGCAGATTCAGGGTGCCAATGTACGTGCTCTTCTTAGGACAATGTCTGGCTATAATAGGTATTCGTGAAATGTTGACTTTTAATATTACTGTTACCTTCTAATGCATGCAGGGCACACAGAGAAAACTTGACAATGTTTATTTGCTTGTTCATTCCCTGGAGTGCATAATGGTGACAGGACACTAGTTCTTAAGAAATCTATTTCAGAAGGCAGCCTCTCCCAGGGGAACTGCAGTAACATCATATCATTAATACTGACCTGAAAAATCATACTCATTCTCATAGCTTAGGGGCTGGGAAATCACTGTGGACACAATGAACCAACCCTTCGTCAGTTTGGTTAAAAATAGCCCAGTGCATCCTAGGGTTTCAGTTTCACAGGATTAATAGGGCGTCCTGTTATAAGTCCATCTTTTTCATTTTTTAAATAGCATATTTATGATCTGAGGCTCAGAATAGTACTGTGGAATTTCTGGCCATTAATTTTATGAGTCTATTCAATCTTTAATGTTGTCTGGCCTGTAATTATGTTTTTCTGTACTTTAGGAGAGGCTTGACAATCTTTGTTTTAGAAGTAAAGAGCAAGCAGATAACTTTTTAACGGGAAAATGTCCTCTGTTGTCTCAGCTGGCCACAGGAGCTCCCGGAAACTTCAAGGGAAGCCAGACTCTCATCAGGCATCAGCTGAGCTAGCTCACAAACCTCCAGAAGAACTCCAGGGAATTCCAGGCAATACCCTGGCACTGTATTTGAAAGTACCCCCTAGTATCTAAGGGGCTTTTCTTACTGGAGCAGTGCAACTAGTGGGCATTGTAGGATTCATACAGCAGCCATCTATTTGCCATCGGGTGCATGTCTCAGAGTGACTGGGAATTACAATCCAGCCCACCTCTTATTCTCCAGATGAAGGGAGGCCTTTTGTTTTTTGTACTTCTTACAAAAACATTAGCATCCCATCAAGCACTGTACCCCTGGGGCTCACCCTAAGGAACGGGTATCCCTTGCTTTGCACATAGGATAGGCTTTGTTAGGTAAAGGAAGTGCCTGTCCAGGTGCAGACAAGTGGAATGCTATGAAGCTCCACCCACGGAGCATTTCTGAACACATCACGTTTCCGAAGGGTGATACCTGCAACTGAGAACCTAGTCATGGATCCTATTAAATGAACATCGGAGAGCTTCTAGAAACTTCCAGCAACTCTGTACGTCTTCTCTGAGTTTGGAGACGACTGCCTATCCTTTCTGTTTTCTGTGCTATGAGCTCTCAATTGATCAGCAGCTGCTGAGAGTAGCCCTTTGCTATGACATGAAAAATACAAGTTGTGTTTAGCAAAACTACATAGAAGCCAAATGGGAAGGTTTAGAGCAGGACGCAGATCCAGCTGAGTTTTCTAGTATAAAGTAATATCAATCACAAAGCACTCCCTGTATGCCAGGTCCTAGAAGCTATGTGAGTAGTGGCAAGTTCCTTCTCTGAGTCTCAAGATCCACTTTAGGTAAACCAGGGATAATCCTGCCTCTTTCACCCAGGTCATTGTGAGGATTTAATGAGGTTATACATCATAAATTTAGAGTGCCCAGAACATTTCCATCCTGGGGCTACATCAACTTTCACACATCAATTACTTAGAAGAACAAGGAAATTAGACGTATTGGGAAGTGGGTTAATTCTTCAGACTGGCGGAGCATTTTGCAATAACAATAGTAATTTTCTAAATGGCTCCGAGTAACCTGGAAAGGGCGTGCGCGAGGCACGGGCCATGTTGCCTTCCCAGAGAGCAAATTACCACTGGAACGGCTGGCCATTACTTGCTCATAATGTGGAGTGTTTCTATACACACATGTACATTTAGTTATAACACAACTGCCAGGAAAACTATGGAGCTGCTGCTTTTGCCTACGTAGCTGAGCTTTTATGTGGAATAAAGTATCAGATAGATCACTTAGATTTTATGTTTGGCTGACTGTTTAGACCAGGAAGCATCAATCCAATCAGAGAAACTGATGAGTGGGTTCACATGCAAATGCTATAACGACCATGCTGCATTTCCCTAGGACTTTGGAGGGAGAAAAAAATAATCACTAGAAACCAAATGCTGGTGGTCCACATCTGTAATCCTAGCTACTCAGGAGGCTGAGATCTGAAGGCTGAGGTTCAAAGCCAGCCTCGGCAGACATTCTGAGAGACAGTTAGCTTCAATTAACCAGCAATTAGCCAGAAGTGAAGGTGTAAATCAAATGGTAGAGCACCTGACTTCACAAGGCCCTGAATTCAAGCCCCAGTCCCAGTTACAACACACCCCCAAACAATCACTAGAGAACTTTGTTTTAGAGTCCCATCTGAACAGTGGTTACTGCCTTATTTATCTACGGTGACAATGTCAATGACATTCTGGAGCCTTCTGGAAAATGGCTAGGCCTGGGTTCTCCTAGCTGCTGCCCTCCGTACATGGGGGGAGTATTAAAGACAACAGATGGAGTGGAGATACCTTGCTGTTGGTCCTAACCTCTGACCCCACTCCCTTTCTCAAGTCCTCTCTAAAAATGTGTCTGCAGGAAAGATCAACAAATTAACTGTCTCAATGCAGAGGGCTTTGGGGTCATCTATTCTAACGACACTCTCTGTTCCCAGCTCATTTTGATAAGTAGTCATTGATCTCATTCCATGGCTCCAGCAAAAAGTGAGGAGAACTTGAAGGTCCTTTATTTCAAACCGAAACCTCTGCCATTTCGACCCCAGAGTCTTATTTTCCTGGCTAGCGTCACAGGGGATAAATCTAAGACTATGAGATTGACTTAGGCACAAGGTCATAACTCTTTGCATTCAAAGTCTCCTCAGGGCCAAATAACAGTAACCAGCGTTTATGAATCTCTGGTGGCATGGGTTAGAAGAGGCAAGCTCTGGGAAAAATCATCGCCTGAACTTGAGACTGACCTTTCCTGAGTGGGTTCCCTTGGTCATCCTTAACTGACCACAAAAGCAGCAGATGCCTCTGGGGAGTGTTTCTTGAGAATTGGTGAGTTGAGAAAGAGAAAGCGAGCCAGCAAGACAAGAAGGAAGCTCTACGCCGCCCAGGATCCTCACTTTCTGCTGAAAGCCAGCTCTTGCAGAGGGGACCCAGGATTCTCTATCTCTCGGGGTGAAACACACCGGCCTCTAGCAGGGAGCAGAAACCTGCTTGTCTAGCTCTTCTCAGCTGTCACTTTATCCTGAAGCTCAGTAAGGCAGGCATGGAGGAATGGGCAAGGCTCATAGGCTAGGCGACCAGGGCTGGTGGTCAGGAAGGGGTCCCGAGGTACCAGAATCCTGGATATCCTCAGTGTCTTGTATTTGTATTGTTACCTTTATTCTTTATATATTTATGTTCACAATGTAAAACAGTGTACCAATCTTCATCTTATTCCATCAGCTTCTGATCATACCTCTCCTGATCCTACACACACACACACACACACACACACACACACACACACACACACACACGGTATTCTTCCCTTCTTCTCTATCACCACTCCCTCCCTCGTCTTGTATTTGTTTTCAGATCAATGTTTACTGTTTATTTTGTTTTGAAGTCTCAACCAAATCTCCCTAACCTGTGGGAAGACTGAGATCAAGGTCCCACCTGAGGAGAATGTGCCTGACCCCGGGGCTGATCAAGGATCCAGAAGCAAGATTCAGTGGGATTTCTCTTTCTTTGTTTTTATACTCTAGTATAATAACCTCTGGTGTGGTTCTGGCTGTAACTCCAAGTAGCCTCTTGGGTCTATGCAAGAGTCCTCAAGCTTTCTGAGCTGT
This sequence comes from Perognathus longimembris pacificus, assembly GCF_023159225.1. Lineage (NCBI taxonomy): Eukaryota > Metazoa > Chordata > Mammalia > Rodentia > Heteromyidae > Perognathus > Perognathus longimembris. Next base: position 4,408,468 of record NC_063168.1, on the reverse strand, counting down.
GGCTAAGAGAGGGAACACCTTCTCTCCTCCACACACACACATTGGAGCAAGGATATCAGAATCAGGACAGACCATGGATGGAAGTCACAGTGAGCGTCTGCTGCGGTGACAGAAGGAAACAGCAGAACTAAACGTTCTGATTAACATGGGGTAATGTGGACTAGGGATCCTGGGTTTTGAACAACTGAGTCACAGACGCATCTCGTGACTGGATGCCCTGCCGTTGCAGACTGACCGGGAGGTGTGTATTGTTGTATCTACTTATGGAGCGTCCTGACAGCCATGTAGCAAATGTATATGTAGGAGAGCCCTGTTTCCATCTTGGACTTTACACAACCTTAATTAATAACCACCTCCTTCCACAATGTGGTCCACTTTTTCACATAGAAAGGACTCAAACAAATATAGAAATAAAATGTTCAATGATCAGAAACAGAAATGAGAAAACATAATTGATTTAAGAGACTTTTGCTCCAAAAAAAAAAAATCCCTGGGGCTGCTAACTACATTTTATTTAAAAAAAATCACACACACTTACATTTCTATATTTCTTATGTGCTAATTTTGAGTTTCTCAGGGAGGAAATGGTATTTTTGAAAGAAAAATAATTATGACAAGTGTTAAAGATTAGGGAGCCATTTTCCCCTGGTGAGTTACCAATATCCCTGGAGTAAGTGAAGTGTCTTAGAGAGCAACATGAACTCTTACGACTGAGCAAATTACTGCTTCAGTGCACTAACAAGAACCCCAGTGGGTTGGAAGAGTTAATTCAGTTTCCCAGCGCTCAGAGCCTAATCCCTGGGTAGCATTTTTGCTCTGTGAGACTTTGAATTTGTGTTCATCCACATCTATTTCTGTCTTCTAAGAATGGGCACTTCTTCAAGAGTAAAGCCCATATCTTTACAATCATCACTGGCAGCTGGCCCAGCCTCCTGCTCCTGAGAGTCCTGTAAACACTCTGTGGGTTTCTTGAATAGAACATTCTCTGTCACTGATCAGTCAAAACTATCTTGATAATGTCCCTCTGCTCTCTGCTGAAATGGTGTCACAATTTCCCAACAAACATACCCAATATGAGAGTGAAAAACGCAGCTATTTCCCCCGTAACCTTCCCAGCGTGTCACATTCAATGTAGGCGATGCACACACAATTTGTGTAGTTAGTTGACGGCTTCACACAGTTGTCCAATGGATAGCATTTGCTTTTTCTTCTGTAGTAATTCAAAGTTATTGGATATTAAAAGTCAAATCTAAGAGGTCAGTCCATCCCTGGTGGGCCAGGAACAAATGGATGTGGCAGAGTAGATGGGGAGATGGTCCCAAGTACATGCACAAAGCCTTCATTGGGTGATTTATCAGCATCATCAATGTGGTCAGCCAAGCCCTGGTAGTCTTGGCTCTTGTCTTCCATTCCAAGCGGGCCCTCTATGGCTCCAGCCACCTGGGACTTCTTTCTTTGTCAATTCTTCACACTTTCCCTCAGTCTGGAAGACCTAGTTCACTCACCCAGCTGAGTTCTCCCTAAGGCCTGCTCTTCTGGTCTCCTTCCTCAAGGCAAAGACCCACTTCATACCATGCTCCGTTCGTCCCACATGTTCGCGATGACATCTTCCTTTGGTAGGCCTTGGCCCTTGCTCTTCCCCACCGCTAGTGCCATTTTCCCAGTGTAGATTTTTTCTTATTCACTATTGATTAAATAGGCATGCTGGGCACTGAGCCCTTTTAGGCACTAGGGAAACACGGCTGAGCAAATGAGGCAGATTCAGTGCCTGCTCCAAGAGGTTGTTTTCTTTTGCTACTCTTCCTGTTTCGTCTCCTATGGGCAACATGGTCATGCCTTGATACTTCATCATTTTTTTACTCGTCAACCATAGGTCATGCTTATGGAGTCTTAGGAAGGATGTTAAAATTTTTACTCAATATTACCATCCTTTTCCTCCCCTACAATCCTGGATCCCAGTATCTTGCATTTGTATGGTTATCTTTATTTTTCTTTTATTTATGTTAGTAACTTAAAATAGTGTACCAAATCTCCATTTCTTATTTCATCTACTTCAGATTATCTCGCTCATCCTCTATATATGTGTAATTTTAAAGGAGTTGTACAAAGGAGTTGTCATTCAACAAATTAGTTTATGAATACAGTGCGTCTTGATCAATGCCATCCCTTTAAGATATATTTATAGGTACTCTTCTCCTCTTCTTCCCTCCACCCTACCTTTCCATGTTTGTTTTCATATCAGTGTTTACTGTTTATTTTGTCTTGGAATCTCCACGACTTGCACATAGGCTGATCAAGGAGTATGGTCATGAACCCTGGGCTGATGAAGGTTCCAGAAACAAGGTTCGGTGGAATTTCCCTTTATTTTTATTCTCTAGTATTGCCACATTTTAGTTTGCTCCTATTATGAATTATGGTCTTATTACACATTTGGGTTTATCATCTATCCTTCCACCCGATTCTCAGTTTCCAGCTGATGTTGTTTTTCTTCCATTATTTGCCCTTGTGATTAATTTTTCCTGTGTGGCTCTTCTATTACAGTTTCCTTTTCCCTGGAGACTTTGACTCCTGATTCCCCCAGATCCACCACACAAACCTTTACCTTTCCTGTACTGGTTGTTGTTAAGTGTGCAATGCAATTGGTGTGTGTGTGTGTGTGTGTGTGTGTGTGTGTGTGAGTGTATGTGTTTCCTATAACCATCATGAGTCTAGATTGGAACCACAGAACTGCCATATTAATTCACTTTTAGTTATCTGGAATGTATTCCCAAATACCTTGAAAGAAAATAATGTATGGACAATTACCTTTCTGAGATCTTAGAAAAATACCATTATTTTTCCTTCACATATGACTGGGTGGATATAGAAGCCTTCGGAAGTTTCTTTGTTTCATGTCTACTCCAACCCATCAAAAAAGATGTGCCTGAGCACAGCTGTCTTTGCGCTAATTGTTCTAGGCATGCAGGAAACCCTTTAGAGCTGAAGAATTTTATCCTGAGCTTTGGAAATATTTTATTCAAGTATTTCTTTGATAAAATTTTTATTTCCCACTCTATATATACAACCTTAATCCTGATTTCCTAGGATCTCTCACTTCAGGTTTTGATTAAAAAAAAAAATTCTCCTGCATTCTTACAGTGGAGAGAGACAGTTCTTTGGTTAATTTTCTAGTCCTTTAAATACACACACACACACACACACACACATACACACACACACACACACATTTTTGCAGTCCTTTTTTAAAAAAAATATTGAAGTGCACTCTCTTTTATTTTTTATTTCTTTTTCTCAGCATATTGTTCTAACTTTCAGGATGTATAATTTCTCCAAAATTAAAAGAATTATTTTAATTTTGTTTTCTGTTTCTTAATTTTCTTTTTTTTTTTTTTTTGAGTGATTCTTGCTTCTTTTGACTATTCTGATTCAAGCTGCCATTCTTTTACATGCCTGGTGATTCTTGGTTGTGCATTTCTCTTTAAGAGAGAAGGATTAAGTTAGTGTGTGTTTTTTGGGAGCTTACTGTTAGTACATCTCTGTTTGGGCTTAGACTTCTCCTTTAGACCTGTGCCTGGCCATGAGGTCTGCTACGAAACTCCTTTGGCTCTGTTACGGTGACCCACAGCTATCTTGGACACTTCTAGTACTAGAATGAAGAGGTCTTTATTCTAGGACTCTAAGAAAACTAATGCTCAGCCATTTGCCCGTTGTTTGATAACTGGCAGATAAGAGATCCAAAATTTGAACTGAAGTCTGCGTGGTAAATACACTTATTCTCATTTTATAAAACCAAATATATTTCAATATAAAGTAGAAAACTGTGTAGTCATAGGAATCATTAGGTCTACATTCTTATGACTATAGATCTTCATAAACTGCATGTCGAACTCTATACCTTTCCACCTATGTAACCAGCTGATACTTTTTCCTCTTAAGCAATTAATCTACACCCTGCTATTGAAGAAAATGTGATAATTAAATTTCACTCACAGTCAGAAGGCATCTGCTCACTATGAACAGTTTTGGAGGAATTCTGTGCTGCAGAACTGGTGGAAATAATTTATCCTGGGATTGGTTGTATCATTGGCGGGCATTTTAAAATTATCTTATCAGATCTTAAGGAAAAACATTTTCATCCTAACTGTAAGAGTTCCTTTTAATTGTAAAGGTCATGATTATTTTATATCTGGTTTTTTGAGAAACTCTTTGAAATACATAATTATTTATTCAAAAATTACCTCTAAACTTCAAAAGTAAGCACTTATCAGTCACACAGGGAATTAAGCATTGTTTTTTTCCTGGCTTAGACTGTCCCTGAGTGTTTTGTTCCAGGCTAGCATGCTACCACCCGAGCCACAGCTCTACTTCCAGCTTTTTTTTGGCGGTTAATTTAATTGGAGATAAGAGTCTCACACACTTTTCTCCCTGGGTTATGTTCCTCAGATCTCAGCCTCGTGAGTAGCTAGGATTATATAAATGAACCACTGGTGCCCGCCTAGCATTGTCTTTTTTTAAAATTTTACTTTATCGTTGTGAGATATTATATATAAATGAATTGTATGCTTCCAGAAGAAAGACTGACGTTGCCCCTTTCCCCATTCATAAGGAAATGGAAAGACTTGGAAAAATGTATATTAAGTGAAGTGAGCCAGACCCAAAGAAACATAGATTCTACTGTTACTCTCACTGGTAATAATTAGTATATGTCTACGGTAGTCCTAGCAGAGGATCACAATAGCGATGTACATATATATGATCATATAAGATGATTGGTTTCTTAATTCAATATTACCCCATCTTCCTTGCAAAGAATATTAGATGTTCCATAAAAAATACATTTCACCATCAGGTAAGTTTGGTTCACACTGAGTTAAAATAAAGTTAAATAATTTTCTTTTCTACAGGTATTCTCAGAGCCTTTCATTGCTAGTGTATTTTGGGAATCTCTGAGGGACAACTGGAAAATGCATATTTGGAAATGCTCAATTTAGAAAATTTACATTTTGAGAAATACTGACTTAGATTATTAAAGAGCCATTTCCTCTCCTCTCTCTTCTCACCTCTCGTCTAAAACCCCAGACCATCTTGGTTAGCTTGTGGTATCATTGCCCACTAGTCTGATTAGGTGAGAACTTCAAAGCCATCCCCACCCCAGGTGATTTCTTCTCTGATTTGAACTTTTCCCTTCTCCACTGGCCAAACTCATCCTTTAAGACCTGGTTCAAGGCTTTGACTAGCTCAGACATTCTCTAAGTCGATGTATTCACCCAATACTTATTTGTTCACCAAGTGTTAGTGGAGCAGACATAACTCAGGATTGCTGGCAAGTATGCAAAACTATCCTCTGACAATTTCGCTACAGGCAACATAATCCCTCTTTCCTTGTTGTTGCCATCTTTGGAATTTCACCTTCACACCTAAACTTAAACATTCACACGCCCACAATCTACTTCTAGCTATACTTTGACTAGTCAGATTATTTTAAAGGCTAAGGTTTAGTGAAGGAATTTTCAATCCCATAATTATCTGAAGGTATATTTTAATTGTCTCAAGAAGTTAATGGAGAAATTTGTTTTCTTTCTTCAGATAAATGAGAGCAATCAGAAGCCTTCGAGCTTCAGGCTTCTGGTTGGATAGGTATTCACAGGGAACATAAACAAATGAGATGAAACAAATAAGAACCTTGTTGAAGAAAGCAAGACTACTAGGTAACTTCCCAAATTTTATTCTGACTGTAATTTCATTTTTGCCTCCTTAAAACATCCTCAAGTGTAATAGTTGCTGTGGCTGACATTTAAGAATGAACTTAATGTGTATTAAGGATGACAAGAACCCTTAATGGAGATAAATTCTGCCATGTAATTGCTTACAGCATGCGTCCAGTCAGACAGCTTGTGGGAACATTCTTTGGACTTCGAAGGCTGATTCTTCATAGATTTACATTTATAGGAGAGTTATCTTCTGTGGTTGAGTGTAGCCTCTCTAAGAAGCTTATCAAGATCCGATCAAATTTCCTCTTATGGACTCATTACTAAACATGATCCAACCTATTCTCCTAAAGCAATTCCGCTAGTAACTAAAGATGAATTAATTTGTTGGACATTCCTTCAAAAACTTACTATAGCCTCCTCTGTAATCAACCGAGAGTCGGAGTTTGTCAGTTTATTATTCTATGCGGAGGTCCGGCAGATGCCAAGCACGGCCCTGAACCCCATTGCTGGTTTGTGGACCTGTGTTAAGTAGTTTGCCCCCATAAAACACAGTTGTTCTCCTGTAAAACAGGGGTAATGACAGTGGGCAACCTCACTTGGCTGTTATGTGAATCAAATCAGAGAATGTGTGCACATTACCTGCTACTTTGTTAACACTCAATACTTGTTAGCAACTATTAAGCTATAATTAACAATTGTTAAAGTCATTGTTTAGGAAAGTCTGCCAAGAATAACATGATTGTTTGCTGCTTTTATTGACTTTTCACAGAGCTTTGACTCTGGGGTCAAGACCAGGTTAGGAATTAAGCAGCATGAGGTCAATGAAGACTCCTACTTGGTGATGTTTAAATGAACCTGCTTTTAAAAGCCCAACAGTGGCAATTGGCAGGAATGGTCTCCTGAAGAGTGAATAATCCCTGGACCTGCAAAACACAGCCAAGTGGCCTAGATGAAGTTTAGCAACACAGCCCCTGAGGGTAGTCATAGGGACACTTTACTCGGTACCTTTGGCCTTACCTATGTGTGAAGAAGGAGCTAATAAAGGTGCTTAGACAATCAGAGCAATTGAGGCGCTTTAGACATTTTTGTGTGGAGTGTTTCACATAAAGCCAGACCTGTTCTTAGATGCAGAAACTCCTCAGCTAGAGTTTCTAGTTCACCCCAGAAAATAACGAAGTATTCTATTGGTTCCCTGAGTTTTACAGTATAAACTCTGCTCGGATTTGGAAAAACATATAACGTAGATTTTCTCAGGAACTCCAGTCATGACTTAAGAATTCCTTCCTTAAATACAGCAATCAGGAGAAAAAAAGTTCATAAATCATCATTTTAAATTTTAAATGCTTTCCTTTAGTATATGTTGCTAAGACATAGAAATAGTTCACCTCAAAGCAGTTGCCATTTAATATGTGCTTAATGAGACATTATATATTTGCAATGTTATTGCACTTATTTGTCAACAAAGGAGCTGTAACCATTAACTCAATTTTATGAGCAAGTGAAGGGGGAAGTCAGTTTAACTAAGCTGCCCAAAATTACACTGCGGAGAGAAACATAACCAGGTTTCAGAAGACTTGCTTGCTCTGATGTCTGTCCTCATAACCAATATTCGGGTTAGTTTACAGACATCCTGTGAAGGAAGAGAAATCCAAATAAAATTTTGGTTTGGAAGTGCATATGATATCTAAGGCGTGTTTTGAAACAGTTAGGATATGAATGTATTACAGACCTCAAAGTTGGGAAAAGAATTAATAGAGCTAAGCTCCAGATGAAGACAACTATCAAAGGAAGTGATTTTATGTTCAATATAATCATTTTCTTCTGGTGCTCTAGCCTAGTTTTGGAGACAGTAGTCAAAAGGCTGGCCTACAGTATTAGGGCACCGGGCTAGCACTTCTGAGGGCCTGAGTTCAAATCCCAATACCATAAAAAAGGAAAGAAAAAGAAGGTTGAAACCTCATTATTTGGGCTACAATCCTAAAAATATATTCTAAACATATGAGAACTAAGTAACACATATGACCCTACAGGGTTAGAATATATTTTAAAATTTCCCCAACATGTGAAACTGCGTAAAATAACCCTGAAGTGATAATGCCTCCAAGTATTAGACATATTCTTTAGAGAATGATAACATTATCCCAGGCTTCGTTAATTTTCATTTTGTAAGCTATTTTAATTAATTTCTATTTTATAAGCTATTTTATCAAATACAATGTCAATCACATAGTAAAAACAGAACTACATATGAGAAGGTAAGTGAAATATTGGCAGCAGAAATTACAAATAGTTATCTGTGAACCCCTGATAAAGGAATCATTACAGGCCAATTTTAAAATAGCTGTATTTACAATTTCCAAACAAAAAAGATTTGATCACAGAATTTGGCAGTGGACTAGAAACCAAGGAACCAAGTAAAAGTTCAAGAATCTAAAAACATGATACTCTAAATTAAAAACTCAAGGGATGAACTTAATAACAGACTTAGCTAAAGAGAGAATTAGTTCACTGGCAGATACCAGAAACTAAAAAAAAAAAGTTTCACAAAATATAAAAGAAAAGACAGACATTCTAACAAGTATAAAACTGGATTCTCAGAAAAGGAACTAATGGGTCAGAATAAATAGACTGGCTAAGAACTGCCCCGCCCCCCCCCCCCAAAAAAAAACAATGGAAAAATCACTAAGAAGCCTTGAGAATCCCAAATTGGATTTTAAAAAATCCAAATTAAATCCTTTTTGTACAACTAAAAGATAATAACAAGAAGGATGCGTAGGAGGAGAAATAATCCATATATAGGGAAAATTGCTAATAATTGGAGACAAAAGTATAATCTTAATAGCAATAGAAAAAAAGAAGCTTTATTATCACAACAATAAAGTTGACAGCTGACTTTTGTGTGTGTGTTAGTCCTGGTGCTTGAACTCAGGGCCTGGGAGCTATCACTGAGCTTTTGTGCTCAAGAGTAGTACTCTACTACTTGAACAACAGCTCCACTTCTGTCTTTTTGGTAGTTAAGTGGAGACAGTCTCATGGACTGTCCTGTCCATGCTGGAGTCTACCATGATTCTCAGGTCTCAGCCTCCTGAGTAGCTAGGATTACAAGCATGAGCTACTGGTACCTGGCTAACAGCTGACTTTTAAATAGATACAGTATAATCCCAAAGGCAGTTATATGGTACCTTCAAAGTACTAGGAGAATCGCTAACCTGGGACTTTAAACCTACCAAAAATACTTTCAACTCTGAAGGCAAAAATTGTATTTCCAGATTAATAGAAATGAAGAAAAACTTTTTGCCAGTAGAAACATAGTAAAGTAAGTACTAAATGGTAGCCTTTAAGTAGATGGAAAATTATCCTAAGCAGAAACTCAGAGGTGTAAAAACAAAGGTGAAGAAAAATTCTAATGCAAATTAACTGTTCAAAGTAATAACATCTTTGAGGTTTAAACATAGAAAGAGCTGAATACTTGACAACAATGCTATCGTATTAGGAGAGTGGTAAATAAAGTGCTTAAAGGTCTTCGTATTTTGTGGAAGAAAATTTTAACAACCATTAATACTGTATTTCAGTGTCAAAGATGCATGTCTTACCATCATATGAAAACAATAAAGAAGAGCATAAAACTATACGAATGCAAAGCTAATGGAGAAGGAGCATAACATAATAAAATATTCTCATATAATTCAAATGAGGAAAATACAAAAAGGAAAACGGAGTTAATCAGAATACTCTTAGCAAGCTGGTATAGTTATATCTATTTGAAAAAGCAGGAGTTTGGGAGCAAAAATCAACACTACAGATTAAGAAAAACAGTTCATGACATGACTTACAATATATAAAGAAAAACCTGAAGAAAGTATATAAGAGGAAAAAAATATCCTTTTCATTGCAAATCTAGGGTATTGCTCAAATGTAAGACTACATACCTAGCAACAGAGGACCCTGAGTCCAAACCCCAATACTGAAGTCCAAACAAAACAAAAATACCCCAACCCTAGTGATAAATATTAGTAAACTTATTAGAAAATATAGAGCTAGAAGATATGCTACCAATAAGAATGAAAAGGTTTGAAAAGCATTATTAGAAAATATGATAGATAAATACATAGGAACACCATTTTGACAAGAGCAGAATGTACACATTTTAAACACATATGGAAATTGAACATATGTGGAACAGAAGTTTCAACACATTTTAACATATCAAGATGATAGTTAGAGGGGCTGGGGATATAGCCTAGTGGCAAGAGTGCCTGCCTCGGATACACGAGGCCCTAGGTTCGATTCCCCAGCACCACATATACAGAAAACGGCCAGAAGCGGCGCTGTGGCTCAAGTGGCAGAGTGCTAGCCTTGAGCGGGAAGAAGCCAGGGACAGTGCTCAGGCCCTGAGTCCAAGGCCCAGGACTGGCCAAAAAAAAAAAAAAAAAAAAAAGATGATAGTTAGAGGCCAAGCACCAGTGGCCCACACCTATGATCCCAGCTAGTTGGAAGGCTGAGACCTGGAGGTTCTGAGACATGACGAACATGATTTGAAGCCAGCCCAGGCACAAAAGTCTCCAAAATTCCGCCTCTGAAATGCTGGAAGGGAAATGGTACAAGTTGTAGAGCACCAGGTATGAGTGAGAAAGCTGAGTGAGAGTATGAGGCCCTAAATTCAAGCCTTGATATGGTACCAGCACACACACACACACACACACACACACACACACACACACACACACACGACAAGCAGAATATAGTCTGTAAAGCAATTAGATAAAGCAATAGAGCTCTAGGACATTTCAGAAAGAAAACTAGAAAGAAGTAGTCCGGCATGTGTGGCTCACATCTATAATCCTAGCTACTCAGGAGGCTGAGATCTGAGAACTGTGGTTCAAAGCCAGTCCAGGCAGGAACGTCAATGAGACTCTTAGCTCCAGTTAACCGCCAAAAAGCTGGAAGTGGAACTGTGGTTCAATGATAGGAAAAAATGCTCAGGGACAGTGCCCATGTCTTGAATTCAAGTCCCAAGACCAGCAAAGCAGAGAGGGGGGGAAAAAAAGGCCAAGAAATGAGAAGCCAGGAAGCCGTTTTATAAAAATACTAAAAGGCTGAAAAAGTTCTCTTGAGATTGTTCTATATAAAAAGAGATAGAGAGCTGGAGGTACAGCTCAGTAATAGAGTGCCTGCCTACAAGTACAAATGCCTAGAGTTCTAACCAGTGTAAGAAACCCCACCTCCTGCCCCTCCCCACCGATGATAGCAACAGTATTCTATTTGGTTCTTCAATGATCCCTTAAGACTAATGTGATAAAGTGTTCCCCCTCAGCCTGGGTCACTGTAGAGAAGTGGTAGAATCTTCAGGAAGTACTGACTAGTATAAGGAAGTTACATCACCGGTGGCATGCCCTTGAGGGGTACATCGAGACCCCCAGCTCCTTCCTTTCTCTTTGCTTCCTGGCCACTGAAAGGAGAGCAACTTTGCTCTATCGCGGACCTTGCCACCATATTCTGCTTCACTATAGGTCAAGAACAATGGAACAAAGTGACCGTGGGCTATAACCTCTGCTTTTGTGAACCAAAATAAACCTTTACTCCTTTTAAGCTGTCATCACAGTATTTTTGTCACAATGAGCGAAAGCTAACACAGCATAGGAAGAGAAGTCACACATTTTTTAAAAAATGTAAGGACTGGAAATAGAAATAACGACAGATTCTACACCTATTTAGGCTATGTTAAGGAGTTAAAACATTAGGGAATTAAAGAATTTAATAATGTCGACACATTTTGGGAAATGTAAAGCCTATCAAGAAACATAGGCTCCATACTTTCCCTCATTTGTAATACTTAGTATATGTCTAGGGTAGTCCTAGCAGAGGATCACAACAGCTCAATGACTGTGTACATATGATCATATAAAATGATGCTAATAGGAATGACCTCCAAGAAATGGAAACAAGGGGGATTCGTGTGTGTGTGTGTGTGTGTATGTTGTTTTAATGTACTGTGCGAAGTTATTTCTTTTTCCTTTGGTTTATCCCCTGTTGTCACTGCTTTGATTTTGGTGCACTGCGTCTTGTATATACATTTATCTCATTTGGGGAAGAGAAGGAGAGCAACGAAATGGTGAGACAAAGGATGAACCAATGTAACATCGATACTCACAAGACGCTATGTTGGAAATGAACTTTACAACTTGGGAGGCAGGGAGTGGGAGAGGGAGGGAAACCTTTATAATAAAATAAAATTAAATTTAAGAAAAGAAAAGCCAGATGAAATATAGTTGAAAGAAATAAAATAGAGTCTGGGGAGGTGGCTTAGCGGTAGAGTACTTGCCTAGCATTCATGAAGATCTGGGTTCGATTCCTCAGCACCACATAAAACAGAAAAGGCCAGAAGTGGCACTGTGGTTCAAGTGGCAGAGTGCTAGCCTTGAGCAAAAAGAACCCAGGGACAGTGCTCAGGCCCTGAGTCCAAGCCCCAAGACTGGCCAAAATAATAATAATAATAATAATAATAATAATAATAATAATAATAATAATAGATAAAATAAAAATAGGTGAAAAAAATTGATGGTCTTAAAACTATTGAAAATCAAATCCATGGTATTAAATCTCTCAAAGAAATCTGCAGCCTCAGATGCCTTTAATGGTGAGTGCTACTAACTCTGTAAAGAAATACTGATCTAGAATGCAAATTCCTCTAGAGAGGAGAAAAGAAGGTAAATTTTCCAATTCAGTTTTTGGTGGGTGGCAACAAAACCCTTTAGCAAAAGCTGACAAGGTCACATCTAAATAGGAAAATTGCACTTACTTACAAGGCTAATCTCAGACATGCTCATTGGCATAGAAATCCCTTTAAAAAGGCAAATTGAAACTAGCAATAAATACATAACTAATGCTTTGCCACCCAGTTAATATCTATTCCATGAATACATGACTGACTTAAAATTTCAAAAATAAGTCCGTATAATTTACTACATTTACAACTAATAGAAATATGGAGTCATACAGTATAATCATGTCAACAAGCCACAGAAAACATTTCATGAGACTCAGCATCAACTCATTATTTTGATAAAGCAAATAAGTAGATGTAAATTTAATCAACTAATAGTAGATGAGAAATCCTTTATCTGATAAGTGTAAAGTTTTGATGATTACTACCATTGTTTCCACTCAATGTTGCAGCACATGGAGTTCTAGCTAGTAAGTTAAGAACACAAGAGACACAAAGATGTAAGGATTGCCATTCACAGATGATATTACTAAATAAACTACATAGAAAATAAAAATGAATCCACAGATTATCAAGAAACATAGATCAATTCAATTAAACATGTAGATGAAAAGGTCTTACAAATAATGTCCAACTATCTTTCCAATAAACTGATGTGCACTAAACAAAAGGAAAGCCAAGCCAAGGTATGGTGGCTCATACCTGTAATCCTAGCTACTGAGGACAGAGATCTGAAGATGAAAGTTCCAAGCCAGCCAGAGAAGAATGTCGCAGAGACTCTTATCTCTAATTAGCTATCAAAAAGCTGTGGTTCAAGTGTTAGAGCAACAGCCTTGAATGAAAAAGCTAAGGAACAGCACCCAGGTGCAAACCAAACCAAATGAAAGGAAAGCTAAATATTTTTTATTTATTTTTATTTTATTATTTTTCTTTAGCCAGTCCTGGGCCTTGGACTCAGGGCCTGAGCACTGTCCCTGGCTTCTTTTTGCTCAAGGCTAACACTCTGCCATTTGAGCCACAGTGCTACTTGCGGCTGTTTTTCTATATATGCGGTGCTGGGGAATCGAACCCAGGGCTTCATGTATACGAGGCAAGCACTCTTGCCACTAGGCCATATTCCCAACCCAGGAAAGCTAAATAAACATAGAAATATACCATGGTCAGGTACCAGAAGATTCAATGTTGCTAACAAACTGATCTAGACACTCAAAGTAATTCCACTTAAAAAGTTGGCAGTCTGTTTTGTGTGTGCATGTAAGTGTATACATGTGACTTGGCAAGCTGATTTTCAAGTGACAATAAATAAAATGTTAGGGATAGGAAGTACTGTAATGAGGAACAAGTTGGAAGTAACTGACTGTACCAGCCATCAGTGTTCATTAGAAAGCTATAATAATTAAAGGCGTGGAACTGGCTCAAGCATGGGCAAATAGACCAATGAATGCCAAGGTCCTCAAAGAAGAGAATTTGGACCACGGACAAAAGATCCTCATACCTGGCCACTTCTGCAGATGGTCAAGGGCTCCTCAAACTCACTTCACACTGATTAGATCAGTATCTTGGGATGGGGAAGGTCACTGGAGTTTTTTTTTTTTTTTCTACTTCAACACATATGCACAAACCTGCCCACACAAATGTACCCACACACATCACACTTATGATTGCAGCATTCTGATGCATGTCACCGTTTTAAGTATCTAGCCATCAATCCATCTATCTATCTCTTGCTCTATCTGTCTCTCATCTTTCTACCTGCCTATCTATGTGTCTATCTTCTTTGTAGTTCTGGGGATTGAACCTAGGGCTTAGTGCATGCTTGCCAAGTGTCTTATAACTACGAATACAACTAAGATATGCCAGTTCCTTTCCCATCCCTACTCTAGCCAAAACTTGTATTTCTTTCCTCTCCCTCTCTCCCATTCACTGTCTCCCTCCCCCCTCCCACCCCCTCTCCCCTGCCCCCTCTCTCTGGCAGCTCTGGGGATTGAAATCAGGGCTTTGCCTTTGCTGGGCAGATGCTCTAACACTTGAGCCATGCTTCCATTGCTTTTTCTTCCTGGTTATTATTATTATTTTTTTTGGCCAGTCCTGGGCCTTGGACTCAGGGCCCGAGCACCGTCCCTGGCTTCTTTTTGCTCAAGGCTAGCACTCTGCCACTTGAGCCACAGCGCCGCTTCTGGCCGTTTTCTGTATGTATATGTGGTGCTGGGGAATCGATCCTAGGGCCTCGTGTATCCGAGGCAGGCACTCTTGCCACTAGGCTATATCCCCAGCCCCATTTTCCTGGTTATTTTTGAGGTAGGGCCCAGCTTTGTGCCGACTGATCTGGGATGTGATCCTCCTACTTATACTAGTCTGTGTCACCTGGAATGACAAGCGTGTGCTCCCCGTGCCCATTGTGTTTCTCCTGTAGCCGGAATCTCCTTAGCTGGAATCGCACTTAGCCTCCCAAGTGCTGGAATGACAGGCATTTGCCTTTGTGCCCAGCATAAACCCTCCATTTCTTGTGTGTTTTCATTATTTGTATATTTTTAGTTTTGTACAATGACTTCCCTTTCACCTATATTGCGAGTACCACCTTCCTTAGCAAACAAAACCTTGAAAGGGCTTAAAAATTTGACATTTCCTCTACTCCGTCGTGGCATCCACTCTAGGCACGGCTTAAGATGGGGGCCTCCTGTCAATCTGAGCAGGATGGACTAAACCTAGGAGAGGAGGATGGCATGAAGCTCTGTTCCAAATGCCTCAGCAGTCAGTCCCGAGACGCTCAGTCCTGGGGCACCCCGTTAGGAAAAAGTTGCCCCAGAGCACAAAAATGCCATGGAGGCTGGGGAACAGGCCCCAGCTCCGTGGGGGTGTGACCCGCACAGGTGCCCAGGGCCCAGACTTTGAAAGGCTAGGCCCTGGCTAAAGGCTCTGCTTCTGGTGTTTAGAAAGTCTTAATAATTTATAAACAAGGGACTCCACATTTTCATTTTGCCTCAGGCTGTGCAAATGAGGTGGCTAGCCTGGTGCCTAGGGAAGGAGCTTGCAGGCTTGTTTGATTTTATAACAAAAGAAAACCCTTGCTTTGAGTATTGGTAAAATACTTTCTCTGGTTTCTCAGTTCCTTTTTCTCAACTCTTGCTTGTCCCTCTGTGTTTGGCAGCTGGGGGTTCACCTGCATGTTTCCTGCTCACTTAAAATGTTTTTGCAACACAACAAGATTCTTTGACACCTGGCTCCAATCACCTACCCTAGTATAGCTCCTCACTCTTTCCTCTTATTCTGCTTCTTGACCCTTCATTTTGCCTCCTGGCTGCCTTCCTTCCTTCCTTCCTTCCTTCCTTTTCTCTCTCCCTTCCTTCCTTCCTTTTCTCTCTCTTCCTTCCTTCCTTTTTCCTTCCTTCCTTCTCCTCCCTCCCTCCCTCCCTTCCATCCTTCGTGTGTGTGTGTGTGTGTGTGTGTGTGTGTGTGTGTGTGTGTGTTGCAATCTTGGGCTTGAATTCAGGGCCTGAACACTGTCCCTGTAATTTTTTTGCTCAGGGCTAGCATTCTACCACTTGAGCCAGAGCTCTGTTTCTGACTTTTTTTTTTTTTTTTGGGTAGTTAATTGGAAATAAGAGCCATAAGGACTTTCTTGCCCTTGCTGGCTTTGAACAGAGATCTTTAGATCTCAGCCTCCTGAGTAGCTAGGATTACAGACGTGAGCCAGTGGCACCTGGCATTTGCTTTAATTTTTATTCCACTAGACCCAATCCAAATGTTATCTTCTGCATGAAACCCTGACTGGGGGGTGGGGGGGGAGGTCTCAGCTGTTGCTCACCTGCTCTTTGTCTTATAGATCCATAGACACATCTCTGGCATAGCAATAGCACATTGCAGCATGTAGATTTCATTTTCCTCTTTGTTTTGCTCCTTATGTAGTTCTTCAGTAGGAATATTAATCAGCCATTCTTTCTAGAAAGATCTCCCCAAGTACTTGCACTTCCTTCTTTATACCCTTAACTATTTTACAATACGATTTGATCTGGCCTCTTCCATAAGACCATATCTGCTTTATTTTTATGGTAAGCCCAGTGCTTAGCACTTAATGGCCTCAATTAAATACTTGTTAGAATTCAAGCAAGGATGAGTAACTAGTTGATGATAATTCTCTCAAATGCAGGCCTTTTCCTTTTGTAAACTTCTTTTTTATCTTCTTTCTAAACCAACTGCTTAACTCATACTTGATGCTCAATAATGTTTGTTGGAGAAATCAATATCTGAAATGACTCATGTGATCATTGAGTATCCCTGTGGGTCCTGACCCAATGACCCGGGCTTGGGAAAATGTCTCCCATAACTGCAGTCCTGCCTTGAGTTTGCATTCTTCCTGGGATGACAGCAATGGGAACTAGGCTGAGACTCTCAGGTCCAAGAGGATTATATTGTAATAAACTTCATATTGTTGCCTAGAGAGTGATGGAAAGCAACGCTAAATTCATAAAACTCTAACTGTCTATGCCAAGTATAGAGAATTATAATAAGCATCGCTGGAGAGGTGGAGCTTTGGAAAATCACTGGGAACCATTCTTGAAGAGGGCTCTTGTTATTTGTGGGGCGGGAGGGGTGTGGAGCCCGCTCTGAGGACTGGGGCTTTAATCAGGATGCTTTTCTCCGCTTGCTCTCATTCTTTTCTGCCTCCTTGGGATCAGCAGGGCCACCAGGTTCTTTTCTTTCCATGAGTTTCCTGCTTCCCTATCTTGTGGTGGGCATTTTTCTTCACGTGGCCAGCTCCAACTTCTGTCTGAAACTTTCTTCTTCCAAAAAACTAAGAAGTTGGGGGTGTTTCGCCTTTCCCTGCCCATCTGCTTCTTTTAAGAGACTGGCTCCTTTTCTCTATGTAGTATCCCCAGTGGCACAAGGACTTGTGGTAGCCAAAATGCAGGAGAATTCACGACCCCCCAAGGCTTTGTATGCAAAGGACTGATAGAAACAATTCAGTGAGACTCAGAGCTAAGACTGAACGCTTACTGAAGGCCGGTGATGTGCTAAAAAGGTATATAGAAATCAATTTGGGATCGATAAACCTACGGAGGAATGCTCTTCTAGCCAGACTTGAATACTTTAAAAATGGAGGAGGAAGCTTTCTGAGAAACTGGGTTTCCTACTATTAGAACTATCCACTCAAGGGCTGATGTGGAGGGGATTCTCCACCTCATAGAAGGCTAGCTAGAGAGAGTTTTTATGGCTTCTCTTGACTTTTAAGTTTTGGCAATTTTATTATAGGGCTCTAGTCCTATAATGTAGTTTATATTTCAAAATACTGTGCTTAATTACTTGTCTTTCTAAACCCCTTCTGAAGAAAATCATCTTCATACAGTAGTAATTAGTTTATTGGTAGAAACAATGACAAAGCCTGAAACATGCATATTTTTGTGATTGTGGCAAGGACACAAGAAAGGCTGACTATTATTATTCCTGCACTATTTTCCACAGTGAGAGCTTTTAGTATCCCTGTGAGGATTCAAGAGTAACTTAACCTACTTAATAAATTACATGCATATAAAGAAACAATTAATAAAATGGAATATTCAAAAAATGCTGGAGCCAGATTAATCAGTCTTCAGACAACTAAGCATGAGTTTCTTATTAATTGATACTCTTGCAATTTGGAGTGAACCCAGAAGACAAGATTATATTTAAGGAAGTAGTCACAGGCTTTTGTAAAGCACAGTTGGTTCTTTGGCAGGGCTATCCTTGTTGGGACACAGAGTTGGGACATCTGGTAGACCTGACTATGTGCAGCAATGTGCAGGAGCTGTGGCTTCTCTAGTCAATTAGCTGTGATAATCAAAACATAGCAAAATTGGCCTGGCTGTATAGCATCTTAATATGCTCCAAAACAGTACAGTTCTAGATAGGTGGCCCAACGATAGGACAATTATATGAAGACATCATCAAAGACCAAAGTTCCTTTTAACTTCAGATGTGTCAACATTAGTGTGTGTGTTCACGGGTAGGTATGTGTTTGTGTGTGTGTCGGTCCTAGGACTTGAATTCAGGACCTGGCGCTGCCCGAGACTGGCTTCAAACTGCAATCTTGATCCTCAGGTCTCAGCCTCCTGAGAAACTATTATAGGCATGAGTCACCAGTGCCTAACTCTAGCCATCAAGATTAAACCCCTTAATATGTAATTTTGAAATATCTGTCTTTATACTGGGAGCCACAGTTGTACCTCGTGAGCTTCAGGATCTTCCCAGGGCTGCCTAAAGTCCAAGCATGAATCTTCTGGTGGGATAGGAAAAGAGCTGGACATCACAGTTATATTGTGACCTCTTTTTCCACATTGCCCCCAAGACCTAATCTAAGTCTCTTTCTCTTGGGCGCATTGCTCTTGCTGTCTGGTAACACTTAACAGACAACATGCCACTCCTGTTTGGAACAAACCAACACCTTGAGATTTGTTTAAGCCAAGAAGGAGGCCCTACCTTTAAAAAAAAAAAGAAGGTTTATGGCTCTCTTGACATACTCCAGGGATTCCCATCTGGCAGCTCTCAGGAAGAACTTAGAACTGTCAGAGACAAAAACTGACAGACACAAAGAACATTCAACCAGCCTTCTTGTGTTGCAAAAGAAGACACTGAGGTAGAGTGTGTACATGGGGTACTTCCTCCAGTTGTGGTATGGCCGAGAGGAATGAAAATTGCAAATAAAAGTAGGGGGTTCTCTCAAGCTTTCTGGCCGAGTCTCTATTACATTCAGTAATTAAGTGCTTCTGAATATGGGAATGCTCTGATGCTATAGATAATTAAGACAAAAGTTACAGGGGTGGCATCTGGTGTTGTGGCTATCACATCCAAACCCCGATCTGTCTTGCTTTGGTTAGTGACACTTATCTGTTTCTCTATGTACTCACTTGTAAAAGAAAACCATGGCAACATACCTTCTGTGCTTTTGGGAGCACTACATGGGGTTGGTACTTAGAACAGGACCTAGAGGGTATAAAAATGTTTCCTATTGAAGAGTTATCTCCCATTCTCAATGGTTTTGGAGTCCTTGAATCTTGCAGTTGGTCAGATTGCAGCTTGAAGAAGCGTGACAAAGAGCCAGTTTGGATGTTAAGTTTTAAGTCATGATGTTTGATTATTGGTTACTAGAATCAGGAGATTGCCTATCACAAAATAATGGGACTATCCCACCAATAGCTCAGCATATGAGATATATAATCTGTGATGGGGGATACTTTTCTGGTCTGCTGTTAGGAATGGTTTACTTTGTTTGCACTAGACATGAATGACTAATTGGTTTATTCTTTTTTTCTGCAGTAATAATAACTGATTTTTTTCTCTTTATTTTTCTTTTGCTTTTTCCCTTTCTCTCTTTCTCCTTCCTTCCTTCCTTCCTTCCTTCCTTCCTTCCTTCCTTTTTCTTTCTTTTTTTCATTTTGTGCTGGTACTGGGGCTTGAACTCAGGGCCTGGGTGTTGTCCCTTAGTTTTTTTTCCACTCAAGGCTGGTATTTTACCACTTGAGCCACAGCTTCTGGATTTTTGGTACTTAATTGGAGAAAGAGTTTCATGGACTTCCCTATCTGGGCTGACTTCGAACCCCAATCCTCCCATCTCAGCTTCTGGAGTAGCTAGGATTTAGGAGCGAACCACCCATGCTGGGCTTGGTTTATTTGTTTGTTTATTTTTTAATGTGGGTAAGCTGTATTCACCAATCTTTTGCACCAGTCAGCTATATAAGAAACAAAACTACCAAAGATATGTATACATTGTTATGCCCAGTTCTTTTTTTTTAAATAAGGATTTTTAAATTTGGCAATACCTTAGTTCTCTAAGCAATGTTATGGTAGTTGACCACAATTTGAAATTATCTTTGTCTTGTTTGGTACTTGAAGGGCATGAAAAATTTCCCTCCACTTCCTCCCTCCCTTCCTGGGGTCATTTTTCCTCTCTTTTCTTTGCCCTGCTTGCCCTTTGACCCCGCCTAGCTCTGCTGTTTCCATGGACTTCTGAATCTAATTAATGTCTTAGTGGCCATATAAATGAATTATGTAGGGAGGAGGATGTTGGAAACTTTGAGGAAAATGCATTCCTCAGGGAAACCCTGATTTTTTTTTAAAGGAAAGGAATGCACATTTCTTTAGTGATAGAATATCCGTAAAGTGTACAAACCTCAGTAACATACATTCAATACATAATTATTATCTGATTAGCAGATCAAACCTTAGGAGCATCGATTTTGGCATCTGGGCAATAATCAGCTATTATGGAAGCTGGCTGAGGGTACACATTGTCCAAATATGTTGTCATCCTAGGTCAGCTTTAGCCAGCCAGCTAAACTATTGGCTTCCCCTCCCTTTACCATTTCTAGCCAGTTTACAACCATTTTCAGGGAGTATGTCCTTTGAGATCTTTGAAATAACACTGGCTTACCAGGCCCCAGAATGTTCTCCAAAGCTCGAGGACAGCAGGAATACATGCAAGGAGGAGGGGCCAGAGTGTTGAAGTTCTCAGCCAGAGGATACTGTCAGAGAGCCCAAGGCAGAGATGGTCCCTATGCCCCACGTTTCCATGGAAACATAGGAGGAGTGATGACAGCTAGCACAGCCACACCATCTGCTCAGGACCTGGAGAATGATGAAAAAAAAAATAGAAAGGCACCTCAGATCCCAGGCTAGAACCACTCTGAGATACCTGTGGAGAGGGAAGGAAAGGCCAGAGGACAGTGGAGCCCCTGGGTGGCTTTAAATCCTGCTGTCTTGGGGCTCCACGTATTAGCATATAATTGGCAAGGAGAAAGCTTCTATAGGGTTTAGCAGACAATCCCCTAGATAGGGTTACAAACACCCAAGCAGCCTCTGAAAGGAGAAATAGAGCAGTTCTGTGGCTTTGTTGAGGAGGGGAGAGTGTTGAGGCAAACAATGCTGGAGGAGATGAAGTAGGGCTTGGTGGTTGTGCGTCTTCCAGTAAGACCACCTGCAAAGTTGACTGCTGGCCCGACATGCTTTTCTAGAGGAATAACAGGATTAGAGAGAAAAAAACAACCCTACCTGTTTACAAAAGCCACTCCTAAACTGCAGCCACATAGTCAAAATAAAGCATGAATCCATCAATTCATGCCAAGTTCCTCTCAATCTGTATCCCAAGGAAGATTGTAGTGAGTTGCTACAGATTTTCTTCTGGGTGTATATATAGGAGACTTCCACTTTGAGGTGGACAGAGTGAGAGGGGGTCTTTGGTAAATGCATCCACATGCCCCACCCTAAATTGGGCAGGATTCATTTCTTAGGCCTTTTATGTCATGAATTTAGCCTATGCAAACAAACCAACCTACCCAGGAAGCCCAAGCAGCTCTTTCATTCAGCAGCTTCTCCTGCAGGAGCTGGGTGGTTTGATTCAGCTCCAGTTGTCAGGCTGCATCTATCTCCCTGGGGGAGGAAAGCCCCTCTGGTCAGAAGGTCGGGAGGATGCACAAAAGCTACCACAGCTGCACTGGAAACACTAATTTTTATTTCTGATTTAGGCAGTCTCATTCCATTACAGAAAGAATTTCTCACCTCTGGAATCCTCATTCTAGGAAGTCCAAGCTCCCTCTTTTTCCTTCTTTCCTTCCATCCTTTTTCCTTTGCATTGAGAATTTAAGATTTTGACAACTAGATTCAGTGCTTGCCAAATTTGGTTCATGAACCCAGAGGCTGAAAGATAATGAGAATATCTTCATAAAATAATAATAATAATAATGATAACTAATTCCCATTGAGAGTCTCATTAACTGAACTACATTTCACTTGTCAAAACTATTAATTTAGATTTATTTCCATCACAGCAGCTTAGAAAAAAACACTACCTACCACAATTACTAATGCCCCCATTCTCCAAATTGATGCTATTCACACATACACACACACACACACACCACATACCACTGAAAATAAAACTATTAATGCAAACATCACCAAGTTAAAAGCCTCAAACCAAAAATAAGTTATTCCTGAAGAAACATTTTAAAATACCCACAGTGAAATTGCTTTAGACTCAAGTACAGCCATAAATTAACATAAGGCCCTAGAGTTTAAATTCAAATATAAATCTACTCATTACTCCATAGCTTTTTTTTTTTTTTTTTTTTTTCTTGAGAAGCCTTTATGAATAAGCCCCTCCACTAGCTCTATTCCCTGCTACTGCCTTTCATTTCCAGGACCTTCGATTTCTCTTCAGCCTCCTTGGTGAGGGCAAAACTGTCTCCTGAGCCTCAAGCCCCGCATGGGGCCCCTTGTAAACACAGGTCAGCTTGTTCTCCATCAGCCTCCTTTGTATAAACAGCCGGGGTGGGAAGGGAAGGCAAGCCAGATCCCCATGAGGAGCTGGAGGTCTCTTTTCTGGAGAAGCTTCCCAGCTGCAGCTAGGAGCCCAAGAAACAGGCCACATTTCAGGCCTTGGAACTTGCAGTTCTTCCAGACAGGGCTGTTCCTCTAGCTCTCTCCTCCACCCTCCACCCCCAGCCTTTGTTCCTGGGAAGGCTGTCTCCATGTGATGTCTACAGCTCACTTTTGCCAGAGCAAACATTTCCAACAAGGCTTATGCTAAGGAGATAGCAGGAAGGCAGACTCCATCCTCTCCCCGCCCCCCCTCCCCCCCCAATATGCTGCAGACTGAGATTTTGGAAGCCAGCCCCTCACACCTGTACTTTTTTCTGTATTCATATTCCCTTTGTTCTTTTGTAGCCTTGTTACTACCTTCAACTAATGAGGGAAGTGTTTCAGGATGAGGAAGTTGTCAGCATATGAAATAGCAATTCCACCTCCTTCTCCCAACTATGTGGTGATGCGGATTCTGCCTTAATTTAGTGCTTTCTACGTTGCACATTACTTATGGATGTTAATAAAGGAAGGACTACTCTGGAGCTGGGGTTGTTGTTGGGGGGGGGGGGGAGAGAGGAAGGGGGCTGGGCCGAGCTTGATCCAATCCAACCTCTCAACTGGGAGAGAATTCTCATTGGCGTCTCGGGCTTGTACCTGTGTCCTGAACTTTGTTCATCCTTCTCCAGAGGTGCCTGTGGGGGGGGGGGGGTAGGGAAGGGGGTGAGGGGTGGGGGCTCCTCGGTTTGACCCCGCACGGATCTTGTGGTGACTTCGACCCAAGGTTCTGCATTTTCTGGCAGCTCTCGGCCGTGGCTCTTCTGGTCCAGAAAAAGGAACAAAGGGTCAGAGCCCGGCCGGGAAGGCCCCTCTCCCGGGTGGGTGGGTTGGGCGCTGGCGGCGTGGCTCCCCGGTGCCACGACGTCTCGGGACTGACTCCGGGGCTGTTCTGAGCGAGGCTCCCCGAGCTGAGAGGTCAAGGGACGGGGCAAGCCCGAGGGCCGAGGCGGGCAGCGGGGGGCAACACCCCGAGCGGGGAGGGAGGTCAGGGGGTGGGGTGGGGTGGGGGGCAGGAGCCACCATGCCACCCCATCACCCCTCGGGCTGACGACCTGCCGCTCGCTCGCTCGCTCCCTCGCGGCGGCGGGAAGTTTGGAGTGGCCGCCCGGAGGCCTTTCCCCACCCCCCTTATCCCCCCACCCCCCCACCGGCCCCGCCGCCCCCGAGACGCAGGGGGAGAAAGGCGGCTGGGGTGCGGGCACCGGCCGGCCGGCCGGGGCACTGCAGGCCGGGCTGCGCTGCGCTGCGGCGGGGCGCACGTCCCGTTCTCCCGCCCCCCCCCCGCCGCCGCCGGGCAGGGGTCCCCCACCCCCGGCCGCTCCCCTTTATCTCATCTCCCGGACTGACTGACTGACTGACTCTGGGCACGGGAGGCGATTCGCTCGGGGCGGCGCGGCCGGGCGCTGCACGGGGAACTCTCGGCGCGCCCGGGGCTCTCCCCGCACCCGCCCGAGGTGGGCAGCCGGGGGTGGGCAGCTCGCGCACCGCGGCCGGGGTCGGGGCCGGGCGGGGCCGGGCGAGGCTCGGCATCCCGCCCGCCTCCCTCCCCCGGGCGCCTCCGCGGTGCCCCTTCCCTTCCCCGGCCCGGCGCGCCGGGGCCGCCGAGGGTCAAGGGGGCCGCGGAAGTGCGCGGGGCGGGGAGCCGGGCGAGCCCGCCGCGTGGCCTGCGAGCGCCGCGGGACCTCGGGGAGCGGCGTGGGGAGCGCAGGGACGCGCGGGGCGGGCGCGGCGCGGGGCTGGCGGCGCGCGCGCCTCGGCCTCGGCCTCGCCCGCGCACCCGCGCCTCCCCGAGGAGAAAGAGGCGGGCGGGCGGGCGGGCGGCGCGGAGCTCCGCGGCGGCGGCGGCGGCGGCGGCGGCGGGCCGGGCCGCCGCGAGGGAGGGCGGAGGGGCGGGGGCGGAGGGGCGGGGGCGGGGCGGGCGCCGCCGCGGAGCGGGCGAGGCGGCGCGGCGCGGGGCGGCGCGGCGCGGCGAGCTCGCCGCTTTCTCGGGAGTGTGCCTGCCTGCGCGCGAGCCGGCGAGCGGGTGAGTGCGCGGCGGCGGCCGCTGCCCCGGGGGCCGGCGCGGGCTCGGGCCGGCGGGGACGGGGGGTGGGGGGTGGCGGGGGGGGGTGCGGCGGGAGCCGCGGCGCGGGGCGCGGGGCGGGCGGGCGCGGCCGGGATGCACCTTCAGCGGCGTCTCTCCTCGCAGCGCGCGGGCGGCCGGGGCTCGGCGGCGGCGCTGACACCGACACCGACGCCGACGCCGACGCCTCCCACCATGGACAGCTTCGACTTAGCCCTGCTCCAGGAATGGGACCTCGAGTCGCTGTGGTGAGTCCTCGTGCCGGCCGCCCCGGGCGGGCGGGCGGGCGGGCGGCAGCGGCGCGGGGAGTCGCGGCGGCCCGCGCGCCCTCACCTGGGCCGGGGCGGCGGGGGTGGGGTGGGGTGGGGGGGGTGTCCGCCGGGGCGCCGGGCCGCCGGCCGCCGTGGGGGTGGGGTGGGCCGGGCCGGGCCGGGGGCGCCGCCTCGCCGCCTCCCGCCCGCCTTCCCGTCCGCGGGTCCCCGGCGCCGGCGCCCTCCGGGCCCCGGGCTGCGGGTCGGGGCGCCGCGGGGGGTGGGTGGGTGGGGGGGAAGCCCGCATCCCTTAATGCCCGAGGACCGACCCCCCCCCACCCGCGGCCTCTGGGCCACTCGGTCACTCTCAGCTCTCGTCCCGGTCCCCCCCCCCCCCCGGACCCCCTGCCCAAGTGCCCTCCCGAGGATGCTCGGGTCGCCCGCCCGCCCGTCCGTCCCACCCACTCCCACCCGGGACGGGAAAGGGTGCACCCCCGGGGCAGGGGCCTCGGCCCGGGCAGACACGGTTCCTCGTTTCCTCGAGGTCCACAATTTCCGTGGGCCTTTCACACCTCTCCACGGACGCCCTGCTCCTCCTCCTCCTCCTCCTCCGCCGACCCCGGCACCCCGGGGTGCCCCTGCGTGCCAGGCCCACGGCTTGGGGTGCACTCGAGGTTCCGTTCTGTCCCCTCGCTCACCTCGCAGCCAAGGGAAACCTCAGGTAAAAGCGGTTGGATCCCAGTTGCAGTTTGCAGGTTGTCTTCCAGACCCCATCACTACTTACCCCATCACGACTTCACCTTCCTCTCCTTACCCCCGCGCCCCACCCCCCCCTCCACCCCCCCAAGCCCCTCAAACGGTTGCCACCCGCCCTGCTCAGGTGGTGAAATGATTGCCTGCATGTTCCTGGAGGAACTTGCGTTATGCTTCATGTGTAGGGGGATGAACATCTGCTAGAACAAGCGTGTGAGCTGCACTCCGCTCTGCCTCTGGTGATCGCGTATTGTGGGACTGAGCTTGTTTTTAATCAGTCAAGAGTTCACATGTGTCTAAAACCGCAAGTGGCGTGCACATGAATATGCACTGTTCCATTGGAGAACTAAACTGCTTTAGGATGGATGACTCATATAGATGATATGTGGACGTGTGGATATGTTCTGCGACTTAGGCCTCCAGTGACTTTTATTTTTCCTAAGGACAGGTGTAACCAAATAAACTAGACACAAAGCTAATACGTTATCGAGCAGTTTCTTATAAAAGAGCCGGTGGTGAGTAAGTATAGCTTGCTCTGCATAATACTGGTGCCTATAAAGCAGGCGAGGATGGGCCTTCATGTAATAAAACTTGTATATATTACATTGGAAACTTCAAAGAGCCAGTGTAGAAAGAATATGGAACATGTTATTACTCTATAAAAGTTGCTAATTACTGTGTTGCTGCTCCTGGGGTTATTTCAGCCTTTCATTTACAGATACCTATTATTTTACAGGTTTACATTTAGAAATGTTGGTTTCTGGCACAAATTCAGTATGTTTCCAGATACAAATGTTCTTTAAAAATGACTCTTGCTTTTGGTTTTTTTTTTACAAAGGGAAGAACTTACTGTTTTGGTATTTTCATGCGCCTTGTCTCCTTGCTTGGTCAAATAGAACCCTTTCAATGACTTTCATAAGTAGTATTTTGAGACTACCGGCTATATTTTGTGGAGCCCTTCTTCCTCCCCTGAAATCACTGCTGAGTTACCTCTAGCATTGTTTGAAAGTGGCTGATGAATTGACTTGAAATTTGTGTTAAGAAAATTCCACTTTTTTTTTTTTAAGAATTAAGCTTTTTTTTTTTTAACAGCTGCCATACACAGAATCAGATTTTAATCAGTGCATAAGATTTTGGCTTATGAAAGGCTGCAGATTTTCTTGATTACAATAGAGAAGAACAGTTTGGTTTTAGTATTTCTCATTTTGTAGATATAGAATGAGCATACATGTTTCTGGTGAATTAAAGATAAACTGAGCTCCTTCAGTATGCATTTCTCATAGGGCCATATGTTTTCTCAGGAATGGGCCAACTTGGGGTTGGTGTTTCAAACTCAATTTTAATGATTTATTTAAAAATTTAAGCGTATAGTTTACTTTTAAGCTTATAGGTGATCAAAAATAAACACTGGAGTACTTTCTATGTGTTTGATATCTTCATATCCACTGTTTTTTAAAATTTGAATCTTATAGTGATCTCAGGAGTGATAAGTGGTGTGATGAAATGAAGAATAAGATGAAGAAGTAAATGGGAAGTGTAAATTGTTAGATGACTGAAACTATAAAACACGGGACGGCAGACTTTTTAATAGTTTAAGATTTATGGAGTACTTAGTATTTACTAGGTGTCTTTGTTTATTAGACCTAGTATTACAATGTGTCTATTATTTATTGCCTTACTGTCATATGTGTTAGGCCATTTGTTTGCTACAGCAGTCTTACACACGATAAATTATTAGTCCCATTTTACAGATGGGGAACCTGAAGATGGGGACAGCAGGAAACCTTCCCTGTGGCCATGCAGCTCACAATAGAGGAGTAATATTTGAACTACAAATTAGCTTCAAATCCTGCCTCTCTTGAGTTTAGCTCCAGTGCATTTTCTGGAATACAGTAGAACCTCCCAGTTTATGAAGGTGCTTTTGAAATTAATTACAGAGTGAACTTTGATGAGCTGGAAGTTAAAGATCTGTTAAGATATCAAAGAAAAAGAAGGGCAGAACCTTAAATTAAGATATTGATTTAAAATTAAAGACCTTAAAATACTATGATTTAGGAAATTATGCCCGTTAATTGTGAATTGACCTATGAAAGGAGATATAAATTCTAAATAACAACCGTCAGTTTCTTCTTATAATTAATAATAGGAAAACATTTATTTGAAGGGAGAAGTACATCTTAATGAATCTTATCTTAAATCTCTAGCCTTTTAAAACTGGTAGATATCATTATCCAATAAAGCAAATTGCATTTTATTAGTTGTGAATGTGTCTTGTTTATTCTAGTGGTCACAAAATGTTTCCTCAAATGTTATGGAGGTATAAGCAAGATAAAGCTTAGTATTATTGAATATAATCAGTATAGACAACTGATAATTCAAGGACCACCTGCTGTATGTCTTATTTTTCTGATGATTTTTTGAGTGTTAGTGTACAGGTAGATTTTCATTTCTGCCTTACATTAAAATTGAGATGAGCATCCCCAATCAACACCTCTAATGCAATTTTGAAGCCATAGTGGATAACTTGAGATTCTGTACCCAGGTCTGTAGGTTCATTTGGTAGAGCTGAGTGTCCAGGAAGTTTACTGGGCAGATATCCAAAGGAGAAAGGCTTCTATCCAGCCTCCTCTGCTGCCTTCTGCTTTCTCCTGTGGTCCATCGGCTTTGGGCCAGCTGCTAGACATATAAGCAATTCTTCAGGGCCTTGAAAACAAGGATCATGCCTATTAGCATGCTAGCTGTTGCTTTCATTTATTTACTTCACAAATCTTTATCGACCATCTTTAAAGTGTAAAACCTTTTACTGTTGCTGTAGGTGATACAGGATGAACAAAACCTGAGTTATACATATTGTTGTCTAGTAGGAGAATGAGACATATGTACAAATAAATATGAAAGGATGTTTCCAGCACTGGAGATTCAGAAAAGGGTCCATGCTTGGGAATAGGGTGGGTGAAAGAGGAGAGAAAGAGGAACAATGAGTTTAAGGAAAAAAATAAAAGGTTACATGGAAGCGGTGACCTTTGAACTAAACTCTGGAGGATTAATTGGAGTTTTACAGATTGTGGAGATGGGGATATCAAGATGACATAGTCATTTTGGGTAAAGGAAGAAGCTGAACAAGAGCTTTCCTGGTATCTCTGAAGGATCCGTTAATGAATCATGGTGGAATTACCTGCACTATGTCTTTTTATTGTATTTTAAAGATAGAGAATGTCGTAATCATGAGATAGTTTCATTGAATGAGGAAAGTTTTCCAAAATCAAGGTATATTTAATCTTTTTTTTTTTTTTTTTTTTTGGCCGGTCCTGGGGCTTGGACTCGGCCTGAGCACTGTCCCTGGCTTCTTTTTGCTCAAAGCTAGCACTCTGCCACTTGAGCCACAGCGCCACTTCTGGCCGTTTTCTGTATATGTGGTGCTGGGGAATCGAACCCAGGGCCTCATGTATACGAGGCAAGCTCTCTTGCCACTAGGCCATATCCCCAGCCCCGTATATTTAATCTTAAATATGAATACATTTTACTTATCTGAAAGAAAAAAAAATCTATTATGATGAAATAATACTTTAGGCCCTTTGTATCATTCACCCCCGAGCTTCACATATGTCAGAATCTACACACTTTGGTTCAGATGATCATTACAGCCTATGTTGTTTCAAGTAGGATACTTTGATATTCCAATACCTGGATTATTTCACATTCATCAATTTATTTAATTCAACATCCACAGTGTTAGGCATTCTTGGAGGACAGGTTCTGTGGGGACAGCGGCTTTTGAACGTTTTGTATCATGAATCAAATGTAAGAAATAATTTAACATTAAAACCTAGATCCTCTGTGCACTTACGTGTGCCCCAAATAACACTTATTACCACATGTGGTGCCTTTTGATATTTTCTGCATTTTTTTTCTTCTTCTTGTATTTCCTATGTAAGGGTTGAAACCTGCAGTTTAAAACCTTACTGCAGTGGGCGGGAGAATGTTAAGGGGAGTCAAGGGTGTGCCTTTAGGAACGTACAGGAGAACAAACTACATGTACATAGCTGTAGTACAAAGCTGCTGCTACCCGATGGAGGGGAGCACCAGCCCATCTGCGGAGAGAGTCAAGTATTCATGGCCTAGTGGCAGTTGGAGTACCCCCTGAGTAGTATTTCAGGGGGTGGAGGAAAATAAATAGGAAGAAAATCCATGTTTAAGGCAGCCTTCAGTTGGAGATTTGGGGAGAATGAAGTGTGCTATTTGTTTGAAGATACAATTTAGTGACTGAAGCAAGGGTGAGGGGGTATGGGAGCATGTGAGTGCACTGTACCCCTGGTGGCGAGGAGGACAAATAGCACCCTACCAGTGTAGACTCTATAGAGATGCTTTCCTACAGCCCGTCCACGCTCTTGGGTTCTTTTCAAATAATCACTAGTCGATTCTTGTCTAGTGGCTTTTCTCTAGGCCCCCTTGGCCTTCCAGGTCCTTGATAGTGTCAAAATGCTAAAGGACTCCTACTTTAGGCCCTTATGTTACCAGACCTTTCCCTCCAAAATCTGTAGAGCCAGTATGTTCCTTTTGACAGCCATCCCCTGTGGTTCATAGGTGTGCATCCGAAGAACACAAAGGGGGGAAGGAGAGCAGAGCACATGTGTGCTGAGCTCAGGTATCCTGGAGCTGGTTGGTTGAGAGCAGCTTTTTGCCATCTGCCCTCAATCTCATTGGCCAAAAGGGACTGTAATTGACTGAGGAGGTTTTCATCGGTTGATAAGTCTTGGAGGATGCCCAGAGCATAAGAAGGGGCTTCAGGAGATTCGTAGGTGAAATTGTTTCTAGAAAAAAAAAATGGCTTTCATGGGCAGCAAAGGATGGGGGCTGAGGTGTCTGTGGAGCTTGGAATCCTCTGTGGGGCTTTTGTTAAAAGAAAGCCCAGCAGGGAGACTGGTTAGTTCAGGGTACCGACGTCAAAGATGACAGGAAGGATGCCTGTTGCATGTGCTAGATGAGTTTTAACCAGATGTCTTTGTGTGACATTGAAGATGAATATTACGTGTGGGAAATGATTTATTTCCCTGTTCCAGATTCTCTTTCATAAAAATGTAGGAGGGTTATGAGAATATATGCTAAGAATATATTTTGAGATAACATCTCTATGAGCCAGAATGGGTCTATTCAGTGATACTTGGGATTAGCAACTTGAATGAGGCCCTTTGACATAATATAGGGTAAAATAATAAACTAAGAAAAAATAATATCTCAATGTGGAAATCAAGATTTAAAAAAAAATCTTATTTTTAACTTGGAATAGTGTTGCATTTTGTGAATACACTCTGGGTGGCAAAATCAAGACCATAAAAGACAATTTTAATTATCATTTAATGATAGCCTAATGTTTCTTTGTTTTATTTCAAAGTGAAATCCATAAAAACTTATTTTCAGTGTTGGCAGTTCCCTTTTGTCTGGAAATTTAATTGAAGATTTTGAACTCAACTGGCTTCAACCTTGCTTTCTATTTGCCCTGGGCAGCTCACAACTTTTCTCATTTCCTATTCTCAGTCTTGGCTTAATCACTTAGAAAATGACAGCACTTATTCTGGCCTACTTCATAAGGTTGTGATGCTAAGTAATAAAAGTGTCAATTGCTGTGCGAACACCAAATGTAGTTCTTTTAAAGATGCTTTTGCTTCCTTAAAAAATGTTTAAAAATAATTTATAAATGAGGAAAGATTCAGAAAGGCCACATAGGGTTAGGTCAGCCATCCATGTGGTACAGAGCTCTGTCTCTGACAATGGGATGTATTTGCGTAGAGATTAGAAGTTTTCCTTGGTTGTGCATCATCATCCAGCGAATATGCCCTTAGTTACGGTTGTGCTGCTAACAGATGTAGACATATGAACCATTACATAATCTCTGATGTTTTACTGAGAATGTATTATATTACCAACCATTACATCAAATGACTTCATTTGGCACCATGGGTCTCATTAAATTATGTCAAGCTAATCACAATTTCGCTTCACTAGAAACAAAATACACAGTTAGATGAGAGTAAGAGGATACCACACCACCCAAGAAATGAAATGGGTTTAATCTAAGAACACCTGAGGACATTCTAGGGTCCCTTAGGTGTTTGAAGTTGTTTCACTGGGGGTGTGGAGGGGCAGGAGGAGAGGGAAGGGGAGAGGGAAGGGAGTTGTTCTGAGTTGGTAAGATTAGTGACTGTGTGAGCATGTTACAGTGCTGTAGGTAGTGTGCTGTCTCAGAACTTAACAATTACCTGGTTTTATTCAAAGGCACTTGTATATGTGAAGACCAGCAGCAGTGGTCTGTCTTCAACAATCCTTCTGATTTCAAAATTCTGTGATCGTTCCCCTCAGAGACATCAGGAATCAAAGAGCACTGAAGTCATTAATTGTATTCAGTTGGGTGTTTTCCCCTCTGCAAAGTCGGGAAGGATCCTTAAACTTCTTCACATAATTCCTCCCCAGAGGTTCGTTGTTAGTGGAGGTAAACAGAAAATGACTGCAATTTAGAGACGGGGCTAATGTGGCAACTTACTTTAAAGTTATGTGCTTAACTTGATGCTGAACATAATTTTATTTTTCCTTTTTTATGGACGGGAAATTAGTTTTCAGAAATCCCCTATGGGGATGTAATATGAACCTGTTAGTCTTAGTTAAATTTTTCTTGTCATACCTGTGCTGTTTACCTGAGTTATGAAGTGACAGAACAAATTTTCTGTCAGTGTTCATTGAAATGTTAATTAGCTGCCTGACAGATAAAAAAAAACAACAAAACTCGCGTAGTGCATTATCACCGATTCTATTTTTGTTTCCAAACTGCAAAATACAATCACACGTGCACATGCATACACACACATTCATAGGAGATACTGAGAGGAAGAAAAGGGCTGTTTTGAGAGCATAGGTTGCTATAGTTTACATTCATCCAGGAAATTACTTTAACGTGCAATCCAGATAACCTCAGGATCTTCTTAAAATATACACTTCCATTTAGTAGGCCTGGGGCGGAGCCATGACTCTACATTTCGAATGTGCTAATAAGTTGAGTTGCAAGGACTTAAAATATAAACATTCCTTTTGAAAAAAAAAAAGTTCCTTCAGAAGACTGCATTTTTCTCTCTCCTGTTTGGGGAGACTTTTGTGTAATAACATTGCAGTTTTGTAACGCTGGAAGGTTACATTGAGAGGCAGTATTCATTTTATTTTTGTAAAATTTTCTAATACAATTCTGATGAGTGAGGGGGCGGTTAATTGTATCTCAGTAGGCTTACAGTTGGAAATCAACATAAAAACCTGAGTAAACACAACTTATAATAAATAGGATAATCACTTTTTTTTTTTTTTTAACAGCATTTCTGTTCTTGTCAGTCCTTCTGAGGCTGGGTCTTCCTGCTGTATCAGAAGTGAATGCTGGGGGCTGGGGATATAGCCTAGTGGCAAGAGTGCCTGCCTCGGATACACGAGGCCCTAGGTTCGATTCCCCAGCACCACATATACAGAAAACGGCCAGAAGCGGCGCTGTGGCTCAAGTGGCAGAGTGCTAGCCTTGAGTGGGAAGAAGCCAGGGACAGTGCTCAGGCCCTGAGTCCAAGGCCCAGGACTGGCCAAAAAAAAAAAAAAAAAAAAAAAAAAAAAAAAAAAAAAAAAAAGAAGTGAATGCTGGGCACAATAGGGTATTCTTACAAACACACTCCAGATTTGTGGGGAAATCTCACAAACTCCACGAGGGACAGAATCTCCCTATCCTTTCCCGGCCATTCTGTCTCTAGGAGAAAAGGGTAGTAGTGTAGGGAATGGCAGCTAAGGAGAAGGTGGTCCTGGGGGTCATAGGTGAGTATTTACAGAATCCCTGTGGCTGTGTCTACAAATTCTAGCTCTCCACAGGCTCCAAGCGGAACTGAGAGGAGTTCTCAAACACCTTCCTCACTCACTGCCCTGGTATCCCAGCATAGCCAACCACCCTCCCCGCCCCCCACCAGCCGATACCAGGACTTGATTTTTTTTATTTATTAATTACATTTTGTTGATGAAGTGTTGTGCAAAAGGGGTACAGTTACATAATAGGGCAGTGAGTACATTTCTTGTGATATCTTACACCCTCGTTTTTCTTTCCCTTCCCCAGATCAGGTAGGCATATATACAATACTCAGTGTACCAAAATCATATACAGTAGCCACGTGGCGTATGCCAAAGGAAATTCACCTAGAACTTTAAATATAATGTCAACAATAGCGTTTGCTTATCCTTGTCTTATATGATCATACTTACATAGATGTTGAGCTATTGTGATCCATTGAGAGGTCTATTTTAGACCTTTTTATGTTTAGTAGTTGTTCGGTTTTAGATATATAATGTAAGGTCGCTGACCCAAACCTGTGGAGCTACCATTTGACAAGAAGTTTTTTGTTTCGCAGACCTGGTCTCTACTGTCTCTCCGCCTCCCCACCACCAACAGTCATATGACTGATTTTTTTTTTTTAAGGTGGGAAACTTCACTGCATTTTCAGTGTCTAATTTCTGATCCTCTTTCATTAGAAAAATATGTGTATGCATGACCGATAAAATACGGTGCAATCGACTAGAAGGGACTTGGATGTTCTATAGATTGGAGGGAAGTTTATTGGGCTTTATTTTCCTAATGACCCCATACACATGCATGCATTTCCTTTTTCTGAGAGCTTGCAAGACTTACCAAACAGGAGAAAACCAATTTGGGATTTAAATCACTGCAGGTATTTTTGATTTGATAAGGAGGCTGTAATTTGAAGAATACAAGTTGGAATCTTGCAGCTTTAATCACATGTAAGCTAGAGAAGGTGGAGGTTTTGTGTCTTGGCCCCGCCGTAGTTCTTAGTTGTGCTCTTAGTGGCTGCCATATTGACCTGAACATCATGGTGCAGTATGTTGTCAAACTAATCACATTTAACTGCTCCTTGTAGCATGCAGCATTATTTTCTACTAATTGAACTTCCTTTGCATGGTGGGGAAGAGAAAGAGAGAGACCTGCCTGACACAGGTCAGGCCCATAGTAAATTGTACAAGTGTTTGTTAATACTTTGGTTTGTACTGCAGTCATGGAATTTATGCCTTTTCTTTTACACCAAAGACAACACGATTTATTTGCTGCCTTCATATAAATAGGTGATTGAGGTAACTTTTTTGAAAAAAGGACTTTTAGACATACAGAACAAAACGCAGCTAAGAATGATCATCTCTGTTCTGCACTTAAATGGCATCATTCAGGCTTCTTCTTGGGATTTCTGCCTTGTCTGAGAAGACAGCTGTCAACATGACCCCCATTCACATCTTTCTCCATCAGCCATGTCCCAGGGCAGTGAGCCTGTCAGTGCCATTTCTGGAATTGCTAAAATGGAAGGTGCTGGTGGAGCTGGAGGACTTGACCTCAGGCTGAGAGGCAAGTATCTGGGTTACAGACCCTGCAGTTAGGTGAAGAGAGTCTTGTGGCAGGTAAACCTTCATTGCTCCTTCCTGCAGAGCCCCAGAGCTTTGATCCTTCTATTTTCTTCAGTGCCCTTTCTCATTCTTCACCTGTCCTGTTGGGTGCTGGAAGTGGGGATTCATCTGAAGCAAAATATCCAAGCTGTCTGTCCCCTGAGGAAATAGACTACAGCCTTCACAGAGATGGACTGCCACTCTGTTCCAACTGACATTCAAATGCGATGGTCTTCTCCAGAAGGTTAATACTTTACTACAGTAGACCCTTTGCATCTCTACCTTTGTGGCTCAAGAATGAAGCTTTTGGCCTGGCCTGTGTTGCCCGGGCTCAGATGACAGCAGTGCACCATAATGCCTACCTGTGACATCTTTGGGAGCCCAGTTCAGAGCTGCATGCAGAACTGCCGAACCCAACCACAGCATGGAGATACTTCTATTTCTTATTTTCATGGAAGATATTTCTTTCCCAGAACATGGGACAGCTTTCTTTGAGAATTAAGCTTTGCTGATGACTTCTTTTAGTTTTTTTTAAAATAGAATTTAATTCTTTAGAATGAACAGACTTATTTTTTGATGTGAGAGGTACTGAACTTTATCATCTACCCTGCTACTACCACCCTGCTTGAATTAAAATGCCAAGGCTTGGATTAACAAGTTCCCAGATTAAATATCTATGGTCTGAAGGGAAGTATGGGAATTTGATTTCTAATATTTAGGTAATTAGTAACAAAAATTGATTCTATTCTCTCCCTTCGTCTTGTCTCTCATCAGGCGGAAAGTAATATTTTATAACACTAAAACATTGTGTACAATAACCTAACACAATATACTGTGTAAGAGGCTTTGGGATGCTCATTACAGCTCTCTTCCTCTGAACTTCCAGGTTTCCAGGTTGAGATGAACACCTATTTATTGACCCAGACACAGAAGTGTGAACCGATCACATTTCCAGCCATGTGTTTGCACTTTAGTCTAGATAGATTATTTCAAATAGTTTTTAATCTACCTGAAGTCCTATGGTGTAGCTGAAAGGGTACCCTACCTAGCCTGCAGTTTTAGGAGAGATTTCCTAGGTAAAGTGGCAACTGACTTGAGTCTTGAAGGATGAGCTGGAGTTAGCCAGGCTGGGAGAAGAGGCAGTGTTGTAAGTAAAAGCGAAGGGGATAAAGCAGCAAGTCGTAAGCAGCAGTAGTACCTAGTACCAGTAGTATCAAAGGAGGGAGTGGCAGGACAGGAGGCTAGAACTGAAGTGGTAACACATCCTTGAAGGTCCAAGAGTAATGGGAGGTGGGAAAGTATAGCTCTGTTCTCTCTCTTGAGGGAAAGCTGATGAAAGAAAGTCTCAGAGGAAAGAGAGTGTGGCCAGTCCCAGAGTGAAAGAAAGAACATGAGAGAACACGCAGGCACTATAGATGTGAATGAATCTCTTTCACTGTCTGGCTGCCTGTCTTTCTCAGTATCTCCAAGGAATGGAAGGTTCAGAAAATGAAGCCACAGAAAAAGCTTTAGATTGTAAAAGGAGACTGAAAGGTGCTTCAAAGTTATTTTTGAGAGAATGGCTTAATGAAAAGTCTGCGTAAGCCACTTTAGCATAAATCTCTGTCATACTTTCTTTAATATAATGAGAGTGTTGTGAAAGTTTTGATTCAAGTAATTGGGTGAGGCTACATCACCAGGAAAAATTAGTGAACTTGTCTAATTGTGGAATACCTTAAATGATTTTTAAAAAATTGTTTTCAAATACAAAAGGCTGACAGTTGAGCGCTCTGGGATGTCGTACTAATAATATTCAATGGCAGGATCTCATTGGGAAGGGTAGTAGGCTGAGTAGGCTGGATCTACAGTGTGGTTTTGAAGTTCTTAAATGAAGGGAAGATTAATCAGCTCTCTACATTTCATTTGCCTTTTATATCCTGTGAGGTATATTTTATTCTTCTCTTATTTTATAGGGAGGAAACAAAGTCACAAGGTTTCTCAGCTAGGGTAACAGGCCTGGGATTTCCACTCAGGAAGTTTGGTTCCAGAGTCCTTGCATGTAATTACTATCCTGTAATGCACATCTCTTAAATCATGTGGGTTCTGAGGGCCCACTATACAAATGTACCGTGTATTATACTTCACATACATTTTACTTGCATAAATTTACATGTACACATGCAGTGTCCAAGAAGCTTATAGGGGGCTGGGGATATAGCCTAGTGGCAAGTGCCTGCCTCGGATACAGGAGGCCCTAGATTCGATTCCCCAGCACCACATATACAGAAAACGGCCAGAAGCGGCGCTGTGGCTCAAGTGGCAGAGTGCTAGCCTTGAGCGGGAAGAAGCCAGGGACAGTGCTCAGGCCCTGAGTCCAAGGCCCAGGACTGGCCAAAAAAAAAAAAAAAGAAGCTTATAGGTAAAAACAACTTGGCACTTATTTTGAATTTTTAAACTTTGAATGATATGGTAAGATGTGTATAAGTATTGCATATTTTAGACTAGGAGGGTTCTAATTAAGCAGACGTCTCTGTGTGTGAATTGTCTGTAATTCACTGTTATTTCAGGCTATACTTTGTTCCCTTGTAGAACTGGGGTTGAACCCGGGGCTTCTTGCCTTCTAGGCAAGCATTGCTGCACTTGGGCTATATACCCAGCCCTTTTGCCAACATCTACCATAACATCAAAATGTAACTTTATTAATAACAGTAATGATGGCACAACAATAATATGGCTAAAATTTCTTCATCAAAGTCAGCTGAAATCATGTGTAAAATGAGTTTTAAAAAATGTAGATAATTTTCTCTTCTTGTTGTAGTTCCTGTTTCTATATAAAAGTGTTGCTTTGGCAACAAGGAAAGAATAAACAGGCTTAATTTATGCCATAGGCTTGGGGAAAATAAAATTAATAGATTCTTGGCTTACAGGACTGTGAAATATTAAGACAGGTGACAAAAACAACTATAAATGTCTTCTTTAAGCCTCTTTGAGATTAAGACAATTTAAAATTTAAGGATGATTAAAATAATCCTCTTGGCCGGGACGTCCCATGTGATGATGGCTTCGCCATCTTAGCTGTCTGATCTTCAGTGTCCTATGTACCGTGGGAATAATACTGTCACTGTATTGTTACAAGTGTTGAAATAGTATGCATAAATTATAAGAATGCTAAGTTTACTATTAAGTCTTCTTTCACTTTGCATGGTTCCTGATTTTCACTTTTTAATGTTCTTTTGGCTATATTGGGTTTTGAAGTCTGGGCTTTCTGCTGACTAGGTAAAAACACTCTGTCACTTGAGCCATCCCTTGGCCCTTTTATGCTTTAATTTTTGGTAGAAATCTTAAATTTTGGCCCAGGACCAGCCTCAGACCTTACGGTTTTCTTATAGCTGGGATTATAGACATGTCCCTCTTGGCCAGCATTTGCTATTATTTGTTTTCTTGATGATAGCCATTCTGACTAGGGTGAGATGAATCTTAATGTAGCTTTGATTTGCCTTTCCTGATGGTTAAGGATGTTTTAAATAGCAATTGCACTTAATGGCTACATTCAGTCTGTTGCTTAATGATATTTAGAAGCATTTATGTGAGTCATTGTCTCACTGTTTATTATTATTTTTTAAACTGACAATCTTTTTCGAAGATGGGCAAGTATGCTCATGTATATCAGTGACTACAGCCAGGTATGGGAAATGGTCTGATATTTTCTTCCTCTGAATGCAGAGGTTTTTACTTCATATTCCGTAGTGCTTTTCAGTCGAGTTGTATAAGCACCTCTCAGGTCTCAAGGTTTACAAGGACAGGTATGGATGGCACTTGCTCCTTCTTTACCCTTGGGCCCAGCTGCCACGGGGCACCGTTGGTGAAGGGGAGAAGGTGCCTCTGTGGGATGTGGCATATGACACATGCGTTCCATTTCGCTGGTCTAATAAGTTCTACAGACAAGCCTGATATCAAGGAGTGGGTCCGCCCTCCCTCAACCCATCTGTGCCGCAAGCCTTAAGACAAACACCCAGCAGGGATCAGCTCCTCCTGGGAAGAGAAGTGAAGACTTGGTTAGCAGTTATTTCGTTACCTATGACATCAGGCAGGATCTTTTATTTTTCTTTTGACTAATTATCATTTTAAATTAAAACTGATCCCAAAAAGGCCTTGCAGAACTGTCTGATAAAGCATTCTTTTATATTGTAATAGAACTTCGCCTTTTGGTCTAGGCTTTTCTTTTTCTGGAATTTATCACTTCTTTTGATTTCCATGGTGAGGCTTGATAAGAGAAGCTGGCAAAATCTTTCTATCCAAAAACGCAAGGTTTTCCTCATGACAGGTATGAAATATTAGGGAAATTGTTTTTGAGAATATGTGTTTATCTAGTAATTCGGAACAATTCACCTTTACCTTGCAAAGATGAATACTGTGTATTTAGGTAATATGACCTGATTCTTAATGAACTTTTGCCTACTACGGACAAAAATCACATATTGGATATAGAATAAAATACATACATAAAGTGAAGGGAATTAACTGACTTATAGATGAAAATGTTTCTATTGCTTTTAATCAAGCTTTGTACCATAAGACTGGTTTTGAGTTTTTTTTTTTTTTTTTGGCCAGTCCTGGGCCTTGGACTCAGGGCCTGAGCACTGTCCCTGGCTTCTTCCCGCTCAAGGCTAGCACTCTGCCACTTGAGCCACAGCGCCGCTTCTGGCCGTTTTCTGTATATGTGGTGCTGGGGAATCGAACCTAGGGCCTCGTGTATCCGAGGCAGGCACTCTTGCCACTAGGCCATATCCCCAGCCCCTGGTTTTGAGTTTTGAAAATTAAAAATAAAAAAGCTATGTGAACCTACAAAAAAGCCGGAAATGATGGTTGACCACCTATGGGAATGAATGCGTAGAGTGTGATAAAGGGAATGAAGGACATTTGCAGGAGCTCTCATCCTTTGGCTTATTTTGTGCTTTTTAATTTTTTTTTTGGTCGGTCATGGGGCTTGAACTCTGGGCCTGGAAGCTGTCCCTGAGCTCTTCAGCTCAAGGCTAGCCCTCTACCACTTGAGCCACAGCGCCACTTCCGGTTATCTGGTGGTTAATTGGAGATAAGAGTCTCATGGACTTTCCTGCCCGGGCTGGCTTTGAACTGTGATCCTCAGATCTCAGCCTCCTGAGTAGCTAGGATTATAGGAGTGAGCCACCCGTACCTGGCTTGCTTTTTAAATTTTAAACCAGGTAGAGTCTGTGTTTTAAGTCCTTGAGAAAGACGTAAATGGAATACCTTTTGTAAAAGTAGGACAAAAGTAGGACCATTTTTCTTTCTCTGTATGTTTGGTTTATATTACCTAAGAAGTATGCTCAATATTATTGGGATAAGATACCACTTCGTCTTAATTTCAGTGTAATTGAGGAAGGAAGGAGTCCATACCAGTACTGTGAAGTACTTAATGGTGTTTAAAAACCTCTGGAAGACTGGATCAAAGTAAAAATACAAACTAAATAATTGAAAATGTAGTTATTGCTTTCTACTTTGTATGAGCATCAAGATGCAATATTTTGAACTGATTTTGATTGCTGTAAAGTACTTTGAAGAAAACCCATTAGAGAGAATTAAAACTTGAACAGATTAGCTGTTCTGTAATAGGCCCAGCAGAAGATCTCTATTGCTTCAAAATCTTTTCTAATTCTTATCATTAACTTTGGCTGTATAAACAAAAGGTTTTTTTTCCCCCTCCACACTTTCTAGAAGTAGGCACATGCCAGCAAACAACCATCAACACTTTAAAAACGTCAAGTAAATCCTGAATTTTGTATTTCAAGTTGAGATGAATGGAATTAAAAGGACAATTTGTTTAGGTGTGCTTGGGGTCATGGATTACTGATAATTTTTACTTTATTCTTTCTTGCGTTCATATGGAGAAACTTAGGCCTCTCCTTCACATTTAGGATCCGTGTGTGTGTGTGTGTGTATATGTGATCATTCCTTGGGAATCTCTATGTATGCAAGATTGTATTATCTGAAAATAAAATAAAAATGGTCTTTTTCCTTTCTAATCTAGTTGCTTTTTATTTCTTTCTGGTACTCAGTTGAGCTGGCTAGAACCTTTATTTTGTTTGTTATTGGATTTAGTTGACTTTACATACAATTTTTTTGTTCTGTTTTACATTTCAGAGCATCACACAATTACTTTGTTTTGTGACCCACAAGCAGCTACCTTAAGTGGAATTTCCTTTTAAATCATAAAATTAGGTAATGTCCAAATATAACAATCACACATGACAATTAATTCCCAAAGTGAAATTTACTGGTACATATCCTAAAAACTTAGGAACAACCTGTCAGCGGAAAAGTGGGAAAACCTCCCATGCTCCTAGATTGGGAGGATTAGTATCCTGAAAATGGCAATACTGTCCCAAACTATCTACAAATACAATGCAATATACATCAAAATGCCAACAACATTCTTAAAATGATGTAGAAGAAGCAATCCAAAAATTGATATAGAATAATAGAAGACCCTGAACAGCAAAAACAATCCTTAGCAGAAGGAGGAATATCAATACCAAACTTGAAATTCTATTACAAAAACAAATTCTATTATAAAAACAACTTGGTACTGGCACGTGAAAAGGCTTAAGGACCAATAGAATAGATTTGAAGACCCAGAAATCATCTTACCGACCTATAGCCACCTAATCTTTGATAAGCGAGCCAAAAACACTCTTTATCAAAGGGTGCTGGCAGATTTGGCTATCCACATGCAGAAAACTGAGGTTAGATCCTTACATATCACCCTGCACCAGAATCAACTCCAAATGGATCAAAGACCTCAATGTAAGGCCTGATACCCTGAAAAATATTACAGGGAGGGATAGGGGAAGCAGTAGGGCTCCTTGGCACAGCTGGACACTTCTTAGTAAAGATCTAGAAACACAGCAAGTCAAAGAAAGAAAGGCTGGCCAAATAGCTAGAACCTTTAGTAGAATGTTGGATAGCAGCGGTGAGAATGCTCATCCTTGGCTCATTCTAGTCCTAGGAGAAAATCTTCCAGTTATTCATGATTATGATGTTTGTACCTATTCAGGTTATGTTGTTCCCATCTATTCTCTGTTGAGTGTTTTCATTTTGATAGTATGGTGTTTGGTTTAGTCATAGGCTTCTTTGGATTCTGTTGAGATGATTATGTGGATTTTATACTTTCTTCAACTAAAATAATTGAATATGTTAGCTGTTTTTTTATGTTGAACCCCAACCTTACATTCCTGCAATGTTTCACTTGGTCATGATATATAATCCTTTTATATGTTGCTGGACCCATTTTTCTAGTATTTTGTTAAATGTTGCTGTCATCTCGTTCTTCTTTTCATCTCCTCCTCTTCTTCCTCCTCCTCCCGCCTCTTTCTCCCTCCTCCTCCACCTCCTCCTTGTTCTCTTCTCAATTCCTTTATCACTTAAGCCATGCCACAAGTCCTTTTGTTCTAGTTAAATTTTGAATATGATCTCATAGTTTTGCCTGTGGCTGGCCTAGACCACCATGGTCCTCCGATGTTTACCTCCTGAATATCTGCCACTGTGTCCAGGTAATGACTTCCTTTTTTTTTTTTTAATAAAAACACTTTTTTACTTTCTGTTTTGTCTTTGATGTCAGAATCTCTTGAACATTGGAGAGAAAAATAAAGTGTGACTTTTTCATGGAAATGTGAAACCTTCATTTCTCTATATATTTTGAACAACTGTCCTTTAAGAATAATCAAATCTCAAAATATGCCTACTTGAGTATTCAAGTTCAGTGCTTTTCTGAAGAATTTTGACTTGGTATATTCTTAAGGAATTTCTACACCTTTCCTATGTGATATATTTAGATGATAAATCCTGATCTTGTATAAGTACCTCATTTTTTTCCACTTAGTTTCATAATCAGTAAAGAGGATTATGAGGAACAAGTAACTATGGTGTATGAATATGCCTGTAAGATGTTACATGATGGGAAGATATAATTACTTATATAAGGGTATAGATACAACTTTTGTTGTTGTTGTTGTGGGTCATGGGGCTTGAACTCTGGGCCTGGGGGCTGTTCCTGAGCTCTTCAGCTCAAGGCTAGCACTCTTCCACTTGAGCCACAGCACCACTTCAGGTTTTCTGGTAGTTAATTAGAAATAAGAGTTTCATGGACTTTCCTGCCTGGGCTGGCTTTGAACGGTAATCCTCAGATCTCAGCCTCCTGAGTAGCTAGGATGACAGGCACCCACCAGCACCCAGCTACAGCTTTCAAACTCAGGATCACAAATACTAATGTCTTCAGGAATCATGGGGAAAGAGTAAATGACTGAAGCAAGAGCACTTAAGCTCTGCCACCTGCCTTTTTCATATATTTAATGTTTTAAAAAACCCAGAATTCTATGGTCTAAACAACCTCTTGTGTTTAAACCTCTTGTGTTTGACCCAGACAGTATATGTTTCCCCCTTCTGCACTTATTCAAGGAGTCTTCAATAGAGCTTAAGGTCCTGCCACCTAAGTTCAAACCCACCATGAAGGAGTTTTTAACTTCTCTACAACCTCATTTTCTCTTTTGTAAGATATAGATAATGGACAACTTTCCTAACTATAAGGGTTGTTGTAGAGTTTTA
Organism: Perognathus longimembris pacificus; assembly: GCF_023159225.1. Lineage (NCBI taxonomy): Eukaryota > Metazoa > Chordata > Mammalia > Rodentia > Heteromyidae > Perognathus > Perognathus longimembris. The sequence continues at coordinate 4,364,524 of NC_063168.1, read as the reverse complement.
AATGTTATAATGTATGAAAATAATTCAAACACTGAGGTCCTATACAAATATAAGGGTATTGTTGTTTAACTCTGTGCATCTTGACTTTCCAAGAAATATAATTCCTGGTTAGAATTTAGTAGCCTGACCATGGAAAATAAGTGAAGACCAGCTAGAATGCTCTCTTTTCAATGGAATAAACTTGTATTAGATACAAGCCAATTTGAATGGACTAATGTTGCTACCTGGGTCATCCAAATACCATCCCAGTAAAAAGTACTGTAGTCCTATTCTTGTCACTGTTAGGTTCTATTAAATATGTGAGTACTTATGATAATAAGGGAATAAAATTCAAAATTCATAAGCCAGATGTTATCTATAAAGACTTTCTGTGGTTCTTTAGGAGATAAACAGAGTCAGAACTTGCACTTTCTTAGAATCCTTGTGTTTGAAATAGTTTGATTTCTCACAGTAAATCAAGTGCTGACATCTTGAAGTCTGTAAGAGAAGACATAATCCAGCATCTGCACAAGATCTGCCAAGTAGCCTGACTGCAGCAGTGTCTGTACTGGCTGTCAGTGCGGTCCAGACACACAAACCCATGAGCCACAAGTTTATTGAGCACTTACTATGTATCAAGCATGTGCTGGCTTGGAAATGTAGAGAAAAATGTGACCTCTGCTCTGAAGAAGCATAAAGTCTTGCTGGAGAGAAACCAATGTTTATGAACTAGCTACAGAGCTGAGACTCATGGACTGTTACTTCTTTCTGGAAGGGACTTTTGAGATCATCTTTACAGCCCAGCTCCCATGTTTTACAGCAGAGTAAACTGATCCCTGTAACTAAATGCTAAGTTCTGTGATGTAGTTCAAGGATGCTTGTATCTAGCTGTTTGCCCAGAATCACTTGAGGATCCAAAGTTCTTGGGTCAGGGGTCCCACGCTTTGCTTTTTGGTTTTGGGAATGCTGATAGTCATGTCTAGTGGTTTTGGACTTTCAAGAATAGGGAGCTCCATGAAATAACAAGAAAGAGGCTCATGGAGGTGACTTGTCTTGCACATAGAGAGGGTAAGAGCTGGATCTTTGAGTCTGGGATCCCGGCGTTAGTAACTGGCATGGCTGAAGGGATGAACAGAATGTTCTACATCACATAACTTCCGGACAGAGAAGGGCTACAGGGCATTTTATACATGTGTTTTGAAAATGAGGTATACACGTTTCTGCTCACAACATTCTGATAGTCCCTTTAAAAATCTCAAGAAAGCACTTTATTATGCTAAAGTAATTCTGCAATCTCAAATCCCTTGTGTTTGACTATGCCTGACTTTTTGGAGTTTATTATCATCTCCAGTGCCATCTTAAAATTGTCTTGAGACATTCTAATAATTGTATGTTGTTACTGCATTTCTTAGTAATAAAGGAGTTGATATTCTATATACTCATAGATATATCTGGATAAAGAGGCATGCTACTGAACTGGTGCATTTATCACCTATTCACTGGAAATAAATTTATTCTCTTAGAAGTGTCATCTTTGTGGAACTTTAGATATTATTGTTACATGCAATCAAGCATATATATATATATATATATATATATATGAATCCTTGGTAGGAAATACATTTATTTATAATATACAATATATTGGGATGTGAGATATAATCTTTCCATGAAAAAGTATGTCTAATTTCAGATTTGTATATATTTTATAGTTGTGTTCATTTCACTGTCAAACTTTTAGATACAGCCTTTTCTGGCCTATGAGTGTGTAGAAGGTAGGAATCACACAATAATGATTAAGAGCATGGACTAGCATTTCGGTTTCCCACTCTTCCATTTACTAGCTATGTAACTATGGAAAAGAATAGTAACGCATCTTAAGACAATGGACTAGTGTGAGGATCAAATCCATTAGTGTGTGTGAAGTATGGCTTATTAGTATGGCTTGTGGCATAAAGTACACAGTATGTGTTTGGCTATTTATAGTGGTAGCATTTGTTGTTAATTGACTCTGCATGTCACACACACATACACACAGTGCTCATTGAGTGTTTTATTGACCAGATAAGGGACTACATCAATTGTTGTAAAGTTCTGTTACAGTATTTATGCCCCCCCCCCATTTCCATTCTGGTTGTATATTAGTGATTTAGAGTAGAATTGCTTAGTGAGAATGAATATTTGGTCAGGAAGATTCATGTGACCCGTGGACTAGAGCTAGAACTCTGAGCAAGGAAGAATTCTGTATGAAGCCACAGGATTTCATGGCTTTCACCAGGGCGTTAGAACCTGAGTCAGAACTTGACCACCTGACTCTCAGAGAAGAGTGGCACTTTCTCAGTGGTCCCTAACTCAGACTTAACTTGCTCCTTGTGTTTACATTTCCCTCCCTTCTTCCTCCAGTTCCTCTCCTCTGTCTCTGTGCCTTTCTCTCTCATTAGTTTTATTCTTTTTTTCTCTTTGCTTATAAATCTAGAGATTCTAAACCTGGAGGTCAGAGAACCCTTCAACTCATAGGTATACTTCCCTTTCTTCCTTTCACTTTTGCCTTTTCTGAGGAAGGAGCCTACAGTTTTGATGAGATTCTAGAGACATCCATGACCCCACTCACCTCGGCTCTGGCAGCAGCTGGCTTCCATTATGAGCAGAGGTTGGGGTGGAGCTCAGAACTCTCTGAGAATTGTATGCCTTTGTTAGTGTCTCCAGGTGTAGTGGAGGCAGGGTGTACTAGCGAGGATGCTTGGCAAAGCCAGTCAGCCAGGCTTGATCATGAAGCCCTTAGTCTGGGAATCCACAGCATAGACACGATGCCTGCCTGCCGGGGTTTGGAAAGTCAGGCAGCAAACCCCAAGCGCCTGCAGGGCACATTTCTCTATCATTTTCTCATGCTATGGTGGGAAGTCAGGTGTTTTAGATTTGCCTTACTTGCACATGAGCTAGTCACAGGCTTTGTCACGTTGAGACACAACTGCCAAAAGAAAAAGTTCTTCTCTGTTTAAAATCGAGGGGACCAGTGTTTTATGTAAGGTTTCAGAAAATCAGATGCATGCTTTATGAGACCAACATTGAGAGCAAGCAACTTGATAAAAACGTATGTCATACTCTATCCGGAGGGCTTCTTAAGTATTAATTATAGTCATCTTGAAGGTCACTGTTCAACAATAAAATCATGCCCAAATAGCGTCTTCATATGTGTCTTTTAGTTCTGAAACTTAGTTTTAAAATTTTTCCTTTTTTTTTTTTAATAGTTATTCACATGTACCACAACAGCTTTAATGTAACTGACAGCAGTGCACTTTTTTGTACAATGGTAGAATCAAGGACCCTTTCGGAGAGTTTGTCTTGATAGAAAGAGTGCAGAGGTGATTTGTCTCCTCCAGCTGTTAGATGGAAGATAGAATGTATTGAGGGCATGCAGTTAAGTGTGGCCAGACAGGAGGCTTTATCAGGATGACATTCTTGTGCCAAGTATGTGTGATAAAGCTGATTTAGACTTTGGAAATTCAGACCTTGTGTATGTTTAGCATCCAGAAACACTATGGGGCTGTCATTGGTTCGGAGTTTCCAATTTCATTTCTTGCAAAAGTTAGATAATTCAGGCATATTGAAACAGGGGTACTCTTTTTATTCAGATGTTCATCCATTCATTCATTCCTGTCTCCTACTCAACTTTTCCAGACATATTTAGAAGGGTCTGAATTATTTTTGATGAGAAGATCTCATAATTTGCAATTAGTACTAAGACAAATCCAGCTAAGGTGACTATTACTCATGCCTATAATCCTAACTGCTCAGGAAGCTGAGATCTGAAGATTGCAGTTTGAAGCCAACCCCAGACAGGAAAGTCTATGAGATTCTTAGCTCCAATTAGCCATTAAAAAGCCAGAGTGGAAGTGTGGCTCAGAAGCACAAAAGCTCAGGGACAGCACTCAGGCCCTGAGTGCAAGCCTCAGGACAGACGCCCGCGCGTGCACACACATCTAGAAAGGTTTATGTGATCTGGCAAACTCTCTTAAAAAGCTTTCTAGGGTATTGATATGAAATATTACTAAATCTGGGAATTTCTATCTTTAGAATAACTTTAAGAAAATAAATAATCCCAATACTGGCAGAGCCAGGAGGATGAAGAGTTGGAGACTAGCTTGAGCTACTTATCAAGACTGTGCCTGAAAACAAAACACACAAAAACAAGCAAAACCCAAGCCCAAAACAAACACAACAACATTCTGTGAGATCCTACTAGTTTCCCCCCTTTGCTGAGGCTGTCTCCTAAGAGCTATTGATCATTGAGTAGTGAAATTCAAGCCTACTTCTGGCCAGTGAGTCTCATTTGAACCTCCTTTTCTTTTTGCTTGTGCATAAAGTTGTGTGGAATTCAGGGAAGGGATTCTCTCAGTTCACACAAGGAAGTGCCTAACATTGAGACTTCAACAGAGCAAAGCAATTTTCTCCTCTCCCTAATGGCTCTGTGCATAGTCAACCCTGGATGCCTTGTGTTCCTAATCTAAGCTTTTCTTACTCTTTTGCTCATGGATCCTGCATGTGGGTTGGACAGGGGACAAACATTTCTGGTTCAGGTGGGAGAGGAGTGTAGGCTGGTGGGAGTTTGGGCAAACATAAGACTGGAGTGTCAGGAGAACCTGTTCTCTTGGAGGTAGTCACTTCAGTGGTGTTCTTTCCCCCTCTTACCCAGCTGGGCTTGTCTTGACATCCCAGAGACCAGGTCCTCGCCTGCCTCTAGATCTGAGCTTAGTTTAGATACAGCAGGGGCAACCATCAGACTGGAAAATGAGTTTAAAGCCAAGGTGCCAACCCTGTTATGGTAAGCTAGACCATTGAGAGACATTTGATTAACATTCGCAAGTATTTTGATACCGAGGAAGCGGGGAGCCTCTTGAAAGTCGGGGAATAAATTGTAGTTGGTATTGCAGACATTTTCTACAGATAACCTCATTTTAAGTGTTTTGCAGAGCTTGGATGTGCTTACACAGCTCTTTTTATGTAACTGTGGCTAGACTAAGTATGCCAGCAAGAGGGGGAGTGTCTTTCCTCGAGGAGTTCACAACCTAGTTGTCAAGTTCTCAACCTAGCTGGCAGTCTTAAAGTCTTTTGGTAGTTTCTAGTTTGTTTCCTTTTGTAGGTTAAATATTCAATTTGCCTTTCATAACCATGTGTTGTGCGTCCAGAGATTCAATAAACTGCAGATAAAAGTATTGGGAAAATTGGAAGAAACATGTGACAACTCTTTTCTTGTCACTAAACAATGCAATTTAATAACTGACGTAATATTAACATTGCGTTAGGTACTGTAAGACATTTAGAGATGAGTTGAACTACAGGAGGATGTGTGCAACTTACTGTGCCATTTCACATAGGCACTTGGTGGACATCTACAGATTTTTTTCAGAGGGGGTCCTGTAGTAATTTTCCTGAAAATATCAAGGGACAGCTATGTTTTCCTATAAATAAAACTTAATTCTATTTGACAGAATATTATTCCGTATTTGATTTTTTTTATTCTTTGACTCAGAGATGTTTACAAATCGATTTAATTTAGTTCACTCTGCAGCCAAATGAGCCTATTCCCTGTATCATCAATCATGGCACTGATGAAATTAAAAGCATGCCTCCATGCCCTGGCCAGGAACAGAAAGCCTCTGAGACATTGTGAACTTGTGTTTCTGAGTCAAATCCAGGGCAAAGAGAGACATCCTTGTGGAGAGAATTTGATGACTGAACAAAGGATTGAAGTAATGGTCTTTCAGGTTATCTCCAGCTCTTGCTTAGAGCTCTTAACTAGTGAGTTTGGGTTCAGAAGAACAAAAATCCTCCTAAACGTTTGAGTTGGAGATGTCTGTTGTGTTTTAGATAGAATTCCTAGAAATTGCCAAAACTTTGCATTGACTTAGAATATCTTCTGTGTTTAGCATGAGCATAATTTTGCCAAGCTTCAAGATTTGAATCTTTGGTGATACAGGCTGAAGCCCACAAACTAATGTTGGGATAGGAACTGATTGAGCCCTTTTGACTTGGCATGTATTTGCCGGCTAGACTACTCTATTTCCTAGTTAGAACGTGGAAACTATGCCTACTTTACTAATTGAAACATTTATTTCAAAGGAAAATTTATCAAGGGAACTGGCTTTAAGGAAGAATGTGCCTTTTGCAGGGGAGGGTCCTTGGCTATAAAAGCAAGAGATAGAAATTTAGGAAGTTGGGTGTGAAGGCCAGCACAACCACCACTAACTGGTTGTTTTTGGCATTCCTTGAACCTCTCGGGTTCTTCTTTTCCTCTTAGCTAAAATTGGAAACTTGGATCAAGTGGTCTCTAGACTAGCAAGCCTCAAGAGTTCAGTAATACGGGGTAGATAGTCTTCAACTAAAAGAACCTGCATCTTGTTAGCTTCTGTTATTGGAACTGATAATTGAGAGTACAAGTAGAGAAATAGAATGTAGGTGTTAGCTGGATTCCCCCATCCCAAACTGCTTCCCAGAACGCTTGAGAATTAGATCCAGAGGGAGGAAGCAATGGACTGTGTTGATTTCTATTGCTATGGAAGCAACTGATCACAGATTTTGTGACAACACAACATGAATTGGTCATGAATTTCTCATCTTGTAGATGAGAGGTCTGAAATGCATTTCACTGGGTTGATATCAAGATGTCAACAAGCTCATGTCCTTCTGTGGGAAGTGGATGTCTAGTTAGGAGCCTTTTGCATTCCTTGAGTCCTGGTCCCTCCTCCATCTTCAAAGCCAATTGCCCCTCTTTGCTTCTTTTCTGTGGACATGTGACCATGTTGGGTACACTGGGATAACCTCCCCATTTTAAGATCCGGAACCTGATCACATCTGTGTGGCCCCTTGTACTATGGAATGGAACATATCCACAAATTTCAAGCACGGACGGCGTGTCCAGGAAGATCTATGCAGATCCTTCTGACATCTGTTACACGTATGTAAAGCCGATTGCATTGCTTGACCCAGGAGCCCATGCTTCTCTCTCTGGGAAGAAATATTGCTAGTAGATTAAATCATTTTCATCACTCATGGGAGATCTTCAGCTTCCTTGCTCCAACCTCTTGTGCCACACTAAGGAAAAGGGGAGAAAACGCAAAAAGAGCCATGCAGTAGGAGGTCGTTTCATCTTTTCAAACAGAGACCACCTTAAAGGCCTCAAAAAAAAGTGCATTCTGTCCTCTGGTCCAGTGGTTTGGAGAAAAGGAAATGGGTCCCCCGGGCTAGAACCACAGGTATTTGAACTGATCACTTAGGAAATATGGTGGGATGTTAGGTTTTAAATTCTTTGAGAGTTTACCTGCAATGGTCACGCTGTCTTTGAGGAGCTCACAGGTATTTGGTTGCATGTGGCAAGGGTTTCTTAAGGTCCTGGAAAGTCATCAAAACTTAAATAGAAAAGACATTCCTGTAACCAGTGCAGATGTGATACCAGCAGTCTTTCTGGTTCCTTGCTGTAAAAACCCTTAGATTCTTTAGTCTTATTATCTCAAGGGTGACATTTTAATTGTCACATCATTAGATAAGAGGATGTCTTGGTTTGTAGTTAGAGACATAATTGAAGATAAGGCAGAGTTCGGGAGAACAGTTCAGTGACACATTAGTCACATCTTTTTTCGCTGTCTGCTCCAGCTACTTTGCATCTGTGTGCTGATTGGACAAGATGTTTCGGTCAGAGGAAGAAACGCATCTGGAAGATGCCCTATACATTTCTTTGGTACATTGTCACTCTGATTTGCTTTGATAGAAGCACACTGACTGTCTCCAAGTCAGGTTTAAGGTGGCCTGCAGCGGCAGAGAAACTCTGACCTGTGGTCTTCAAAATGAATCTGAGATGATTTGGGGGCTCATTTGTTCAAGTAGCCATGTTATCCTCCATCAAGCAATCCACAGCGTTTTGGCAGTACCATGCTTGCAGAGAGACAAACCCTCTTGCAGACAAAGACTAGCATCGGAATACCTGGAATGTAAACATTCAGTGTTTGCCATCACTTGTGATATCAGATAAATTCATGCTGGGAATTTGGTCTGAACTTATAAGGAAAGGCATAAAATAGAAACAATTATTACATAGAGAATTTGAAGCATTTTTCTAACTTTAGTGAGATTTCCACCACCCTTGCCCTGACTAACAGATGGGCTTTTTGTTTTTTTTTTTTCCTGTTGCTGCTCTCTTTAGATAAAGGATATTCAGGTTTTACAGTTTATTTCTCTCTCTCTCTGTCTGTCTCTGTCTCTTTCTCTCTTCTCCCTCTCTCCCTCTCTCCCTCTCTCTTGCCCTTTCTCAGAGTTTCCTGCCTTGGCTGGCTTTGAACCACGATCTTCAGATCTCAGCCTCCTGAGTAGCTAGGATTACAGGCATGGGACACTGGTGCCCAGCTTAGCTCTTAAGAGTTTCTAAGTGAAGTCCTTATTCTCCAAGGTACCTCCTACTTGTGCTGTTCAGAAATAGAATACTATGAGAAAAAGAAGCAAACAGCTGAGATGACAATTTGTTGCTTTCACTTTAATTTAGGGCTTGTGTAGAAGATAATGCTCCCTCACTAGAGGGAGAAACAAACTTTAATTCCATATATGACCTGCGTCTCTTGAAGACTTACTACATGAAAGCATTGACCATGATTTAAAAGGATTTTGGAGGAAAATGGGAATGAAAGTTTTGCCATGGATTACCTGGTGTTATAATTTGGATATGAAGTGTCTCTCAAAAGTGCTTGTGTGGTGAAGGTTTGGTCCCCAGTCTTAATCTGCTGATGAGTTAGTCTTATTAATGTACTGGGCTGTTAGGAGATTGAGCCTGATTGGGAGGTAGAACCTAGTTCAAAGTAGGCCACTAAGTACCTGTGTGTCTTTGCTTCGTGTTGCCATTGGCCGAATAGCTTTCCTCGTCCGTGATCTTCTGTCGTGATGTTATGACTCTATCTAGGCTTAGAAGGAACACAGCCAAAGGACTACCACTTCTGAACCCCAAATCAGTCTTTCCTCCTTTATTTACGTCAGGTAGTTTTTTCACTGTGATGGAAACTGACTAGCACATCTGGGGAACCTTGCATTTTAACTCAGTCCGTGGCCTGCATCGATGTGTGAACTCTACTTAAACAGGTCTTCCTGAAACCAGTTTCCCACAAAGAAGGACAAGGAGTAGCTCAGGTTATTCTTGTGAAAGCTAAGAAACTTCTGTGGAGGCCAGGCACTGGGGGCTCACATCTGTAATCTTAGCTACTCAGGAAGCTGAGATTTGAGGATCGTGGTTCAAAGGCAGCTCTGGCAGGAAAGTCAGTGAGACTTATCACCAATTAACCACCCGAAAACCAGAAGTGGTGCTGTGGCTCAAAGTGGTAGAGTGCTAGGTTAGAGCTCAGGGACAGTGCCTAGGCCCTGAGCGCAAGCCAAAAAATAAAAGCAAGAAACTTCTGTGGAGCTCACATTTTGTATTTTCCTTCCAAGGTGGTCATAATATAACACCTTGTGTTCTATTTTCCAGAAGAAATTAAGATCCTTTAGTGATACTTCAACGGTTTAAGTTAGAATACTTTTATCTGGCCAGGCTTCTTTGCTTTTTCTCCACCAGACTCTAAGTTGGACATTAATTGACCTTTAAGCAGAGTCAAGGGCACAACCATTCAGCTCTGTGAAATATGGAATGAGTGCTGGGTCAGGTGTTCAAGCCTGGAACTTTGACAGGAGAGTTTAAGGAGAGCAGGACTCAAAATGAGGAAGTGTCCAGTCTTTGGCTGAACTACGGCAGGGGTTGGTGGCTGTCCTTCTGGATTTTGTAGCCAACCTAGTTTGTGGGACATTAGCACTTGTGATATGAGTTTATTTATAGAACAGTTGCTCTCTGTATTCATGGTCTTTATATTTTTGGATTCAATCAGTCTCAGATTGAAGATATTGAAAGGAATTGTACTATGACTGTGTAGCATTTATATTGTATGAGTTATTATCGTAAGTAACCTAGAGATGGTTTAAAGCATACAGGGGGATATTTTGTGGGTTATATAACACAATTTTATTGCCATTTTATAGGCAAACTTGAGTGTCTAGCTTGGGTTTCAGTGTCCATTGGGAGTGGGAGTGGATCCATAACCAATCTCCTAAGCGAATACTCTACCTGTTGTATAGTTTATGTGTTCTTTTATAATTTAATAATTTCTCCTTAGTCTCTTTTGTTCATTATATGTCATGGATGGAGTTGATGTTCCTTTTTACAAATTAAGTTATTGCCTTACAATTTTTAGCTCAGGGGTAACACTTGACACTTCCAAGTTTATAAAAATATATTGGATTCTCTTGAAGGGGCCATTTAAAAGCACTTGATAACAACCTTTGAATTATGGATGGCAACGATTAACTTTTTACTTTTAACTTTTGACCAAGTTATGTGAACTTACCGTTAAGAAACAAGTTAGTGTCTTTGTTGTTTGGCTCTAGAGTTGTGCTTTATCTGACCAGATAACATTTGGTTGATAACATTTCATTGAATTTCCTGGTGAGCAGAGAAATACATGGAGTGTGTATTAATGTTTTCAGGCTGTTGTAACAAAGCACAACAGACTGGGTGGCTTTAACAACCATTTATTGCTTCACAACCCCAAAGGCTGGACATCTGAGCTCAGGATGTTGGCAGGAATGGTTCCTCTGAAAGTTGTGAAGGAGATGTTTAGACCTCTCTCCAGCTTCTGTCAGATTCTTGGTCATGTTTAGCATCCTTGGCTTTTGTTTTGTTTTGTTTTGCCAGTCCTGGGGCTTGAACTCAGGGCCTGAGCATTGTCCTTGGCTTCTTTTGCTCAAGGCTAGCACTCTGCCACTTGAGCCACAGCGCCACTTCTGGCTATTTTTGTTTAAGTGATGTTGGGGAATCGAACCCAGTGCTTCATGTGTGCTAGGCAAGCACTCTAACACTAAGCCATGTTCCTAGCCCCAGCATCCTTGGCTTGTAGATCTCTGACTTCATTTTCCCATAACATTATCTTCCCCCGCCCCACGCTGTGTGTGTGTGTGTGTGTGTGTGTGTGTGTGTGTGTGTGTGTCCGTCCATGTTGATGTCCAACTGTGCCTCTTTTTAAAAAATAAGAATACTGTTCAGTCAAATTGAGTTAGAGGCTCATGTTATTCCAGTACTACCTCAGCTTAATTAATTACATTTATAACGGTCCTATTTCCAAGCTAGGTCACTGAAGCTCTGTGGTCTAGGGATTCATCATTCATTTTTTTTTTTTTTTGGCCAGTCCTTGGCCTTGGACTCAGGGCCTGAGCACTGTCCCTGGCTTCTTCCCGCTCAAGGCTAGCACTCTGCCACTTGAGCCACAGCGCCGCTTCTGGCCGTTTTCTATATATGTGGTGCTGGGGAATCGAACCTAGGGCCTCGTGTATCCGAGGCAGGCACTCTTGCCACTAGGCTATATCCCCAGCCCTCATCATTCATTTTTTGATGATGCAGGAGCACATCTCCACTTACTAGAATGTGTTAGACCACAGCATAATAAGATGCTCCAGGGGGTTGGGAAGATGGCCTAGTGGTAAAGTGCTCATCTCGTATACATGAAGCCCTGGGTTCGATTCCTCAGCTGGAAGTGGGTGGCGCTGTGGCTCAAGTGGTAGAGTGCTAGCCTTGAGCAAAAAGAAGCCAGGGACAGTGCTCAGGCCCTGAGTCCAAGGCCCAGGACTGGCAAAAAGACAAAACCACACAAAATGATTCCCCAAGGTGAAAGTTAGGAAATCTGTCCTTAACATTTGGACTCTGTTGGATTTTACCTTGTACTTCTTGGGAGAAAATGACTTTTTAGCAAAGCCCAATTATAGTTTCTTTGCATTTTACCATATTAATTAATTTAGTCAAGTCAATTAATATGAGAGCAGGACTAGCTAAACAAAAGCATTCTGTTAAAGTAAGGGGGGATGGTAGGAAAGAGACAAGTAGAGGAAAAATGGCAAAGAGAAAACAAATAAGAAACAACAGCATGTTTCAGCTGGAACTTTCTGAGTGCAGATCTACAAAGTGTTCTAAACACACTTAATCTTGCTAAGACTAAACAAGCCAGTATTTTGTGATATTGCCGGCTCTTACGATGCATGGCATTAATCCTATGGTTTAAATAAAGGAGAAAACAGGTAGAGTTGCTTCTCAGAACGATTGGGTCTGTTGGGCTCCTTGTTCACAGCTCCCTTCCTAGTCTGAGATAGGCATATTATCAGGGGTTGCAGCCTTATTACCAGGGCAGGCCTCTCCTAGCATGGCCAGCTCAGCATGGCTGCAGAGAGGACTTGCTCTGCCCGCAGCACGCCTCCTTAAAGGCCGAGGGGTCATGCAGAGGGCAGCCGAAACACATGGACCCGAGGAAGCCAGCACGTCTTGTTCTGTGGTCAAAGCAGAGGGATTTCATTGGCCATCCATCTCCTGCAGCAGAAATTCCCAGCTCCCAGTGGCTCTTCCCTTGTCTATATTTAGTAACTCACGTCACAAGGCATACAAATACACGACAAAGACTGTGAAGTTGAACGAGCCGGGCTCACAGCCTGTACTACCTGCAGGTCACCACATCTGCTGTGTAGTGTGACGTGTACCCTGAATATAAACTTCCTGGGATTCCGAAATGGACAGAACGTCTTCACTGGGAAATGGCAGTTGATTTGCAGAGAGATAAAAAAGAACAAACACGCCATTGTGGTTTCTTAAGGAAAATGATGTCTCATTGGCTTCATCATTTGATACTCAGCCATGATTCTGCTCAGAGCATTTTGAGGAGCGCTCCTCTAGTCCCTGCTAACCCCGCACCGGCACCCACAGGTTTACAGAAGATAGGAGTGTTTATCCACCTTCTTTCTTCAGGATGATCCAGGGCCTCATGAAAACCACACTTTTTCTTGCCGCATGTGTTGCAGGGGACAGGAGATAGGTGCTTTTCACTGCACTCTGTTTTCTTCAGACCTAGTCCCATGTCTGAAATATGGCCTCCTTCACAAGTGGCCTGGTGTATATTTTTCAGTTCGTGTTTTTGCATGCTATTTGCATAATTTCAGAATTTGGAGAGTTGCGCCCCCCTCCCAGTGTGCTTTTATTTAAAAGAGACTTCAATCCTTTTATTTGTTTTAGAAATTATTCTCCATTTCATATTACTAATTAAAAGTCTTTTTACACATTCTGTTTTGTTTTAGAAAATGGCCCTGTACTTGTGGACCACTGTTGACAAGAAACTTAGCCTTAAGTTGTGGCATACCAAGTTGGGTGTGGTAGAGCATGCCTATAATTTCAGCACTTGGGACGCCTAGGCAGGAGGATTGAGATATTGAGAGCTGTCTAAACCCTGTTTCAAAAACAAACAAACAAAAACAACCAAGCCAAACCAAACAGAAATTGTGATGCATTTCAAGTCAAGCATTCTAATGCTGTAACTTGTAAAGTACAGTCATTTAAAACATATATCGATTATTACACTATGTGGTGTAGTGCTTACTACATGAACTCTCATGTTATACAATATTCATTTCTGCCTGTAATTTTAATATCGAAAACCAGAAACATAATGCTAAGAAACCTCTCATTTAGTAAAATTAAAAAGTATCAAACAAGTTCGCCGGAGATGGTTATGCAGAATACAGAAATAGTTTACTAAAAAAAAAAAAATTCCTGTGAGGAGTAGGTGTTTTAGATAACAGATGTTTCAGATGTTTGTATCAAACCACACAAACAGATAATTGCTTCATTTAGCAAAAGACTGACCTGTATGGGACAATATGGAGATAGAGCTCATGATTAGAATTTAACCTTGAGCTTTGAAGAATGTGACTGAAGGGTAAATGACGAGCCCTGTATAATATAGTTCACAGGAATCAACATGTAAGCATAAATGGAAGACTGTGCTTCTGTCTTGATCATAAACAAGAACGTTGACCTAGGGCATACATATGACTGCTCCAAGAAGTGATGTGTCTCCTAAAAATGCTCCCATTTCTACTTAGAACAATCACAGCAATGTTGGTTTTGCATCTGTGAGTCAGACAGTTTTAATCTGCAAAAGGTTAAATGTTTGCCAGTTACTAGTCCTGGCATACAGATTAGCTGCTTGGAGTTTAACCTATAGATGTGCTTAAGCAACCACGCTGTACAATCTATCTATCTATCTATCTATCTATCTATCTATCTATCTATCTATCTATCTATCTGTGTTAAAACCACCCAAACAAAATGTCTAATAACTTGTAGCTAGGAATACAGAAATCCAGGAGATATTTTTTCCTCTTGATAGAAATTGCTCCAATAACTTCCTTTCTTCTTTTCTGTCTTGAAGTATTTTAACACTCACGCTTGTGTCTAGAAGCAACTTCACAATTTAAGAACTGAAGCCCTTTGCAGCAGCATGAATGTCAGAACAGGATGATCCTTCCACCCCGGCGCCTTGCAGGATTTTAGATGAGGGAGGGTGACTACTTGACACACAGAAGAGAAATGGGATCTGACATCTTTACCTGAGTATGTGGGAATACATAGGAATTTTCAACTTTGTAGAGTAAAAGAGTTTGTGTCTTCAGTTTCTCATTGCTATAAAAGAATTCACAGGCTTTCTGTTACTGCATTTACCTGTTAAAGGCTTCTTGATAAGTTGACTTTAAGACAGTATTCACACACAGTAGCCCAGTGGGTTCAGACTCTGTTCCACCATATGTTTTTGTGTTGAATGAAGGAAAAGACAAGAAAGCGTACAAGAAAATACTGTCATACTCTCCAAAGCTGTACTAAGTGAAGGTTCTTAAGTTTGATCATATACTACAGAGAACAACTTTTTTTTTTAAAGGTTCAATGACTGGATATAGGTGCCATGCTAAATACTGTACATATTATCTTATTTAAATATCTGCATGATTAGATTAAGGAAAGGCTATCAAGTTTCCTGTTGCTTTTTCCCCCCTAGTAGTACTGGGGTTTGAATTGAGATCCTTGTGCTTGGTAGGTGGTAGGTGATCTACCACTTTAGCTAATCCTCTCTCCACTTCTTTTTTCCTTGTTTTTTTTTTTAAGCTGAAGTTATATTTTAGGTAGGGTTTCAAATTTTTGCCTGTGCCAGCCTGGACTAGGGAAGGGAAAGGGAATACCAAAACCGAGAGACAAAGGATAAAAAGGCAAACCAGTGCAACAGCAGTACTTATAAAACTATATGGTGTAAACCAACTGTGCAACTCATGGGAGGGAGAGGGAAATGGGGAGGGGAGAGGTGGGGGGAAATGAGGGAGGAGGTAACAAGTTGGATGAGAAATGTACATCACTTTGACAGTAAAGAAATGAAAAAAATAAAATGCAGAGTAGTAAACAAAAAAGAGTGAGCCATCACTCTTGGTCATGTTCCCTGTTTCACAAAAGTACAGAGACTAAAAGTGTTTACCCATCTGACCTCCTCCCCCCCCTCCAATTATACTGCAAGAAACTTGTTGGAAACATCTTAAATATGCAGATTCCTGGTCTGATATCCAGGAGGTGAGAATTAGTATATAGATCTGAGTATATTTATGATTAAGTTGATCTCCCAACTACCCTAATAAGCATTTGGGTTTGGAGGCCATGGTTGATTGGAAGTTCCACTCCAGTGTCACACTGTAAGAAAATGATAGACCTGAGACGGAGACTTAGTTCTGTAGTATTGTGTATTTCATTAACTAGAAGTGACCATCATGGTGGTGTCTTGAAGGTCCCTCCAACCCTAGCAGTTGGCAGACTCCTAGCATTTGCCTTGTCTGATGTCTTTTCTAGTTTGAGATTTCCCTTTCAGCATCATTGACCCAGGCAGGAAGAGGAGTGGATCTGAGCTCACCACTGGAATAACTTTTGAGGAGATAACTCCACAGCTCCTAAGATATCCTTGCTATTGAGTTGTTCTAATTATTAGCAAGTTCTACTCTACTTTGGGCACACAGATTCCTACAAATGGCTTTCTAATATTGTTCTCTGGAGCCATCCAGAGTAAATCTAGCCCCTCTTTTGCAGATATCTTTTGTGCATTGAAGAAACCCTTCTTTTGAACTTTTCTTGCTATAGGTTGAGTTAGGGACCAACTTCTAGTTTCCAAAAAAGAAATTAACAAACAGCTATGATATTAATAGTAGAAAATTCTTCAGCTCATCAGGAACCACGAGCTGTGCCTGTTTGATTCTAGTGTGTTATCATTTCTAAACTTCCCTGATATCCAGTTAATCTCCATTGTCTGCTGCGTTACTTAGTTCAGAGTCAGAATACTGTTTATACTCCACATTGAAATTTTGCTTGCTGGAAAAAAGATCATTGACATTTCAGGTCAAAGTATGAAAATTGTACAAGAGTAGGAACTTAAGGTCTTAAGAAAGAAGTTGCAGTGAGCTGGCATCTCAATTTCATGAAGCCTGTGATCTTGCAGCCCTGGGCAGTACAACGCCAGCCTTGATGGGAGAAGAGCAAACTGTTCCCGAACACTTCCTCCACTGTATTAAAAGCAAACATATTTTTTTCCTCCTATATTGAACCCTTCAGCCTTTTGTGTTTAAACTATTTCCCATCTTGTTTGAACTATTTTTTCTGGAACAAACATTTATTGTAGGTAGTGTAAATAACAGCTGGCACTCTGTTTGTGTTGACATTTGTGTGTCTCTTCTGGGCCGTTATTTAGTTAGCAGAGAGTTTACAGACCTGAATTCATGTCTCTACCTTAGACCAGTATTTTAACTTTTTAGGTCCAAGTTCCTTCATAAAACAGTGTTAATAAGTACCAGTTGCATAGGGATGATAACAATAAAGGCCAGGGTTTTGAGATATCCAGAGAAATGTGTTGCCAGCACACATTGTCATGCTATTGTGGATTACTAACTTAACTATTAATGCTGCTATTGGCTTATCAGTGACATTTAGATTCTTTTTGTACCATACTATTTAGGTTTTATTTTTTTAAAATGTTTGTTTTTAAACTATAGAAGAATGAAGGGGGGAAGGGAGAATACAGGCAAGAATTATACATCACAGGATTGAGAAAAATAAGGGAAGGAGTGGGTTGAAGGGGAGTTAAGATGAAGCGATGGCACAGATCAAGATGCATGGTATACATAAACTGCTTTGTTAAATGGCAAAAACAAACAAACCCAATACATAACCTAAAAATTAAGGAAAGTAAGAGAAGGGAAGAGGTGGGAAGGGTGGATGAGAATGTTGAAAGGGGTGACTTTGATCACAACGTCCTGTGTTCATAAACTGCTTCGGTGAATGGCAATCCCTTTGTATAACTACTCAAAGACAATACACAGACTCCAAAAATAAAACAGTGTTTTTGCTGTTGGTTTAGACAGGGTGGATCTTTTTAGACAGGGTGGGACTTTTCAGGGAGCAGAGGGCTCTCTCAGACATGACTCTTGGCCTCAGATAAGCTCTGAGGGGTTCTGTGTGCACACCCACGGGCACGCAGGTTGGTGTTCCTGCTCCCTTTGTTATCAGGAAGGAAGCAGATAAGGAGAGCTTCCCCTGGCAGGGCCTCTGGCTTCTTCCTGGGCTGCTGGTTGGACTGGAAGAAATAAACTTTTTGTGTCCCTTTGAGCATAGGAAGGTTAGGGCTATCTGCCTAGTCTTTGGAACAGCACCTTTTATGGCAGTATTAACTATAAACAGTTATTTCTTAAAATTTGCTAGGTGGGTGAAGGGGGTCAATGAAAAAGCAATTGCGCCTGATCACGAGTAGGACTTCCTTGACCTGAGGGCAAGAGGAGGACCTAGTGATAATCTCAAGGTTCCATTTGTAGAAGCTTTCCAAGCTTCCAAATTCTCCACTTATCACTCTCTGTAAACCATGTTGTTGTTTTTTTTTTTTGGTGTGTGTGTGAGGTATTAATTTATAGATCACAAGGTACTTCAGAAATGACCCACATTTTCGGTTCTCACTTGAAGTGGGTGGAAGGGATATCTCGTTTCTTCAGAGCGCTTGAAGAAGATGGAAAAGAGAATGTTCCTCATCGTGTAGAAGTGTTCCTCCCCTTGCTGTGTTGTGATGCACTGCTTAGGTCAGATTATAATGCCATGGATAGAGTGAATTGATGAATGGCACCTCACTGGGTCTTCCAAAACCTTCCTTGTTCAGGCCATTACAAAACACATTGAAGTGAAATGGACATCTAGCTGCTGTAGGTCTCTAGTGGGCTGATGAGAATATTTCACTGTGCAAGAGAAGAAGAGTTAATAAATTGTCTAAGAAATGTCACATAAAATTAAAAGTGCCCTTTTGGCCCTAAGTCAAGTGGCAGGGAGCAGAAGAGGGCATGGAAACGAAGCCCAGGCGCGTCCCGTGTCTCCACCCGCCACTGGCTTGCTCATTACTAAAGGTCTATAGAATTTCGACATTTGAATATTCATTCTTCTTTCCTCCCAAGTATTCTACTTTCATCTTGAGCCGTTATTTTATAGTTTAGTGACATACGGAAGTCTAGAATTAAAAATAAACAGCAATGTAAGTTAAATTATAATTCATTGAGTTCTCATTGGCTTTTTAAAAATTTTTTAATTTTTTTTAACGTTAAGACAAGATGTATAGATGTCTGACTTTCTTCCCCTCTGGAATTACGAACCCAGACATATTTGAAGGGAGGGCTTTTATTTTAACCACATGTGAACTACTGTTTAGCAACATTGACTGCACATGTGCTTCTTGGGAATTTCACCATTCTATAATTGCCTTCTTCATTTCTTTTCCTGCTTAGCTAGTGTGTATAATCACTGATTTATAAGTGTGTGAACTGTAATAATGTCAGCTGTCTGCTGGCATGATTGGAGAACTTATTATGAAATGAAGTTAATTTTATATCATCTTTCTTTGAAACTCTTTGATACTTAATTTTAAGCAGATAAGTGACATAAGAGACCAAGCCATTTGACGATAATGCATTTAAAAATTGGCTGATTGATGAGCTTATGCCTCTCTAATTTTGTTTTAAAAAGATCCTAATATATCTTTTGAGAATAGATGTTTGAGTAGAGGAACAAAAATACTCTAGGATAGGTGGATAAAAGATAAATTGAAGGGCTCTGGCTATATGATTTTCTTCTCTCCAAAAATTATTTTAACGCTAATCTTGGAATGGATATTTTAGTCACAGTTATCAGCTGTGGAAAAATATTACTTAGCTTAATAGTTTTAATTAAGATAAATATTTGTGTTTTAAGCAGAGCAGTCTAGGTTGTAAGGTAACAGCTACATTTTATGTGTTTCTCCTTGCTGGATTTTTCTTTAGTGATTATGATCTTTGAGGATGTTTTCCATAAGTGGCATATCATGCTTGTGTTGCAATTTAAATTCATGCATGTTCAAGAGGCACTGAATTTGATTAACTTTACTAACGATAAATAATGAAGTGTACTCTTTTATGTTAACCCTTATTTTATTGTGTATCAGCCTTTAGACATTTGGCTATCTGGACACACCATCATTTATATCCTTTTAAAACATATTTATTGCTTCTTTGACTAATTGCCTTTTATGTGACTTAAAGCCTTTTGCATTGGTGCCATTTGTTAAAACCCAGCCAGAAGCAGGCAGGCAGACCCATTTTTCAAAAATTTAGTGTCACTTTTATAGACAAATAACACTTGTAAATGATGGATAATAGCTAGCAGGATGCTGCATGGTATAAAATGTGCATGAATTATATTTTCTGGGAGTTAGAAGGTTAACTTGTCTATGGACTAATTGAAAAAGCTTTATGGTAAATGCAAAATGCTGTGTGCACATTATCGACATGACTTAAACTAGCTGAAAAAGGGATTTTCCTTCCCCTGAGTATTATTCATTATTTTATCCTTTTTCCCCCCAGTTAGCTGCTGTATATGGACAGTATCTAATCATAATGTATCTACCTACCTACCTCTGTGTGTATGTGTGTGTTGGGTGGGGTGGGCTTGGGGCATGGATGCTTTGCAGAATGAATTGGCAGGTTAATTCTTTCCCATTAGATGTAGCCGTGGAGGTAAGGAAGGATGAGTGTGTCACTGATCACTGTGTAATGATATATTTTTGTGTATTCATGGGTCGTTTTTATCAATCCAACGGTGGCTTTGGCCCTGGGGAAACAAATAGGAGATATATTTGGCTTTTTCTGTGGCTTACAAAACCAGAAAATTATCACAAACTTTTTATTGAGGTGGGCTCACTCATATCTCTTCCTTTCCATACTGGACAGTTAAAGTTGGAAGCACGCCATATTACTTCAAGAGCAATTAGAATGTTCCCCAAGTATATTAGTATGTGAATGGGGAACAGAAATTCCATGTATTCTAAGGTCAGGCCTATTCTGCCTAGTCAAGCTGTGGTTGTGGGCATCCATCCTGGTGATGTAGGAGAGGGTGGCCTTAATGATTTCTACTTTCCCTTCACCTGGATACTCTTTCTTTTAGTGTTAGGGAAGAAAAAGGGCTAAGGAAAAGGAAAGTAATTTTAAGATATGTAAAGTGTTTCTTCCTTGACAGATCTGGTCACCAGGTGGCTTTGTGTTTGCTGACTTAGGTGGTCATTTAACATCTTATCACCATTGCTTTCCTGTTGTACAACAGTTTGCACAGGTTGTATTTTTTAATTTATCCTGATTAGTAGATGTGTGAGTTCACTCCTGGACAAGTCTGTTATCTCCTGACATATTCTCTGTCCTCCATCCATGCTTACTTTTTTCTTCCAAAATCCTGATTAGACATCTTTATACCCTCTCATTGTATTCTTCACTTAGGTTAATACCTCCTTTATAGTTTCATCTACTTCTTTCTCTGAATTGCCTATTAGAGAGTTTTTAAAGCTTTCTTCCAGTTTCTCAATTTTCTTTTCAGCTTTGGCTAATGTACTTACAATTGGATAGCAAATTTCCAATGTTCAATTTAAAATTGAATAAGTTAAGTTTTATTAAAAATATTACTTAGTTTAGAAAATCTGCCAGGCTATCTATTTTTAAAACCTGTAGTAAAACTCATAGTATACTATATCCCCCATCTTCACTATTCTTAGTGTATAGTTCAGTGCATATTCATATTAATATACACACAAACTCCACAGCTCTTTATGTAGCACAACTGAGAGATTAATTTGTTAAATCTGATCTTTTTTTTTTTTTAATCTATCTTGAGGCTTGAACTCAGGGCCTGGCGCTGTTCCTGAGCTCTTTTGCTCAAGGCTAATGCTCTACCATGTGGAGCCTTAGCAGCACTTCTGGTTTTTCAGTGGTTAATTGGAGATAAGAGTCTCATAGATACTACCCGCCCCCCCCAGGCTGGCTTTGAATCGTGGTCCTCAGATCTCTCCCTACTGTTATCTAGGATTA
The DNA here is from genome assembly GCF_023159225.1 of Perognathus longimembris pacificus. NCBI lineage: Eukaryota > Metazoa > Chordata > Mammalia > Rodentia > Heteromyidae > Perognathus > Perognathus longimembris. Next base: position 4,343,224 of record NC_063168.1, on the reverse strand, counting down.
CAGGTGGGAGCCACTGGTATCCTGCTTCTTTCTTTTTAAAATTAAAAAAAATTAGCATGTAAGCATTGTACATATTTAAGGGGTAGCATTTGATGCTTCAATACATGTATAACATTTATGTAATATTCAAATCAGGATAAGCACATCTGTTGTCCTTAAATTTTTAACCATATTTTTGTGGTAGAAATTAAAAATACTTTCTTTTGGCTTTTTTGAAATATGTAGTACATTCATGTTACCTTTAGTCACCCTACCGTGAGGTTGAATCCCAGAACTTGTTTCTCTTATCTAATTGTGTACAACTTAGTTCACACTAACCAGCCTTGCCTCCATCCCGCCCTTCCTCATATCTGGCCATTTTTTTTTATGGTCCCATGATGCTTGATTTTTTGTGTGACTATTATTTGCTTCTTTAGGATTTTGTTGTCTGTATCTGGTAGTGGTTACTCTGTAGTCTGTATCTGGCAATTGGGACATCTGAAGTCTTAGAACTACATCTGTGGTTTGTTAATTTCTTAGGACTCTGATTTGTGATGTCCTTTGGTTTCCATGTGTATTCAGTAAACCTTAATGGTTAACTCATCTTCCAATGATCTTAATCTGTACAGAAACTCTTTGGGCCCACGTTAAAGTTGTGTGTGTGTGTGTGTGTGTGTGTGTGTTTGCTAGAGAGCATTTTGTTTTGGTTAAGCAAGCAGCTATGGGATGATGTTTCTAGAACAATCCCAGCATCTTCCATGCATCCCAATATAATTCAGAAGTTTCATTTTAGTTCCTTAACTGACCACAGACTTAAGGCCCAGTTTTTGAAGGCTACAAGTATGGAAGTTAGCCTTCACAAGACCCTTATAGGGAGCTATTGCTGTTGTTTTGTTTCTTTGTCTTTTTGCCAAATCCTTAAATATTTTTCTTCCTTTGAGCAACCCAAAATAATAACTTTTATTTTTATCCTTCTGTTAATCTTACTGTTTGACTCGAGAGTATTTAGCTATGTGGCCAGCTGTCAATAAAAACTCTGGGCACTGAGTTTCTAATAAGCAGGGCCATCACACACATGATAACACATTTGAAATGCTGGAGGAGGAATGTGCATGATGTGACACCACACGGAAAGCACTAACGTAAGGAGCCTTACAGGGAGCCTGCCATTTCCCCTTAGGAAGCAGCTGTACATCCTTACTACTTCCTTTACTACATGGGTGCAATGTCTTAGCCAAGAGTACCAGCACTGTGCTGAGTTCTGCACGCTTCCAATCGATATCTACATATGGGGGAGGTTTTAGGTCTTCCTGACACAGGTTCCAATATCATCCCTGTAATTTGTAGATATGCAGTTGTCCCAGTTTAATTCACTGAAAGGTAACATATAGTTACAAAAATAAACAACCCCTGCAAGCTCAGGAGCATCCTATGTCTTAGGGAGGGTGATCCACGCAGCAGGTACACAGACAAAGCTAGGAATCCCATTTCTAAATTCAGAACCAACACTCTTTACCCAAGCAGAGCGCTGGTGGCTCATACCTGTAATCCCAGCTACTCAGGAGGCTGAGATCTGAGGATCAAGGTTTGAAACTAGCCCAGGCAGGAAAGTCCTTGGAACTCTTAGTTCCAATTGACCATCAACAAGCCAGAGATTGAGCTGTGTCTCAAGTGGTAGAATACTTGCTTTGAGGCCTCAGGGTCAGTGTCCAGGCCCTGAGTTCACACCTTAGGACAGACACATGCACACATGTGCATACATACTCTCACACACATATACATATTCACACTCACACACAAAGCCACAGAGGTTCTGTACAGTAAAGGCAAGAGTTGAGAGATTAAAGAATTTATTCTAAGGTCACTCAGTTAGTAAATGGCAAACACAGGAAATGAATCCTATATGGTGAGGTATTTCAACAGAAATCTTTCTCTGTTGTTCTGTGTGTACAAAAAACCGGAGACTTCTCAAAATCTATGAAAATGCTTGATCATTTCTTACCTATGGAACCAGTTGTTCAAACTAGACACTTTTTAGAGTCAGGGATCTCTATTAATATTACTCACGGTAAAAGACATCTACCAGACTCTGCCAGACAAACAACAATGCATGGTCACATGTAGTTAGGAATTTTAAAGCAATTATTTTTGGAGCCAAAAAGAGTAAAAAAGACATAGGCTTATTTAGAACAGATGGTATACCGTAAACATGACATGGAGACAGCAGAACCGCTGGACTCCTACTTTGATTTTATCATCTTTATCAGGAAAAAATGATCTGCGAATTGGAAAGGGTAAAGTAAACATGGTTAAGAGAAATTAAAGCCCAAGATGGAAGAGATAATGGGAACTGCTAAAAAAATGCATTTAGGTCCCCTGGGCATGGAAAGAACTTGCAGATGTGATTGTGGAACTACTTTAGATAATATTTTGTGAATCAAGGAGGATAGGATGCCAGGAGATTGTAAATGATTTTGATGAATGTGTCCTCAGTTTTCAAGGGAGTGGGGAGAACATAATTTAGAAACTACAGATGGGTGAGTTTCAGTATGATTCTGATGACATTCTAGAAGCAATATGAAGCAGATGTTTGAACATATAAGAAGGCAGTAGTGACTTCTGGGACAGAAAAGATCCTAAGCACAAGTTTATTTTTCTTGTTTAGGTGGAATTGTTGGTGTAATACTTGAAGGGAATGCTAGATAGAAGTGAGTATTGATCTTAGCAAGCCACTTGAGAGTCTCATGTCACCGATAAGATGGGGAAATGTGAGCCGGGCAACATACAGTTTGACAAGTTTCTATTTCTACAACAATCATTTTTTAAATGGGCCAATAGGTGGGTGGATCAACAGAATGGCTCTCATACCACATTAGCCCATGACTAGTTTGTGTCCGTAAAGATTTATTGGAACATAGCTGTGACCATTCATTTACCTATTGCCAGTGGTTACTTTTATGCTACAGTAACAGAGTAAAGCAGTTGTTATAGAGACCATTTGGCTCACAAAGCCAAAAATATTTACTTTCTGACCCTTTACCGACTCCTGGCTTAGACCAAACACTGAGTCTCAGCCTGGCTTCACACTAGAATTATCTAAAAAGTTTCTTACGAATTTCCTAACTTTATCCTTGTCCATCCCTACCTCCTACTGCTTTGTCAAATGAATTAGAATCTCTGGGAATAACTGGCATGTTTTTAAAGATCCCAGGTTATTTGTAAAAAGATGGTTTGTAAAGTATGATCAGAGCTGGTGACACCTGGCCAGCAGCAAGGGATTGGTGGAGAGTGCTGTCGGTGACTAGATAATGGTTATGACATACAGATAATTCAGTCTCTGTATGACATAACTTAAGAGAAAAAAAATCTCCTCTAGATCTCCCTATAGATGAAGAAGCAAGAAATGCAGAATTTCTGGCCCTCAGGCTATGGGAATATTGGTTATAGTAAAATGAGTACAATATAGTCAAGAAGATCAAAATAAGACAAAGTCAGCAATAACAACCAAGGAAATCTTAGCCTTCATTTACGCAACTTCAGTTGAAAGCAAGGGTAGAAGTTGTACTGTTATATACTCTGCTCAGGCCACATTACATCTATAAGATGGAAACGCTCTGTGGTGGGAGCGCAGCTGACTTAGCTTGATTCTTACCTAGAGCTGGAACATGCCAAAAGGGAAACTTCATTCACTTTAAAGCAAGCATTGTACCAGAAGAGGCAGTGAGGTCTGTCTGTGAGAGGTGTTTAAGTAGAAAGTGGATAACAGTTGGCAGAGGTTAGAACTGAAAACATCTTTGGAGATCATATTAAGGTCCTCCAGGGAAACAGAACCAATAGGATGATTCCTTTATCTCCTATCTGTCTCTCTAAGGAGATTTGTTATAAGGAATTGACTCACATGATTATGGAAGTCGACAGCTTCTTAGATCTCTGTAGGGTGAGCTGGCAAGTTGAAGACTCAGGGGAGTCAGTGGTGGAGTACTAGTTCAAAGGCTGGCAGCTGGAGACCCAGGAAAAGCCAACGTTTCATTTTTAGTTCAAAATCAGGAGAAATGCAATGTCCCAAACCAAGGTATTCCTATAGGAGCTATTCCATGTGTATGCACAAGGATCAACTTTTTAGTTCTATGTGTGGGGTTTGCCCACATTGGGAAATCAGACTGCTTTATCCAGAACGAAATGATAATTTTATCCAGAACCCACTTCCACAGTTACACCCAAAATTATGTTTGGTGAAATGATGGGCAGCCCTATAGCCCAACCAATTGACACATACAGTTAGTACATCACAGTCAACTTCAGTGAAATACCCTCAATTTGTGGATAAGAAAATAGTCTCAGAGGATGGGAATGAAGTCCCTAGGTCTCTAGTCTCCTCAGTTCACAGCACCCTGCTCCTCTAGCCAGTGTGCTTGGCCGCTGTTAAGGTTATGCCTATGACCTGTATGGCTCTCTCCACTCTTGTGATTAGACCGACTGTTAAAAGAAATGGAAGCAATTATCCTATAAATGAAGTTCTGAATGAGGACAGAGAATTGTGGCTACTGCAAAAGCAGAGCTTGACTTAGAAGAGATGATCAGTCAGTGAGAAGTAGAGGTTGTTAACATAACCCAAGTGACATCACTGGCTCAGTCTACGTACCAGTACCCTCCAGGCCTATTCAAGGAGCTTCAAAGCTCTGGTTAATCTTTTAATGCCATCGAGAGGACACGAGAGGACAAAGAAGGGCTGGGAATATGGCCTAGTGGTAGGGTGCTTGCCTCGAATACATGAAGCCCTGGGTTCGATTCCTCAGCACCACATATATAGAAAAGGCCAGAAGTGGTGCTGTGGCTCAAGTGGCAGAGTGCTAGCCTTGAGCAAAAAGAAGCCAAGGTCAGTGCTCAGGCCCTGAGTTCAAGCCCCAGGACTTCCCACCCTCCCCCCAACCCCCCCGCAAAAAAAGAGGACAAAGAATAGGGAAGAGGGCTGGCAGGCATAGTTGGGTAACACCAGGCCACATGGAAGCTCTATGGGGAAGAGTTCTCGGCATAAGGGCTTTTTTCCCTTGAATCAGCCATAGATTTGGCCAGAAATATGCAATATGTTCAAAGCCCTCCCTCTAGGACACTACTCCTGACAATCATCATAAAGGACTAAGTACTCTGCGTCAAGGACTATTCAGGTGCTTATCTTTTTGCTTAGTCTAAAAGACAGCTATCCAAGTTATACATTATCTTACCCATTCCCTAGACAAGCAGACTGAGCATTAGATTCATTTTCTTCATTTTGGAAGAAAATGAATTGACAGTGAGCTATGGTTTCTTACAGAATGCCCTTGCATGCTTCCAAACTCTTGGCACTGAGCACATCTGATTTTAGGGGATGATGATGTAGTTATTCAGAATGCTGCTCTCAATCAGCTCTTACTGCCAAACAGCAATGTTTGAAATTCTGTGGTGGCTAACACACCGACACTCAACACAGTTCAGGTGTTGTATAAATAAAGTCAACAGGCTCACTTTTGAGTAAAACATAATTTTTCAACTGCTGCCAAGAGGAAGCTAATTGATGCTAAAAGGTAAATATAAATGGCTTTTTGATTACCTGTTGTTTCAGATTACCTCAGCATCTCTTCATCATTACTGCAGAGACTTCAGAGCAATGCAAAGTAAACTCTCAGTATACATTTCCTCTTCTCCGCTTCCCCCCTTGCCACGTTTCCCTAGACTATTTAACAGAAGCCTTACTCTTGGGGAAGTCAAGAGTGAGTTGCTTCACTTTCTAATTATTACAAGTGTGTTAAACAAATCACTGATAAGATCCGTGTGTGTTACAGGTGCACATGCCCCAGCAAATACCCTAGGAGGCTGCAGGGGGACCTGACAGCAGGTGTTTCAGGTCCTGTCTTGTTCTGCTAGTAGACTTAGTTTGGGATGATACTGAGTGACCTAAATGAAAGGGGACTGTTCTGTCTGGCTATACAAATACGTTATTTTTAATATTCTAAATGGTATAATTTGGTAAATGGAAACATTTAAGTTGAACTACAGTTTCTGAATCTACCCACAGACTTGGAGTAGCCAGGCAGATATGTAGGTTCTCTGAAAATGTCATGTTATCATGGGCCCTTATGAGTCCATCCTAAACAAGGATAGTTCTAGAAGGCAAGATATGATCAGCTGTAGGGAAGACCCACACAAACTGGGTCTGACACCCTCATTGTGCTTTCATAAATCCATATGGCAGAAAGGATGAAATGGGGGAATGCTTGTGCTGTTTTTTTTTTTAACTTTAGAATTTTTAATTGCTGTTACGAAGGTGATGTACAGAAGGAGCATAAGTGAAGTAAGGAAATCAAGAATTCATGTAGTAAGCTTAGAAGTCTTTCCCCTTCCTCATCTCTGCAGTCCCTTCCCCAGTCTGTGATTGGCCATCGTGAAGCTCTCTTGACACAGTCTACTTGTGTTTGTTGTTGAATGCTTCTCAGGTCTTGGAGACTCACAGCCTGGAGAAGTATTGATTGCATTTAAGGGTCCATTACTTAGGTAAACCAAATAATGTAACTGATCTTGGCTCTAATTGATCAAATCTTTCCTACAGTGTTGGAAGGATTGTAATCTAATTATTCTGGCTCCTGGTTTCTAAGGTGAAGTTTGCATTTTGAGCACATATTCCAGTTCAGTAGGATCTTTTCTAAAAATATATGCACAGTGTATGCAGTACATAGAGATACACATACCTGCATGATACAGTCTTTCTTGTAGAACTCTGGGCTTTAATTTTTGACTCTGTATTAACAGTAGATATGAAATGTAGATCATACTATTTTCCCCCTTCATTTGAACGTTTAGAGCTTGGGAAAGGGGAATAGGAAGGGAATGGAAAGATGCTACTGTCTAGTTGAGTTCAGTTCCAGCCCCTCTTGTTTATCCTAACAAGCATCATTTGCCCCATACTAATTCTTTCCTTTCTTGGAGATAGAAGATCCGTTTTCAGCATGAGGACATTGCAAGTGCAGTGTGTTTGAAGAACAGAGTTGAAAGCTGCTGAGCTGCTGATTTATCAGTGTATCATCTCCCCTAGTTTTAACCAGCCTTTTCTAGCTGCCCTCCGCATCTTCCCAAGAGGCATTAGCTAGCATTTTCCAGCTCTTTCCTGACATAACTTTTTATTTCCTCATTTGGTCCTGGTCTTCCCCAATAGTTGAAGTCCAGACTGGGGTAGGACTGGGTAGATAATTAAACCAAGTGATGTGATACTTACTGTAAGCTTTAGGATAGTCGTATCTAAAGACAACGGTCTGGATGACCATTTGAGGTGAAAGATGAGGGTTCTACTATGGGGAGAAATCAGAAATTTAAGTAGAAAGTAACTTTCCCTATGTTCCCAGAAATGACATAGATTCTGGATGGAAGGCTTGCGTGTGTGAAATGCTTGAGAACTTCTGTGTGGTCAGGGAGCATTGGAGCCAGGGAGCGGGGAGGTGACATTCTTCTTGTGGTAGGATCATCTCCTCACTGGCTGTTGGCTGTACATGAGTCTGAGGGCAGCAGTCATTCCCTACGGGAGGTTGTCAGCAGCAGTGCTACAGAAACGAATGATTTTGGTTAAGCAGCATGGAAGTGTGAATGTAAGGTAGTGGGCCCTTTTTAGTTTCTAGTGACATTCTCTTGGCTAGACAAAATGTTACATGTGCATTGATGTTTACTTTTCTTAAAGAAGTTGTGCTTTCGCAAATGTAGAACACTTATGTCATGGAGCTCATAACAAATAGCCATAAAATCTACATCCGTGAGTTCCATATCCAAGGATTTAACCTAGGATAAAAAGAATTTGGGGGAAAAATAGCATCTGTATGGGCTCAGGCCCATACAGACTTTTTCTTGTCACTGTTCCCTAACAATACAATGTAACAGTGATTTACATAGCATTTATGTCACATTAGGTATTAGAAATCATCTAGAGATAAATAAAAGTATATGAAAGAATATAGACAACGCCATTTTATACAAGGGACTCAAACATCAAAGAATTTGGTTAGCTTGCAGCGCATCTGGAACCAATCTCTAACAGATACTGAAAGAAGCCTTATAAACAGAGCACCTCCTATATATGCATCTTTTCTATAAAGTTGGAAGACATTTACTTGGGCTGGTAGTGTTTGTGAGTCTTCATGTAAGGATGCCTTGGTTGCTCTTAGTCATGGATTCTTTGTGGGGTCTAGAAATGGAAGGTGAGGAGAATGTACTTGTGGAGAATGTGTGAGTAAATATTTTGAAACAGGACGATGAATACATTTGCCAGGGTAACTACCATTGTAATGGGCTTACCATTAGTGCTCAGCAGCTGAACTGAGAGCAATGCAGTAACATTTAAGTTCTAGGGACAAGTTGTATGTAGGGTTCTCCCAATTTGGCCTCCCACACTGTCCATATAATTGATTACATTTTCAAAGCTTGTGATTAAAACAAATTCAAGCTTGCAGAAAAGTGAAAAAATAAAGTGCAGTGAACACAAGAATACTACTCATCTCTCTTTGCCAGCTATTTGTAGAGCTGGACGGTTTATCTTGAGTTTCATTTTTTCTTTCCCCATGGAAGCACCAGGAATATATTTGTCTTGATATAATAATATTTTCTACACTACAGTCTGTGTCAAAATACCCTTAGTTGTCACAGCAATTTTCCTTGTAGTTGTTTTTTTTCCCCTCTAGCATCCAATCAAGACTGTTACACAATATTTTGTTATGATATTCCTATAGTCGCTCTTAAATCTCATCCCCTTAGTCACATTGTTTGTGTTGCAAAATTCAGGCTGGCTATTTTGGACTTTCCCATAGTTCTACTTGTTTCCTCTTACAAGATTCAAGGGTATCACATGTGAGCATCTGCCCAGACACCTGGGGAAACACACCTTGTCTATCTGTCCCATTGGTGATATTTGTTTGGTCACGTGGCTAAGATGTCACCAGATTACTCTGCTTTAAAAGTACTTCTATATGATTAGTTACCTAATATCAGTTGAAAATCCAGCCATATTTCTGAGTTTTATGTATTGATAATCTGTGCCTGAGCAGTTACTGCATCGATGGTGGGTGTGCCCAATGGATTCATCCACTGATGTCATTATACATAAGATGGCAAAGAAGTAACTCTAGGGACAAGAAAAGCCATCTATTTGTGTTTTAAAATCAAAATTTGCATTTTCTACAGTTAGAGCAGGATTTTAAATAAATATGTGAACTTGAATGTCAATAGATACCCTGTAAGCTGCACAGTGCATTTTTAATTTTGTATACCATCTCAAACTTTGCATTGAAAATACTTATGGGTGGGATTGTTGTTACTAGTTAATTGTTCACAGTACTTGGAATGGAGTGAGAAAATGCTAAGGTCACGTGAGGCAAATGTATGTGTGTCTTTCTGTAGAAATAACATCTAAGGCATTTATGAAATACTGAAAGAACAGTTTTATTTTTAAAGCAGTACTCACTTGAGAAATTGCTTGTGATAAATAGATTACACTAATTAAATCATGCACTGCCATAGTATGTTACATATAAAACTAGACTAAGAAGTAAATATAATTAAAGTAAACATGCCCTTCTAATTAGCAATTGTTTCTGCCATTTTAAGCAAATTTTAGAGTCACAGAGAGATGCTCCACTATAAACCTAATAATGAAGCTTGGAATAACAGGTGTAAATTAACACAATGAAAAACATTTACACTGTAACATGCTAAATTAAAAATGACATTAACAAGCTTCATTTTTAAATTCTCTGTAATTAACATTTGTTCATCCTGGGGATGAATTGGTGTAATACAATGGTAGATATTTTTATTTATAGCCTATGATATTTGTCATGGCTTTATCTTAGTTAAATTGTAAACAGCAGAGATGCATCCCTTCCTAAAATATGTCATGTTTATGTAATCTTAGACAGTCTGACAAAGGGCAAAACATATTTACTGATGTCATTATTATGGGTAATATGCAGGTATGCCACCAGACGTCTTTGGTTGGTGGTAAAGCTTGACATGAAATATCGAGAATGGGCTGAGTATGGAGATATGCAGCTACATGGGTAATAATCTCCACGACATGATAAAATACTAGGATTCCCTTGAGTGCTCCCCTCAGTGCACATAGGTGCTTCTAAGTGCCTTGAATCGATGTTTGTTTCTGCAAATAAATATTTTCTTAAAGGCTTTCTTTTATGGTGCTAGTTAATATAAACTGGAAGGCAGAGAACAGCAAAAACAGCTTTGCAGCTTAATTTGTCACAAAGGACACATGATGTTCTACCCCTTACAGAGGATTTCGTCAGTCCACTAATGAGTGAATGGAGAACTTCAGCGTTACCACACGCTAACGTTCAGTTAGAGCTGAGAGATGGGCTTTTGTCACTCATGAGTTTAATCCCTCGAACTGGATTTTTAAAGAGAAGGATGTCATTTAATTTTATTAAAAGTATATGTCTTGTTGATGCTTTTATTATTAGCATACATCTTTTTGACTTTGTGCCTTTTGGAATGAGATGACTTATTTAATGGACAAAATTGTACATATTCATGAGGTGGAGTGTGATAGTCCACACACACACACACACACACACACACACACACACACACACACAATGAGTAATGATGAAATCAGGATCATTAGTATATCTGTTGCCTCAAACACCATTCCTTTGAGCTGGAAGCATTCAAAATTCTGTTTTGTAGGCATTTTGAAATACATAATACACTATTTTTTCAGGCTAAATTTTGTGAAGAAAGTGTATAGGGGTATGATAATTAAAAATGTTCAAGTTGTTTCATTCAGACTTCTTGGAATTTATGCTGGAATTAGAGGATAGTAGGGGCATAAAGTCAGGGCCTGTGTTGGACCCTTGAGAATTCTGAAATTTCAGCAGCTATTAAATTTAGAAACACACAGGCTTGTTGAGAGACAGAAAACTGAAATAGTTACTGTGTTCATCTTCCATTGCTACTGCGAAGAGCAAGAACAAGGGGATGGACTGTGTAAATAATGAAATTTTGAGATCACTCAGGTGGAGAATGGATTTTTCAAGTAATACAGTAGTAACAAATATTGTAAGACACTCATTGTTTGCAACAAAGTGCACATTTTAAAGGAAAAGTTACTTGTGTGTATGGCACTTGTATCTGGGCTGTTCAATAATACTTTTAGTGATGATGAAGATGTTCAGTACAGTGGTCACCAGCTCCTGCAACTGTTTAGTGTTTGAATTGTGACTATCAGCGCTGGAGACCTGAATTTTGACTTAATTTCATTTAAATCTACATAGCTACATGTGGTTAAATGGCAGGCATAGAGCTGTTCAAGGTTGGGTAGCCCTTATAGGAAATGCTTAGGGCCAGTGCTCAGATTTCAGCAGTTCCTTAGATTTGGGGATATTTGTTTAGATTCTGATTTCTCATTGGAAAATCTAAAATTTGAATGCTGACATGGTGCTTAAAATGTTTTGTGATATTGGAGCCTCTGGATTTCAGACTGTTGGATTAGGGATGATCAACTTGTGATTTTTAAAATCTCATTTTAAGCATGCGCCATGCTAAGCACATGGTTAATTTTATTCCTGTTTTACGGATTGGGAAAAGATGGAGAGATTTTCCCTGGGTCATGAATCATAAAGGAGGTAGAAGCCATGTAAAAGCCAGGAAAATGTATGTCACATAGTGAGAATTTAACAGTGGAGTTGTTACTCACATTATTAAGAGGTAAATTGGTTTGTAGCCACCTGGCTGTTTTCTATGCTTCTTTGAGGTGCAGCAAAATCCCTGGGTGTAACTGCTAAACTAACAGCTGCTACGTAACTCATCCATTGCTTGGTTTTCCATGGGAATTTCAGTCTTCTCAGGCTATCACTGGCTGAGGAATAAGCTGCACTTCTTAAATTTTATTGTAAAGGTGATGTAAAGAAGGGTTACAGTTACTAAGTATTGAATGCATTTCTTTTTGAGAAGTTTTATCCCCCCCTTATTATCTCTCCCATCCCCATGTTGTAAACTTATTTCCAACATAGTATCTAGTGAGTATCACTGTTGAATTGGTTTGCCCTTTGTCCCACCATTTCTGCAATTCCCTGCCCATCCTCCAAATCAGATAAACTTACATACAACACAAAGGGTACAAAAAGTAAAAATCAGTGACCACAGGGAATAAACCAAAGGGGGGTGGGGACAGAAAGAAAAAAGAAATAGCTGAAAACAGTACAATTAAAAAAAAAACACTCTTTTTTCCATTTCTTGGAGTTCATTTTGATAAGCATCATTCTATATGGTCATGTGCCCATAGCTATTGAGTCATTATGATACTCTCCTAAGAATATCCTCATTTGTTCTCAGTATGTGAATGCTTAAAGTGCTGTTTAACTAATCATGTGTAAGTGTAATTATTTGTCTTTACTATCCATTGGATTAACTTGTAGATTTATAGACATTGTAGTTATTAAAAATGAAGGAAACCATGCAGCTTATGTTTTGTTGGGTCTAGTTTACTTTGCTTAATATAATTTTTTCCAAGTCTTTCCATTTCCTTATGAATGGGGCAATGTCTTTCTTTTTGATGGAAGCATAGAATTCTATTGTATATTTCTTGATACATTCATTTGCTGTGGGGCATCTGGTTTGATTCCATATCTTAGCTATGGTAAATAACGTTGCAGTGAACACAGTTGTGCTGGTAGTTTTAATGTGGCCTTGTTTGTGATGATTTGGGTAAATGTCCAGGGGTGAGATTGCTGGGTCATAGGGGATTTCTATGTTTAGTCTTTTGAGGAACCAACATACTACTTTCCAGAGTGGTTGAACAGTTTACATTCCCGCCGACAGTGTAGTTACATTCCTTTTGGGCCACATACTCGCCAGCATCTGTTATTGTTAGTTTTCTTGATAATGGCTATTCTACCTGAGGTGAGGTAGAATCTCAATGTTGTTTTTTTTTTTTTTTTTTTTTTTGGGCCAATCCTAGGCCTTGGACTCAGGGCCTGAGCACTGTCCCTGGCTTCTTCCCGCTCAAGGCTAGCACTCTGCCACTTGAGCCACAGCGCCACTTCTGGCCGTTTTCTGTATATGTGGTGCTGGGGAATCGAACCTAGGGCCTCGTGTATCCGAGGCAGGCACTTTTGCCACTAGGCTATATCCCCAGCCCTCAATGTTGTTTTGATTTGCATTTCTTTTATGGCCGGAGATGTTGAACATCTCTTCATATATCTGTTAGCCATTCTTATTTCTTCTTTGGAGAAATCTCTCTTTAAGTCTTTTTTTTTTTTTTTTTTTTTTGGCCAGTCCTGGGGCTTGGACCCAGAGCCTGAGCACTGTCCCTGGCTTCTTTTTGCTCAAGGCTAGCACTCTACCACTTGAGCCACAGCGCCACTTATGGCCGTTTTCTGTATATGTGGTGCTGAGGAATCGAACCCAGGGCTTCATGTATACAAGGCAAGCACTCTTGCCACTAGGCCATATCCTCAGCCCCTCTCTAAGTCTTTAGCCTACTTATTAGTTGGGTTGTTGTTTCTTTGAGGATTTGTTTTTGGGAGTTTAATTTTTTGAGCTCCAAGTATATTTTTGACATGAGGCCCTTGTCTGTTGTATAGCTAGTGAAGATCTTTTCCCATTCAGTGGGCTTTCTTTTTATCTTGCTAACTGTTCTTTGCCATGCAGAAACTCTTCAGTTTGAGCCAATCCTGTTTATCCAGCCTTTCTTTCATTTGTTGTGTTTCTGGATCTTTACTAAGAATTTTCAACCTGTGTCAAGGAGTCCTAGTGTTTCCCATATGCTTTCCTATAATATTTTCAAGGTATCTGGTCTTACATTGAGATCTTTGGTCCATTTAGGGTTGATTCTGGTGCGGGATGATACATGAGGATCTAAGTTCAGTTTTCTACATGTGTATAGCCAGTTCTGCCAGCACTCTTTGTTGAAGGGCTGTCTTTCTTCCACTCTGTGTTTTTGGCTCCCTTATCAAAGATTAGGTGGCTATAGCTCTGTGAGATCATTTCTGAGTCTTCACTTCTATTCCACTGGTCCTCAGGCCTGTTCATGTGCCAGTACCAAGCTGTTTTTATAACCACGGCTTTGTAATAGAATTTGAAATTTGGTATTGATATTCTTCCAGCACTGTTCTTCCTGCTCAGTATTGTTTTTGCTATTCATTGTCTTATATCATTCCATATGAATTTTTGGATTGCAACATTCTGAAGAATGTTGTTTGGATTTTGATGAGTATTGCATTGTGTTTGTGGATAGCCTTTGGCAGTATTACCATTTTCATGATGTTAATCCTCCTAATCCAGGAGCATGGGAGGTTTTCCCATTTCCTTAGCTCTACTTTAATTTCCTTTTTCATGTTTTTAAAGTTTTCATCATAGAAATCTTTCACTTCTTCGGTTAAGGTTATTCCTAAGTATTTTTTTTTTGAGGTCATTGCGAAAGGAGTTGCTTTCCTGATTTAGCCTCACTTCTCATTGTTGGCATACAGAAAAGCTATTGATTTTTGTGGGTTAATTTTTTTTTTTGTTAAATTTTATTTATCAAACTATGGTACAGAGAGGTTACAGTTTCATACGTTGGGCATTGGATACATTTCTTGTACTGTTTGTTACCTCCTCCCTCATTCCTCCTTCCCCCCTCCCCCTTTCCCTTTCCCCCCCCATGAGTTGTTCAGTTCATTTATACCAAACAGTTTTGCAAGTATTGCTTTTATAGTCGTTTGTCTTTTTTTACCCTGTGTCTCTCGATTTTGGTATTCCCTTTCAATTTCCTAGTTCTAATACCAGTATACACAGTTTCCAATGTACTCAGATAAGATACACAGATAGTGCAAGTACAACCATAGGAAGGGGATCATCAATACTTTGCCAAAGTTTTGGATCAGCTCGAGTAATTTGGGAGAAGAATCTATGGGCTTCTTTAAATATACGATCATGTCATCTGCAAAGAGGGAGAATTTTACTTCTTCTTTTCCTGTTTAGATTCCCTTTATGTTTGTCTCTTGCCCTATTGCTCTGGCTAGGAATTCCAATACTATATTGAAGAGGAGTGGAGAGAGTGGACATCCTTGTCTCACTCCTGATTTTAGAGGAGATAGTTTTAACTTTTCACCATTAAGTACAATGCTGGCTGTACAGTTGTCATATACAGGCTTTATTATATTGAGGAATATTCATGGATTCCTAGGTTCTCCAGAGCTTTGATCATAAAGGGTTCTTGGATCTTGTCAGATGCTTTTTCTGAATCTTTGCTCCTGTTGTTGTGTTGAATTACATTAATTGATTTGATTATATTGAATCAGTTTTGCATCCCTAAAATGAATGAATCCTGTTTGATCATACTGTATTTTTTTTTATTAGTTGTTGAAGCGGTTGGCCAGAATTTTATTGAGAAGTTTTGCATCGATGCTCATCTACAGTGCTCTTTCTGTGATGAGTCCATATCTGGTTTTGGGATGAGGGTTGTGCTGGCATCATAGAATGAGGTTGGTAGTGATCTTTTGATAAGCTGTACATCTTAGGCTGTACCCACTCTCCCATCTCCACTGTGATGGCTCATCCTCTTCTCCCTCCGTTGCCCTCTTTTCAGACACATGCTCTTACATATCTGAGTTTACTGAAGGTGGCTGGTTGGGCGGAGGAGATATATAGAAAGCCTTGTAGACAAGATGAAAAAATGCTCCTTTGGGCTGAGGCTTTTTCTGCCATAGCAGATTGCTCTCTCATTGCTGTTCCCTCCAGCTTGTTTCTACCATCTCTGACCTGTAGGACTGTTAGACAGCTGTGGACATTCCCCAGGGTCTGCAAAAGCTCAGCTCCACTGCGGAATGGACATCACTGTTTGCCCTTTCTTCTTTAGTACATCTATAGATTGCTTTTAAGAAATATAAACATATTAGTTACCCTCACACTAACTGATGGTACCATCTGAGATTGAACATGTCTCAATTGTATGCCATGCTGATCAGCGGCCAGTGAACCAGCAGGCATCAGGCTAGTCCATGGAGAGAAAGGTGAGACAGTATTTGTTTCTTTTTATTGCCTAGGGATTTTTTTTTTTTTATCTTTTTAGCTGTTGACTGTGGTAGAGTGTCAGGAAAGTGAGTATCTATGGAGAGTTGAGATAGAGAAATCTTGAAAAAAGACATTGAGGTTTGTTGCACTCCACAGCTCAGATAAACAGATCTAAAGGAAGGCAGTGGCAGGGGGCGGGGGGGTTATTTTGAATACATGCAGTATTTCCTCTTTGTACTATCCAATACTCCTATCTCACTGGATAATGACAGGGGAAAAGAGGAAGCTATTTCACTCAAAATAGGACATGCATATAGTGATACCTTAGTGGCGGTGTTTAGAAGCTGTCTTCCATGTGAGGGGACCCTGCTGCGTACTGAGAGAGGGCGGAAATGAAATGCGTATGCTGCCCTTCAGGCGCTGTTGGGATGGTTTGTAACCGAGAACCCCAGGCACCTTGAGGAGCCTGGAA
The DNA here is from genome assembly GCF_023159225.1 of Perognathus longimembris pacificus. Classification (NCBI taxonomy): domain Eukaryota; kingdom Metazoa; phylum Chordata; class Mammalia; order Rodentia; family Heteromyidae; genus Perognathus; species Perognathus longimembris. Next base: position 4,326,753 of record NC_063168.1, on the reverse strand, counting down.
AGGGATACAAGCACAGTCACAGCCCTGAACACATCTAGGATGGAAGGAAACGGTTGTGGTGAAATCTAATTACCAAAGCCAGAGATGCTTAGGCGTGAGCTGCCTGATTATAAAAGCCCAGAGCATTCCTGCTCTCAGGGGGCCAGGCCACGGTTAAAGGTACTGACAAAATAATTCTGGCAGTGAATTTAAACACAGATCAACTCCACAAGGTGCTGCAAATGTAGAAACAGAGTCGAGGCTTCTTCAAAAACATGAAACCATAAAAGTCTGAACAATTATTACAGAAACCCTATGGTTTGTTCCTTTAAGTCAGATCATCATGCCAGCTTCACAAGGGTTTGTGAAAATGGATGCATATGAATAGGGCCTTGTATAGGCTCATATGAAAGGAGAAAGATTTCCTGGTCCAAAGTTTGGTAGATGGCAATAGTCAAAACAAATGCTCATTGTTGTGTGGGTTTGTATGTGGGGTGTGTGTGTTAAGTTTTATGTAATAGTGATCTACTGTAAACTTGTTTTTGGATGCAGCTACCCTTCTCTCCTTAATTTCTGTTCAACTTCTCTGAATATAAAAATTTCAAATGCTGTGAAGCTATTTTGCACCTTTTTCTATATCACAGTCTTCCCACATACAGAATTCATTGTAGATGGCACCGGACCAAACCTTTGCAGTCCCGGTCTGCATGCAGTGAAACCATACAGTTTGCGTGTACCTCCCAGGCTGGGAGCAGCGGGAATGTGATTCTACACTGTGTCATCTCACCTACCCTTCTGGGTTGGGGCTTGAGGACACAACTCTTTTTTCAAAGCCAAACTGGCATTCTTTGGAAGGAAGCATCTGGTTCTTTGGCAACTCCACAGGAGTAATCTTTGTCGTTGGAGAGTTGTTTCCTGACTTTATCACATGGTTTTGATATTGAAAGAGTTCCTGGCATTTTCATGTCCCAGTTTCTGGGCATGAAAAATGTGAAAAAGCTAAAGTCTGTTTGCACTTGTAAAGACTCTTTGAAAATTTTTAGGCCTAAAGAAATCCTCCCCATTAAAAAAAATCTTAACTGTGTCTTACCCTCATTCATGGATGATTTTTCTACTGTTTAATTTTATTGTCCATATTTTTGGTATTTACTTCAGAGAGAAAATACCAGTGGAAATAGGAGAGGATTTGTCTTCAAAAATAATTCAGTAAGAAATAAGAATGACTTTCCTCACAGTTTTAAAGACTGATAGTCTAAGTTGTCTAGCTCCAGTTCTGGTGTGATTTGCCCTGGCTGTATGACATCATGGGAGATGGATCATGGTCAGAGCATGAGAGGAAGAGGACATACAGCTAGAGTGAATGGTGGCTTGCCATTTAAAAAAAATGGTAATGGGTCTGAACTCAGGGCCTGGATGCTATCCCTGAGCTTTTTTTGCTCAAGGCTAGCACACTACCACTTTGAGCCACAGTTTCACTTCTGGTTTTTAGGTCAATTGTTGATAAGAGTCTCACAGACATTCTTTCCTGGGCTGGTTTTGAACCATGATCCTTAGATCTCAGCTTCCTGAGTAGCTAGGAATACAGGCACGAACCACTGGTGCCTAGGTAGCTTGCTTTTTAATAACGACCTTTTCAAGAGAAATTACCAAGGGGTCTCTTGAGAACTATACTAGTCTGTGCTGAGAGCACCACTCAACACTGACCTAACTACTTTTCACTAATTCCCACCTCTTAAAGGTCCTGCCATCTCCCAATATTATCATATTGGGGACCATGCTTCTAAAACAGGAACTCCTGTCAGGGACACTGAAACAATCTCCAGAATGTAACACCAGATCATTAATATTTCCGGCATATCTTGTCTTTAGTAAATATTTTTTCATATTGGATATATTTGGCTTTGGTTACTTAATCATATTTCAGTTTGTAACTACTGATTTATGAGTTTGTTAGTTATTTGTTTATTAATTTATTGGCCTTAGTACTTACAAGGGGACAGGTTATTGTGTTTGTAACTTGTTTTGGCTACTTTATAGCACATTCATTTATGTAACAAATGCTTGTTGCAGACCTGCTATGTGCTGGTCACAGTCCTTAGACACAGTAGTGACATCAAACTATGTTCTTATGGGAGAATATGGTTTAGTAGACAGGTGATTGGCAAAAGCTACATGTTTCAGATGGGAATATATTTGTGTTATAGAGAAAATAAGATGAGTGTCAGGGACATGACAGAAAAAATGGCTGCAGGTGGAAGGAAGAACTCCCTGGGATGGCTGGGGCTGCCCACAGATGATATGACACCTGACTTGACCTTAGAGAAACAGACGCATGGATGTTTGAGGGGGGAAAAGAAAACAAAGGAAACAGCAGAGACAAGGGCTGTTCTCATAGCTGGTTCAAGAAACAAAGAACAAAGAAAAGCACCAGCGTGGCAGGGGCAGAATGAGTGATGGTGGGTAGGGGCTGAGTCTGCCGAGGTTGCAAGATAGAAAGGAGAGGAGAAGAGGGGCCCAGAGACTGGGCATGGGTGGCTGGAACTTGGAGGGCGTTGGAGGCAATGCTGATGTGTTTGGCATGTATTCCAAACGTAGAGGGAAGCCATGGAGAGTTTCAAGAAGAGGAATAATGTGATTGTAACAACACGGCAGGTTACTCAGGATGATGGTGGCATGGGCAGTCATACATAATAATTATGTGGAATAATCTCGTGTACTTGTATGAAACAATTATCCTTTCTGTATGTTTGGTTGCAAGTTAAAAGAAATGTTTGATGTGAAATGGGCCAGAGAATTATATCTCTCTATGTTCCTAACAGTTTAATATTCATCATTTGGAGAAGATATATGCAGCTTTATCCATGTGTGGGCATAAATTGTTCATTCGAGTAGGGCATGCCAATTTTAGCTAAGGTCGCTTCTTAATTTTGATTGTGTATCCCTTGTGGCGACGTGTCAAAATATGACATATCAGCATGGGCCAACTTGGATTTAATGAATAGGAAACCCTGGAATTTATATGATTTGGGGGCACATGGGGGCTTTACTAATGCCAATTCCAAGGATAAGTAGCACGGAGGCTATTTGATTAATTGGAGAAGCACGAACTCCTGCTTAAGCTTTCTGCCTGTCATCTGAACACAAGACACTGATGAGGTGACTTAGCACTATGGAATTAAAATCAGGATGCTCTGTTACCATTAACTGAGTTGTTTTGCTTAGCTTTGACAGTGCCCCTATCTATGTGTGTGTCTATACTTGCAAGTGAGTGACATCCTCTCCAGAGACATGTGCCCAAAGCACTGCTTTCTAAAGTTCATCCATAGCTGAAGCGATGCCTTTGTGATAAGGCATATCAGCTAGTTTCTGTAGGAGGCCACCTGCTTGCTCATGGACCTGACGAATGCCATGTGCTCGGGAGGCCCTTACTGAATGTGCCGAGATGTGCTGTGCAGAGCTGTCCGTCACATACAACTTCAGTCCTCGTGAGAGTGCATTTATTTGCATATGGTTTGGGCTCTGCATTGGCTTCTTTGGGAAGACCCAGAAGCCTGGTGTTGCTTAACTGTCAAGAGATAAAAGGGAGATTGTTTCCCTGAGGAGGGTAGACTGTGCTGGCTGCCAGCTGAGTGCCACCTGCCCCACAGGGACAGTGAGATCCCTGGCCTGAAGGGTGCATTCACTCCTCTTCTCCAGGCAGAAAAGAAGAGTTGGAGAGGTCCCCAGCTGGTAATGTAGACTTTTTTTTTTTAAACTACCATTAGGAAGATCCACCACAAAACACATTCAAATGTTGTGCATATTTTTAAAACCTGATGATTTCATAAAGCACAATAATAAAAATTTTGTAGTAGTTATGATAAAGACAACCCCTCCTATTCTATGGATTTTAATGTTTATTAGATTTTTTATTAGCCCCAGTTTTTTTTTGTTGCATGAATGAGTTACAGTAATTTTAGTTATGTTTAACACCGCCAGAATAATACTTTGTCTTTAAAAAAAAATTCTCACATTGTTGCTTCAAGAAAGGACTAAAAGGTAGGCATGTTGATTTATAGATGAAGACATTGTTTTCCTATCCAGCAAATTGTGGAAGTGGGTTAAGCCAACCCTAAATCTGGTGCTTGTGCAGCTGTTCTGTGCTTCTGTTTAGTTTGTAGGAAGAAATTGCTCGTTGTTCAATGCAAAAGTCAACAAAGTTGTCCCTTTCCACTTTTCCAGGTTGAAGGGAAGAATGGGAAAGTAAATATTGATCTAGATTGTTTTGTGATTTCTTTTGTACTGGCTGATTAAGTATTAGTTCCAGTTGACCAAGAGAGATACATTTCTCTTTGGGATTAAAAGCTACCTGTGCTTGCATTATAGGTATTTTTTATTCTTTATATTTTATATTATATATGTTAATTAGAATTTAATAGGATTTTAGATTTTTTCCTTGGGCCAACCAAGGATTGGATAGATGGGTTTGATGTGCTAGTAGTAGAGGGAAAGGATGAAGAGAGATTTAATTTTTGTCTTACAATTTATAGTGAGTGAGTGAGTGTGTGTGCGTGCGTGTGTAGGAAGTCATGAGGCTTGATCTCAGGTCCTGGGCACTGTCCCTTAGCTTTTTCACTCAAGACTGTTACTCTACCACTTGAGCCACAGCTCCACTTTTGGCTTTTGGGTGGTTAATTGGAGATAAAGTCTCATGGACTTTGTTTCCCAGGCTGGCTTCAAGACAGGAGCCTCAGATCTTAGCCCACTGAGAGCTAGGATTACAGATGTGAGCCACCAGTGCTGGTTGCTTTTTTCATGTTTAAATCAGAAGTTTTCCACCCCCACCCCTTCTTTTTAACACTCCTACTAATGACAGCAAATCAACACAGTTAAGAATCTTGCCACAGTGTGTAACAGACTGTGAACAGATGAGTCGGGTTGCAGCCATACAGCAGGCTCTCCACTGACACAGGTTTTCCTCTGTAGCCCCAGCTACCTACTCTTGGAGGGAGAAGCTGAAAGTGGAGCTTACTCCTCTCAAGGGAACGTCTTCTGTCTCTGCTCAGCCTGATTTCCCAGCCAGTCTGCTATAGCATTTTATGTCCCCCACTGCTAGTGACTAAAAACAAGGTCCTTGCTGTTGCCTTCTCTCTACTCCTTATGGGCAACAGGGAAGTCTCCAGAAGTACATGGAGCTTTGGAAACTCAGTGGCATGAAATGATTGTGTCTCGTGGAATGGCTTGCTTTCTTGGAACAAAAGAATGCTGAGGTGTTTGGGTTGGTGCTTTTCCTTTATGTGTTGTGCTGTGTGAGGGACTCAGGAAATGGGATTCCAGATAATCTTTCATATTTTGTTTCTTTTAAGAGAGTATAATCTGATGGCAAAGGTTGTAAGCAATAGTTGTCGTAGTACTTACTAACGTTGCAGAGGATCTCAATGATGACAAGTTTACAAAGGTCCATAAGAGAAGATAAGAATAAAAGCATAAATAAAGAGGTGGTTAGTTGGAAAAGAGCCAAGGAAGAAATTTCTTATGAAAAATTGTCAAGAGTTTTGAAAAGGGGAAAGTTTATGGTCCTTAGGGTTGATTGCCATCCAGACAGAAATGAACTGGTTGGGTATACTGAGGTAGAACTTTGTCATGCTGAGTCTGAATTGAAGATTTCTAAGAAATAGAAATCTTTCTCATACATTTAATCAATGCTCTTCGGAGCCAGGTATTAAGCTGGGTGCTACAGAGAACAGAGACCACTCCCATCTTTGATGGAAAATGAAAATGCATCTGAATTAAATACGATCGCAGGGGTCTTGGGACAAAGTAGAGGCAGCAGTCTGCTAAGTGAGGGGCTGCTTTCCAGAGGAGGAGTGGTATAGAAGAGGACGGGGAGAGCCATGTAAAGACAGGAATTCCAGATGTGAGAGCCTAAGGTAGCACAATGCACTGGGAGAATAATAGTCCTAGAAACCTATGGTGTGGAGTAAATTGAAGGAAGAAGGTAGGTCAGAAGGGGCTTTTGTGTTGCATGAAGAGGTCTGGCCATAGTCTAGCAGAAAATACTCCAAGGAGATTGAATTGGATAGGATAGCTACTAGAAAGCCATTTCTAAGTAGGAAGGTTGACATAATGAAGGTGATATTTCATTTACCTAATTAAAATTTTAAATGCTGCTATCGATTTTTTTTCTCGTTACAGAAGTAAAATAGATTAATTTCAGGAAAACTCAAAAGCAAAAAAAAAAACTGTAAAGGAGAAAAGGAACATGTTGCATTGTCCTATGATCTGTAGATACAAATTAAATCATTTTAAGGCTTTGTTACATGGCAGACTTTCCTGTGCATGTGTGTCTCAGGAAAATCACAGGATGGGGCTTCCTTTCCTGTAACTAGGCCACATGATGCTTTTTACTCACACTCTCCAATGTTTATAGAATGTGTGAAAAATAAAATCAAAGCTCTCTTTGTATTATTGGCTCACAAAATGTTTGAGATCATTTTATTCTTGTGTCTTTCTATAAAACACTCTGCTCTGTGTTGCCCTTCCCTCTTTCAGATCGGCATTTGTACATTGTTTTTTGGGGGGTTGTGCTGGTTTTCTCTGGATTTTTCTTTTCAGTTTGAGGATACTTCAAAACAATTAGATTGCTTCCGGAGAGCTGGATTCCTGGAGAGAAGAAGCTAAGTAAGGGGCCAGGAGGTCTGTTTGGTTTGAATCAGAGTGAGGCAGATGGGGCTTAGATTTGCCCAACTTAAAGGGACCTCTTTGCAGGAACTGACCTCTTTGCAGGAACTGATGGCTCTGCTATCTTTGCCTTTTCTATTCTCTTAATGGCTTGATGAGGAGGAGGTTTTTGGTGGTAAAGATATAAAGCTAAAATTTGTAACTGAAGCATTAATGTTGAAAGCTTTTCTTTCAGTATCTGTTGGAGACCCAAGACAAGTAATTACGAAATTACAAAGCTGAGAATATTGTGAGAATATTTATAGAGCTACACACACACACACACACACACACACACACACACACGTTTTTACCACCTAATGATGATTTAGTTATCAATGACTACATATACTACATATACAAGCCACATAAAATTACATTATATGGCTGCCTTAGTTTGTGTAAAAGTGTTCAGTGATATTTACTTGATGACAAAATAACCTAGTGACACATTTCTCAGGGTGTATCTCCATTGTTAAGTGATGCATGGTTCTCTGTGTGTCAAATACATGTTTTCATATTTGACCTTTCCTCTATAGGCTCAGATCACACCTTTATGCCTTAACATTGTTTTCTTTATTTTATCATTATATTTGTTGTAAGATGTATAGAGGGGTTACAGTTACATAAGTCAGGTATAGAGTACATTTCTTTTAGAACAGGCTCACCCCCTCCCTCATTTTCTCTCAGATTTTTCTTTCCTTTCTCCCGTCCCCCTCAAGTTGTATAGTTATTTTCCAATATTGTGTCTAGTATCACTGCTGAATTAGTTCACCCTCTGTCCCACCATTTCTGTGCTCCCTCTTCCTCTCCCCAATCAGATAAACTTACATACAAGACACAGGGTATAGTAATTTTGAAAAAAAACAAAACAAAACGACAAAAGGTTAAGAAAAAAAAAAAGAACCGCAAATAGTGTGATAAACCCATTTGTTTCCATTTCTTGGAGCTCATTTAATAATCATCATTTTATATGATCATATGTACAAAGCTCGAGCCCTTGTGATTCTCTCCTAAGAATATCCTCCTTTGGTCTCACTGTGTGAATGTTTAGAGTCCTATTTAACTTATCATATCTAAGTATACTTTTTTTGTCTTTTACTATCCTTCGGGTTTACCTATATATTTATAGGCACATTCTTAATTATTAAAAATATTTTCTTCTAATATTTGGTTGGCTATGTGAACACACCGTGCAGAAATTCATTGCCACGTTGCTGATAATTTCTTTAATAAAAGTTCTTGAAACTGGAATGTACTTTTTAATAAAATTTGTAGTATATTGTCAGATTTCCCTTAAGAAAGATTTACTTGCTTTGTTCCAAGGAGGAGAATGTGAGATTTCTAGTTGCCTTGCAGTTATTTGTACTGAGATTATGCTCCTTTGTTCCTTTATCTGTTTTGTACATAAAAATAGAATTTCTTAATCATTTGTGTTTTTTAAAATTTTTTCCTTTTATAGATTTCTAGTGAGCTGTTACTTTGTACCTGTTTGGCCATTCTCCACCTTTTCCCCTTCTCCTTATTGTTGGTGACCCAATTAAAGTTAATTGGGTTTAAGAAACTGTTTTTGATTCTTTATATATCATCAGACCATTCCATATCTTTTCCTTAGTTTATAATGTTTAAACTTTGTGGTAATTTTGAGCAGCATAGAAGTGTATAATTTTTGCATAGTCAAACATGTGATTTCTTGCATTTTCTTTGCCCTCTCTTCCTTTCTCCCTCCCTTCTTCTCTCCCTCCCTTTTTCTCTCCCTCCCTCTCTCCCTCCCTTCCACCTTCTCTCTCTTTTCTTTTCTCTTCTCTTTTCTTTCTTTCATTGGTTATAGGGCTTGAACTCAGAGTCTGGTGCTGTCCCTGAGCTTTACAGCTTAAGAGTCGTACTCTACCACTTTGAGCCACAGTGCCACTTCTGATTTTCTGGTGGTTATGTGGATATAAGAGCCTCATGGAGTTTCCTGCCTGGGCTGGCTTTGAACTGCAATCCTCAGATCTCAGCCTCCTGAGTAGCTAGGATTACAGGCGTGAGCCACTGGCACGTGGCATACTCTCTTTGCTTTAATGAGTAGGAATGACAGTCTGTATTTCTTTCTTTATTTTATTTTTATATTATTTCCTTATTTTTTGTGGCTTCATTTAGAAATAATTATTCTTTTTTTTAAGTTTTTATTATAAAACTGATGTACAGAGAGGTTACAGTTTCATACGTTAGGCATTGGATACATAGAAATAATTATTCTTTAATTCAGTAAATTGGAATTTAGTTTTTGTTATCATGTAAGATCAAAATGTATTTTCTCAAATACTTTACCTATTTTTCTGAAACCCAGAAGTGAGCTAATTGAAAACCAGTTCTTTTTATGGATTTGTCATCAGGCTTTAGGAAGCCTGGTAATATGATAACAGGCTAGGGTCACGCGTGGGCAGTCTCTCGAGTGTTCGGTGAGAGGAACTGGGTGTGACTGATGAAGGCAGGCATTTCAAACGTCATGTGGACTAGGAGAGGGCTGTGGGCCACACATGTTAATTGAAAACTTCACTGGGGAGACAACTGCCAGGAAAGAGTTTGATAAACTTAAAAAATAGTATTTTTTTCAGTGAAAATATATTCTAATTAGAATCATACTTGTCTGTCCCAGTAGGTCAAACATCTTTTCCAGTCAAGAGGTGAATAGAGGAGCTCAAGGGGCAGGGAAGAAGCCTGTTTGTGAAGGCCGTGTTCTTTAAAGTACCATCATTTCTGCCACTCTCTCTTCTTCAGGAGTGTGAATGCTTCTTGACTTGCAGCATACCCTTGTGACATAATCTGTGGTGAACAGATAACGTGTATTTATTAGTTCCTTCGATTCCCTCAACCCAATATAAAAGACATGTACTGATTTATTATGTCTTTGCATTTAAAGATCTAAAATATTGTACCCAAAGACATAGAGTAATTAAGGAAGTAACATACTTCCTCTGTGTCCCTTTTTATTCTTCCATTGAATAAATATTCACTGAGGGTCTGTAGTTGTTACAGACCTTGCTAGGTACACAGAAGGAAAAGAAGCTTCTTGTTGACAAAGTACGTAAGTAACTCAGGCAAAGCTGGACTCTGGGTCCAAAGGGGTGTTTTTTTTTTTTTTTTTTAATCATTTCAGTATTTTCTGGAATATGTGACTGCAAACTTCATGGCTAAGACAGGACAAAATTGTGATTAGGTTGCTAAATAGATAAGAACTTGATGGCTGTCCTCCGTTCAGTGAAGAACCAGCAGACTCTATAGTAATCATTTTGGTTCATAATTGGTAAGCGTTGTTGCTCCAGCGGAGTTGATGAGATTCCCTTCAGCTTGGATTGGAAGTTCCTTTCACATGAACACTACTTCTGGCCAGGAAGAGAGGTTGACCAGTTCACTGAGGGTTCTGCTAGTCTAAGAAAGGGCTTCCCTATAGAGTGCTGGCACTGGGTAAAATGTGCTTCACTGACATCCTTGTTTTGACAAAGTTGGCCTGAGCATCTTCCTGTTCATGATGTGGTAGTGTGGAGCAGCTTACTGTCTGGTTGGTGGCCTTGGGGATATAGGGAATAGAGGTCTCAGAATACGGTGATCCCAGGGGGAAAAGAATCTTGACTTCTTAACCTAGGCCAGACTTAATTTTTTTTTTTTTGGCCAGTCCTGGGCCTTGGATTCAGGGCCTGAGCACTGTCCATGGCTTCTTTTTGCTCAAGGCTAGCACTCTGGGCCAGACTTAATTTTTTAAAGCTAGTCTCTGAGATTTGACAATACTCACTCACTAAAATAAAACTCAGATGTGTCAGTTGTGTGGCTGACATTTCACACTGCAAGCATGATGAGCCTGTGTGACCTTGAAGGAATTAGGAAGCTGAGGTGATAATGAGATCTGTGTATTAGGTTGTTCTCTACTTTGGTATTCAGTGGATACCTTTTCAGGGTACTAGATAAAAAGCCAGGCATCTATATTTCTTGGTTCTTTGTTATATAAAGTATATTTTACAGTCACTCAAAGACCCTATTTTAAAGAGAAATATTTTTTCATTGATATTCTGATATTAATGTGCCAGCATTAGTCTGTCTAGAAAGCTGAGTCTTTGCAGGACGCTTTCTCTAAAAAAGGAAAATTAAGTTTCTATGAACTTTTTGTTGTACTGAATGAAGCTTGTACTTCTAAGGGATTTTTTCCCCTCTTTTAAGACTCTGAAATGAAAAGAGATTAGTGTGTTTGAAAATGAATAATGGTAAAGTCTATTTAACTGACATTCATTTTTGTCAGGTTTAGCTTCTCTATATAACTTTTTTTTTGCATTTAAGTCTGTATGCCTATGTGTGCTAATTACATTGGTATGTGTGCCTGTTAACTATTTGCTATGTTGTATGGTTTATATAGAATGGCATTTTGTGTTCCTGTTTCATCTTATATTACTATTCAGTGTGTTTTTATGTGTTGCCATAAAAATACTGTTTCTATGTGTGTTTCCTGATTGACAAGTTGAATAAAGAAATTGATTTTTCCTTGGCATAAAACTAAGTGTAGAGTCAGGCAAGAAAATCTTTGGAAAACAAATAGAGCAATCCCTTTGTCAATGCTAATATGTCAGCTTCTCAAGCTACTTGCCTAGCTAGAGTGATAACCAATCTTAGAACAAGCATTTGATATTGATTTGGCAGTCTAAAGTAACAAGTTACTGCTTCACTTCTTATTGAGAATTAAATCAAAATAATTTCATGCCTATGTAATATAAGTTGTGAGAATCCCCTTGCATGATTTATGAGTTGTAGTATAGCTGAGGATAAATGTAGACGAATCATATAACTTCAAAGGTTTATATTATGAATACAACATTTTATTATGTACTCAATCTTAATTTTATATGCACATACAACAGATGTAAAGGAGTTAAAAAAGTTCACCATACAACAGTCTTAAGAGTTTTTGCATCTTTTGATTTTGATTCTGATGAATTCTAAGCCTATAGGGCTTTTAGCATCTAAGAAATATAGTAACAAATACTGATATGCTAAAAATAAAATCCCAAACAAACGGGGAACCCTTTGCAAATCAGTATTGATTATCAGTCTAAGGTAACATAAGAAATAAAAAATTATGTTGTTTTCTTTTCTGGAAATGGGAGATTCTAGTAGGATAAGCTGTATTTCATGTAAATATCAGATAATATTGTTTTCAGATATATACATATATTTCTAGAATTTATCATTTGGTAAATGATTTGAGTGAATTTCAGAGAGTTATATTCCATGTATGCGTATTTTGTGTGTGTGTGTGTGTGTGTGTGTGTGTGCGCGCGCGCGCGCGCATGTACAGATCTCGGCTCCGAATACTGAAGTATGACAATAGCTAAGATTAAAAATGAATCCAATTAATATCTCTATTCTGTCCTTTCCTCCTAACTTCAGCCATAAAAATAAAGTTATTTGCAGCACTGGCATTTGAACTGCAGGTCTTGCTAGGCAAGCAAGAGGCCATTTAAGCCATGCTTTTGTTATTCTGATATGGACTTGTGCCCAGGCCAATCTGAATCATGATCCTCTTATTTATGCTTTCCACCTAGCAGGGATGACAATAATGCACCATTATACTCACCATTTTATTGGTTGAGACGGAATCTTGTGAACATTTTGCCCAGACTGACAGGGAACTGCAGTTCTCTCAATTTCTGCTTCCCAATAGCAAGGATTATATGTGTGAACCACTGTGTCTGGCTCGAATATTTTTATGTTATTTTAAAAAGCTTTTTAGGGACTAGGAATATGGCCTAGTGGTAGAGTGCTTGCCTCATATACATGAATCTCTGGGTTTGATTCCTCAGTACCACATATATAGAAAAAGCCAGAAGAGATGCTGTGGCTCAAGCGGCAGGCCTTGAGCACCAGGGACAGTGCTCAGGCCCCGAGTTCAAGCCCCAAGACTGGCAAAAAAGCGTTTTCTCCTTTTTTTAGTGCTAGTACTGGGGTTTAAACTGAGTATCTTGCCCCTTTTGCTTGGCCATTTTGCTCATGGCCAGTGCTCTGCCACTTGAGCCATACCTTCAGTTTCTGCTTTTTGCAGGCTAATTGGAAATAAGAGTTTTACAGATTTGTCAGTTCTGAACCATGAGCCCCAGATCTCAGCCTCCTGAATAGCTAGACCTATATGTATGAGCCACCAGAGCCTGTCTAAATTTAAATTTTTTTTTTTTTTTTGGCCAGTCCTGGGCCTTGGACTCAGGGCCTGAGCACTGTCCTGGCTTCTTCCTGCTCAAGGCTAGCACTCTGCCACCTGAGCCACAGCACCCCTTCTGGCCGTTTTCCATATATGTGGTGCTGGGGAATCGAACCGAGAGCTTCATGTGTAGGAGGCAAGCACTCTTGCCACGAGGCCATATTCACAGCCCTAAATTTAATTTAAAAATTTTTTTAATAATGAAGTTTATTTCTTGCTCACACTGTGTGTTCATAATATGTTCCTGTGAATGGGGGCTCTTGGCAACAGTGATTTTATTCAGGAGCCTGGGCCAGAGATCCAGTTCCATGCTTCCACATTTGGCAGTGGAAGAAATAGGAACGTGATTCGTGTCAGGATGTGGTACACCTGTTCCCAAACCAGTGCCCTCCAGTTCTCAATATGGAGTTGTCTATGAAAATCAGCAACTCAACTCCAGGATATGAATGAAAAATACAAAAGGGCCAAGAATGACAAATGAATTTTAAGAAAAATACAAGGATATAGGACTGACTTTACAAGACTTTATTATAGGGATGGACAAAATGGCAAATGTAGTTGAACACAGAGGTTGAAAGTATTTGAGGTCATCCTTGGGCTACATAGTGAAACTTGTCTCAAAAAGCAAATTTAGTGCAAGAACAGAACCATAAACTTGGGAGCCATCACCTACCATCTACTTACTTAATATATAAAGACATGGCTATGCGGAGAGGCTCATGCCTGAAACCTCAGCAGCTTGGGAGGTGGACATCAGGAGGATCATGGTTTGAGGCCAGCAGGGGCAAATGATCTCAATTAATTGCACGGTGGCATATGTCTGCCAACCTAGGTATGTGGGCTGCATAAATAGGAAAATCATAGTCAAGGCCAGCGCAGGCAGTAGCAAGAGACCCTATTGGAAAAATAACGAATGCAGAGAGGCTTGGGGTGTAACTTGCATGGTAGATTGCCTTCCCAGCAAGCCTGCGGTTCAGAGTTTGAACCCACTTCTGCCTCTGCCCCTGCTCGTGTGTGTGTGTGTGTGTGTGTGTGTGTGTGTGTGTGTGTGTGTGTGTACACATAGGTTCCTAACTTAGGACATTATGACAGAAGTTGTCACTACAGAGAAATGGGGGAATAATAAGTACTCATTTTCAACCATTAGTGGTTAGTGCTTAGACTAGCATATGGAGAAGAGTTGAGCTCCCTATAAGCCATCAAGATCAATTTCAGGCATTCCTTACCTCGAACTGCAGTTGGTTCTTGAGGTAGGAGTAAAGTTTAATTCATTGAATTGGTTATAACATCGACAGAACCTAGATCATTGGACATATCTAAAGAACAATGTCAAGAGTCCCAGAAATTTCCTCAGGCATTTATCTAATCATCCTTTTCCATCTCTTAAGAGATTATCATTATGCTGAATCCCAAGACTATAAATTATGGGTACTTGCTTTATAAATCGTAGTGATATAATTATATGGTAGTCCTTCCTTCCTTCCTTCCTTCCTTCCTTCCTTCCTTCCTTCCTTCCTTCCTTCCTTCCTTCCTTCCTTCCTTCCTTCCTTCCTTCCTTCCTTCCTTCCTCCCTCCCTCCTTCCCTCCTTCCCTCCTTCCTTCCTTCCTTCCCTCCTTCCCTCCCTCCCTCCCTCCCTCCTTCCCTCCCTCCCTCCCTCCCTTCCCTCCCTCCTCCCTCCCTCCCTCCCTCCCTCCCTCCCTCCCTCCCTCCCTCCCTCCCTCCCTCTCCCCCCTCCCTCCCTTCCTCCCTTCCTTCCTCTCAGGGCCTGAGCACTGTCCCTGGCTTCTTCCCGCTCAAGGCCAGCACTCTACCACTTGAGCCACAGCGCCACTTCTGGCCGTTTTCCATATATGTGGTGCTGGGGAATTGAACCGAGAGCTTCATGTGTAGGAGGCAAGCACTCTTGCCACTAGGCCATATTCCCAGCCCCTCTTTTCTTTATTGTTTCTTTCACTCTGTTCTATGTTTGAGATATTTGTTTATGTTGTCATATCTAGCTGTAGTATTTCAAGAGTACAGAGTGAGGCTTAAAGGCATGGATTCTCTACATAAGTTATTTGCATTATTTTTGCTTTTCTTCCTTCATTTAATCATTTTTTGAATTTTAATGTTTTATTGTTACTATAAGGGTGATGTACATAAGGGTTATAGCTACATAGTCAGGTAATGAGTCATTTCTTTTTGGACAATATTGTCCCTCCACACTAATCATTTATTTTTTACCAGTATGTTTATGGGTATCTGTTTTATTATTTGGATAATAATCCAGTGCTACTTTATTGCTCTGATTATTTTTGGTCATTGAAAAGTCAGTTGGCTTCTATATCCCTTATATATACTCCAAATATTGTGGTATTGTTTTGAGTGCTTTCTTTCTATACTGAAAGGTACTTCAAGCCCATATATATTTTTTTTTCACAATTATTATCCTGCACTTTCATTGGTAAACAGCCTTATCAGCTGGAGAAGAATACTGATAGGAAGGTCTTTTTGCATTTTTCTTACAGATTCCACTTCCAAACTTTGCTTACACTTTTCATTGAGATTTTTATTTAATCCTCTGATGGAAATTAATCCACATAAATCTATGCACTCCTGACAATTTCCTTTGGTCATAGAATAAATTCCCCATTGTCATCCCACAATTACCAGTATTTTTCCAAAAGAATTTCAAATCAAGTAAGTAAAAAATGGTTTCACCTTTGGTGTACATTTCTTATAATACTAATGATGATGGACAGTTTTAGCATGTTTATTCTTTATGAATTCATTGAGCTTGATAAAATAATTCACATGGATAGGAAATGGCCTGTTAAATTAATAGAATTACCAGAATTTTCATAGTAAAAGAATAAGATTCTATTAGTCACAGTCTTTAACATTTAAGAAATTGAATGCTTAATATTAATGTTGAGATGCTGTTGCATTATTAATTATTTCCTTGGTGTGTAAGATATGTGAATACTAGTCAGAGACAATTGCTGAAAATGTAAATATTTAAAAAAGGAACATGGTCATCTAAAGAATAATTCATTTTCATGTAAAATTCCAGTTTACTACTAATTGGCTTGAAAAGAAATAATAATTCTCAAACAGTAAGTTCAGTAAGAAAGGTGAAGAAAACCATCATGTGAAAACTGAAGAGTATTGGTGCATTATAAAGTAGAAGAGATTTGGCTGTAGGGGATGGATGAGGAGGGAGATAAGCAATTAGTCAGTCTATAAACAAGAGAGTAGTTAGAACTCAAATTTTCAGATGGCCTTGAAGGTTTACCAAACTGCTCTGTAAACTGGAAATTCTAGATAGCTTTATGACCAGTTACTCAGTCTTGACCTCTTAATTCTCGTGGAAGTATGAGACAAGTTTAGTTAATAAAGAGAATCTCTCAGGCCTGGGATCAGAAGAACTTCTATCTTGTGACTTATTTTTGGAGATAATGCAGATTACTTGTCTGAGACTCATATTACATTAGAATACATGCAATTTCATGGTATTTAGATGCATACAGTTTTAAAAATCCTTATTAAAATAAGACTGATTCAGAATGTGTCTGATCGGCATGGCACTTGGTTGGTATTATAGTCTCTGGGTTAGGTTTTTTTGGGACATTAGTTAATTTGGGGGCAGGGAGTTTAGGAGGAATGAAAAGTAGAGAAAATAGGCTTAGATTGATAGGGAGGGCAAGAATCGTATAGCATATATCCTGGCAATATTTTACAATCGTTCTCCTAGTTTTACATTTTTATATGATAGTTCAGAAGAGAAAGAATGAATGAAAAATTTGTATTGTCACTATTTTAAAAATGGAATACTTTGTATTAAAAATAATTTGTGCTTATAAAACCTTCAAGTAAAGCAAAAGAATATACATTCATCTGTATTTTCTACCATTCCATCCTCATTTACTTCAGCAATAATTAATTACTTAAAATTTTCATATAGGCATAAATGCATATAGGTTGTATAAGAAAAACATGAAAGTCTTGCTCTTCTACAACTCTTTTCATGCTTAATATGTATGTTTTGGATATGTTTTTATATCCATACAGTTAGATCCATTCTATCAAATGACTGCATAGTCTTCCATTGTATGAAGTACCACTTATTAACTGGTTACATAGAATAAAGATTCAATTGATTTTAAAGTTGTTTTTTCTTTTAAATTTCTGAATATTGTGAACGTTCTATACCTAAATATGGCATTAATGGGTAGAAGTGCATAGTCAGTGAGAGCTTACTCAGGCCACATCTTTCAGGTGGTTTAACAGTGAATTTCCTTTCTGCATGTGGATATTTTAGTCAGCTCCATCCAGTATTAATAACATTTCACCTTCACAGAGCTCTTGAACATTTTCAAGTACTTCTGTGTTCATTACCTCACTTGCTTCTTACAGCCACTGGTCAATGTATGGATTAATTTTTATTACCTATGCTTTCCAAGGCGGAGTGGCTTCTGGCTTGTCTGTGCCTGGAGTGTAGCCAGATCCTCTCACACTCAGGATCTAGTTCTGATCTCTTCGAAGGTTGTGAAAACTCTGAAAATTACCGATAAGAAATTTCCTTGTGTTATCTCTTCTCCAATCCCATGGAGACTCTGAATCACTTTCTTCTCATTACACAAATCTTTAGGTTTTGAAATGTTCTTTCAGATTGACTATCCCTTATCCTAAATGCTTCAGACCAGGAGTGTTTTGTGGATTTCCAATTCTTCTGGATGTTTGGAATCTTCGTGTATGTAAGAATGAGATCTCTTGGGAGGGGGACCCACAGGACCCAAGCGTGAACATGAAAATTATTTATTTCATATACCTCTCTGATACAGCCTGAAGATGGGTTTATATAATATTTTTTGGTGCCTGTGTTTTCAAGAATAGGCATATGAGGCCAGGCGTAGAAAGGTCCATTTGGTGGCATCATGTTGACTCCTCAGAAGCTGTTAATTTTGGAGCGTTTCACATTTTCAATCTGCATATCACAGATACTCAGCCTGTAATATGCTTCCCATTAGGTGGTACAGGATATTCTGTTAATGCAGGTGGGCTTTTAGTTGCAAAAAGATGATATGGTATTTCCAGATAACTTTGTCATATAAAAAATATATATAAAATATCTATTAGCGGTATTATTTACCCTTGGGGCTCAGTGGAAAGAGACATTGGTAAAAAATAATATTTGTGATTCATTGATGCATCCATGTGACAAATAGTAACTGAGTACAGGTACCTATCAGTATCTACTACCAACCAAGCATTGTTCTCTGTTAGGTCTGAGAGGTGTGGATCCACAGGTCCTGTAGTAGGGTGCAGAAGGCTGGGAAACCAAGCTGGAAGCCCACAAAATAGAGTCATGCTTAGTCTGCAGAGGGCTAGTGGTGTTGAGTTGGCAGAGGAGGGATGTAATAGGTGCAACCTGTATTAGGTGCTACTGAATGCCCGCCCACCTTGCCTATCTAAGGTCACTCATAATTTTTTTATGTGTTCAGCATTTTGAGGAAGAAGAGCCCTCATAGGATTTATTCACATTAATACATTTTCCTCAATGTCACAGAGATTTCCATGTTTGTTACCTATGTTGCTGGACTTCATTTACCTCGTGTGGGTATATATGGGAAACAAAAAGACTAAGAGAAAGTGTTTGGGAGACGGGAAGGGAGGAGAGGATGGGTTGAAGACATTTGAAAGTAACGTGAAGAGGAGACTCCATGTCTTTGCAGCATTTCTCACAGAGCTGTGGTAGTTATCCTCATGCGTGAGGATATCATATATAATACAGACATCATATATAGTATATTTTCGTAATGTATGAGGGACCAGATACAATGCCTTGTGATAGATTACATGTCTTATTGAGATTGGAAACTTGAGAGTGATCCATCAGCTATAGGAAGATCCCCTGGTTTTCTGACACTGTTATATGCATATTTAGAATTAATCATCTTTAGTGTCACTAGCAAAGAATGAATTATACTGGGGAGTTCAAATAATTTATAACTCTTAATGTCTTCCTCTGAGTCAGACTGAAATGACTTGCAGAGTTTTCACTGCAAGAACTTGGAGAACTGTCTTCCTGGGGGTCGTGGGCATTTTCCATGTCTAGCTGGCACTTTCTATGTTGTAAGGATAACTGAATAGTTTTTGGATGAAAGGTTTTGAAGCTTAAACTGTTTTGGTAGCCATAGTTTCCATGGAGCCTAGAATTTTAACCATTAATTTTATGACTTTAGGCAAAGTATTTAAGTTTGCTAAGCCCCACATACTTTTTTTAATTGATGAAAGACCTTTATCTGTAAAATGTGCTTAATAAATGGTGTGTGTTATTTCAATTTTGTATTTATATGGTCATCTATTAAAATTGTGTGATTTTTCAGAAATAAGGGCTACAGAATAGTTTGTAGAGAAAGATAAACAGAAAATATAAACTTGGTTTACAAGCTCTTCAGGCAATTGTTCTATATTACTTTCACTGTGATTCCCATGATTGTTAAATTCAAGAACCATAAAGAAAACTTTAGGACCCAGGTTCTGAATGGATTTTAGTTATGTTTGTTTACATTGTAATATGCCTATGGGCAAAATGTAGCTCAGGGAAGAAGAGAAAAAGGAAGCATTCATTTCCTGTAGACGTTTACAGTCAAAGTGAAGTTTTTTTCCTTGCTCACTATGTCCGGCAATCCCTAGGCTGAGGATGTGCCTTTGTAGAAAGTCAACATAGACATTCTTCTTAGAGATCAACAATTTAATGGTGGATTCAGATAATTGCCATGAGAGGCATGATAATGAGTTCTTTATAGGACATGTGATATAGGCCCCAGGATATAACTGGGAAATGTTCTTGAAAGAAAAGTATCCCTAAACAGAGACCTGGCTTAGAGGCACTGGCTTCTAAATTTGGACTCAATTCTGAGGACATGATGAGACTGCTGTTTGGCTTTAATGCTGTATTTTTCAGCTTTCCTAACTTCACTAAAATACTCCAGACAACTAGCTTTATAAAGAGAATATGTTAACTTAGCCCAGAGCTTTGGGGGTTCCGGGCTGGGACGTTGATTTGGCTTTGTGGAGGGCATGAGGAAGCACACGGAGGAGAAAAATTCCCAGATCTTGGACCTCCAACAAGTTTGTTTTTAATCTCTGAAAGCCAGCAGAAACCAAGGCATTGAGTTGGCACGGGAAATTGGTATCATGGTGGTGGTGGTGGTGGGTTGGTGGTAGTTAGGCTCCAGAGTCGAAGGGAGAGAGCTCCTCCATGAGAAGAGGGAGGATGGAGGCATGACGTTGAAGGGGACGGTTGAGGTGGGGAAGACTGCAGGACACAAGTGGAGGAAGCATCTGCCTATTCTAGGCCCAAGAAACTGAACTCCTGATCTCCTGCCCCAGTCCTGCTTCCATGGTGAACACAGAGACACCTCCTATTTAAGGTGATTGCTTTATTTATTTATTATTTTTAATTTGGCATTATTCTGGGGTTTGAACTCAGGGCCTTGTGCTTGCAAGCCAGATGCTCAACCCTTTGAGCCCCCATACTCCATTGTCTTCCCCTTCCCTCCTCTCCCTTCCCCTCTTCTCTTCTCCCCCTTTTTTGTTCAGTTCAGCCTAGACCTACTTATACTTCCTATGGAGCTGGAATGAAGGGTGTTTGCTACCATATCCAGTTTTTTATGGATTGAGATGGGATCTCACGAACTTTTTACCAGCGTGGCTTCCAACCACAGTCCTTCTGGGATCTGTTTCCTAAGAGACTGGGATTATGAGCATGAGCTACTGTGCCCAGCGATCTTTGGGTGGGGAGGGGAGGGACAATCTTCTGTGTTCATATTCAAGGACTAAGAATTTTTACTATAAATCCCTGACACTTCTAACTAAATTGATGAACTGCCCTGCACCAAAATAGATCATTCTCATCTTTAGAACAGCACTTATTTTTTGTTTCTAAAGTAAAAACTCAGTTTATTCACGACACAGTACACAGGAGGCAAAGTGTTTCACATCATAGACTTCACTTCCAACTCTTTGGCATGTTCATTTCTTTGGCTTAAAGGAGAGACTGAAGGGAAAGCCAGGCATTGCGTAAGGCAGCTACAATAGTGGGGATGGGGCAATGCTCACATGGACTTCACAGGGAGGGGCTCGGGGGTCTGTTAGTCGCAAGCTGATTCTCTAAAATATGATGGGGTCAGGCTGCTCCAGCCACAAGGTGATTCAGTCATCTCCACCACACAGGTACAGCAGCGCCTTCTGGTATTCACCCTTGGTGTCTTGCTGGATGTAGTAGTACAGAGATTTGCCATACTTCCTCTTGAATTCAGACCTAAATTTCAACATGTCCACTTCACTGCGAGAGACCATGATTCTAATCAGAACCTTATCTCGAGTCCCCTTGCCCTTCATGGAGTCGTACAGGCGGTCAGCAAAATACAGAGGCTTGTTCTGAATGCACTGGACAAGGTTCAGGAAAGCATTTTCCAGGTCTCCTTTGACTTCTTTCTTGATGCTCTCCAACATGTCTTAAGGGCTGTAGCTCTTGTACCTCTCAAATACTTTCTGCAAGTGGCACACGCTCCTCTCAGTCATGATGCTGATCCACTTGGGAACATCAGTTCCTTTCTTCTTCACTCCAGCATCATAAAGATCCCGGGCATCCTGGTCAATCAGCTCATAATCAATGACTGAGCCATCCTCCGCTCTTCTTCCCTTGGCGAGGGCAGCCATCAGCTTGCGGAAGTCTCCAGATGTGTCGGAAATAATGTCCTTTTCCAGGTCGGTCTTGTACATTTCCTTGTAGACTCTGTTAATTTCCTGCAGCTCCTGGTTGGTTCTGGAGCAGGTGATTTCAGTGAGAGAGTCCTCATCAGTTCCCAGCCCCTTCATGGAAGCTTTTAGCTCAGAAGCATCATATTGAGCAGGTGTCTTCAACAAGCCCAGAATCACGGTCTCCCGGTGGCCAGACAAAGTAGACTTCAGCACGGATGGAAGTTCCTTTTTGGTCCTTCTATGGTAGGCAAAGGCAGTGTCCTGCCTCTGGAGTTCATTGCTGCGATTTCTCAGAATGTTCACGCTAGTGACCTCATCCACACCTTTGGTCTTGATGGCTGTTTCGATATTCAGGGCGTCTCGCTCAGCATCAAAGTTGGTGTAGGCCTTGACTGATCCATAGGCACTTGGGGGTGTGGAGTGATCACCCTCCAAGCTGAGCTTGCAGAGAATTTCATGAACAGCAGACATTTCGAAAGAAGCTGGGCTGGGCGCGCCGAGAGCAGGAAGCGCCTCAGTCGCCGGTGCTGGGCCAGAGCAGCACTTCTTTACCTCTCAGGTAACGTAGTTGGTTCCAGTAGTTCCTACGTATATTGTCTACCCCTGGTTGGCCTGTTAGGTTGATGGCATATCAGAAGGCATTTGGGTCCATGCATACCCTTCTAATTCTACCATGGGTTCATTCAGCTGTATTTGTTTTTGTTCTGTCCTATGACTAGTTCTGTACCTCACAGGTAAATGAATTCAGCTCATCAAAGAGCCATAACCAAGGCTGACTCTTACTCCTTTTCTGAGACTCCAGTTGGTTTAGTTAGTGGATCTCATTAGAGATTCTAGGAGGCAAAGTGGAGGACTTTGATTTGGAAGGTCATGAGCCATTATTTAATGTCTGAGATCAGCACCCAGCCACCAGATCTGCCTGAAGTGTCAGTAAATTAGGAGTTGGCCACCCTTCTGCCCTCCGACTTAAGGCACCGCTCTGTGCCCCCGAGTGGCCACTATTGTGAGTGTCTAGAAAACCCTCCTAGACTTGCTGTATAATACGATGCATTCTGTAGGTGGCTTTGAAATTCCTGGGAGCCGAAGTTTCAAAACTGGTGTTGCACAGTGAAAATGAAATTTAACTGAACATTTGGTGGAGGAACAATAATTTATTGTCTCTCACATGAAAAACCCTGGGAGCACAACTCTTCTCTTGGCGGGCCCTGTGATTGATGATGGTGATTCCTGGCTGCTGGGAGTGAACTCTTGGAAATAGCATAGTAGGGACTTTGCGAGTGAGCCTCATTTGGTTAAGTTACTGCTGTGGTGAGATGTGCTGCATCTTTATATTCTACCGAGGAGGAGATGGTAAATCAGAGTAATTGCTTCATCCCAAGGCACTTTTATATTGTAAAGGAAAAGGGTCCTGTTAGGAAACTTAAATTAACTTCTGCTGTTTCTGCTGTATGGAGAGCTTCCTTGAAAGCTGGTTGTCATACAGCCTGGTGGTTTATTTCTCATAGAACAATTCCATTAGAGCCGTAGGACACTGAGACTTAGGATCCCTCAGGGAAAAAACATTTAACCCTCAAAAATGCAAAGCTGTCATTCATCTGTCATCTCTCTCTCAAAACTCACGGGGGGTTATTTACAAGTGAGGATTGAAACAGTCATTATTTCCAGAGCGAGAAAAAAACAAGTGACTAGTAAAATTAGTAGCAACCACTTGTCTATGCTAGTTCTGTTATAAATGCACGTATGGTATTCTATAATAGTTAAGGAATTCCATCCTTCATAATGGTAAAATGGAGGAATTGATTCAGATTACAGTTCCTGAAATCTGTTGGAAAAAGTTTAAGGATTGGATGTTAGTTCGCTTCTAGTAGTGTCTTTTCATAGTGGGTATATCCTAGTTTTATTTTATAGGTTAGAAGAATTCTTCAAATGTATGTGGATCAACCAAGGAGGCCTAGCAGGTATTAAAAGAATGAACTGAAATAGTGATGACCTTAAAATTAACTCCTCTCTTCCTGGACCTTACTCACACAGGATGGGGGCACCATTTGTCAGTGCTTGTTGGGGTGGCTGTTCCCAGGGGCAAAAGTACATCAGAGTCTGAGAATTCCACGGCTGGTGCCAGTCTACCGGGCTTCAAATTGAAGAGATGTCACATGCTGCCCGTGGGACTTGAACAAGTGTGTTAGTCCCAGAGCTTCTTGTTTCTGCACTTCGAAGTGGAGATAATGTCACATAGGCATTTTCAAAATTAGTAAGCAAAATAAGTAATGTAAAGTTTATGTACAATAGCTGTTGTTATTAACAAAATTTAATATGGACTGTGGAGGGGGGTCTGGAATGACGGAGATCATCCAAAATTTTATTTGGGGGCATTTGTGTGCTACATTTTAGTCTCTTTAGATCATAGTTTCCTAACAGTTATGGTACAGAAGTAATTGTGGCATGCATGTAATGGCCTCAAGCTCATTTCTATTCTAGAAGAGTAGATAGACAGAAATCTATTAGTGTTCTTACAGGATGTCTTCAAGATTGGATTAAGATGGACATAACCTTTGTGGCCAGACAAACAAGTAAAAGGTCAGACTGATCTTTAAGAAGAATCCATGGCAGAAAGAATCCGCACGCTGGGGGCACCTTTACAAAGCCTATGGCAAACCAGTGGTGCTATGGTCTTGGGGCAAACAGAGCAAGTGGCACAGGTCTGAAATTATTTCACTGAAAAGAATACCCCCGTGATTTTTAAGTGGGTTGTGCCATGTTTCACAGTTTTTTTAAAAGTGATTTGTGCCCCTTTTCACAATTTAAGAATCTATTCTATACACTGTTGATGGTTGGTTTTGGGTTTTTTTTTTGGCCAGTCCTGGGGCTTGGACTCAGGGCCTGAGCACTGTCCCTGGCTTCTTTTTGCTCAAAGCTAGCACTCTGCCACTTGGGCCACAGCGCCACTTCTGGCCATTTTCTGTATATGTGGTGCTGGGGAATCGAACCCAGGGCCTCATGTATATGAGGCAGGCACTCTTGCCACTAGGCCATATCCCCAGCCCAAGGTTTTTTTTTTTTTTAAATCTTCAGCAGGCTTTTAACCACTGCCATCACCAACCACCCATACCACCATTATCGTTAGAACTACTGTCACCCTCACCATTTCTATCCACACTGCCAGCATCTTGCCACCATCAACACTTCCACCACCCTCACCACCATTATTACCATCAGCACCACACCACCACTATCGTCACTATCACCATCAACCTCACCACGGCTATCGTATCATTGTGACCACTACTACTGTTACCACCACAACTACTGTACGCTGCACCACCACTCTTATCATCATCACCGTTAACACCACACCAGACTTCCCACTACTACCATCATCAGCCCCCATCACCTCATTACCCTTATCAGCATCAACACTAATACCACCCTTACTGCTAACACCACCACCATCACCAACTCTATACAACCCTTACCATCACTATTACTGTCTGCAGTATACCACCACACGTCAACATTACACCAACCTTACTAACACTACCACCTCACCACCCTTATCAGTGTCAATACTACTCCTACCACCTCCACTACCTCCACCACTACTGCCATCCATACCTCCACTATCATTATGATCACTACTACCCTCAGCACAATTATAACCATGAACACTACACCATCTTTTTCTCCATCGTTCTTACCACCAACACTGTACCACCACTATCATTATCAACACCAATCTCAGCACTATTACTAACCTTAAAACCACTACCCCATCAGTACTAGCCTAGCTTGCCATCACTATCCCCACCTACCAGCTCTCACCTTCATCATTGCTGTTAACAGCTACACTACCACCACCATACCATTATCACGATTCTCACCACCCTCATGCACCACCACCAGCAGCTCGAGCCACCAGCATAGCCACTCCTTTCCCTACCCTCCTCCTCTGCCACCGTCCTATCCACAGCAACTCAGGGCCACGAAGGATTGCTGCTAGGATTCAGGCCTCTTCACTGGGTTCTAACACCAGTCTCATCTTATTTTCCGAGTTGTTTCCATCGCCTGCGCAATCCCAACTATCTTCTTGCCTTTTAGCCATCAACTCTGTCTGTGGACTGAAGAGGGCATTTACAAGTACGCTTCTATGTTGTTTTGCTCTAAGAAAGGATTAGTGAGCTTTTCTGTCATTTCTTCATAGATAACAAGAGATATTAATTAGTTTGACTCATTAAATTAAAACAATTGTTATAATTTTGGAGTGTTTGATTGATTGTCTAATTGGACACAGTTGCTGATGTTGCTGCCCTGGGAAGCAGGAGTGTTCTCCCCACATGGTGTTTTTCTCCTTCCTGATTGCCCTCATAGTGCCATTCTATGCCGGAGGGACTCCAAGTGTCTGAATAAATGGTAGTTTCTGTGGCCAGGCTGCTCAGGGCCCTTCCTGATGTGAAGTAAAGAAAGGGAATATATTCACTTCCAATCTGTTTTCAAGAAGGGATTGGATGAATCTACCTAGGGGAAAGTAGCAATGACAGGCTATTTTGGGCAAACTGAGGACATAGACACTCTGAGCATAGAATTGCAACATGTTAAAGAAGCCTAGTCATTAGGAGAGAGCAGAGTTCATTCCCTCTGCGTTCTCTCAAAGGCCATTTAATAGTAGGCTGCGTATCTTACACCTTTCAACCTTCCTGCCTTCTTTTTTCTTAAAAACCTGTTTAAAGATGATCTGTCAGAAACCACCCTGTTTCCTTATGTTCTTTTCTGCCAGAACCCTGAAACCGTGGTGTTTACATTGTTTGTTTATGAGTGGACCTCCTTTCTCCTTCTCCTTCTTCTTCTCCTACCTCTAGACTCTTAGCTTCTCAGTAGCATGACAGGTTGGTCAATGCCCTGATTATTTCCCCAACATCTGACACACACATTCAGGAGGTGCTTTTGGACTAAGCTGAATTGTATTTTATTCCATGTTTTCAAAACATGGAAATGGTGATAGCTTGCTTTCTGCAAAAGATAGGAGGAATGTTTATTTTCATCTTAAAGTCACCATATTGCTTAAACCCTGCAGTAGATTGGAGATGGTTAGAATGCACTCCTCAAAGATTGATATGCTGTGTGCTTGCTCTCAAGTGCTGTGATGTAGAGGAGGCAGAACTTTTAAATAAAAGTCAGGCCTAATAGAAGGTGATTATGTGATTGGAGGCACTGCCATAGGAAGGAGTTATTATAGTTCATGGAACTTCAGTTGATTTCCAGGGTGTGAGTTCTGCCAAATACAGTGATTCTGGCTCATGAATCTCTCTGACTCCCTGTCTCACCATGTGACTGTTCCTTCCCTTCTGCATGTCTCTTCACGTAGTAATGGGGCCAGAAAGTGGTTTCCCAGGGGCCAAACAGGTATAACCACCAGATTTTGAACGTCTAGGCTCCAAAACTATTGGGTAAAAAAGCTTCATCTTTATAAATTATTGAGCCTCAAGCGTTTTGTTACAGCAATAGAAAGCAGACTAAAGCAGATCCCCAGCTCTGGAGATATATCAGAAAGGAGAAATGTCTCTTTTTATTAAAATCCGTGTCTGCTTCCAGTCAAGAAGTACAATTGGCTAAAAGTCTCTTTCATAGGAAATACTGTTTAAAAGTTTCTTTCATAGGAAATACCGTTTGTTTGGGGCAAGCACTCATAGACCATGGGCAGCACTTGGATGAGCACAGGAGGGAGGGAGAAATGGCAAAAGGCGGTTTTCTGGCCAGCTGGGTCTGCTGGGTTCTGCTGGGCCTCAGATGGAAGGATAGGTTGTGCTACCTCCAGCGTCTTTTCTGCAGGAGGAGAGCCTGGAGAGAGACTGGAACAGGTCGATGAATGGGCCGCATTTGCTGAAAATGGAGATACCATCAGCACTAGCAGCTTACTGTAGAATATATAATTTCTCTACTTGCTGATTTGTCCTCTGCACCACAGTTCTAGGTTTACATGGCTATGCTTTATGTGTGTGTTGTGGAAAGAGAGTTTCCTTTTGTTGTTCAGGGCTGTAAAAAGTTACAACAGCTGGCACTTTTATTCATAATTCATTTCATTATTCTTAGTGGGAAATAACTGTTCTTTGTTTCATTTGACCTGTTCTGCCTCTGTGGGCTCATGCTCACTATTTATTGCTCCTGAACTTGTAGACATCAGAGTTTAGGAAGTGTAGCCACCTCCTCATGGCTTCTGGGAAAGTCCTGTTCTCTGGGTAGAGATGAGTAAAAAGCACCCAGAACATTAATTACTGTTCCTTCTACATAATGTCTTGTTTGGGGCATGGTTTTTGTGGTCAGATTCTTATCCAAAGGTTTTGTGTGTGTGAGTGTGTTAGTGATTCTTGCTTGGCATTTTCCCACTCAGGCCTAGTGCTCTACCATTTTAGCCACACCTCTGCTTTCAGCTGCTTGCTAGTTAATTGATGATAAGAAGCCCACATGGGATTCAAACTAGGACCCTCAGCTCTCAGCCTCCAGAGTAGGTAGTATAAGCCACTAATGCTTTGGCAGTTCCTTGATTTTTTTTTTAAAAAGAGTTAACCTAATAATAGTATTCAACATCTATCCTTCTCCAGTGGACATGTACTTAGGAGATATATAGATAAAATGTTTTGAGCTCAGTGGGAGGAAGAAGCAGATATTATTATTTAGTTCCATGGTATTTAGTTTTATCATATGGCAATATGATTAAGGATGGTTTAATTTTGGAAATGATGATAATTTCATATTTAGACATTCCTTCCTGCTCAACTACCACAATTAGCTTTTGCTTAACTCCTATAAGAAACTCCAATTTATAGATGAAAAGCAACTACGTAGAAAAGGATAAGAAATATTTTGGTGTAATTTTTACTTGCTTTTTTTAACTCTAAAAATAAACATGTCTCTTAAAAGGAGTTGATTTAGAAGACTTGCTTTCTGGAAATGTTATTTATCTGCAACAAATAATGCTATAGCAGTTGGCTATGTCTACTTCCGTGCAAAATAAATAAATACATTTGGTGATATACATTTGAGGAATGTGATACTTACAATTTTTACAGAAATAAGGACGGTCTTTACAGATGACAGAGAACGTACCATCTGCTAGTAACAGAGAAACACAGCTTATAATACCTGGCACTTAGTGGATATTCACTTGTATATTTGCCTTCCAGGGATTAGAATTCTCTAAACGTACACTAGCCATCCTCAGGAAAACGGAGCCAATTTCCAGTAAATCAGGAAAAAGGGTCTTTGCTTTGCTCAAAGGACAGAGGAGAGAAGAAACGAAATATGCTTTATGTGCTTGTGAGCTCCTATACAGTTGGCACTTGTCCTTAGTAGGGTGGTGGGCTCGCTGTCCACCAGCCACTTTCTTCATGAATCAAAATAGTGTTGGGGAATGATAAAAGTACCGGCACTCAGGGAGAGGAGGAGGGGAGTGGAAGGTCCTATCTTTCTCTTACAATGATATTGGCTTCAGGCACGTGGTATCTTAGCTCCACGGGGGCGAAAGTGACATGTAGGGGTTGTGGTTTTTAAGGACAAGGAATGGGTGGGCTACCTTTGAGAAGAGCTCAGTGTTCATTGGAGGCTGCAGAGCTGCCTCTGAAGAAAGGAGAGAGACAGCAAGAAGCAGGGAAGAAGGCAGAGCCTTTCCTCTTGCGTTTCCTGTACTCTCTTTTGAAGGAGTGGGAGCAATTATCTCTGGGGTCATCTGGCTTCTTCTGGTATGGAGGAATGACAAAAGCTTCCTGGTGTACTGCAAAAAGCTGGCAAGTACACTTCTGTTAGTAGATTCCACAAATGTGGTCCCAAGGGTCCTTTGTACTAATCGATAGTAGAAGCCAGTCATGGGCTGGTTACGCAGGCAGAGCTTCACTGGAGAACTTTATCTATTTGCGAATTGCAACTTGGAGAATTTTAAGACACCTTTAAGCTCAGAGAGGTCAGAAATGAAGCAGTTTAGTAAAGAGGAACAGCTTCCCCCTAACTCTAGCATTTCCACATTATGACATGATCCCTATTCCTCCAGATTGTGAGAGTGTATTCAGATCTTACCTGCTAAATCATAGCTGGTATTTATCCTATTGCCTCTTTTACATTTAAATCTCATTGAAAAATAATTCATAAATTTACTTTCGTTGCTGTATTCTGTCCCTGTCCCCGCTTCTTTTGTTGCTTCTCCTCTCTGGATCCTAGAATGCTGGCAAACATGTTAACATACATTAAGATACCAAATGGAGGCGGGTAAGGATTCAAGTGTTTTCTCTGCTTGTGCTGTCTGTATTTCTACAGGGGTGAAGACAT
The DNA here is from genome assembly GCF_023159225.1 of Perognathus longimembris pacificus. Taxonomy (NCBI): domain Eukaryota; kingdom Metazoa; phylum Chordata; class Mammalia; order Rodentia; family Heteromyidae; genus Perognathus; species Perognathus longimembris. The sequence continues at coordinate 4,296,790 of NC_063168.1, read as the reverse complement.
CTTAAGCCAGAGGAATGACTCCCTAGTTGTGGAATTTCAGTCATCAGCCAGCAGATGCAGGAGGTATTATACAGATGGCATGGGGGGCCTCCTCAGAAGCCCGACAATCATCTGCTGCTCCATAAGACCATTCATGCATCCCATCAGTCTAGTGTGCTTGGTGGCTTCACTCAGCCAAGGACGGCCTGCATGTGTGTGGATATCTGTGTATGATGGTGGTTGTTCATGCTGGAGAGGAAGAACATTCTTGTGCACACAGTGCCAGCTTATGATTCTTATTTTGATTGCAGATGCTGATGTTGGTCTAAAAGTGAGATGTTCATAATGTTTGTTTGTTTTGGGCCAGTCCTGGGCCTTGGACTCAGGGCCTGAGCATTGTCCCTGGCCTCTTCCCGCTCAAGGCTAGCACTCTGCCACCTGAGCCACAGCGCCCCTTCTGGCCGTTTTCCATATATGTGGTGCTGGGGAATCGAACCGAGAGCTTCATGTGTAGGAGGCAAGCGCTCTTGCCACTAGGCCATATTCCCAGCCCGAGATGTTCATAATGAAACCATCATTTTCCTATTGGTGAAAACCTTTTTACTTGTCCACAGCACGAGTCATTTGTCCTTAGAGTTGCCTCCATTTGAAATCCATGGATGTTCACGAGAGCAATAAATTCACAGGATCCACCAGAAGGGCAGGAGAGCCATGTCCTCTGCTTTGAATTGAAACTGGTTCTGTAGATGAGAGTGTCATTTCCATCTGCCCCATATCCGTGCTCTTCACTGTCACCACAGAAGTGACTGAAAGTGACTGTGACTTGAGCTGTGAGCCTCTCAGTTTACAGAACATTCCAGAGGCTGCAGCTTCCTTTCGATGAAGGATGCTGGTTGGATTCCCTAACCTAATCATGTTGGGTAATGTACTAAGAATGAATTAAAATGCTAATAGACTCCTTGTTCTGGATATTTTAACATTCCCTAATTTTAAATTTAAATGAAATGCCTTAGGGCCTGGGACAGCTTTGCCAGAAGCCTGCTTGGTGTCACCAGGTAGACAGCAGATTTGAAATACGTTCTGGCCGCACAGGCAGAGCTAGGATAAGCAGTATTTATTTTATGACTGTATTTTTGTGTTCCCCACGGCTATATGACACAAATACTATCTCTTTTTTACTATAGATAGCTAGTTGGCTTTAAAAATATCATTATTTTCATAAAATTCCTTTGAACCCACAATTTCTTTTATTATTAACTATATTTTAATAGTAGTTGCATTGACTTTGAAGCCCCTAAAATGGTTCCAAAGATCTTTTATAAATGGCTTTCATGTTTAGACTTTATAGCCATGCTGTAAGACATCCCATCTTTATAGTGAAGACACTAAGGCTGTGGAGGTTGAGTTTTCTGTCATCTGGTCTCTGGTTAAAGGAGTAGGGAAGCATCCTTGACTCTTGGCTCAGTTATCTGCCCATTAGTCCAAGTAGGACCTCTAAGCAAAATGGTGGCAAGGTCATTGATATTAAATGCTTCTGCCCAGAAATGAGAGTAGTGCTGGTTTTGAAGGACATCTGATGAAATTTCTTTATCCAGTGAGCCAAACATGAAACAGTCCAAAAAGTGTTGCCTTCTGCTAGTAAGCAGATCACTTCCTTCCCTCACAAGTTGAATTCGCCCTGTATTTTCTCTGTATTAGGGGGAAGGCAGACTTTCTTTCTCCCTTAGTTCTTCTAGTTGGCTGGTGTCTGACCACCTTATAATTGTATTTTGGAAGAATAGATATTAATTTTCTTCGACCGAAAGGCTGAGTTCCTTGATGACATGACATAATTCAATTTCCATTCTTTCCCTTTTGTCACCTGCTCCCCTTCCTCCTGGCACATTTTTCATAGTTAGGAGGAGTGAGTGAGTCAAATATATCAGAAGGAGGAATTGATTCAGGAATCGTTTGATGACTTGACAGATTAACAGAGATCAGAATAAGGCTCAAAACTGCCAAAAAAAAAAACCCCCACCAAAACCCACTGCAGCATGGAGTTTCAGCAGCTCTTTAGGGAGCTAGTTAATGAAAGAATCACTACAGAAACACAGCCGTACTCACCGCCCCCCCCCCAATCCCACATAGGAACATTCCCGTATACTACTCAAGAGACTATGTCATAGAAGAAATATGCTCATAATTCCTATTTACACACGCTGTAATTACCATTGGCCTTGGGATCACTCAGGCTTTTCCAGTCAGAGGTGCTTAGGTAGTTCTTCTTTCACATATCAGAGGAGTTTCATTTTGGTTAGAACTTGTCCTAAGGATTCCCTCCTGAAGGCTATATTTATCAGACCCCAAGCTCATGTGGTATGATTAGGCTGGCTTTAATCTTTTCCATGTTCTGTTCTCATTGCCATTTGTTCATGAACCAGAGGTCTGCACTCATATACAGGATGCCTTCCTTGGCCATTACTCTTTAATTTTTTGGCTTGCTCTCTTTTCTTTTTCCTGATACAGTGTCTATGAACCAGATAGGAATGCATTACGGAGGAAAGAACGAGAGAGAAGAAACCAAGAAACACAACAGGATGGTGGCACCTTTAATTCTAGTTACTCTCTCTTCAGTGAGCCCTACAAGGTAGAGTGTGTGCAGTTGTTCATCTTTGCCCCTACCATGAAGTCTCTGTGGATGGCTGTCTTGACTGAAGGGGTTGACCAGGTCAAACTCCAGTTAGTTCTCTCTGCCTGTGCAAACCAGGGAAAAGACAGCTCTGCTACAGTTCCCAGTTCACACAGCTTTATTGCCTCCTTCAATAACATGTGAATTTATTTAATACTGAGAACCACTTGCTGTGGGCAATAATATGGAATTTACTTGCTGTGATTTTTGTTGATAATATACACTATGCCTTTGCATTGGTATTTCAAAGTCAATGCCATTTGTTATGTTTTCTAAGATCTTAGGAAACAAACACTATTCCAAAAAGAGGGTTGGTTACATATTTGACATTTGCAAGGATAAGGACTAATGAAAAAGAAATATTCAAATTATTTCTCATTTTTACCAAAGGTCAAATATATAACCTCTCTTCTAAAATGACACATGGAGGTATGAATAGTTCATATTGGTAGATTCTTGCCAATTTAGCTCCATATATCTTTGAAGTCATGCACTCCTGATTTTCTTGCCTATTTAGAAATCAGAGGCAGACCAATTCTGAGCCAAATCTGAATTTGCAAACTAAGTTCCCGGTGGGACTATGAAAAACAAAAGACAACCCAATCTTGGAAAGACGTACTACAGACCATCTTATAAAGCTGAAGTAGTTAATATTTGGATTTCTGGGTAATCTAGAAACTATAGTACAACACAAAGAACGGCTTCTATGGTCCCTAAGGCTGTTCCTTACAGGTTTCTAGGTCTGGGTCCATGCTGAGTGCTGGCATGAGAGGCTATAGGATTTTGATTTCATCTCTCAGCTCTCCTTTGAACGTGTCAGCCTGGGTTCTGTGATCTGTCAGGGCACCTGTCCATTACTTTCTCTGTTTCTATCGTCTCTAACAATAGCATGGATGTGGTGTTTTGTTTTTTTTTTCTTTAGACTAACAAGGGGGATGAACTCTCCAACCGGATCCAGAATACTTTAGGCAATTATGACGAAATGAAAGACTTTTTAACGGATAGATCCAATCAGAGCCATCTTGTTGGTGTCCCCAAACCGGGGGTTACTCAGACTCCTGCCAACAAGATTGATGAGCATTTTGTGGCAGATTCAAGAGCTCAAAGCCAGCCCCCATCTGTGTGTAATACCACATCTTCCACACCAGCAGCTGTCCCTGTGCAACAAAGTAAGAGAGGCAACATGGGCTGGCAGAAGGCTGGGCACCCATCATCTGATGGCCAACAGAGAGCAGGTATGCAGGGCACAGGTTGCTTGCTTTGAGCAGCTGTCCTACCTTTGAGAAAAATGATGACAGACCTAATCATTGTGTGTTAAGTCCCTCGCTCTTCTTTTTCTCTTCTTCCCATGCAGCACCACAGGGCTCTCTTAGAACCTTGCTTGGAGATGGTGTTGGCAGACAGCAACCGCGGGCCAAACAAGTGTGTAATGTGGAGATGGGGCTTCAGACCCAGGAAAGGCCATCTGCAATGGCAGCTAAGCACAACAGCAGTGGACACTGCGTTCAGAACTTTCCTCCGTCATTGGCTTCCAAACCTAGTCTGGTCCAGCAGAAGCCAACTGCATATGTACGACCGATGGATGGCCAAGACCAGGCTCCTGATGAGTCCCCTAAGCTGAAGTCCTCTACAGAACCTGCCGTACACTGTGCATCCTACAGGGGGGGCCCAGCCACCAAGCCAGAGTCGGCCAGAACGAAGACCAAGCTTTCCAAGTTCAGCATCCCCAAGCAGGGGGAGGTAAGTCTTTTCTCACTGTCATTTTTGTGCAGCTAAGAAATCATCCAGCTGTTCATCGTCGAAAGCCGTGTTTTCCACGTGTCTTTGTTTCAGTGATGTGACTGACTTTGTGTGGTAAAACTTCATGTGTAAAACATGTGGTAAACATCCTCAAATGGGAAGATGGACATAAGTTAGGTTTTTTTAATCTCAAGTTTATTGTAATTGGAATGTGTACACATGTGTACATCTGTGTAGGCATGTGTGGGCACATTAGGGAACATATGCCTCCTTCACAGTAGTTCAAGGATTTTTTTTTTTGTAAATAGGGCAGTGATATCTGATATTGTATACCAGAAATAAAAGCACTTTGAAGTCTGTAATTTAGCACTCCAAGGGGGTAACTTTTTTACATAGAGGAGTTCTACATGAAACTTTTTAATGACTTTTGAAAATTTCAAGATAAATTTTGTAAAGGGTATCTCATCATACCCCCTCCTCCATGAATTGAACAGTTGGTTTACAGAATATATTTTGTAAGTGTGGCTGTTGCATTGGTTTTTTTTTTTTTTTATCCTTTGTCTCTCCATTTTGATATTCCTCTTGCCTTCCCTATTATCCAATACACGTATATACAATACGCAGGGTACCAAATCAGTTACAGTGACATCAGGGGTAAAACCATGGGGAAGAAAGACAAAATAAAAAGGCATAATTTCACATGGTATGTTAAAAATAACAACAACAGGGGCTGGGGATATGGCCTAGTGGCAAGAGTGCCTGCCTCGGATACACGAGGCCCTAGGTTCGATTCCCCAGCACCACATATACGGAAAACGGCCAGAAGCGGCGCTGTGGCTCAAGTGGCAGAGTGCTAGCCTTGAGCGGGAAGAAGCCAGGGACAGTGCTCAGGCCCTGAGTCCAAGGCCCAGGACTGGCACACACAAAAAAAAAATAACAACAACAATGATAAGCCACTTGTTTTCATAACTTGGAGTTCATTTCCCTTAGCATCATCTTATGTGTTCATATGTACATAGTTATTAAACTGAGAATACCTTTTTACCAGTATTTGGACATCACAGAAAGAGAGATATACCAGAGATAAAGAGGCACAGTGACAGAAATTAGAGTTCTACACAGTGAGGATTCCATTTTTGTACATGCAGTGGCATTAAACCATCCAACCTGTTGCTCTCCTCACATTCTGTCCTGACTGTGACAAAGAGACCAATTGCACATACACAGTAGAGGGAACTGAGACAAGAAGAGTGGTTTAGAGAATGAAATTAGAGGGCACATGCAATTCTTATTTTAGCAAAAATCCTTGCATATTAGGAAAAATACTGTAATTAGAATGTTGAAATACTTGTTAGTGTAATATGCCCAGTATTGTAGAAATGAAAGTGTGGTTTACACTTAGGCCCAAAATACTATCACTAAGTCAGTTTTACTTCTCCTCCCCCCCCCCCCCAAAAAAAAACCTCGAAGTTTTTTTTGGTTATTGTTATTTTCCATTGTTGTCTTACTGTATTCTAAGAGAAGCTTAACAGTATTTTTTTGTAGGCATATAATTCAATATTTTATACCAATCCCTATAAAATCTATAGTCATAACATAGAAGCTGGAGAATTTTAGGAATACATTTTGCTTTGAAAAGGTGCTTTTATTTTGGGGAAGTGGTAAAATAATTTAGTGTGGCAGACATTTTCAGAAACAGGGATGTGTGTTACACACACATATACACACATTACCAGTATGAAAATATCTTCCCAGTGAAGTAGGGGAAATTTACAGAAAAAAAAAATGAGTTGGAAGGAACTTGTGTTATGTGCTACATTTTCTAGGATATAGGTTGAAGAACAAGACTCAGGGTATTGCGTTAGGCAACACTGACAAACACAAGGGGGAAGGGCATGCAGAAGGGGCTGTTTGGCATTGGGTAGCACATTTCTTCCAATCAGATAAACGACTAGATGCACTGTGATGTGAGACCTTAAACAACAACTAATCGGCGATTTCTGCCTTTAGGATATCTATCTACAGGAATGGAATAAATTAGATACTACCGCCTAGCTTTTAATTTGCAATGTCTCTCAACTAACTTTAAAATTGGCCTACTAGCCCTAGGAAAAATTCTTTCACTTTTATTGTTCTTGTAGTAGAAAAAAAAAAGTATGTTATTTTTAAAAATGGCAAACTTGGAATCTCTTTTGCCTGATTTTGCATTTCATAAACCTCTCATTTTATCCCTTGCAACATCTGCACTCTGTTTGCTTCTGTGGCAAATTATTTGTTATAATTCTTCAGTCCTCAGTAATAGGTAATTAGTGTAGAAAAATCCAGTGCGATTTGATGTGGAAGTTAAAGGCCCCATGAGAATTCCTTAACTGATACACCTGCCTCTTGGCTGGTTTTTTTCCCAGCTCAGTTTTATGTTTAATGAAAAACATATTTTCGTTGTTATAGCTGAGTCTCTTGTTCTTGACGCTACCCCTCATTAAGTGAGCCTACCCTGGAGTGCCACTTAGAAAGATGTCTGCTGTTAGGCAAGAGACAAGGGACTTAACGAATGGCTGAAACATGCGTTCTAGAACATTCTAGGACAGGGCACAGTATATTTTGTTCCAACTGAAGTGAAATTATATTTTTTTTCTCTCTTCCTTTCTCCCCTCATCCCTCTCTGCACACACTTGACTTTATTTATTTATTTATTTATTTGCCAGTCCTGGGCCTTGGACTCAGGGCCTGAGCACTGTCCCTGGCTTCTTTTTGCTCAAGGCTAGCACTCTGCCATTTGAGCCACAGCGCCCCTTCTGGCCGTTTTCTATATACGTGGTGCTGGGGAATCGAACCTAGGCCTTCATGTATGGGAGGCAAGCTCTCTTGCCACTAGGCCATATACCCAGCCCCCACACACTTGACTTTTAACTTCATGTTCCATCTCTAGACCTTGTAGACTGCTAACCTGGAGGGTTAGATACAGGTTTTATGGGACTTGCAGTTTTTAATAAAACATTGCACGTCATTAGGTTGCTGCTGGAGCATTGAGGCCCCTGAAACTTAATATGGTTAGCTTCCAGATCTGTCTTTGGCTCACAGGACAAGGAATTATTAGCAGAATAATAGGTTTGGGTTTTGAAAGCTGTGTCATATAAGTCTTAAAAGTTTTAGAATTAAAAAAAATACATGGTTATCTACCAGGAAACAGAAGTGAGGACAAAAGAAAAGGAACCTCTGATTCTTGTAGGCTGTGTGATTAGCTTGTTTAGCACTAACTTGTAGTGGTAGTATTCCAAAATTTCTGTATTTTAATTGCTTTCTGTTAATACAATAAATAGCATGTATTTTAATTTTCTATATAGAAAAGGATTCTGATGTCTGGGAATGGTGCACATTTGAAATGCAGGGCAAAGAAAACCTTGCCACCCAGAGTTTAGTTGATCAGGAAAGAGATTCCTAAATGTGAATATCAGGTTATGTTAGAAATTTTATTAGCATTTGATAATTCATCTATAAGAGCAAAGTAACCATTTTTGGTTGATCAAAAATTTATTTGTTAAAACATGTAATTAAATTATTTCAGATATACTGATTCGAGCATCTTCATGAACAGCATTTTAAAAAATCACCATGTAAGCCATGAGTATAAGAAGAAAGATGGAGAACTATGATTCCACAAAATAGCTTCCGAGAAAAGCAATTAACTGATTTTTCCATAAGTTCACAGAAGATAAATGATGTAGGCTTCCTATTTCTTGTCACTCTTGGTTACCTTTGTATGAAAATGGATTTCTTCCAAATTAAAGTGGGCACCAGCCTGTCGGGCAGAAAAGGCATCTGCAAAGCAGTTGTGTGCATTACATATTCATGCCAGCCGGAATTTCTTAATTACATTTGAGATGTATAATGTTTTCAAATCCAAGTGAGCTCTTAGGACGCTTCTTAAGGAAGAACGAATGTGTGGAGTCTGTAGACCTGGCTTCCCTACCTGTAATGGTCTCATTCTTCTCATTACTCACTCTCCATACCCCTTTTCAGAAGGGGGCTCAGGTCTGTCCTGGGGGGCAGTGTGGCGTAGCATCTATCTGCACAGACAGCTCCGCTCTGGGCTCCTTCCTGTTCACGCTGTGCTGCCTCTACCCTCTTAAGTGGGGACCTGGGGTCCTTGCCCTTGCAAGGGTGGACTCCTCCCTGTTGATCTCACCTGGTGGATGAAGGCATTTGCTCTCTGCATTTTAGTAGGTTATCCTGAAGGTCATCATGGAGACTGGCACCTGGAAAGGTTTCCATAATTTTTTTCTTTTAGCCCTTTTATGTTCAGCCTGTGGCTCCTACAAGGTAGGGCACTTAATAACATACAATGATTTAGGTTTCTATAACTCTTGATTGGAAAATCTGAAGAAAATCATGTCCCCATGCGAAGGTTCTGGTGTCCTTTTCTGTTCCTTTCTTTCCTGGGGCTCCTTCAGATTTATGTTATAAAAGCCAAGCTTTGTAGCCTTAAGGTGGGGACTACTTCTGATGGTGGAGGCATGCCCGGAGGACAAGACTCACGGAGCGGCTGTTAGCCAGCCCGCTCTGCTTCCCTGTCTCTTTCCCCAGTTCTTGTAAAGCTTCCTCCCCAGGAAAGCATTTGGGTGGATTCCAAGACTGCTTTTTCTTAAACTACAACCTTATGTGTGTGCTGACTCCAAACCAGGGGCCCATCAGGAGCTTGAGGCCTGTGCATATAGCTTTACTGAAAACAAAAAGAACCTCTCCCTACTATACCTGGTAGATAAACATGTATTTTTTTTAATTCTAAGAGAAAAGACTCTTGTGGATTTCATCCATCCTTGCTCAGATCATGGGCAGCCATTCTGAAACATGGGGAAGAGGTAAGACATGTTGGAATGACCATAGCCCAGAAAAGAATGGGGTTTGAATTTTGGCGTTATACACTAATAGCCAAACCATTTAATGCCCCTCTGGTTCCCAGTTTCCTTAAGAAGTGGAGAAATTGATAGTATCGATTTGGCAGGGTTATTGGGGAGGGAGAGAAAATGAAGTTAAAGTATATGGCACACTTAACAGAGTAATAGTAAAATAAATACGAGTAAATATTGGCTATATCACTGCTTCAAAGTGGAAACAGTATAAACATGGATATGTGTGTGGGCATGTGAAATAGAAGGAAAGAAATGTTTTTTGTTGTAAACAATTGAAATCTTGAACAGGAAGATTATCCTGGATTAATGTAACAAAGCCCAAGTGACATGATTCTCCCTATGTGATGCTTAGCCCCTCCTGAGATTTTATTCCCAAGCCAAGGGTCACATTCGTGCTGTTTCTCTGGACTTTTTGCCTGAGCTATTTTTAGCTGCAGTGGAACATACCATGTGAGATCTGTTTCCAGTGAAATGAAATATAAAATCAACAAGATTTGGATTAGAGAAAAATGTTAAAATGCTCAGGCAGTAAGCCTCTAGAAATAACTCACTGAAACGGAACTATCTGAAGCCACTGTGTATTAAACAGCATGTTTAATTGGGCTGAGCAGTGAACTCACTTATCTCCACATGACTCACCTGCATTAGCAATGCCTTTATTGTACAAGAGAATAGAATCTCTCTGGTGCTAGTTGCGGATCCACTTCCATAGCTACACATGTAACAGGCAGCTAGCTAGTTGACCACTCCTGAGCACCCTGCGGTTGTTCTAATTTAACCAAAGGTTAGGATTCAGGAACAATATGCCTTTGGAAGCAAGATTGTTTAGGCCCCATATTTCTTCAGTGATTGGTCCAACTGTAGATGAAGAATGTGGCTTACGAAGCCTAACTTGAGTTTGTCTCTCACTCCCATTTGCTGGAGGTCTACACTGTGCCTCAACTGCCTTCTTTGTGACACAGAATCATGGTAAAGAAAATTGATAGCAACCTTATGAAATTATGTTAATAGTTACATGATGTCTAGAACCACTGGCTAGTGCATAGTAAGCACTCAATAAAAATTTATTTAAGTAACAATTAATACTGTGACTCTGTTGGCTTTCTGTTTACCTTCCAAATGCCTAACATCAGGTGTTTTGACCCAGAACTGGAAGTTAAGGTAAGTAAATGAATATCACTAGGATGTTAGTGACATAAGGCATCTATGGTTTTGTCCCCCCCCCCCCCCCAGATTTTGAAAACATCTCTAACTTGATGAATTAGGTGATTTATTCAGGGTATGAGTAAAAGACATCTCCTCTAGTCTGTCAGTGGCCTCTCCATAACTGCTCTAATTTCTTTCTTTCTTAAAATATGTATTGTTAAGGTGATGAACAGGGGGGTTAGTCTCTTCTAGTCTATCAGTGGCCTCCTCATAACTGCAGTGATTTCTTTAAAAAAATTGTTGTTAAGGTGATGAACTGGGGGGGGGGGTTACAGTTACATAAGTAAGGTAATGAGTACATTTTTTGTTGTTCTTGTTGTCAAACTGATATACAGAGCAGTTACAGTTTCATACTTTAGGCATTGGATACATTTCTTGTACTGTTTGTTACCTCCTCCCTCATTCCCCCTCCCCCCTCCCCCTTTCCCTTTCCCCCCATGAGTTGTTCAGTAGATTTACACTAAACAGTTTTGCAAGTATTGCTTTTGTAATCGTTTGTCTTTTTTACCCTGTGTCTCTCGATTTTGGTATTCCCTTTCAGTTTCCTAGTTCTAATACCTGTATACACCGTTTCCAATGTACTCAGATAAGATACAGAGATAGTGAAGGTATGACCACAGGAAGGGCATACATACAAGAGGATCATCAATAATAGAAGCTCTGGTTTCACATGGCATGTTGAAAGTAATTACAACAGTGATATAACAGTCATTTCCATAACATGGAATTCATTTCACTTAGCATCATCTTTTGTGTTCATAAGGGTATAGCTATTGGGCTCTTGTGATCCTCTGCTGTGACTAGCCTAAACCTGTGCTATTTATTCCCTATGAGGGAGACCATAGAGTCCATGTTTCTTTGGGTCTGGCTCACTTCACTTAGTATAATTTTTTCCAAGTCCTTCCATTTCCTTACGAATGGGGCAATGCCATTCTGATAGGGGCATAAAATTCCATTGTGTATATGTACCACATTTTCCTGATCCATTCTTCTACTGAGGGGCATCTGGGTTGGTTCCAGATTCTAGCTATGGCAAATTGTGCTATGATGAACATTGTTGTGCTGGTGGCTTTAGTGTGTTCTTGTTTGTGGTCTTTTGGGTAGATGCCCAAAGGTGGGGCTGCTGGGTCATAGGGGAGCTCTATGTTTAGCCTTCTGAGGAATCTCCATACGGCTTTCCAGAGTGGCTGAACCATTTTACATTCCCACCAACAATGAAGCAGGGTTCCCTTTTTTCCACATCCCCTCCAACATTTGTCATTGTTACTTTTCTTGATATAGGACATTCTTACTGGGGTGAGATGGAATCTCAGTGTTGTTTTGATTTGCATCTCTTTTATGGCCAGTGATGTAGAGCACTTTTTCATATATCTCTTGGCCATTCTCATTTCCTCATCAGAGAAGTCTCTTTTTAGGTCTTTAGCCCACTTTTTGAGGGGGCTACTGGTTTTGTGGTTTTGTTTTGGAGGAATGTAATTTTTTTAGTTCTGCATATATTTTAGGTATGAGGCCTTTGTCCGTTGTATGGCCAGTAAAGATCTTTTCCCAGTCTGTGGGCTTTCTGTTTATCTTGTGAGCTATGTCCTTTGCCCTACGGAAGCTATACAGTTTGATGCAGTCCCATTTGTCCATCCTTTCTTTGATTTGTCACATTTCTGGGTCTTTGTTAAGGAAGTTCTGTCCTGTGCCAAGGAGCCCAAGTGTTTCTCCTACTCCTTCCTTTAGTGTTTTCAGGGTATCTGTTTTAACTTCGAGGTCTTTGAGTCATTTGGGATTGATTTTGGTGTAGGGTGATATATAAGGATCTAGTTTTAGTTTGTTGCATGTGTTGAACCAGTTTTGCCAGCACCATTTGTTAAAGAGGCTGTCTTTCTTTCATCCTATTTTTTTAGCTCCTTTATCAAAGATTAAGTAGGCATAGTTCTGTGGGTTCATTTCTGGGTCTTCAATTCTGTTCCATTGGTCTTCAGGCCTGTTCCGGTGCCAATACCAAGCTGTTTTTATTACTGTAGCTTTATAATACAGCTTGAAGTTGGGTATTGTAATTCCTCCAGCACTGTTCTTTCTGCTTAGGATTGTTTTTGCTATTCTGGGTCTTTTATCGTTCCATATAAATTTCTGGATTGCTTCCTCTATTTCATTAAAAAATTGTGTTGGGATATTAATGGGTATTGCATTGAATTTGTAGATAGCCTTTGGCAATATTGCCACTTTGATTATATTAATCCTCCCAATCCAGGAGCACGGGAGGTTTTTCCATTTCCTTAGTTCTGCCTTAATTTCGTTTTTGACGTTTTTAAAGTTCTCATCATAGAGGTCTTTCACTTCTTTCGTTAAGGTTATTCCAAGGTATTTTATGTTTTTTGAGGCTATTGCAAAAGGAGTTGCTTTCCTGATTTCAGCCTCATCATTCAGGTCATTAGCATATAGAAATGCCATTGATTTTTTTTTTTTTTTTTGGCCAGTCCTGGGCCTTGGACTCAGGGCCTGAGCACTGTCCCTGGCTTCCTTTTGCTCAAGGCTAGCACTCTGCCACTTGAGCCACAGCGCCACTTCTGGCCGTTTTCTGTATATGTGGTGCTGGGGAATCGAACCCAGGGCCTCATGTATACGAGGCAAGCTCTCTTGCCACTAGGCCATATCCCCAGCCCAATGCCATTGATTTTTGAGGGTTTATTTTATATCCTGCAACTTTGCCAAAGTTTTGGATCAGCTCTAGTAGCTTTGGAGTAGAGTCAGTGGGGTTCTTTAGGTATGGGATCATGTCATCTGTGAAGAGAGAAAGTTTAACTTCATCTTTTCCTATTCGGATCACCTTTATATTTTCTTCTTGCCTAATTGCTCTGGCTAGGAATTCTAGTACTATGTTGAAGAGAAGGGGAGAGAGCAGACATCCCTGTCTTGCTCCTGATTTTAAAGGGAATGGCTTTAGTTTTTCACCATTTAGAATTATACTTGCTGTTGGTTTGTCATAGACTGCCTTTTAATATTCAGGAGTGTTCCCTGGAATCCCAGTTTTTCCAGGGCTTTTAGCATAAATGGGTGCTGGATTTTATCGAGTGCCTTTTCTGCATCCAGAGATATAACCATGTGGTTCTTTACCTTGCTTCAGTTGATGTGGTGGATTACATTAACTGACTTGCGTATATTGAACCAACCTTGCATCCCTGGGATGAATCCAGTTTGATCATGGTGTATGATTTTTTTGATGACCTGTTGAAGTCGATTGGCCAGAATTTTCTTGAGAATTTTTGCATCTATGTTCATCAGGGAAATCGATCTATAGTTCTCTTTCCATGATGAGTCCTTGCCTGGTTTTGGGATGGGGGTTATACTGGCTTCATAGAATGTGTCTGGTAGTGAACTTTCTCTTTAAATTTCATTGAAGAGTTTGAGAAATATTGGTGTGAGTTCTGTTTTGAAGGCCTTGTAGAAGTCTGCTGTGAATCCGTATGAACCTGAGCTTTTCTTGGGTGGGAGATCACTTATTGCCATTTCTATTTCAATGCTGGATATGGGTCTGTTCAGAAGGTTTAAATCTTCATGGTGGAGTTTGGGGATATAAATTTTTTCTAGGAAATCATTTCTTCTAGGTTCTCGAATTTGTTGGCATAAAGGTTTGCAGAGTAGTCCCTTATTGTGTTCTGAATTTTGGTTGTTTCTGTGGTGATGCTACCTGTTTCATCTCTGATCTTGTTTAAGGAGTACATTTCTTTTTAAACATTGTTACCCCCTCCCTCATTTGTTTCCACTCCCCACTCCAGTAATTTCTGCTAGTAGATCTTTTATGGGAGGAGAAGAGCTACACATGTTCAACATGGAGGATCCTATTTACTGATGGATGCAAAGGTGGCACAGGTAGAAGGAATCAGCTATATGCTGGTCTCGGAAACAGATGCCAAGCAAGCAGTGGCTTGACCAGGAGTAACCCTATGCATTATGCCTCTTCCTCCTCTTCCTCTTCTTCCTCCTCCTCCTCCTCCTCTTCCTCCTCCTCTTCTCTCTCCCACTCCCTTCCTTCCCCACCTTCCCTCCTCCTTTTGTGGTTTTCAAAAGTAGACTCCCTGCTGTGTGCAGGTTTTGCTGAAATGGCTGTTTCTAGTCACAAAGGAGCTGGAGTGAGAAGTGGGTATGAGGAGCACAGGGATGAAGGGGGAGATGGAGGAGGAGTAAGAACCAAGACTTTAGACTTTCTTCAACATGAGTTACATTTTAGAGGATTTGAAACAGCCTAGACCACAGAGTTCTAAGAGGCACAAAACTTGCTTCTAAGAATGTCCTTTTTCTTTCTGTGTCATTTCACACTTTTTCAGTACTGCCTTTCATGCTTCCTGTTTCAGTTATTCAAGGGATACGTTGATTTAGGAAAACACAACCTCGTATTTATTTATCCAGAGCTTTGTTTATTTGGTGCCTCATAATTTTCTCCTTCAGAGATATTGCTGGCTATTTTACCATTTAGCCTTTGGCATGCATGCCTTTGATACACAATAAATGGTGAACCCCTCATCTGTGAGACAGAAAGTAGACTACAGAAAACAGAAACATCTATACCTGGTGGTATTTGTCTGTGTTAAGTTCTGACAACAAATACTGTTAAGCCCCTTCCCCCCCCCCCGCCTCCCCCCCCCCCCAGTTCTTCGGGGCTTTAACCTCATGGAAATCATCAGTGGTTTCTCCAGCAACCAATGGGCGGTTGACTCCTCATTGTCTTATCCCTGTCATACCTTAAATCTTGTCTGTGCTCAAGCTCTGCAACCAAGGGGGGACCTACAACTTTGAGTGGTAGCCTTCCTCTCTCCGATGGCTCTGACCCTGAGGTGGACTTTCACGTCAGCATTTCTGCAGCCTATACCCGTTCATGTTAGTTGTGTCCTGGGATGTTGTCATTGCTGGCAGTGTCACTCTTGTCTACCTTATTTCCTAGAATTTATTTGGCTAATAGGTATAAGACAAGTTGTTTTTTCAGGTGGTCAAAATTCACCGTAGTTTACTTAATCAGGCCTTTATAATTTAAGTGAAGAAAAGATTAATACCCCATCTAAAAAGTATTATGGCATAGCTATTGGTAGGAATCCTTGTGAGACTGAAAATCTTGTCAGAAATCTATCCTTTCCTCTAGACCCAATTTAACTAACTCCTTCCGCTTTCTCAAGCAACGCCAGCCACTTGCAGGACGTCCTCTTTCCTCTAAATTCCTCTAGTGACAACATGCATTCCATTACCATATATTATTCTTTACTTTCTTAGGTCTGACTTACTTCTTTGATACACTGTAAGCTCCTGGAGGACACGTCCCTTCCCATTCATCTTTCTCCCATCATCTAATAGAGCTAATGCTGAGTTATTTCACCCCTGAGTTCTGCAACATTGAGTTTCTGTGCCAGAGAACTAGGGAGGCAAACCTACTTTCAGTGCTTGGAACACTGTTTGGTAGATCAATAACTGAAATAAAAAATAAAGGCCAGAACGAAATTCAAACATGGTCTGCAATGTGAAGAGGCTTTATCTTCATTGATTTACCTTACCTCTTGCTGTCTGTCTCCTGCGTGTGCCATTTTCTTTCAAACCTTTCAGCCTTTGTTTAGGCCTTGTGTGCCGTCCCTCCCAATTTTCTTACCAGATCCTTTCAGGCCCATTCCTCTTATTTAAAAGAGCAATAATGGCCAGAAATGTATTATTGTTAATATCTTGCCATGTTTACTTCCTTAATATTTTCTGTATTCTCATTTTTACTAGATTATATTATATTTTAATTTGAATAATAGATAAAAATGAGAATCAAAACTCAGTTCAACAATAAAATTCCCCCCGCTGTATAACTAATGTAAAGCCAATGAAAAAATGAAATAAAATCAACTCATATCCCATCATTCAGGAAAACAAAATCAACAGACAAGACATGGGTTTCATTCTGGAAAGCATTGTCTTTTCCTTTCTTCTCTCTCTTGTATTTCTTTGCTTCTTCAGTTGTAGAGACTGTCTTTTGAGTATTGCTGACACAATTCTTTCAACCAGTCCTTCCTCTTGCCTCTTGTGATTTCTTCTTTCTACATGAGTATCTACAGTCTTTCTTGTAATTTCTGTAGTATCACTAAGATCTACCTCGGTATAACTAACTTCTGAATCGGGGTGCGTTCTATCCACACACCTGTATGTTCTTTGTGTGGTACTCATATTTGAGCTTAGGGCTTTGCACTTGCTCTATCATTTGACTTGTCCCTCCAGCCCTTTTTTGCAGTGATTATTTTTTAGGTAATGTCTCACTTTACGTCCAAAATGGCCTGGGCTGTAATGTTCTTACCTGTGCTTTTCTGTGTTGTTGGGGATGAGAAATGTACACTACCACACTCAGCCATTGAGTGTTTTGTACACATATTAATTTTGTGTATTGTTTTTGGTTTTGTCTTTAAAGGCATGGCCCTTGGACCAGTCATTGTCTTTTTTTTTTCTTTATTAGTTCCTCTCTAATTGTTTTGATCTGTAATTTTTTCAGCCACATTTATTGTATTTTCTCATTTGTCAGTTTTCACTGTTTATCCTTTTTCCTACTGTCTCTGAGTTTTACAATTTTGTTCATCTTTAGCTTTTTATATTTTCATTTTACAAAAATAGCTCCATTATGTGATTATACAGTTTTATTTAAAAATTACTGCCCTACATGAGTCCATAAATCATTCTTTCCTAAGAATTTATAAGAGTTTAATTGTGGATCTCAACTTTGTTACTTTTAAGATTAATTTATTGCCATAAATTCAGGCTTCCTTTTCATGAAAAACTAGAAATCACATTTTGCCTCATTTGTACTATTACATTTTGATTCTTCTTTGAAAAGAGAACTTTCCAAAATAAAGTCTCCTTGGAAAATGAAGCAAGTTTATTACATGTTAATTAGGGCTTGAAGCTGCTTCTAGTGAGGGATTCCAAACAATAGCTTCAGAACGAAGAGTGTTAAAGTCTGAGGTGGTGCCATGGTTCTGTTCTGTGATGTCCCACCGTGGAAAGGGACCTGGAATCTTTCTGCTTTCTTATGGAGTCTACTGCCTGCATCAGGGTCACTTTTTCTCCTTTTTATTTTTTCTTTTTTGCCAGTCCTGGGCCTTGGACTCAGGACCTGAGCACTGTCCCTGGCTTCTTTTTGCTCAAGGCTAGCACTCTGCCACTTGAGCCACAGCGCCATTTCTGGCTGTTTTCTATATATGTGGTGCTGGGGAATCGAACCCAGGGCTTCATGGATACGAGGCATGCACTCTTGCCACTAGGCCATATTCCCAGCCCACTTTTTCTCCTTTTTAATGGGTATTCAGTAACTGTACGTGTTTATGGGGCACAGTATGACAATTCCATACATATGTTATAAAATAATGGAAGCAGGACATTTACCATATTTATCCCTCCCTACATTAATCATTTTTGTGGCAAAAATATTAAAAATCTTTTAACTGTTTTGAAATATTTAATTAATTATAGCTACCCTATACTGTGCAGTAGAACCCCAGAACCCCAGAATTTAGCCTTTCTTTAATCATTGTCTGTTTGGGGGTTATTTTAAAAAAATAATTTATTTCTTTATGGTCAAAGTTATGTACAGAGGGGTTACAGTTTCATACGTAAGGCAGTGCGTATATTTCTTATCTAAATGTTACCTTTTCCCTCCCCCTTTCTCTCCCCCCCATGAGTTGTGCAGTTGGTTTACAGTATATAGTTTTGTAAGTATGGCTGTTGTATTGGTTTGCTTTTTATCCTTTGTCTTTCCAATTTGATATTCCCCTTCCCTTCCCTAGTTGCAATATGCATATATACAATATCCAGGGTACCAAAATCAGTTACAGTGATATCAGGAGTAAAAACATGGGGAAGAAAGACAAAAGAAAAAGGCCTTTCTAACTATAACCTTGTACTCATTAACCAGCCTATCCCTCCCTATCCCTTCTTTCAGTATCTTTAGCCAGTGTCCTTCGTTACTTCTTTGAATTGGCTTCTTTAGCTCCACATATGAGTGAGATCATGTAGTATTTGTCTTTCTATGGCTGGCTTATTTTACAAAATATAATGTCCTACAGTGTTCATTCATGATAACACAAATGACAGAATTTTACTCTTTTTATGGCTGAGTTGTATTCCATTGCGTTCATATAGTGCAGTTTCTTTATCCATTCGTCTGTCATTGGACACCTCAGTTGTTTCTATTTCTTGGCTGTTGGGAACAGTGGTGTAGTAAATTGGGAATGCAGATATCTCTTTGATTTTTTTTTTTTTTTTTTTTTTGGCCAGTCCTGGGCCTTGGACTCAGGGCCTGAGCACTGTCCCTGGCTTCTTCCCGCTCAAGGCTAGCACTCTGCCACTTGAGCCACAGCGCCGCTTCTGGCCGTTTTCTGTATATGTGGTGCTGGGGAATCGAACCTAGGGCCTTGTGTATCCGAGGCAGGCACTCTTGCCACTAGGCTATATCCCCAGCCCTCTCTTTGATTTTTAATGGGCCTTCATTTCCTTTGTATCCAAGTAGTAGGATCCCTGGATCCTTAATTTTTTTGAGAACCAACACACTGTTTTTCGTAATGGCTGTACTAGTTTACATTCCTGTCAGTAGTTTCCACATGATCTAAGATGGGCTATATTATTTGTCAGCATCAGCAAGATGGAGAGAAAAGGGGAAGGAACAACCTGTTGGTAAAGATGCTACCTAGAAGGAGCATAAGCTACTTTCTCTCATACCTTACCTCTCAGTCACTAGATTATAGCTGAGTAACTGTGTATCCAGATGCAACATGTCATTTCTTTCTCTCTCTTCCTATCCTCTCTTTATGAGCCACTCAAAAGAAGGAATATGTTTCTCCAATTTTTATTTCCCCAGTGCCAGAATGCATAGTAGATGTATAATACTGAGTTGTCAGATTGGTCTTTTTGAGTTAAAATGCCACAGTTGGTGCATTGTTTTGAATTTCTGAAGGAATAGGTATATAAATTTGTATTTTAGAGCATTCTAGAAAATGTGACAAATAAATAAAGGCTGCCTATTAAGTTATTCTAGTTTGATAATTACCCTTGAAATCAATGATAGCTACAAAGTATATAGATTTGATTGAAGTAAGTATAAATATAGCTTGTAATATAAGTTGTTTTTATTCAATATGAACTGTCTTTGGATAATAAGTGGATTCCTATCTAAATTCATGAGCTTTCCTATGACATTTAGTTTAAGCCTGAAATGGATTAATCTTTTTCTGATAAAGTTTTATAAGCTGTGATTCCTCTGGTGACCACATTTAATTACTTATTAAATAAACTGCTTATCTTTATACCAACAGGTTTTGTAACTGCATATTTTTCTAGGCTGCATTTTACAGATTAAATAGCTGGCACACATTTGGAAAAATAAAATAAATGATCAAACCACAGTATCCTAACACTATAAATTAAAACATGCCCACTTTCAAAATAAAAAACAGATAAGTGTAAAGGAGAGAGATAGGGAAAAATAGTTGAGATACACACATTTTCATGAAAATAAACTTACTTTGCTTTTCCAAGTTATGGTTCCTACTCTCCCTATCAATCAGCTGTGCTTCTTAACAATATAAAGTTCCAGTTAATTTTGCGATGCTATAACATTTTGTGATATACTCTGAACTAGAGTTTTCTTTCTCTCTCTCTTTTTGAATACTATTCCTATTCCTTAATTAAGATTCTCCAACTTCAACATAATGACAGTTTGATTCAGCTGCTCCCTCCTCCTCTCAGATTTTGGAATGGAGAGGAGACACTTACAAGAGCTTCTGATGTCAAAACAGCAAAAGATTTATCTGGTGCTTTGTGCAAAGGAACACCAGTGAGCTAGGCCTAGAAAAAAATCAAATGACCTTTTATACATATCAAAGTGGGAGAGTATCTGAGTTGCTGGGAAGAACTAACATCCAAAATGGGAGGAAGATCAATTGTCAGGTTGCCTAAAGGCATTACGTTCTGCAGGATTTAATTTTTTCACTGTTCTATTCAATTTCCCTGGAGCCAGGCAGATTTTTAGCAGAGCCTCTCACCCTCCAGAAATTTCTTAATCTTCATTACAACTGAAGTCCAAAGGTTTTTACCTGTCGATGTGAGTGCTTTCTCCTCACTTAGGTACACGTGCAGTGCGGACTGCTACAGGAGAGCTAAGCAGGACCACCTCTCGGAAAAGCCGTGATGGTTCAGCTGCTTGTGTCCAAGGTGGACTTGCATGCAGGTTGTCTGAGACTCTGTACTCGAGATGGGTGTCTCTGGGAGCCTTTGCAAATAAGTAATGTTTAGGTTATTTCCTTTCTTCCCCCAACTGCTTTTCTAGTTCCTCTATTGAAAATCAGGTTGACATAACAACTATCTTGATCTCTGAAACTTGGTGTGGAGAATCATCTTGGGTTCCTCTTCCTTGTCTTCACCACATCTACTGGTCCTCTTATCAGTCTCATACTCTCTCAACTCTTAGAGTCTCCTTTCTGTTTAAATATTTTGCTCCCCTACTAGCTTTTCTAACTCAGGAATGTCTGCCCAGGAAAAGCATTATCCATTTAACCATCCTCGAGGCCCAGTTTCACCTCTTTCTTCCCCAGCCTAAAACTAGCAAGCTCACAATTTCCTGAGGGATAGAGAACAAATATTACATGGCTAAATATACGTTATTTAAAGATAATTTAATTTCATCATAATGAAATGTGGAATATTTAGTGTAAAGAGCATGAAATTTATCATCGGAATCATTTGTAAGCAAACCATTCAGAACTGTAAAGTATATAGTATTTACGTTGTGCATCAACATTTCATAATTCTTGAGGGTTCTCCCTCCTCTTTCTAGGTGACTTATAAATCCTATTGCATTTAATAAAGGATTGTAGGTATTATAGACTAAAGTATTTCAAGGATTCCTACTGATCTCTTGAAAGCACTGCATGGGATTAAGCGGTCGCCAGTGGAATCTTCCTGGAACTCAGTTCTCAGTGTGGTGTTTCTGGACAGCTCCCTCTCTCAGATAAGTACTGTTTATCAAGTGGCTGGTTGGGGTGATAAGAGCATCACTAGGACATTGGTTCTCTTGACCACTTACCTCCTCCAAGAACACAGGCTAATCCCCATGATTTTCCAGCCACATACAATTCAATTACACTGAGAAAACAACAACAACAACAAACCAAACACTTCACAGTGCCACACTGTGATTAACGTCAGAAAGAGAACGTATAAAACCAGCACAGTGTCTTTTCCGATATCCGTTAATAACTTTAGCTCGAAACTGTGATTTTTGTGCATTCTTAAATGCTTTAGAAATAAGTAGAATGAAAAGAATATCATATTCTTAGTTATTTTTAAAATTTCTATTTTTCACAGGATTAAAAATATAGTTTTTAATTAACATTCTCAAGTGGAGCCTCTTAGACTCCTTTCTAGACCTATGCCTATCAATCTGTGTACCTAACTCCCTGCTTTCCTATTAGAGTTCTTTGATTCTTCCCTTGCTATTATTAGAGTAGTTGAAAAGAAGACTAGTTATAGGGCTTTAGTCAATTCTTACATTCACTTTGGCCATCAGGTGTACTTAACTAGATTCTTTTTCTGTTCCAAACTACTTTTATTCCTTTGCATTATATACCAATGACCAATATTAAACACAATAGAAAACACTGTCAAGCTCTTTGGATAATGCAAAAGAAAACCTAGGTTTTTCAGTATCAAAGAATATTATATGTCTGTAAACTGGCGAATTGATTTTGTGTGTTTTGTACATTATTTTGTGCTCTTTTACCCCATGTTCCTCCAGAAGCACCATTCATTCCAGTGTCTTTATCAACAGTCTCTGTGAATTCACTGTGTATTTCTAGTCCTGGCCTTCCTTCTAAGCCGTATTTATAACTGTTTCTTGGATGTGCCCAGATGAACGTTTGTGTGGACAACCTACCCACCTATGCTGACTTTTACCAAACAAGCTTCTCCAGAATTCTATGTGGTGGTCAAATGAGGGCCTTCCACCACATCTCTAAGCGCAAAACGCTGAGTTACTGTGCTTCCATTATTCCACCTGTCATTCCCTGTTATCTTGGGGGAGGGGGAGCAGTCTCAAGACTGGGAACCTTTAGTCCTTTGTTTCATAACCATTTAACTTTTTTCCCATAGTCTCCCCCTAACTTATTCAACCTCCCTTTCACTAGTAGACGTAGACACAGAACTATTTTTCTGCACTATAGAAGAGACAAAAATAAGTTGGATCTTCTTACACTGATACTGCAATAGCTTCCTTTGTTCTCCTTTCGCTATAAGCAGCTTCCAGTATCTCCTGAGTGCATTATGAAGAACCCTACTTCTGAAGAGATGCTAATCATTTTGTGAAACAGTTGTTTAAGCTAAGCTGTTTCTTTACTCCTGTATTTCTTAGCCCTCTTGATACCAGCTCCATTAGGAATTTCTTGGTAGGAGACCATCAAGTACAGCACTTTTTAAACATTCTTGACCCCAAGATGGTTTGTTTGTTTTCAGAGCAATCTATAGAATTTGTATTCTGGCAAATGTTTGCTTGAAAAATAAGAAACTAGTAGTTTAGTTAAATATTTCAGTTCACTACATAAAATACCAATTTGCGTGCTAAGTTAGTGATTTATTGTGCTAGGTACAAATCCTCTAGGACTTTGACTTATAAATGACTCAAATAGATGAATGCAGAGTATGCACAACTTTCTCCATGCTGTTTTCATTTAATAGTTTAAACATTAATGACTACATAGGATCAAGCTATCAGAGGAGAACTCAGCCTCTGCCACAGTGATGAAATAGATGAACAGACACAAAGGGAAAGGTCAACTAGACCCTCCTCTTAGAGTAAGGAAAGTCACTTTATGTCTTTGACCTCTGGCTCATGCATAGATGGTCACCAATTGAGAATTGCAGCTGTGAAGCCACTTAGAGCAAAGTGTGTGCAATTATGTTTGTAACGATCTGCCTTTTCTTCCACCAAAGACCTAACTGGGGTGAGAGCATGTGCTTTCTGGCACCTTGCTCCCTAAGCAACCACCATGACTTGATTCCTCCATTTACTTCTCCAGGTACTTTTAACACCCTAGTGGTTGCCCAGCAGTGTAGCTTCAAGTTGGGAATGTACAATTCTGAATGAGAATGGCACTACTTAAACTCCAAACCCCCAGACTGCACTCGGATACATTGGTGGTTGGAGTATTTAAAATCTATTTTTTACAAGTAAATTTATTTTTACTTTATTTTCATGTTGTACTGATTTGTTGTATACAAACCATTGTAATCCAATATGTATATAAAATGTAATGATCATAATGAGGTAGCTAATATTTCTCAGATTTAAAAAAATTAACACCTAATAATGCATGCTTTAGATATTAAGGATCTTAGGAAACTCCAGGTTGACTTAAATAGGTGTTACCTTGCATTTTTCTACCTTCAGATTAGCTCATGTATGAACATCTGTGGATTTCTGTATGGATTATTGTTCCATGGATAAAATAGTATAGTAAGCCATTTAAGAATGCACTTAGAACCACATTATAATGAAAATCGCAGGTTTAAAACTGTTCCTTTGCTTTAAATTATAGTAGTGATAATTGCAGTTCGTAATAAAAAGTTACTTAGCATTCCCACCTTTGGGTAAGAAAATCAGTTTGAAATGTTAGACAGGATACCCTCTTAGAACATTGTGCAGATAATCTAAACTTCAATGTTTGGCTACTTAAGTAATTTAGAAAGAGAATTGTATGTCTTGATGCAAATTGTTAATAAGGACACAGTTGCTACAGTGACATGAGACTTGTGAACAAAATGGAGAGTGTGGCTCATAGGGGTGGGCTGTCACTTAAAGTTCATACTGAAAATCATGAAATCCAACCGATGCATTTCCTATCTTTTCATTTTTTAACTTCTTATAGAAGTGTGTATATGGGTGTGTATACATACATATGAACCTGTGGTTCATACCTGTATGAATCTGTGTATACTTAGGGTCATATATAAACCTTTTCTTACGTATGTGAACTGACGTGTACATAGGTTCACTTAAGTATACAACATGAAAAATTCTTGTATACTGAACACACTTGTATACCCATCACCTGTGTCAGGGAAGAGATCATGACCACATTCCTAAAAGCCTTCTTTGTCCCTTCTGGGAACAACCCCATGTACTGAAGGGTGACCATTATTTTGCCTCTCAACAGAAAATTGCAGTGCCTGCTTTTGCACTTTATGTGATTACCTTCTTTTGTTCAGCATTCACTTGGGAAGTTCATTTATGTGGTTGTGTGAATTGTAGGTTGCTCTTTCTTATAACAGCGTAGTGTCCTTCCATTAATTTTCCCATACCGATCACTTTTATTGTAATTTTACCATTTCATTAATTTTATATCTCTGGTATAACTGCACACTAATTTACCTTTACAAAGGTCAAATGTGATTTTTTGTTTTATTGCGTGTGCCATGCATTTGTTTAAAACATGGTGGATAAATGAGGCAGCAATAAATTTAACAAATTTTATGAGTAAAAGAAATGGGTAGCCCAGTTTCATTATTTGAAAGAGGTCGTGTCCATGGCAGTCCATTGTAATTCTGGATATGTAAAAGGAAAGTGAATTTGGTAGAAGGCCAAAATAAATTTAGTTGCATGATGATGACAGAAATATAGTTAGTCTTAGAATTGGACATTGCCTTATACTTTATTACTAGTTGGGTAATATTTTTAAAGAGAATATTTTAAAGCACAAAAGGTAAATTTGGTTTGGTTACTTAGGATAAAATTGCTAGTATGCAAATACCTCACATCTGTGTATTTGGTTTGCTTCGGACATAACCAGCAAGAGTCTAGTGATGAAATCTGTTCTTAATTACAAGAGCATCTGTTAGAGTGGTAGCCATTTTTCCCCCTCCTGATGTGAAGTTGCCTGATTTACTCATTTTTGTCTGCATTTTTCAGGCTTGCTAGGGCAGAAAGGGGCCCCTTTGTGAGTGGTTGCAATTTGTTTTCTGTCTGAGAGCCAGTGCAAATGGACTAAATCTACGCAGCAGGGTGGTTTTATCTGTCCTCACACCCTGCAAGCTGTCCTACCTCTGCTCAGCACCAGAGACCTATAAAATCACCCAACAAATGAGGGGGCTGTTAAGTGTTCTGGCAAGAATCTCAGGCAGCAAGCAGTTCCTGTGTATTAACTAGATCCTTCTTATGGGCCGGGGGTGCTGATGGGGCGGGCAGAGTTGGACTGGAAAGAATGGACCAGATGGTATTAATGTACTATTTTGTGGTTAGAGTTTTTAAACTTACTAGTGTGCTTATTTCCATTTCTCTCCGGTTATTTTTACACTCATAGCTATAGCATATTTATGATGATATAGGTTATCCAAACAAAGCAAAATGCATCTAGGTAATACTTCAGATTGGTTCTTTTTTGTATATATTTTCTATTGTTCTTATAAAAATAATGTACAGAGGGGTTACTGTTTTATGTCCAGTAATGAGTACATTTCTTTTTGGGCACTATCACCCCTTCCTTTGCTTTCTTCTAATTTTCCCTCCCTCTGGTTGGTTTGTCCACACAAGCTCAGCCCAAGCTTCCACAAAAAAGTATTTTCATTTTTTTCGTATAGATATTTCATAAGACAATAAAATAAAGACCTTGTATGAAACTGGAAATGGTAGCTGATCTTTTTCATCATTAAAATTTTCTACTCAGAACTGGATTTGAAAGCTTCATAGATTCCATGCGTATAAAGGAGTCAATGAACTGTTTCATTGGAAGTGATTGGTACTCATTTATCAATCTAGATACATGGTGCATTTGTTCACTGTCTGTGTTATTTCCGCTCAGGCCACCAAAGCTTCAATCCTGGAAAGCTTGACATTTCGAGTACTAAAGACTGCTTATCATAACTACATTGAAAAATTATGAAATAAAAGACAGAAGAGAAGATGCAAAAACAAAGCCTTCTTTAGGAAAATACTTTTTGTATATGATTGTATATACTTTTTTTTTAGAGTAGAGAGATTTTCTTTGTCATGCTTGGAAAAAAGCAGTGTTTCCTAAGCTTTTTGAAGTAGATATATTCCAGAAATGAGAGAAATGAAAACTAATGTAATTTAGGTAGATTTTTATGCTCTGCTGGCACTTTCTGGAGCTACGGTGTAGCTTTGCAGAACTCAGCCTTCTGAAAACTGCTTCCTTGGCAGATATTTCCCCTTTCTTAATTTATTAAATTCGGACCAGTATAGAACAATTATCTAAGAAAGTCAGTTTATCAAAGTTCTTTATGCAAAGAATTCAGGAGTGAGCTTTCCTCACCTGAATTTTCCCAGATAATTATGTGTTTTGCCTCCTGGCTCTTTTGAAGTCAGTAGATAGGAGGAGACCGGATCTGTTGCCATTCAGGCTGTCTCATCAGATGATAATGAACAGCTCCAGACTTGAAGGTCAAGTCATTGCTGGTTAGCAGAGATTTTGTCAGGTATTTGATGTTCTTCCAGGATATATTTATAATCCTCCTCCTCCTCCTCATACTAACAAAGACATTAATAATCCCCAAGTATTCCACAAAAATGAAGCTTATCATCTTACATGAAGGAAAATACCAGACACGATCCAGACTTGCGGCCATCTTCTTTTAGGTAAATTGTTGAAGAGCTCTAAGCCATTGAAAGTAAGATGGAGCCAATGGGACAAGCAGAATAGTCTTCATTAGACCCAGTCTCCCCTGCTGCTTGGATGAGGTGGTGATTGATGGCTGGTTAAAGCTGTCCTCATTGGGAAATGGAGTTTATCACAGTTACATTAGGCTTCTGTGATTAAGTGGAACCTGGATTTCATTGAATATATTTCTCATCTCCTAGGTTTGAGCACAAGAGATGGTTGTTGGGATTAATAAGCTATTTGCAGATTATATTTTATGTGTAAATATGAGTATTTATATGTGGTAACAAAGATTCTATACTATTGTTCAGGATGGTTACTTGTCTATGGCAATTGAAGGTTAGTAAACCTAACTCAGAAAGTAGGCAGTGTTGTCAGTTTCCTCCACTGTTGAATCTTCCCCTATCTTTAATTTGAAAATGATTCCTCCGTCCATTCTGATTTCCTGCATTATTTTCAGTGTGAGATCTGTTTAAAGTTCTTTTCTCTACAAATTTCTAGTATACTCAGTCTTGTAGGTCCATCATGTGAAGAGATTAGAACATCAGAGAGTCATAAAGATTTGTGATACCAGAATGAGAGTCGGAAACCCAAGCAACCCAGGGAGTTGATGGCATTTTTCTGTTACATTTACCACCTCCTAGTTCAATCACCTTTAGAGCTGCATTCCAGAGGTGATGTTGGTTCTGTACTGTGCCTGTATGTATGTGGTTCTCATGTGTGAGGAAGAATCTTGTACAGGGGTAACAACTTTAGGCTGTTGCATACCCTGGCATCCTGAAGGGCAGAAAAGTAGTGGGAAATATTGGCATGTTCTGTCTTCCCATAGTTAGCAGTTGGAAGTTCTCTTTTTCAATCAGTGGACAGATTCATAGCACAAAATGATGTAAGTTTTTGCTTGAATTTTTTTTTTTTTTGGTGTTCCAGTACTGGGACTTGAATTTAGGGCTCAGGCAGTGACCTTGAGTTTTTTTTAATACATGATCTCAAATTAAAGGCAAATAACTGGAAAAATTAGAGGTTGTTTGTCAGTATCCTTAAGACATAAAGGTCTGTTGATTGAGAAAAACACTCAATGTTCTAAAAAGAGTCTCAAGAAGATGATTCACAAAAAGGATTTCTATATCAAAAAGAAAAAATGAAAAAATATGGATAAGTGATATGAAGACAAAGATGCAAATGAAATCTCATTGTCATGAAATATTGTCTATCAGATTGGTAAAAGTTGAGAAATCATGAAAGAAATTAAAATTAAGTCGGATCCTCCTTGTATCCTTCTAGAAGTTACAAATGTTAATTTTCTGAAGAGCTGCTTAGATTATGAGAGAGGAAAGTTAAATGACTATGTACATGGTTTCTTTGAACATATTGGGGAAAAAAAATCTCTGTAACCTGTATGGTATTAAAACATGATTTTAAGTAGGTAAGCTACCAATCAAACTGTGGCCTCAGCCAAGTCATGATTTTTAAAAAGGAGTTAATGTCATGAGGAAAATTGCATAAGTTAACTGAAAAATAAGAATTTAAAACCTTATAGAGAGGAATATTCAAATATTACAACTGTAGTCTATTATCAGAGACTGTCTTGATTGGTAGTATTATGGGTTATGAAGTTTCACTTTGGTTTTTTTTCCAATTGGTTCTTAAAATGAACCTGAATTACTGTCATCAAAAACAACTCATATTAGAAAAAGTAACTTCAACTTTGAAGCTAACTTAGATTAACTATAAAATCACATTATGCCAATGTGTTTTTAAATGCTATTTTGGTTAAATAATATGCTGTAACCAAAAGCTACATCATTTCAATAGAAATGATATGGATAAAAGAAAATTGATACAGATAATAACTGTCCAGGGAGCACTAAATAAGAATAAAATACTTATCCTTGTGCTTAAGGCCAACAAACCTGACATTAATGGAATCTGGACAAGAAAAGCAATTGCCACAAATCAAATCCTCTTATCTGGTATATCTGTTTTTCCTTTGGAATCTAATAATTGCTACCTATTGGGAAAGATAAGTCATCACATTTCTTCATGTCCTTCCAGTCCAGTAAGGCTCTGAATTGTGCCCTGTCCTAATTGTCGGAACTTGTACACATGTGCCAGAATGTCATTGCTTCTGCACTTAAAGGAAAGAGAGCGCGAACTCACTGACAGGAAGGTCTTATCTTTTGTCTCCTATCCTGGCACCGAGGCCAAATGTGCCAGACAGATTGTTGAGGCTGAAATGAGATTGCTAACCACAGATGGTGGGGAAAGACAAACAGAACAACATTTCTGTAAGTGACATTAGTACTATGAACATGAGACGCAAAATCCTCTATTAACTTAAGTCAAGCAGCAGCTAAAGTTGAATAGCTTGCCATAACAATAATTATGCTATAAAATTGCCATGAGATTTCACATTAAAAAATATTGGCTGGTATCTTAGATTTAATTAAGGGCATGGGATTATGCTACAAAGTGTGGTTCTTTACAACCACAGATAGAAGTATAGATGGTCAGAGAATTGGAGCAGTGTTGACTTATCTATATATTGACTGTGCTTTACAGAACTCAACTTTTAGTGATACTGGGTATCCAAATGGCTGGGTGTTCAAATAGGGGATTGGCAATGGATAAGAAAATGTCAAATATAAACACAATAGATCCAGGGAATGGTTATTGTAGAGGTAAAGAAGAGAATAAATAAAAAATTCAAGAGGCAGGAAGGATGTTAATTCTCCACTTCATGGGTGCTGAGTTGTCCAGACTCTTCCCTGAGTCTAAATCTTCCCACCCAGTTCAGATCCATAGTTGCTCTTGACTTCTAATCATCACTCACATTTCTTTTTCACAGGATATCTCTACTGAAAATAAGCTGCTTCTCAGACACGAACTTTTTCCTTGGGGGAAAAAAATACAAGGCATTGCCAGTGGTTCATACCTGTAATCACAGCTTCTCTAGAGGCAGAGGTGAGGGTGATTACAGTTTCAGGCCAGCCTCTGAAGAAAAGGTAGCAGACCTCTGTCTCAGTGTGTGAGCTTGGTGTGTTGGTGCATGTCTGGAATCCCAGCTAAGCCAGAGTCCAGGCTGGCCCAGATAAAAGTAGGAAACTCTATTAAGAACATAACTAAAGCAAACAGCTGAAGGCGTGGCTCAGGTGTTCTGATGCCTGTTAGCAAGTTTTGAGGCCCAGAGTTAAAACCCTGGTACCAAACACATACACAAATGCAGTCCAATTTAGTATGAATGTGTGATAAATACTTGCTTTGTACAAAGCACTACAGGGTCTCTGGGAAATATGAGGATAATGTCTTCCCAATGCTGAGTTTTGAAGATTCTGATGGAGAAAAATGCGAGTCTATTAAGGAAATATGTTCTCTTTGTTCTCGCCCAGATTTCTGACAGAATTAAGTCATATTCCCTTACTGCATTCCTCTCTTGCAGTTGGAGAGCCTTTGCATAGTTGGTTCGTACACCCCCTGCCCTTAATCGTATTAGTTGCTTTCTCAGTCATCTAGGGCTGCTATGGCAAAAAAAAAAATACCATAAATATGATGCTTTACAAAAACAAACATTCACTTCTCACAGCTTTGGAGCCTGGGAAGTCTGAGATCAGGATGCTAGGAGATTCAGTGTCTAGTGAGAGCCCTTCCTCATAGACAGTGCCTTCTTGCTGTGTCCTTGCATAGTGTACTGGCCTCATAGTTCTCTTACCAGAGCACTAATCTCATTCAGGAGGGCCCCTTTAAGTTTTAATCACCCTTCAAAGCCCCACCTCCCATACCATCCCAATGGGAGGTTCCAGGTTCCAGCAGGTGAGTTTGGGTAGGGAAGGAAACAAAAACTTAGATTGCAACAGTTGCTCATCTCTTCCCTAGTTGCGTACAAATGGCACCCTAGGATGGTACAAGCGTTACCCCCATTATTCTGTTGATGACCAGCTTTTCTATTGTTCTGTTAGATGCTGGGCCTTGTGTCCATAGAAGATAATGACTTTCACTTTTGTATAATACTTTATTGATGCTTTGGGGTTTTGTTAACTACTAAGTGACTTTGACATTGGTAGTGGTATGAAAACTATAGCACAAGCACTTTTGAATTTTTTTTTCTTTTCTTTTTTTAAAATTTATTGCCAGTCCTGGAGCTTGAAGTCAGGGCCTGGGCGTTGTCCCTGAGCTTCTTTTGCTCAAGGCTAGCACTCTACCACTTGAGCCACAGTGCCACTTCCAGCCTTTTCTGTTTATGTGGTACTGAGGAATGGAACCCAGGGCTTCATGCATGCTAGGCAAGCTCTCTACCACTAAGCCACATTCCCAGCTTGAAATATCTTTTTCATAATAAACTATTAGGATCTTTTGGTTTCTACTGGGATTTTAGCTTGACAGCAGATACCCACACACTCTGTGTCCCTCTCCTTCTCTCTCCTCCTTCCCCCTCTACCTCCCCTACCAGGTGAATCCTATTTAGACTGGTAGTATCTGTGGATCAGAGTTTTGTGAACAGTCACAACTTGTATATGCAGACATAGTTTGTAGACCTTGGTTCTTAAGAAAAACGAGTTGGGCTGGGCACCAGTGGCTCATGCCTATAACCTTAGCTACTCAGGAGGTTGAAATCTGAGGATTGTAGTTTGAAGCCAGCCTGGGCAGGAAAATCCATGAAACTCTTATCTCCAGTTAACCACCAAGAAGCCAGAAGTGGAGCTGTGGCTCAACTGCTAGAGCACTAGACTTGAGCACAAAAGCTCAGGGATAGATTGTAGGACCAGCCCTGCCCCTCCCTACAAAATCTGGGGAGGGGAGGCTGTTGGTACCAATGGAATCAGAATTCTGCTCCTGAACCCCAGAAAAGCTTGGTAGTGTGCCTGTCTTTGAATTACCTGCTTCAGACCTGGGACTGAGATTTTCACAGCCCTCTTCAGAGTAGGGCAGCTTTGGCATAGGCTGGTTGGTGGTGATGGAGCCCCAACTAGACCAGCCCTATCTGGCAGGAGCTTGAAAGCTATGGCTAAGAAGTAGACACCAAACATTTCCAGGCTTTCTAAACAATGGAGTGTCTCTGAGCCTGTGAGGACACTGGCCATACCAAGCTCTCTCAGCCCAGTTGGAAATCTAAGGCTGTAGTCATCTCCACTTTAAAGCAAGACAGAGTTGTCCAGCAGAAAGGAAGACTGATTTAGTCATTGCTTTGAGAGCAGAGCTGGGCTATTCTCTTTACTCAGAACTTAGACTACTGCACTGCTAGGGACTATTCAAATTGTCCTTCTACCACACAGGAGATTGAAATAGTGATATGTATGAAGAATTGGCAGAGGCCGAGGGCTCAAGTTAGGGATTGTAGTGCTGCCCTAGTTCACTCCTGCCTCCAAATCCCTCCGATAAGGAGCAGCAGTACACTAACAGCAAACCTGGCTGAAGGATAAGGTCCAGGGAGGTACAAGCTGACTACCACCAGCGCTGGAGAGATGACTCTCTAACATCCTGGGCTAGTGTTAGAACTCTTGGCCTTCCAGACGTGCCCTTACACTTACGGGACTATTGATGACAAAATGCATCTTTCTGACTTTAGGTACTACCATGTCCATCCAGGTCCTCACACCCTGAACTGTCTATTCTGATACTTTTTCTTGTTTTGTCTTATTTTTGAGACAGAGTCTCTGTAGCTGAAGCTGGTCTCGAAGTCCTATATTCTGATGGTCCTCTCGTCTCAGCTTCCCACATAGCCAGGACCAGAGCATGTAGCACTGTGCTTGGCTTCTGTTTCAAAAGTCTCCACGAAAGATCCTTCAGTCTCTCAGTCTCCAATTATGAATTCTTTCATGTCAGACAATTTAGCTTTAAAGCTGGGTCAGATTCTTCGGGCTTTAGTTGAAAAACCATTTCCTTTGTTTACTACCTTTTCCCCGAGAACCTTCATGTATTTGAAAACCAATATTAAATTGGCTTTCGGTTTTCTCTTCTTCCCCTGTGGAGTAATTTCAGTTCCAGTCACTTGGTTTTAGAAGATAAAAGCTTGCTAGCAAAATTCAAATAAAGTAAATATGAGGCTTTTATGCAAAAAAGGGAGAGGAAGGGAAATAAATAGAAGTGTTTTTTTCTGCTGCTGATGTCCTACCTGAAATGAAGTTTAACATTAAGTTGAATCATTATGAACTTAATAATTTACAGCCCATTCCCCTAAGAGGCTGAATTTACTTTTCTTAGTGATCTTATGAATTTCCTTGGTGGATGTAAAAGCAATTTCATAAATTAAAGATATTTAGGACTATTTAGAGAAACAAGGTCCTGGAGTAAGGATTCCTTAGTTTTGCTGAAACCTCATCTCTGTCTGTAGCAGAGAGTTATTAGTCTTTCAGAGGATTTTAGATCCACTTGAAGGTCTAATAAATACTAAGAATCTTTTGTCTAGAAACATGTCCCTGTAACTTCACGATATCTTCTGGGCCATTTCATTGAGGTTTTAGACTTCAGATTCTAGTCTCCTGAACTATTTTCAGATAAAAATTAGAAGCAACAATGAATAACTTTGGATAAAACTCTTAATTTATAATCAGAAAGAAAAGGGTTAAAATAAAACATTTTGTACTTGAAGTACAATTCTCAGAGATTTCCCTGGGAATTTAACTTAATTTAAACTGGAAATGCTTTTTACATTTCTGAAATATTGCCCCTAGAAATTCATAATATCTAATAGAATTTAATTTTGAGTAAGCATCATTATTAACCTTCTCCTTGCAATACAGTGAGCTACATAGAAAACTCCTGTGCAGGTATCAGAAAAGTGGGTCCTTTCTATAGCTTTCCATTGGCTGGTTGGATGGACCTGGGTATATCTGTCACCATCCTGGGCCTTCTTAATAGTAAATGCTGCTTTTAGAATTGGTTTCCTAGTTTTTGAGAAAAAAAATATATATATTACTTTCCTATCTGCATGGCTGGTAAGCCTTTCTAGAAGTTCTGGGACTGTCACTTGATGCTAAATTTATAATAGACTCTAGTAGGGTGATTTGGGACCCTCCCCCCTCCCCCAGAAAAAGATTAGAGGGAGGCTTATAAGGCCATACAAAATGGACTGTGCCACAGTTGCTCATCAAAGCTATGTGACACTCACCCCATCGCAGCCACTGGGTTCCAAACATTGGTGTAGAGACATAGAATCATTTATACCTTTTCCCTCCTGCTACAGTCACACATTAGCTGAAGATGTATGACAACCTAGGTTTTTCAAATAAATTCTTCATTATACTTGCAGTAAAATAGCAAAATGTCATAGGAAACGACTTGGTTTACTGACACTTGATCTACATATATATTTCTGTTATGCATAGAGATTGGCATGCATAAATTTGAAAGCCCAGGGATTCTTGTTACCATTGCTAATATTTCATTAGCAGATATATGCTGAATAAAATTGCCCTAACAACATAGTTGTATAATTTAGGTTCTTGGATTTTTCTCTGCTCTGTGTAGTATTTCAGAATATCTAATTCTACTCCCAGTTAACCAGATGAGTGGGGGGCGGGGATTAAAATGAGAGGCCAGTGGCTAGACCTGGGCAGATTCCAGCTTTAAGCCAGGGATGTATTTATTGCTGTGTAGCCTATTGGCTGTCAGGACAAAAGACCCAAAATGCTTTGGTGAAACACGCTGGGCTTGGCCTGTGAGTAGGTTAATAGGATTCTGTTGTTGTATTCCAGTTCATCAGGCTTCTGCTTTCATCCACATAATCTTGGTTATTGACAGTAGGAAAACCTTACTGTTTCTTTTGTGACTGATCTTAGTTTCAGCAAGTCTGTTATTAGGCACTACTACCCTAAGTTGCAACCAGATTATCTGTTTCCTCTTTATCTGCATCTCTAGACGTTCTCTACACCATCCATTGCCCCAGTAGTTTGCTGTGTATAGCACAACTATACTGTATTCTTATTGGGTACCGAAGGCTGCATTGAGGAGAAGGAATTCAAATAATCTCAAACTAGTGTGATGACAAATAGCAGCGTTTGCCTTTATTTCATATTCAGCTGCTGAACTACATCTCTGTGCTTGGAAAAGAACCTTCACCATCAAAGGCACAGTTGTGAAAAATCATTTCCATTTTCCATTGGTCAGAGAGACAAAAGATTGTCAGATCGGGTAGAGACAGGCTTTAGATAAATGCCTCAGCACCCTTGGTAGGAAAGGAGAGAGGGTTATCTTTGGAGTGTAGCAATGATTACTCATGCTTTTAGTGGTGTGCCTTTCATCACCACAATTAGCTTCTTGTCTGCCAGTGTTTGGGTACAGAATCTGTGGTTGTCATGTAGTCAGTGTCAAAAATCACTCAGCACTATGCTCACTTTTGTGCTTGAGTGCTCTTATTGATGCGCACACAGGTGTTAAATTAGATTGGTTTCAATCCATTGTATGAAGTCACTAGGCACCAAATAATCTCTCTTCTTGCAAAGGTTTCTGAAGTCTAGGTAACATGAAGATGAGCAGTAATCAGAGTTTTAATCAAATAGGAATTAAGAAGATTCATTTAATGAAAAAATTTTTTTCATTTCACTTAAGGGAAAAATAAAACAGACTTTGGTTAAAAAGGAGAGGAAGAGATTGAGAGGTGTATGCATTTTACATGACTTTACCTCCATTGTAGTAACATATTTTGTGCATATTCAGCATCTAGAGGCCCCCTCTCCCTTTTTCCCCAGCTCAGAAAATCACAGGTAAAAGCAGATTTGAAGATAGCCTCAGAAATAAGTGAGTGTCTCTGCTGCTTAGGGTTTCTCAGATACTCAGGTTCTGTCTCGATACAAGGCTCTTATTAGTAAATGGCTCATTAAGACTCATGTTCCAGAAGAGGAGTCCTCTTCAGGCCCCTATGCCCTGGAGCAGGCCACAGCACAGGGCCAGCTTCCAAGCAGGCCGACTAATTAACACAGTAGCTACAGGGACTGAGCGCATATAGAATACCTTTTCGGGAACCAGTAATTTCCCATGGAAAGTCTTGTTCAGAGACAAAGACCGGAAACAGAACATTCTACTTAGAAAGGAAAAAAACATTTAGTTTTGGGCAATTAGGACTTATGTGGTGTGGTTTTACATACTCAGGTTGAAATGTGAGAATTATTTCACTGTAATTGAATTTATAATTACAATTCTGTGCTACCCACATTTGAGGGTTTCAAAGGAGAAAATTGGGTCAATTTCAAATGACTTTTTTTTTCCCCTCCGTGCATGACATAGAATAAAATAGATCTGAGGTGTAATGTTTGAACCTACAGAGAAAACATAAAGGTTTTCTGAATTGATATAGGTAGTGGAGCAA
Source organism: Perognathus longimembris pacificus (assembly GCF_023159225.1). Classification (NCBI taxonomy): domain Eukaryota; kingdom Metazoa; phylum Chordata; class Mammalia; order Rodentia; family Heteromyidae; genus Perognathus; species Perognathus longimembris. The sequence goes on along the minus strand of NC_063168.1, from coordinate 4,260,331 downwards.
CTTGCTTATCCGCTCCTGTTTTTCACCTTGCTTAAGACAATTTGGAAGGATTAAGGATCTGTGTTTTTGCATTGCCATCATTTACATTGTTAATATCCCTCAAATCCCACCTGTTAAAGGCTCCTTCTTGTTTTCCATTGACTAGTTAACCAGCTACCCTACAGTAGTTCTCCATCCTTTTCAGTCTGTTACAAAGTCTTTGCATCACCTAGCACCACCAGGTTTATTGCCTGCCTCCTCTACAAATAAAAACTGTGTCTATCTTGTGTTATTGCTATATCCTTAGCACCTAAAAGTTCCTAGAATATTGTAAAGGGCCTCCTGTGTCAAACAGAGGAACTAATGAATTAAAATGCTTTCCATTGTGAAAAGGAAAGTAATACCAATATTCCATGAAAATCTACGCATGATGGTGCATGCCTGTAGATCCCAGCTATTTGGGAAGCAGAGGCTGGACAATAGTGAGTTTGAGGCCAACCCAGACAAAAGTTAGGAGACAGTATCTCTAAATCAAAATATTACTAAGTACATGTCTCCATTGGTAGAGCGCTGGGATGTGAGGCCCTGGGTTTAATTCCCAGCACTGCCAAGTAAGAAATTAATAAGTAAACAGATTAATTAATTAAAATGAATTGATAATAAACGTAGCCAGGCAGTTAAAGGATTTCAGAGTGAGTTGAGAGATTGTGTCTGTGATGACGAAATAGAGATTTCAATTGTAAACCAACGTTAGTAATGAAGAAAAGATAGAGGAGAAGGGAAGTGAGCAAGAGGGTAAGGAGAAGTAGGCTGGGCAGAAGGAGGTAGGAGGGGAGGGAGAAAGGTGGACCCTAGGGAAACAATGGAATTTTCCAGTGTGTGGAAGACCTGGAATTGTTTACATGGGGAATGTGAGGAAGTGTGACTGGGAAGAGGGTCGCATGACAGAAGAGAATGGGGTCATCTCTAGGTCAGGGAGGAGGGTGACTAGAGATGTTGGGGACACTTCTTCCTCTGTCCTATAAGAGAACAGTCAGTGCCAGTTTATTGTCAACTACAGAGTAAATGCCCAAAAGAAAATCATGGAGCACATCTTTTTGATGCTGGTACTTTTTTTTTTTTTGCTGTTTTCTTCCTTTTGTCCATTCTCTGAATGTTTCTTTTCCTCTCACAGCAGGAGCACTTGAACGGATTATGTAACCTTAATATTTCCTTTCATGCAGTGTTCAGAGAGCTACAAAGAATTATTACAAACAGGTAGATAATACCTGAAAATTGTTTGTGTTTCTTAATGTTATATAAGCATATAGTATTATGATAGCTGTGTAAAATTTAAAAGCCTCTAATGATAAGGAATGATAATAGAGTTTCAGACTTAGAAATATTAGTTATTCATATTGCTAGGTATTTGCTGATTGCATTGTTTATATTTAGGAGATCTGGTAGAAGTGGTACAGGTTTTCGGGTTAATAACTGCATTAATAAATAATAAGTGAAGCACATAAAAATACTGCCTGTTCTCATGTGGAAGCCAAACATTGATCTTATAAGAGGCTGGAAAAAGTTGAGGGCATTGGAGTAGAGAGGAGTACAGGATGCAGTTGGATAGGAAGAGTTACTTCTAATGTTCTGTAGAAACGGTAGGATAATAACGGTTGGCAGCAATTGCATATTTCAGAACAACTGGTAGACAGGATTTTGAATGTTCCTAACACAACGGAATTAATGATACTTATTAAAAGTGATAGATGTGTCATTTATTCTAATCTGATCATTGTACATTATACCTATATTGAAGTTATACACTATACCCCATCAGTATGTGCAGGTAGTGAGTCAATTACAAATAAGACTTGAAAGTTCAAAAAAAAAAGGAAATACTTATCTAAATTAGATAATTTGAAGCTGCTCCATCTACAAGAGTAGTGGTTCAAACAGATCTTCCTACCAGCTAGTACATGTTGGCCAAGGTGAACTGAGGTCACTCTTCAGCAAAAGGGACAATAAATGTCAGTGCCATTTTTGAGCACCCCTGTGGCGACACCAGGATAGTCATGAACATGGGAGGCTGTACCTGAGGATGCTTGTGGGTTCTCTGCTCAGAAGAGCCACAAAGCTGCTCCTACACCCCGCTTTGGCTTTGTCATCTTGCAAAGAAAGACTGGGAGAGGGTGAAGGTGAGGTCAGTGAACTTGAGCTGATGGCCAAGCCTGCTATGCCTTTCCCGCCTCCCACTCCCGGTGGTTGCTGCTTTCCCCTACCAGGACCTTGGAATCTGTGCTTCTCCTCCTGTGCAGTGAATGGTACATAAACAAAAGGTATCACTTCAGTGGCTTTAAGATGGGGAAAGAAAAAGGCGAGCAGGTAAAAGTGGAAACACTAAGTGCACAGGGAGAAAAGAATTCTCCTAGCCTGAAGCTGTGTTAACTTCCCACAGGTAGTTTATGACCAACTAGAGTTACCACAGTGTGGCTCACAGTGTGTTTGACTCGTGACTCATACGTGTTTCATGATATTATTGTGTGTTAAATTATTCTGGGACAGTAAAAGCCATCTCAACTCCAAGTTGTATCAAGAGAAAATGTTAACTAAATTATCTGTAATGAAATTGTTTTTCTTTTTAAATCATAGGAAAAAACCAGAGAGAGAGAGAGAGAGAGAGAGAGAGAGAGAGAGAGAGAGAGAGAGAGAGAGAGAGAGAGAGTTACTTTAATTGAAGGCAGTTGGAACACCCCAGCCTGGGGTTAAATATCCTTTCATCTTGCTTGATTATGACAGAGAGCAGGCATTCATAGCTTTTAAATGCTTATGGTTTGGGGATAATTAAAATTGGGTTAGGGAAGCAAAATGAAGAAAATGCATGGTTGAAAGGAAAATAGAATCTCCATCACTTCAGGGCAAAAGCAAGCTTTAAAAATGAATGGAAATGAAACTAATTGCCTGCCAAGTTTGGCATCTGTGAGACACTGAAGCAGAAGGCCAGAAGCACAGGACTGTGAGGCAAAAACAGGTTGTGTGGGCAGAAAGGAAGGAATGGCCGATTCTCATGGTGCAGATCAGGAACAGAGCTGCTTGACTGAGTGGTCTTCCGAGCAAGATGAGGGCAGAGACATTTATGGTTAAGGGTATATAAGGGAGGCATAGGCAGATGTATGTAAGTATATATTTCTGAGTTGAGGGAACACAGAATAATCCTTGTGCCTGAAAGGATTTGGGACTCTGTTTCTTAAAAAGCAATGAGACACAGAAGCTGAACAGCATGTTCCACGCTATATTTACAGGAAGAGAATCCTATGGCTTTGTGATGGATAGATTTTGGAATGAAAGATGTAAGTCAAGGCCAGTTAAGAAACCACTGCAACCGTCAAGGGAAATGCTGCAAAAGCTCAAGCTAAGGCAGTGTCTTTGAGCTGAAGAAAAAGTGGAAGGTCTATGGTGTTTCAGAAACAGACTACAAATAATTTGCTCATTAGTTGATGGTGCCAAAAAATGCCTCCAAGTTTCTATGCTGTATAACTTGGGAATGGTGGTAGCTTCTCAGTAAGGTTATACTTTCATCTCAAAGGAAAAGAGGGCTTTGTTATGGATTGATTGACTGCCAATTTCCATGGCGTAATTGCTCTTAATCCACTTTAGCCTACCACCAGAGTGGTGTCACTGAATGTGAAGTTGGGAAGATTGTGCACAATCACTTGACAAGCCGCTCTAAGCCAGCTGTAGCACACCGGTGCTTTGAGTAGTTTGCAGAGAAAGCAAGCAGGTCCCAGGGTAGGAAGCACAGCAGGCATTGGGACTGTAGCCCTGGGCCCTGGAAGAAAGGACGGAAGGACTTGGCCAGGGACAAGTAGAAGTCATCAGTGCTGAAGTGGGGGGAGGGCAAGATAAGGGAGGTGGGAGATAGAATTATGGAAGAGAATGGAACCTTAAGATCGTGTGTGTGTGTGTGTGTGTGTGTGTGTGTGTGTGTGTGTGTGTTTAATACAGCAAAAGACAAGTAAAGGACTGGAGAGAAGAGAAGTTGTATGTTAGACTTGGACAGACTCTGTATATAAGACAGCAGGGGGTTCAAAAACCTAGTGATGTCATTGGGAGTGTAGGACATTTTGACTATAGTTTATAAATATAAATATTTTCATCAGAATTGGCTCAGCATGAATTAATTCTCTTACAGTTCCTGAGGGAACATCACTAAGCTAATTTAATTCCTTCCCATAATCAATTTTCCATAGAGTAGTGTTAATCTGTTTCCAATAGTTTTCCATTTTCACATTAATCTTAATGAAATTATTTAAATCAAGATTAATTACTTTCTACATAAATATCATGATAAAGCTTTATCAATAAACTAAAAAAATTCTGTTGCGTTTTATTGATATTCTCTTTTTTTGAGACTATCATGTTTGGGTGCTGGGTCGTTTTTGCTATTAATGATGAATAGCCCTTCAGGCAGTATTTCAACTACATGAATTTTAATCCATGTAAGTCACTTTGTCTTTTGTCCCATCAGGGTTAGCTGCTTTCCCCTGACAATGTGATTAAGCACTGAGCATTTGGATACTAGGTAGGAACCCAGTGAGGAATGGCGGAGTGGTTTGCAAAGCTACTTCACATCATAAACTCCATGTAAGCAAATAAATAGCAGTCCTAATCAAGGTCTATAGTTGGAAGAAAGTGATTTCATGGTGTCTTTTATAATAATTTTGAAATTTTGAATTTTCATAATGTTCTAAAGGATACAAAAGACACCCCATGATTTAATTTGCTCATGAAGAAAAAGAGCAAAAATCTTGCATATTTCTATCATCAAGTGGAAATTGTTTTAGTAAAGCCGAAACACACAGTACCTTGTCTGAAAGACATTGGGTTTGAACAGCTCACATTGGCAACACCAGACAAGGAAATGGAATATGCATGGCTGACAGTGTCTGCCCCGCCCCCAGGGGCATCTCAGAGGTGAGCTTGCCTCAGTTCACAGGCAGCACCTTGGGCTCAGACGGCTAATTTTGCTACTCCTTTGGACTCCTATAAACGAAACTATCAAGACTCTTACTTATATGGTTGGTCTGAGGGTAGTGGTGTTTACAACTAATTGAGGACTCTTATATGAAAACAGAATGTCAATGTATTCATTTTGGCAGCAAAAAGTTTAACAGTTTAGGAAAGAATATAGGGTTGTGATCTGGTTGAATTAGAAGAAAGCAAAGATAGTTAGCAATGTAACAATAACTGTCACCACATTGATCTCAAGTTCTCAGTACTGGTGTATAGTAGGTTTCTAAACTCTTCATTTGCCTAGTGTGCATCTCAAGAGGGAGAACAGGACTGAAGTATCTGAAGTACAATTTTGTGGTTCCACCAGAGTGGTCTAAAGGCCTTAACGGTCAGGATATTAGTAAGAGACTAGCTAAAGCTTCTTCTCTGGACATGGGATAATACTGTTGACCATGGGAGTAGGATGGTTTCAGCCACTCTCTGAGTCCCAAGGCCTTTCCTTCTTTCTTCTTTTCTTTTTTGGGTGGCTCCTAAGGCTTGAACGCAAGGCCTCAACACTGGCCCTATGTTTTTTGCTCAAAGCTGACTACCACTTTAGCCACAGCTTTACCACTGGCTTTTTTGGGTAGTTAATTGGACACAAGAGTCTCAGGGGCTTTCCTGCTGAGGCTGGCTTTGAACCATGGTCATCAGATCTCAGCCTCCTGAGTAGCTATGATTAAAGAGGCATGAGCCAATGGCACCCAGCTAGCCTTTGTTTTTAACTATTAATTAATTAAAATTTTTTTTGCCAGTCCTGGGCCTTGGATTTAGGGCCTGAGCACTGTCCCTGGCTTCTTTTTGCTCAAGGCTAGCACTCTGCCACTTGAGCCACAGCGCCACTTCTGGCCTTTTTTGTATATGTGGTGCTGAGGGATCAAACCCAGGGCTTCATGTGTACGCAAGCACTCTTGCCACTAGGCCATATTCCCAGCCCTAGTCTTTGTTTTAATAGTTACTTTCTTCCCACTTATACTCTAGTCTTCTCATCTAATAATCAAAACAATTTTTGGAAAGTTAACTTTTTATTTTATCTTTCATTTATTCTCTATTGTTCCTAAATTCGAAATTTCAGAGAGCCATCTGAAACTCTAGTTTTGGGGATTCTTACTAACTCCTAAATACCAACAACCATGACAACTTTTCAGGCCTTTTATGAGATTGTATACAAATTGATGGTTGAGTTGAATTACACTCAGCATCCACAGATGTTTTAATTAAGTTTTTATTTAGACATAGTTCTAGTTCTACAAGCAGCTGTAAGAAACAATACATAGAGATCCTGGGTACCCTTCGCCCATTTGGTCATGGTGGTAACTCTTGTTATATACTTATGGATTTGATTTTATGATTTTCTGTTGGTTGTGGTGGTCATGGGGCTTGAAGTCTGTGCCTGGGCGTTGTCCCTGAGCGCCTTAGCTCAAGGCTAGCTCTATAACCTGAGCCACAGTGCCACTTGCAAGATTTTCTGATACTCTATTGATAGTTTTTGTATCTAATATCTTGAGCCTTTCTGTCTTTTCTAAGGTAAGCATTTAGTATTATAAGTCTTTCAGCATTGCTTTAGCTGCTTTCTGCATATTTTAATACCTTGCATTTTCTTACTCATTAAGTTCTGTAGATATTGCAAAATTTCTTTTAGGACTTAAGTATTTTCCTTTAATTTCTGGGTGTCTGGAGATTAACTTGGGTTTTTGTTTTTTTTTTGGTCATTTACTTCTGGTTTCATTCCATTTTTGTCTAGAGAAAATATATGATTTAAATTATTTTAAATTTGTAGAAGTTTGTGTTACAGTTCATGATAGGTTCTATCTTATTTTGTGTGCCCTTGAAAATGAGTATTTTGCTCTTGTTAAGTGGAATTTTCTGTCAGTTGATTGAGTTGCTCATTTTTTCTTTATCATTGCTGATTATTGGTCTAGAATTCCTAAGTATTGTTGAAAATGCGATATTAATTTAAGTCCAGAAGTATAATGGTGGACTTGTTTGTTTCTCCTATCAACTCTGTCAGCTTTTACTTTAAACATTTGGAGGCTCTTAGGTTTGGTTCACATACTGTCGGGATTCTTACCCTTTTCTAGTGGATTGATTATTTTAATTAATGTTTCTCTTGTCTCTAGTATTTTTCTTTGCTTTTACATTTATTTTATCTAATGTCAGTATACCCAACTCTGTCTTTTAATGTTTACATGCAATTGCTTTTTATATACTCAGTCAACCTGTGGAGTTATATGTGAAGTCAGTTTCTTGAGACAACATATTGGATTGTGTTGCTTTATTCAGTGGCAATGCCTGCTTATTATTTTGGTTTCTTTAGGCATTTACATTTATGGTAATTACTTGCTTTCTTTTTTTTGTTTTGTTTCTTATTCCTCTGTTTCTCTTTGGTTATTGGAGTATTTTTTAAAGAAATGATTGTGTTAAGTTGTTCAACTAGGTTTATAAAAAGTATATGCCTTTATTTTATATCCTGCTACTTTGCCAAAGTTTTGGATCAGCTCAAGTAACTTGGGAGTAGAGTCTGTGGGGTTCTTTAGATACAGGATCATGTCATCTGCAAAGAGAGAGAATTTAACTCCATCTTTTCCTATTTGGATCCCCTGAAGTCAGAATGAAAGGCTTGGTTGGGAGAAATCAGAAGGAAGAAAGTGTTACCCCAAAACAGGAGGAGAATGGTGACTGAGACCCCCAAAGGAAGTGGCTGAAAAGCGTATCGTACTAGGTCATGATATCAGCATGATTCTAGTTCTGAGATCAGGTAGCAAGCCTGCCATGTGGAAGGGCATTCATTGGCTGTGGGCAGTCTAACACACAGGGCTATATTCTTGAAAGTAGGTCATAGGTATCACAGCTATGTCAAGAAGCCAGAAGGAAAATGCGTAGCACACTGGTGACTGGCCAAGACCTCTCACCTGGAAGGTTGTCTTTGATGTGGGCAACTGTATTCTCATCCATTCCCGGAATTTGTGGCTACCCCTTCCCCACGTTTGCGGAATCCTTGCCTCTTGGGAGGGTCTTAAAGAGAGGGGAGGCAGTTAAGAAAGATGAGGGTACAGAGGCGCTTGACTTTTAATGAAAGGCCTTGTGTAATAGGAAGCATGGCATTAATAGAGGAGAATGCATTTGAGGTTATTTTGAGGGATAGCCACACTTAGCATATTGTTGACAAAATGCAGTGTCCCAGCAGGATATTCCCGAGTCAGTCCATATGGTGCTAATGGTTCTCAGTAAACATAAAAGTAATTATAAATGGTGATACTAAATGAAGCATCAGAAGATTACTTTTAAATGTTAACAATGTGTGAAGCTCTGTATGAATCAGAAATCCTGGCTGAGTCTGAAAGTCACAGTAGAGACTAACCTGTATTATAAGTATTTTATTATTATTAAACAATTAAGCATTTGAAGATGAGTGCAGGGGCGTGATTGCTCAGATGTTAACACTACTGTTCATCAAAGAAAGTAAAGGTTTTTTTTTTATTAAGCAGTGTGCATTCTCACATTTCATTACTGTAAAATATTGTGTGACTTTGGTAGTATCTTAAATTATCTCAATCAGCAGATAAGTAAGCAAGCAGAAGACATTATTTTGGCTTATTCTGCATGTGTGCCAGGTACTGTTTTATAGGCGCTGGAAATATGTCAGTAAACAACACACACAGTAGACCTATCCTTGCTTATTCTGTTTAGGGGACTGTTACAGTATCTGGAGTCTTGAGCTCAGGTATGGCTGTGCTTGGGTGTGGTAGGACCTGGTGTCAAGTGGAGAAACGAATACGGACTTAAAATGAGGAACACGTGAAAACAGATTTGACGGGAGTGAGCTGTGTTTGCAGCAAGGTAGGAAGAGGAGAAATGTGACCCATTTTCATGGGAGCATTGTAGTAATCCCACATGTCACTATGCTGTACTTCCTGTTTGTTTTGTAGGTACTGGGGGTTGAACTCAGGCTCTCATACTGCTTAATTGCCCAACTGGCACTCTACCATTTGAGCTATGCCTCCAACCTGGCTGTCCACCGGTTATTTTTGAGGTGAATCTGGCAGACTGTCCTGCCTGAGCTGACTTTAAGCTGCCGTCCTTTGGATCTAAGCCTCCTGAGTAGTTAGGATTACGGATGTGAGCCACTGGCACCTGGCTGCCATATACTGTTTGTTAAAACACAAGTTCATTTTTTCAACTCAATGATTTTACTGAATGCTTGCAATGTTCTGGGCTAAAAAGTATTATGTGGAAGGCAAAGACTAAGAAGCTTGTTTGTTTGTTTGTCCCTTGTTTTTCTAAATATATAATCAGGATATTCAACTAAAGAGATAAAATTATTTTTAAGTACAAATTTATCTTGGAAATAAGCCTCAGACATGCTAATCATCATTACTTTTCTTACTACATCCTATTTTCATCCTATTCTGTTATATCCTATCCTTTTCTTGTTGGTTTCCCAACCATGGACATTTTATTTTCTACTTCCAATCCTTTGGGGTTTTTTTTTTCTGGACCATGTTCTCATTCTTTATCCTCTGCTCAAAAAAAATCTCTAGCTGTCTAAATCCTATCTATCCTTCAAAAACGGTCCCTTAGTGCAATATGGTTTTTTTCTACCAGTAAGTCGCAGCAATAGTTTGCTTCCTTGGGTCTGCTTGGTGTTAGTTACTTGTTTATTTTTAACCTCTCTCTCCTCTCACTGCAGAATCCTTAAAGACAGGACCTGCTTCTTACCAATCTGTGTGTGTACCTCCAGGGTACATATTTTAAGAAGATGCCTAGCACATATTTATTCCGAGATTTTTAAGATAATTATACAATTCTACCATTTTTTCCTGACTACTCAGCTGCCATTCTTAAAGACCTGGCACATTTCCAGAGCCTTTGTTTTTCTGTTTGCTCATGTTTGGGCAGTATCTGTCGCTATATGTTTACAACTTAAAATAGTGCTTTTATAGGGGAAGAATATTGCACAGTATTCTTATTCTGGGTGAAAAAATGAGTCAGTAGCCTGAGAGTCTTCTAATCACTGTGGCACAGGTCAAGTCAATCAGGAATTCTTGGAGCACTTGAGAAATATGTCACTGTGTTCAGTCTCATGGCCAAGGTAGCCCAGTGCCCTAATGTGGGAGACTCTATAGACAACCCTGCTGCCCACGTCTGAGGTCCCAGGCAGCCTTGCAGAGAGACCCAGCTACCTGCCTCCTTTAGATCTTGGAGATTCACCAGGTAGAATAGAAACAGCCTTTCGTTGCCATGTGTGGCTTCTTTATTGTCTGTTTCATATCGCCTTAGCTGAAAGGCCTTTCTAACCTGGAAGGCCTACTGGATTCTTTTAAAAGTTCACTCTGTCTTTGGAGGTAGCACATCTTTTCCATCCTGTAAAGAAATATAGCAGTTCATTCTGTATTTTCCTGGTGCATGCAAAATGCATTTTCTAATTTGACAAGATGCTATGGAGGTGGGTGAATTTAAGTGGAATATTGTGCTGGATATCTGTCTTTTGATTTTCAGGCACTTTTGAGTACCACACAAAAACAGTAAGCAGTGTGCCTTTTGGAAAAGGAATGACAAATCATTCACAAATAACAGGGGGATGCTATTTCATGTTATGATACAAGAGTGAATGCACGTGTGCACCCAGAAGTGCACCTGCACGTGTGTGTGCGCGCGCACACACACACACACACACATATACCCTTGTGGTTGTGAGGGTGCTTTTCAGTTCATGTATGCAGTAAAGATCCCTTGTGAGATTATTTGGCATGTATGCCTATTCTCTGTAGCCCCAGGCTGTAGCATAGAATGTTCATTTCACTGAGCACCAGTCTCACTTGCCTCTGTTGACTCTTCTGTTAACTGTGATTATTATAGATAGGTGCTGTGTATTCTTTTGTTCTATATTTGGCTTCTTTTACGTTGTGATACTTCAGGTATAAAACCCCCATTTCCTCTTCACTCCAAGGTAATAGTGGTGAATTATTATATAATGCCTGAGAGTTCCCTATTTCCAATTCCTCTTAGAGAAACTTCTTGCCAATATTCCTATCACTACATTGCAGGTATCATAGAGCGTGTCTTGCTCAGGGATGCTGAAATGTGTTGTTATGAAGAGAGACAGTCCCTGGAACTTCCGTACTGGACTTTTGAGTTGTCATAAGTTGGCATAGTTAAGTTATATTGCCAGATCATTTATTTTTATATTAAAAGTAAGATGCTTGCAGGCAAGGGACAACTTTTGTAGTAGTTCAAAATCAAGTCCTTAAAATACAGTTTACTTTGTAAACATTAGATGATAGCCTCTGTTTTAGTCAGAATATGTTACATTGTGCTGCAGTGACAGTCCCAAGTTTTGTGGTTTGTTTTTGTTTTTAATTGTAGTTTATACTCCATGTCTTTCTTGTCTACATTTCAGCTCTTCTTCAGAAAATATCAGTCAAGGGTTCAGATTGCTTTCCTACATAATAAAGAATGACCTGATGGTTAATAGTGTGACCCTTCTTTTCCTCCTAGCATCTTATTCTTCAGTTCTTCTCTAAAAGGCACAGCAGTCAATTATTTCTGTAATTTAACATCTTCACTTACATGGAAGGTATCTTTGGACTAAGACAAAATTGTTTTTAGAAGCATTTTATGAAGACAAAAAAAATAAATGAGTTTATGTTCACAACTGCCTGCTTTTTCTGGACTCCCAATGTGCTGTAAGATGGCCAAAAGGAATGATTTTTATATCCTTTTAAAAATTTAATGCTTCCCATAAGGATATTGGAATGATTTTATAGAATAGTTCTGCTTCCTTCAATGGCAGAGAAACACAACTAGTGTTAAAAACTGTCAGGACAATTACTATTAAAAATACATTCTTTTAGTCATTCTGTGGAATATTTCTCTTGCATTAACATTAATTTTTCCTTAATACTAAACTGTGTTCAGAGATAAATGTAAGAGATTTAGACATTTCTAACTGGAGTAGAAGTCTGCCCTGTAGGAGCAGGAATAATAGCAATTGCCGTTGATTTCTAGTACTGATAGAATTAACTTTTTGTTGTTTATAAAATACATATTTGAGTTTGTGGCAGTGCTTCCCATTAAGATGTTGAACACATAAGAATTTTTTCCAGGCAATTCTCAACCAAAATGTCTTGAACTCACAGTAGTAAAGTGTTACAGAAGAAACTTAACAGGTTTCTATAAATTAAATTACTGCCTTGGAATAATTATGTCTAGGGGATAGAACACTGTATATATTTTTATTATCCATTGGTTTCCTTTTTAATAGGAGTGTTGTGCTTTGTACAAGTCAATTATTTTTGATCGTTTCTTTAATTAATGTTTAATTATATTTTACTATCTTCATTTTACTACATCACCTTGGTGATAATTGAAGCATTTCTAAACACCATGCTTCCTTACAGCATGTTGTGTGTTATGCTATTATCGCCTTCTTAAATTCTACAGTTAAAAGATTTGTGGGGCTGGGGATATAGCCTAGTGGCAAGAGTGCCTGCCTCGGATACATGAGGCCCTAGGTTCGATTCCCCAGCACCACATATACAGAAAACGGCCAGAAGCGGCGCTGTGGCTCAAGTGGCAGAGTGCTAGCCTTGAGCGGGAAGAAGCCAGGGACAGTGCTCAGGCCCTGAGTCCAAGGCCCACGACTGGCCAAAAAAAAAAAAAAAAGATTTGTGTATTTATATCACATTTATATTTATGTATTTATATTGTTTGTTGGACAAAGTCTATCTTCTCCATACTTTCAATCCAGAAGAGCACTAAAATGTGACTAAAGATTGAAAATGGGTGCAAGCAATACTTTCTATGAATAGTTATCAGAATGGAAAATTTTTGGTTAAATGGTTCTTTTGTACATTTTAATTCCTCTGTAGTGATAGGATGCTAAGTGTATGCAGAGTCACTGGGGACCCTTCTTGGTAGAACTCACTCTTGGAGTGTTTTGGTTCATTTGTGTCCAGTTGTGGTAAAGAGTTTCTACTGCTCCATGTATCCATATTCACAAAAGGCCCCCCCTGGAATTGGCATACAGGAAAAGTGGGGTCGCGACTCTAGTCAAGCAGTCAGACCTACAAGGTAGACTCTGTAACTGCTCAACATGAGCTGTACCTTCCCAATGACTCACTCAGTATGAGTGAGAAGGTTGTCTCTTACGCTGAGGATGGCTCCTGGGTAAAGTGTGGAGGTGTGTGAAGGAAGATGGCTCCTTACTTGGGTGGTTCCTGTCTGGTGTTCTTACTCTGCCCCTAGGCCTGGAGTCCACTGTGTTCACTAATTGGTGGGTTCCGATGTTCTTGCTATCCCTTGTGTTGTCTCTCATTTTCATAGTTTTCCTCCCTGTATTTAGAAACAAGTATTTTTCATCCTCTGCTATACAAAATACAACCTTAGAAACACTACTACAATATACATTTCTTAGTTCCTTCTTGGTCATTTCAGATAGAATTAAATAAAAAAATTTGATTAATTTAAGAAGTCATCGCTTTTAGTAATCCTGAAGCTTACTTAGGTATTCTTTTCGCTGATGCTGAGATTTGAACTCTACCATCTGAGCCATACCTGTAGCCCTTTTTATGCTGGTTATTTTTGAGAATGGGCTTCACTGATTGTCTGGGCCACCTTGTACCGTGGTCCTCTTATTTATGACTCCTGTTGTAACTGGGATGATAGGTGTTCCATCTGCCTGGCAAGACCATGGGGCTTGCATACTTGCTGCTTGTGCTATGCCTGAATACCCATCTTCCTGATTTCAGACTCATTGAGTAGCTAGTTTTACGGGTTTGAGCCACTGTGCCTAGAAACCCTGAATCTTGTCTCTTGGAGATAGATTTAAAATGAGTCAGTGATCACTTTTATTTAAAGGATACATTCTTTTCTAGTTATGTGCAAATGGAATTGATGGTCATATTCCCAAAGAAGGGAAGAAGAGAAATGAACATTTGTGAGTATCTGAAGGTGTGCTCAAATGTGTGTGAGGAATAATCATTCCAGTGACCCTGGGGAGTAGGGAGAATTGCTTCCCATTTTTACAGTGGCAGAAAATCTGAGGATATGAGATGCCTAATCTAGAACCACTCAGCTGCCAAATCGCACGGGGGGTGGGGGTGGCTTTGAATGTCTGTCCCAGGCTCTCTACTCCCAAACCAGCCTGTGAATCTGAGAGTGCTTCTGCGGTGTTCAAATTGTGAAGCCCTTTGCAGATTCCAGGACACACATATCCTCTGTGGATCCCAGGGCTCTGGCATGCAACTTGGAGTTTATTGAGCACGAGTTGGTGTCTACAATTTCCAGGAAGGAGTAAGGCCTGGGCATCAGGCATCATTGGCGCACCTTGCTTGTACCAATTCCAGCTTCTTATCAACTCTATATATTATCAAGAGCAGTAGGACTCACCCCAGTTTTACAGGTAAAGATACAGATAGTTCAAAAGCTGACCTGAGGTCACAATGGTACTAAGTTAGAGAAACAGGATTCACACCTGGGCTTCCTGCTCTTAGTATGCATATTCCTAAAGACTAGGATCAAAGTGCCTGCAGGAGTAGCCATTCTTTCAGTAGGTAAAGACCTGGTAAAGGAAATTGTTCCAGAAGCAAGAGGATTTCTGCAGTCACACTGGTTTCCTTCATAAATAGTATCTCCCAGATGATTATTTCATATTGGGTAGTTGTTTTCCTCATAAAGCTTAGAAATAATAATATACAGGGTAGGGAAATTGTAAGAAGAGGAAAACAGGGTGGGTCAAAGCAGCAAGCAAGGTGTTTTCATGGTGGGGGCAGTGGGGATCAGAGGACTAAATGGGTCTCCAGGAGCGAAGAACTACTGATATGGAGAAAGGAGATTAGACCTGTACCTCTTGTTTATAAACAAGGCAACTTAGCACTTCAATTATGTTACTCAGTCTCAGAAAATTCAGCCAGCTGTAGGTTTACAGAGAAAATGAAATATCACGGCAGCACGATCATATATCCTAACAATGATCATTTGTAAACTGAGTCTCTACCACAACTTCCCTCTTCACTAACCTTCACCTGTCTATCTGTCTCCTGTTATTGGCTCTCAATAATGGCTTGCTGCAAACTTGTTACCATAAATTGCAAGGATGGTGCAATTGGAAAATGTGAAGGGCAGATGGTGCAAATGAGGGACTTCCTTGATCTCAGTGAAAGTGATGTTGGGGAGGCACTCAGATCAGGCAAAGCCACTGGCAAACGAGCATGGGGCAGATGGACAATCGAGTCATTAAAGAAGGGAGGTATTCTAAAGAAGGGAGGATCACAGAAGCCTTCAATCATTTGGGGCAGAAATGATCCTGGTTATAGGTTTAAAAAGTCCAGGAAAATGTTCTTAAGGTCAGTCAGATAACTTGTTTTTTGGTCAAAAATTACATTGAAAACATGATGACTTAGTTTATTCTTGAAAAATGAGTTTATAATTACAATTAGGTAATAAAAATATTAAGCTATAAAGTAAGCAATTTGCCTTAGTTTTTAGACTTTACTTCACTATTTAGTATCAAACTTTGGCCTCCATTTTATTATTATTATTATTTTTTTGCCCAGTCCTGGCGCTTGGACTCAGGGCCTGAGTACTGTCCCTGGCTTCTTTCTGCTCAAGGCTAGCACTCTACCTCTTGAGCCACAGCGCCACTTCTGGCCTTCTCTGCTTATGTGGTGCTGAAGAATGGAACCCAGGGCTTCATGTATGCAAAGCAAGCATTTTGCCACTAGATTGCATTCTCATCTCCCTTGGGGCTCCATTTTAAGTAGATCCATTTTACCCAGCTCTTGGTAGTCTTCAAATCATGTGCACATGTATACACATGAAGTCACACATGTACATATATAAGCATACATTTATTCCCATTATTATCTACTTCCTTGAGCATTAGTTTTCTACCTACAAATTAGATTTTGTTTGTCATAGCGAGGCTGTGTTTAAAGATTCCTCAATAGTTTGCCATATTAACAGTAAGGCAGGAAACTTATAAGTCACATACAGTTTTGAGTTAACATATCACTTTGTGAATCTGAGTGTTCTGTTGTAAAGATACACAATAGAAATACTTGCTAATTTGATGTTGGGTTCAGTTGACATGGTTAAATCTTTTGTTCTTTCATTGAGATTCTAAGATAAAAGAATTCATGGGTAGGACAATTTATTGAAAATGGAAAAAGTTCCAGTAATTTTTTATTCAGCTGTATTATTGTTCTTAGAAATAATGAGTGGCTGTGTTCCTTCATTCAAACAACAAACATTTAATTGTCTCTCAGGCTCTGGTAGAGAACACAATGACTTTAAGTCATTTTTACCAAGGAATATTTGTCTCTAACAATGCATTTTCATTTTCTTCCTCCTGTAATCACATATCCACCTAACTCTCAAACTTTTTATCTCATTCATTTTTTGACAGAATCAAAAGAAACCACAACACTAAAAACCCAATCACACATGAAGAAATACTTATCTAAGGAAGTAGTAAAGAAATAATCTTGCTGTTATTACAGTCAATAGTTCTATACAATTGATTAATTATGTAATTATCTGTCCAAATGGAATTGATGCACTGGCACATGTAATTAAAACTTAGCTGAAGTCACATTTTTAGCAGTTATGTTGTCTGTATCTTATAAGTAAAATTGTAATTTTAGAGAGTAGACTTACTTGTAGTAAACTTAATTGCAGTGACTAGAGAAAATATAAAGAATAGGAATGTTTGATTAGTCCCTAGCAAGAGTGGGAAATATCTATGCATGGTATTCTGTGATGATATGAAAAGACTTTTTTGTGTGTGTGTCAGTTGTGGGGCTTGAGCTCTGAGCCTGGGCACTTTTCCGAGCTCTTTTGCTCAAGGCTAGCCCTTTACCACTTTGAGCCACAGCACCACTTCAGTTTTGTAGTGGTTAATTGGAGATAAGAGTGTCACGGACTTTCCTGCCAGGGCCAGCTTTGAACTGCGATCCTCAGATCTCAGCCTCCTGAGTAGCTAGGATTACAGGCACCAGCCACTGGGCCTTGGGTGAAAAGATATTTTATACCAGCATTTGATGTTGAGACATTGTTTCAAACATAGTAAAAGGTATATAGAAATTTCTCTGAGAATTTAGAACATACCCTTGTATTCACTCAGTTTCTTTCCTCTTGCCTCTCAAGGAATTCAAGGTAAACAAATATTTAAAGAGATGGAGAGAGAATTAATGAAATGAAGTAGGTTAGAGCCATGAATGTTAACAATAAAATTGCTTTTCAAAGAAGGAAACTGATGGGTGTAAAGCACAGAGGGTCCTGTCACTGAGCTGGGAGCCTTGGTAGGTGGCGGAAAAGCTTCGTGGCTGTGCTTCTCTGGTGGGATCACCCACGCTGTAGAGAGGAGGAGGACGGATGCAAGCAGGACCGCTGGCACTTTGCCTGATCTTTCCTTTCCCGTGATCAATGCCTGGTGCCTCTTTCTGTGAGTCATTAGCACTGTCTCCCAGTGCTCTGTGATTCTTGACCTTTGCCCTTGTACCGCCTTCTAGGAGTGCTCCTCCCAAGCTCCTCCCCAGGCTGCTGCCTTTGTAGAGAGGACTTTCTAGGCCACCATACCCAGAATAACCCCAAGCAGCTACTTATCATCACCTCCCCGTATTTTCTGGAACTCTTAGGTATTCCTTTTCTTCTCTGTTCTTTTCATTTTCTAACCTCAAAGATGGGTTGAATATAAATTAATTGTTGCATCCTTTTCTCCGCATTTGATAGCTAGTAGGTGCCTAAGAGGCATCTGTTAGATGGGTCAATAACAGACATGGCATATACTGTGCTCCTTACTTTCCTGTTTCTCTGAGGAGACTGTCAGCCCACTGAGGGAGTGCACTGATCTGCCATTCACCTTTGTACCCTTAGCACTTGGCTCAGAGTAGGCACCCCTGTAAGGGCTTTTGGTTGAAAAAGAAGTGGCGGCAGCTCCCAGGAGACAAACTGTATGGATTGTTCAAATACTCCATGGCTGCTTACAGTGGCTGTGTGAGGCTGTGTGTGTGTGTGTGTGTGTGTGTGTGTGTGTGTGTGTTCAGTTAGGAGATGGTTGCTTGTGAGTAAACTGAAAATTAGTGGTTTCAATCCCATATGTTAATTGTATGTGTTTTTGGTCACATCCCATGAGGTACAAAGTAGCAGTCACATGTGTGTGGAGCAGAGGTCTTATATTGTCATCAGGATCCCATCCTCATACTTTTTCATTAATCATCCTTAGTGCGTGAATTCTAGCCACGAAGGATTCCACTGTCACAAGATATTCACCACAGCCTTAGCCATCATATCTGTTTTCCTGATAAGAAGGAAGGAGAAGAGAGAAAGAAAGAAGGGATGCTGCTTGCTAAGTTCCCACTTAGGTAGGAAATTTAAAAGAAGCCCAAATGATATCATCTATCTCATTGAACAGAATTTGGTCACTGTGGAAATTAGGACACGGAATCATTAAACAAAATGCGTTGCCTTATCCATCAAAATTCAGGTGCTGTTTACAAAGGGGGTGTGGATAGTAACATGCACGGGTAGCAATCTGCCACCATATATGCTTAGGATTATGTAAAATTTCAAAATGACAATAACATAACAAATTGTTGAATGGCTTGCAAGCCTTTCACCCAGGATATCCTGCAAATGAAGCATCTCATAGCAGGATGGCTGCTGTGTCTGTTAAGGAAATAATTCCTTTTCCTCTGGATGTTTGTGGAGAGACTTCGCCGCAGTCCCTGCCCAAACCCAGTGGCCGACCGCCATAGGACCTGCTCTCCTGATGGGCCTGGCTGCTTCTGGTTTGCAGGTACTGCAGCAGGAGCTCACATTCCCTCTCAGGGCTATAGCAGCACCATAGCTACTGAGGATATAGAAAGCTTGTCACTCCCTCCTGGGTCTGCACCCTCCAGCTTTCCCTTGACAGCGGGCTCAGAGAGCTATGATGTCGATATGGGGCCGAGAGGGGCCCTGAGGATACAGGTGAGAAAGTTTAACCAGTTGACATCACAGAGGTAACTTAGAAAACTGGACATCGTTACCCATTTTAGAGGAACATGATTCTAATTAATTTGTGTAAAATGCCTTATAATCCTAGAGAAAAGCCATGGACAGATTAGGTGTATCGGCAATCACATACCCCAGGTGCAGGCACAGGTACCCACACACATGATTGATTACAGATCCTTGTGCACACAGGTTTCCTACTTCATTCACATCAGACATCTACATGAGAAGAGTTACTGGGTGAGAAATACAACATCTCACTATTTGAAGAGAGGAATTTTCATTGGAAATACACTTTTTGCTCGATACAGCCAATGTTAATCTCGGTGCTGTAGGCCCCACCCATCAGAACAAAATAATCATCACTTAGAACATAACTTCAGTATAAAGCTTTTATGGACTCTTAAACCCTTAGTATTATTTCAATAGAGAGCTGACAATAGAGCAAAGAGGCTCTTATTAGTGCCATAAACAGATAATGAGAGAAGTACAGGTTTCTTTCCTTACATTTAAAGCATCTCATTAATCTTGCAGAAGTGGTCCAATGTCTCACGTTTCAGGAAGCTTAGTTTTAACAAATAGCTCAAGGTAGTCTTGTGTGGAGGCAAGGGAAGCTAAAGACATGAGGAGTTTCTGCTTCCGTATGCTGTAGTGTCTAGAAAGCCATATGTACAAGTTGGAGCTCTTCGGCTGCAATGTAGCTCAGTGGGAGAGGGGGAATATATGTCAGGCTCTGGGTCTGGGTTTGGTATCTAGCATGGAAAATAAAATAAGGTATTTTTCATAGTGAGTATTACATTCCAGTTTGTTGTAAATATTCTCAACTTACATATGTGTGTCAATCTCAATGGATATGATATCTGAAGAAAAAGATTCAGGGTATTCTTGAGCAAAGTGAAGAGGGTAACTAACAAGGCCCCTTCTTTTTCTCCCTCCCCCCCCTTTGTCCTCCTTCTTCTTCTCTCCTTCTCCCGTCTTGTGCTGGTCCTGGGGCTTGAACTCAGGGCCTGGGTGCTGTCCCTGAGCTTTTTCACTCAAGGCTAGCACTCTACCACTTGAGCTACAGTTCCACTTCCAGCTTTTTGGTAGTTAATTGGAGATAAGAGTCTTACAGACTTAGTTGCCTGGGCTGGCTCTTGAACATAAATGACAATTTCAGAATATTGTTTTTGGGGGTTTTAGACCCAAGAAACCAATCATAGATGTCTTTGAATTCTTCCTGAATGTCTGGGGGCTCTGCTTTCTGAGGTTGCCTGTGTAACATTGATCATGAGTGATACCCCAGGTAAGTCTACCCCCACTGGGGCTGAGGGAAGAAGGCACATTTTGATAATTACTAGAAGAAACCCGTGCTTGATGGTCATTAACATTTTAAAGTATGTGCTTGCCTCTCTAACAATTGTAGTTATACTTCAAAAACTTGGGGAATTTCTCCCTGCAAGCCAGTCTGCACACAAAATGAATGCACACTAATTAATATTTCCTTCCTGGAAACTTGTAAGTTTGGAGCTAGACTTTATTTCTTAAGTGTTGTATGGCTTTCTCTGAAAAGTAGAAGAAATGACAGCATCTAAAGTGGTATGAGCACATGACTTACCCATCTAGTGTTTCTTCCTGTCTCGGCTGGCTTCTGTGTGCTTTTGACAGGAAACCAGGAAGGTTTCATTCTGTAGATCTCCCAGTGCCTCTTGGACATCTCCCTAGATGGAGCTCAGCTGCCTGGCTAGTCCCTTTCATTTCAGGGTGGTCTCATTAGAGTGAAACCCATCATCAAAGCAGGACAGGTACATGAAGCTGTCAGGAACAGATCCTCTAGACTTCCTGGGAGCCGCTACCCACACACCACCACCAGATCATCCCATTCTGGGCTCCAGAGAGGGATTAGCTACGCACTGTGGGCCTGATGTTGCCAATCTTTACACACAAGCCAACTTAGATCCTCTAATTAATACCCAGCTAATGCCCAAATATGTTTTCCCCAAGACTTTGTAGTCTTAAAAGGACTAGAAAGAGCAAAGCAAACAGAACAAGACCGAAGAGGTTGAGTTCTATATTGCCTACTTGTTAGAACATTTTTAGCGAATTCTCTACATCCTTCTTTGTCTACACAGGAACCAGGATCACCTATAATGTGTGGGTGTTTTCTGATTTTAGAGTGTAAATAGAGGAAACACTTTTTTCTTTGTTTAAATTCCCACTTTTACTTCCCACCTCTCATTTCTTCTTATTTTTACTGAATGATTAATCCGGCAGCTCCTGTGCTTTAGGATGAGTGACTGGGGGGTGCTCACTGAGACATGGTTTATGTAGTTATTCTCCGCTCCTTTTCCATATTGCAAAGTACTCTGTTCTCTACTCAACTAACAACTCTCAGTGGAATGAAAAAACAAACAAACAGAAATGTGCTCAAATTGTGAGTGTATTCCAGAGAAAAGTGGTGGTAGCCTGTGGAACCAGACCCAAGGCCTTTTGACATGGGCTATCTGTGGGGTCCTAGAAATACCAATGGTGCAGCTGAGGTGGTAGGACATCACATGCCATCATGAGACTGTCACACGCCCTCAGCCTGTGATCTCTGTGGACCCTGGAGTCTTTCAGTCCCTTTCTTTCTAAGTTATACCCACTAATATAATGAGAATGTCTTCTCACAAAGGCTCATAGTGTCTTATTGTTCCCAGAACTTAGTTACTTTGGAGAAGTTCCTTAAAAATACTTGATTTGCTGTACCCCAGGAGACTTACAAACTGCTCACTAAATATTTGTAGAATGATTGAATGAAAATAACCACCATAGATTTTAATTTGTTTCACAAAGCACATGAGAAGGAATTGTTCAGAAAGTAACAGAATCGGTATCCAACGTGCAAAGGTTAGCAATAATACATAGGAGAGGCTGTGTGTGGCGGAGGTGGTTTATAGGGAGTGTCCACCCTGCTGGGGCCAGCATGTGGGGAAGGACTCTGAGGGGTTGTCCTGGCTCAGGAGGAGGAATGCCCTACGGGCTGGAGGGAGCAGTAACCATTTGCCATCTCTGCATTATTGTGAAATATTACCTACTCCTCTCCTTCAGATAGAAGGCTCATAAACACACCCCTTACCTAAATTCAAAACCAATGGAGAGTTATAGCATGAGTAACAGAGTCAATGAAAATCTGGCTGATGAAGCATCCTAGTCTGGGCAATCCTCCGGGTCCCAGGTAAAGCCGGGGCATCATCGCTGCTCCTGAGGACAGAGCCTGCCAGCCCAAGCCCCCAGGGTGACCCAAGAGCAGAACCAAACCACCCCATCCTTAGGGACACCCAGAAGAATCAGGCAGAGCCAAGAGCTGAATTCTTCACGTTAGCAGCACGAACAGAACAGCACTCTCAGCACTCTACTGCCTGGGATGTGCACCGGGAGGCCGCATGCATGGTGGAGCCGAATCGGCGGGATGCAGCGTTTCTTCCTAGCTGGCTTCTGAGCCGTGCAGGTTCTCTCACTCGCCCTGCTGGGTAAAATGAGCAGAGGGGAGAGCTGGCACTGTGCCAGTTTCATGCGGATCGCCCTGCCAAGTAGTGGTCTAGAAAGTTGACCTGGATCTTTTCTCTTTGCTGTGGAGTACAATAGAGCCCTCACCGTCGGCGAGCCCTGGGGCACCCCCATCCCTTGCCCTTGCCCTCATCCCATACATGGGGAATTTGGTAGGCCCTTCTTACCTGGCACTGCACCTGTGAGGTTAGCTGCCAATGTGGCAGGTGTCCTAGGACTCATGTGCAGGGCCTAGGAGGCCTTGGCGGCTGGCCTGCTGTTTCAGGGAACTGATGCTTTAGCTTTATCTGCTAGGTCACTTTTTTTTTTGGTATTTACGTATTCAGCCTCTTCAATTGGTTAGGAATACTGGTTTAAAGTAATTTCAATTATGAAATATTGTGCCCAAATTGTATGTATTTTTAAATATGTGAATTGCTTGTACTTAATGACACTCTGAACTGGAATGGAAATCAGGTGAAGGCAGCAGCAGGACAGCTGAGTAAATATCCTTTGTTCAACAGGGAATTTTTCAGCGAAAAGATAACTCTTGAAAATGGTTGGAAAATTTAAAAATGATTCACGTGAAAGCCCAAGGAGAATAAAAAATTAGATTCATGAAACATAAATTGGTGAATAACCAACTCGGCATAAGAGTTAACCAAAAAGGAAGTAAGTAGTCAGACTTTGTGATAACAATAGAGAACTGTGTCCCTTCTTCTTTTTGAGTCAAGTTGTTTCTTGAGTAGGTTGTCGTGTTTCTATCATTGTGACAAAATACTTGAGGAGGACAGATCTGTTTTGGCTCACGAGTTCAGAGGTTTCCGTCTGATTGGTTGATCCCTCACTTGGGGCGTGTGGTGAGGCAGAACATTACCGTGACAACATGTGGGGAAAGAGGCTGCTCTGATGAAATATTAGGCAGCAGAGAGACTCGAAGGAGCTGGGGTCCCCATGTCCCCTTCAAGGGAACATTTCTCGTAACCTCACTTCTTCCCAGTAGGCTTCACAAGGTTCTCGCACATCTGGTAACAGGTTGTTGACTAAGATTTTGACACATGGGTCTTTGGGGGATACATCAGGTCCAAACTACAGCAATGTGATTATGTAACATAATGAGTTGTGGTTTCCTTGTATTTATTGAGTTTATACATACATTTTACCTATACATTTTTCATTTTTAATATAATTTATTGTTATTATGGTGCTGTGCATATGGGTTACCATTTCGTAAATTAGATAACAAGTACATTTCTTTTTGTAGACAGTGTCCTCCTTTCCTTGCTCTCCCCCAGTTTCCTCTTCCTGTCCCTGCCCACAAGTTACGTAGTTCATTTTCCACAGTATATACTGAATAGCAGGATTGTATTTGTTCATCCTTACTACCTCTCTGCACACCACTTTAAAAAAATCCTAAGCAAAAACAAACACCACCACCCACCACCACCACCACCAAAAACCAGTGAATTTATAGCTGTAGGTTCCCTCTAAGGGTATCCTCCTACGTGTCAATACCCAGAATCCTATATAGGTTATCATGCCCAGTTATATTTTAGATCTAGCTTCTACATAAGAGAGAAAACATGCTTCGTTTGTCTCTCTGAACTTGGCTTACCTTACTTAGCATGATTTGTTCTAGTTCCCATTTCCCTGCAAATGGCATGATTTTAATTTTTCTAATCTTCCAGTAGACAAGTAAAATTCCATTGTGTGTGTTGTGTGTGTGTATTTATATATCACATTTCATTGATCCATTCATCTATTGTAGGGCATCTATGGTGTTACCATAACATGGCAATTGTGATTAGTGCAGCAGCAGTGAATGTGGTTGTGTGAGTGTTTTGACTGTGTCCTGACTTACAATGATCAGGGTAGATGTCCAGAAGTGATATGGCTGGGTCATAGGGATGTTGTATGTTTAGTTTTTTGAGAAATCTCCAAATTACCTTTTGGAGTGGTTGTACTATAGGGTACCTTTCTCACCCACATCCCCACCAGCATTTGTTGTTGTTTTACTTGATAATGACCAATCTAACTGGCGTGAGATGGAATCTCAAAGTTGTTTTGATGTTCATTTCCTTTTTGGCCAAGGATGTTGCGCATTTCCTCATGTGCCTATTTGCCATTCTTACCTTTTCTACTGAGAAGTCTCCCTTAAACTCCTTTGTCCAGTTATTGATTGGCTTATTAATTTTGGAGGGTGTTAATTTGTTGATCTCCCTGAATATATATATATATATATATTTTGCCGGTCCTGGGGCTTGAACTCAGGGCCTGAGCATGGTCCCTGGTTTCTTTTTGCTCAAGGGTAGCGCTCTGCCACTTGAGCCACAGTGCCACTTCCGGCTTTTTCTATATATGTGGTGCTGAGGAATCGAACCCAGGGCCTCATGTATACGAGGTGAGCACTTTACCACTAGGCCATATTCCCAGTCCTCCCTGTATATTTTGGATATTAGGCTTTTGTTGTATATACTGCTGGTAAAGATTTTCTCCCAATCTTTGGCTGGCTGTCTTTCTAGTTTAGTAACTATGTCCTTTGCTGTGGAGAAACTTTTTATTTTGGTGTAATCCCATTTGTCAAATCTCTCTCATACCTGCTGTGACCTTGGGGCTCCTTTCAAAAAGTTTTTGCCTATGCCTGTAAGTTCTAGTGTTTCTCCTGCTCTCTCTTGCAGTAATTTCAGATTTTCAGATCTGACCTTAGGTCTTTAATACACTCTGAGTTGATATTGGTTACCCATGCCATTTCTTAAATGATAGCCCCAAATATGCTAACTGAGCCAGGCACAGTGGCACATGCCTGTATTTCCAGCTACTTCAGAGGTAGAGATACAGAAGCTGTGCCCTGAGGTCAGGTTGGAGGAAAATCATAAGATACTATCTGAAAAATACCTAAAGCAAAATAAAGGCCTCAAGTGGTAGAGAGACTACCTAGAAAGCATGAGGCCATGAGGCCCCAAGGTGGGGGAAAAAAATAACACCCACAGAAAAACCAGAACAGTATGAAACTTACTTGACTTGTTTTTGTCAGTGTTTAGAAAGGTGGTTTTAATCTATAGCAAGAAATGAACATTTGGTTTCTGCAGTATGTGTGTGTTTTGAATGTCACCCACCACAGTGCAGTTTTTCCTGTGACAAGAGTTTATAGGAACTCTCCATCCGTGGCTGTTAAAACTGCTGGAGGGTCGGTCTGAGTTTACCCCAGCCTAATTTGACAAGTACCTCACAGTAAGATGATAAAATTCTTTATGGAAGTGAACTGAGGTCAAGGCCGGTCCCCTCCACAACTATGGTGTGACTTTACCCGGCCCATCACCAAGGCCTCAGGAGCGCTATCTTGTTTTCTGGCCTCTTCCTGTGCCTCCCTCTGAGGAATGAGTGGAACTGGCCTTATTTACCTTACGTGGTAGGATAAACAGGAACCTAACTAATAAACCCATACAGATACTTGCACAGCGCTTTTGGAGGATTCTTTCCTCAGCAGCTGCTTCCAAATGCACCTGGCACTGGACGACACAGCGCAGCCCGTTCTGGCTGTGGGGCGTAGCCAGGTGAATGTGCTGCTAGGAGAGCGGTAAATGTCAGCCTTCCCCCGTGAAGAGTGAGGAGGACAGGGAGAGATTCGTGTTTCAGGAAGAGCCCCTGGTTTCATGTCGTGCATGTTAAAGAGACTGACAGAGTGCTTCTCACCCTGCTGTGATTTTCGTGAAGTTACTTAGCCTGAAGCGTTCAATTTCCTTTCCCACATCAGGACATGGGTCCCACAATGGCTGTTCCACAGACTCCGAGGCGTGAGGCAGCCTCCCGTGCTGTCTGGGCTCTCAGTAGTGCACTCGTGGGTCTCTGACTAGGACACTTACATTTTTGTTTTCCGTTTCGTGAGGTTGAGAGCCTTAGAGAGGCTTTGGGGATGGATTGTTTCTAACTCATTCGGAAATCTTTGGACCGTTGTCTAGAGCGTTCATCTCTTAGCCTTGGACTTCTAAGCAAGCCTTGGCTTGAAAAGATAAGAGCATGAGAGCCGGAGAGATTAAAAAGTACAGCTTTTTATAGTTCTTTCTCTAAGGAGGAGAGAGTCTACAGTCCACACTCTCCAGAGTTTCACAACCCCCTGAATCAATGTGAGAGCATAGCACCTACCTGGGAGAGGACTCTAAAACTTTATAAGTGTTAGCTAAAATGTATAAGTATTGGCTAAGATGTTGCTACTCAGATTTGTTTTGTTGGAGATTTATAGATGGAGGCAGAACCTGATGTTGTTTGACTTCATAAATTGCACTTTTTAAAAAAAGTTTAGTCTGCTAAGCAGATAGGAATAAGTCAGGTTTACAGAAGGAGGTCAATGAAAGCATTATGAAATGCATCCTGTGTTTTAGAAGAAGATATATATATATATATATATATATATTTGGATTCTGCTCTTACATTTACTGGCTTATGTTATGACTATCACCTCATGGCTTAGAGTTCCATGAGGACTAAGGTCTGTGCATTATTTATTTTTACATCCTTAGCTCCTCTCAGTTGAATTTGCAAAGTGTCGGTGGTGACCTCATTTTTCTCTGTGCATTTTTCTCTGTGCAGCCTTTTCGGATATTTACCAGAGTGTCTACAGAAGGGGTGCTGTTGTAGGACAGGTGGTATAAACAGATCCCTATAGCATGCAAAGTCATGCAACAGCTGACATCACAACATGATCGCTGTGGGATCACTAGTTGGAGACTTAGGCTTATTTCCTAGTAATCCATCACCTCGTTGGGAATGCATTCCAGGTTTGTGAGCTTTTGGGAGTAGCGTATGTGACTGACTTTAACACTTACTGCCCTTTCTGTACTGAGGTAATATCAGAGGTTGACTCTTCAGACATGCTCTTCATGTGCAGCATCCTTGTACGCCACCCACACCTGGCTTTAAACCGTATGCTACACCTGACAGCCTCAGTCATGACAAAGGCTTCCTGGGAAGCAGGGAACAGTAGCTTTCCAACAGAAGGGAAGGCTGAGATCTCAGTATAGTGTCCTTCATCATTGAATTGTCTTTCCATCTACTCGATTAATTGCAGATTTGAGCACAAAAGCTCAGTGACAGTGCCAAGGCCCTGATTCAAGCCCTGGGATCTGCACCCCACAAAAGATAAGGCATCCTCAAATCTCAGTCCCTCTGTGATGGTTAGTTGTCTCGTTGAATGCCTAAGTCTGGAGTAAAGGTACTATATGCAAATCTCTGTTCTGCCTTGTAAGACTTGGGAAAATTTATTCTACTCCTCAGTTTTCTCCCCTGGAAAATGGGAGAATAATAGTACCCATCTCTTAGTTCAGAAACAAGAAAATGAGAGGCATTTCTTTATTTTTTGTTGCGGGGGTGGGGGGGTGTTGAGAGGTTCTCACAAAATAATCCAGGTTCACTACAAGCCCACAATCCTTCTGCCTTCAACTCCCAAGTGTTGGGATTATATGCATACACCACCATACTGGGACAAAGGGGTGAACTAATTCAGCAGGGATACTTACTAGACACTGTGTTGGATATGAATTATACAACTTGTGCGGGAGTGGGTCAGCAGGGAATAAAATGGAGAAAATGAGGGAAGGTGTTAGTTACACTGTTAAAGAAATATATTCAATAACTTACTCATGTAACTCTAACCCCTCTGTACATCACCTTTACACTCAGAGTAATTAAAAAGAAAATGTCTATAACAGACTTAAAACAACAAAAAAAAGATTAATTGCAGAACATTCATATCACAAACTTTTACTGAGTGCCAGGCACTGTGCTATGTGCTGAGAATGTAGTAATTTTCTAACATTCTTGACCTTAAGTAGCTCAAAAGAAACTGATAGAATTTCCTAGATTATAATCTATGATAAAAGAATCATTCCCTATGCAGACTTGCACTCTAGACAGACAAACATATTTAAAAACATACTTTGCAGAATTGTTTTACTAGTAAGCTTGAATAAATAGGATTGATTATCCATGTTAAGCCCGACACGAATTTTAATGAATTAATATGAATAAATTTAAAAAACTCTGGCAATAATAATAGTTATAGTAAAAACTGTATCATTTGCATTTGATGTTGTAACTCTAAAATAGAAATTCCCTTTGGGAATGTGTGCACATGGGAAAATTAAGTTGATAAAACAGAATTTTATGCATTATATTAATAATTTCCAAATCTGAAATATGATATATAATAGACAGATGGACTTTGTAACATTGCTATTGATTTTTAACAATAAACAAAGTAGAGAACAGTTTGAAGTCTTAAGCAATGGAATAGACAGAAGGATGGCACTAGGACTTAGAAGGAAGATTTTCACTCCATCTTTCTCATAAAGTCATCCTTCTCACACATTTCAGACTTATATGTAAAGACAGGAATTCAGCTGTTATTTAATGAGCACATATGATCTGCAAGATGCTGTACTCAACACCGTGGGAAGAATTCAGCAACAGGAGAGGATCCCAGTGTATACTCTTGTGTATTTTAGATGTGAATTCCAAGTAAGAGCTCTTATCATAATGTAATTTGTGACAGAAGGTACAGAGCCCATTTCTTTGAAGACCCTAGAAAAGCAACTCAAAGGTGACATGCAAGTGGAACTTTAAAGGAAATACAAGACTTGTGTTCAGTGAAATTAAAGGAATTTTATCAATATGTACATATCTGTGTTTTTCCAAAAGAATTTAAACTGCTGTAGCAGTGATCATACCTTTTGGGGGAAAAGAAGTTTCCTCTATCCCTAAGTCAAACGCAGAAGACAGAATGTTGTTCAGTGGTGCTAGCTGAGGTCAGGGCAGATGAACTCCAGGGAGAGAAAATAAGTATTGGTGCTTTACTTAGGAGTCACATCCAGCAGGCTGTTTCATAGGAGGCTTGCTCCTGCATAAGTCCTGTAGACTTGCATAAGAAATCTACCTCTCTTTTAATAGTCAGAAAGTAGAGTTTTCTTAAAGTAGGATTTTTTAACCCTTTACAAATAGTAGTGATTGATTTTATTTTTTACTTCAGTTTAATTCTATAAATGTCGTTATTACATTGAACCTTATGAACCAGTTGTGGTGGCTCAAGTCTGTAATCTTAGCTTTTTTTTTTTTTTTTTTTGGCCAGTCCTGGGCCTTGGACTCGGGGCCTGAGCACTGTCCCTGGCTTCCTTTTGCTCAAGGCTAACACTCTGCCACTTGAGCCACAGGACCACTTCTGGCTGGTTTCTATATATGTGGTACTGGGGAATCGAACCCAGGGCTTCATGTATATGAGGCAAGCACTCTTGCCACTAGGCCATATTCCCAGCCTGTAATCTTAGCTATTTGATTGGGGGGAAATCTCAGTTCAACGTCAGCTAGGGCAGAACAGTGTGTGAGATTCCATCTCATGCAGTAGCTGGGCTGGGCACAGTGT
Source organism: Perognathus longimembris pacificus (assembly GCF_023159225.1). Lineage (NCBI taxonomy): Eukaryota > Metazoa > Chordata > Mammalia > Rodentia > Heteromyidae > Perognathus > Perognathus longimembris. The sequence goes on along the minus strand of NC_063168.1, from coordinate 4,230,408 downwards.
TGCTTTCTGGGGGAAGAAAATGGTTGGACATGCAGTGGCATCATCTCAGTGACAGAGAAGTGTAAATAGGAGGAGCAGGAGGATTGGAGCCCATAAAATGATACCATACTTTTGAAAATAATAAGACAAACAGAAGGTCCTAAGTTCAATCCCTAGTGCCACCAGCACAAAAAAAGTGAATTTTATGACATGATTCTATAAAGATATCAAACACAATGTAATATGTTCATGAACACATACTAGGTTACTGACACATGCAGTTGTGTGTGTGTGTGTGTGTGTGTGTGTGTGTGTGTATCTGAAACCAAAGATAAAGAAATATTCTATTTGGGGAATATTTCTTCCCAATGGAAAACCGAATTATTATTGTGAAAGAATGATATAACAAGTCTTACTAAAAATAAATGATTCCCCTGAGCACCAGGGGCCCATTACTGTAATCCTAGCTGCTTGAGAGGTTGATAACAGGAAGATAGTAGTTCAAGGCCAGCCTGGGAAGAAAAATGAACAAGACCCCTTCTTAACCTGTAGCTAGTGCAGTATGACTTTGAGCTACAGGAGAGGCTAAGATCGAGAGGAACCTGGTGCTAGGTCAGTCTGGACAGAACAGTCATGAGACTCATTCTTCATGTATGTTGTGGTATACACCTGTGACCCCAGGTGAGAAGCAAAATCCTAATGGTAGCAAGTGAAAAAATAGGGCTGGAAGATGGCTCAGTGCTGTGGTGCCAGCCCAGCAAGTGTGAGGCCTAAAACTGAAACCCTCAGTACATGAAATCTACGGGCATAAATGTTCATTACATCATTGCTTACTGTAGCTAAGATAGGAACCAACCCACATGTCCCTCAGTAGATGAATGCTTCAAGAAAATGTGGTATGTACACACAATGGAATACTTTGATTCCGTAGAATGACATTGCTCCATTCGTAAGGAAATGGAAAGACCTGGGGAAAAAATCATATTGAGTAAAGTAAGCCAGACCCAAAGAGACATGGGCTTCATGGTTTCCCTCCTTTGTAATAATTAGTATATGTTTGGGATAGTCCTAGTAGAGGATCACAATAGCTCAGTAGCTATTGTGATGTACATATAATGATATAAAATGATGCTAATGGAAACACACTCCACGATAATTATAAATAAGAGGGTTTTTTAGTGTACTTGTTTGAAGTTAGCTCTTTTTTTAGATTTAATTTTATTGTCAAGGTGATGTATAGAGGGGTTACAGTTACATACGTAAGGTAGTGGGTACATTTCTTGTCAAACTTGTTACCCACTCCCTCATTTTTCTCCCACCCTTCTTCCTCCCCTACTTGTACAGCTAATTTCCAACATATTGTCTTGTAAGTATTGCTGTTGCACTGGTTCACCCTTTATCCTTTGTCTCACCATTTTGATGTTCTTCTTCCCTTCCCTAATTCACATTAAACGTATATACAATATCCAGGGTTTTTGCTTTCATTCCCTCCCCCTTTGGTTTATTCTCTGAGTCACTGTTTTTTTATTTTGTCTTGTATATAGGTTTATCTGATTTGGGAAGGGGAAGGGGAATCACAGAAATGGTGGGAAAAAGGAAAAAGGGTGAACTAACACAACAGCAATTTTAGAAGACATTGTGTTGGAAATGAACTTTGCCACTGCGGCGGGGCGGGGGGTGGGGTGGGGAGGGAAGTTAGGAGGAAGGGGAAGTGGGAGCAAACCAAGGAGGGGGTAACAATGTTCAACATGAAATATACTCATTACCTTATGTCACTGTACAGAGGTACATCACCTTTACAATGAAGTTATATTAAATTTAAAAATCCCATTCAAATGATTTACATAGCACCATGGAGATGGCTGTTTCTTACTTTAGAATCTCTTATGAATGAATTTGTTGGACCTCACTTTGCATTCAGCAAAAAATTCTGGTCATTTTTGTTTCTTGCCCAAAAATACAAATTAGCTCTTGTTTATTGAGCTTGTAACTGCAGCTCTTGAGAACACTTAGGTAGAAAGCAAAATAAAGTACTTACAGATTTTTTATCCCAAGGCATATTTTTTTCCAACTCCTCCATAGGCTTTTCAGCATTGAGAGTTTATCTGGAAATTGGCAATCTGCACTCTGGTAAGCATCACAAATATGGTTGAGACCAAAGTCCTTATCAACACTTGTGCACACAATCTAGTAGCTCCCAAAGGAGCCCTTTATATTTGAGCGACTTCCCATTTGGTCTGAAGAGATGGCAACTATGAGATCTAGATAGATCAAGATTAAACACAGCCATGGTTTGCCTTCTCTTCAGATTGTCCCTGTTATCATACCTAAAATGGAGCTGGAGCACCTGTATTGCTATGCTTTCTGTGGGGTGGGGAACAAAGTTTTCATAAGAAGTATTAAACTTGGGGGCTGGGAATGTGGGTTAGTGGTAGAGTGCTTGCCTAGCACGCATGAAGCCCTGGATTCGATTTCAGTACCACATACACAGGAAAAGCCGGAAGTGGTGCTGTGGCTCAAGAGGCAAAGTGTTACCCTTGAACAAAAAGAAGCCAGGGACAGTGCTCAGGCCGAGTCCAAGCCCTAGGATTGGCAAAAAAAATTGTATTTGGCATGGTGGTTTTATGTTTCCAAAGGTGGAGGTCTAAGGGAATGGGGATATCTCTGGTGTTTCATTTTTTTGGTTGGGTTTTGGTGTTTGAAATTAGGAATGTTCATGAGGTTGATGTCTCAGATGATACATTGGAAATGAATAACACTTGGCTGAATATAGTCGTAAGCGCTTGAGAAACCTTTGAGAGCCATGTGACCGAGCCTGTCTGGCCTAGAGCTTCAGAAGGCTGTTTGGTAGGTGAGGTGTATAACTTGCCATTGCTTCCATCCAGGAAATACTTCTTGTCAGTTTTCCAAGGTGACTGTAGGTGTGGATGTGTGCCATCTTAGGCTTAGCCATCAATGTGTCGGAATTCTGATCACTCCACCATCAACATTTGATGCTGTCAGTCTATTTCATTTAATCATTCTAGTGGGTAAAGGTAGGTATTGCATTGAGGTTGTTGTTTGTTTGTTTTTATTTCCTGGATGGAAGCAATGGCAAGTTATGCACCTAACCTACCAAACAGCGTTTTACTGGAGGCTGCTGGGAGCTGTGTTAGGAGCAGATATAATACCATGTATAGGTGGCCTGAGAAGAGATCAATAGTCAAAGAATGATTTCTACTGACTGCTTATTGCATTTACTGCATGGTATGGTTAAGGGCCTGTTTGTATCTAGTGAGCTTCCCCGGAAGTTAACATCTTACATGACTACAGTACAGTTTTCAAAGCTAAGAAACAGGCCAGGAATTTGGCCTAATGGTATACCATGCACAATGCACTGGGTTCGATTCCTTGGTACACATATATAGAAAAAGCTAGAAGTGGTGCTATGGTCAAGTAGTAGAGTGCTAGCCTTGAGCAAAAAGCTGGAGAACAGTGCCCCAGCTCTGAGTTCAAGCCCTACCGCTGACAAAAATAAAAAATAAAAAAGCTAAGAAACAGACATGGGTGCACACTGTTAAGTTACAGACTTTGCTTGGATTTCACCAGTTTCCCAATGTCCTGTTCCAGGATTTAGTCCAGGATATCACATGGCGTTTGACTCTGTGACTCTAGATTTTCTGATCTGTAGTAGTTCCTCTGGCTGTCCTTATCTTTGATAACCTTGGCACCCCTTCTACTGCAGGAATTTGTATTGAGCTGCTTCTTATGTTCATATTGTGGCTATGGGTTACTGAGAAAAAACCCTCTTACAGAATTAATGTAATTCTCCTCCTTTTCCTCCTTTCTTATTATTTTTATTTTTTTGCTGGAGCAGAGGTTTGAACCCAGGCTGTCCCTCTACCACATAAGCCAAGCCTCCAGCTAAGCTTTTTGCTGGCTGTTTTGGAAATACAGTTTCGAGGACTTTTTGTTTCTTTTTGCCTAGGCAGTCTTTGAGCAGTAATCCTCTGATGTGAGCTCCTGGAGTAGCTGGTATTACAGGTGTGAGCCACTAGTGCCACCGCAGCTGCCTCCCACCCTCTCCGTCCCTCCTTCCCGCTTTCCTCTGTCTCTCCCTCCTGGTTAGCCTAAGCCTTTTGTTTGTTTTTGCTTTTGTGTGTTATGATCCCAAATGATGCTATTTGTATCTTTTCTTTTAATGAAGTCATGATGGTATTTTGACTGGCATGATGTTGAATCTTTTCATGGGCTTGAGGAGAATTGTTATTTTAACAATATTAAGTCTAAATACATTCTTATGCATTTCTCCAATTATTTAGATTTTTTTAATTAAATCAATAATGTTATAGTGTTTGTAGTGTAGAGATCTCACCTGTCTTTTGTTAAATATCCCAATTAAAACTATTTTAATAATTTTGTAAAAAGTATTTTAACACTAATACAAAACTATTTAATTACAAATTCAACTTATTTAGGGTTCGGTATATTTTCTTTTTGTGTTAATTTTGGTATCTTTGAAGGAATTTATCTGTTTCATCTAAGTTGTCTATTAACCTTCCTTTATCTTAATTTTTAAACACTTTTCAGTGACATCTACTACTTTATTCTGATACTGGTAAATTTTACTTTCTCTTTTTAAAAGAAAATCTTGATCAGTATTGCTGAGTAGATAGCAAGTTTACATATCTTTCCCAAAGCATTAACTGGCTTTGTTGGTTTTTTTAGCCTGTTTGTTTATTTTCTCTTTCATAGATTTCCTGGTGTTGTTGCTATTATTACTATCTTCCTATTTATTTTTGAGTTTAACTTGAGGAACTATATTACCTTTAATTTTTGTCCAAGGAGAACTGCTACTTGGCTAATAAGGGGAGAAATGAATTAGTATGGACTACTTCTTCAAAATAAAATAATTACTTCTAGGAAAATGTTTTCAGTCAGTTGAACTTAATGTCAAATTTCTAAGTGTGAATAAAATTCACCCCATAAACTCTAATGTAACCTCAGCAGACATGACTACTACCCTGATGTCAGCTCTCGGCAGCTGCCTAGAAGACTTGATTTATTCATAGTAGAACCATCCCCAATTCCACAGTTGTCAAAGCAGCACCTCACAGAAATATGTACAAGAATACATACAATAGATCTTCTGCACACAGTTAAATTTATTTGAAATGTGGAAATTGTACATCTATTTTTAATTGATGTATTCAACCTTGGGCATTAATGTGAGAAATACAGTCATTATGGTTGAGATGAACATTAATAGTTTCATGCTTGTAGATCATCCATAAAAGAATAGGTGCCCTAAATGTTTCTTATCCAAGTCCGTTATGAGGTAGAACATTGCAGGGGAGAGAAAGGATTCTTTACCAATACTGGGGGAATTAATGATTATTTTTTATATTCAGAAAAATGAGACAGTAACCTAAGCTGTGTCATGAAGCAGTAGCAATGGTGATTAGGATTGATAGTATTCCTCTTGCTTCTAAAAGCTTGAGAGGCAGACATTTCTTGCCCCAGATCCAAGTTGCCTTTGCTCAGGGTTACTAGGAGAGGGGTCATAGTGTTCTGTGCAAAAGTGGTTTGGATGACAAAGAAGATTTTATTTTATTTATTTTTATTGTTATTGTAAAGGTGGTGTACAAAACAGATACAGTTACCTAAGTCAGAGAATGAGTACATTTCTTTTTGAACAGTGTCACCTCTTGCCTCATTTTCTCCCAGTTTTTCCCCTCCGGACCATACCCCCTCCCCCAAGTTAGATAGTTCAAAAGAAAGATTTCCGTGTTTACTAATCATTTTGTACTTTTGTACTTTTTCTACTGAATTTAGAATTTTTGTTATCTTTTTTTTTTTTAAAGATAACTTCTGAAAACGAGGTGAAAGCATGTAGAAGCTTTACTGTAGGAGCGTACTTCTGTTAGGTTTTAGTTGCAAGTACCTTGATAGAGCCGTGGTTTTTATTGAACCAACGTACTGCCCACAATGACAGCCATTTGAATATGTGTTTCTCTTATCTTTGTCAATTTAAGTTTATAAATACTTGTTATCAGACTCAATGAATGAAAAAGCCCTAAGTTGTTAATAAATTGAGATTGGAATAATTAATACCATAAATGCTGCCACCAACAGATGCAATTCTTTTTAAAAATGTTTTATTGTCAAGGTGATATACAGAGGGGTTACAGTTATATACATTAGGTAGTGAGTACATTTCTTGTCCAACTTGTTACCTTCTCCCTCATTTTTCTCCCACCTTCCTTCCTCCCCAACTCCCCCCTTCGGAGTTGTACAGTTAATTTACAACATATTGTCTTGTAGGTATTGCTGTTGCATTGGTTTGCCTTTTAAACCCTTTGTCTCACCATTTTAGTGTTCCCCTTCCTTTCCCTAACTCAGACAGACATATATAAAATACACAGGGTACCAGAATCAAATACAGTGACAAGGGATAAATCATACAGAAGATGAACAGAAGAAAAAAGAAATAATTTCACATAATATGTTGAAAATAACAACATCAATGATAAACCACTTGTTTCCATATTTCGAAGATCATTTCTCTTAGTATCATCTTATGTGATCATATATATGTATATACTAATTATTACCAATAAGGGAGACCATAAAGTTTATGTTTCTTTGGGTCTGGCTCATTTCACTTAGTATGAGTCTTTGTGAGTCTTTCCATTGTCTTACCAATGGAGCAATGTCATTCTGACAGTGGTACTCCATCCTTGTGGAAGGCAGAGTCTGAACATCTTATCTAGTAACTCAGTCTGTTGGTTTTCCCTTCAGAACTGAAATTGGACAAGCATATTGGCTAGTGGACATACTTATTAGCAGAATTTTATTTAAGAGAGTAAGAGATGATATTTTAAAAAGTTGTCTAATTAATTAATTAAAAATTATTTTAAGTGGCCCAAGAACCAGCCCACCTATTTCAGACTTTGATCAGTTGCCTTTACCTTATTGTCACCGAAGCAAGATGGCATTTCAACCAAACTTTTCTTCATGACTTCTGGGTTGATTTTCCTCATAACCACACGGCATATAACAATGCATAGGGTAAGTCTGGAAGAAAAATACATTAGATTTTGTTTTGTGAACTACAACCAAACATATTTTTTATATAGTAAGGAGAATTGTTTGGTTGAAGGAATAGTAAATTATTTAATTCCCTTAGGAAACTGCACTAGAAGAGTTCTGTTTTTTCCCCCTTCTTTTTTGCACAGAATTTATTATGCATTAGCAAGTTGCTTTTTGGGTCTATAGGAATTTGCTGGAACTTTTTTCTCTTCCTAGGATGTTTATTTCTGCAATATTTTCATATAATAGCCAAGTAATAAATATCCAATAGCTTCTTTTGTTGTGCTTTTCATGGGTAGATAATGCAGTGTCCTTGTCAAATATCAAATTCTTTCCTATCATTTACTTTCTTACTAGCTAATACTGTCTCTTGTGTTAAAATATAAATCAGTTGGTGTGGAATTCTGGTCACTAATAATAAGATAGATTCCCACTGCTGTTGTTTATAATCACAGTATTCCCTTTCTTGTTGTTCTTTTTAATGTTGGGAAAATCTGACAGGCTGTTAGAATCTATCATATCATTCACTAAAACATCACAATAATTTAGGTGATTGTTTAATGAGCTCTTTGGGCGATAGTCATTTTTCCCTGAAGAGCTTAGAGTCCAGCTGCCAGAGACAGGCGAACTCATGGGAAACAGGGTCGGAGTTAGGTGAGAGAGGATGTGCCCTTTGCTCTACCTGTTGAGAACAGAAGGGGTTATTATGAATCTTTCCTATTGTTCTTCTGCATCCTCCTCCCCAGTGTGTAGAAGCTCTAAGAACCAACCCTTCCTGCTTTCTCACTTTGAGTTGACTTCAAGCAGTGAAGAGCATCATCGAGTCACCAGAGAGAGGGTCAGATGTGGCAGTACACACCTCTGTGCACACACTTGGGAAGCTAAGACAGGAGGATTGAGAGTTCAAGGACAGCCTGAACGACATAGGGAGACCTTTTTTTTTTTTAGAGAAAGAAGATAGAGAGGTGCCGGGAAGAGGGAGGAACAGAAGATACATACGTTGATTGATCGACAGACAGATATCAGAGGGAGGGAGTAGAGTAAGGTCTTATCTCTCCTGACTCATACCCCCTCTTCTTGTGGCCTACAGAATCAGGCCTTCACACCAACACAACCACTTTCCTTCTGTTCATACCGTTAGGCAGACAGTTCCCTACACGTGCATTATCCTGTAGTAGCATGTTCAGATGCAGGTGACATGAATTTGGCAAAGAGGATAGCTGCTAGATTTCACTACTGAAGTTATTTATAATTGCTGTTAACAGGTATTTGTGAGGTTGCAAAGACATCACTCTTTAAGTTTTAGCATCTATGATGATATTTGTCTGAGTCAGTTGTAGCAGTGCTTTCCAAATGGAGATTTTTCTACTTGAACGATTATGTTTGTAATTATAGAAGCTCTTTCCTTTTTTACCATCTTTATATGCTTAATCCATATGGACTCATGGATTTTTATTTTCTCAATATGTTATAATCAATCAGTCATTCACATATTTTGTAGTCCTGGGGTTTGTGCTTGCTAGGAAAGTATTCTCTCTCTTAAGCCATACTTCCATCCTTTCAGTGGGCTAGCTATATTTGAAATTGGGCCTAGCTTTCTTTTTGGGTGTGTACCTGGACTGTAGTCTGCCTCTGTTAGGCTTCCCGTTGCTGTTCAAATAACCATACAAGCCACCACATCCAGCCTCTTCTATAGAGATTGGAGTCTTGTGGACTTTTTTGCCTAGGCTGGCTTCAATCCCAAGCTTCCTATTCTCAAGCCTTCCAAGTAGCTAGGATTCCAGGCATGAGCCAATGGCTCCTATTATCCACACATTATTTTTATGTTTATATTCCTCCATATTGCTCCAGAGATTCTTAAAGCTGGATTGGTTCCATTTTACATGCAAGGTGTCCTAAAATCATTTTGTAATTTTTTTAACTCTATCCCTTTATTTTTCAAGAGAAACTTGGTTCCTTTTGTTGCTGAAATGAAATTTAGAAACCAAGTTCTGGGTGCCATGTGTGCTCATTTCTAGTTGAATGTTGTTATTCTTACACTCTTTGATTAGACAACACTAGATAACATGTATATTTTATATGCATACACATTAATATATAATACATGCATCTTTCTATACTTTAGTATCTATCATCTGTCTACTTAGATATTTAATTTATAAAAACAAGGTCTATCCAAATCAAAATCTAGTTCCACGGGGTTCACTTGAGTGGTTTGTATTCACTACTTCCTTTTTCAACAATGAGAAAGATGGTTCCCAATATTTATAATATTTTACTTATTTTCTTGATGTTGGAATACTCACAAAGAAATAGATTCAAAACTGCTAACATACACTATGAAAATAATATACATGATCTGCATCCAGTATTTGTTTAGCATAAACCTTTATTTTTTATACAAAGATGTTGCTATATTTAGTCACTGTGGTTAGGTATATCTAAATAACATACTATCCGGTCATCGAGTTAATTAGTTGTTTTTCTTCTTTGCTCTGAACTGAAGGAGTAAGATGGAACTGACCTTACCTAGTGTCTATCAGAATACATCAGGTTATATTAGGCTGTCACATGTCTTTTTTAAAAATTTTTATTATCAAACTGATGTACAGAGAGATTACAGTTTCATACGTTAGGCATTGGATACATTTCTTGTACTGTTTGTTACCTCCTCCCTCATTCCCCCCTCCCCCCTTCTCTCCCCCAACCCCCCCCCCATGAGTCGTTCAGTTCATTTACACCAAACAGTTTTGCAAGTATTGCTTTTGTCGTTGTTTTATTTTTTTTACCCTGTGTCTCGATTTTGGTATTCCCTTTCAATATCCTAGTTCTAATACCAGTATACACGGTTTCCAATATACTCAGATAAGATACAGAGATAGTGTAGGTACAACCACAGGAAAGGGATATAAGAAGATCATCAATAATAGAAGCTACAGTTACACATAGCACGTTGAAAGTAGTTACAACTGTGATATAACGTTTCCATAACATGGAGTTCATTTCACTTAGCATCATCTTCTCTGTTCATAAGGGTATAGTTATTGGGCTCTTGTGATCCTCTGCTGTGTCACATGTCTTTTGTTCTCTTCTTATAGGGAATTTCTGGGCTAGCTACTGATGTATAACAGCCCATCTCCAGACATAAAATAAATGTAATTATCTGTTTCATTAATGAGTATATAGTTTCGGCATGGTAAAAATTAATCTCCAGTATAAAAATGGTAAGCTATATTATCATTTGAGGATATACATAAAGCCTTTGAGATTTTTGCTTGTTATTAACTTTGTAGTTACTGGGTTTGATATGTAACTCAGTGTCTCTTGTAGCCTAGTAATTTCTGATCTTGGCTCATTTGATGAGATTTCAGTATGATGTTTTGAAAGCTTTGTATGAATAGAAGACTCCCTGATGAAGAAATTTGTTCATAATCAGTGGTCAAAGAGGATATTTATTGGATCCTAAGAGAGACCATACACACATTTATTAATTTTAGAATATACTAAAACAAGTTAAATGGTAAATGGAAGCACATTTGTCCCAAGTGTGATTTTGGCTAATAATTTTTACTAGTATGAATTACCACATGACGTTTATGGACTGTGTTTGTCATTAAGCATAAAACTTAAGCTCAGTGTAGAGCTATTGATTGTTTCATGGGAAGTTGTTTGCCCATGGGCTACAGTGGATTTTTGCCCTAAGCTTCTGATAATGCTAGGTGTTAATAAATAGAACAGTCTTCCCTTATGGGTTAATCACCTGGTAAATTTGAGGCTCACGATTCCTCATGAACGTACCCTTGTTACCATTTGGGCTAAAGAGCAAAGGATTAATTATTCCTTTTGATCTCAGAATTGTATCCACATGTCAAGAAATCCTGTTGCTTGGGCGTGATGTCCTGAGTGAAGATGGCTTCTGTTCCTCCCTCTCAATCTGAAACTTTACCCTGCCATGTGATTATTTTTGTTCTTGTAAATCCTGCGACTCCTAACCAGGAAGTCCTGATGCATCACCAGAGAATGTTAAATTTCTTTCTCGAACGTTATGCAACAGCATCATGAGTCTTCAGAATCTGACAGAGGTGTAGCGGGTTTTGTCTCTGTCTGTGCTGCATCCAAGTCTTTCCTTCCTAGGCTGCCATCGCTCCATTCATTCCACCCAGTTTCCACTGAGAAGCCTTCCAGGTGGATGCTGGTCGTGGTACAGCAGTGTAGATTTGAAAAGGAACATTTGGGAACATTTGAATTTTCTGTCTTTTACTTAGACATCAAGTGTTGATCAGCAAAATTCAGAATGAGCCTGGGGCACAAGAAACCCCTACAGACCATGACGTTTCCAACTTGGAACTTTGCCATATTAAAGGCGCATGCCACAATAGGCAAGTGTCAGCCTTTGCTGCACTTGTCTGTCAGAATAAAAGGTGCAAATATTTAAATGAGTGCAGAGGTTAAATAAAAAACAATTGGATGTAGCCAGGCAGTCTATAACTCCTTGTTGTTTGTATTGAGTTTTTGAAAGGGATCTTGTTCTTATAAGAATTTTCTATTTGAACCTCTACATCAATTTAAAAAAATCTTCTGTTTGTACGAAACCTTGGTATATGTTAGGTCTTCTGAAAACTAACACATAGAAAAATCGATCAGACAATGGTTGAAGGATATAGGGATATGGCAGGTCAACTAGAGCCTTAACACGCACAGGTGAAGTCACTGTGAACGAGCGCTGGCTCAGCTTCCGGAAGCACGCAGCTGGCGGCCCGGACGCGCGCGCCACGCTGCGATCCCGTGTGCACAAATCCCAAGCACCCATGCCACGCTGCTCCACGGTGCATACAAATCAAAAGCGTGTTTGTCCCTTTCTGACCACTCACGCAATGCCTTCTGCCAAGCTTCTTCAGTTTTACCTTGATAGCGATGTTAACTGTAATCCAGCAGTGATTCGTCCAGCCGAACAGAAAAGCCAGTGAGAGCTCCTGAAATAATCACGTTTCACTTAATTTTCTGCATCAGAATGTTATTCGTGTCTTTTCTTCAGAAAATGATGCAAGATCAATTAACAAAGTGTGTACATTAAATAAGCTTAGTCACCTTCTAAGGATTAATACTTAAAAAGTTTAGTCACATACTAAATAAAAATTTAGTAACATACTAAGATAACCTGCACACTGGCTCTGAGCCTCTCCATGCCTGAAGTGAAAAAGGAAGCTTGAAAAGTTTTTAAGTTACCTTACCTGCTATTCAGAATAAGCAAAGGCTTTCCTTCATATTGTGATCAAAGAGCTAGCATTCTTTAGGAACTATTAGTGATAACATGAAATTGATTATAAATTCCTTGCAGAAACTAGCAGCCATCATCTAAAAGGCTTTGCTGAATTGTTTTGCGCAGTGTTGTTAAAAGAAGAGCACATTGTTAACTGCTAGGAAGAGCTTCATGTTTAGTGCATAATCCTAGTGTTACTATGTAGTTTAGTATAGTAAATTATTTAAAATCTTCATAGGAATAAGAACAAGTGAATACTAAAAGTGTTAACTACTGATACACAGTGAATAAATAATGTGAGCATAGGGCTTTAAAAAAATTATTACCTGAACAGAAGCATGTTTATTCCCAAACCAAACATTAAGAGTGCTTTCACTCCTGCTGGTTATTTTAATGCAATTAGTATTTAGTGAGCATTTTCTGTGGCAGACTGAGCCTGGTGACTTTAGTCTTTTCAGTCCCTATCAGCATGTTTCATATTTCAGAGGTCATCTCAGTGTAACCATTCTGTTCCACCCACAAAAAAAGGCATTTTTTTTTTTTGGTCACAGTTTTAAACTCCCATCGGTTAGTGTTGTGTAAGGGGGTTTCATTTGGACATGTTCACATATGCCTACAATGTGCCCAGATCACACTCAACACCTGTACCACTCTCCTTCATCCCCCTCCAGCATTCTCCCTGTCCTCAAATGTCCTGGACAGTGTCAGCAAGCTTCATTGTTCTGTTTTCCCACATGTACATTCATATTTTTACTGCATTTGCCGTCTTTCACTCTCCACCCTCCCACTAACACCCACAGCAGACAGGACATGGTTCACCTTCCTAGCATTAACTTTTACTAAAGTATATGTTCTTTATCAAAGGGGCTTCACCATGGTATTTCACACGTGTATATACCATACTTTATTCCAGTTCTTTCCTCAGCCTCTGACCCCTATTACGCCACCGTGTTCAATTGGCATTTTCACTCACAGACACAATGTATTGCACCCTCAAATACTCTTTCCCTCCCCTTTCTTAGCTCTTCACATTTCTACAGTTGTAAACATTATATGGAGTTCTGTATGTGTTTAGTATGTTTATCTTTTAAAAGTATCCACATATGATAGAAAACATGTCCAAAAGAGGTCATTTTTATATATCTTGTGATCAGTGACATGAGGGAAAATTATGATCAACAGCCTCTAGGTGATTGAGCATTGGTTTTAGAACAATAGGCATCAGGCAGAACGGCTAAAGCAGATATAAAATGATTAGGGAAAATGAGAGAAAGGGGACACATAAGCCACTTGAATATAAACAATTGCTATGATAGGTAGTTTTGTTACAGACAAGATAACCCCCAGACCATTGCATGGTCATTCATTGATCCAAGGTATGAGTGACAGGAAAGCAAGCTTCTGTGTGCTTTGAAGGAGGATAATGAGAAGGTGGTCTAGAATGGCAGGTAGTCATAGTATGCATTTTGTAGTAGGAGCAGCATTCATCAGCAATTCAGAATCTCGTACCTGGAGGCCAAGTCCAATGTTCGCTGCTTAGGATGAGAAAAAAAAAAAAAAAAGAGAATAGTGAAAGTGCCACAGGCAGGCAAGGGAGGCCATTCCAAGTCTGATGCATGATTCACAGTGGAGTACTAAAGGAGTGTGGGTTATTTAATGTGGAGAAAAGAATAAGCTTTCCTAAACGAGTGTGTAAGGAATAATATTTCGGTAACACTAGAAATACTTTACTTTAATCTTGCATATAGAATGACTGAGTTTTGCATGAACTTATTATGTAAACTAGTAAAATTGTACACCATGCAATAGAATTGGGCTAATTTTAGGTAGCTTACAGGATTTCATGTCATTTTGACACCTGTTTTATCAATGACATGATGAGTACATGAATGACTTCAGATATATGAGGATGAAAGATTGATTTTTACCTCCGTTGGGATAGGATGAGTCCCAGATTACAAAGGGACAAACAGCTGTGCATGTTGTTGGCTTTAAATTGCTTAGCGAAAGGTCAAAGGAGGTTTGAATTTCAATAATATGGTAGCCAGGGGTGCTGAGATTTGCCTATAATCCTAGCGTGCTGGGATGGAGGCAGGGAGATGACAACTTTGAGACCAGCTTGGGCTACATAGTGAGACCTTGCCTAGAAAACTGCAGGAAAAAAGCAAACGTGATGTATCAGTAAGTTCATGATTTATGTAAATGTATAAATTGACTTGTTGCATATGGACAGGCATGCATGCCCAGTAAGGTACTGGCACTTCCTCAGTTGTTAGTACAGCTCTGGAAGGACAAGTCAGGCAGAAATAAGCCAACGAAGCAGACATAGATGAATGAATGTGTATATGTGTGTGTGTAAAAGATGGATAGGTAAGAGGCTGGTTTACATGGCTGTGGGACCTGACCGGGAAAGTTCAGAATTCACAGGGCAGGTCATCAGGAAGAACAGAATGGAGACCTTCAGACAGAAGTGAAGACTACAGGTGTCAGAATTTCTTCTTCTCTAGGGAAACCTTCTGCGTCTGGGGCTGTCACATGATTTCATCAGGTCCATCAGATGATCTAGAATGTTCTTCCTTAAAGTAAACTGAAATGGTATTTCTGTTTCAGTAACCAGGAATTGTGGCCATACCAAAAGGACACAAGTGACCATCCCACGTGAACAGGGACAGAGCTGGGTCACATGCAGGTCCTACCTATTTTGGTCCTAAATCTGAAACTCAATTTTACCTCGGCCCAATCCTCTTACCAACAAGGTTTCTGAACCGCCTTGTCTCAATTTCCACATACATAAAATGGGGTGAACAATGCTGATTTTCTGGGCTTCTTAAGATTCTTAACATTGGGCATATTAACCAGCCTAATTATAATCACCCTAATACCTGGCATAATCAGGTCTGAAATGTGGCACAGTCATTGAATATCTAGCATGAAAAAATAAATACACATTTATAGGGTAGTTCTATGGGTTGGTGCATTAGAAGACTTATGATTGGAATTAGAGCATTTCCTGTGAACTCTGTTCAGAATGGCACCCACAAGAACGTTTCCCTATTAGCAGGTTTGAGTAGCAGGGAAGAGACCAGAGAACTTCAGTGTTGAGAACTGTCGGTGTTTCTTTCCTCTTATTTTTTCAGCCACACATTTGTCAGACCTTGTTTTAATATTTTTTATTGTGTGCAGCAAAGACTATTTTGCTTATTTATCAAATATAAGGAATAAAAAGAAACACTGAATTTCCAGTGGCAGTGGAGGGAGTGATACATGAGAACATCTGTATGAATACCAAATGGAGTCATTAGGATCTGCACTGCTGGTGTGAGTGCCAACTGAATTTCTAATTATGGGACTCTTAAAATAATGTATAACTTAGGGTGTAAGGAAGTGAGCACTTAATTTTTCAGTTGGTTTATTGCCACTCTTGACAAGCATGGCTGCTAGCAAGTGGGCAGTTAAATTAAACTCATGAGTATTTGTTACAGTTTTTAAACATAAAATGAAACAAAAGCCTTATGTTGTGTTTTGTACCAATGTGGAAATGCATGGGGTATCTCTGTGAGAGCCTGAAGCCAGACATGAACACATAAGAGCAAAGAGATGAAATAATAGCTAGCTGGCTTATCTCCTTGTAATTGGCATCTAAGATGATAAGAAAAGAAACTAACTCATGCAAAGTTCTTAATCCATTAGCAACAGGAAAGGTTATGAGAGGGACAGGTGAGAAGCATATGGATAGAGATCAGGAGGTAAGTACACAGGCTGCCATACTTGACCCTATCTGTGGAGGTCACCATGACCCATTGGGCTGTTCTGTCTGTTTCTATGGGAAGATTTTTAACAAACAACCACGGAGAGGCCAGCATCTTCAAGGCACCTCTGTGATGACTTGGGTATCGTCTGGGAGAAAGAGCATCAGAGCCCTCCTAAGCAATACACTGCCATTAATTAGATTCCTGCAGTTCCGTGTAGCACAGGTCCACGTAGCACTTGAATGCTGCTGTAAAGCAGTACGGTTTCCAGGCTGTTCCAGGGTGAGGGCAGAGAGGTTAGAGTTCATTGTTGAAATATCTACATTTCCCTCCATGTATTCAACATGTACTCGCAGTTTTACTATTGTTGAATACTGTCCCACATCCTGTGGATAATCCACAAGAGTGTCTGTGAGTACATAGCATTGATTTCCCAATGAACATTTTCTCACAATTTAGCATCTCTAAAATTGGAATGTGTCTTACGAGATGTTGAGTCATAATGTAGTTAGAGAAAGTTTTCTTCCTAAATCTCACATAAGATTGTGTGTATTATACTGGTAGCATCTAAGGATCATTCAATCTGGATGTAATGATACAATTATAATTAGATGCATTCTTTTGTGTGCATGAAATCAGTTTTACTTATTTGGAAAATTGAGGTTCTGCATTTTTTGTGTGTTTCAGAGGGAAATGTATAGAATGTTCTTATGTCCTTGGTGTGGTAAACTTAAAGTTAAAAAACATAAGAATAGTAGGGCATCAGTGGATCATACCTCTCATCCTACCTACTCAGGAGGCTGAGACCTGAGGATTGTAGTTTGAAGCCAGCCCAGGCAGAAAAGCCCATGAGACTCTTATCTCCAATTAATCACAGAAAAATCCTGAAGTGGTGCTGTAGCTCAAGTGGTAGAGTGCTAGCCTTGAACAAAAAGAGCTGAGGGATAGTGCTCAGGACCAGAGTGCAAGGCCCAGGAATGGGGAAAAAAATTATTTTTTGGCCAGTCCTAGGCCTTGGACTCAGGGCCTGAGCACTGTCCCTGGCTTCTTTTTGCTCAAGGCACACTTGAGCCACAGCGCCACTTCTGGTCATTTTCTATATATGTGGTGCTGAGGAATCGAACCCAGGGCTTCATATACACGAGGCAAGCACTCTTGCCACTAGGCCATATTCCCAGCCCAGGAAAAAATATTTTAAGTAGCATAAAAAAAATTAGTATAGTGAATGGGATTCAGAAGAATGCCACCACTAACTTTTCCTATATTTCTTCCCTTATTATGCATGAGACATTTTTCAAACAGCTTAATCATTTTAGTGTTTGTATTATGTATGATATCGGCAATGTATAATATGTATGTGTATATCTTGTATAATTTATTTCTTTGTTTTTTTCATTCTGTGACTAAAATAAATTTAATTACTTTATAATATCGCTTTAAGAAAGTCAATTATGCAAATCTAGATTATTCAGAAAAGTTACATTTGGAGATTATCCTTAACATAGAATTAACATAGAATTTCTGCAAATAGGACATTAAAATCAACCTTGATTCACAGAGTTTAGTTTGCATAAAGTTTCGCAAGCACGTCTATCATGTAAAATGAACGACACCTGCACTGCTGAGGTACACCTGTCCCTGGATTGATGGGTAAACCTTGAGGTGAGGTGGAACACCTGCACTAAGAGCCGGGTCAACAACAGAATTCATCTGAATGCACTCTAACATGTAGAAAGCACTATGTGTGTATTTAAAGCATTATTCCAAATAGGCTCCCGCTGGGGC
Source organism: Perognathus longimembris pacificus (assembly GCF_023159225.1). Taxonomy (NCBI): domain Eukaryota; kingdom Metazoa; phylum Chordata; class Mammalia; order Rodentia; family Heteromyidae; genus Perognathus; species Perognathus longimembris. Next base: position 4,212,564 of record NC_063168.1, on the reverse strand, counting down.
TTAGAGTTTATCACTCACTGATTTTAAACTAATGTTCCATTTTTTTCTATCCATAAAAGAAAATGATATTTCCATATATAGGGATATGAATCGCTAATTGTATCATGTGATTTCTGATTTTCAAAATTTATAACACTGTAAATTATTTATTCTTTTTATTAAAGTTTATACTTTTTTAGTACATGAGTATGCAGCTTAAACAGTCAAGAGCAAATATATCCCAAATCTATATTTTATGAACAACATTAATGACTGCCACGCACAGGGTTTTGTTGGAACAGCTAGGAGGGAGCTTTACGCCTGACTGAGGAGAAAATTTCATCCAAGCAGAGATTTGAAAGGTTCATGAGGGCAGAGGGAAAAACATTTGCAGAACTTGGAGCTATAGGAAAGGCTGGGATATGGAGTTGACAAGAACTGAAAGAGATGACTCTGGGACCAGGTTATAAAATTCCTTCTTAGCTGTGACAAGCAGTTGGCCTTTTGTTCTAAGGGCACAGCAGTCAGTGTCTTGAGCAGGGGAAAAACATGATCATGTGGGAATTTGAGAGCGATCACTATGGCTTCAACGAGAGAAAGTGCTTTTAGTTACCTTTGTATTACTTTAAATACTGGAGGTAATTAATTTACAAAGAGAAAAAGGTTACTTTGGATCACAGGTCTGTAGGTTCCAGTTTAAGACCAGGTGGCCTAATTGCTTTGGTCCTCTGACAAGAGCTGCACATCATGCCAAGGACACAGGTCAGAACATCTAAAGAGCCAGGAAAGAAAAACAACCAAAATCCCATGGGAGGTATGCCAATGATTCCTGGACCACCTCCCAACTTCCTCCACTCTAAAGATCCACAGAACTTCCCAACAGTGCCGTTCTGAAGACCATTTACACACAGACCTTTGAAGGACGCTACCCATGTTCACAGCACAGCTCCACTGGAGAAGTATCTGATTCAGGTACACTGACTGGGGAGACCAGTTAGCATTCAGGTAGTACATGAGCTAGAATTTACACTGTGGTAGTAGAGAGTAGTATCCAGGTACTGTTACAGATAGTTGGCTATGAGAGTGACATAAAGGACTCCTAGATTCCTAGGTTGGGTGGTTGGTTGGAAGGGTAGAACTTGTGCCCACATGAAAAAGGGTTAGTCCACACAATGAATATCTCTGCGTTTCTTTGGCAGTGGAATAGTGAGAGGAGAATGAGGGTTTAGCCACACTGGCAGGGTTGGCAGAACCTATTGGAGATGATCAAGTGGAAAAAGGTAGATGAAGCCACAGCCTGCTGATAATGTTTAGATTTTCTCTATGCCTATGGCATAATCTGCATACAGATCAGACCCAGGGCAGAAGAATAGAAGGCTAGCTAGCTCATCAGACTTAAAGCTTTGAGCAGATAAGTCCCAAGTCTCAGAAGAGGTGAGAGGAAGAGAAGAGAAGAGACAAACACTGCAAAAGATGACGACCTTTCATTTGTTTAATGCCATGCTATATAGTACATTAATAGCTAGATGATGTGTGCACATACATCCATACAAATGTATGCATGTGCATTACGTTTACTCATATGGAAAGACTGCCCTGAAAGGGGTCCTATGTAATTGCTCAAGTCTGTGGCTAATTCTGCACTTGTAACTCTGGAGAAAGAAGAAAATGAACATTATTGTGTACTCTGTCTGCTCCTTCTAGCAACCTGCTGTCATGGAAAATGTGCCAGACCTATTTTGTGGAGATCGTCCAAACCTGCCAGACAACCTTTCATCGTGGGCATTTCCCCCTTTGACTGTACCCATGGCTACCGCACTGTTCCTGCCCAAGGCTGCTTTAGCAGCTGCTAGAACCACATTGCCAACATCCTGTGACCCTCAGAGAATCCCAGGCCCAGTCTGGCCACCCAGACACTTGCAGTCAGTAAATGCCATTGTATCCAGAGTTCACTGTATCCTGTAGGCATTGCACCAGCACAGGCCATACAATTCTTGGAGTGCCTTTCCAAATGCCGAGCGCATCACCCCCTTCCCCCCCACCCCCCACCCCCAGCCCACTGAGGGCTCTTTGGAGGCAGCAGTGGTTTAAGGCTCTAAGAAGCCAAAGCGCTTCTGAATAGTCTTAGGTTGTGACCAAAAGAGGAAGAACTCTGCATTTTGATGGGAAAAAATATTTCCAGTTTGAGAGCTCTTGTAAAGGTGACCCAAACCGAATCTGTAATCTTTCAGCAGTCTCTGCTTCCCGAAAGCTGTGCATCCCCCTGGGGTATGATAATTTAATGCAAGCGGTTATTGGGCTGGAATTGCAGAATCAGGCGGTGGGCTTTCATCAGCATCAGTGTCTCATCACGCAATGGTAATGCTGTCTCCACGCAGTGCAGTAAAACCCCTCCAGTGTAATTTCTCATGCTAAGTTATAGCCTCTTCGCAGGGTTCCCACTTTTCCTGCACTTGAATTAAAATTCTTCTGGAGCCTTAATATCCTATTACATCCACAATGTTGTGAGCTCTCCACGGCCTTGCGTTGAAATCTTTATAGGATCATTGCAGTGCAGTTAAGTGGTTATCAGAGCAGCCTGGTTTAACAGTAAAGCCTTAAAAAAAAAAGCCACTTCAGGACGTGCCCCATCCTGATTTCCAAAAGTCTAAAATGGCTTTGCCATTTCAAAACATACCTTCAAAATAGCCGACAGCATTTGCCTATTTTGGAGATCTATATCCGTTACTTTCGGATTAGACAAGGGAATAAAAGTTTGGTTCCATCGTCTTTGATGCTTCGTAAAGACTTGACTTGTGGCCCTATATTTCTTGTGGTTCACACGTGAACTTGGGCCCCCTAGATTATGTAGAGTTGGTGAGAAAGGATGTGCTAAAATGTTAAGCCAATTTTGTGGCTTTCAGGTGGCTGAGCCATCTGTTCTTTCTTCCTTCAAGTCCTTATGTCAGCAATATTTCTTTCATGATAACATTTATTTATCAAAGTTTATGCTACTTTGACTTTTTATAAAATACCAGTGAAGATAAATGGATCGATTGACCCCAGGAGCAGTTTATTTATCCCTTTAGTCACACTTCAGTGGCAAAATCAATACCCTTCTGAAATACCTGATATTACAATCGTGCCAGGAAGTACTGACATTCCTGAGCTATGTGCAAGGGGAACTAAAATTTATTATCAACTTAGATTTTTTAGTACCTGTATTGATTTTCCTGGAGATGCTTGTGAATTTTTATTTATCTGTAGCTGAGCCAAGTGACCTTTGTTTCAGAAGGCTTCAGTTTAAACTTGGAAAGACTGGGAGAGTTGGGAGGATTTGTGTATATTTATGAATTTGGAGTTAAAGAAAAGACGGAGTTTCAAAAATTGTTATTGTAAAGGTGATGTACAAAGGGGTTACAATTACATAAGTCCGGTTATGAGTACATTTCTTTTTGAGCAGTGTTACCTCTTCCCTCATTTTCTCCCAGTTTTCCCCTCCCAAATGTGTTTTCCCGCCAGAAGTAGACCTTCTGTCTTTACATATTCAGCGTTTTATTGTGTTGCTGAAATTCAGACATGTCAAATTCAAAAGGACTTACTGACGATGTGTTCACCTGGCCCTGACAGGAGGCCACAGGAAGAAGTGGCTTTTTGCATCTGGCTTGGTAGGATCAGGCATGAGGAGAAAGTGGAAGAGAGAGAAAGAGGTGAGGACAGGAAGCAGGCTGGGCATCTGGTGCTGGGGAGGAAGGGAATACCCCTTTTGTGGGTGGCAGCGGCCCCGAGAGGCAGCGTGGCCACGATGAGAGCCCTGGTCAGCGGGGCCTTGGATTCCCGCCAGTGGAGGCAGCAGGAACGGTTTAGAATTTTATGGTGAGATGAAAAGATTATGTTGGAAAACCGCCCCAGTGGTTTTCTCAGGATGTTGAGCAGAGCAGGGGCTTCCCAGGGGGAGAGGGCTCACTCAGCAGCTGGCTGCGGGGTTGCAGGCCGTGGGCAGACGCAGAAGCTGGCATGAGGGAGGACACCACAGGACGCAGCGGCAGAGGAGGTGGTCATAACTGACAGTCCAGTTGCTTACGAGAGCATTCTTCCACACTCCTGAGTTTCCTCTCAGAGTTCCTGATGCCGGTGTCCCCTCTGGGCGTGTGGGATGCTATGGTCAGGGTCAGGAGTTGGCCTAGTGAGGAGGGGAAACTGTGGGACGTGGCTGTAGGACTCTGCACAAGGTCCCCTCTCCCTTGGCTCCTCAGCTTCTCTGTCCAGGGACGTGATTCAATGAAATGATGAACTAAGTCATCATGTGCCGTCCTTCTCCGCACCAAGTCCTAACCTGAAAAATGTGACTAGTTACTACCCATCTTGAAGATTAACCTGTATTGAGGAAATATATAGATTCCTAGGAAAGCAAAAACATTCTTAGGATGAGAGCTCAGGTGACGAGCACTCCACAAATGCTTTTCATTAACAGGGAGAGAGCTTCGTCATGTACTCAGTGGAAATTACAGGGAGGGAGGGCTAGAGATAGAAGAGCCTGGAGACTTGTTGACCCAGCTTTTGAATAGGTCTTCAGTGTTTTTCAGGAATTAATCATGTGAAAGGATTTTTTTCTTATCAATTCACAATGAATATGTGTCATTAAGCTGACAGGTCATAGTTTTGCTTTATGATTCAGAAGCTCTTAAATGTATTAAATTCATCGGATATGCCTAATCCTTTTTTTTTTTTTTAAACTGACATTTCAATTTACTATTTACTGGCACTTGCCAACTACGTTCTCATTGCTCCATTGGGCAAATAAAAAGGAATAGGTGTGCTAATCACTCCGAAAGGAGTGGCTCACGCCTGTAATACTAGCTGCTCATGAGGGTAAGATCTGAGTCTCACAGTTCAAGGCCAGCCTAGGCAGAAAAGTCCATGGGATTCTTATCTCCCAGTAACCATCCAAAAAAGCTGGTAATATAGCTGTGAATAAAGTGGTGGTAGTGCAGGAGCAAAACTCCTTAGGGACAGTGCCCAGGCCCTGAGTTCAAGACCCAGAACTGGCACTAAAAAAAGGACAAGACCTTCCAGTGGTGATATAATAAGTTGGGTGAGTGGGGACAGACAGGTATGGAATACTCTAAGCACTGCAGAGCTGAAAGAAGTTAGAAATGTCCATGAAGTCACTGGGAACAGCTTCACCATGGGAGAGAAGATGGGCTTGGAGAGGCCATGCCTTCTGGGCACTGGAGGCAATTGTGGGGATAGACAGCAGTTCAGAGGAATATCCAAGCTGGGTGCTATGCTCAAGCTGGTGATGCTAGCTAGCTACACAGTTCTGTGATGCCGAATAATTTCTCAATCGAGACTCATGGGAAAAAATCAGAGATGGCCTTTTCATGAATGAAGTGCTAGTAAATATACAAATCTGGCTTACAGATCTCATCAATTCACCTGAAATCACTCCATTAAGTCCTTACTGTGCCTCTCATTCTGTTTCCTCAGCCTGTGCAAATCACCCAGCTCAGACATGACCACAACCGGCATGGCAATGAGGGATTCGGCACACAAGGGTCAGAGGTCAAATCTTCTCTGGGGAAAAGGTCCCCTTTTGTGGGGCGGTCTTGGTGACTTCTTTATAAAACTGATTTTAAAGCAGATGTGAGTGGCTCATGCCTGTAATCCTAGCTACACAGGAGGCTGGAGACCTGAGGATCTTGGTTCGAAGTCAGCTGGGACAGGAAAGTCTGTGAGACTCTTATCTTCAATAAACTACTTCAGAAAAGCTGAAATTGCAGCTCTGGCTAAAATGATAGAGCACTAGAACACAAGGCCAGTGCCCAAGCCCTGAGTTCAAGACCCAGGATGGCGCACATGCGCGCGCACACACACACACACACACACACACACACACACACACACATACCACACAGTCTGACTTCAGAGGTCCTGTGGATAGATGCAGTATGTAAAGGAAATCTCCCCTTTTGTTCTACATGTGTGGGCATGAACAATCTCACTTTCTAAACTCAGAGGCATGGAATGTTTCTCTATGCTATTGAAATGTAGTTCAACTTCAAAAAATTTTCTTTTCAAATTGATTCTTATATGAGTTTTCTTCTCAAGTCTGGAGAAATTTTGTGGGTGGAATGATAAGTAGACCTTGTCTTGTCAAAGGGCAGTGTGGCATGGATTTGAACACGTGGAAATAGGAGCTTTTTGGACTGGCAGTTCTACTTCCAAGAACATTTCTGGTAGAACTATTAATACAGGTACCCTAAGAATATTGATAGAGGAAAAAGCTCAGAGGCTTTTTTTTTTTTTTTTTAAGAGAAAGCTCCTTTAGGATGAGAGAACACAGTGTTGAGTTCTGGGTTTTACCATGTGGAGTGAGCTCACCTCACCTAACAGCCATTCTCCATGCTACTGAATCAAAAATACTCCTTCCCACTCAGATGTCCACATGCGTGTGAGAACCAACAGGCTGCGTGCATCCTCCCTGACTGGACAGATGTCGACACTTGTGCTCTGTGGTCTTACTGTTTTGATATCGAATATTGTTTCTTAAGTAACCATGAGAATAGAACCTTTGGAAGATATTCCCATAAGAAATATAAAGTAATAAAGAACATAATCATTTTTAATGATTTACTTTTCCAAACTACTAATCTATTTGAATGTTTGCTTAATTTACTAATAGAGTTTGGATGAATATTTGGTATCCTAAACTTGTGTGAAGATCAGAAGGTCAGAGCATTTAAAGCCTGTTGGTAGATATACTTGATCCCTAAATAAAATAAGAAATAAATAATTTCTAGTGTGCATGCTGAGTTACTGAATCAAGACTTTATTCATTTATGTATTTGGCTGTACTGGAGTTTGAATTCGGAACTTTGCACCTACCACTCAAGCTTTGCCCTCAGTCCTTTCTTGCTTAGTATGTGGACATTTTGCTTTGGGTCAGCCTCAGGCCTTGATCATCCTACATATGCTTCCTAACTAGCTGGGAATTATAGACATGTACCACCAAACTCAGAGAAGACAGGACTTTAAAACAAACTTTTCAGGGAGAAGGCAATAGCTATCTTCTTTTAAGCAGACCATGTTGGAAAAAAAGTCGAAAGCAGGCAAATAACTCTAAGTAGAAAAGGGCATGGTAGAACAGTAGCCAAGAAACTTTTTCTATTCAGGGTCAAAGAGTAAATATTTTGAGTTTTGTGGGCCAGTTGGTTTTCATGGCAAATACTCAACACCATTATGATGAAAGCAGCCGTAGACAGTGTGTAAATAAATGAACAAGCTTGTGTTACAATAAAATATTATTTTACAAAAGCAAGTGGAGTCAGGACTTGGCCCCAATCATAGTTGTTAGTACTGAAGACTAGTTAAGAGGGAAAAGTGTTACTGTTTTCCCATTTTTTTTGTTTTATAGCCACTGAAATTATGATAGAACTCAGAAATTTGGTCCAGAGTTTTACATTTATTTTTTTTCTGACTCAGGGTAAGTAATATGACATTGTTCTAAAACTCACAAGAGTATTGCTGCATCATATGGGCACTAAATTAGATACCAAACTGGACAAGAGAGTTTTGGATGTATAGTCAATTGAAATCCTGGATCTAATACAAGTATAAAACCTGTACATTCCAAACTTCTTTGGGTGTAAAGTTTATTTGGTATCTGTTTTAAAAAGTGATACTTAATTTTGTTAACTGGAAGCTTTATGGGTATCGAATTCAACTTATAAAAGTTAAGAACAGTTCATAAGTTCAAACCAATAACAATGTTTACTAGAGTTTGCCAAGGATTAGGCAGTATTATACATGTTTGTTTAATGTTTAAAATTTAATTATTTAAATTCAATAGCAGTAACTGTTTTGGTAGCATCTGCATTTCCATGTTATAGAGCTGAAGTTGAGTCCTTCCAAGGTTTTTTCTGCTGAGATTCCATCCCTGCAGTCTGACTACTGAGCCTGTTCTTTGGGCTACACTGTGTGGCTTGTATTTTCATTGAGCCTGTGACACAATTATTACCAGCTTATTAAAGTCTACCCTTTGGTTCTGAGGACAGTGTTCTTTTGCAGAAACCTGTATGTTTTAGTATAGAATAAAAGTTGTTAAAGATTGTATAGAACAAAAGTCCTTAGAAGTCAAGAAAACTAAATAATGACCATATTTCAAGTCCTGCCATTGATGAAGACGGGAAGTAAAGTTCAGCCCTCCAGGGACTTGTCCAGGTAACCAGGGAGTGGTAGGTCTGGAAGGAGAGCCTGGGTCTCCTGACCTTGCTTGCTTGGTGCTCTCAGCAGACTCTGCAGAAAAAAAGCTTTCTGTGGAATCTGCTCTGCACAGAAACATTCTCACTTGCTCCGAACGGGTGGAACCCTGCAGTCCCTATGGTAGATGCTCAGCATCATAGTGAGCAGGGGGTAGAATCAATGAGCCAATCTCCCCAGGTGCCTATTCCTCCACGACCTCCTCCAAAACCATCTTCCTGCTTGACCTGCCCTGGGTCTGGGCTGGAATGTGAGTGGAAGGGGCTGGGCTCCGGGAACAGGCAGACAGGCAGAGAGCCCTTTCAAGACCACCAAGGCTCCAGGAACAGGCAGACAGGCAGAGAGCCCTTTCAAGACCACCAAGGCTCCAGGAACAGAAAGGCGGGCAGAGCCCTCTCTAGACCATCAAGGCATCAGGAACAGGAGGGCGGGCAGAGCCCTTTCTAGACCACCAAGGCTCCAGGAACAGAAAGGCAGGCAGAGCCCTCTCTAGACCATCAAGGCATCAGGAACAGAAAGGCATCAGGAACAGAAAGGCATCAGGAACAGAAAGGTGGGCAGAGCCCTCTCTAGACCACCAAGGCTCCAGGAACAGAAAGGCGGGCAGAGCCCTTTCAAGACCATGAAGGCATCAGGCCTGCTTCCTTTTGGAGCATGTTCTGTCTAACCAATTAGACTATATCTGTACCCAATATTAAATACATTAAATAAAATCTTTAAAGCTTCTCTGAAGACAGCTATAATTTTGCTTTTGGTATTGACTAGGAATAATTCCTTTTTTTATTTTTTTATTTTTGCTTGCTTGCTTCTTTACCTCTCACATGCCAAGGCTTGTATTTGGTGTAGGTGACATACGGCAGGTACCTGAAATTTTCTTGTTATCAAGACGGAATCCTTTGTGCTCACAGCCGTGATCATTTCTACCTTGGACATCACCTCCACATGGAGAGTTAAACACATACACCGAGTGTTCCATGACATCGACTTTGGCCTAAATATAAAACTATTATTTAAAAATGTTTAATTATCTCTAAGTAGTTGTACAAAGGAGGTGCCACTTAACAAAGCAGTTTATGAAGACATTGCATCTTGACCACTGTCACTCCTTCCGCATCCTCACCTCTCTTCAACCTACTCCCCCCCCCCCCCCCTTACTGCCCTTCATTTTGTGGTCTATACAGTGCACCTACAAATCAGTAAGTAAAAAATGTTGGTGATATGCCTGTGGTTACAAATGAATCAACTGAAGAATGATAGACTATGGAGAGGTCAAATAGTATAATCTTTCAGAAAGACTAGGTCAGAGCCATTCCGTCAGAATGCAGTAGGAATTCATCCTATATCCCACAGAGTTGAGGATAATTCATTTAACTTATGGCTAGTTCCACTGAAATCATCAGGCAAGCTCAAGAATTCTTGGAATGAGTGAGTGCGATCCTAATAAAATTGGCCTAATATGTTTTTGCCATTTAATTAGCCCTTTGGGGCTGGGAATGTGGCCTAGTGGTAGAGTGCTTGCCTTACATTCATGAAAACCTGGGTTTGACTCCTCAGCACCACATACATAGAAAAGCCAGAAGGGGCGCTGTGGCTCAAGTGGCAGAGTGCTAGCCTTGAGCGAAAAGAAGCCAGGGACAGTGCTCAGGCCCTGAGTTCAAGCCCCAGGAATGGCAAAAAATAATAATAAAATAATAATTAGCGATTTGTTAATTCTGACATTATAGCTTTTTTTTTTTTTTAAAGAATTGGAGCCTTTATTTTTTTTCATTCTTGAGGTTTCAGACATTGGTATGTGACGTTCAAAAGCCAGTAGGCCATAAGCCAGTGCCTGAGAGATAGAACAATCCCAGACCTGGGTGCAGTCTTGGCGGTATCATCTTTTACCAGGAGACTGTGGCAAAGATATTCCAAAGCCTCTGCCCCTCAGTGTGCTCATTGGTAAAATGAGGCCTGTATCACTCTGCTAGGGGAACTGTCCATCACTTTCTTCCCTTCCTTTCCCCCTTCTCTCCTCCCTCCCTTCCTCTCTTCCTCTCACCCTTCCTCCACCCCTTCCTTCCTCCTTTCTTCTCTCCCTCCCTTCCTCCTTCCCTTCCACTAGCATTAAAGCTAAACTCAGGGCCTCTGGTTTATTGGGACTTCTTATTCTGTATCATTGGTGTTTTGAAATCTTGAGTCTCTTTGCTGACACTTGAAAGACAATCCTTGTCATGGCTGGCTACTACCCAGAGAGAGAAAATGACTAACCTGCTGCTGCTGGGAGCTGGCCATTCACTTCACAAAGCAAGCAGTCTGTAGCCTACACACCAGCCGTTCACCTCCTCTACGAGGCTCTCACACTCTGGACTCCTAACCCACACCCTCACCATTGCAACACGGGTATAAATTAGTAGAAAAAATCCCAAGTTCCCTAAACCCACTGAAATCAAACTTCCTGTCCTTGGCCTCACTACCCTCTCTTCCCTTGTAGAAACCACAGTAGACTTACTCCTGTGTGCCTCCGCTCCTGACCAAGTACGGTTCTTCCGATGTTCTTCCTTCCTCTGTGATTTACTGTCCTTGCCAGTCTTACATGAATAATGATGAAACCTCCTTTTAAAACACCTCCCCAACTCTCAGCTTGGTTTTCCGAAAGATACCAGTCCTGGGGAAGGTGGGCCCCCATGAGCCAAAAACTCAACTCCTTGTTCCCTCTCCTCCCTGGGTGGAGGTGGGGAAGAGCCAGCTGGCAGGCCACAGATGCTGCACCTGGTGGGCCTGCCTAGACAGAATGAGAGCTCATCAAAGGCTGTTCTTGGCCTCCTGCTGTGTGAAGGACGGGGCGGGGGGGGGGGGGCAGGGGGCAGGGGAGCAGCAGTGCCATTCATGCTGGAGCACCCTGGCTGTAAGAAAGGGCTCACCGTGGAGAAGTGACATGCCTCTTTCTCTTGCCCTGGCTTCCGCCCACTTGGGCTCAGAAACATTTTACCCAGACGTTGTGACTCTTCTAGACAGGGCTTGTCTTGTGTTTGTCTCAATTAGAAATGAGACTTCAACAACAGTGTATCTTGATAGTTGTTTAAAGCCTGTGTGTTATTTCTTCTTCTAATTTCCTTTCTATTCTTCTTATATTCCTAATGAAAAATTAACGTCAAAGACAAATTACTAGAAACGAAGCAAACATCGTCCCCATGTGTATGGGAGGGATGGTTCCAGGACTCCCCTGAGGATACCAAAGTTTGTATCTAGTCTCTCTATAGTTGTGTGGCATTACTGTGTGATCTGTACACATCCTCCTATAGATTCTAAATGAGCTCTAGATGACTTACCTAATACAACGTGAATGCTATGTAAATAGTTGTGATATTGATTGTTTAGGGACTGACAAGAAAGAACTCCATACATGTTTGATGTTAATGAGATTTTTTTCTCCAATATTTTCAGCCTTTGAATCCCCATTCACATATAGAACCCATGGATACAGAGGGCTATCTATATAAAGAGTCATCTCTGTTAAATCCCTGAACCTACACCTAATGGCCAATCTTGTCTAGCCCCTAAACTGTGTAAACGTCAAAGCCCAAGGCTCACCCTGACATGTCTCTCCACTGCGTCCAGGGTGTTCACCGGCCTCAAGTAACTGAGATGACATCTGTGATTCTCTGGCTGTCCACACTGGCAAATGTACTACTACGCTGACACAGAACATGTGTTGGAGAGGCTGGCAATACCAGAGTGAGGACTAGAAGACCAAGTCAAAAGCTCAGTTTTACAGAACCTGCATGTCATGAGCGGAGCGGTCACTTGGGTTTTCTGGTGTAGGACAGAGTTATTGTGAAGTTTATCTAGCTTCCATTTCAATGCTCTTGGGCTGTTGAGAATTTCCCAAGGCCCTGTGTTTAATTTTGTACTCATTATTTTGCCTTTAAAAATGTTATGTTTAAAAGATAGCTTTGTAACTTTTAAGGGCCCAGAAAACCTGCCTCAGGCCCTGGGGAGGGGTTGAATGGGTGTTCTGTGGTGTTTTGACTCCTGTCTTGTAAATCTGTCATGAGGAGAGCACATGTTGAGAGGATGTGTGTCAACATCATTCAGAAACAATGGCACCAACACTTCTGCTCCTAAACTGATTCTGGATCTATTATTTATAACATCTGAGAGAATGTGTTGAAACCTTTTATTTTCCTTCACATGATGCAGATTTGTGAGGATCTCTTTCTGGAGCATGAGAAAAAGAACTGATAAATTGGTGTCTTTATTTCTAGGCAATGTATCTGTTCCACTTCTAGGTTTTAGAATGAAAATAAAGAAATCTTAAAGGTTCACAGTATGCAGCTATATCATTATTTTTATGACAGTCAGATTCTTCCTCTACCACTTGGAACCAGTGGAGATTGAAAGTCCCATTTTCTTCCTTAAATGATATATACATAGTTAAACATGAAGATTCTAGGGGATACAAAAGTGGGGCTGTGCTATTGATTAGATGTCTTATTGGCTTCATTGTTCAGCCCTCATTGGCCTCTTGGGCAAATGGAAACCCAAGAATAACATTACTGACATTTCCTTGAAAAAAAATGCAATGCTTTGACCAAGACTTCTGCATGTTTTAAGAAAAGATACTGTTTTGATGTACACATTTTAGTCTCCTCGGAAGTAGGAGTGATAGATTAAATGTACAACTGGGGAAGACTTCTTAAAGTCACCATGGAGGGTTAAATATCCATCTGAAAGACTGAGAAGTCATTGTATGGTAATGATTTTCAAAAACTGCATTGGGCATGCCATATTCAGAGAGAAATTGATGAGGTGAAAAGACAAAAGGAGAGGACACTAGGGTAATTCTAACATTTAACTCGAATGAACATTTCTAGTTTTGTATCTTATGAAATCTTGAATGGACCTTTCTTATGTGACTAACTCCTCTATATCACCTTTATAATAAAATAAAATATTATTAAAAATAAAATATGACAGAAAGTAAAACAGCACTTCAAAACAGCAATGTTTAAAATGTACACATATGCCGAAGTTGCATTTTAACATTTGAAACTAGGTATGATTTTTTTTTCTGGGATGTATATGTCTCTAATTTATTACAGTATTTCTGTTATCTGATCTCTTCACTGAGTCTCACGTTACTGTGGGGTGTTACAGTATCTTATTTTTGGATTATGCCTACCCATCCCAGTATTTTACTGAGAATATACTTTGTCATCCCTTGCTTTGGTATTATGTACATAAATCTGGGTATTTAGCTCATTACTGAACACGAAATGCCAAAGTTGGCTGTGTGTAATAGTATGGAGTTATTAATATAACCTTGCTGATTACAAATAACTGCAGAGGACAAGCTCTGAGGCTTGTGGGTGGAGGGTGTTGGTGCAGCATTATGGGTGGGCCTCACACAGAGTCTGCATCTCTCCTAATCTGCTCATCTGTGAACCCAGGTTGCCAGTATCTCATAGGTGGGAGGTAAAAAGTCAAGAGGGGAGGGAAAGAGCTTCCCTGGAAGTCACTTTATACTTGATAACTACTAAAATAGCTTAGTAATTACCGTAGCAAAATAAATATTTATTGAGTGAAGGTCCTATTCCAGATTCTGTATTAAAAAACTGGGATACATAAGTACAGGTACATACGTACATACATATCCTGATACTGAAGAGCTCGCATTTTTGAGTAAAAGCACACATATTTAAGTGATACTTACAATGGGGTGCATACTTTCCCAGCAGTACACACTATGATATTTTGTAAACAAGAATAATTAATTGCTTTAAAAATTAACCCATAAACTCATCAGATAGTAAGTACAGTTCTGAGACTTGTCTGAATAATCACTTATTAAAAAGACTCAGGGTCTTGGAAGGCCTCATTGTCTTACTATGGAGCATCCTTCCTTCCACCTGTACCCCTGCTGTGATAATTATGTGACTCCCACAGAAACAGTGAGGAAATCAAGAGTAGGCAGATTTACTTCTGGGCCCAGGGGCCGAGGTTCTCTCTTGGAGCTGCATTGGTAGGTGCTTTTTGCTTTAATCCTGTGATGTTGTATTTCTAGCGATGGATGTGACCCAGAGGTTCAGGGGAACAGATTAGCTCAGCGGTCTTCTATCCGCAGCCCTGCTACTTTTGGGAGCCCTATGCTCAATAAGGGCAGAACTATTTTTCTTCCAAACCAGGGACTCATGATGTGGGATCAACTGCATGAAACAGTTCATCTCGGCTTTGCTTAGATGAAATGAAATTTTAAGAATTTGCGGTAACTAGAAATTTATTAAGGGAAGTGTATTATTTCCTATGCACCAGATCTGAGTGAACTCAAAACATTTAAAGTTAGTTTTTTTCTGAGTTAAAAAAAATACAACGTTTAAGTATCAAATCTTCTTACTAAACTCACATTTTTCATGAATAGTCTTCTTTTCCAGTCTGCAAATCAAATGTGATCATGGAATGTCTTCCCCAGCAGCCATACACCTGATATAACATGCACCTATCTGTCTGTCTTACTGTCACTCATTTGTTCAGTTTGGCAAATGAAGCTTCTTCCATGGAGCATAGCATCCAGGCTCTTGTCAGATGGCCTTAGTCCAATGGACTTGAAGTTAAAGTCATCCAGCAGGCAATTATGGATTCTCTGACTGGCAAACGTGCATGTTTTGCATTTTCCTCGCCAGCACCAGGACACATGATGCTTCCAGCTCTGCTTCCAGACCTGACATCATAGCAGTATATCCTGCTGGCTGGAAGAGGCTGTCTGACCTTGTTCATCACATCTCCTCCCATCTAAATAAATAAATAATAATATTGTAGCCAGTGTATAAATCAGCCATGCACATCAGTAGGCTAAGGCCAGGGTAAGGGAAGGCTTCCCTAGCAAGTGCTGGCAAGAGACAAGTCATTGCTCAGCTAACTATGGAATATGCACAAACCAAACAAAATGAGCAGGCTTGGTACCAGGCAATAAGCCAAGTGGGCCATGTTTATAAACACAGATACATAGGAGTCATAAGCAGGAGGATCATGCTAGAACCCCTCCCCCAGTATGAGAAGCTACCTGAAAAATAACTGACGTGGAAAGAGCCGGGGATGTGGTTCAGATTGTATGTAGAATGCCAGCCGAGCAAGTGGGACACCCTAAGTTAAAAAAAGCAAACCAAAACCCTGATAACTCTCCTGAAATTTATCTCTGGAAAAGGCAGTTACTGGGCACAAACATATCAGAGGCTTTAGAGCTTCTCTGTATCGTCAGCCTCTTAAACTGAAGGCAGGAAAAAAGAAAAGAATGCTTATTGCCTCTAAATTTTATTAATCATTAAAAGGGTTTTTGCCAGGTGCCAGTGGCTCACACTTCTAATAATCGTAGCTACTCAAGGCTGAGATCTAAGGATTGAGGTTCAAAGCCTTTCTGGGCAGACTAATCTGTGAGACTCATGTTTCCAATTAACTAGATACAAACCAGAATTAAAATTGAAATCGAAAGCGTGGCTCAGGTGGTATGGAGCCTTGAGCAAAAAAGCCAAGCAGGACCACAAGATCCTCAGTTCAAGCCCAGTATTGGCACCAAAGGGATGGGAGTTTTATACCATGATGGTACTTCGATTAAATTTATCCCTCTGTCATGCACGTCTCCCCTGTACACTCCTCTTTCTAAAGCAAGTACTGCATACGTGGTAAGTATTGCTTTGGGCCTCTTGCTATGTTATATTCAGGGCATATACACAAGAATACCAGACATACTTCCTGCCATCAGTGAGTGGCTGGTGAGATTTCAACACTTGTGGGATGTTAATTAGCTCAGGGAGACGGCAACCAGAGAGTATGAACGTTGTGTTTTCAAGAGGAAAATGTCTTTCCATTTCCTCACAAATGGGGCTGTCATTCCTTCTAATCGATGCATAGAATTCCATTGTGTATATGTACCACATTTTCTTGAGCCATTCGTCTACTGAGGGGCATCTAGGTTGGTTCCATATTTTAGCGATGGTAAATTGTGCTGTGGTGAACATAGTTGTGATGGTAGTTTTAGTGTGATCTTGGAAATATAAGTGGTTTGTCTTGGTTATCGTTATTGCCAATGTACCCTATGAAATTATGCCTTAATAAGAAATGTACTCAGGGGCTGGGAATATGGCCTAGTGGCAAGAGTGCTTGCCTTGTATACATGAGGCCCTGGGTTCAATTCCCCAGTACCACATATATAGAAAACTGCCAGAAGTGGCACTGTGGCTCAAGTGGCAGAGTGCTAGCCTTGAGCAAAAAGAAGCCAGGGACAGTACTCAGGCCCTGAGTTCAAGGCCCAGGACTGGCCAAAAAGAAAAAAAAGAAAAGAAATGTACTCAACTGTCTTACATATGTAAAGGTAATCCTAATTCCTCTGTACATTACTTTGACAATAAAAAGTTTTAAAAAATAAAGAGGAAAATGAATAGAAGGTCTTCATATGTGAAAGAAGGTTTGAGCAGACCATCAAATGAAGAATTTGCTTTGGTTTTTGTGTTGGTACTACGAGAGTTTGAACTCAGGGCCATGCACTGAGTGCAGATTCTTGCACTGAGCACTGTTGGGAAGGTGCTCTGCCACTTGACCCATCACACCATCGGTCCTTTTCCAGGATAAGAGTCTCACTTTATAGCTAGGCCAGCCTAGACTGCAGCTTTTCTATTCGTGCCTCCCTTTGTTGCTGAGATGAAAGGTATGTGCTACTGGGCCTAGCCATTGTGCTTCTCTCGTAACTGGAGATGATACGCATGAACCATGTGCCCAGTCATTCAGTGAGCTCCAGTCTTGATTCTTGTGCTCGACTGGTCTCAAACCACAGTTCTTTGATTTCTGTCTCTCAAATAGCTCGGATTGCTTAGGCCATGCAGCTTCTGTGCTTTAAAAAATTTCCCTCCCTCCCTCCCTCCCTCCCTCCCTTCTGGTACTAGAGACAAAGCCCAGGACATCAGCTTAGGAGGCAGGCAGGTACTCTACCACTTGAGTGCCTTTTTGCATTGGTTACTTTCAAGGTAAGGTTCCTGACTTCTGCCTAGGCCAGCCTGGCCTGTGATCTTCCTATTTGTGCTTTAAGCAAATGTCTTGCTTTGAAAATCTAGGCTAATAAATAAATAAGCACAGTGAGTAGGCAATGTGTATTTCAAAGTTTCCGGAAGGAGATTTTAAATGTTTGCACTACAAAAAGAATTAAAAGCCTGTGAGGAGATTGATATGTTTGCATGATTTAACCATTCTGTACTGGGTACGTTTATCAAAACATCACTTTATGACACCGTAAATAGATTAATGAACAAGAAGTCTACACCTTTAGCATGACACATATTTGGCAAACTGAGGCACCATTTGTCCTGACTGCATAAAACTTCAACTCTTCATTTTCCTTATAGAACAAATACACATTATTCATGTCCGCAGTTACCTGTTGGAGTAATCAAACTGAGTTCAGCATCTACATGTCAAATGAGCTTCTTGCGATGAAAGATGAAATCTCAACCAATTTTTAATTTGGTAAAATTTTACCAGCAAAGATTTTTTTTCTCCTGAAATTTACAATAATAATTCCACCCAGACTTATTTTTTATTGCCGCATATACCTAAAGCCAAGTTTTTATTTATCCCTGCCTCAGTAGATGGCTTTCTATACATTTTAGAGTTAGGATGTTGCAGTTGAGAAGGGAAACAAAGCTGCCCTGAGGGCAACTGCAGGAAAATGACAGAAGAAAGAACATATTATTTTCCTTTCCTCTATGCAGTTGTGGTTTGCCAAAAGAAAAAGGACCTTTGAGAAATGTGGCACTTCTCTTCCAGATGAAACTGAAGGGTCACTCCAGAGATGAATGATTCTGAGATGTTAATTCAGCAGAGAATTTATTTTTAAAGGCGGAGATTTATTCTGAGCCAGAGGATTCTGAGTTCAGCTGGGGGACTAATGAAGCATGAGTTTTATTTTGTAGAGTTCCTCGTGGCACTGTCAGTCATTTAACATGGGGCCCATTCACCCGGAATCTCGGATCTGGTTAAAAGTCTATCCATTCCAGCTGTGAGATCCTTCTTCATTGGGAATGTTCTCAGAAAACCTTTAGGGGGTAGCTTATTTCTTTTATACTTGAAAGGTTTTATGTGTGAGAGTTCTGTGTTTTTGTGAAGATACCATATTGGTGTGAATTCATATTAATTATTAACATATCACAAAGGTTAAAATGCCCATTTTTCACAGTAGGGCACTTTTCTTCCCTTCATTATATATCATTTTTTCCTGCCTGAGGTCAAATAGGAAACAATTTGTTGATAGTGTCATAATTCTCTTAGGAGGCTTCATTTCTACCTTAAAATGTGTCTCTCGCTCGATACTTCTTCAGAGCTAAATAGCTGTATAGAATAATTCCATTTTCTTTCTCCGAAGTCACTTTCCCTTCATGACTTAAACCACAGCCTTCCCTCTCTTCCTGCCCCACTGTTCACCAGTCATCTCAAAGCCCCATCGGCCCTTGGCATTGACTTCTCCCTTTCCACGCTTACATCATAAACCGGTGGATGTGCCCATAACAACGTGTACCATTAGGAGAGGAAACTGACTGGAAGAAAAGAAGTGGCCACGCTTGGTGTCAGACTATAGTTTCTTCATGAGGCTGGTTGTCATGGTGATAGTCTTGCGCCTAGCATGGAGTTCGGCTCATTGTGTTCAAAAGCACATTCCCCATTAAAAAAGAAAAAAACAAAAAAGCAAACTAAGTAAATAAACTAGAACGTGATGTGCAGTGGGTTGTACAGACTTTCCTGTGAGCTCCTGTTGCTCCGATTGTGCCTTTCATCAAGAAAGATTGATGCCAGTCATCTAGAGGTTGGCTCTCACTTTCCCAGTGTCTCAGGTCCCTGTGAGCCAGAAAACTTGGAAGGTTTCCTTAGAACTGAGCCCCATGGTTTCAGGAAGCAGACTTCCATCTCACCTTGCCGATGGGGTGGCGTCTTTCATAGCTGGAAGCTTCTAGCCCCCCTCTGTGGGTATTTCTCCCACATTCTGACCTCATAAAATATAATGCCTTTAGAATGTCCAGTTGGGATAATGGTAATTTATTCTGCAGAGTCAGAATAAATTAACTTGAGAATTCCCTTATACAGATTAATGGCTTTTTCCTAGACATCAGACAAACTTTCATCAGGGCTATTATTTGTCTCTTTATTTTATATACATTTATCCACAGCGAGCAGCGAGCTGAGCCCTCATACGAGCGAGGACAGCCAGAGAATGCGAAGAATGATTTATAGATTGCAGTAAGAGAGGATGGTGTGAGTGGAAGGAGAGGGAGAAGCTAATGAGGACCAATTATGCCAAAATGAGACATGATTTGCTGCTATTTTCCTTTCGCTGTGTGTTTTTCCTGGGCGCCTCCTCAGCAGAGCGGCTCTGTCACTTCTCGTGTGTGTTCATGCATAAATTCAGGTCAAGTACAAAACCCTGATTTCTCTATTCATCCCAGGAATGGGTAATGTTCTTATCAATACATAACAAGAAATCACAACTAATTTGGCTCATGACCTTATTCTTTTGTCATTAATGGTTGAAATGGTGTTTGCTTAGCCATTATTGTGTTGGGTTCAGTAAACTAAAATTGTTGAGAATTTTCACTAATCCTTCACATCAAGAGTTTCTCTGGACCAGATTGCGAATGAAACAAAAAAAAGCATATGCATGTGCAGGTTCCCAAGATTTTCAGGGATCAAACATAATTTACAGGGCCTGCCATTTTAAAATGCGTTTCTTTCTTTTCTTTGTTTTTCTCTCTTAAGTTATGGGTCCCAGAATATCAGTGAAAGAATGAACTATTTACTGAAAATACGAAGTGCCTTATCTTACTCCATAAATTGCTCAAGTAGTCAAGATTTGTAAAAAAAATCAATAAAAATGAACTAATATCTAAGTATGAAAGCAGAAAAATGTGCAGGTGTAGTAGTTCACTCTAACCCCAACACTTGAAAGGCTAAGGCAGGAGAATTGCGAGTTTGAGGCTATCCTGGACTACGAAACAAAATAGAAAAATGAGCGTAACACCTAACCTTTTTTTTCCTGGAAAGATGCTTTCCGAATGAATCCATCTTTGCTATTTAATTTACATTTTGAGGGCTCATTAGGATGATGAATGACATGGCTGGAGAATAAAATACCCTTCCTGAACAAAAGACAATCTCGGTAGCCTAATAACATTTTATGCCAGCACTTACATTTGTCAGAAGTAGATGCTATTTATCCCTATGATTATTTAAAAATCATTTTTATTGTCCTTTGTGCTGTGTCCTCTTCTGGGAATTTTAATTCAGAGTTTGACACCTACTTATTAACTTCCATGAAGTATGGAGTACAAAGGCTTATACTCTATAAAGAATTCTAAATCGCCATGTTTATGTTGCCTGCAGCTGTACACAAATTAGTTCAGTTTGGATTTGTCTCCATCAGAAATAGAAAGCCTGTTGGAATAAGGCATAACCTTGGCTTTCCTGCGAAGCAAATGCTCATTGCTGTCTGCCTCCGACTGAACCAAGCGAGACTTATGGAGTAGACAGAAGGGGAATTTTCCCATTATGATAGAGCCCTTATGCATAAATACATTACTTCCAATTCCTTCGCCTCCTCCAACTGCTCGTCCCCAACAGCACTCTGTCATCTGTCGCTGCATACTGATGCCCGTCCTTTCTTCTCTGATCTTGCCTGGTCTACATTTCCACTCCTACACTCTCACTCCCATTCCAGATTGCTTTTTCCTGAGCCATCTGTCTCCCTGGCTGTGTATTTTCCCAGCTACTCTGTGGGCTAGGTTTTATTTTTTCAAGAATGAGTAGCACCCTTTTGAAATTGAGTGGGAGCCTCCCTCCATGTGTAATGAGATGCAGACCGTGGATCTGGGGGACAGAGACATTTTCATTCTGCCCTTCCATGTAGCCTCCTTCCTGGCTCTGCTTTCCACCAACACCTCACAATGCCAACTCATTTCACTTGTGACTCATCCTGTGAAAGGGCAAGTGTCTGTGTGAGCTTCCTAAGGGGCAAAACAGTCCTGGGGCTAAGTCAGCGGCCTAGGGCCAGCCGTGTCCTGGCGAGATGTCTTGCCAGCCCCAGACTATACCAGGGCACTCCTGGGGGGAATCACGCAAACCCAACTGCCGTAAGGCTTGTGACACTCACGTTAGCAGCATAGGTTCATTTCACTGTAATCTCTCACCTCATGCACACTCATGCCTTCTGACTTCAGGGGATTTCATTAGTTTCTTTTGGTTTGTTTTTAAAGCATACCAGGAATAAGATAGCACCCACCAAAAAACAAAACAAAACAAAACACAACAACCACAACTCCAAGATAAAGTCTTAGAACCTGAAAGTCCTGGTTCTCATTTTAAAACTCTCTTACCAAAAGATTTCTTCAGCTAATACTTCAGATCAATATTCTGAGGCAGTCAGGCACGAGTTTCTGGTTTGGGTCCCTTATCAATTGAACGATCCCCTAACCATCTGATCTTTCATTGTTATTTTAGGTGATTTTTAAGTGATCTATTTCTACATGGTCCTTAACTACTTTGTTATTTTAATGGAAGCCGCAGTGTTAATTGATGATAGCTCGTAACTGTTAAGAAGAGTATACAGCCACTTTATCTGTTCCCATGGACATTATACCGATATAAAAACTCAAGAAAGGTCAAGACATAGAAAGCAGGGTTTCTACTCTTTCAGTAGAACATAGATGGGGTCTCTGGGCCTGGTGGCAAAATGTAATGGCTTGCAAACCTAGCCATGTGTGAAATAATGACCAGTTTCTTTTCCTACCATTGACAAGATACAAGAGAGTATAAAGGTCAGTTGTTTGTGCCACTGACTTGAGTTAAAGTATTCAAAAGGTCAGAATCTCCTTGACAGGCACCTCTGACCTGTTTCCTACCTATAAGGCAATAGAGAAATTCTGCAAAGGTTACTTGCTATTTTTTTTCAAGGAAAATCCGATACCTACTCTGAAGTGTTTTGGTTGTTTTTTTTCTTTTTTTTTTTTGCTTGTTTTGTTAAAAAAAATTTATTGTAAGGGTGATATACAGAGAAGTTACAGTTACATAAGTCACAGGTAATGAGTACATTTCTTTTTTAATAGTGTTACCCTTCCCTCATTTTCTCACCGTTTTTCCCCTCCCAACTTCCTTCACCAAGTTGTATAGTTCATTTTCAACATAGTGTATAGTGAGTATCACTGCTGAATTGGTTCAACCTTAGTCCCATCATTTCTGTGCTTTACCTTCCCCTCTCCAAATCAAATAACTCACATACAAGACAAAAAGTACAGAAATTAAAAAAAAACACACCAGTGACAAAAGGGAATAAACCAAGGGGGGAAAATAAATAAAATAACTGAAAACACTATAGTAAAGCACCTCTTGTTTCCATTTCTTGGAGTTAATTTTGATAAGCATCATTATATATGATCTAATTATGCACAATAGCTATGGAGTCCTTGTGATCCTCTCCTAAGGATATCCTCCTTTGTTCTCAAACTCTCAAGTTTTTATATAGTGCTTCATTAAGATTACCATTATGCACATTTGTG
The DNA here is from genome assembly GCF_023159225.1 of Perognathus longimembris pacificus. Taxonomy (NCBI): domain Eukaryota; kingdom Metazoa; phylum Chordata; class Mammalia; order Rodentia; family Heteromyidae; genus Perognathus; species Perognathus longimembris. The sequence goes on along the minus strand of NC_063168.1, from coordinate 4,189,783 downwards.
GAGCAGCTAGGAAGTTGAACACAATTCAGAAAATACAAATATGGTCCCTGCTCACAGTCTAAATTTAAATTAGCTGGAAGATGGATGGTATACACATGAAAGTTCAGGGAAAGGAAATGAGTTCAAGAAAGGAATTCCATGAATCTGCAGAACTCATTATGGACTTTGCCGGGACATCGCAGGCATTTTTCAAGAGCATAAATAATAGGTATCTTTGTTAAAGAATACAATCTGGAAAACAGTTTGGAACTGCATGCTTTATGTCTCCATCACCATGACCAGCTCGGGAACTGTCTTCCACCCTGTGAGTTATCACTTCATTGTGTTTTCCCAGCAGACCCCAGGCCGCCCAAGTGTGGACCTGCATACACGGAGACAACTCACATCTCTCTGAAGTGAGCTGATGTGGTGTCCTTTGGGGAGGCTTCTCTTTCTTTTGTTTCTGTCCACATTTAACTCAGATACTTTTATATGCCACATAATATGATCATTTTGGTGAACAGATGATCCTTTGGGTTAACTACTGTTTACCAAAGAATGTAACAGAGTTGAAAAAGCCCTATTTCCAGGAGACACTGTTGTCAGCATGATGCTGTGGCAAAATACATTCTTCATATTTGTGACGATTCACTGCATTTATTAGAGTTGCTTGTCTGTACTTGAAGACAGTCTATACATTTCAAGAATAAATGTATCAAAAAAAAGATTCTTGTTTATGATATTTATTTTGACCATGGAACTCCAAACCAGGAATCAAGACAGGTTTTGTCAGTAAGCATTGTTAACCACCTACTAAGACTCCTTTCTCTCATGAGACTTCATATGTCCACTTGAAGAGTTTAGTGATAGTTTTTCTTAAGCATTGAATGGATTTATGTTGCCTATTCCTAAGTTTATAATTAGTAGCTGTTGTTATTTTTACTTTATTAATTTTAGAGCATTCTGGACTTAGATTGAGAGGTAATTAAAAATTAGAATTTGGGGCTGGGGATATAGCCTAGCGGCAAGAGTGCCTGCCTCGGATACACGAGGCCCTAGGTTCGATTCCCCAGCACCACATATACAGAAAACGGCCAGAAGCGGCGCTGTGGCTCAAGTGGCAGAGTGCTAGCCTTGAGCGGGAAGAAGCCAGGGACAGTGCTCAGGCCCTGAGTCCAAGGCCCAGGACTGGCAAAAAAAAAAAAAAAAAAAAAAAAAATTAGAATTTATGACAGGATCCCAGGAAACTTTTCCCTTAATTTTTATTCAAGTCTACTTATTGTAAAGTGGTTTGTTAAGGAGAGAAATCAGACTTAGAATTACTTTAAAAGGCTCATAGTGTTTAAAAATCTATTGTGAACAGGTTAAAAACACTATGTATGTGTATGTATGTATACGTATATGTACATATGTACGTATGTTTGTATTAATCCTGGGGCTTACACTCAGGGCCTGGCACTGTCCCTGAGATTGTTTTTTTAAGGCTTCACTTCTGGCTTTGTGGTTATTAATTGAAGATAAGAAATTTTACAGTTAGTACCGGAAAAATAAGCGGGGAATGGAAATTCACTTTGAAGCACTATTTGAAATCTTCTTATAAATGTCAGTTATTGATATGGACTCATAGATGACTTAGCTGAAACACTAGAGGAGAAATTGTCCAGGCTGAGAAATGGCAGGTTCAAAGGCCTTGAGAGAGGAGATGCCTGTATACTTCAGAGAAAATGGAACTCCATAGACATCTTTCAATAGCGCCTTAAAATAAAGGTTATTGAGAGGACTCGAGCTGGGGCTCACTGGGACAGTTAGTACAAGGCAACAGTACTCAGCCAGTGTGTATGTGTGGGGTGAAAGTTGGGGTCGGGGTCTAGGGAACCATGGCTGTTCTTCCTGGAACAGGATGGGAAATGGTAGAGGATGAGGCAGAACCAGGAAGCACACTATAAATGGTCTTGTGAGCAGTATCACTTATAGATGCTCACAACAGAGGCCAAAATACATTATATTTTTAACTATAATATTTTAGAAGTATATATTTTGAAATAACTTCAAACTTAAAGAGTATAGGCATAGTATCATGAATTCTTATCCATATTTTGCCCAGCTTTAACAATTTTTAGCTTTTTTTCCCACAGTCATCCCTCCATATCTGCTAGTTCCAGGACTGTCTAATAGTTACCAGTGCACAGTTCTTTGTGTAAAATGTTTCATGTTTCCGTGCACATCCTCTTGTATGCTGTAAATCTCCAGGGTATTTATAATATTATGCTATATAAATAGTAATTAGAGAGTATTGTACAGAGCTATGATCAGAGAAAACATTAGTATATGTTCAGTTTTCTTTTCAAATGTTTTCTGTCTGTGCTTAAGGCTGCAAATCCAGACTTATAGTTAAAGAGGGCTGACTGTCCATTCTTTTTCTTTCTGTTTCTCTAATACATTTTTTCTCAACCATTTTAGGTAATTTTTAAACTGCATGCATCTTAACCCTTCCCTTTTAAATATTTCAAAGTATTTCCTAAGAATGGGGACACTGTGATATAAATACCCAGATCAGTTATATATAAGAAATAAAGCTTTGAGCCATCATCATCAGTACCTAACGTTTAGTATTCAGATTTCACCAATTGCGTGCGTGTGTGTGTGTGTGTGCGTGTGTGTGTGCGTGCGTGCGTGTGTGTGTGTGCGTGTGTGTGTGTGTGTGCGTGCGTGCGTGTGTGTGTGTGTGTTTTCTAGAGTTGGACTCAGGGCCTCTCACCTGACAGGCAGGCACTCTGCCACTGGAGCCACATCTTTTTTTTTTTTTCCTGGAATTGCAGTTTATTTATTTTTTTATTGTCAAAGTGATGTACAGAGAGGTTACAGTTTCATATGTTAGGCCTCGGGTACATTTCTTGTACTGTTTGTTTCCTCCTCCCTCATTCCTCCTCTCCCCTCTCCTTTTCCCTCTCCCCCTATGAGTTGTTCAGTTGGTTTACACCAAATGGTTTTGCAAGTATTGCTTTTGGAGTCTTTTGTCTTTTTATCCTTTGTCTCTCGGTTTTGATGTTCCCTTTCCCTTCCCTAGTTCTAACACCAGTATATACAGTATCCAGTGTATTGAGCCATATCTTTTTGCTTTGCTATTTTTTTTAAAATAGGGTCTTAGTTTTTTGAATGAGCTAGCCATTCTCATTTATGGTGTTTGTTTAGCTGGGAATCAAGCTTGCACCATCATGGCCAGATTTCATTGGTTAAGAAAGGGTCTCTTGAACTCCTGACTGAGTAATTAGGATTTGTGGTTTGCACCCTGAGCCTGGCTTCATCGGTTGTTCTAATCATGACCATTGTAGCTTTCTCTATTTTCTACTCTCCTGCTGTACACCCTGAAATCATGCATTTTACAAGCTATAGTTTTTCTTATACACACACACACATACACACACATAGACACACACACAAGTCTTGTCTTTAAAATATACAAGTTTATATTTACTCCACAATACATCCATGCTTTCTTTAATTAAATTATAAAATCACCAGGGAGGCAAAAACCCCAAGCCAGTTTCCTGCCTTGTGACCGAAGGACAGATGTCTTTGTTCTGAGTCTCCATTTTTTAAAACTGTGCTGGAACAGAAGAGAGCTGACACTGCGTGTCAGGTTCAAGAGCTGAGCAATTTCTCATTCCTCTCCGTGTCACAATATTTGGAGTGCCCAGGTGCACAGAAAGATCGTGCATGTAAGTGCTAGCGTTTTTGTCATTACTTTCAGTGACTCCCGGGAAAGCCCATCCGTGAGATCCTTGACGCCCTCTGCGGAGGTCACATGTCCTCAGGTTTTCCAGGGAAAGTATTGGGGGCCAGAGTTTCTTAAAGAGAGGTCCTAGAATTGGGATGTTGCTCATTCTGAGTGCTTGCTTCACATGCATGAGACCTGGTTTGATCCCCATTCTGCCAAAAACAAGTCTCTTTAACAATCTCAGGAAAACACTAAACCATGAACTTTCTGGGCTCTGATGACTGATACATGTTCGTTCTCTCTCTCTCTCTCTCCCCTCCCTTTTTCTCCCTCTCTTTCTCTCTCTCTCTCTCTCTCTCTCTCTCTCTCTCAAACCACTAAGATAGTGATTGTTGTAACTCCAAATCAGCCAAAAGTCTCCAATGATGTTCCTCTTGAGGACTTAGATCAGAGTTTGAGTACTTACCTAGTATTTGTGGGGTACTTGAGAAGAAAAACAACAAAACAAAACAAGCTCAAATGATACCCAGTTCTTTTTGTGTCTGTCTTTACATAGCATTTACCATCAGTCAGCCTCATTTCTACTTCGTTACTTGATTATTGCAGTTCCTCCTCACAGAAGCCCTAGGGTTTGTTGCCGCACATCAAATCCATTGTACAGATGAGGCAGCTGAGGTACAGAGGGATGTAAGCTGCCTAAGACATCAGGGTAGTCCTTGAAGGTCCTAAGGCATCATAGGAAGCTGAATTCAAAACTAACCTACATCATAGTACACAAATGTTATTTGACTATTTTTTAACTGTGTTAATTATTATAGTAATGTTGGCGGGGGGAGATGTAACTGCAGATACCCTAACAGGAATCAAAGCAGTGGCCACCACACAGTGTCTACCATCGTCACATTCTTCCCAACCATAGCCCCATAGTCACCATTTAAAACAAAGTCAGTTTCACTTGGGAATGGCCTTGATGTGAAACTGGGCAGTGCCACTCATGCCTGAAATCCTAGATACTCAGGAGGCTGATAACCAGAGGATTGCAGTGTGAAGCCAGACCAAGCGAAAAGTCCTGGAGACTCTATCTCCAATTACCCAGCGAAAATCCCATAGCTGAGGCATGTCTCAAGTAAAAGGACTCCAGCCCTGCCCAAGAAAACCTGAGCAAGTATACTAGGTCCAAAACTCCAGTGCCCCCTCCCGCCTCCACACACAAAATAGAATGCTCTTGATGGAACAGCCTTGTGAACAATTAGGCCTTAATGATTTTTACTCTGTAGATGTGTAAACCAACCAAGCAGATGATGGTCCTGAGAAAAGTCCCACCCCCACCCTACCATAGAACACTATTTTAAACAATGGCTCGGTATGAACATTATGGTTTTCAAACCTGAGTATTGGACAGACATTTTCTCGGAACTGAATGGAGTGAATTTGTCATTTCAAGGAAAACAACTGACAGTGTTTGATTCTAGTGATAAAATTTGAGCATTGAAGCAAAAGTTGAAATTTTAGAACACTTGTGTCTGCCAGCAGAAGCTTGACAACTACTTGAAGTGAAAGCAGTATACTTAAAGACTTCTGTACTAAGATAAGTGGTGATATTAACAAGGGGGAGTTGGGTGTTATGTAATGAAATACACTAACATATGGGGAAATGTGTAACTCAGTGAACCAAGATTTTCCAGATGACCTATGAAATCTTACAATATTATGAATGCATGAAAGATTCGTTCAAAGTGTGAGAATAGATTGCTGAATTTTAATATAACAGTGTTTGGGAAGGTCACTGCTAAGATTTGAAAGTTCAGATTATAACTACTTTTATCATTTGCTTTTCAAAACATTTTTCCACGTATAGTAAAGTTATTCACAATTCAATCAGCTGTTGACTGAGAGTTAGTGTTGAAGAACATTTGCAAAATAACCCTTTTTTACGAGACCTTCCTTACCATTTGGCGAGTAGTAATTTCAGTCACCTTACCCTGGTTTTCATGTTTTTTTCTGTACTTCATAGTGGACTTGGGGTAGCAAGAAACTGAACCAAGCATGATGCCATGACACAAATAAATATTTTATAATAACAATTATCAAAATTAGTGAGTCAGCTAAGTGCCGGGCACTTTACTATGCGTCTAATACTTACAAAACCTCTGTGAAGAGATTATATTCTCCATTTGACAGGTAAAAAAATGCAGAGAGGTTCAACTTTTATTAAAGCCAGCATTAAAGCATAAGTAGCCTGATTCCAGAGTCAGATTTTTAAATTACATTTTTTTGGAACTTAAATTAATCTGAAGAACAGTATCTGTCCTCCCTCCCTCCCTCCCTTTCTCCCTCCCTCCCTCCCTCCCTCCCTCCCTCCCTCCCTCCCTCCCTCCCTTCCTCCCTCCCTTCCTCCCTCCCTCCTTTCCTCCCCCCTTCCTTTCTCTCCCTCCCTCCCTTCCTTCCTTCTTTTGTATAATTGATACATTTTTATGATTGCTAATTGTTTTTTTCTGCAAAAATTCTTGTCTCTGCTTATTCTACAACTTGACAAAGGGTCTTTAAATGTCCAGGGGGCTCCTAGTCCTGCGCAAGGGCACATACCTCAGAGAAACTTGAGCAGGCAGGTGACCTGCCTACCTGCATGATAAGGTTAGGTTGTCACCCATCTTCTTGGTGTATTCATCTCCTTGTTCAAGATACGGTTTTATAAGTAGCTGCAGAGATGGCTCCGTGGGTAGATGCAGCAGACCTGGTACAGAATTCTCTAAGGACTGAGATACCAAGGAGTGACCTCACTTGTCCTCACTGGCTTCCATATGGTGGAAAAGGGTAAGGGTAAACGGGCCTTCTCCTCTGCCAATTGAGGCAAAGGGCCTACATCCTCCAGGGCTGTGTGGGGCGATAGAAGTCTACATCCGGAAATGGGGAGGTTGACACAGGTGGGTCAGGTGGCTGATACTCTTCTCAGCTTTGTAGCAGTAATTCTGGTGGACCTGAGAGCTCGTACGTTAAGGAAGCTCAAGTGGCAGGTGTTGCCTCCCCTGTGCCCTTGCTCCTGGTTCAGTGTAGCTTCTGCATCACCTGATCTTTACTTTATGGGACATTACATTTTTCTACTCCTGGGTTTTGGGGAACATCCTGAAATTAGTTCACAGAGTATATCCATCAGTGACAAGTTTTCTATGAATCTATAGCTTTACCAAACATACATCATTCAACAAAAGTGACCTTCTGGGGTGAGGTTCTGTTGCTGTTACTTGACTTTGAATGATATCTGGTATATCTTCCCTTATGTTCCTCTGATACTGCCTGAGGGATAGCCTTCCTGAACACTTTTCTTTCAGTCAGTGAAGTCTTAGGCTGTAACATCCCAACACTTACACGGGATAGATGTCATAATTTCCAAGATTATGCTAGTGGATTTTAAATGGTAGCCTCTGTTTAATAGAGAAAGGATTATAGTCATCTTGATTTCCCCCAGCCCTCCTTCTGACACATGGCACACAGGAGGGATATTTGCTAAGTGAATTGACTTATCAGTGTCTTTTTCCTACAGAAGACTTTGTTCGAGTGAGGATCCTTCATGTAAGGTCCGCCCAAATAGTATGCTATCAGCAGAAAGCCATTACTCATATGTTATGTACAGTATGTTCTTGAAAGGTTGCTTATCCTATCCATTCCAAATCTTGGATGGGTTTTACAATTATAGTTTACCACTACCTGAGTGTCCTCTTAGCTAAGAGTTAGAGTTTTTGTGAGATTTCTCACCTGCCAGGGGATGTATTAGATGCCATCTGGAAGTCCAGAAAGTCGGATCTGTATTTAAAATAGGATTCCTGGAACCTAGCATAGCTCCTTTGGGCAGCATCATAGAGGAGCATAGCATCCACCCAGAGCAGAGTAATAGTATGCCCTTGGATCCCCCTAGGATCATAGACACTGTGAATTAAAAGACTCAAAAAGGTTTGGGGGTCATATAGGACTGAGACACAGCTGATTCTATTAACATATAAAACTCCCAACCCTTTATCCAGAACTTTCCATACGGGATTGGGAACCCATCCTTCATGTCACTTCCTCCTGCTTCAGCTTCAGGCCACATCTTCCCCCAGGGCGGCATCTGTGAGACACCCCTCTTTACTGACCCGCTGTCTCCCCTTCTGGCCTGACATTGAGTGTGGTGGTTGCAGCTAATGTGGAATGTATTTCAGATGTTGTGCCCTCCCTGTGAACTAGGAGACATGATTAGCAGGGACAATTAGCTGCTCTTGGATTAAAAGGGAAAAAAGAGCAAAAGAACTATAGCTCTTAATTATTGCCTGGCTGGTTATTGCTACTTGGAACCTTTGCTTCTGCAGTGGTTTATTTCTGAAGCAGGAAGAAGGTAGAAAAGGCTTAGAAATTAGAATACAGGATTTTTTTTTTCTCATCTAAGGAAAGACACCCAGCACACTTTCAAAAGCTGTGAAAGCATTCTCATGATCTGGTAGATCCATCTGTGCATTTTTTTCAATGACATACTTCAAGTACATGAGCTGCAGTCAAAGGACCTTAGGGAAAAAAAAAAAGGACAGAAAGAGCATTGTGGGTGTTAATGAGAGAGCCCCAGCTTGACAGCTGTGGGGGGATGTTGATCTCCCCCTCCAGGTGCTCACCTGTGCCAGGGGCGTGATGAATGTGCTCACACTTCCAGGAGGTCTGGCATTCCAAAGTATCATCCAAAGGCCAGAGTACCCCAATGGATGTACCACCATAGGCCAGAGTACCCCAGTGGATGTACCACCATAGGCCAGAGTACCCCAGTGGATGTACTACCATCTAGCAAGTGATGTTGCTTTGATTCCCAGCACCGTCTTTTGGAAACCACAATGAAAGTGATGGACAAGATGGTGAGCTCCTCCTCGGTGTTTACTCCCGGGGTGGGGGGATCGGGTCAGGAAGAGCAGGCCAACGTAGGCATGGGGGGAAGAGGCTGATGGATTTCGTGATTGACGGTGGTCTCTTTTAGGCCTGTGATAACCTGTAAGCCATCCTTGGTCACTTAGTTTCCCAGCAGAAGGCCTGAAACCCTCATTTGCTATAACACGATGAAATTCCTTAATCTTCTCTCCATTCTGTGGAGAATGCCTGAGTCTCAAACCCTCTGTCACAATTCCGAATCAGTGTCATGTTTGAGGAAGTGACTATCAGAATTCTTTCTATAAAGCTATATGCAGAAGCAGATACCCTCTACAATATTAGGAAAGCTGTTTGTCAACTCTGATTTTCTTACTTTTTGCTTTCGGACTTCACTCTTGGATTTTGTTAAATTATCAGTGGGAGAAGGATTGTCCGGTCTTCGTTGGGTTCACTTGCCTTTGATTCGTGTTTTGTGACTCTGGGCATCGGAATTCTTTCATAGAATCTCATTTCTTTTGAGGCAGAATACTCCTCATAAAAGCTAAAGATGCCAGATACTTGATTTTCTGTGCTGCCTTAAATTATCCCAGACGAAGGCCCACAATCCAGACACCGCCAGTCTGATTCACTCTCCAGGATGTAAATCAGAGGCTGGTACTATAAGGAAGGCATGAGATCCATACTACTGAGGATGAAGATAGAGACGCCTTCCTTCTGGTTTCCAAGCTGCTGTTTACTTAGAGCACCACGGTGTGTTGACAGAGATGCTCGTTCCTCGTTCACAGCAGAGGCCCCTTCCCCAAACCAGCTCTGCTGAGGGAATGAATGGCTGAGCATCTTTTCCTTTGCAAAGAAGGGATCTTAAAATCTGGATTTGAATGTCTTTGGAGAACCTACAATATCCGCTTTAATAAAAGTTCATTTAAATTCTGTTTAAACTTACTTTCTACTGTGTTCCACGTTGGGTTAGATAGAACTGGGGGAAAGAAAAGGTGCGCAGTAACACATGGATGCTCATAAACGTCTTAAGATTGGAAGCTCAAGACCCATTTGTTGCATATCCAGTCAGTGTGATACATGATAGCTTCAGCAACCAGTCCTCACTGCCTCCAGAAGATAGGCACATTTATTCCTGAAAAGCTCTGAGTTTGGGCTAGGGTGCCCTTAACTTGCGATTTTGCTCACTTGCACAATTTCTGACACGTGGTAGGAGTTTACCAAATAACTTGTGAGTGGATGACATAACTGTAATGACTTTCATTGGCTCTAATTGTGCTTATCGGAGCCCTATAGAATAACTCCAATATCTTTATCCATATCACAACACCTCAGAGACACGAGACTCATGTCATTTATTTCTCGCTTGCCCTGAGTGGGATGCTTTCAGTGACTTCATGCATTTCTTCTCATTGGACACTTTCCTAATAGATGGATCCCAGTCCTAGCATAGTGTTGCACATTTGTTATGTAAACAAAGCTATTGCCTTCTTTTCTGAATAATTAACCAAGTTAACATTTTTGGTCAACTTTAGCCAAGTGTCAGTGAGTCACGCGTGCCTGTAATCCTAGCAGCTTGGGAGGCTAAGATCTAAGAATTGCTGAGATCTGGGGATCATAGTTTGCAGTCAGCTAGGGTAGGAACATCTGTGAGACTTTTATCTCTAACTGACCATCAGAAAACCAGAAGTGGGCCTATGGCTCAATTGGTAGAGTGCTAGCCTTGAGCCAAACTCTCAGCAATGGTACCCACACCCTGAGTTCATGCCCCAGGACTGATATAAAAAATAAAATAAAATAAATTCTCTTGCCGTCAACTTTATTGTTAACTTCCAACCACATGTCCCCAGGGCTCCTAAGCTACAATTGTTAGGTTATTGGAGTTGCATCATTTGATCTAAATATAATAAGTCATTGATTTTTATTCCATTTCATTTTTGTTGGATTGGCCTATCCGGCTTAATGAAGTCTTTCTGAACCTTATTCTATCATCAAACACATGAGCTATGAGTGGCTAATAGACATACTTTTACAGCCAGTGCCTTCCATGCTTGTAGAACTAATTCTTTGAATTTCTCTTTTACCACTAGGCTTCATTGCCCTCGGGCCCAAAGTGCCCACTCTTTTCCTTTGAACGCTTCTGAGAGCCTGCTTGAAAGAAGCAGTCTCATTCTTCCGGGCTGGGAGGGTTTGCTGTTGCTGCCTCCCAAGCACTTGGTGGCCGGGGCATAGCAGTGAAGACCTGCCATTACACCTTTGGAATGCATCATCTACCCACGTCATGATGTTCCCTTCCATTCAGCATTTCATAGAGCTGTTGCTTCACTATGTAATTTCCCTCCACCTCCACAAGCCCTCAGCAGCATGGGCTTAGAAAGGGTGGTTGCAGTGTTGTCAGAATGGCTCTGCTTCAGAATCCCTTTGCTATTTAATGCTAACGAAGGCTCATGAGAGAGGTTACTTCGAATGCCTGAAAAGCCACATGTGACGTTCATGTCATTTCTAAGTCTCCAGCTGCAAAGAAGAAATGACTCTTGGCCCTTTGCTTGTTTTAGAGTATGGTAAGGCCTTGATGATCCTGAACTGTGTCTGTCACACACTCCCAGTGATACTTCACTGTCCAGGTGAACACATTGGGGCGAAGTAAGCTTCTGACAAAGCTCTCTGTCTATTTCTTTGATGTAGCTTTGTTTGCTTACAATTTCCCCTGGCCTTGATTCATCTGTTAACTTGGGCTACTCAGCACTCATAGTTGGTTTGCTGGATGTTCTTCACGGTCTAGAATGTAGACTTCAATCAGAGCAGCCATAAGCAGGCAGCCTTTCAATGTCTTCTCACAAGTCTCGTCATGGTGTTTATGAAGACTGTCGTGCTAATTTGAAAAGGTCTCCCAGAAGACTAGATGTATATTTCTACCACTCTACAAATCCATTTATGTGCCTTTAAAAATAGTTGCCTAACATGAACAGAAGGTCAACTATCATGGAACTCTACCATGAACACAGTGAAGACACCTTGGTTCAGATTTTTTTTCCCCACCTATAGCTTCATTATTAAGAAAAAGATTAGGGGTATAAGTTTGGACTTTTATCATCAAACTTATCAGGGGACTAGAATATAAGTCTACCATGATGTCAAACGTAAAGGCAGCCAGCCTAAAGACCTTCACTTCACCCTCTGTTTTCTGCCTATGTCACACAGTCATCACTGGGTTCCCTGTATCATAAAACAAGGAAAAAACTAGATGAGTCAAGATGATACAGAATCACAGGGGGTGGAGGATGAAGAAGTAGCTAATCCAGTCAAATGTTGCCAGTGGTATTGAACAGTTAGTCATGACCATAATAACACCTGACTTTGGCTTCTTTTTGGAAAGTGGTTCTGTAGAACCAAGGTACCAAACAGACAGTTGATGCTTGCTTCTCTCTTCCGACTTAGAAAATCCTTGATTATCCATCATGTATCCTTAGTTTGTCATTACCAGCATGGAGAGTTTATTCCACCTTTGTGAATCAAGCAGCATCTTGGGGGTATATGGATTTCAAATGAAAAATGGAGGGGGCTGGGAATATGGCCTAGAAGTAAAGTGCTCACCTGGTATACATGAAGCCCTAGGTTTGATTCCTCAGCACCACATAGATAGAAAAAGCCAAAAGGGACACTGTGGCTCAAGCAATAGAGTGCTAGCCTTGAGCAAAAAGAAGCCAAGGACAGTGGAAAGGCCCTGAGTTCAAGTCCCAGGACTGGCGAAAAACAAATCAAATGAAAAATGGAACATGAATCTGTCATAGTCTTTCATCTATTGCATCCATCCTAATCTGCTCAGGATTGCATAACTGGATGGCTAACCATCAGCTTTCTATCCTCAGCCAAAGAGGTTCTTGGGCTTCTTTTAAAAGGGGGTCTGTTGTGTATTATCTCTCAAATCATATTTATTGTGTTTGGGGGTCAGAGTGAACACATAAAATAATTGCTGATTTTCTTAATTTCTTCTCTATCATATTGTATGTAAAAAATATAACAATGGAATCCACATATTTTCTAGTATGTTTAATAAGTGATATTTATGTAAGATAGCACCTAAAGAAATAGCACTGGGGCTGTGTGAGCTCTTTTCTGAAAGTTTTTTGCAAGATAGACTAGAGTGGCATGGTGTGACTCCAGATGTTTGTGAGTTTTAAATCAATCACCACCTGGCTTTATAGCCACGTTATAGTTACACTGAAATTATTATTTTTATAGCACAAAACATTAGTCTCAAATAGTAATCCTTAGGACAGGGTACATTTTTACTTTCTGTCTGAAGTAGACAATTGTAGAAACCCTTGGCAAATAGCAGAAACATCCAGTTTTTAGAAAGCATATATTTTCCTTCCTCTCAACCTTTATTATACTTGCAAAAATCAGTGACTAGAAGGAATGAATAGTAAAGTCTTTATTGAGCAAGGTGGGCAGCTGTCTGGGAGGATGAATTTGTTTCAAATTTCTGTAGTGCTTTTGTTGGAAAAACATCTGTTGAGATAATTTATTGCATATTCTATTTTTAACTGTATATGTTAATAAAATCCTTGTAATGTTGGTTTGCCAAAATAGTGTCATTAAATTATAGGAAGTATTGAGAGTGGAAAGTAGTGCAGAATGGCCAGAGAAGTCTTTTAAATTTCCATTATAACCATTAAAAAGAAGGATGACAGGAAGGGGGAAACTTTTTGGTTTCTGACGCTAGATTTTAATTGTCAAGAAAAAGTAGAATAAGTTTAATCAAAACCTTATTTAGCCCCTTTTGTGATGTCTTGGTCTTTGACAGATTGATAGATCAAATTTCAAAGACACACACACACACACACACACACACACACACACAAAATATTGTTTTACATTCTGCTCTTATACACGATAAGAAGCATAATGGACCAAAATAGCATTATGGCAGTTCCCTAATCATGGAACACTGGGACAGACCCTATGGATTGATGCTGTGCAGATCTCTAAACACACCTAGGACACTGAAAAATTGGATGAGGCTACAAAAATGCACCTTCCTTATTCAGAGATTGAGACATGTGCCCTTACCCACTCTAAGAAGCAGACTACGTGATTGTTTTCTGAGACATGAAATGCGAGGCCTGATAGGTACTCTGGGGCAGGCTTTGGCCGCAGCCCGTAGAAACTGTGGAAATTCTTCGTGGGAGCATTCCCCGCCAGTGAGCTTGTACAGTCAGTCAGTTCTCTGAAACCCAAGAAGTGTACCGCTCGATTAAACTCTTGCAAAAAGGAAATAGAATGATATGCAGCGTTAGGGAAGGCACACACAAAGTATAGAGGTGATAAGGAAAGCTTAAAATCATTTTGCCTTTCCTATCCAGGACTGTAGTGAGGGAGCACCAGAAGGGTGGCAGAAGGCTTCAGCCAGCCAAGCGGGGAAGACAAATGACTAAGGGAACACAACATCGTTTTATCTGCCACCGTCCCCTGATGGAGGAGAAGAGAAAAAAGCCTTCAAAAGGTGGCACATGGGGAGTGTTCACAGGAAAATAGGGCATCCAGGAATTTATGAGCAACTTGCAGAGTTTCTTTAAAAATAGTAACAAACAAAAATACATACGGAAACCAAAAAGAAAAGCAAGGGTTTGATATACACTCCATCTGGGAAAGTGTAGGACGGGGATGAAGTCAGTGAGGAGAGTGAAGGGCACAGATGTTCTTTATTATAAGGTTACGCTTGAAGCTGCTGCATACACTGTGGACACTTTTTTGTACGTATGCTGTAAAAGATAAGGGGTTAAATACTGAGAATGTAATGGCCAGGGATACAACTCTCTCCCAATGAACCAGGCATTATTTATGTACTTTTAAAGCTAGCAACTTCTATGATATATAGGTTTGCACCGAAAGTCACTGCTCCCATTTGTGTAAGAAAAACTGAGCCCAGGATAACAAATCCAGGCACGTTGTCTCTAAAACCCATTTCCTGAGTATGCCCACATGAAGAGTTTAGAAGTTGCAAATGAAGCAGAATCAATGATAACATCATTTCGGAGCTCTCAACCCAAATAGATCATTTAGCCACATTACTAAAAACCTGGTGTCACCAATACATTTTCTTTCCATAAGAAATCCCAAACCAAAAGATTTGTGTGTCACTCTCATCAGAGGCTAGTTTGCAAACTCCATGAAAGAAGAGAATTAATGAAGGCAATTGTAAGGGTGCTGGTCATAAACGGAGCAGATTTGGAGGTTTTGATGTATATCATGGTAACTATAAGTAACAATATTGTTTGTTTGAAATTGATGAAACCCACACACAAAATGATAATAATGGGTATGTTCATAATTATATTAAAATTTATTAGCAATAATTGAAATTAAAAGCAAAGGCATCCTGTAAGTATGACATATATATATATATACCTAAGTGCCTTTTGAAGAGAATATATACACTTATTAATAAAAATCATTACTAACATAATTTATTTAAGTCAGGTACAATGGCACGTTCCTGTAATACCAGCTACTTGGGGAAGTAAGGGCAGAAGGATCTCATCTTCAAGGCCAACCAGGGTTCTATAGCAAAGATGCTCTCTCAAAAACAAGCAAAAGAACCAAAGGCATTTGTCAAGTAGTAGAACTCCAGCCTAGCCAAGTACACAAGTACCAGGCCTTCAATCCCCCTAGTACCTGGGGATGCCAGGGGCAGGAAGATGAGAGGAAGAGGGCTTAGCTTACTTAGATGATCAGAAATCCAATAAGAATATTCTGCATCAAACTAAATGTTTTCAATTGAGCTTTCCTAGAATTAAAATAGACAAATATGTTGGAGCTGATAGAAAACAAAATGAAAATAAAGGATAAATGTGTAGATGGTGACAAACTATTTTGCTTTAATTCTTCAGGATTAGATATTGACTGATGGTCTGGTGAGATAACACATTCATAAACCAGGTTTTCAAAAACGTTGTAAGCTGGGTGCTGGTTGTTCACGCCTATAATCCTAGCTACTCAGGAGGCTGAGATCTGAGGATGGGGTTTGAAGCTGCCAAGGGCAGCAAAGTCTGGGACTCTTATCTCCGATTAGCCACCAAAATACTGGAAGCAGAGCTGTGACTCAAGTGGTAGAGTTCTAGCCTTGATCAAAAAGGCTCAGGGACAGCAGCCAGGCCTGAGTTCAAGACCCAGGACACACACACACACACACACTTTACTGTAATAGATAATTTTTTTAGGAAGCTTGTTAAAATGTAAATTCTTGAATCCTGCCCTGGAGATTCTGACTTAGTAGGTCCACAGTAGGCTCAGCAATTTAACAAGGATTCTAGATGATTATGTCTTCAGGTGATTCCTAGGCCTCTTGCAAAAGAAAACAGAATGCATGTTTAAAATGATATGATTCTACAGGACAGGGTACAGGGTATATGTGCAGATCACTCCAAGTCTTCTGAAGAGTAGTAATGACACCAGTGTGGTAAGACACAGAAATCAGGGCAGTCGTAGAAGACTGAGTGGGCTGAGAAGAAAAACCATTACCTTTCATTTAGGCAGGTGTGTGATAATGCTATTTGAGGAAAGTAGTCAGAACCGATTTAGAAATGTACTTCAAATGAAGGAAAATCAGAGCTATTTTGCTTTGGTGAAATTTCCAGAATGCAATTTAACCACCAGACCTATTCAGGGAGAATACAGTCCCATGTTCATGAAGTAGTTAGTTACTACTGAGGAACAAACTACCCCATATGTCAGTGGCTGGAACTGGTTTAGATTCAGACGTGTTGGACAAGTTCATACTTCCTCAACTGCTTCCTGACCTGGGACATGTCTTTTGCATGGAGATGATGCAAGTTTCAGAGGGAGAGCCTGCTGAGTAAGCACCTTTAAGCCCCATTTCCTTCCTGTTGGGCCTGGACAAAACAAGTCACTTGATCAACCAAATACAACCAGTAAGGAAGGATATGCCACCCATAGGGGAAGCATAGAAGAATGATTATTTCCCAAACAGCATTGCAATGTAGCACAATAAACTAGGGGTATTTTTCTTGAATTTGTTTCTAGGGGAAATGCCATTAATAAGATTTTCTGTTACATGAGTTTAAGACCAATTTGGAAAACAGCTTGCTCAACTGAAAGATAGACTAGGGGAAATAGAGGCACAAAATACTTTTGGGAGAACATAAAAGGGAATTGTTTATCTATTTGGGGACCATCAGGACGGTTAAACTGAGTAGGATTTTAGGATGAATGAGCTTGTTCACCATCAGAAGCAGAAATTTGTTCTGATGCAGGCTGGGATTTACGTATGTTGGAATTCCAATGTAGCACTCTTAAGTCTGAATGTCTGTTGCCCCTTAAAATCACGTCTATTCATCTTATCATTGGACTTCTGAGAATGCAATGATTAAACATTTCCTCCAAAATAAATAATACAAAATTATTTGATAATCAGCATCATTATTCTAGGATTAAAAATTATTCAGTCTTATAAACAAACTGTGACAGTTAATCACAGTTAATGCAAATAAGTAGGGTGATTCACTTGGTTGTACCTGTAAACAAGTGGTACAATTATAGCAACAGTTTGCAAATAAGCTCCTATCATAGATACCAATTGTGATTATTCATGATTTTAAAGTTAAATATGTTCCGTTTCACAGATTCTTTTTCCTCCTTAAGAAACTAAATATTTATTTGGGCAATCTTCTTGAAACCTGTGTACCTATGCAAGTTGTTTAATAACAAGTAAAGCTGTGTCTCTGATTCTTTCTAAGAAAAGACTACAGAGTTTAATGAGAAGCACTTTAAAATAGAAGTTGCTTGTTTCTTTTCCTTTTTCCTCTTTCTCTCCTCTACTTCTCTTCCTTCTCTTTCCCTTCCTTCTTCTACTCCCTTCCACTCTTTTCTTCTTCTACTCTTTTTCCTCCTTTTTTTTTCTGTGTTGCCTAGGTTGGCCTCAAACTACTGGGCTTAAGTGACTTTCCTGTCTCATACTTCCCAGTAGCTAGAACTGTAGATGTACACCACCGTGCCTAACAGAACTCAGTCATTTCTAATGGTCTTTTCAGTGCCAGAGGAAGCTAAGATTTCTGATTCTCTTCTGCATACCCCTTACGTCAGTACTTCAGCTGAATCATCTTGTCTAGAGTTTTCTGAAGTCCTCTCCTTCCACAAGTGTACTATCTCAAGATCTCACCAAGATCCTTATGAGATATTAATAGCATTAGGACATAGAATCTGAATCCAAAACAATAAGAAACTGTCATATTACAGAATTTAAGATAAGGTCTGTATACTGCCACATTTTCTTGGTATACTTGCTTGTTAATTTAAGAAAGGTATGTACCAGAAGATTTTTCTGTAAGATAAAATTGTTTGAAATTTAAAGCATAATTTTAAAATAATGTGTATGATCATAAATCAGCTTATCTGAAACAACAACCAAAATACTACTAATATATTTTAACCATATCAGTCCTCCTTTTAAGACTTTTATTCTTGCTTTATCATAATTTATGTAAATACATTCACTAAATTTGATCATTCCAACATCTGTTTCATCCACCATTTTGTGTCTGTTCTCTTTCCCTACCTGAGCTGAGATATACCTGGTTTTTCATATGCTTAATAATTTTGGATTATATCTTGGCCATTTTGAATATTGTATAATGAACATGTGGTTCTTATTTAAATTGTATCTTATATGATCATATGGACATAGCTATTGAGTTATTATGATTCTCTGGTAGGACTATTCTAGACCCTTACTAATTATTACAAGTGAGGGAAGCTATGGAATCCATGTTTTTTTGGGACTGACTTACTTCCTTATATGATTTTTTTTCCAAGTCTTTCCATTTCCTTATGAATGAGGTAATGCCATTCTTCCTGTGGTTTATATATACCACATTTTCTGATGTGTATAAATGGCACATTTTCTTGATCCATTCATCTACTAAGGGGCATCTGGGTTGATTCTATATTTTAGCTATCATAAACAGTGCTGCAGTGAACATAGTTGTACTGGTAGCTTTGTTGTGCCCTTGTTTGTGGTCATTTTGGTAAATGTTCAGGAGTGAGACTGCTGGGTTATAGGGGATTTCTGAAGGAACCTCCAGAGTGGTTCCCACTAAGAGTGTAGTAACATTCCCTTTTGGCCACATCCCTACCAGCATGTGTTATTACCTGCTTTTCTGATAATGGCCATGTAGTTTTGATTTGTATTTCTTTTATGGCCAGAGATGTTGAATGTTTTTTCATGTATCTATTGGCCATTCTCATTTCCTCTTCAGAGAAATCTCTCTTTAAGGCTTTAGTCCACTTATTAATGGGGCAGTTGTTTCTTTGAGGGTTTGTTTTGGGGGATTTCATGTTTTGAGTTCTAAGTATATTTTAGAAATGAGGCCCTTGTCTGTTGTATGGGTAGTGAAGATCTTCTCATTAAGTATTTTATATCACTACCTTCACATCCCCTTCTCTGGAAAAGTTAACTCAGTCTTCCTTATCATTATCTCTTACAAAGGAGGAAAAATGGAGAGGGGATTTAAGTATAATTCAAGAAACTGTAAACAACAAGGAATTAAATACGGAAGAAGGGGGCACACATAGGAAAAATGCTTTAGGAATTATTGGGCTAAAGTAGAAATTGCAAGCAGGGTGATTTTTTTTTTAACCTGATGTACAGCCATATGGTTGCTGAATGTGTTGATGTTGTTTTAAAGATTCTTGAGTATTTTAAACTTGACATGTTATTTTTTTTTAATGATTTCAAACATCATTTCTTTCAGATCCTTTCCCTGATGTTGCCGTAATATTGAACAGATGGCTCTGCAGCATTTACATTTGCATTTTGCAATACTGCCATGTTATTTGCAAATTTTCATTTCAAAAACCTGTGATTCTTTCTCTACCTTTTCGGCATGGCTGCAATGAAATTATAAATAGTTTCTTCTGAAGATCTTGAGGATGTGATAGAAATTGGGTCACATGTTGCTTCTTCTTTTCAATTTTATGTTGTTGTATTTTTGGTGTTGATACCTTCTGTTATAGTTATACTCTCTGATTTTAGGACTTTTATCCAAAGGACTGAAAACCCTCCTTATACCTTGGTGATATGAGTAATGTTAGTGTAAAAGGAATCCTGATCCCCCGTTTGCCTTTCTGGTAAGCTGTTGTCACTGTCTAAGGTTGTTCGGTTTATTTTCTCACTGCCTTGCTGTCCCATACATTATCACCTCCATGAGGTGTATACTCTGCCCGTGTTGTTCACCTTATCTCCAGTATAGCATTGGCACTGCTGACCAGCAGTCCTCTGAGAATGAACAAATCAGAACATCAATTAAAATTCGGAGTCTAGAATATTCTTTCACAAGGCAAAGGTGAGTTCCCTGAACAGAATTGTCTTGTCTGATCTTTGACTTACACTGTCATCAAGTGTGTTCTGGGAATTTTCTACTCTGGTATGTTGTTTTTCTACAAAGTGTGTGTATTTTAAGTAATGGTTGTTTCTTGGTAGATCTTCTTCTTCTTTGGAGGCACAGTAGGAATAGTGCCAATTTAAAGGCATCGTCTTGCTCCACAGACTGAAAGGAAACAGGACTGGCTCTGTTGATCAGAGCTGAAGCCCATTATTATCCCTATGAAGATTTCTTTGATTCTTTTTTTAAGTGAGGAATGAGGACAGCGCTGGTGCTATTTGGCTTGGAGAGTAATTAATGTTATGGACCAAATTTGCCCTGGATTATTGTCCTTTCCAGCTCACGACTTGCTTAAGTGTCTTTGTGCTAGGACTAGGGGCTAAGTTGTTTGGTCTTAGACATTCGCAATCGGGGGAAAAATTAATATAAAATGCTACACTCTGCTATATGTATAGAAAACCAACAATTAGTATAATTGTTATGAAGTGTGGGTGGGTTATTTGTGAATTGAGTTAACAAATCCTGTCAGCTCAGAGGGATAGTGAGAATTGAAGACACACATATTGCTAGAACCAAGAGTCTTGAAAGTGTTTTCTGCTTCACTGAGCTTCCTGTGGGAAGAGCAGAAGCCTCCTCTGTGCTTAATGGGAATGTTGATTGCTGTACTTTTCGAATTCCAAAGGGAACTAAAAAAGTAAGTCTTGGTGTGCTGTAGGTGGTTTTCTTCCTCTGAACCTTGGTTTAACTCTAGCAAGCCCATGAGAATCCTCAAACATTGCTCAGACTAGAAGAGAAAGTGATGATATAGTAGACACAGAAATGATAAGTTTTTAATCATCTTTTTTCCACTGAACTTCAAAGTACACAAAATATTTTTGTAAAGTATTTAGGCAGATAAATTTGAGGAACTCAGAAAAAAACACAAAAGAAGGCAGGCATCTGAAGTTTAATCACAGTAGTATCAGTCAAGCCTATCAAAGCTATGGGATGTCATGAATAGCCAGGGTTTGCTTCCTCCTTTGGAAAAAAATCCCTCCTATATTGTTAGAAGCACCACTTATGATGTATTTTCTAAAGCACCTTTCTGCTTCAGTTTTAGTATATTTTGTATTGCTATAAGAAAACACCTGTGGCTTGGTACTTTAAAAAAAAGGTTTATTTGGTTTTGGTGGTGGCTGGAAAGTCCAAATAGCATGAATGTTATCCTGGTAAGGACCTCTTTATTTGAGAAGCAGAAGGTATGTGTCTGTTGCAGTACAGACAAAGCATGTGGTGTAAACTCACATAATGCAGGCCATTGTCACAGAAATTAACTGGACCCACTAAACTAGCATTAATATCCTTTCCAAGTACAGCATCTCTAAGACCTAATATAATGGGTACTACGTCTTAGAGGTTTTACCACCTCTGAACCTTGCCATATTAAGGACCATATCTCCAACACTTGAACCTTTTGGGGATGCATTCAAACTATTATCTAAACCATAGCAACCTATGGGTTTAGTACTATAGTAAATACTACCTAAGTATAGTATTTTTCTCAGTAGTAAGTTTAACCTTATCTATGCTACAAGGTGCAGTTGTGTTAACCTTTTTCTTGCTGCAAATTAGAAGTAATTATCATTATAAATAATCCTCACTATATTCCCACCAAAATATTCCATGGCTATAAAGTATTCATTTTCGTTTACTCAACACTTGTCATGTAGAAAGCACCTGCTAAATGGCTTATGTGCAGTGCTTCATTTAGTCCTTGCCTTTAGTGTGTACTGTTATTGCCCCTGTTGTAGGAATGGTAAAGGTGAGTTCTATGGAATCCCCTCCTTGGAGGGGATATCTGCAACACAGGAATACTTGGGTTTACAAAAGCCCATATTCCCACCTTCTATACCACACAGTCTTTAGTGTGATTTGGGGGACCCCACAATGAACTCAGAGGCCTATGATTTGATCCAGACCTTCCTTAACTGCAGCATCTGCCTCTTCCTGACGGGGCAGTTGTTTCTTTAACATGTGGGTTCCACAATCTTATTAGCAAGTTCTTCTGATATCATTGGTGCAGCTGAAGGACATTGCCATATAAAACAGCTAAAAAGCATTGTTTTAGTGTGGTTCACAGAGATGTGAATTCCCAGTTTGTTTGTTGAAGACGGTTTCTGATATGAAAGAAGAAATAAACTAGCAGTGAGTCATGCACTGTCATCTTTGGCATGCTTACTGTCATCCGTTGATTTTGTGCAATTTTGTACTAAGCTATCTACCTAAGCAATGGCCAGTCTTTGCTCACTTTTACTCTTCAGGCTAAATTGCAGATTTTTAAAAATGGTTATTGTAAAAGTGATGTACAGAGGAGTTACAGTTATGTAAGTCAGGTAATGAGTACATTTCTTTTTGAACAGTGTCACCCCTTCCCTTGCTGTCTCCCACTTTTCCCCTCCTAACCCCCCCATAAGTTATATACTTAATTTTCAACATAGTGTCTAATGAATATCACTGCTGCATTTGTTCACCCTTTGTCCCACCATTTCTATGTTCCTCACTTACCCTTCCCCAAAAAGATAAACTTAAATACAAGACAAAAGGTACAGAAAACAAAAACAGCAACAAAGGAAAAACAAAAACAAAATCATTAAAAAAAACTCCT
Source organism: Perognathus longimembris pacificus (assembly GCF_023159225.1). Taxonomy (NCBI): domain Eukaryota; kingdom Metazoa; phylum Chordata; class Mammalia; order Rodentia; family Heteromyidae; genus Perognathus; species Perognathus longimembris. Next base: position 4,167,159 of record NC_063168.1, on the reverse strand, counting down.
CATTTCCATTTCTTGGAATTCATTTCGATAAATATTATTTTATATAATCAAATGTGCGTAGCTCTTGAGCCTTTGTAATCCTCTCCTAAGAATATCCTTTGTTCTCACTGTGTGGTAATTGCAGATATTTGTAAGCTTCCCCTATGACTATATGTTATATACCTTCATTCTTTATTATTGTTTTTGAATGTTTTATTTTTGCTTCATGGAAATCATTTCTAAAACATTTTTTACTTTTCTAGTGCTGGTAATCAAGCCTGTAACTAGTCATTGTGCTTGTTCTTTGGTGTTTATTATGGGTAAAGGAGGGTTGAGAGATAACTAAGTGATTTTCTGGATGTTTTGTTGTTGTTGGCTGTTTGTTTTGTTTTTATTTAAGCCATAGTGTTAGATAGAAAACAACACTGGCAATTTTTATTTATACTCTCTGACTAAATTTGACTGCTCCTACTAGTATTTATCACAAAATTATTAATTTTTTGTTAAATCATTCCAACACAATAGTGAGGGTGTTTTAATTAGATTTTCAAGCCTTTGTGTGTTTGGTAAACACAATTAACATTTTATCCATTAAGGAGGGGGATTCGGGGTGTAGAAATCTGCCTGATGATCAACTTCATAAGAGATTATAATTGCTTTAGAGAAGGTGGAGAAGCCAAAGGTGGTGACACCACACTGGCTGTGGACGACAGCTCCAAGGGGCTTATCATCCTGTGGAGAAGATGCAGACCCCACCCGCATCCCAGGAGCCCCAGGAGCCCCAGGGCTTTGGGGCCAGTGTCAGGAGGCAGTCTTCTCTGTCAGTGGAAAGGAAACAGGGGCCTCAAGCATAGCTCTGTGCTTTCTGAATTGCCTGGTATCAGCTGATGACCTTACCTGTTGATTTGAAATTCAGTGGCCAGCAGTAACTTGCAAGGCCTAAAGGGAACACTAACATCCAGGTTCATGCCCAAATTCCAAGGAACTGCCCCAAGTTCCAGGAACTGAGGTTTACCTGCATATTCAGGGACCTGCATGCCGTTATTCTGGAAACTGACCAACTAGTGGTAAACTGTGCTAGCAGAGTCAAGAATGAAAAGGCCATCCAGCTCCATAAGTTAAAGAAAATAAAAATACGTGTGGCATTTAAATAAGTTTGAAAATATATAACTTTTAAGTATTGAAAATTTTCTCTTCAGCCAAAATTTTAGATGATCAGGAAGGTAGTCTAAAGAATAAGGCTGCTCACTGCATGGTGTATTGTGAAATAGAATCAGTAGGTACCAAAATCTTTTAAGTACCAGTTTCTCAGTCATGTTCTCAAAGCTCATTGTACCTATCTCCCAGGTTCTTTCTCTGCGTATCTGTCGGTTTCAACTGGTTTATTTATTTTTCTTTTCTAAAAGAGTTTTATTGTAAAAGGTGATATACAGGGGGTTATAGTTACGTAGTCAAGTAATGAGTACATTTTTTTTTAACAGTGTCACTCCCTCCCTCATTTTCTCCCAGTTTTTTCCCTCCCCACCCCTCGACTCCCCAAGTTGTCTAGATCATTTCCCACATAGTGTCTAGTGAGTATCACTGCTGAATTTAGTTCACCCTTTGTCCCACCATTTCTGTACTTCCCTTCCCCTCCCCCAATCAGATGAATTTACATGCAAGACAAAAGGTACAGAAATCAAAAACAGTGACCAAAGGGAAAGAACACCACCACCAAAAAGAGCTGCAAACAGTACAATAGAAAAACGCACTTCCAATTCTTAGAGTTCATTTTGATAAGCGTAATTGTACATAATCATAGGCACACAGCTATTGAGCCCTCATGTTTAAAAGAGCATTTATCATATATATTACTGGGGGGCACAGAATAGTCCTTAGTATCATTAACTGGTTAATTTCTTCAGCCACATTGGATTACTTCCTCTCATCTTGTGCAAGCCTTGGTGTGAGTGTGAAATGGCTCTCTGGTCGCTCCTGCCTGAGCCTGCTGCTCTTCCTCTGGCTGGGCGTAATGATTTGAGATGAAAGAACACAGAGGCCTGGAAGTGTTCTTGTCAATGTCAATTACAAGCAGGAAGCACTTGTTCAATATGACTGATCTGTGGGTTCTTTGCTCAGTGTTGATAGGGCATGGTGAAGATGACCCCAACATTGGTTGAGGACAAGGTCCCATGGAAAAGCACCAGCTATCAATTGGTGATCAGGATGTAAAGTCTACCGTGCTAATCTCTTTAACTCATCAATAGGATTTTACAAGGTCAGCACGCTGATAGACATGCACTTTTAGCTATAAGCTCAGAGGAAGATAACTAATTTTCACTACAAAAATATTGTCATAATTGAAAGATTTTTGTCCTGCGGCTAGGAAATCCAAAATGCTTGAGACTAGAGGTATTTCAGAATTAGTTTGCTTTTTTCTTTCCAGATTTTAAGAATATTTGCATATTAATAATGGAGCATCTGAAAGATAAGACCCAAGACTAAACATGAATTCTATTTGTTTTATGTATACTTTATCCACATAGACTGAGGGAAATTTTGCACAATATTTTTCTATGCCTGTTTGGCTGCCAACCCTCAGTTGAGATAAAGTGAAATTTTCTACTTGCTACTTCATTATCACTGCTTAAGAAGTTTCTAGGTTTTTATTTCAGTTTTCAGATTAGGGGTGTTCAGTTAGTAATTCTTTAACCATGTTACCTGCTGATAGGAAGCGAATACTTGTTCTTGAACTTATAGATAGCCGAGTGGGCATCAGGGAAGTCAGATAACTTCCAAATGTTTTCAATATTAATTAATAACCGTAGCTTTATTTTAATGAAGTAAATAAATATCAGGATTGCGAGAATGTGTCTTTAAGTCAATTGGTGACTTATTGTTGCTTGGATAAAGCAAATTCATCCCTTGAAATTATAGGTGACTGCCCTGGTTAGTTAGGAAGTTCAAACTTTGAGGGTTTGTTGTTGTTGTGGTGACAATACTGGGGTTTGAACTCAAAGCCATGCACTTGCAAGGTAGATACTCCTCCACTTGAACTATACTCCTAATGTCTTTGGTGTTTATTTTTCAAATAAAATCTTGCTCCCCCCCCCCCCCGCCCCCAGGCTGGCCTTGACCGTTATCCTTCTATTCTATTTACACTTCCCATAGAGCTTAGATAATAGACACACACCATTATTCCTGCCTTATTCATTAAGAAAAAGCTCATAGGGCTAGGAATGTGGCTTAGTGGTAGAGTGCTTGCCTAACATGCACGTAGTCCTGGGTTCAATACCTCAGTATTACATAAACAGAAAAAGGCAGAAGTGGTGCTGTGGCTCAAGTGGTAGAGTGCTAGCCTTGAGCAAAAGAAGCTCAGGGACAGTGCTCAGTCCCCAAGTTCAAGCCCCAGGACTAGCAGGGGAGGGGAGGAGAGGGGAGGAGAGGGGAGGGGAAGGGAGGGGAGAGGAGAGGAGAGGACGAAAAGTTCATAGGACTCTGATCCTCCCTATCTTTGCCTCTCTAGTAACTGGGATTACAAACGTGGTCATGGGGCTTGAGCTCAGGGCCTCAGTACTGTTCCTTAGGTCTTTTGTTCAAGGCTAGCACTCTACCACTTTGAGCCACAGTGCCACTATGGTTTCCTGGTAATTAATTGGAGTTAAGAGTCTCCCAGACTTTCCTGCCCAGGCTGGTTTTGAACAGCGATCCTCAGATCTCAGCCACATGAATAGCTAGGATTGCAGGCATGAGCCCAGCTAACACTTTAGTTTTTAAGTTTGTTTTTCTTTTTGAATGTACAAGCTACTTAATTATTCAGCCAACAGATATGGAGTGCTACTGTTGTGCCAAGTCGCGAAACAACCACCAAGAAGACATTCCGAAATGCAAAAGCAAGGCAAGGCTTTATTTAGGCGAGCTGCAACTCGGGCCTCGTCCTACCCACCGACACAGCGGAGGTTAGGAGGGAGCCCCGAGCTGCGATTACACAGGGCTTATAAAGGCAAAAACAAAGTTACAGCAATCAGGTGTTCAAGCAAGCAAGATTAGGACACAGGTACAAATCTGATTGGCTCAGGGCTCGAGGCATTCTGGGGGCAGTTAGAGTTAAGCATTCCCAGTGGTTAGAGTTCTTGACCAACTGGGCCCTAATGGGCTTGTCCTGGGTTTGCTCACAGGGCCTGCTTATCTCAGGTTCACGTGGTAAAGTGGGGTTCGCGTGGTAAAGTGGGGCCTGACTTCAAAGTCTGGCACTTCACTACTAGATGGTACCAAAAGCTTTGATAAGAAGTGATCATAAACTTACTTTAAAAAGGCTGGTATAACCAGTATAAGATGTAGGAGATGGTATCCATGAACATTTGCTTGTTCATTTATTCTTGTCTGTCAACTACAGTGCTTCCTTAACCAAAATGTAGGAGACAGAAATGTTTCAATCTGCATGTACATAACAAGATAGGTTGGAGATGAGAGCCAAGTCTGTTATATGAAATTCATTTATGTTTCAGGCATATCATATATACATGACAGGAAGGTTTTCATGTGGAATTTTAAGGATTTTCTGCCTTCTTACTGATCTATTCTGTGAGGTCAGGTCTGGAGTCTTCTACTTGTGGTATCTTGTCAGCATTTAAAAAGTTGGGGATTTGAGAGCATTTCAGACTTCAAATTTTTGGAGTGCAGAATCTTAACCTGTAGCTGTTAATGCAGTGAAATCATATGTAAATGTTAATGCTAGAGTCAAAGGAATGAAGAAAAATGCTTATTGGATATTGAGTTTTACTCTGGAACGGTGGTGGTATTCTGAAAGTAGGTAGAAAGGCTGGTGGTGGCATTGTAAAGGTGACAAATGCCACGGGTGTGTGGCATGCTTTACAGTGGTTCATTTTCTATCACCTGACTTGCACGTCAGTATTTTTTTCATGGTAGTATCCTTTGTGCCCTTTTCTTTTCCCTATTTTTCTTGAGTTTGTATTATATATTAAGGTTGGAAGGTATTTGAGAAGTTTAGCCTGGTCTCTTTTGTTGGTTTTGTATATCCTTCAGAATACTGAATTATTTTCTTAGGCATATATTGCAAATATTTATTGTTAAGAGTATTCTTGTCGGGCTGGGAATGTGGCCTAGTGGTAGAGTGCTTGCCTCCTATACATGAAGCCCTGGATTACATGAAGTCCTCAGCACCACATATGTAGAAAAGGCCAGAAGTGGCGCTGTGGTTCAAGTGGTAGAGTGCTAACCTTGAGCAAAAAGAAGCCAGGGACAGAGCTCAGGCCCTGAGTCCAAGCCCCAGGACTGGCAAAAAAAAAAGAAAAAAAAGAAAGAAAGAAAGGAAGGAAAGGAAGGAAGGAAGGAAGGAAGGAAGGAAGGTTAGACATGATTTTTTAATATTATTAAATCAGTTCATTACTATTACACGGAAGAGCTGTGGTCTTTATTTATTCTATATCCAACCCTCCCTTTTAACCTCTCATTTTGATAAAGTAAAGTCTTCGGGGCTTTTCTAAGATTATGGTGTGTTTTTTTATTACTAAACTGAATTGATCACAATTTATTTGTTTACTTAGTACTTCAAAATATTACCAATATTGAACCCATTTTGCATCTCAGAGAAAAATCCCAACAACTCATAATATTTTATTGATTTATATTTACTACTAATCTGTTGAGGATTTCACATTTATTTTCATAAGGGATATTGATCAGTTCTCTTCTGTTGGGTTTTTATTCTAATTTAATAAAATAAATTTTATAGTTTTCCATTACATCCTTGGAGAGAAAGTGGACTGGAATTTATTTATCTTTAAACATGTGAAATATTTCATTTTAAAACTATCTGACTTGAAAGTATTTTTTACTTTGTATTCTACTTTGTTTGTATTCTCAGGATTTTAAGTCCAGTTTCTTGTTTTTCATACATTAGTGTTTTTCAAGAAGTTTCCAGTTTTAAGATGTTCTCTTTTTATTAGTGTTGTTTTCTATTGTAAAATTAACATCTCTGTCCTCTTAAAATTATAAAGCCTTATATATTGTTTTTATCTGAAATTGTACTTATTTGAGCTTCTTTTTATTCAATAGATTTGTGTGTGATTTGCCTGTCATCATACATAGCTTATTTTTAATTTTGCTTTTGTTTTTCCTATGTTTAGGGCTTGTAAAATCCCTTCACTTTATATGCTATGGATGACTTTGTTTTCCCCCACTTTTGCCTTCCTTTGTATTGTTCTTTGGATTTGCTTCATTTTTGTGTGTGTGTATGTGCCCGTTCTAGGGCTTGAATTCAGGGCCTGGGTTCTGTCCCTGAGATTTTTTTTTTTTTTTTTTGCTCAAGTATAGTGCTCTACCTCTTGTGCCACTGTTCTACCTCAGGCTTTTTGGTAGATAACTGGAGATAAGAGTCTCACAAACTTTCCTGCCTAGACTGGCCTTAAACCTAAATCTTCAGATCCTCAGCCTTCTAAGTAGCTAGGGTTACAGACATGAGCCACCAGCGCCTGGCGTTTACTTCCATTTTTTAATTGATTCTTTAACCCAAAAAATTTCCTAGAGTGGGGAAAATAGCAAAAGCCTTTAGTTTATGGATTTTTATCTTAGGCAATCTTTGTGCCATCTCATGGTTTTATATTACAGAATTTTAATATTTTTCCTGCAAATAGAAAGAGTTATTTGTATGTATATGGTTTGTGCTTTATTTCAGAGATCCTAGGAGATTTTTGTGTCTACACTGTATTTAGTTCCTGTCCTTATAGGTTTTGGTGGACTGGTGGGTAAAGAGTTCTGACTGTGAAACAATACTTTTTGGAATTTTCAGAGCTTTTCTTGTAACTCACATCTAAGTAATACAACCAACTCCTTGCCTACCGCTGCTGTGACTAAAATACCATGCATATCTGAGAAGGCAGAGTTTCCTTTTAGCACGAAAAGTTCTTTTAAATCTACCAATTTAACTTTAATAATCTTTCCAAATTCTGTAGCTTTTCTTTGTAAAAGCAGGAGCATACCATGGATTTTTTAACCTATATAATAATTCAATTTTTCTTCATTTTCTTCTAAGGGCATTTATCTTCTTCTGATGCTGTATAAATGCCCTAATTCTGCTCACTCTGTATTGCGCTCTACTTCATATATGAAGGTGTGCGTACACACACAGGGGCGTGCGTGTGTGCGTGTGTGAGTGGATGAGACCTACACTTTAGTTAATGTTAATATTTCCAGTCTGCACTCATTTCGCTTGCATTTTTATGACGTCTTTTTTTTATTATTATTTCCTTTGCTTATTTTCCCTGAGGTGTGAAAATCTCTAAATACTTGTGGTGACAGTGAGATCACAGAGGCAGGGCTGGGTGTGAGAGGCCCAGTAGGAGTGCCTGTTCAGATGAGCGCGGCAGGGCAGAGACGAATCTGGGCCGTGGGTGGGGAGTAGAGCAGAGTATTTCCTCTGGAAGGTTGCAATTCAGGTTTGGTGTAGACAAGCCACCTCTGAGAGGTAATTGACTGCCTGCCTCCTTTGGTCACTGGTGACCCTGTCCTGGAGTAAGACTGAGGTCCAGGCATAGGGGTGGGTGGGGCTTCTTGTGGAATCACAGTGTTTCTTGAACTTGAGCTTAGATCTCCTTGTACTACTTACATCTCTTTTTTTTTTTTATTGCTCAGATTTCCTGTACATCAAGAAGGGTAAGGTCTGTTTAAATATAGCTCTGCAGGAGTATTTAGATATATTCACGGGATAAACCATTTCTGAATACTCTTGAGGACCTGCAGACAAACCAAACCTGTGACCTTAAATTAGCAGTATCTTAGAATGAAAGTTCCACCTGAAATGCATCTGATAAAGAGTTAAACTATTTTCACCAAGTAGGATGTGTGCAGCCCGTCTCCCTCTGCGATGAAATGCCATTTTCCCTGATTTGATCACGCCTGTTCTCCTTAAGCCTTGCTTCTTACGGTGCTGTGTGCTGTGCATGGTAATTAGGGACTTCTGCTGTCAGGGGCACGATGCTCCCGGTGGATTCTTGAGCTCCCCTTTCCCCAGAGCTTAGAGCCTCACCCTTCCCAGGCACGGTCTGGAGTATACGTATTTAAGTGGTAGGATTTGAGAGAACGTACTCGATAGCAAGACTGTAGAGAAGAATCAGCCGCGGATGTTAGGTTTTAATTGAAGTTTAGTTGGAGCTTCGGTGAGGTGAGATTGTTATGACAGATTTCAAAATGTAATGATAGGAAAATGAGGTGGGTTCATCAGAGTCGGAGTAAATAGGAAACGGCAGCTCAGCAACTCAGCGTGAAACAACAGCTACAAACTCTCAAAACCTGGAGTAATTAAAATTTACATTGTGCAGCCCTCCTTCTCAGTGGGTACCTTTCCAAGGGAAGCAGTAATTTTATTGTGAAAAGTATAAACACAATTTTGGAGACGTAAATTATATGCACATTTTAATCTCGTTCATAAACACAGGAAGTTTTCAGAATGTAAATATAATCAAAGCACAAACTATAGCTAAAAGCAGACTGGAGATAGACCTCAGAAGGCAAAAGGTGCAGTAGTCTACTTTTCCCGTGCCTGCCTGCCCTTCCTTGTCCCTTCTGTACTTCTAGAAAAGATGGGGGGAGATATCATCCTTCCATTTCTGGGGATACCAAGCGTTGCCCCTCTAGGTTTTCTTAATGTTATAGGAGGAATAGAAGGTTTAACCCTTGGTCTTGCATTCTCTCCTACCCACTTTCCTATTGGTCAGTGCATATGATGTTGAAAGTTAGTGAGTGAGAGATGGTGACTCAACGTAATAGAATTTGCAGATGGGAAAAGGGAGGAAGTTTACCCGGATACTATCAGAATTGTTCATTTCCCCACTTAAAGGATGGACATTATTTCTGCTTGAACCAATCCTGAGGATTGAACTCAAGGAGACAGAAATCAGAGAAAATTTGGTGCTGAGAAGATAGATGTGGATTCTCCCTGTCTGCTCCTGCTGCCAGAGGATTGGGAGACAAAATGCTTTACTCCTATGAGTCAAGTCGTTGATTTGGCCAGAGATTAGCTCCAAGATTCCAAATAACTCAAACTTTCTGTGGTACTGTGTCTCATGAATCCACTCAATCCAAACAGAATACTAGGAATCCAAGTCAGTACAATATACTTGTTGAGTCACCAGGGGAAAAATGTTCCAGAAAAGGCTCAAAGTCCCCCTCTGCCACACTATCCAAGCTGTGATTTAAGGGCTGTGATGGCTTGATCTCAGCCCCTTAGTCCTTGTCTCAGTTTGGCTCCTCCTCTGCTGTGTCAGAGGTCTCCCTGGTAGGTAATGACCTGGTGTCTGCCCATCCAGACCACTGAAGTTTATGGTTGGACCTGGCACCTATCTGTATTTCTCTCTCTACTGATTCCCTTCACATAGTAGGGTTATGAAAATGTTAAGATCGTGATTATCCAGTTATGAGGAGTCATCATTAAGCAACCTTTTGTTTATATAAACCATATCAAATGCAATTCAAGTAATCAGGAGAAGCTTGACTTCAAGGAATCAGGCCCAGGGTTTGATTGGAAGAGTTATTTTTAGTATGTTGTATGGATAATGTGAGATTATGGTTTAATTGTTCTAACATAAAAATAGGAGGTATATTGACAATTTAGCTTTTGTTCTGTCATCTATAGGAATGTTTGGAAACCTGTAGGTAGAATGAAAGAAATGTTGTGGATATAGGATCTGTTTTCCAGTTGAGACAGCTGATTCTCATTTCTGAATGCCAAGGGCAGGGACATTACAGTGGACTATAAAGCCACCACTTGAATGAGACTTTACCATATACCTTTTGAGATGGTGTCCCAGGCTTCCCTTTGATAAGTTAGACTTTACAAAGGGAGGTGACATTTTATTAGGACAGTCTTTGTGATGGGGACATGTTTCTGAAAGAGAAAATATCTACCACTGTGCATCAGGCATCCTCTGTTCTGGTATAATTCTATGTGGCCTGGGCCAAATCATGTCCATGTTCCGGGCCTCAGTGGGGAGACATGAACAAATGACAAATTCTAGGTAAGAGAAGGTCTCAGTCAAGTATGGTGCAATTTCAAGTTTCACACATCTTCCCTAACCCTGATCCATTAGGGTCGACTATTTCACAGGCAATTTTCTACCTCCAAGAAAAGGGAAGAGGTTGGCATACATGGGAGGGTATTAAAGTTGTGATCTTTGGTAAAGCCGCCTTTATCTTCAAAACTCCTAGAGCTGATTCTGACAGGCCTTATGTTCCTCACAACTACAGGAAGAAGTTTGTTATTTATTTACTTGTAAAAGTCACGTACAGAGGGGTGACAGTTACATAAGTAAGGTCATGAGCACATTTCTTCTCAGTGTAACCCCCCCCCCCCGCCTCTTTTTCTCCTGCTTTCTCTCCTCCTCAACTTCCCCTCCCCCCCCAGTTGTAAAGTTCATTTCCAACATAGTGTCTAATGACTGTCACAGTTGCATTAGTTCACCTTTTGTCCTGCTGTTTCTGTGATTCCTCTTCCCTTCCCCAAGTCAGATAAACTTATATCCAAGTCAAAGAGTACCAAAATAGAAAACAGCGACAACAGAATAAACCAAAGGGGAAAAAAGAAAGAAAAAAGAAAGAACTGGAAATAGTATACTAAAAACAAAACCAAAAACCTCTTGTTTCCATATCTTGGAGTTCATTTTGATTAGCATCATTTTATATGGTCATATGTACATAGCTGTTGAGCTATTGTGATGCTCTACTGGGACTATCCTAGGCACATACTAATTATTATAAATGAGGGAAACCATACAGTCTATGTTTCTTTGGGTCTGGCTCACTTAATATGATTTTTTCCAAGTCTCCATTTCCTTATGAATTGAGCAATGTCATTCTTTCTGATAGAAGCATAGAATTCCATTGTGTATGTATACAACATTTTCTTGATCCATTCATCTACTGAAGGACATCTGAGTTGATATCATATCTTGACTGTTGTAAACAATGCTGCAGAAGAACACTGTTGTGCTGGTAACTTTAGTGTGCCTTTCTTTGTGGTCATTTTGGTAAATGCCCAGGAGTGAGATTGCTGGGTTATAGAGATGCTCTATGTTTATTTAGTCTTTTAAGGACCCTCCATACTGCTTTCCAGAGTGGTTGAACAAGTTTACATTCCCACTAAGACTGTAGTAGAATTGCCTTTTGGCCACATCCCCACCAGCATCTGTTATTATCTGCTTTCTTGATAATGGCCATGTAGTTTTGGTTTGCATTTCTTTTATGGCCAGAGATGTTGAACATTTCTTCATGTGTCTATTGACCATTCCTCTTTCCTCTTTAGAGGAGTCTCTTTTTAAGTCTTTAGCCCACATATTAATGGGTGGTTGTTTCTTTGAGGATTTGTATTGGGGGGGATTTAATTTTTTGAGCTTTAAGTATATTTCAGATATGAGGCCCTTGTATGTTGAATAGCTAGTGAAAATAGACTCCCAATCTGTGGACTTTCTACTTATCTTGCTACCTATGTTGTTTGCCAAGCAGAAGCTCTGCAGCTTTGCAGGAAGTAAATTGATTCCTGTCTTCACCCACTGTCCATTAATAAACAAATGTGTAGTGCACACATTGCATGGTGTGTGGAGCTTGGTTCAGAATGACACAGGAACTTGTGTTCCTGGTCTGTGTGTTCTATGTTATTAAAGAACCAGCTATGGGATTTCAGTCACGCGAGGGCTATGATGAGGTGATATCATAGTGGGAGAGAGCTCCAGGGTGACAGATGGCCTCAGACACTCGGAGGAAGCTATGGGTGAGCTATGATCTAAAGAACGAATTGGAATTATCCAGAAAACTACGGCAGGTACAGATGGCATTCCTGATAGAGAGCTATGAAGAAGAAAGGGCAGTAGGATGTGAGTAGAGATCACAAGAAAGCTCTATTCTAGAACTTCCTTAAGTTATAGGTCCCAGAACATGATTGCCCTAAGACCACATGTGGTATCTCCACTGGCAGTTCCTTGCTGCCTTCTTGTCCCCACAGAACCATATGCTACGTTCCAGGCTGTGTGTAGCCAACAGCAAACAGTCTCTCTGGAACTTAATGTTGTTAACAGTGGGCTGTGACCTGAAGCCACCCCACCTCAGAGGCCTTGGGACCACTACAGACAGCCCCGGGCAGCATAGTGACAGCCACGCAAGTGGCTCTGGGCTGTGGTGTCCAGAGATCTCATTTCTTGGTCTTTCAGCTTGGGACCCATCAAAATAGAAAGTGTGGCTTTGAGAGCTGTGAATGACTAGGATTTCCCATAAGCCGTAGCAGTCACTGCACTCACAGAGCCCATGGAACATGGTAGCTTTTGCAGCAACCGCAATGGCCTCTACCCTGTGCTGGAGCCCAGGATGAACAGGGCTCAGATCTGTGCTTCCTGTTCTGTGCTCCGTGTGTAGGAGTCTCTCTAGGTGTTGCTGTGGCCAGGAGACGCCAGGTCAAACCCCTGGGGCAGGCCCGTGAGTGTGGTACTGCTACCAGGCGAGGGGAAGCAAGGAGCCTCAACAGGAGTCAGCTGTTAGGGGAAGAAGCTTATCAATAAATCCCGCCTTACGTATTCCCACACCAAACCTCTGGTGAATTTTTCCCCACTAATTGGGAACCTCACATGTCACCTTCTCTTTGTGACCATAAATCTTCTAAGAAACCTAATTTATTTTTTTCCCCCTTTGTTTCAGGAGACTAGATCTGGAGAAAGCAACAGCTGTGTTGAAGAAATAATTCGGGTAAGGATATTCTTTTAAAAACTATTTCAAAAAAGAAGGTAGAAAATTAAAAAAAAAATCAGTGTGTTGAGCATGCATTCCAAAGAGAAAGGATTCCTGGAGTCACGTTTTCAAAGGTAGCTTGTGGGTTGTGTGTCATTTACTGTTTAACATCTACCTTTTTTTCTGGGAGAAAACACGCAGGTTGCCTAAATGACACGTAACAAAAATAACACTTCTTTGAGAAGCCTAGGAGCTTATCCACACAGGTGCCTTTGTGCAGACTGGGGTGGTACTCAGGTATTAACGTGATCAGGTGGAGGACAGAACAGACTGTAGTTGAAAAATATGGAGGCACTCACATTTGGATACACCCATTTATCACCCTACTATTTAAAAGAGTCAGGCAGAGGTTGCCTTGCGATTTTTCTTCTGAACTTAATTAGAATCAGGCGTACCTGACAGATAGGTAATGCTCAGAGTCTGAAATGTATTCCTACATTGTTTTTCATGTTATTAATTTCCTTGTCCTTACCACCATCGCCCTGTATGCATTCCTGCCATGAGCTAGTTTCCATGCAGGCTGACAAGTGAGGCTGTTATGCGGGCTTGCTGTTTCCAGGAGAAGTCCAGTTTATAATCAGAAAGTCATCATCAACCCAGAGTTTGTCTTTGCTCATAGTTTTTCCAGGCGAGTCCTCTAATAATCTGTGGCTCTCAGAAAACTGATATTACACTGGGCAAAACTCCAGTGCAAATTAGACCAGGTATGGTATCAACATTCCTACAAAAACTGTTTTGACATGTTTCTAACTTTTGGACATTCTATATACTTTGACTTGAATTATTATATTACAGTATTGTATTAAGTTAATAGTAATTACTTGGTTTAAAAAAACAAAACCGGGCTGGGGATATAGCCTAGTGGCAAGAGTGCCTGCCTCGGATACAAGAGGCCCTAGGTTCGATTCCCCAGCACCACATATACAGAAAACGGCCAGAAGCGGCGCTGTGGCTCAAGTGGCAGAGTGCTAGCCTTGAGCGGGAAGAAGCCAGGGACAGTGCTCAGGCCCTGAGTCCAAGGCCCAGGACTGGCCAAAAAAAAAAAAAAAAAAAAAACACATTTTTTTTTTTTTTTTTTTTTTTGCCAGTCCTGGGGCTTAAACTCAGGGCCTGAGCACTGTCCCTGGCTTCTTTTTGCTCAAAGCTAGCACTCTGCACTTGAGCCACAGCGCCACTTCCAGGTTTTTCTGTATATGTGGTTCTGAGGAATGGAACCCAGGGCTTCCTGCATGCTAGGCAAGCACTCTATCACTAGACCACATTCCCAGCCTTGCTTTAAAATGTTATATGAGTAAATTTTCTAAAATAAAATATTTTTCTTTATGGAAAGCATTATTTGACAAATCTTGTAACTCACAAATTAGTCAGGATAACCGGTTGAAGTTTTATTTGTTGAATTCATAATTATTTATTTTCTTACATAGAAGATACATATCAAATCACATAGCTTTCTTTCTGGCATTTAGGTACACATTAAATAACATTTACACTATATTTTATCTGTATTATTTATTTTGTCTCTGTCAAATTAAACAGCTGATAATATATGGTACTGATAGATGTTTTCCTTTTTTTCTCTTTCAAAATAATCATACTTGAGATTTCAAATATCCATTTTTAAGCCATCCTTTGATTGGCTCTTGTTTATATCTATAAAATGATAACACTGGAACTCATCAACACCCTCTTTGCTTTCCATAAGTAGAGGGACTCTACTGTTTTATCACTTCTTGAAAGAAAGCTATCTTTGGCTCTTTTCCCCATACAAACACACTTTTACGTGTTTGTTTATTTGTTTTGTTGTTGCAGTTCTGAGGCAGGGTCTTGCTTTATAGCCGAGCTTGCCAGCACATTCAGCCTTCAAGTCTGTAAACAGGGTTTACAGATTACAGTAGTCAAGCATTCAAAGCTTTATTATGTTTTCTGAAGAAAGCTAATGAGCTTCTCATGCCCTCTATTACACCTTCATATGGTATGACTCCTAACACCTCCATTGGTTATAAGTCTAGGCCCTGGCTCATTGGTCTTTTCTGTGCCTGGTTTCTGTGCATTGTCTTTGTGGAACCTGGTTTTTCTGTTGAAGTAAACCTGATGTGATCAAGGTCACTAGAAGTTGTTGTTTGTAGCCATCGAATTTGTGATAGTATTTTCTTGTAGTGATGGAAGAGGAGAGCCATGGAAAAGGCTTTGAAGTGATGAAAGTTAGGGTATTCGTGCACTTTACATGGGGTGGGGGGTGTGATCAGTGGTGGGTGAAATAAGCATGCCCTTTGTCTCCTTGAACTGATGGTCTGCTGGGAGACATAGATACTAATTTTTCAAAGATCACATAAGTAAGCATATAATATAAACTGTGTTAAATAGGAATTTATTAAAGCTCATCATAGGGTACCATGACCTTCCTCAAGGTCAAGAACAATGAATAGAAAAACAACTAAGGATAAAAATGGTGATGATTGCAAGCAAAAGAAATGGAGAAGCTTGGCTAGGTGAGGTCATGACACTACAGGGAAGGCCACAGAGGACGGGCAAGCCTAGGCCAGAGAGGTGAAAGGAGCCAGATCATGCTGACTCCTTTGGCCATGTTCAAGGTGCTGTCAGAAAAGGATTCGGTGAAGCATTTAAACAGAGAATGGTGTGTGATCACATTGGCAATCTCAAGAGTACTACTCCGGCTGCTGTGGAGGATGGAGTGAGGGGGGTGAAGAAAAGCAGCAGGAATGGGTAGAAACCATGGCAGGAGTCCCAAGGGTAGATGCTTAGAGGTGCCCTTACAGGAGTCTTAGGAGGGATCCTGATTTAGGATTTTTTAAAAAAGAGAGAAATCATAAATGTGTTTTTCTACGTGCTAAATTATAGTGCCTTTGAGACAGCTAAGTAAACTTACGAGAGGAAAATGAACCGAGCCTGGCACACAAGCAGAGGCCTTAGCTGTAGCCTAACATGTTGAGTTAATTCAAATATTATTGGCAGTAAACCCACAGAAATGGCCATATCTTCCTGGAAAGAGAGACTAGAGACAAAGAAGTAGCAAAAGCTTTAAATTCTCACATTGAAAGGTCAACGAAAAGAAAATCTGCTGGTGAATAGAAGGGAGAGGAAGTAACCAGAAAGATTGAATAACCATAATGATGATAAAGAGACACAGACCCAAGGGAAGAGAGTTTCACATCCTAGAGTGTGCAGAGCGAGTTTTGAGAGAACAAGAAAGACACTGAGCCTTTTGCTGCAAAAGGGAAGATCTCATTTCCACATGATTATGATATAAAAGTACCAGATTGCGTATTTGTGCACAGTTTTTAATGAGCAACATTACCAGTCTCATCTTTAGTGTCTTCCTTTTCTTTCTCTCATTTTTGCTGAGGTGACGATTCTCAAAGCATTTGGATATCACATTGTCTTCTGAAGTATAATTATTTTTTTATTCTTACTCAGAGAATTTTAATCCTGGGACCTAATAAATCTGTGTGTTAATTGCAAAGTTCTCTTAACCAAGGGCAAAATTATAACTGAGTTCTCTGAAGATGGATCATAAAGGCTAGAAGCCCTCATGGCTGACATATGTTTGTAACAGACAGTTTTCTAAGTTATACAGTATTTCATCCCCAAAGGTTCCCGTGCTGTAATACTTTGGTGCTTCTCGTAGCATTATCCATTAAGATATAACGGCATTAACATTTGCTCAGCCCATAAAAGTGGTTTATAACTTAATGGGGGGAATGAAGGGCAGGAGCCTACAATGCGCAAGACAGCTTTAGAAGGCATTTGTGGAGAGCACCCTTAAGACACAATAGCAAGGAGCCTAGCAAGTAGGCTAGAGCTTGAGGTTCTAGTTTGAATGTAAGAAATAAATTTAGAGGCCCCTTCAGCGTAACACCAGAGAAAATTACATTCTTGGTTTTCATCATTCGTCACTAATTTAGTTCCAGTGTGCTGTGATATATTCATAGTGGATATTTACCGAGAGTTGCCTTTCTGTTTATGTGAAGAGTACTTGGTTCATTCTGGAGACCCAAATCAACTTCCTGACATGATAATTGACTTCAGGCAAATAAAGAGAACTCATTTTTCCTCCGCTTTCTGGAAACTAAAGGGCCTCCTGCATAAGCTGTCCAGCTGTGGTCTTGGGAGGTTTGCGAGCTGAGAAACAGTGTCCTGTGTGATACACATTGTTATAGCTTGTCACATGTTTAGACTCTGGATGGTAGGACAAGAGAAGCCTTGTGCATGAATGTCTGCATACTCCTTAACGCACATGAAAACATATTAGCCATCCTGTGCCTACTGGGAAATAAAGAACAAAGAGATGACTTGTTTCCAGTGACCTACTTGGGTCAGTTGCAGAGCTGGCTCAGGTCAGATCACTCCGGCTTCAGGCCAGACAGGCTTTTGCTTGTTTCCTTTATAACTTATTTCATTTGTTTCATATGGCAGAGATTTCATTAGTGACAAAATGAAGCTTATCAATGGCCAAATCGATCCAGGTGGAACTGTAGAGAGGCCCCCCCCTTGCCCCCATTAATATATCATTATTTGTTGTAGGAAAATAAAATCAAACCAAAGGAAATCTGATGTTGGCCTAGAGAAATTCACCGTGCAAAATCTAGTTTTTCCCAAGATGTAAATTAGTGTATTTGGTGATGTTTTGTTTTCTTACTGCATTTAGCCATGTGAATAAGAAGTAATACACTCTTGTATTTCTTTATATTTGTAGATACAGTCTCAATAGATGCTGTTAGATTTGCCCTTTTCCCTGGAACCAGAAGCCCTGACAAAATGAGTGCTCTCCCAACTACCGAAGGTGTCCTGGTCCCTGTGAGGCCAGCAGCCTGTTCCTGTGTGCCAGGGGTGTCCTGGTTGGTCCCTGTGAGGCCAGCAGCTTACTCTTATCTTTCAGAACTGTTTGGCTACAGACCACAGGCTACGCAATGATCGTGGAGCGACTCCGTGTTAGTAGAAGTAGGGCAAGAGGCCATGCTAATTCGTAATACATTCTGAGCTTTGTAGCTATAGGAACCTTGAAGTCCAGATGCTCCTGCTGAGAACGTTCAGAATGAATCCTCTGCCTCCATTAGAAAGTGCACAGGCATTTGGAGGGCCATCTGGATGGAAGGCCAAGGGAATGTTAACAGCACTGGTACCTAAAAGTCTATGCAATGATGGTTTCTACCCTAACAGCACTGGGTTCTCATACCATATTCATTCTTTTCATGGATTTTTTTTAACATTCTAATGTACAGTTTTCTTTGTGAGACAGTTGGGAGAACTTGAGCGCTGTATTAGAGGACTGATATTGAAAGTGCCCCATTTTGTATGTTTTCTGCAAGGCACAGTAACACAACTAAGAAATGAGGGGCAGGACCTATCTCAAGAAGGAATAGATGTGTTCAAAGAGTTGGACATTTGCTACAAGAAAAACTTGGCAGTTGGGATGACTGAGTTAAAGGATGAATGTAGGCAAAAGCCAAATAGAAATGTGTGCCTTTCAGGATCAGAACTTGTTTGGCAGGTGACTTGCAGAGTCTAGCCCCAGTAACACAAAACAAGATGATAGAAGCTGGAATTGAAGCTGAGGGGCAGTGCCCGATTCCAGTTTATATGTGGCACGTGCAGTCACGCCGTCTACATAATGGAAGACTTACTCACCCCAGAGTGGCCATTCTCTATGGCCACTGTGGCAATGCCTGGCAGGGTCGGAACATTGCTGTGTGCAATGCACCTGTTGCAGCAGCAGCTTCTCATTGCCCTCTGCAGGTGCTTCACATCCTGGGTCCTGATGGGTGGGATGCACCCTTGTCAGTAATTGGGGGTAGCTATTTGCAGCCAGTGCCAGGGACCCAGCTTTAAGCTAAACCAGTGCAGATCTTGCCTTGCCAGAACTCTTGTGATCCAGTTTTCGGACTCCTAGACACTACTCTCTCTTTGCTAAAGTTAAAGCACCTTATTTTACTTTAGGCACATCCCCCTCTGACTGTGTAGTAGAGTCCCATTTCCAACAGTAGCCCACTCAGGAGCTACTGGGGCTCTTTCTCTCTTCACTATGCGATCTCTCTATTAGCATCCTGCCACTGGGGCACGCATGCATACAGTATTTGCGTCTCACCAAATAGGGAGATAGAAAGGAAATAAAGTTTGTGCAGTACTTAATTCCCTGTATCTTTTTTCTTCTTCCTAGATAGACTTATCTAGCCAAATTGCATCTTCCTTTGTATTTCCCCACACATCTTCTGTCCTGTGTTGTATGGTTTCTCTTCTGCCACACCTTTGTCCAAATGGGATTGTACCAAAGTGACCACCCAAAGCCTGCTTGGTGGGTCTGGCTAAGAATTGGATGCTACTGACTGCAGGATCCATAGTAAAGTCTCATGCCTCTACTCCCACCGGCTCCTTGGTTTGATGCCACCTGTGTGGTTGTTTTTTCTCTGTCTCCTCAGTGGTCCTCTCTTTCTGCATCTGTCCTAGATAGCCAGTGTCACTTCTGGAGGCTTATCTGGTCACCTACCATAGATCTCTGGCTTCTGGTAACACCATCCATGTCCTGAAGAGCTCTGAATATATGTCTTAAACTTAGTCTGCTGCCCACCCATCCAGCTGGCCCCAAATTATTCCACTTCGACATGTCCTGAGCACCTCCACCTGATGTCATCTCACACATCCACTTTCTTTTCCTCTGGTGTGAATTATTCTCCTACATGGCTTCCCATACCTTTGGATTTGTCTCCTCATTCACACTTAGTTCTTCCCCAAGCCTCTCAGATCTGTCTCTCTGAATGGAGTCCATCTTTTACATCCCCAGACCCCACAAGGGTCTCCATCTTTAGCTCACCACCTTTTCCTGCCAAGATAAATCCAAAGAGCTATCCACTGGTGCGTCTCTACCAGCTCTGCACGAAATGAGCACAGCGAGCTTCCCAAAGCATGAACTCACGGAACACATTTTAGTGGGTTCTGTGGGTTCAGCACAGATTCAGGTTCCTGGGGGTGGTTTGCAGAGCCACATATGCTTTGGCTCTCAGGGTTCTTCTGGCCTGTTCTTTATCCACCCTCTACCTCACACTTTATTCCTCTTCCTACCTGGAACATGTTCTGCCTGCAGGTGACCGATTCCTCTTGTCTTCCAAGGTTCCCTAGGTGTCACTCTCTTAAGAGCCTTCCTAATACTCCAGGTCTGAGTTCGATGCCCATGGACCCTTTACTCTTACTTCAACACTTACTACACAGTGGTCTTTCCTAGCTCTTGTTAGCCACCTATCCCCAGGTGTTCATAAACACTGAATGATATTGACCTTTTGTTCAATGTTTGTCATTGATCTCACCTTGTTGTTCTCCAGACCTACAACAAAGAAGTTTGAGGGGTTATTGCCCCCTAAAATATTAGCTCTCCAAGAACTGCCAAGCCTGATAATTATCCAAAAGCACTAGCGCATACTATAAAAGGAGCACAAATTTGAGAGAGCTGAAAAATCACCTGCTAAGTCCCAGTGGACAGAAATGGAAAGAAATCCAGCAGTTAGTGAGGCATGCATGTCAGGAAAGCTTAGACCTTTTGTGTCTGCCACTTGTATCTTGATTATCCTTTATGAAGTGGAGTTTTTCATTTTTATAGATGATGAATTTTACAAGTTGAAGAAATCAAGATAATAAGTTTGCAGAGATAATTTGGCTAATTACCATGTTGCTGCTGGTAGAATCAGGGGCTGCAAGTCAAAGCTATTTCCACTGCTAATGTGCTGTGTGTAAAGCAGTTCTTATAACAATTAAAACACATCTATCTACAGTGAGCAACGCAAGACACACATTTTAAAATTGTATTTATTATGAACACCATGCACAGCGTTCTCTGTTATTTTTTCAAATTGAGGGTTGTGAAATTACATTGATTTGCTGCAAATTACTATTGTATACACATAGAGCTTAGAAAAATTATTTAAAGGATAGAAAATGGTAGTTTGAAGATGCAAGAGGTATAAATGAGACCATCTATCTAAATAATCTTTCCCCACACCACACCCCCCCCCCCCCATGGTACTGGGGCTTGAACTTAGGGCCTGGGCTGTATCCCTGAACTTTTTTCACTCAGGGTTACGATCCTACCACTTTGAGCCACAGTGCTACTTCCAATTTTCTGGTGGTTAATTGGAGATAAGAGTCTCATGGACTTTTCCTGCCCTAGCTGGCTTCGAACCATGATCCTCAGATCTCAGCCTCTTGAGTAGCTAGGAATACGGGCCTGGGCCACAGGTTCCTGGCTTGCTAAACATTTTTTTAAAATTTTTATCTTCAGTTCCTATAATCTTAGACTTACTTAGCTCATTTAGCCTAATAGAAATCTCAAAAATCTGATTTTTCTTTTGCCATTGCATTATATAAGACCTGATAAATTTGACCCATCAATATGCAATTTCTTTGTTTTTAATGTTCAGTGGACTTAGTGAAATGTATGTACTGAGAACATAGAGGTTAGAACTCCATTTCCCAAAGCTTTTAGGAATGTTCCCTTATTTATTTGCAGTTCCGTTTATTCTGATTTTCCATCTAGTCCATAATTTTTGAATAGATACCTTAACTGCATTTTGAACATGAGGCATCTTTTTGTTTGCCCGTAGCACCTAGGCCTTGGAACTTCTAGAGAATGTTTGCTCAGCCCCTTCATTTTCTGGTGAATACTTTCCTCAGTATCGTAAGTTTCTAATGACAAACCAGGATGCTGGGCCACTTGGGCCATTTATATACTAGATTTGAAAAGAATTGTCATTATACCAACCCCAGCTAGTTTATTTGTTCCATACACACATTGAAGAGGTAAACTTACCAGTATGTGTTTTTCTCTTTCCCAGGATTTCATAGGAAGTGATAAAATTGCTTCTGGGCAGTTCATTTTTTATTCTTAGCTTTTTAAATTATATAGGTTTCATTTTATTGTCTTTTTATTGTAGCTTCAAACAGTTAGAGGTCTCTGGTCTTATGCTATTAAAAATACAAAGGATTCTATATTACCATTTTAGTGTATCATCATGATCATGGGTAAGATTTCTAATACTTAGTTTAAAATCTTAAAATCAGAGGGCTGGGGATATAGCTTAGTGGTAAAGTGCTTCACTTAGTATGTATGAGGTCTGAGTTCAATCCCTAGTACAGAAAAAATAAAAACTTAAAGTCAGCATACTTATCCCAACCTAGCATTCCATAATTTAAAACTCTAGAACTTGGTTACTTGGAAACAGCTGTTAATAGCCTGAAATATAGATTTGTTTGTACAGATGAAGTACATGTCTTTAATTATCTTTAGTTATCATTCTATACTAATTAATATCACCAGAATATTTGTATATACACATCTACTCTATGAATCATTTTGGCCTTTCCTTCCTATCAGCAATTGATATTTTGGGTCAGTTCTTTAAACTTGCTTTAGAATTCAGTTTAACAGAATATGCAGGAGAGGAGGGCAGACATAAGCTTTTAAACACAGAACCTTGAAAGTTAGCTTTAAAATGTTAGCAATCGCTTATTAAAAAGTGACTAAACCCTACAACATACCCTGACTGCACCTTGGGAAACCAGATTACAAATTAAGAGCCTGGTGAGCCCAGTGTTGTGCTTCAAATGCAGAGCATTTGAAAAGTGTGGTAGATGAAAGAGAAAAAAGAAAAGCCAGCCCTTGCTGCCAGGCACCAAAGAGGACAGAGGACCGCTAGCTCACCGCAAAGGGAGCGCAACAGGTTTTCTTCAGACAGTGAGATTAGAAACCTCCTGTCTGGCCTGCAAAACAAGCATTTATCATTCTGACTTTTAAACTTTCCATTTCCTTCTCTGCTCATTGAAGTCACCACGACCCCCTGCACTCATACCCCCAACCCTGAACTCTGGAAAAAGGCAAGAAATAAAAACAGAGCTCTTTTGGAAGTTGGTTAGTTATTGTTGCATGAAAGGAGAAGCCTACTGTGTGTGAATAAAGACCCGAGAGCAGGTTCCTAACATGTTAAAAACAGTGTCAATGCAGGGGGGCTGGGGGGCCGTGGTAGCTGGAGTCATCTGGAAAGGTTGTCAGCAGCCCTTGGATGGTGAAATGATTAATCACTTAAGCACAAAAGCACACAAAGGGAGATTTGTTAAGCATAAGCAGGGAACAGCATGTCAGCTCCAGGGGTGAGGGGCTCATCTGTTTAATAATGTATTTTTAAAGTGTGTGCCACATCAAAAGCCAGGCACAAGCAACTGGAGGAAAATGAAATGAAAAACAGTGAGCAAAATATTTAGTGAATTCAGAGAAACATTTAGGAGGTGAGATTAGGAATGCTTTTTGATTTGAGCATTTTTAAAAAAATTCACCCCTGCACTTGACATCACTCCCAACCTGCAGAGACTTATTCCGGCTCTGGGAAAACTCAGAGTCTCTTGAAGGATGTATACCCGACCAGTATACCCGACAAAAGGATGTACACCAGACAAAAATGAAAAAGGCCCCATCACATCTATACTCTGATGACCTCCTTTTCTTTGGATCTAAGGCTTTGGACTAGCAAACTTTATGAATAGAAGCACCAGAAACAGTAGTAACACTAGCGTGGCTTAATGTATTTTTGACTTTCTGTGACTCTATGTGACGTCATCCCCATTTTACAGAGGCAGGAATGGAGTTGAGATTAGAACACAGCACATAAGAGACAGGGTTTCAAATCTTCCAGACTCCAGCCTTCACACTTACACATTACACAGGGTCCAGTGAGCTGTGCATCTGCAGATTCAACCACCTGCAGATAGAAAACACCGAGGAAAAAAATACTTGAAGATTTCATACTCAGCTTAGTTTTTCATATGCCAAGCACATCTCCAAACCCATCTAAATGAAGTGATATGTTGCTCGCCCTGCTGTGGCCTCTCTGCCTTTGACAGATCTCCACGGTCTCCGACACTCCATGCTTGTTTGCCTCTGCTCTCCTTTGTTTCTTATGTCAATGGGCCCAGGATGATTATATGAGCATGTACAGTTTCTTTTCTTGTCATGCCTCCCAAACAATATAATGAGACAATTACTCAGGTAGCACCTACCTTTCATCAAGCATTATAAGCAATGATTCAATGAGATGATTCAAACTATACTGGAAGATATGTGCAGGTTCTGTGTAAATGCAGCACAGTTGTGGTAAGTGCATGGTAATTGTGTATAAGGTTTATTGAGCACTTGTTGACTTTGGTTTCTGGAGCCAGTCCCCAGAAGATATCAAGGAACAACTGTATTTTTTAAAAGAACTCTGAATATTAACCAAACATGATGTCGCATGGCTATAATCTCCGCTACTCAGGAGACAGAGGCAGGAGGATTGTGAGTTCTAGGCCAGCCTGAACAGTTAATACAACATGATCTCAAAAACAAAATATATTTTGCATTCCCTGTAGCTCATGCTTATAATCCTACCTATTCAGAAGTTTGCGATCCAGAGGATTACCCCAACCCCCAAAAAATAAATAATAATAAGCAAAAAGCAATGCTATGCCAGTTGCTGGTACTCACACCTGTAATCCTAGCTACTCAGGAAGCTGAGATCTGAGGATTCAGTCTGAGTCTCTTATCTCCAGTTCACTACCAGAAAACCGGAAGTCGATCTGTGGCTTAAAGTGGTAGAGCACTAACCTTGAAACTCAAAGACAGTACCCAGGTCCTGAGTTCAAGCCCCACGACTGACAAAAAAAAATGGTGGAGGTGTGACTTGTAGAGCACTAGCCAAGCAAACAAGCTGGTTGAGTACAAGCCCCTGAGTTCAAACCCCAGGAAAAAGAAAACAATAACCAAAAAACGTGCAGGGACAGCCATAGTAGTATATAACTATAATCCCAGATAGGGGAGAGATATTAGTAGGAAGAATGAGGTCCAGTAGCAGTCTCAGGCAAAATCTGTGAGACTTTCTACCTGAAAAACAAACTAAAGCAGAAGAGCTTAATGTGTAAAGCACTTGCTTAGCATGTGTGAGGAGGCCTTGGGTTCTATCCATAGTAACATCAACAACAACAAAAATCCAAATATTTTCAAAAGGTGAGTCTGAGTAAAGACTTCTTCCAAAGATACATCAGGAGTCTTGCATCTGAAATACCTATCCTGGCTGTAAGGAAATGAAAGGATGCATTGCGGATGCATCTGTTGCTTCCATGGTAAGAAGCTGCAAGTTGCTGGTGAGGGGTTGGACAGAGGCTCTCATGCATGCCATGCAATGCCAGTGTCTCAAAAAACAACAACAAAAAAAGCCTTTGACAGTCACCACAAATAGTCCTGGAATTCTAGTTATGTATAACTGAGCTACTAAGTAACATTCCTGGGAGTGCTGGATTCTTTCTTATGCTGTGGGTCCTGTGAGAAGTGTGTAGTGACTGGCCCCTCCGGTGGGGGTCTCCTGCCCACGCCACTCCCAGTAAGAGCAACAGTGGTCAGTGCTGTCCTCCTCCTTGGAGGGGGTGGGTACAGGTGGGAACTCAGGAGACACTCCGGGTGTCCACTGGGGGAGCCCAGGCTCTCCTGATGATCAGGCTGTGTGTTTCCATTTCAGCTTGTGCCTTCAGCATGAGACTCGCAGGTTCTGCCCCTGGCTGCCTATGACTTTGTAAGGAAAGAAGCTGTTATTCGAATCCACTGTTTCATACGGTTAGAATATCCGCTGCTAGATCAGTTTGTGAATACCCACGGTGGCTGACGAGAGGTTTCACTCATCAGATGTGCTCAGGGACGTGAACTGCTTTTGTATACCTGCAATTGAAATCAACATTTTAATTTTGGAACTGTTTTGTTTATCACTCTTGTTTTTAGACTCATGTTTTTCAAGTTCAGTTACAGAAGTCTCAATCTACCAAATCCACTTGTAGAATACTTGTGTCTTATTGCTAAGAAACAATTACTCTGCTGAAGGGTTCCTGACTACATGAAAGGATTAGCTTAGCTTAGTAACAGAGTTGCCAAAATAATTTAAATATTTCCTTAAAGTTTCTTTACAACTTGGCATTAATTTGAAAAACAAAAGCATAAGAAATCACTTTGAAGTTGACTGACAAACAATAAAACATAAACCTTCCTTGGAATAAAAATTAAAGCCTGTGGGGCATTATAACTCACTACAAAGTAGGGTTTTTTTGTTTTGTTTTGTTTTGTTTTTTTGTACAGCGGGTTCAGGTGCACGCATTAACTGGCTACAAGAGGAATAAATGCAGACTACACCCCCTGGTGGAACATTTGTTTGATAGATGGTTGAAAGCTTTTCATCTCTTTAAGTACAGTTAAAAGTGCTTACTTGAATTTCTTTGCCGCCTTAGTTGATTCTCAAACTATATTCATATCAACTTACACCTGTTAGTTGCTTTTATAAGTATATGATTATGCTAAGTATGCTAATTATGAATCAAATTACCCTGGCAGAGTAAGTTTTATAAACTATGCCCTAGTCTACTCTCTTTTTAATGATCCCTTTTGAGAGTTTGCAAAGGATTAAAAATCATGTATGCCTTCTAACAGATAGCAGTGCTTTCACATGGAAATAAACTTGTTGCTAGTTCCTCAGAGCAGCTTCTCACTTATTAGCAAATGACATAGATATTCCTGCTTAAATATATGTCCTTTTTACATAAAGACTTACTCAAATGAGGAAAGCACTGTAAAATTCAGAAATCTACTGAGCCTTGAAACAACAATGACTTAAAAATGGTGAATTAGATTTTCAAAGAGATCATGTCTGTAATCTTAGCTGCTTGGGAGGCTGAGATCTGAAGATCATGGTTGGAAATCAGCCCAGGCAGGAAAGTCCATATGACTCTTATCGGCAGTTAACTACCTAAGAAAGCCAGAAGTGGAGTTGTGGCTCGAGTGGTAGAGTGCTAACCTTGAGTTTTAAAAAATAATAATAATAATAATAAGAGACCGTATCTAGGGTCCTGAGTTCAAGCCCCAGGATTGGCCATGCACTGGTGGCTTATGCCTTTGATCCTGGCACTTGGGAAGCTGAGATCAGGAGGCTCACTCTTACAGGACATCCATGGCATATACACAGTGTCAGCTGAAAAACTACCATCCCATTGTTGAAAGGAATCCTAAGATAGGTGGATTCTAATGTGAATCCTACCTGACAAGAAGCCCTATCCGAAATAGAACATAGAAAAAAACTAGAGGGGCTGGGAATGTGGCTTAGTGGTAGAGTGCTTGCCTAGTATGCAGGTAGCCCTGTGTTCGATTCCTCAGCACCACATAAACAGAAAAGGCCAGAAGTGGTGAAGTGACGCAGTGGCTCAAGTGTTAGAGTGCTGGCCTTGAGCAAAAAAGAAGCTAGGGATGGTGCTCAGGACTGACAAAAAATAAAGGGCAGGGGAGGGGTGGCTGGAGGTTTACTGCCTGCCTAGCAAGCTTGAGGCTCTGAGTTTAAACCCCAGTACTAGGGGGCAAAAATAAAAAAGAGGAAGAATCAGGAAGGAAATGGGTTGGCATTGCTGCTCTATGGTACCGTGTATGAAAGGTTGTGCTTCTTTAAATATTGTCTGTTTCTTTGAGGTAGGGATTTAATTTCACTTGGAATAAGATAGAGGTTTTCTGTGTTCCACTCAGTGAATAGTCTCCATAAGTACTGAGATGGTTGGAGTTGTAGCTTAGTGCTAAGCATTTGCCAAGCATGGGCCCAAGGCCCTGAGTCCAGTCCTCAGCACCATACACACACAAAATGCTTGAAAATTCTAATATTATGAAAAAATTGATTCAATACTTAAAGCCATTTTATGTATTTTCAATTATTGAACATTGCTTGTTATATTGTATTTTTATATACTTCTATTTGTATGTATAGTTATTGCACATTTTTCTTAAACTATATTCTATGTCTTGGGTTATTAATATAAAAATCTGGTTATTTAGGGGAGGGTGTTCCAGACATAAGAGCTGGAATTTTGCATATGGAAAATCCATATCTTCATAGGAATTCAAAATTACTAACTTTGGTTTTACCTCTGATAGGAAGTCACGCCAAGTGAATTAGTAATTTGTAATGGTAGCTATAATTACTTTGAAAAATGAAGAACTGAGAATGCATAGTCTGTGTACAAATAGTAAGTCTTCTAATTTATTTTCCTCTCATGCTGCAGTACCAATAACATGTGCTTGATTCAGGCTAATTGTGTAGCTCAGAAAGTTTACAGATTGCACAGTTTGGTAAGTGCTATTTAAATACCATTTCAGCCCAGAGTTGCAAAAAATAGGGAGCCTATAGAAGAACCAGTCCACCATTACAACAGGAAAAAACAAGAGAAACAGAAAACTAACCACTTCTATGAAGTAAATGCATGAGAACTGAAATTGCAAGGCAAACAAGTACTCTAAAATGTAAATAGAGAGGAGTCCTTGAGTTTTCAAACAGGCTCCAGTCATTGCTTACACAGGATAATAATGAAGGCCATAAAGCCAACCAGGAGAAGAGTCACAGGAAGTTTCATGAATCGGTGAGGTCAGATGTCTTCTCATGGAAAAGGCCCACACACTTAGGGAGGCTTCAGTTCTCTGGCGGGTTTTGCAACCACCAAGCACTAGTAGGAAAGACCTGGGAGAATCTAGAGAGGCATCTTCTGGGGACTTGTTCAGGGGAGGAAAGCAGAAGCCACTACTGAACCTCCATCCAGACCCAGCCCTTTCCTTCCACATCTACTAGTGCAGGAGGAAGGGCAGAGAATTACAGCCTTTAGGTGGGATCTTCCTACAGCTGGACTAGGTGAAGGGCAGCCACCATGAAAAGAACGCATCTCCGTGTAATTCCTAAGACTCCGAAACAGTCAAAGCGCATCCTGTGAGTTCCTGGTAGGAACCCACATGCCTGTAGAAGGAAAAAAGAAAAAAGCCCTATCCGTGGGGCGAGAGCAGGGTGGTAGATTATCTAACATTTCTTCACATCTGGAGGAAGGAGAGAAATGCTTGAAAGGCGACTCTGCCAAAACCCCAGTTCACAGGGCCTTCATAAGACCAGGAGCCATCAGCCCACATACCATCTTCTTACCACCAATAACAGGTATGCTTACCCCAGAGCCTGCTGTCCTAGACAGGTCTGGCTTTCAGCAAGAGGAGAGAGGGAGACATCTGAAACAACAAGAACAAAATGTCTTGAAGGGGTGAGGCAGTGCTTTAGATCAGAACCAGATATGACCCAGATATCAGCACTATTGGACAAGTAATTTAAGTGACTACAATGAATACATTAATGACTCTTATGGAAAAGGTAGTTGGCATACAAGATCACAGAAGTAATTTCACCGAGAAATGAAAACTATGAGACAAATAAATGACAGACTGAGAATAGAAAGAGAAAGGTAAGGGAGAAATGCTGTATTTTTGCTTTCACTCACACAATGTAGATGAAGGGAGGAAAGTATCACTGAACTAACAGCCATTTTCTCCAAAACAGTTTCTTCTCAGTCTGAACACCTTTAGCTTCAGCCTGTCTAGACTTTCAAGTGGGTTTTGAGAGTAAAGTCCTTACACCTTTTTTGTTGGTTGTCCAGCTTGAACTTGGGGCCTAAGGCACTGTCCTTGAGCTCTTTTGCTTCAGGCTGGCACTCTATCACTTTGAGCCACAGCACCACTCCCAGTGTTCTGGTGGTTAATTGTTGATAAGAGTCTCATAGACTTTGCTGCCTGGACTGGCTTTGAACTGTAATCCTTAGATCTCAGCTTCCTTACAGGTATGAGCCTGCTGGCTCCCAGCCCTAAAACCTTTTTTTAAAGTCCTTCGTGAACTTTACTCTGCCTAAGGGCACCTCCTTATTTGGACCTATTGTTTATTTATATTAAAAAAAATATTCCATTATATTATCACATTCAGTAGTTCTCGATTTTAACAGTTTCTAGATTCGCGTTAACTAGTAAGAGTACTCTATATAAAAGGATTATCGGTTTAGACCCGGGACAAAGGCTTATGCCTGTAATCCTAGATACTTGAGAGAGAGAGAGCTGGATAGGCTCATAGTTTCAGGCCAGTTCAGCCGAAACGCAAAGTGTCGTTGCAAAAACAAATTAGAGGTGGTATGCTTCTGTAATCTCAACACGTGGGAAGCATTCATAGGTGGTTCAAGACTGGCTCTGGGCAAAAAAAAACATAAGAATCTATCTGAAAAAAATAACAAAAGCATAAAAGGACCAGAGAATGGCCCCTGTGGTAGTAGAGTGCCTGCCTCGCAAATGTGAGGCCTTCTGTGTGGAACCCGGGGTCGAGACTAGGCTCTTGCTGGGTTCGTGCCCCGATTCTCCCCCCGCTTCCTCACATTCTTGGCCTCCTCAATCTTTTCATTTTTTCCCTTTGCCAATTTTTATTTTTTGCAATGAATTTAGTTTCACTGAAATAATGAGCCAACATCTGCATGGAGACTGTAATACTCAGGCCTTATTAAAGAGTCCAAGTCAGAATCTAGTTTTATAATGTCAGTAGGATCAGCCAGGGGACACAATGAATCCTCATTAAGAGCTCGTTCTCTTTTAATTTAGTAAATGTTTCTCTTCGTGGCCTTCCCATCCTACTTAGCTATTTTTGAAACATCATGTTAGCTTTTGAATACAACTGGTACAATAATCTCCTACACAAATGGTATTTGTCTTCGTGGGGAGAACGCAGCCGTGTGATGGAGCTGAGGCCACAGCTTGTCTTTCTCCAGGTCTCACAAGCACTTCCTGCTTCCCACGCCTGCTGCCCTCCAGCCTTTGCCCGCAACGCTGCCATTGGTGCCCAGTGATGACCTTGAACAGATTGGGATGTACAGCATGCTTTCACACAGCTGAACGAGTTCAAGACAGGAAACACAGACTTCAAACTACCTCACTGTTCCCTGATTATATTTCTCTCTCTCTCTCTCTCTCTCTCTCTCTCTCTCTCTCTCTCTCTCTCTCTCTCTCTCTCTCTCTCTCTCGGTAGAGGGCAAGCTCTTCATTTTGACAGTTAATGAATAAAATGCCGGCATAGCAAGAAATGGGATAATGAATTGTAAAAAGAGATAATCAGCAATGACTAAATAATTAAGGGAATTGAAATGCAGAGTCATCTGGGAATACATTAATAATAACACGATTTGTTCCATATGCTAAAAAAATTCTGTTTTTAGAAAAATCAGTCATCACACATGCTTTATAGCAAGAAGGGAAAAAAATTAATGTTGACTAATAGGAACTGTAATTAGATGTTCTGCTTTTAAACAGCTGAATAAAAGATGAAATCATATAGAAAGTATATTTAGCTACAAGTCAGAAAGTAAACTGATTATTATTCATAGTGCTGTTAATAGGAACTGCAATTTATGCATCTAGTGGGAATTATGTTAGGCAATTAAGACAGGGAGTCACACTCGACTTCCCATTACGCATTTACATTTATGTTTTTTCTCTCTAGACCAGTGACTGTCTTTTTCCATGTCTTTCACCACCGTAATCGTCATAATCGTGATTGGGGTGGGGTGGGGTCCTAGGCTGTCACCTTGCCAGGATCTGCTCAGTGTCTGGGCCACGTGCTTTTGTGTGGCAAGACCAGCAGGTGTCCTAGACATTGCAGCTTCTGTGTATGTTTCCCTTTCCGAGGTTATTAGAAGGAAACAGTAACGTCTTTACACATAATTAATCTCTCTCACCTAGCAGCCACATTAGGTGATTTCCTAAGTTGCCCTCTTCTGGACAAGAAAGAGGAAGCTAGAGAGAGTGAGATATAGGTAGCATCTTACTGCCTAGCTGATGGCTCTGTACATCTCACCCAGACATCAGGATTGGTCACATGGAACTCATTATCCAAGCATCTTTGGTTTAGGCACAAAAATCAGTACACCCTTTTTAAGGCAAGCTGTCAGGACAAGTCTGTGAGGACATTGTTTGAATTTCTGATTCTTCATTCTCCAATTAAATTATGTACCTTTTTGAAGAACAATTCTGAAAGGCAAATATGGATGAAAAATCTTAACAAAACTCGGCAACAAATAGAAAAGCTACCTATGTGCTCCCAGGGCCAAATTCACCCTGCAGCCTCATTTCTTCATGAGTGCATTAGAACATCCAACAAGAGTGTCTTTTCGTTTGGGTTGGGAACTGTCCACGTGGTTATGCTGCTGAAAGCTATATGCAACTACCTCCAGAAAACCTCTTTCCTGTCCTGTCAGTATTGTCTGTGACAGTTCACAGCATGGATCACGGACAAGCCCTAAGTTAATGGGAAACCTGGTGACTCTCCTAGCTCTTGGAGGAGCATAGACTGCTATTTTTCTGTTTTGCTTTTTAAAATAACCTCACATCCATTTTTCCCTTCATAAAATGAAACCTGGATCTCTTTTTTGTAGTACACATTGACACGACACATATTATAAGCCTTTGCAGTGTAGGAGATGGAGGAACAGGAAGCTTAAGTCTGTGTTCTTAGGTTGGAATCTTGTGTTTCTGTGGCCATAAGAAAATCCCTCTCTTGTCTCAGTATACTCATCTATAAATTAGAGCTAATACTACTTTCCTAACCCATCTTGGAAATGGGTCTAAGGTTCTTACTAGAAAGACGGATGTCAAAGTGCTTTGGAAATTGCAAATCCTGTGGTAGATGTCAAGGTTACTTTTTGGTTGCAGTTATTATTTTACATATTTATCACCTTCTTCTTAAAACGTGAAGTTCTCAGAGCAATAGACAGTCTAAACTACCCATAGAAAATACAGAACCGTCATTTCTCTCAGTAGAGAAGTGATTCCTCAGACCAGCAATACTATCCTGGTTGGCAGAATAACACCCTAAACCCCAGAACATGTTAGGTGATCTGACAAGGAGGGATCTTGGTTACAGATGAGATTAAACTCGGCTCACTTTGAGATTAAATCATCCTGGATTATCCCATAAATATAATGTAATCTCAGAGATCTTAGAAGTAGAAGAGGGAGGCAGAGAAGAGAGGGAGGACTATGAGAAAGACACGGTGGCTGTGAACATGAAGAAAAGGACCACAAGCCAAAGAATGTGGGTGTCCTGTAGAAGATGGAACTGGCAAGGAACAGAGTGTCCATGAGAGCGTTCAGCAAAGAACATGGCCCTGCCAGCACTTTGATTTTTATCTGTTTTAAGTGTCTGAGCTGTACGGCATAAACTGGTGTTGCTTTAAACGAACTAATTTGAGGTGATTTATTATAGCAGAAAATCAGCAGACTCCTAATTTGACTGAAGTGAATAAGTAAGATCTTCCAGGAGCTACTTTAAAAACTATCCCAGAGCCAAAACGATGGCCACAGTCACCCTAAGGATTTAACAACCTAATGCTTCTATTTGTGCCCAGTTTACCCAGGTATTCCCACTAATCCTTGCTTTGCCTTGGCTTTATTTCCCAGCTTAAGTAAGCAATGCGTTTATTACTTTGTGCCCTGCAGGTAGTCCATAAATACGTGTTCACTGCCTGACAGTGTAGCTGTTGAAATGATTTCCTAGATGAGAGAACAGGTGTGGTGTGGTTAGACGCCCTGGATAGGACACGAGACTTTCTAGAGTTGCATAGCAACCCAGAGGATGTTGAGCTGCATCCCAGTTGCCTTTCCTCTTATCACCTGCCCTTCCCACGGAGCCACAACATTCCACTTCACATTAGCAACCACCCGTAATGGATAATGGAGCTGCCTTTGTATTTATCTCAGGCTGTTTTTCAGGTAACTGTATTGACTCAGATCCCAAGGGAATCTGACCAAATAAAAATCACTCTTCAGCTTTTCAGATGATCTTGGCATTTGGCATTCCTGAGTGCACAAGGTTTATCTATGCATATTTATTGAACATTACTATACATAACAGGTAGAGAACATAGCACTGTGGATGAGATAGCTGTATAGATCTATTCCCCTAGGATTGTATACAACTAACTAGCCTTTGTCCTACCCACAAGTTATCTATCCATCAAACCTTTCTGGAGGACTCCCGAATAAGTTAACTCTAGTCATTAGAAAACAGTTGAAAAAATACATGCCCCAACACTAACTGAGTTGATGAGCCTACACAACAGTGGATAAGAAGCCTGCAAAAATTCATGGACGCATGCTGGGTGCACATGAGCATAATGGGACTTCTTAGGGGAGTGGTGGTTTTTTATTTGTTAGCTAGCCTTTTCTGGGGAAAATGGGTTTCCTCCTTTCTAGTGCTCCAGATATTCAAGGACAGGAATCCCAGAACATATCCTACTGCTGGAAACCAGTTATAACCAACTGAGGTAAAAGTATTTGGTGGTTTTGAAAAGATAGGTCTTAGATTCCAGCTCTTTGGCTGACTAGCTGACTGATACTTGTAAATCACTACACTGCGTTGTGCCTATTTGGTGTTTCCATTAAATGGGCTTAGCTAGGTATTGGTGACTAATGCCTGTTAACCCTAACTACTGGAATATTACAGTTCAAAGCCAGCCTGGGCAGAAAAGTCCTTGAGAGGGGCTGGGAATATGGCCTAGTGGCAAGAGTGCTCGCCTCATATACATACATGAAGCCCTGGGTTCGATTCCCCAGCACCACATATACAGAAGATGGCCAGAAGTGGCGCTGTGGCTCAAGGGGCAGAGTGCTAGCCTTGAGCAAAAAGAAGCCAGGGACGGTGCTCAGGCCCTGAGTCCAAGCCCCAGGACTGGCCAAAAAAGAAAAAAAAAAAAAAAAGACTTTACATCAAATAAACAATGGTTAGGGATGTTCCTCAAAGGCAGAGCACTTAAATACCTGGTATCTCTCTCTCTCTTTCACACATGTACAGACACACAGAGTCTTTGAGGGGTTCTGAGGGGAAAGCTGAGAGTAAAAGATGTAGACATTGAAAAAAAATACATTAAAAAAAAAGAAAAGAAAAGTCCTTGAGATTCCCCAATTAGCCAGCAAAAAAGCCAGGCTAGAGGTGTGTCTCAATGATGGAGTGCCAGCCAAGCAAGCAAACTGGACAAGGTCCTGGAATGTGCGCGTGTGTGCACACACACGGGCCTAGAATCAGTTTTTTTAAAGATGCAATGAAATATATGTTTTATAAGCCCCAGCAAAGCCCTCACCTGAGCCCCAAAACAGTAGAGGCTACCACATGCAGACAAGTCCTGGCTCTGCAGCCACTAAGGTGTTTTGTTTTTTGTTTTTTGGTTTTTTTTTTGGCCAGTCCTGGGCCTTGGACTCAGGGCCTGAGCCCTGTCCCTGGCTTCTTCCCGCTCAAGGCTACCACTCTGCCACCTGAGCCACAGTGCCCCTTCTGGCCGTTTTCCATATATGTGGTACTGGGGAATCGAATCGAGAGCTTCATGTGTAGGAGGCAAGCGCTCTTGCCACTAGGCCATATTCCCAGCCCCATGCCACTAAGGTTTGATACCCCCCTCCTGCTGTTCCCTGCATCTGGGCTAAAGCTCTCTGCTGGTCACATCACTTTCTAAACCTTCCTTCCAGGGCCAAGGATATGTCTGGAAATCATAAATGCTTTCTGCCTTCCAGAAACTCATTTTATGTTCCAAAATAATCTTTTTATATCATTAATATGCATTAATATTTCACTTCAGCATGTCTGTTTCCCTAGTAAAATATACCGTCTTCCTAGACTCTTTCATATGTGAACTTCAGTCCCTGGGTACATATCTTTTCTATCCATTGAATTTTCCTGCCCAGGGAGTTAATCTGTGAGCCTAAAAGAGGAACACAGAAATTCCTACTTTTTCCACAGCTGCTGCATTACTGGGTAGTCATTAGGTAAATTCAGTGTTTGAATGCACTAACACAAACACATGATTGTTTAACCGAGTGTGCTATGGAGAACAATAGTGGTAATGGTCTCTGAGGAGTATGCTACAGCACTGCCAAAGCGAGAGGGCTGTTTCTACACATGAATCCAAGTTCCTTGACATCATGTATCATTTTTATATCTGTTGCTAAGCAACATGTAAGAATGTAGTGTCTGCAGTTGTATATCTACTTTCATGGTTCCTCATCCTACTCCTAAGGCCACTTCTTAATGCCATTAAATTAGCTTCATTTATTGATCTGTGGTCTTTCCTGAATGTATTGATTGAGGTTCATCCATTAGCTCAGGGGACGGGGAGGGGCATTTGTGTTGGTAACCAGACCACACTCATTAGGGCTCATCATTAGTTTCCTTGTTCATCACCCTTTGTTTCCTTACAGAGACAGGGAGGGTTCTGGTACACTGGGATTCGATACTCAGAAAACTAGAGTTGATGTGGACAGAGCTGCTGATGAGTCAGATAAAGAGTTTCACCTCTTTTCTAGAAGGAGCCTGTGATCTACAATGGTCCTGACACCCCAGAGTGTCTTTGTTTTCTTTGCCCTGAATAGATTTCTTTTGTTTCTGCCTTGGTTTGCTCGTCCTCGTTTCCTGCCACCACCTGACATTGGAATGGTGCTAGGAGGAGGGGAGAAGAATGGAGAGATGGATTTGCTTTGCTAAGCTCGCCACTTTTCTAAGGCCTTTGCCTAACAGGCAGATGTGTTTGTGTAGAAATTATCAGTGTGTACACACGGCAAAAGACACCCTGCAGCCTTGTTTCTTCCTGAATGCAAAGACAGTGAGAACATCCAACAAGAGTGTCTGCTCATTGTGGGCGGGAAGTGTCCACATTGCAATGCCGCTCTTCACCCACAGGTGGCTCTACCTTCAGAGACACTCCTTCCTGTCCTGCGCCTCTCCTGTTCTGCTCTGTCCTGTCCACAGCATGGATCAGGGACAAGTTTCCTCAGAGGAAAAGAGGCATGCACTGTATGCTTTACTCTGTGTGTGTGTGTGCGTGTGTTACCCTCACATCTGTTTTTCCTTTGATAATGTGAAAGCATCTCTTCTTTTGGCAGTGTGTAGGCCGCCTATGATGAGGTCTTCTTAGCTTGGGTTGGGGAGGGAGGGTTCCCACTCTAAGGTGGCCGTGCTGACAGACACACAGCCCTCACTCCGCTGTGGGCAGGAGACCCAGCAGATCATGAGCCACTCGGCTCACGACCTGGAAGACAAGTACTCAGCCGATCCACACAGGGGCAGCATTGGGGAACAATGATCCAGCCCGCCTGGAAGTATCGGGAGGGTAGGGTGACCCTAGTTCCCACAGAAGGATGTGCTGGCTTGTCTGGATAGTTTCCCAGACTGTATGGGAGAACGAAACCTGCCACGTGGTCCCCTGACAGGGAGGGGGTGTGACTGGAGGACAAGTGAGGGAAACTTGTAATTAAGCCACTTACCTCCTGCTTTTAGCCGATGTGAAGGCAGCCCCTAATACTATTAACTCCTCATTTCAGAACTTCTCTACAGGGGCACATGTCTGCATTGGTTCCTTTGATCTCAGGCTAAAAACCAGGAGATCATAGTTTAGGGCTCAGTGGGCTGATGGCAGACCTTTCTACCAGCTATCAGAAAACTGAAAGCTCTATGTAGAGATGTGAGAGTTTTCCATCGTCGGAAGAGCAGAAACTGGGTGCAGCAGTAGGAATTCATGCATTAGAGATGTCCTTAGTCTGGAGTCCTTCCCAAAGATGGATGAGTTCCTGTCATCTTAGCAAAGTTGAAGAACCAACCAATCAGATCCTTACACCCTGTGGTTTCCTTTTGCCTGTCCTAGGCTCCATCCCTACCCCCAGGGCCTACTTCCTCATTTCAGAGCGGGCAGCCATTAATCTTACAAAACATACTTGACTTTATCAGGGATAAGTTCAGTTCATGCACATGTCAACCGTGGCATCTATCAGTATTTGTTAATGAATGCAAAGAATGTTCTGATAATGCCAGTAATACCCTGCAAACAGAGCGGGGAAAGAGGATTCTGCTCCGATGTATGCCACTTTGCAGTCCTCCAACAGCCCCAGCTGGGCTTTGTCCCTGCAAATGCAGCTCTGATCAACTCCGGAGGTCATGGTCAGCTTAGTGGTGTCTGCCCTCTTCACAATGAAGTTATTGGGAAGGCTAGACACTCTGAGTGAGGTATCATGGGTTGTGAAGATGTACAGAAAGACTTAACATCTGACATGAGTGCCTACTGACTGTTGCACAGCGTGCCGGATCCACCTTCCAAGTTTTCCCAGTAAACGTGCGCTAAGAACAATGCTGTTAGCCAGGCACTGGTGGCTCACACCTGTAATCCTCGCCTCGGGAAACTGAGATCTGAGAATTGCAGTTCAAAGCCAGCCCAAACAGAAAAGTCCATGAGACTCATCTTCACTTAACCACCAGAAAACCAGAAGTGGTGCTGTGGCTCAAAGGGGTGGAGGGCTAGCCTTGAGCAAAAGAGCCCAGGGACGGCACCCAGGCCCTGAGTTCAAGCCTCACAATCGACAAAAGGAAAAAAAAAAAAAAAAAACGACAATGATGCTGTTGCATGGCAACCGTAGCTCACACATATAGTCCCAGCAATGCAAGAGGCTGAAAACTGGAATATTTCTGTTTGAAGCCAACCTGGCCAGAATAGCGCACAAGATTCTGTCTCTAAAGTCACCAGCAAAATGCTAGGCTAGAAGCATAGCTCAAGTGGTAGAGCATCAGCCATGAGCTAGTGAGCTGAGTGAGAAGAGTTCAATCCCCAGTACCACCACCAGCAGCAGCAGCAGCAGCAGGAGCAGGAAGAGGAGGAAGAAAAGAAGAAGAAAAAAAGCAATAATTCTGGTTAGAATGGCTATTATCAAAACATAGTAATAAAGGAGAACTCTTACATGGTGTTGGGATGTAAATTAAGACAACTATTATGAAAAGCAATTTGAGTAGTCTTCAAGAAACTAAAGACAGGCCAGTGGTGGTAGCTTATGCTTATGATCTAGTTACTGTTCTCAGGAAGCGGAGGAGGAATTGTGGTCCCAGGCCTAGTGTGGGCCAAGAAAGTTGATGAGACTTCTCAGTGGAAAAAGCTAGCGTGATGGCTCTCACACCTATCATCTAAGCTGTGATAGAAAGTATACACTAGAGTCTTCGTTTTTCCTAGGCAAGGTTGGCCTAGCCCCCCAAAAAAAAGATCCTATCACAACAAACCAGGTGTGGTGGAGTCTAACTGTCATTCTAGCTACGTGGGCAGAAGGATCAACATCTGAGGCCAGCTCCAGCCTTCCTCCCCCCAAAAAAAACTAGGATTAGGGACGTAATTCGGGTAGAAGAGTGCCTGTCTTAGCAAGTGGGAGGCCCTGAATTTAAACCTCTTAAGATAGCCCCTCAAAAAGTAATATTGGGAAGTGGTGCTGTGGCTCAAGTGGTAGAGCACTAGCTTTGAGTTGAAGAGCTCAGGGATAGCGCCCAGGCCCCGAGTTCAAGCCCCACAGCCAACAAAATATGAATAACAACTACAACAACAATAATAAGTAATATTGGTAAACTTTTATCTTAGATGGTGGTGCAGTTGAAGTCAGGTATATGTAGAGGGGTTGGGACTGCTGAGACCACCAGTAGGTCTGTTCCTCCAGGCTCTAGAACCTGGGGTTTTGTCTCACTACTACTTGACCCATCCAATAAAGGTCAACTGGAATTTCCTCTCTCAAGTCTGGAGTGGTTACTTGTGAGATCCCTGGTGCAGTGCATTGAACTTGTCGGGTGGTTGATATTGCTCTCTAGAGTATTGGCTACCACAGAGCCAACCCCTGTACCGTGGTGCGTTTTCATGTTCTTACCCTGTTCCTGCAACCTCACCTCCACTGGAGTAGAGGTTTTTTTTTTCCTGTCCTGTATTGTAGTCTCTGTTCCCCACACCCTGCTCCACCTAAAGTTGACAGAAGTATGGGTTGATGGGAGTAATTCATAAATAAGTTGAACATTAACCTAGTGAGGGTGAATTCACAATATGATTAGTGCTAGAGCAGTCTCGCTGAAGCTGGGTACTCAAGCTGATGCTGTCAGATACAGACCTCACTGCTAAAGGTTTAGCCTGTGTTTTATCGACTCTGCCTTTACTATGAGGCATGCTCTTTTATTTTGTGTTTCTTATTTTGTCCAGTAATAACATCATTTGAGAATGATCTTTATGAATACCTGCAAATTAAACTGTTGAATTTTGAAAGATGTGCTGTTTACATATGTCATAAAACAAAATAATAGACTGCTTCATAGAAAGGGCAGGTATATAGTCAAATGCTGGTGTGTGTGTGTGTGTGTGTGTGTGTGTGTGTGTGTGTGTGTGTGTGTTGCTTTAGCTCAGGTGAAAAAAAAAAAAAGCGTCTTTCTCTGAGCAGCTGCCTTCCTGGAATACATACTCTATGAGAAGCAGACATACATAATTAAGAACTAATGGGATAAGTGCTCCAGTGTAAAGTGTGGGAAAGTGTCATTGCCCCACCTGAAATAGAATAGGGATTTTCCTGCACAGACAGCATTTAACCATTATGTTGATTGGGGTCAGATAAATCAATAACTAGTTTAGATAATGAGAAGTATTTCCTCGGGTACCAAATTATAATGACTCACCAGATCTTCATAATGAAATTCAAAGCCCTTCTTTCCTGTATCCTCTTTTTATTCGATGTTCAGATGTCTGAGCAATGTAGTAAGAGGACATCTATGATGCCTCCTTACCTCCCAAGTTGAAATCATACACTTGTAAGGGGCTGGGAACATGGCCTAGTGGTAGAGCACTTGCCTCGTTTACATGAAGCCCTGGGTTCAATTCCTCAGTACCACATATATGGAAAAGGCCAGAAGTGGAGCTGTGGCTCCAGAGGTAGAGTGCTAGCCTTGAGCAAAAAGGAAGCCAGGGACAGTGCTCAGGCCCTGAGTTCAAGCTCCACTACTGGCAAAAAAAAACAACAACCAAAACATCATACACTTGTAACTTGAAAAAGGTTTGCTTCTTTATAGTGAAGTTAAGTGAATTCAAGCAGTAGTTTTCTAATGATGAAACTCCTGCCTAGTCAACCTTTACTTATTAAAAAAAAAAAAGCCAACAACAACACTATACCTTTGAAATGAAGCATAAACATTTTAGGGGCAGAATCAGATCCACCATTTCTGGTGATAAGCAGAACACCAGCTGCGTAATGATATTCATACAAGTCACTAATATTCATTATTCCTCAATAACATTTGGAAACTTAATAGACATAGGAATCAGCTAATAGTGGTCAGACCTCATGTACACTTAACTAGAGCTCCTTTTCAGTCTTATACACTCCCGCATGAGGTGCTGAGCCCTCAGAGGTTCCAGATATTTAAGCAAGGTTAGATTCTGGTAGCATTTTTGAAAGTATTTGGCATTTCATATGAAATAACTGGTTTACCAGATTTTTAATTGTGATTCTAGTTAAAATAATTTTTAGTCCTTAGTAGTAAACTTTGAAAGTTGCCTACTTAGACATGCATTATTCATTCAAAAAATAATTTCCATAACTTTTTTTAACTTGGTAATTACATGTTCTAATTATGTAATTACATATTCTAATTATGCTGGTAAACCCAATTACAGTAATTATGCAATTATATGATAATTGGTCCATAATACACATGTAAAAACCTGCATAAGCATGTATTTAACAAAGAAAATAGTTCTGTGGAAGATGATTATGGCAACTGCAGCAGAAAGATTATTTAACCAAAAATAAAGGAGCTGGGCTCATTAATGACTTGGTATGGTACAGAGACCCATTGTACAATTATACAGAGCTCAGGCTCCAGCTTTGGGATTCCCAGCTTCCGCTTTGGGTTAGAGGTAAACACATAGCCTAAGGGGCTGGGGCTTGGACATGGTAATGAGGGAGGCTAAGTCCTGAAAGTACAGATTACGCTAGTGATGTGACCTTGTTGGGGATGACTGTTAACCCGAGCAAGCCTCTCCCTGCTGCTCCCCTGGAGGAAATGGGTGTCCAAACGCTGTGTGTCAGGTGTACAGACATGCTTCCCCCCGCCCCCCGAGCGGAGGTGTCTGTACAGTCTCCTGCACAATCCCCCAAGTGCTCCGCAGTTAACTTGCTCACCAACCCATTCCTGCTGTTGGAGTGGGCAGTTCAATTGACTTCACTTTCTGACTCTAAATTTACACAATCACATAATCTACATCACTGTTAATGAAAACAGGAAAAAACACCGTGCAGAACAGGCGGCTGTGAAGTTAGAGAGAAAAGTAAACTATAGAATAACAAGTTGAAATTAGCAGACTTGTAACTTTCTTGTGAATTTTTCAAAATCATTCAGGTTGATTTCGAGGAAAGAAACATTGCTGGGAGCTTGAAGAAGGTATTCCATGTGCAAGTTGCATAGAAGTGAGAAAATACCACTTTTGCATTTGTTTAGAGGGGTATCCCCGGCATATAACAAGCTGTGCATATTTAGAAGGACATAATATATACCATCCCATTTCAGGGGCACTATGTCTTTGTACTAATATGCTTCCATTTCTTTCCATGCACTCGCTTTTATTCTCTAATGTCATTTATTTTCCCTTTATAGATCATCAACTCCACTTAAATTATTTTACTTTCACAGTCACTTGGTTTTTTTAATTCTGGAGATCGAATCCCAGACTTGGTATGGTAGGAAGGCATTTTACCAGTCAACTACTAAACACTAAGCTACAGCTCTAACTCTTGGGTTTGTTCTTTTCTTCTACTTTCTTTTCTTTTTGAGAGAGTCTCCCTAGTTAGACTATCCTGTCCTTGACCTCATGAGGTAGCAAGGTCAGCCTCAAACTTGTGATCCCTCTGCCTTGACCCATCATCTTTGGGGAGTACAGTTGTTTGCTGCCATGCCTGACTTTCTGTTGTCCCTCTTCCACTTTCATTTTGCACAGTACCAAGCCCAAACACATTGCTAAATTTAAAAAAAAATCAATCATACCTTATGCACAGTAAAATTATGAAATTATTTTAGCTTGTTTACAGTTCTTATTATTTATTTCTTTCTATAGCCTTTTTTCCTTCAGCCTACAGGACTTCCTTTAACATTGCCTATCATACACATCTATTGAAATATTCCAGCCTCTACAGGTCCCAAAATGCTTGGTCTTACTGGTTAAAAATACAAGCCTGGCGCCCATGGCTCACACCTGTAATCCTAGCTTCTCTGAACACTGAAATCTGAGGATCCTTAGTTCAAAGCCAGTCTGGGCAGGAAAGTCCATGAGATTCTTATCTCCAGTTAACCACCAGAAAACTGGAAGTGGTGCTCTGGCTCAAAGTGGTAGAGTACTAGCCTGGAACAAAAAAAGGTCAGGGACAGTGTCCAGCCGCTGAGTTCGAGACCCATGACTGACAAACAAAATAAAGAAGAATAAAACACATGTATGAAAAAGTCACAGTGAAACTCATCTTTTGGTACAAATAATGCAAGCTAATAAAATAGTAAGATATTCCTCCATTATCTTGTTTTGCATTGTTTCCAACAGAAATTTGTTATGAGCTTTATCTTTATTTAATGTTATCTCTGGCTGCTTTATGATTTATTTCTAGTATTGAGTATGATTATTCTGTGTCCTCATAATGTTTTCATCATGTCTTCTGTGCTTAGAATGCAAAAGTTTCATACACCTGCAGATTTGTACTTTCCAACAGATTTTCTGGGGTTTTTCTTTATTTATTTCTTTTTTTTTTTTTTTTTTTTTTTTTTGGCCAGTCCTGGGCCTTGGACTCAGGGCCTGAGCACTGTCCCTGGCTTCTTCCCGCTCAAGGCTAGCACTCTGCCACTTGAGCCACAGCGCCGCTTCTGCCCGTTTTCTGTATATGTGGTGCTGGGGAATCGAACCTAGGGCCTCGTGTATCCGAGGCAGGCACTCTTGCCACTAGGCTATATCCCCAGCCCTATTTATTTCTTAAAATACATTTTCCATGCTTTCCTTTGGGAGTTCCAACATTTATGTACTATAGGGTACACATGAAGCCATTCCACAGTTCATTGATCTGTTTTTAAAAGAAAACTATTTCTGTATCTCTCATTTGCATAGTTTTTGTAGTTGTGTCTGCAATATATATTTTTATCTTATCTATTACATTTTTACAGGTTTGCTTGGTCACTTTGTATTTTCTATATTTCTACGTTTGTGGATGTATAGATGAGAATTACAGTAACTTTACCATCCGTGTTTGATCATTCAGACTACTGTATGCATTCTGTGTTGATTCTTCTTCTCTCATGGATTGTACATTCTTGCTTTTTTATGTGTCTGATAATCTTTGGTTGGATACCAAACAGGATGCTGCCTTTTATTCTCCAGCTGTGTTCTGGAATGCAGTTACTTGGAAATAATTAAATCTTTTGAGCCTTGTTCCTGCAGTTTATTAGGTAAGAAAAGTATTGGATAGTTTAGCTAACTGAAGCAAGATTCTTTGGAGTGTTCTATCGTTGCTCTATTAATTACCAAGTTTTCCAGTCTGGCTGGTGAGAACAGTTATTGCCCCTGTGTATGAGCCCTGATATTCTTCTCTAACCTTTGCAGATGATTCTTACCCCAGGCTTCCATATTTTAAAATTACCGTTTTCTGAGTAGGTTTTGAATGTGATTGCAGATTAGGTAGAAGACATAGGAAGATTTAGAGCCAAGAGGACTTTGGGCTTCTTTAGCTCTGAAGGTTTTTAATAAATAACAATGTGGATACTGAAGAATCTCTGAAATTATCTTTATGTCTTGTCCATGTACATGCCATAATTACTACTTCTGGCTTACTTTTTCAAAAATATATGTCTTGAGTTTTTCCTTTGCATCCTCAAAATCTCAGTCTATAAAGAGTCAGCATGGCTGGGTGCTGCTGGCTCACACTGGTAATCCTAGCTACTCAGGAGGCTGAGATCTGAGGATCGTGGTTCAAAGCCAGCCCAGGCAGGAAAGTCCATGAGACTCTCATTAACTCCAACTGACCACCAGAAAACCAGAAGTGGCGCTGTGGCTCAAGCGGGTACCGCATTAGCCTTGAGCTGAAGAGCTCAGGGACAGCACCCAGGTGCTGAGTGCAAGCCCCATGATTGACAGCCACAATAACAATAAAGAAAGAGTCAGCATGTAAATAAATCAATGGAATTTCCGGAGGAGCAAACCACTGTATAACATACAGGTTCCGCCACTGGAGGGCAAGAGGAGTTTA
This sequence comes from Perognathus longimembris pacificus, assembly GCF_023159225.1. Lineage (NCBI taxonomy): Eukaryota > Metazoa > Chordata > Mammalia > Rodentia > Heteromyidae > Perognathus > Perognathus longimembris. The sequence goes on along the minus strand of NC_063168.1, from coordinate 4,122,428 downwards.
CTCAGCGAGGATGTGAAGCAAGGTCCTAGGAGAGAATGGCATTGTGGAGGCATTAAAGCTCAAGGAATAAAGCTTGATGGGAAGCGAGGAGCCAGACAAGCTTATCATAGCATGCCTTCTAGAATTTTCAGAGTAGCTATAAGATATATAGCTAGCTTGGATGGATTCAAGCTAGGGAATGACATCACCGGCTTTTCAATTCTGAGTGATGACTCTAGTTTCTCTAATGATTAACCATCTAGGAAACACACACAAAACATACCAATTACTGGCTGTCGGTATTGGAAAACAGTGCAGAATTGTGATCCTCTGAAGGGGAATTAATTAGGTGATTTCTACAGTCCCTTCAGATTTACATTCAGAGGTGCTTTCTAGACTTCAGTGCACCGGAGAAGCTTCAAGCAAACCTAGAAATCCAACTGAGTTGAAGGAATTTGGACAGAGTTTGGAGAAGCCCAGGTAGCTGGAATTTACAAGGCAGAGTACAGAAGTGAAAGAATTCAGAGAAGGATATCCAAGAGTATACAAAGAGGCCCACGAGTCTGGCTGGATGCTAATACTTGCATGCATAATATAAAACTCCAGAGGCCATCCTATAAAAATTGCCATGATGCCATGGGCTGAGCAATTCCCAGAACTCAAATAAAACAGAGGTATATTTAAATTCTCACAAGCCATAATGGAAAGACCTCATTAAAAACACAGAGCATTAAGAAGAAACACTAGAAGAGTCCTTGCCTTAGTAATAAAGCTAAAATATTACTGAAGTAAAGGGATTGGGCCCACCCAAACTTTGAAACATAGGCCTTAAAGGAACAACCTGATAAAAAAAAAAAAACCTAATTTCCTGACAAACTTTATCAATCTCTAAAGACAGAAAACAAAGCAGTTACCAGCTTAACATCCATTACAATAGGATTCAATCCAAAATGGTTGGACATACAAGACAAGAAAATGTAATAAATACATAACAAAAGGAAAATTGGTTAATAAAAGCATGCCCCAAATAAAAAGGATAATGGAAGTAACAAACAAGAGCTTTACAATAGCTAGAATTTCCTCAAAGTTTTAAAGGAAAAGATTCTAAGGAAAGACGTTAAAATGGAAAATAGACTATTGACACTCAAAATATGCTGGACAAACTTACTAGTAAAATGACAACTTAAAAATGATGTTGAACACATATCCATAGAAACAGTGTAGAAAGAAAAATGCTGGTGGCAAAATAACAGACCCCTGGTGACCTGTTGAGAAATATTTAGGGGCCCATCATGTGTGTAAGTGGATTCCAGGAGAGGAAAGAGGAAAAGATGAAATCTACTTTGAAAGTTTACTATAGTTGATGTAAACTGTAAGAGTACAGATCCAGGAATTTCAAAAAATCCAAAGTAGTACAAACACAAAGAATATCACAAAACATACCATATTCAAAATGCTAAAAATAAGTGAAAAGAAAAATGTTTGAAGAACCTAAAGTAGGGAGAAACCTTTGCACTCAAGGAAACAAACACAAAAATATGATTATAGCCTTAATTGTTTGAAACAATACAAATAATACCACAGTAGAATATATCTTGAAAATGTTGAGAAAATCCTTCCAACCTAGACATAGACATCCAACAAAAATACCCTTCAAAAATGGGTTAAAAATAATTATTCAAATAAACAGAAAGTGAGAAATTCACTCTAAGCAAATTAGACTGGAGAAATGGTATATAAAAAAATAAGGTCTCAGGATAAAGAAAATAATTCCAGATAGAAACTTGAAGCTACATAAAATAACAAAGAGCTCTGGAGATGCTGAAAATAAATTCTTCCTAGTTTTAATTTTATTTTGAAATAACTTGCACACAGAAACAGTGGGGCAAAGAGTGAACTAATTCAGCAGTGATACTCACAAGACACTATGTTGGAAATAAACTGTACAACAAACTGGGAGAAAATGAAGGAAGAGATGACACTGTTCAAAAAGAAATGTACTCATTACCAGACTTAGGTAATGCAACCTCTCTGTATCTTGTAAATAAAAAGATAAAATTACTTGCAGTCAGAAGCAAAAATAGCAGTTTATTGAAGGATATACAAGATATGAACTGAAATGAACTACAAATATACAACAAATGAGAGGAAATATTTTCTGTTACTGTTGCAAAGCTCTTATATAAGTGGGTGATATTTAATGACATACTGTAATCGGCTAACAATGCATATATTAAACCAAAGATCACTCACTTAAGTATTAAACAGATAGCAAATAAGCCAACAATAGGGAAAAATAAAAAGACAATCCAGAAGAAGACAGGAAGGAAGAGGAGCAAAGAATTGATGGGCAAGGAAAAAACAGATGTTGAGATAGTAAACTTCAAACCAAGCCTAATTCCATAATAGAACTAAATGAAATTGGTTCAAACACTCTGGTTAAAAGATCAAGGTTATTAAAGAGGATATACAAGAGTAGAAATTAAATCTCAACTGCCTGCATGCTTTGAATATAAATTAAGATATGCAAAGAAAAAGGTCTTAATATATGTAAATATTAATATGAACAATTGTGATAAATTGGCAAATGAATTGAACAGTTTTCACAAAAGAAGTGGAAATGGCCAATAACTACATGATGATATGTTCAACATAAAGATGTTGGAAAGCACAGACTGATTTTGTTTATCCACAAAGGAGGACTAAGTTATGTCATTTTTAGGAAAATGGATGTAAGTGTATATCATTATGTTAAGAAAAATAAGCCAGACTCAGACTCAGCAAAACATGTATCACATCCTTTTTCTTATATACAGAATGTAGATTTAAAAACAAAAAAAACAAAAACCAGAAAGTGGAAAGGCAAGAAGAAGGACCAGTGGGAGAGAGAATATGACCAATCTACATTACAAATATATAGGAAAATGTTATGATGAAGGGAGGTAGGCAGAGAGAAATGGATGAAGGAAAGTAGGAAGGAAGAAAAGAAGGATGCGAGGGAAGGAGGGAGGAAGGAAGGAACGAAGGTAAATAATGTGGGACTTGATTAATACCCAAATAGAATTCCAGAAGAATAGTATTGTCAGGGAGGTGGAAGCATATTTCAAAATCAGAAAATTTCATAAGAAGTCATCAAAATTCACATAACGAACTCTTATGAACATATTTAATGAATGAGCTTTTCACTACATGAAATCAAAACTTGTAGACCAACAAAGAGAAGTAGACAAATTCACAATTTTAGTTGGAGATTTCAACATGCCTTTCTCATTATTTGATAGAACAAGTAAAGGAAATTAGGACTTAAATAGCAACCAGCCAACCAACTCCACCTGTCCTTGCTCCCAGCACAATATGCCCAATAGTCTCAATTGGTTAGCCGTGCACTTCATCCAGCAATTCTACAAACAGATCTTGGGATGTAAAACACATCTCCATAAATTAGGAGGATTGAAATAGTAAAAAGAAAAACAAAGGTCCTCCTCTGATTAAAATGAAGTTGATTTAGAAATAAGCAATGAAAAGATTTCTGGGATCTGGGCTTGGTGACACAGGTCTGTAGTCAGAAATAGCAAACTTCACAGTTGGAGGCCAGCCCAGACAAAAAGTTCCCAAGGCTCCATCTCAATAGCTGGATGTGTTAATGCTTGCTTGTCATCACAGCATGAGGGAATTGTAAGTAAGAGAGTCCTGGTCCAGGCTGACCTAGGCACAATGTGAGGTCCTGTCAAAAAACAAAAAACCAACCAAACAAAAAGGGATAGGGTGCTCCTGCCTAGCAAGTGTTGAGGTCCTGATTTCAACCCCACTATATACACCAGTAAACATACCCCAATAAATACACACACACACACACACACACACACACACACACACACACACACACCGTTGTAAATCCCCAATAACTAGAACTAGGACCAACATTTTTTTTTTATTGCAGTGCTGTTTTTATTCACAATATTTAAAATGCGGAATCAACAAAGATGCCCTTCATCAGATGAAAGGATAAAAGAAACATGATATATGCATACAGTAGAATACTGTATACACTCAGATGTGCAAAGAGTGGAATCCTGTAACTTATATCAAAATGCTTACAATTTACCATCATTGGCTTTTTTCCTACACTTGAAAGCGTTGTACAGGGCACACAAGTTAACATTCCCACTTAGGTGTCCATTGCCTCCGGATCAGTCGCTGCCTTGCATCGTTCTCCTCCGTGCCCTTTGCTCCTTCCCACCAGATTCATTTCACACTTTCCACTCCTTTATTAAGTATGTATATTGAATATTTTTTTTTAATTTTACTTTGTTGCAAAGGTGATGTACAAGCCAGGCACCAATTGCTCAGTCATGAAATCCTTGCTGCTCAGGAGGCTGAGATCTGAGGAGAGGTTCAAAACCAGCCCAGGCAGGAAAGTCTGTGAGACTCTGATCTCCAATTAACCACCAGAAAATCGGAAGTGGTGCTGTGGCTCAAGTGGTAGAGCGCTAGCCGTAAGCCAAAGAGCTCAGGGACAGCACCCAGGTCCAGAGTCCAAGCCCATGACTGACCTCCCCCCCCAAAAAAAAAAGGTGATGTACAGAGGGGTTACAGTTACATAAGGTAATGAGTATATTTCTTATGCTTTTTCCCACTTTCCCTCCCTATTCTGGCTGTTTTTGTCCCTTGTTCTCTTTTTCACTCATCCTCTGCCGCTTCCCTCCCCCATTCAGTCTCATTTCAGCTTCCTGATATTCAAACTCTTTTAATTGTTTGAAAGGTTTACTCCATGAAATGTCACTATTGCATATATTATACATTACTCAACTAAATCATGTACGTAAGCATATGCCTCTATGTGTGGTCACATGGAAGAGCCACAGATGAGAGAAAACATGTGCCTTTTTTTCCCGAGCCTTGCATAGTTTGCTCAGTCGGTATGACATTTGCCAGGGCCATCCCTTTCCCTGCCAGTGACATAATTTCATTTTTCCTGATGGCTGCATAAAACTTGATTGTATATATACAACACATTTTTTTATCCATTCATTCATTACAGGGCATCTGAGTTTCCTCCGTGGCTTGGCTCCTGTGAACTATGCTGTAATGCACATAGGAGTGCAGATGCCTTTGTTGTATCCTCACTTGCGGTCTTACCTATAATGCCCAGGAGTAGTATCCCTGGATCAGAGGGTAGCTCTGTGTTGACTTTTTTCCACACTGTCTTCCATAATGGTCCTACTAATGTATATCCCCACTAACTGTGTTAGGGTCCCTTTCCTCACATCCTTGGCAGTATTTGTTGTTTAGGAATCACATGGGAACAACACATTTCATATAGACAAGCAAACCAACAACTTCTTGGGTCAAAGAAGGACATCACAAAATCATGGAAGAAATTGTTGAGCCCAATGAATATGTATGTGTGAGAAGCCACTTGGACAGTGACTACAGGAAATTTCATAACTTACGATGTTCATAGCAGAAAAGATGAAAGATAGGAAATCAATTCCTTAAGGTTCTGCCTTAAGAACGTAGAGTGTAAAGAGCAAATTAAGTCGAAGGAAGGAAGGTGAAAGCAGGACTCGCTAAAATTGAAAATGATTGGGAGCCTGAGATCGGAAGGATTATGGTTTGAGATGCTTTCTCGACCTGTAGATTGGCACAGTGGCTTGGACCTGTCATCACTAGAATGTGGGAGACTACATGGGGAGGGCCTTGAGGAAGCTGGGTGGTGTGTCATCCCAGCAACTATAAGAGGCATAAGCAGGCAGATCGGAGTGACAGGGGCCCAGTGAGGGAGGACGCAACCAGTTGTACAAGAAATGTACCCACTGCCGTACGTATGAAACTGTAACCCCTCTGTACATCACTTTGACAATAAATAAGTAAGTATTTTTTAAAACGTAGAAAACATAAAAAAAAGAAGTGAGACTCTGCCTAAAAGTAACGAGTGAAACAAGGGGCTGGATGTGTAACTCTATTGTAGAGAATAGAATACCTACTGAGCAAGTGAAAGGCTGTGAGTTTACAAATGAAATAAATGAGGGAGGGAAGAAGAGAGGAAGGAGAGAGGAAGAAAAGAAGGGAGGGAGGGAGGGAAGGAGGGAAAAGTGAATACAGGACAGGGAAAAATTATAAAATCTAAGGCTGGTTATTTGAAAAGGTCAATAAATCGATCAACTACTAAGTGTGGTAAATTTAGAAAAAAACCAAAATACAAATTATTGATAGCAGTAGTGAAAGAGGACATCACTACAGACATTGCAGACGTACATTAAAGGAATAAGAGGCTACTGAGAGCAACTTTGTGTCAGTAGATTTAATAACTCAGATCAAAGGCACAAAATTATTTAAATATGAAAATTACCAGATTTACACCTGAATAATACAAATCTGCATAGTCCATATGTGTTCAAGAAAGTGAGTTCATAGTTCACCAAAATGCAAGGGATCAGTGGCTTTACTCATAAGTTTTACCAATAAATTAAGGAAAATTCTAATTATATTCAGAATTATTCAGAAGACAAAAGAGGAGGAAACTTCTGAAAGCCATTAGCCTTTAACTTGAACCAGACAAAGAAAACTATCGATTTCATTTACATAGACACAGGACTTACAGAACATTTTAGTCAAATTAAGAAGTATGTAAGAAGCAAATTAATTCAGGAATCCAAGCAAGTTTACCATGTGATAATCAAGAAAATTTCTCATGTTATTGGAATAAAGGAGACAGCCATAGAGTTATTTCAACAGATTCAGAAAATGTAGTATTTATTAGCCCAGAATTGATTTGGAATATATGGAGATTTTCTAAGCTTGATAAAGGATACCCCAAAAAGCGCAAAGCAGCATTATCCGTAATCAAATAGAAACAGATTGGTAGAGATTTGCACTCTTGTCAGTTTCTACGCCATCATCCCTCTGTGGCTATAGGGAATTGATTCTAGGACTCCTGCAAACCAAAATCTAAAAATGTGTGAACCCCTTGGTAAAATGGTGCAGCATTTGCATATAACCTGTGTACACCTTCTTCATTTTTATCAGCCTACCAGTGCATAACTTTATTTTATGTATGTTTAAAGACCCATAAAGTTTTTGCATTTTATTGTTATTGTTGTTGCTTATCAGTGCTAGAAATTGACCCAGGACTTTGTGCATGCTACAGAAACAGAAACTCTTTAAAATACTTTGATACATAGTGTTAACTCATTAACATCGAACCCATGTCCAGAGCCACTATGATTGATTCATGCCTAAACCAACGTTGTCTGACACATAGGCACATCTCACGAGGCACACCTCAGTCTTCTTGCACTTTAATTCTGTACTTGCTGTGTTGAGGCTACTTGAAAGAGCAAAATCACAAATCCAAAGTCCCAGATTGAAAAAACAACAACAACAAACACAGTGGTGACTACGCTACACAGTAGATCCTCATGAGAAAAGTACCAAGAAAGCAGAATACTGTGTTGTTAGCCTTAGGTGGGAACATGCACATTGGACAATTCAAATTTTCTCTGTTCTACACTTGCCAATGAGTGACCAAGAAAGCACCTTGAAAATTACATTCATAATACATTCAAATTATGAGTACAAATAAATGTTAGTGAGGAGTCAGAGTCACCAGTATGGAGCTCTTCCATAACAAGGATTGACTATACATTATTGAATGATTTGCAGCACATTTCCAATGTGAAAAAGGTTTAACTAACAATATGTATGGTGTATCTCAAAAGAACTCCAAGAGAGGATTTTGAATGTCCTCACGACAGAGAAATGGTAGGTGTTTAAGACTATGGAAATGCCATTATCCTTTACTCAGCCATTATGCATATACATGCATACAACACCTTCTACCAAAATATATGTGCAGTTGCCATGTGTTAACCTAAAATAAATTTTCATTTAAAAATGTAGGGGAGAAGGATGATCTGAAAATGGTGCTAGAACATCTGGATTGCCATTTCTATAGGGGAAAAAACCCTAGACATTTCCCCTCTTGTCTCATCTCCAGGCCAACACAATGTGGTGTCTTCACGCCTCAGAGATTCACATTGCAGAGCCATTTCTAGAATGTAGAAGTCGTACTGCTGTGATTACTTACCAGCATTTCTTTCTCAACCTTAGTACTGCTGACGTTTTGAGTCTGATAATTCTTCATCATGGGGCAGTCCATGCGCCGTGGGGCGCTTGGGGGCAACTTTGGCCTTTACCTACGAGATGCCAGTAGTCTTTCCTTAGTTGTACAAATGAAAAATGTGTAAACGGTGGCCCCTGCTAGGAAACTTCTATACAGCTCAATGCCATGTAGTGGATATTGCTCACAAAGTTATGAAAGCAAGCAGTACTCTGTGAAGAAAGCACTGTGTCCCTTGCTACATGATCATTCCCCAGCAATTCCTTTCCCAAGGGAAAGCAAATCCATTTCCTCATTCACTCACAGAGGTTCTCTTTAGTGCATTACAATCAAGAATCCCAAAGCACTAGGCCCAAGGTTGGTAGGTATTGAAAATCACTACTTTTGGTGGTTTTGATGTGGCTACTCTGCTAGACTCTGTTGCCCCAATAGCCTGGTCTTAGTCATATTTCAAGAGCAGTTCTTGTGGTATCGCCTTTTCCATAGTCAGCTTTTGACACATTCAAGACTGATATTTGTTGTCACATTTCTTCCCTTGTTCATGCTGCATACATATTTTTTGGACAAGAAACGTTAGTGTACAGCATTTTCTAAGGCAGGTTGGTAAATGTTTGAGTACTCATTGCGGTAGAAGAATTTATCACAGGCAAGGAGTTTCACATGGGAACATATGTACTTTCTGATGAGCAATCACTTTGCATTTACTTTAGCAGGAACTGCCGTCCACAGTCTAATTTTAGGTCTCATCACCAAATTCCATGTGTGTGTAATTTTGATTGGATCTACATTCCTTTCATTGTTGAAATTAGTGAATGCCTCTGCTTTAAAATGCAAAAATGATTTTTGTAACTATCTTTTAATTTGCAGAGCTTCTTCCGTGCTTCTACAACACGGATGTTTGTTTTCTCTGACAGAACCCCAGCTAGTGTGGGAAGGACTCCACCAATGCCATCATAGCCCATAGCAGCCGCAGAGGCCTTGAACAGGGCGGCTGGCCACAGGCTCCCCCAACCTGACCTGTGTTGTGCTAATTGTCAGCAATTCCAGGATGAAAGTCTCTCCTGATGCCAGATGGAGGAAAAGCCTAGGCTGTCAGACATTCAGGGTAATGCCAATATGTATTCAGAGTGGCCTGGTCAGAGTTCTGAGAGAGGGCAGCGATACTGTGGTTCCGGCCTTACTTGCATGACTTCTAATCACCCACAACTTCTTGCAAAACTTAGGCATGACACGCTTTGTGCAGAGTGTTTGAGCTCCGTTAATCTAGCCTCATAGCTTCCTAATCACGGAAAGTATGATAACAAGGCTAGGAGGCAGATCAAAAAGCGAGGGGGAGATTCAAAGGATGGTAGACCCCCAAACACAAAGCTGTCCACAGGCGAGCGAACTTGGAGCTGAGCCTCTTACTGCTTTCCAGGCTTGTTCTTTATTCCCCTGCTTTGCCAAATTGCCTATCCAAATTTGAATCCCCCAACCTAATGGTCAGTCATGGTGATACTTCCAGTCCCTACATAACACTGTATAAGATGTACCTCCTAGAGAATTGATAAATAGGAGGCAGAAACTAATGGCCTGTCTGTGGCACAAGGGACAGGAAAACTATAGAGGTTAACTGGGCCCCGTAAGCCACAGCCCAACTCGGAGGTGTTGATAAGCAGAGCACAGTAGTTCCCAGTGTAGGTAGGCTCTGGTGTGGTGTCGTGGGCTGGGAGATGGCTCTCCAAGAGGACAACCTCCAGGGAACACTACTTTCACTAGTTCTTTACCCCTGATGCTTCAGCCAGGCCCTGTCAGTGTCTGATTTAAAGGCGTGAGTTAGTTCTGGCTCTGGTCAGAGCGAACAGGGAATGAGCCAGCACATAGCCATGGCCTCCCGTTGCCATCTGTGATTTAGAGCAAAATCTTTGAGAGAAGTATAACTGCCTGAATTACTGCTTTTTTATATGTTTTTAAATGAGAATGTAAAGGCCAAGGGCATTTTTTCCCATTTAATACTATTAAATCCATCATTAAATCTCTTGCTGAACACTGGCTGATTTTAATGATGCCCTCAAGTACCCATCCTGGTGCTTGACTGTGTTAATATTGTTGTATATAGACATACAATAAATAATGCTTAGCTAAGATGATAGGGGAAGCATTACTGTGCGTGTCAATAAAAATAGTCGCACTAATGAGACCGAGTGTCAGGAACAGATGGCGTGGTGGGAACCTAGCCCTTGCACTCTGCTTCCAGAGAACTCCCTGGCACGCCGAACCCACCCCAAAAACCAGCCGGAGTCCTCTAAATATTTTATAGCAAGTTGGCATAAAAGGATTAGTTTGGGGTTATAGTTTATTTTTTTTACTACCTCACCATAAAAACCATGAAAGCTTTCCAGTGTCTGTCCTGACACACAGGCTGTCTCAGCTGTCGGGCTGTTACCTACCTCCTGCATCCCTGACTGTGGAGTTCAGTTACACTTGCTTTGCTTTTTATCATGCAGGATCAAGAGGAAGAATGTGGAAAGCCTTCACGTTTAAAACCATTTGTCATCTGGAAGGGGGAACATCATTACCCAACATAATTATCTGCCTTTCATGTTAGAATTTTGTTGGTCTGTCACCATTACAATGACCACAACTATCATTTAAGGAAAGACAGAAAACCCCAGATCAAGGTGTTCCTTGAGCAGCTGAAGTTGTGGATAGCCTGACCCTGCACCATACTACTTTTTCCTATACATACTTAGGATAAGGTTTATCAATAAATTAGGCAAAGCTAGAGATGAGCAACAACAATAGATAATAGGACACTTCTAACCATATACTGTAAGAAATGCCATCTACTACTAGTACTTTCAGACTGCAGTTAAATTTGAGTAACTGAAAGCATCCCTAAGCATGGGGCTAGCGGGGTTATACAATAAAGGTATTAGGTTACTGATAGCTTTCAGAATAGTATTTCATGTAAGCCTCAGATCAGCCCACTAATAAAAATATTATTACCAATCCACTGAGAGATGGAAAAACTGAGGCTCAGAGATTAAATGACTTTTCCAAAAGGGACAGAGCTGAGATTCAGGTATACAGGGTCAAAAAGTCAAAGCTTTGTCCACCTGCTGTATTTTATATAATATGCTCAGCACGAGAGGGAGGTGTGTGCGAGATCAGGGTGTACAGATTCTATGAGTATTTATGGAATATTGTTCAGAGAATATGTAAATCAGTGTGTTACTCTAAAATTTTACTTCTTCATAAATAAAGTTCAGACTAATGCATACACCCCGTCCTGTGGGTGCGTGGACACACGCGCGCACACGTACACACGCGTGATTTCTGGAGTATGTGGGAAGACTGACAGGTTTCCTATAGAGTTGAAGTCTGCTACATAGTCTGTGGAAAAGAGGCAGCAGAAAAGCCTTTCATCTGCACTATTTCATGTAACTTTTAACTTCACACTGGAAACCTAGAAAGAAATAAAAATGTCTTCCCTTTTATTGCCTGTAGAACGTCTGATGAGACTCCATTGTAAAAGAGAAAATGAATAAGGGAGAAGCGTTTTATTCTTTCTAAGCTAATCGTCCTGTCTTTCATAGTTGTAACCCTTGCAGGTAATTTTTGGAGGTTTGAGTATAATTATTGAGCCACAACTGTACTGTTATTTTACCTCTTTGTGTGTGTGTGTGTGTGTGTGCGCGTGCGCGCGCACGTGTGCTGGTCCTGGGACTTGAACTCAGAACCTAGACACTATTTCTGAGCTTTTGTGCTCAAGGCTAGCCCTCTACCAATTGAGCCACAGCTCCACTTCCATTTGTGTTTTTGTTTTTGGTGCGTGTGTATCTGCATGTCTGTGTGTGCATATCTGTGCCTGATCAATTGTAGGTAAGAGTCTCTTGGGCTTTCCTTCTCAGGCTGGCTTTGAACTTCAATCCTCAGATCTCAGCCTCCTGAGTAACTAGGATTACAGGAATGAGCCACTGATGCCCAGCCTATACAATTATTTTAAATTTAGAAATGGATGAATAAAGTGTGAGCACGCAAGGTAGTAATACATAATTCCACTTCGTGTGGACTCTACTACTGTGATTCTCTAGAGTAATTTCTCTATTGTGTTTGCTTGTATTATATGATAAGGTAGGGTGGAACTGAGGATGACTTACCATGGTTTGATTAGAACCAGATAGGCTGACCTGACGCCCTGCAGTCACTCTGCCCTTTCTTCTGCTCTTTGCACCCTTGTGTCTCCTCATGCCTGCCACAACGGGAACACGAGTGTGGATGAGAATAAGCGACTGTGACCTCAAGGTCCCTCATTGCTGCTGTGTGTAAGCACCCCACAACACACAGGCAGCTTAAGAAACTACAACCGAGATTCTCTCCGGAGACCATTGCAGAGCTGGAACTAGGAGGAAGAGAAGGCATGAAAGATGGTGACAGTACAAGTTTGCAAAAAAAAAGGAAAAAGACAATCTTTTCATCGGGTTGTTATGAATTTTAAGCTCAGCCGAGAATGTACTCTCACAAAGGTAATTTAAAGGGTATGGACCAAGGTGTAGGGCAGTTACATCTGGTACATTCTTATTTCAGATCTTGAAGTGAAAAGCAACTTCAGAGTGTTGAAGCTTCCATTAGTCCGGAGGAGAAAATTGCTCTTCTCTGAGAATGCCTTCGGAGTCTGTTCTACATGCTAACAATAGATTGTGGTTTTAAAGTTGAGAAACAGAGTCTACTGTACTGCACACATCTCTGCTGTCCTAATATCATGTTAAAATGCAGTATATACTGATGTAATTTACTAGCACATGGTTTGCCAACCCCTTTACCTTCATGTCACCCCTGTTCCAATGGTTCTGGCTCCTGAAGGATGAACCCCTAGACCTTGTGTCTGTCATCTCTTCTCTCTGCTGTGACTTTCACAGGTCCTTCATGAGACCCTACTGTGTACTGTCTGATTTGGAGGCTGGAAAGGTTTGTCAGGCTTTTACCCCATTGAAGCACACACACGTGTACCCCAAGGGTGCAAAGAGTATCCCAAGCAGTCTGTGAAGGTGTTAGAGACCAGAAACCTGTGGCAGCTCCCCTCAGTCACATTTTCCAGGTGTGGAAATATCCAAGAAGACAAAGCCCTGGGAAACTGTGTTGTGCGCTTGGTTCTGACAGACAGTGCATCCAGGTTCTCAACGGGCCTGAAGCTCAAATAAGCCTTTGCTAGTCATCCAACCTAGGACAGCTGGTGAAGCAAACAGACCTTCTTCTCAGCAAAGTATCAGAAGGAATTAATGGAGTGTTTCCTTTAAGTATCTTTATGAAACACCTAATGCACCTACAAAGTAGTTTTTCTATCAGATAGCATTAGTGCAGTTTCCAAAGCTATTTGGAATGGATGATATGTGATTGATGGAGTGCTGTATGTGTGCTTAGTACATAGTATGTACTCAAAACTGAGCATGGGAGACCCTGAGTTCCCTTCCTTTTCCTGTCATCTACTCCTTAAGCAAGAATAGAAGATCTTCAAAAAGTAGCTGGACTTAAATGTTCTTTCGACCATTCTTCCATTTTCTGGAAGTTTCTGCAAAAGGCAGCTTCCAGCTACAAATCATGCCAGGATTCTAGAAAGACAGTCAGGTGAAATGCCCTGTTACTGATTATTTGAACAACAATGTTTGAGTAAAGAACACACATTCTATCAAGTGAACAAGTTTGGTTTAGTCCTTAGGACAGTGTGAGACTGAAATGAGCCCTCTTTTGTTATATAATTCTGTACTCTCATATCAGGATTGCTTAGTTGCCCTCCTAAGAGAGCCGAGAATTACTCAGCACAAAGTGAGTCCCCTCACATTGTAGGGTTCTGGAAAACAGTTGGAAGTTCCTCAAAAGGTTCCTCAAAACTTAAGAGTTACCATAGAGCCAGTACTTCCACCCAAAAGAATTTAAAATATGATCACACAAAACTGTGTACATGACGTTCAAAGAGGTACTACCACGGTAGCCAAAAAGTTGAAACAACCCAAATGTCGCTCAACTAATGAAGAAGCAAATATTCATACAATCTCATATTCATCCCTGAATAGGAATAAAGTACTGACTCATGGTGCATTTGGCATGGATCTTGGAACCATTGTGCCACACGAAAGAAGCCAAAAGGTTCATGTTGTGTGATGCCATCGATAGGAAATGTTTGAAAGAGACAAATCTTGAGGCAGGGTGGACGCTTGATCGCTCTGCAGTGGGAAGAGGCCAGACTGGAAGGGCAGAGATTTTATTTTGAGGTGAGGGAAGTTTCACAGAATGGGATAGGAGTGGTAGTGTCAGTGGCGTTTTTGAAATTTTTAAATGGTGAATTTTATATTGTATGAATCTTATCTTCGTTCTTTGAAAGCTGGTTTGTGGTTTCTAGTAAAAAATAACACAACAGAGATCGCATGCTTGGAAAGGCCACAAAAAATACAACTGTAGTGTATACTTTCTTGGAAAGTGGCCACATTCTCCAAGCTGGGCCTCTTCCGAACACAGACGCCGTGCACATTTACATGCACAGATCTCCAAAGTGTCTCCTACTCCTTTCCTGCTAGTGGTGAAGGAAGACCATGCAGACACATTTTAGAAAGAACTTTCACAGAGGACGCAAAGTGAGCTTCTGTGTATAGGGAATTTAGTCTTTGAATTTCTTCAACATCTCCCCCTATCTAAAGTCTGTCTAAATGTCTGTGGATCATGAATCAACATGTGTTTCATGCAGTTACAATTACAGTTGAACGTCATTCGCGGTTGTTCATGTTGTCACCATCAAAGGCCTGAAGATAGCTCGGAGTAGGGATCATCATTCATTCATCTCACTGCTTTGAGTCCAATTTCCTGTGTTCCTTTTATTATCATCTTGAAGTAGTTGTACAAACGAATTGCCACTCAGCAAAGCCGTTTATGAATGCACTATGTCTGGTTCATTGTCACTCCTTTCAACATTCTCACTCATCCTTTCCAACCTACCTTTTCCCTCACTTTTCTTAATTTAGTAGGCTATAGATTGAATTCTTGACTACATTCTCCCCTTCCTCCCCTCTCCCACCCTTTGTAGGTATCCAGTTCCTCTTCAGTGCTACTTCTCATGAGATTCACGATGATCCCTAAGGAGGGGCTATACTTTTTTAAACATATTTTCCTCATGTTATTAAGCTTGTTAATTCAAAGGTGCTTTTGGTTTTTCATTGTGGAAAACTACACATAAGACCTCATGTACACTAACAAGGCAAGTGCTTTATCACTGAGTAGGCCCCCTGACCAGCACTGTTGTAGTTTATGTAACTTCTTGATCATTTCCTGGTTAACAACATGACAAGCCTTCGGTAGTGTTTGAAGAAGAATTGCTTAGGTGGAGATGGCTTTTCTAAGCTCCTGCTCTTTCTGCATTTGAACGCGTGTGTGCATGCATACATGTAGGAATGTGTGATGCACAGATATCATCGCACAAAAACCTTTGTGTTAAGCAGGTTCACAGGCAGAAATTACTTGATGCTCACGGGAAAAAAAGAGAGGAATGCAGAGGTTACCAGTCATCGCCCAGCCCACTTCGGGAGTTAGATGAGACCCTGTGGAAGCGAACATATGGGTGCTTCTGTTGCTCTCTGTGTGCCCTGTTCTTCCCCTCTGTGTCCTCCCATCTCTGCCGCATCTCCACTTTCCCAGACCCCTTAGGTCTTTCTTATTCTTTCCTCGGGCCAGTTCTTTAAACAGCTGTTTATCTTCAGTTTTTTAAACCATTTATTTTACTTTCTCCATGCCAGCAACTGTGCAAGGAGCTGGGGACAGTCTCAAACCTGTAGGAGGTGAGGGCAAAGAAGGAAGAGGAAGAGGAGCATGTGCGCTCCAGGCAGGCCGGACATTTGTCACGTAAAGGCTGCTCTACTCGGCCTTCTGCCTCACCGGCCTAAATGAACCAGCAAAATGATCTATTATGCGGTCTGACTTGGAGGAATCAGACCTTTCAGGCCTTTGTGCTACCTATTTAAGCAGGCAGTGCTGAAGGTAATTTCCCCAGGGTTGGGGGCTTTACTTTTCACATGTCATCATGCCCTTTTCTGTAACGAGCCTGTGCTCCCAAGGCCAGGCCTGACAGGATACCCACAAGCATGGCTTCCACGCCGGACCACTGGCAAGTCCATTTGCATCCAGTCAGGGCCTGGCAGGAAATAGCCATCCAAGCCTTCTGGCCCTTCGGCATTTTCTTAGATGCAAGAAGCAAAGGAACCAAGGGGAGAGTGTGCCTGGTGTTGAGGGTTTAGCAGTCCTTTCTTGAATAGTTTAAGATAGTTAGGTATGAAGAACCTTGTGCCTAAATCTCAGCGTAGCAGCCGAAACCGGGCAGATATGGAGGCTGAGCCCAGCCATGGCAACTCGGGGACACAGTGCAGCATCTTTCCTCCTCAAAGAAAAGCCCACAAGCCCCGGGGCATAGCAGCATGCCATCTTGGATGCCCAGTTGTCTAAGGGTTCATTCAGACCTCCAAAAACACACCCTCTGGAGTTGGCGCTGTGTAGTGTCAGCTCAGTTCAAAAGCACACAGACAGAGAATCAGGGATTAGGCCCGGAGTGGCTAGATCACACCCTTGTGGGAGAATGGGAGCTTTCTCTGTGCAGGAAGAACTGGCTATTTTCATGGCACTTTTGCAAGATGTTCCTGGGAAAGCAGGAACTTAACACAGGACCTTGATAAATTTTCCTGCCCACCCCAGCTCACTGGGTTCTGGGCATCGCCGCCACCATAGCTGCATTTGTACTTCCCATGCTGACCAAGGGACTGTTCTGCTTCTGCACATGTCAGCATGCTTGGATTCTTTCTCTCTACCTGCACTATAATCTTGTTTAGAGATAGGTTCGTCATTTGCATCGTCTGTGTCCTGTGACACATTTACCCCAGCAGCCTGACTCTAGACAATGATCCTGGTAGCAGTGGGGATCTGGTACCCTCCCTGAGGCAGAGCTGCTATCACGTGCCTCAGAACTGAGCCCTCTCAAATTCTGGCTAGAATGGACAACTGAGCTCCAGATGGAGCTGTTTGTTGTGCAGACAGGAATAATAAAAGATGATTTTAGCAGGTTTTTTGTGGTTATACCAACAGCCCTTTGTCGGAGAGCCCAGAGCGGGAATGGTAGGAAGAGCTCGCTTCCTCCTGCCAGTTCCCTCCCCACTGTAATTAGGAAGCTGGCTCATTTAAACTATAGCTTCACAGGTGTGGGATTCATTCGACAGGTGATTATGTTTTGATTTTTATCATCCCTTGTAAAACATAATGGGGAAAGAGATTTTAGACCACAAAGCATATTCCATTACAAGTGAGATATTAGTGTTAAAAACTCTTCCATGTTGCTAAATATTTACCCAATACAGGGTTTCTACCTTCTGCCAACCTGAAGCATTTTCCTGGCAAGTGTGCCTCATCTGGAGCTTTGGAAGTCTTTCTACATAGCTCCTCTAACTGTGTAAACATAGCCATCTGTCTATACGAGCTAACAGACTGACCTCTGTTCTTCTTTTTTTTTTTTTAACCTGTTTTTTAATTTCTTGAAGTTTGCCCCCAAACAATCCTGCCTCCACTGCTGGCTCTTTGTTCAGAGCCAGAACAGAGAGACTCAATTATGAGGAACATGTAGTGTGTTCCTTTGTCTCCTGGTGTTACCTGAAACCCCTCTGGGAATTACATTTCCAGAGATCTCCACGCTTTTGTCCCTCCTGAGAGAGTTATGCATTTCCTCACGTCTCCGACTGTTGCATTGCTTTTTTGTTCTTCTATAGAATCTTGGTGTTTTTAAAGCACCAAATTTATTTTAATGTTTACATTTGGATGTATGTGGCCACAGATAAACAGAATTGATCAGGAGTTATCGATTGAGTTCCTCCTGTGTGCTAGGCAATAGATTCATTTTAGAAAAGAAATACTCATATTTGGGATCGTTTTAATGCCTTCAAGGAATCACTTGCAGTCCTTTGTAATGGTTATTTGGAGAAGCTAAATACTGCCTCCCTCCCACTAGATATCTAAGTCTCGCCTAAGCACTGAAAACATCTCAGGTACAAGACTACAGGTGGTTAAAACATATAACTAATTAATAGGCCTCACCTGCATAAATTTTAATATAGAAACAAGAAATATAAATAAACCAGGCACTATGGCACCTCCAAAGGCCAACAGTGCCAACACTCAGGATAATGAAGAGGAAGAAAGCCCAAAGAACTCAAAAGTATGCGCATAAACAGTTGAATGAAATAAGGAAAACAATGCAGGATGTGAAAGAAGAATTTAAATTACAGACATCTCAAAAGGAATCAAACTGGAATTCTGGAAATGAAAATCTCCATAAGTCAAATAAAAACAACAACAACTCAGTGAGAAGTCTCTCTAGTAGAGTAGATCACATTAAAGACAGAGTACAACCATAGGAAGGTGATACAAGAACATCATCAATAATAGAAACTACACATACACATAGGACGTTGAAAGTAGTTACAACTGTGATATATCAATTGTTTCCATAACATGGAGTTCATTTCACTTAGCATCATCTTATGTGTTCCTAAGGGTATAGCTATTGGGCCTTGTGATGCTCTGCCATGGCTTGCCTAAACCTGTACTAATTATTCCCAATAAGGGAGGCCATAGAGTCCATGTTTCTTTGGGTCTGGCTCACTTCACTTAGTATAACTTTTTCCAAGTCCTTCCATTTCCTTACAAATGGAACAATGTCATTCTTTCTGATAGAGGCATAAAATTCCATTGTGTATATGTACCACATTTTCCTGATCCATTCATCTATGGAGGGGCATCTGGGTTGGTTCCAGATTCTCGCTATGACAAATTGAGCTGCGATGAACATTGTTGTGCTGGTGGCATTACTGTGATTTTGTTTGTGGGCTTTTGGATAGATATCCAACAGTGGGGCTGCTGGGTCATAGGGGAGGGTTGTACCTACACTATCTCTGTAATCTTATCTGAGTATATTGGAAACCGTGTTTACTGGTATTGGAAGTAGGAAATTCAAAGGGAATACCAAATTTGAGAGACACAGGGTAAAAAAAGAGAAAAAACTACAAAAGCAATACTTGCAAAACTGTTTGGTGTAAGTGAACTGAACACCTGGGGGGGGAGGGAAAGGGGGGGGAGTAGGGCATGAGGGACAAGGCAACAAACAGTACAAGAAATGTATCCAATGCCCAACGTATGATACTGTAACCTCTCTGTACATCAGTTTGATAATAAAAATTTGAGGAAAAAAAAATAAAGACAGAGTATCGGGGCTCAAGAACAGAGTAGTTAGGACACTCCGTCTAATGAGGCTATCATCTCTCAGGAATTCCTGTGGCCACTTTCTTCTTGAGATGAGGAGGATCTATCGGAAGACCTGGCACTCTGAGCTGGGCCTTGATCCCAAACAGCTCTCGCTGGCTTCCACATTGGCTTGCTTATGAGTGTCTTTTGGCTCTCTGCATTCAGATTTTCTCTTACCTCTAAGATCCTTCACACACACACCCCACCCCCGCCCCACTATCCTTGTGACATAGTATACTTCCCAAGGAAGAATTCCAGAAACATTTTGACCAAGTATTGTCGCAATAAAAGACTCACCCAACTAGCTCACTATGACTTTGAATTGACTGGATATTACATGGATGTCTGTTATGACAGTTTAAAAATCAGCCCCATGACTTTATCTTATATATTAAGTAGTCATTTGTTCCTTCTGTGATTTCTACAACTTAATAGGTGTGGAATTTATGGCCCCAAAAGCAAAAACAAAACCATTGGGTAGGCATGGTGCACATATCTGTAATCCCAGCTACTTGGGATGAAGAGTTAGGAAGATCACCTGGGCAAAAGTGAAAGGCCTTGTCTTAAAAACCATGGGAAGAAATGGCAGAGGACGAAGTTCAGTCCCCAGTACTGCAAAAATCAATAATATTTCTGTATGCAGTGTAATAATGTGAAATAAATTTAGTGAGTTTCTAGGGTGGTACAACCGTTTTGTCACCCTAGAAGATCCCTCATGGTGTGTGTGTGTGTTGCTTTTGTAAATAGTTCTGTGTTTTGGTCTGCTTTGTTTCCTATCTATGAATACTCTAAGGACAAGAATCATATCTTTGGTTAATGTTTTGTCCCCAAATCCTCAAGAAATTATCTCATACATATAGGCCTAATAATTCAACTGAAATATTGCTATCCTGGCCTGTTTAAGCTTTTATTGCAACGCACGTTTCTAGGAATCAAATTTGGTACCAAAACAACAACAACAAAAAAAAAAAAACCCTTTTCAATGACTCTTTCTCTCATCCAAGGAGACCCTGGGCTACACACATGCAAAGCTGGCCTAACTGGTGACTGCATGATGGCATCTTACAAGCTGTTTAGACTCCTAAGCCAGCTCTTAGGAAGAGGATGGATCCTGCTTACTCATAACTCTTCCTTTTGAAGAAAAAAAAGAACAGAGACAGCATCCTCTCTTCTGTTTGCCCAATACACATGGGCTTCAGTGCACTGGGAGTTGGGAAAGCAAATTATTGTTTAATAAGCACACTTTTATTATACCTTCTATTTGACTATGAATAATTAACCAGTTAAATATTAAATAATTAACAGAGTAAAATAGATTAAAAACAAGCTCATAAATGTCTTCTATATTTTATCTTCTCTCTTCAAAGCCAAAAACTGCCAACCATAATTATAAAGTTAGTATTATAGCAGTAATTACTATTTCTTGGCCACCTACTTTGTACCAGGCATGCTATTTTTATCACCAAGCAAAATATGATTATTAATACCAGTTTGCAAGTGAGAACATAAATGATCAAAAAGAAAATTGCCCACGGTTATTTTGCTGATTATGGTAGAGCCAATGTCTGGACCAACTCTTCTACTCCACCATTCCACATATCTGTAGTGGACATGGGGTTCTCCCAAATGCATCCCAGATTGTCTGTGGAAAGGAGTACAGAAATAGGTTACATAGAAAACAGGATGTAGATGTGATTATCATCTTCTTTTTTACTGAACCTCAAACCCATGTTCTTCCTGTCTGTTTCAAGTAATGCCATCCTTTCCTTTAACTACACGTGAAAGAGCAGTTTGATAATTGCAAACTGTGGTCAGTTCACAGATTAATTATAAGTTATTAGTCTATTCAGAAGGCTAATTTCTCAGTGCTTATGCTACCACTAAAAGGTATCCTATGAGTCAGAAAGAAGATGACAGTGGCACAATTAATTACATGACTTCGCTTGTGAACAGGTCACAAATCTTCTCCTGTGAACCCAAACTTAATGTAATTTATCTCAGGAATGACACAAGATAGTATCAGGATAATGACAAAGGATAGTACTGGCTCAGATGCAGCATTTGAGAAACCCTCTCAATGTTCTTCAAGTTGTTTATCCTTTTAGTTAGACATTTAAAACTATACCAGTTACTGCTTCTCATCAGGAGCACACAGTTGTGAGAGAGCCACTAACCAGAAGGTGAGTGATTGCCACCGGACCTTATGGAGAAATCGTCATCACCTGTGTTTAACCAGTTCTTCAGCTCCTGCACCTGAGCTCTGCACAGCCAACCCGTCTGCTTTAGTTTCTGAGGTCCATATATAATATGCTAATTTCACATTCTAACAACATATTAATTCTATAAACAATCCCCAAACTGAAGATCCAGAATTATAGTGTGTTTTATACATATGTGATAAAAGTAAACATTGAAAACCAGGTAAATCAAAAAAATAAATTTTAGAAATGTATGGATTTTACCAAGGTTCCAACTGACTGAAACAAATACGCACTTGATACACCAAACAAGGGACTAAGGGGAGAGGGCTCTCCTATGTTTCTTCCCCAGAATGGAAAATGGGAACAAGCAGACCTGAACCTACAAGAAAGCTGGGAAGTCCAAAATGAAAGCCTTGAGCTTGAAAACAGATATTTGGAGCAACTGTGTCCTAACTTTCTTCTGTATTCTTACATCTTGGTGGAGAGTCCAGTGTTCCTAGGGACAGCTGAAGGGAAGAGGTGACAGTTGGGGCCTCCGGAGGCATGGGATTCGTGTCCTTACAAGTAGCACTTACTGTAATGAGAAGGAAGTAAAGAAAGGCCACACACTGTGTGGCCTCAGCTTTTCAGAATGGGAGTATTAAGAGCCCAGGAGCAAGTGTGACTGCAGGCCTCAGGTGCACTCCCTGTTTCCAGTTTGAAAGCCTTTTGTGTTTTGTGTTTGCCCAGCTATAAAAGCCAAATTCGTTGTGGCTTCTCAACGTGATCCCATTGATCTCTACTTCATATTATTCCTGATGAGTTCCCTCACCAAAGGCACAGGCCCTGGCAGTGCAAGGAATGCCAGTGTGCCGGACTGAGATCTCCCCACCCAGGGAAAGATGTCCAGGAAATACAGGTAGTTCCCCACTCCCCATATCTGTGGGTTCCACACTGATGGATTCATCTAAGCACAGTTCAAGTATATATTTTTTTAATTCTGTAAGTATTTTATTTATCATTGAAGAAAAAAAAAACACAGCAGCAAGTTCTGTGTTGGCTTCAATATCAAGCATATTTTTAAAATTAGATTTTTTTCTAATTCACAAAGCAGCACAGCATAAGAATTATATATAGCATTTTTATCATCTATATTATATTGCATATATTATGCTGTATATTACTTAAAGCTGCTTTAAGCCCCAACATCTGAAAAAATATAAAGAAATTAAATAGAAATTTTTAAAAAAGAAAACCATCATATCTCTCTCTCCTTGAGAAAAATGTTATGACTGTCACATATGAAACCTTCTTGGCCAAGAAACACAAACTAAGAACTTAACCTAGAGATGAGAAAGGCAGTTTTGAAAAACAATGTTGACAGGTCCTTTCTAGCCACAGTTTAATTTTTGGGATTTAGCACTGTTAAAATCAAAACTTTCTCAGTTGTAAATGGTATGGAGGGGGGAAAGATGAGTTAAAGTAAACAGGGCTATGTGGGTAGAGTCTTTGCAAACATAATGCCATTTTATAGAAGAGACCCTGATGGCTCTGGAATCAATACCATGTGTAAACGGAGAGATGATCCATTTATCCATTGAGAGGCATCTGGGTTGGTTCCCTATCTTATGTATGATAAACAGTGCTGCAGTGAACATGGTTGTGTTGGTAGCTTTAATATGGCCCTGTTTGTGGTCATTTGGGTAAGCGCTGGGTCATAGGGGAGCTCTATGTTTAGTCTTTTGAGGAACCTCCATGTTGCTTTCCAGAGTAGTTGAACAAGTTTACACTCCCACCAACCATGTAGCCGTGTTTCCTTTTGGCCACATCCCCACCTGCATCTGTCATTAGATTTCTTGATGATGGCCATTCTAACTGGGGTGAGGTAGAATCTCAATGCTATTTTGATTGTATTTCTTTTATTTTTAAATTTTTATTGTCAAGGTGATGTATAGTTACATATGTAAGGCAGTGAGTACATTTCTTGCCAAACTTATTACACTCTCCCTCATTTTCCCCCCACCTTCCCTTTTCCCCAATGTGCCCCCCCACCAGAGTTGTAAAGTTGGTTTACAACATATTGTCTTGTAAGTATTGCTGTTGCATTGGTTTGCCTTTTACCCTTTGTCTCACCATTTGAAATTCCCCTTTCCTTCTCTAATTTAGATAAACATACATGCCCAGAGATGTTGAACACTTCTTCATGTGTTAATTGGCCATTCTTCATTCCTGTTCAGAAAAGTCTCTGTTTAATTCTTTAGCTCACTTTTTAATGGGGTGGTTGGTTTCCCGAGGATTTGTTTTTGGGGGATTTAAATTTTTGAACTCTAAATATTTTAGATATGAGGCCCTTTTCTGTTGAATAGCTAGTGAAGATCTTCTCCCGATCTGTGGGCTTTCCATTTATCTTGCTATCTATGTCCTTTGCCATGCAGAAGCTCTGCAGTTTAATTCATTCCCATTTGTCCAACCTTTCTTTGACTTGCTGTGTTTCTGTGTCTTTAGTAAGAAAGTTTTGGCCTGTGCCAAAGAGCCCTAGTGTTCCCCCTATTCTTTCCTGTAGTATTTTCAGGGTATCTAATCTTACATTGAGATCTTTGATCCATTTGGAGTTGATTCTGGTGCAGGGTGATATATACACATCCATCTTCAATATTCTATACATGTATAGCCAATTCTGCCAGCACCATTTGTTGAAGGGGCTCTCTTTCTTCCATCCTGGATTTTTTTTTTTGGGGGGGGGGGTTGGCTCCTTACTAAAGATTAGATGGCCATAGGGGTATGTGTGTGTGTGTGTGTGTGTGTGTGTGTGTGTGTTCATTTTTGGGTCTTCAATTCTATTCCACTGGTCCTCGGGACTCTTCTTGTGCCAGTACCCAGCTGTTTTCATTACTACAGCTTTGTAATAGAGATTGAAGTTTGGTATTGATATTCCCCCAGCACTCTTCTTCTTGCTAAGGGTTGTTTTTTGCTATTTTTGGGTCTTCTATTATTCCATATGAATTTTTTGATTGCTTCTCCTGTTTCCTTAAAGAATGATGTTGGGATATTGATGGTTATTGCATTGAATTTGTAGATAGCTTTAGGCAGTATTACCATTGACACATGTTAATCCTCTTAATTCAGGAACATAGGAATGGATCAAGAAAGTGTGGTACATGTACAGACTTCTATGCTTCCATCAGGTAGAATGACATTGCCCCATTTGTAAGGAAATGGAAAGACCTGGAAAAAGTATTAAGCAAAGTAAGCCAGACCCAAAGAAATGTAGGTTGCACGGTTTCCCTCATTTGTAATAACTAGAATATGGCTATGGTACTCTTAGCAGAGGATCACAATAGCACATTCTTTAGGTGCATATGGCCATATGTAATGAAGCGTACCAAAATGAACTCCAAGAATTTGAAATAAGAGGTTCTTTTTATGTACTGTTTCAGTTATTTCGATTTTTTTGTTCTTGTTTTTCATATCCTTTGTCTTGTATGTAAGTTTATCTGATCCGCAGACGGGAAGGGGAATCACAGAAACAGTAGGACAAAAGCTGAAATAATGCAACAATGATTTCACTAGATACTGTGTTGGATATGAACTTCACAACTTAGGGGAAGGGGTGTGGGGAGGGGAAAGAGGGAGAAAATGAGGGAGGGGGTAACAGTGTTCATAAATAAATGTACTCATTACCTTACTTACATAACTATAATCCCTCTGTTCATCACCTTTACAGTAAATAATTTTTTAAATGAATCCCAAAATTGAACTATATAACTTGAGGATAGGGATGGATAGCATGGGGTGGGGGGTGGGGGAAGTGGGGGAGAAAAATGGAAGGAGTAACACTGATCAAGATGCTTTGTCTCATAACCTGATTTATAGAGTTGTAGCCTACTTGTACAATTACTTAATAAAGTTACATTAAAAAGTCTTTTAGAAATTGAGGGATGAGGGATTGGCCCGATTCCTCAGGCTTTTTGTTTAACGAGACAAGATTTCACTGTGTTTTTTCCCCCTAAACAAAATTTTAGTAGTCTTGCTGGTTATTTGCTTAGTTGTATTCATGTTCAGATCAGTTGCTATTTTGTTTCTTGGCCTTGTACCAGCTTAAGCTCTAGGATGAAAATAAGAGTTTTCAAGGTACTTTTGTTTTTTGCCAGCAGGTACTCTTTTTTTCAGAAAATGTTCTGTGATTAATTGCTACCTATCGTTGCTTTGACTTGTATTTGCCAGTCTGCGAAACCTGAGTTGAATGCTGTTTCTCAAACTGATCCCGCTGACCCTCCACTTTCTTATCCCTGATGGTGAACATCATTGCAGGGCTCCACAGTCCTAACACTGCACTGTACTTCTTATTTTCCCACCCTTGGCCCTTCCATGTCAGAGCCCAAGAGTAAGAACATTACTGAATGTTCATTGATTGAGAGAGAGGCCAGCTTAGAGGCTTAGGTTGTTTTGGGTAGTGTACCCCAGCCTTCCCCATTTGACCCTAGAATTCCTCTCTGGGGGCCAGTGCGGTGTCTTCCCCAGGAATGCCAGGCATGCCTCTGTGGCTTAACAAGCAGGACATGCTCTTCGGTTCCATTAGGAGGGAGTATTTCTCCACTATTCCTACTCCCAGGGGGGTGCTGGGCCCCTTGGCCCAGCCCAGGAAGTGTTGTCTCCCTTCCCAAGATGGCAGTGCTCCTGTGAGCAGCTGGGCATTGGAGGACTGGTAGGGTAATAAAATGATCATACTGTGTCAGTAGTGGCACTTGTCTGATAAGTGTGATAACGGGAATAATGTGTGCGAAGGAACTGAAAAGCCAAGTGATTATCCTGGTTCAGAAACTGAAAACAAAGGCCTGCTCTCTTCTGCAGTGGCATTTTACCTTTCATGCCAAAATGGCAGAATTAATCCAGGATCTTATTTAGGAATAAAAAAAAAAATACTTGTGAGTACCAGGAGTTTGGGGGCGAAGAACAGCTGGTTGCCAGGCTCTTCCGCAGGCCTCCATGTTGGCAGAGGTGCGGAGCGATGGAGGGAGGGACAAGAAGTCGTTTAGCTTCTCTAACTAAAGCCCAGAAATAAATTATCTTCCTCATTTTAGAGACAGGAATTCTGAACATTCACGGAACTATTAAGTGTGAAAGAAGAGGTTTTGATGAAAGATCGGAGGCTAGGCATAGTGGCTTAGTCCTATAATCCCAGCCACTCAGTAGGCAGAGACAGGACAAGAATGGTTTCAGGTCAGCCTGAGCTAAAACAGCTGCAGGACATCATCTCAACCGATTAAAAACAGAGTGCCATGGTGGTGTATACCTGTTCTTCCGGGAGAAAACACCCAGAAAGTAGAGGTAATCCAGCAAACTTCCTACACTGCTACATGGCAGGAGTAGACCACCACACCCAGCTTTTTATTGAGTTAGGGTCTCACATACTTTTTGTGTAAGCTGGCCTCAAACTGCTATCTTCCCAATATTACCTCCCCAGTAGCTGAGATTACAGATTACACTCAACCGTTTTATTATTCTTAAACTTTTATGTACATACAACATGACATAGATATTATGTATAATTAGTAA
The DNA here is from genome assembly GCF_023159225.1 of Perognathus longimembris pacificus. Taxonomy (NCBI): domain Eukaryota; kingdom Metazoa; phylum Chordata; class Mammalia; order Rodentia; family Heteromyidae; genus Perognathus; species Perognathus longimembris. Next base: position 4,095,287 of record NC_063168.1, on the reverse strand, counting down.
CAAAACATCTTTTAGGGGTGAGTTAAGAAAAGAATGTTAGTGAGGATGTCCAAACAGCAGATATAAAAGGTCCTTTGGGAAAGCTGTTCACTGTGTTGAAATAGAGAAATAAAGAGAAGCTGGAGCTGGGTACAGTGTCAGGAAGGGTTTGCGTCCTCCAACTTGCCTGAGGGAAGAAGTCAGTGGAGAAGAAAAGACGGTCATTGCAAAGAGACCACTGGGGAAACCCATAGGGCTCTACCCAGGACAGAGAAGCAGGAGGCGGTGGGGGGAGATCCACCTGTGCTCAGCTCCTGTAACCAGCCTGCGGGGAAAGGAGGGGCGTGGGCATGAATACCAACAGATTTGTCCTTGGGGGACATTGAAACTGCAAAGATTTTTTTTTTTTTTCTGGTGAAAATGAGAAGAAGAACCAGGTGCCTTTGGCTCACTCCTGTAATCTTACCCACTCAGGAGGCTGAGATCTGAGGAACCTGGTTTAAAGTCAGCTCAGGCAGGAAAGTCTTTGAGACCCTTTCCTCCAACTAGCAACCCAAAAAGACAAATAGTTGGAGCTGTGACTCAAGTGGTAGAGCCCTAATTCGAGCCCTACGACTGGCACCAAGAGGGGGGAGGGGAGACTACCAGTTGTTTGTGAGAGAGGACAAAACTGAGGCTCCAGGAGTTACTGCACATAGGAAGGATATCTGGGGAGCCTGGAAGAGGGAACAGGAGACAGGACAGAAGTAAGTGAAGGATTACGGTCGCTTATGAAGGACCCGTATGAGCCAGTGTCTCCAGCCCACGCCACCGCCATGCGCCTTGCAGCCTTTTTCTGAGCAGCCCTGGTGTAGAGGCAGAAAAGACAGAATGAGGGCTTCATCCCAGCTTGGAAATTTTAGAATTTTTTTAGTGGCTCTAACAGTGATTACTACCGTGTAGAGATGGTCTTCAACAAGCCAGCCAAGATGTCTGTTAGGTGGTTAGGGTTGAGTTCAATGATGAGGAGAACACCATTTCTACCCTTAAAGTAGGAAGCTTAGCACTTTCTGGAAGCTTATTTTCTATTTTTTTTTCCTCTTGGATAAATTGTACATTAAACAGATTTTAACCTGAAAGTGTCAGTTAAAGTTGCCAGTATACAAAATGTCCTTTTGAGAACACTATTATTTGCTTTCTCTTTTATTCATTGCTATAGGACACTGGAAATAGTAGTTCATCTTTTTTATTTTATAGCAGTTAAACACACTGGACATACATAGACATGCTGATATATAGAAGAAAGAAAGCATAAGATAATTTGCACAAGATTAACATGGGCATGCTGGGGGTTGTATTGCAAGTCTGATGTTTAACCAAGTAATTAGTTTGTGTTTATCTGTTTTGTTCCCTAAGGATCACACAGTCTAAATTATTTAAGACAGAGAGTGACTGCAAAGGAAGGAAGCGACTGAGTAGCTGATTTAAGAGTGGGAGGGCCTTCAGGACGCATCAGACAGTCCACAGGGAGGAAAAGAAAAATCAGTTCAAGTGTTGGCAATCAATGACTCAACTTCCTCTACAAAAGATTGGCCACTCACAGCAAATACACATCCTAGCCAGTAATTTAAAGAGAAGAGAGGAATTATTGTGGAGGGGAGGAATGGGTCTACGGGAAAGCCAAATTGTAGGAAGGACAGGTCTATGGGGCTGAAGAAAACACGTGTATCTTTGTAGCTTTCTTAATTGGGTCGCAACAAGCAAGGTCAGATCTGACCACCTGGTCCACAAGTAGCCCACCCTTTGAGAATGATGACCAGAACCTTAACTCCATGGATGAAGTCCCATGTCACTCTGGCGGCACACCTGACAGTCCTGCTTATCAGCAGGGACAGTGAGACTCTTTGAAAATACTTAGGGAGCAAGAGGTGGGTGGGATGAGGAGCCGCAAATGGCCTCTGGGTCCTCCTTTGCTTTCCAGAGGAGCCTGGAGTGCAGACAGACTGGAGGACGCTTTGAAAGCTCATTTGCTTTACCTTCCTGCTGCCTGTGGCACATGTGTCACAGTGGACGGGGTGTCACAGGCCTGGGTGGTGTTGAGACATAGCTTCCCTCGGCTGTCTGTGTGGATACCGCCTCATCTGAGGCTCTAGGGAGGAGAGCTACCCCAGGAAAGAAAGCCTATCCTTGCCCAAATCGAGCAGAATCCCGTGCCAGCTTCTCACCCACCCGGAGATGAGGAAACAGCCTCCCTCAAGAGAGAATGTCTCAGTGTTCTTAAAATGAATGAATTACAGCTTCTGTGCTTGCTTAGGTTTGGATGGAAGCAAACCAAACACAGAGGGTGAGGTCCTGTCTGTCTACTTCATGTCGACTTCCTGGTCATTAGAAGTCATTTTAATCCTAGAAAACACTCATTAATGACAGTGTTCTTCCAGAAGAGGGGACTTAGGAAGAATACCGGAAGTGAATCAAACAGCCCCCTCTCTCTATTATGGTTTAGTAGCAGTGTCTGTCAAAAAGTACAGGACAGATTATTGCCTCTGAAGCTTGTTAGTTGTTAATACTTCCTTTAAAAACCTGACATCATGGCCTGGGGTGTAGCTCAGTGGCAAAGCGCTTGCCTAGCAAGTGCAACGTCCTGGGTTTGATCCCCAGTACCAAAAAAGAAAACACAAAAAATACAGTTTAAAAAAAAAAACCAACCAAAAACCTGACATCATTCTTTCTTTATTATATCTGTGGTTTGTTTTTTCACTGCACTGTTTGTTAGGTAGACCAAAGTGATGGATGGAACTTAGTGGGAATTTACTCTTTATTTCTAATTGTATAAATAGCTACTGTAATAAAGATCCCTCAAATTAAAAACACCTTTCTCCATTCCTTCAGAGACATCATGTTAATGTTGTGAAATAAATCTACAAACTCTCTTTTTATGGCATTTTCCATAGAACCTATACTACTGGGCTGTCTGAAATGAAAATGGGAATATGAGACTTTCCTAATATCTGGAGTGGCCAAGGAAGTGAGAATTGATCGCATTAAGAAAACAAATCATGAAAGTGGGGTTCTCATCCTTTAACACATATCTCTTACTACCTCTTCACTTCTGTCCTACTGGTGCCTTACCATGGCGTCTGGACAGCTGCCCTGCGTGCTCCTGACTGCATAGTCCTTATATCACAGTGCTCTTTGTTTTTATCCCCCTCCTTAGGAGATGACCTGGCTTCCACCACTTTCTGCTGTTCAAGCACCTGGCAAAGTAGAGCCAAGCAAATTTCCATTTCCAAATAAGGTGAGTTCTTGCAGCCCTGTGGGGACTGTGCTCTGCTGGTGTAGAGATTTGTAGTGGACACGGATGGAGCCTTCTCGGTCTTTCCCATGCCAGGATTCCTGTCCCAGGCATAAGAATCTGACCTTCGGCATTCTTTAAGCACACATTTATTCACCAGAAGGGAAGAAGCAAGCTGGCTGTCTTCCTTACCTGTTTCATTTTCTGCAGAATGTGATGCTTGTTAAACCTGTCATTTTCTCTAAAAACATTGGTGAGGTTGAAACACATCTTATAGTCACATCTTACAGTCACATTCAGTGGGATTGTTTGTCCTGGGGTCTTTTTTTCCTGAAAAGCTATTGTTAAATTAATGGTCTACTTAAAATGAATGTATTAGAATTTAGGATGTGATATTTAGGTTCTCTTGAATATCTTTTCTTAAAGCGTAACATGTTTTAAAGACCCAAAATGTAATTTTTATGCTAAGGAAAAACATAGAAAAACCACGTCACAAAATTAAATTGTACTAGTGTGTATTCCATCACACTATACATGCCAAACCAGAGATTACAAGCAAGAGTTTGAGTGTATACTTAGTCATTGCCCCTGTGACTTACACGTATATATCATCACGTGTAATTTTTTAACTTTTAAGTGTATTCCAAGCACTTTTTCATAGTTGATTTCTTCCAGATTGCCATAATACATAAATATCATTGGTGAATAACAATATTACAACCTTCTACAGTGAATTATTTGAAATAATTACTCATTACTCTTATCACAAGAATAAAGTCCAGTCTAAGAGTCGATTTTTACCTCCCTTAACAAAGTATTTTTGAGGATCTTCTAACTAGCCTATAGAAATTTTCATCCTCTTCTAAAGAGCAACAAAATATTGTGTGGTACAGGTTTGCTACGATTGATTTAAAGCAAGCTCCTTTTGATGGGCATTGAGATTGCTTATGGTCTATTATTACAAATTCAGTTACTGCAGCCCATTTGTGTGTGCCTCTTCATAGCCTGCCACAATCAAGTGCCCCAATCAGGGCACCTGGAGCAGTAGTCATAGCCCCAGAGCCTTGAAAAGCCACATTTACACTTGGCTGTAATTCAGGAGTTCTTTTTCTGTATCATAGCCAATGATTAATATTATCGGGGATTTTATCATTGTGTCAGTGTGATGGATGAAAAGTTGATACCTCATTGTTCTAATTTGCATTTCCCCAATTACTTCCAGGCCTGAGCAGTGACTGTTTTCCTTTGCAAATTGCCCATTCATATCCACTGCCACTTCATAAAAATGATTTGTAGGAGCTCCTTATATCTTATTCATTTGTCTATTACGTATAATGGAACCATTTTGTAACCTTATTTATGTGCCTTTGATACCAGAAAAGTGTTTAATTTTCAGGTTAGTGGGGGAAAAGTCTCCCTTTTAAAGACATGCTAACAGTAGTCTCTATTTTATCCTAGTTCTTTTGTATGTTTTTAGGTTTAAAAGTACATGCGGATGGTATAGAATAAGACGCTGTCTTTTTAGTAATTCTTACTATCAGTACATTAGCTCATTTATTCTCCCACTAGTTTGAAATACCCCATATACCAATCGTTGAATGTCACATGAATACACAGATTTATTTCAGGATTCTTGATCCTATTTTTTCAGTATATTCATCTAATTTTTCCCAATCATTTATTGTTTAGAAACTGAGACAAGGAGAGTAAAACACGCCTGTCTTCTCATATATCCAAAGGGCTGATGTAAAAGAATCACTTGATTCCGAAACTTTGAGACTAGCCTCGGCAACATAGCAAAACCACTTCTCAAAAAGAAAAGACCAGGTGTGGTGACTTATGCCTGTTATCCCAGCGACTTAGAAGACAGAAAGAGATACGAAGAACAAAGTTCAGTGGCACACCATCCAAAAATTTTAGCAAGATCCCAGCTATATAATTAGGAGGAATTATAGGTAGAAGGATCTTGGACCATGGCTGGTTCCAGCAAAAGCATAAGGCTCTGGAACATAACTGAAGCACAAAGGCCTGATGGTGTAGTTCAAGACTTTCGAGAGTGTTCAGAACCCTAAAAAAACAAAATTGGGACCAGCTCCACATTTTCAATAAAGGATCAAATAGGAAATTGTTTATGTCTCGCTGACAACACCTAATAAATGAAGTGGAATCGCATTGTTAATCTTAAGTGGAACGCATCTGAAGTTCTTAGGCTTGTACTTCTCTGAATACAGGCAAATTTTGCTAAATAGTTTCTGCATTATGTATTTCCAGTAACGTCACCTTGCCACACTTAGAACAAAATGAATATTTGCATATGATTTGACAAAAAAAAATACCTGTCCAAAATATAGTCAAAGAAGCATGGTTAAATATGCATATCTGTGATAGGTTTTGATATAATTGGGTACACCCCAAAGGAAGTTTTGTTGTGACTTCCTCTAAATGTCCTTTTTCATATAAACACTTAAGAAAAAGCAGTAACTTTACTCTAGAAAAGAAAGTGGGATTTTATCTCATTACTATAGACCAAGCACAGTAGTAAATACTTGTAATCTTTGCCCTTAGGAGGAGAAAGGCAGAAAGATCTCAAGTTAGAGACCAGCCTGGGATACATAATAAGTAATAGGACAATGTGAACTAAGACTTTGTCTCAAAAACAGACAAGCCAGGAATCATTAAGTGCAAAATTTTCATTTTGGTAATTCTATTGAGTTACTGACAAAACGTATATATTTAAAGCAATGAGTGTGATGTTTCAATATTTGCATATATTGTAACATAAGTAATCATCACAATACGCTAATCAGTATCTATCCCACCTCACATAGTTCTTTTTTTGTAAAATGATCACTGCTGTCATAAGGAATGTAAGGAATCTCCAGAGACAAGCCCTTCTAGCATATCTTCCAATCCAAATTTTAAGCATGCAATATTATCAATATGATATTGCTAACTGTAGTCACATTCCTGGTATATTATGCTGCATATCATTCATATGCATGACATGCAGGTAGATGTGTTGTGTGTACGATATGTGTGATATGTACACCGATATCATATGTATGTTTATGTGATATAGGTATCATATATTATAAACTTTACACTGACTGAAATAAGCCAGACAAAGAAAGAAAAATACTGTATGACTTCACTTATATGTAATAGCCATAGTAGCCAAACCTGTAGAAGTGGGGATATAATAATAGCAGGAATATAGTGCAATGGTTATTAGGAAACATTGGTCAGAGTACAAACTTCCAATTCTGCAATACAAATACGTTCTAGAAATTCATTATACTCTACAATTTTCATGAAACTCTTTCACCTCTAGGACTGTTTACCTTGCCCAAGAAAGAATGAATAAGTGACTTTACAAAGGTGAAGAGCATTGAATGATTTTAATAGTGTTTTTCAAGTGGCTCGGTATAAGTACTGATCATGTATCTTATACCAATGAAACACAGTGGCATGGTTCCTGTTTCTACCACACATTTAATGCCTTGATAGAATACACACCTGCTGTCTTGCACTGTGAAGGTCAGCGCTCTAAAATCAGCTACACTGAGAAAAGTCAGGGTACGGGCAGGGCTGCCTTCCTTAAGAAAGCTTCAGGGAAGAACCCTGTCTTGCAGGCAAAAGCACAACTTCCAGAAGTCTCCTTCCTTACTCAGGATGCACTATCACTATCACCACTGCGTCCTGTGTCACATCCTTGACCCTCCTGCAGTCCTCTTGTCCTAATTTGGACCCCTGTGGTTATAATGGCTTCCATGAATAATCTCCTACCCCAGAAGTATTCATGGAGTTACTTCTGCAAAGTCCCTTTCTCCAAGTGAGATGACATATTCACAGCTCATGGGAATTAGTAGGCAGCTATCTTTGGAGCGCCAGTATTTTGCCTAGTGCAAAGGTGGTTATTAATTTTCACAGTGAGTACCTCCTTTTGTGTGTTTGTCTTATGATTCTAGGAGGCGAACCCAGCTAGGGCCTTGCATATGGTAGATGGGCATACTATACATATAAGTCCTGTGGTGTAACTCTTTTAACCTTTGTCTTGACAAAATTGATACGTTGACAGATGGACATTGCAGCTGATTGATTAGACTATTAAAGTTTGAGTTCATCATTGCCTAAGTGTTGGGCTAGAATTGTTTCTGGAATTTGAGAGGCAAAAATCCCCCAAATGACTGCCACATAATGAAATGTGGCCTTACTAAGATTAAAGGGGCCTTTTGATCTCACAAGGAAAAGTTGATTTTACTGAGCATTCTAAATTTCCAGGGCCACTAAATTGATTAGCTCAATACTTACAATAATTTCCTCATTCTATCAGAATATTAAAGGACCTAATACATAGTAAAGTCAATTGATAATGGACTTGGCTATTATTTTTTAATTCTCTGAGGACTGAATTTGAAGTCAGAATTCCATAGACAAACACTACCAGGCCCTGCAGCCTCATTCTTCAAATCTCAAAAGTAATTGGATTTGCTAAAGAAAACAGTGCTTTAAATTGGCTGCCATTACCAGGTATCCAACCAGGAGAGAAGAAAATGAATTTCCTCTGCCCTTTTCCTTTTCATTTCCATCAATCTCCTAAGTTTTGAAATGCAAATAAATAACTCAAGAAAGGTGTCGGATGTCTTCCTTATTTCAGAAGGGCTGTGTCCCAGCCCATTGGAGTTTCACAAGCATTTCAGGTGGCTGTAAGTCTTTTGGCATTAGACTTGGTCTGGAGTTACTCTTGTTGAGTACTTTTTATAAAGCTTTATAGAGAAGAATTCCAGCATCAGTACAGAATCCACAATTCTGCCTTTCTCTTTATAACCTAGGATGATAAAGAAAGCCAGTGAATGTCAAGAGAAATGCTTGGGAGTTGGAAAGTTTACTATATATCTCCCTCTTGGTTGCTAGCATGCACCAAAAACTACAAATAAACTTCATACCAGATGTTTGCACTAAAACTTCATGTTTAACATTAGCTAAAAATAAACGATTACAATTTTTATTACATAATGTTGAAAACTGTCAGTTATTGTTTTTGGTAACGGATGGTAAATGGAAGATGAAATCTACAGACAGCGTAGAAGTATTAACTCTAGGGCCCACAGTTTTTGTCACCAATGAAAGCCTTATAAAACTAACATGTTCAGAAAATTTAAATACAAAGGAATGAAGAAAACACAGCAGTCTACCTGGTGAATGTCACTGTAGATATCCTCATGCTAATAGCATTCATCCAAAATAGGCCATTGTTTTGAAGATTGAATTTTAGTCTATCTTTCAAGAGCAATATTTTATCATCATATAACTTTCCAAAATCTGAACCTCAGAGTAAGATTTTTTTTGGGGGGGGGGCCAGTCCTGGGGCTTGGACTCAGGGCCTGAGCACTGTCCCTGGCTTCTTCTTGCTCAAGGCTAGCACTCTGCCACTTGAGCCACAGCACCACTTCTGGCCATTTTCTGTATATGTGTTGCTGGGGAATCGAACCCAGGGCCTCATGTATACGAGGCAAGCACTCTTGCCACTAGGCCATATCCCCAGCCCTCAGAGTAAGATTTGAACTTGTTCTTTCTTCAGATAAATGGGTTATTATTACCAACACTGAATGAAGTTTTATTAGGCATCTGCCTATATGTAGCTCAATTCTCCCAACAGGGCGGGATTTCTCCTTTCCTATTCTTACCCATATCCTACTCACCAAGCTGAAATTCTTGTTTTACAACAGACATTCTTACTTGAACTTGAATATGTCATAAATCCCATTAAGTCCTATTAAATTCTGTTAAAATACATTAAGCCACATCATAGAACTTAATTCCCTATCAATGGATTTTTATTCTACATACCAGAATTATAAAGGAGTTCTGTTAGAATTTATATGCTGCTATTTTTACATGCCTACCATCTCATCATTTTTTTCACCCTTATATTCATGTTGAATGAGAATTTTGCAAAGGAGGAAAATGGTAAATTCTCAAGACATAATTTCACATCTCACTTTAATAGAAGCAAGATGAGGGTCAGTTTCTAATCTGAGTAGTAACTGTCTTAAAATACTGCACAATACTTGCATTGTACCCTTACAGATAGAGGTGTATCTGTAAATATCTTTTTGTCAACCTCTGTGTGATTGATAACAGTTGTTCAGTAGCATGCCTTTGGTAGAAAAGAGAGTTGCCAAACTCTGCAGGAGGCTCTAGCATTAAAGTGCATTCAGAGTAAAATGAGTTACATTCCAAGTCAATAATGTAATAGATCAGTGACTACATATAGGAACTAAAACCATTAGCCTCATTAAAAGAAACCATAATTAAGCCTTTATCAGATTAGGCAATGGATTCTTAGATATGGCTCTGAAAGAATAAGAAACAAAAGAAAAATTAAAATGAAATTCATCAAAATTGAAAACTTTTGTTCCATAAAGAACATTATCAATAAAGGGAAAAGCTAATTAAGAGAATGGGAAAAATATTGGCAAGTAATATATCTAATATATAGTATCCAGACTGTATAATGAACTCTTCTAACTAAATAATAGTATTAAAAATGACAAAGGAATTGAATAGGTACTTATTCAAAGAATATTTACAAATGGCCAATGAACACATGGAAAAATATTCAATGTCCCTAGTTTTTAGGTAAATATAAGTCAAACACAATGACATATACCACTATCTATCCCCACAAGGCTGGCTAGATTGTTTTCTAATAGGAAACAACAAGTGTTGTTGAGGATCTAGAGAAGTTAGAACCTTTGTGTATTTGTGGTAGGAATGCAAAACAGTCCTGCCACATTGAAAACTACTTGACATATACCCAAAAAAAATTACATGGAGTTATCATATGACCCCAAAGTTTCACTCCTAAGTATGTACAGAAAAGAATTGAAAACAGGGACTAGAACAAGAACATGTATATGTGTTCGTAAAAGTGTTTATGGTATATAGAAGGTAGAAATTGATCAAACACCCATCAGTAGACAAATGGATAAAAAACATTATGATATATATTTTTTTGTCATCCATAAAAGTGAATGGAAACCTAGCATAGTGATACAGGCCTGTAATCTGAGCACTCGGGGAGCAAAGTCAGTAGGATTACAAATTTGAGATAAGCTTGGACTGCATAGTGATATCCTATCCAAGGAAAAATCAATTTTAAAAAAAAGGAAAAGAGAGGAGAAGGGAGGGGAGAGGACGGGAGAGGAGGAGGAAAGGATATGTCCTGTAACAAGGGTGAATCTCCAGAGCACTGTGCTAACTGAAAGAAGCCAGACCTAAAACATCATGCACTATATGATTCTGTGTATACAAAATATGCAAAATAGATAAATCCATAGACAAATATGGAAATGAGTTGTTGAAAGGAAAAGTGAAATGAGGAGCCATTGCTTAATGGGTAGGAGCCTTTATTTTGGAGTGACGAAAGTACTTTGCAAGGAGATAGAGGCGGTGCTTGAACAGCATTGTGAATGTTCTAAATGCCACTGTTTTCTTCAAGATAATTTTTGTTATGTGAATTTCACCTCAATAATAAACAGAACAAGAAGTCATTAATACAAAATAAATGTGATTATGAACTATATTCTCAGAACTACTTAAGCATATTCTCATGACAGTAGCTGGTAGTTATGATCAGTGAATTTCTTATGAATAACCAATAATATATCTCTTGTTCAGCTTGGGATTGGAAAGCCAAAATAGTCAAATTAATTGCTATTTCTTGTTCTTTTAGGACTCGCAGCTTGTATCTTCTGGACACAATAATCCAAGTAAGAAAGTCTGTCTCTATAGTGTTAAATGGGGGAGGGGGAGGGAGAGAAGATGAATCAATGGCAGATGAAGGAATTCACTGGGAAAAAAAACAACAAAAAAAAACTTGGTGGGGCATTTGTTTAAGCGCTCCCCAAGTGGATATGATTCTTGGTGACCCTGGGTACCAATATTCAAGGAAGAAAGAATTTCAACATAATCCTATGAGAGAGGAGTTTATGCATTATTAGAGTTGCATCCTAATACATGTTTAAAGGAAAAAAATTAAAAGGCAAATAAATGAGTCTCAAAAGAAAATGAAGCAGTTCAAAGACTTCAAAGTAAATGACTTCAGAATTTTTGGAGAAAAATCACAACTTGCGTGATATATATTCTATATCCTCTTTGAAATGGGTAGACTGTTGAAGTGGTTTCCTTATTCAGTCCAGTGGCCAATAAAACACATGAACTTTGTCATCAAAGATGGAAGCATTCCATGAAGTAGTGTCCTAATTCTCTCCCTTGGCACGACTAATATTAATTTTGTCTAGGGCATTAAGATGTGTAAACGCTGCCGTTCCCATCCTAGAAGCACATCCACACGGACGGGGCTTTGTTCATTTCATGTGCACAGTGGGCTGATGGCATCGTTGCCAGTCGCTATGTTTGCAGAAGAAAATAGCTCCAAGCTCGTGTGTCTAGAACTGAACTGAGGTTCCTCCACTGCAACACTGGAAGGCAAAAGGGTTTCCAGGAAAAAATACTGAGACAGGTGCTCCCGGGCATCCCAGAACCATCCGAGGTCAGAGGAGGCGGTGAGGGCACCTAGCACTAGGCAGTATCACTCACTTGTGCCGCCCTCCGTAGTGCTTACTGAGGACACAGAAACCAGCCAAGAGCTTTTGTAAAACTTTCTAAGATAAGTTTTGTAGGTAAGAGGGTTTTTTTTTATAATATAATATTAAAGCATTACATGTGCCATTCAATACTTAAATATTGAAATAGGCTGGGCGCCCGTGGCTCATGCCGACAGTCCTAGCTACTCAGGAGGCTGAGATCTAAGGATTGCAGTTGGGAGCCAGCCCAGGCAGAAAAGTCCCCATGGGACTCTCATCTCCAGTTAATCACTCAAAAACCAGAAGTGGCGCTGTGGCTCAAGTGGCAGAGGGCTAGCCTTGAACACAAAGAAGCCAGGGACAGTGCTCAGGCCCTGAGACCAAGCCCCAGGACTGGCAACTCCCCACCCCACCCCCCCCCAAAAAAAGTCAGCAGAAGATCACAATAGCTCAATAGCTGTGTCCATACGAACACATAAGATAATGCTGAGCAAAATGAACTCCAAGTTAGGGAAACAAGTTGTGTAAAAATAGAAGGAATTTTATTTTGGGCATGCAGCATTTTTGAGAAAAGTTGACACTTCTTCCACCCTTGGTTTATGTCTCTTTTTAAATTAAAACTTTTTTTTCATTTCTTTATTGTCAAAGTGATGTACAGAGAGAGGGGTTAGTTTTATACGTAAGGCAGTGAGTACATTTCTTATTTAACTTGTTACCTCCTCTCTCATTTCCACCCCCCTCCGCCTCCCTACTTCCCTCTCCCCCCCGTGAGTTGTACAGTTGGTTTACACCATATAGTTTTGTAAGTATTGCTTTTGGAATGGTTTATCCTTTGTCTCTCGATTTTGGTATTCCCTTTCCCTCCCCTAGTTCCAATACACGTATATACAATATCCAGGGGCCCAAAATCACTTACAGTGATATCAGGGGTAAAAACCACAGGAAAGACAAAAGAAAAAGGGCATAATTTCACATGGCATATTGAAAATAACAACAACAGTTACAGCAGGGGAGATGTACAAACACCAAAGGGAAATTTATAGCTTTAACTGCTTATATTACAAAAGAAAAAACTAAAGAACTGTGTATCCATCTTAAGGAGGTAGACCAAAAAAGAGCTAAGTAAACCCAAAACAAACAGAAAGTCTTAATTAAAAAAAGACAAAAGCAGAAAATAATATGATAGAAAACCCAGATTTTGCACATCGATGCAGCCAAATGTTTGGGGTTTTTTTTAGCATAATTGTGGTGTGATTGCAAATTTACTCATACTATAATTTATTTTTTTTCAAATGTTTATTATCAAACTGATGTACAGAGAGGTTTTTTTTTTAAGTATAAATTGAGGAACTTCCTGGAAAGAATGATCAAGACAGAAAGAGAAAATGTACAAATCACCACAGGACTGCAAAGAGGAACAAAGTGCACATTCCACTGGCAAAATCAGTAATACAAAGTGAAAAAATTTTACCTAACTTTTTCAAAATTAGATAAAAAATGAACATAGTTGAAATGATTTTTTAAATCCTGCATATGTTTGATATAAAATGCACAGCAAAAATTATTTCATGCATAGTTCTAGAACGAGACACTTTTTTGTTTTGTTTTTTTTTTTGTTTTGGTTTGGGTTTTTTTTGCCAGTCCTGGGCCTTGGACTCAGGGCCTGAGCACTGTCCCTGGCTTCTTTTTGCTCAAGGCTAGCACTCTGCCACTTGAGCCACAGCGCCACCTCTGGCCATTTTCTGTATATGTGGTGCTGGGGAATCGAACCCAGGGCCTCATGTATACGAGGCAAGCACTCTTGCCACTAGGCCATATCCCCAGCCCAAACGAGACACTTTTTACCAAGAATTCTACCAAAAATCACAGGAAGAAAAAAATTTCAAACTGATACAGTTTCTTGAAGATTAGGGCAAGAACAGTAGTTTCCAACTCTTTCTACCAGGTCAGCATAGCCTGGATAGAAAAACAAAAAACAGTACAAAGAAAAGAGGAATTTCAGGATAATTGTATTCATGACTGTAAATGCAAAACACTAAGGAAATATAAATGTCCATCAAAATATAATTTAAAATGTTATTTATAATTGAAGTTCTATCCTAGGAATTCAAAATTCTGTTTTTAAGTATATTGACATAATTCATTATATTAAATATTGAAGCAGAGTAAGTAAATGTTTATTGGAAAGGTGGTATGAAGCCAGCTTAGGCAAAAAAAATCCACAAGAATCCATTTCCAATTAACCAACAAAATGTCAGACTGGAGATGTGGCTCAAATTGACAGAGCATCAGCTATGGACCAGAAAGCTGATTGAAAGCACAAGACATTGAGTTCAAGCCCCGGAAGTGACCCCCCCAAAAAACCCACTCCACATAACCCAAAGGAAAAGATACTTAATAATCTGTGCGTTGGTGGCTCACTCTTGTAATCCTAGCTACTCAAGAGGCTGAGGAATGATGATTGCAGTTTGAAGCTACCCTAGACAGGAAAGTCCCTAAGTCTCTATGGTTAAACACAGTAAAAGCCAGAAGTGGCGCTGCGGCTCAAGTGGTAGAGCTCTTTCCTTCAGCAAAAGAGCTCAGGGCCTGGCCTAGCATTCAAGCCCCAAGACCAGCTTTAAAAAAACAACAAACAAAAAAAAAAACTTATTAAATTGAAAATAGAAGGTTATTTTATTAGCACAAATGATACCTCCAAGATCTTAGAAAAGCATCTTTTTAAATACTCAAGTATTTATAGCATGCTTCTGACAATTAGATTAAGACGTTGGCTCAGCTAGAAAACTGTTGATCAAGGTAGTAAATTAGGAAAAAAAGAAACAAATGTTTATACAAGTATGTGTTAGAAAGGAAAAAAAATCTCATTTCAAATTATACAATTGTAGAAAACTCAAAACAACATACAGCTGAATTACTAGAATTAAAAATAAATTTTGATGTGCACATCATCAGTTGCATTTTTCTTCATGAACAAATAGAAAACACAGTTTAAAAATGTTAACTAATGCTGACCTCAGAAATAAACTTACTACACCATAAGCCTGGCCAACATAGGCAAGACTTCAATAAAGAAAATTATAAATTATCAAAACATACTAAGAACACCTAAATAAATGGAGGGTATGATAACAAGATGTACTATTGTAAAGACACAAATTCTCTCCAAGTCACTCTTCAAGAACAAACCCTGATAACAGCACAAAAGTAGACAGATGATTGATAAAAGCTAGCTAGCTTGATAGATAGATAAATAGGTAGGTAGATAGATAGGTAGGTAAATAGATAGATAGATAGGTAGGTAGATAGATAGATAGATAATAAACACTGTAACAATCTTTTAGAAAAGTTCTAGTATGTACTTGAAAAAACTAACCTTTAACATAAAGGAATAGAAGAATGAGAACTCATTTGCAATAAATGTCAGAAATATTTGCTTTCATTTAGCTTTAGTACATTTCCTTCTTCACATGAGACTTTGTTTTTTAATACCTAATATTTAAATTATGATTCTCTACATGCTGCTTATTGGTTTATAATATATGTAATTGACCTATAGGCGGGTCCAAAGATTAAATTATTATCTAAATTAATATTTACGAGGATAACTCATTAATAGTTCCTAAACAGAATGTAAATATTTTAGATGTTGCCAAGGTAAGAAGAAATCTATAGCTGTTGAGGCTTAAGAACAAAAACAGGGTTTGGAGGATGGGAATTAAACCCATGGCCTCACTCATGCTAAGTATACACTCTACCACTGAGCTACATCCCCAACCCTAACTAACCTCTTCTACTTTAGCATATAGTTCTATACTAGTGACAGATCATCAGAAGACTGTCAACTGAAAATACGTGTAACATGCTAAAATACATGTAACATACACATACGCATATACCAGACTCTGTATGCATTAGCACATATGCCTCGTCTTCTCAGTGGCTCAGTCCCCCATCTTCACTGTAATTGTTTCTCCACATGCAGAGTCACTCCACTGCCCCTAAGCCAGTCTCTCTTGTCTAGCTTGTTAATGACCAGGGCCAGCTCCCTCCTAAAGCAGCTGAGGGGCTAGTCTCCACGGGGAAGGCAGCTGAGATCAGCCAGCTGACCCCAGTCAGTCCTCCCTGTGGGCTGCAGCGGCCTCTCCCAGTGGCCAGCCAGACCTCAGACTGAGTCTTCTATCTTTACCTTCATCATCTTCCCTTGGGTCTTGATAAAGAGACTACAATCCTCTATGGCTCCTCCTGTCCTTAAATATTTCCCATTAACCTCAGAAATTGCATCATCTAAAATTTCAAGATGTTGGGGGACATTTTTGCATTCTTTTCTTCTTGAAAGAAAACAAAACAAAACTGTCTTCTCTGGCTTCATCTAGAGCTCCCTTTCCCCCCCAAACGCTTATTTCATTGTAGCACTGAAGTTGCGGAGCGTGCTCACACTAACACCCTTCCTGAATGGCCCATTTGGCCCCAGGGTACCCTTCCTATTTGCCAGAACCTATTTTGTTTTCCCTGTTGCCACAACATAAGTGCTGCTAAGAGCAGAGATAATCAGCTGCAGCTCTGTCCCCAGCTGAAGCAAGCCCATGTCTCCGGCAGCCCCCAGTTCCCATGTGCAACCCAGCCTGTGGCCTCCGTACCTGCGGGTTATTTGGAAGCATTGTTGGTCAAGGTAAAACATACTTTATTCAGACCTCCTAAGGTAGCCTTTTATAGGACTGAGTCTCCGTTTTCTGGCACAAATGGTTTGGAAATGTTTACTGTTATCTGCCGTAGCTGAGACTGCTATTTTACGTCCTTGATTATAATGGTGCAAGGCATATCTGCTGGCAGCTCTAACCTGGGAGAGTAAACAGTTTCTCCAAATCCAAAGAGGAAAAGACAAATCGATATAGGAGAGAAAAATTAAACCTCCACTTAGCTGTGTCTTTTATCTACAGTGTTCTGCCTCTCTTTGACAATTGTATCAGCAATGATGGTGCTTCAATGGAAAAAAAAATAGTATTTTTCTAGCACAGAAGCCAGTTGACCAGGTCTCGTGCATTGCATCGGCCCTGTATGAGTGTTAGAACAAGTTTATTCATCTGTTGCTTTTGCTCCAACTTGATTTCCCACAGACTGAGACCCTGACTAGTCAGTTCACTGTCAGCATACATTTTTGGACTTTGGGTTTTCTCCTAAATGATCAGCATTTGGCCAAGTGGCTGTCTTTCACATTTCTGTTCTTGGACCAGGGGCGCACACAATCCAGAGTTCCTATATCCATGTGGCTATAGGAAGCCTCTATGACTGTAGCCTGCCTTTTCTCATAGCTGTCTGCTATAAGAAAAAGGAAAGAAAATAGGAAGTTTGTTTTGCACTCACCTTCCCAACATGTTTGGAATATATTCTTTGTCTAATATAGGAAGGAGGTCATTCCTGAGACAAGGTGACTAGAGGCTAAGATTGCCAGCTGACAGACAGGTGGGGCTTAGCACAATGCTTAGGCCTGAGTATCTGACCAACAGGCTGCAGGATCCTAGGAAATAACCAGGGCTGACTGGAAAGAGCACAGCAAAGCAAGTTGCCACCAGCATACCCCTTTTTTTGCAGCTCACAACTTAGTAGGGTTCCTTTAACTCTTACCCCTACAAAACCACCAGCAGCTGCAACACGAATGATTCTTCTCCGTGCTCGACTTCCAGCGAACCCAGAGAGAGGTCCCTTACCAGTGACAGTCGTGTCTCACATCACCAGCTGGTCTAGGGGTTAGAAATTGCCCCTATAATGCCAAAAACCAAAGTACTTACAGGCTAACCTAACTAAACCCATTAAATTCCTGGTGATCACATCCCACAATATTATTTTTTAAATAATATTGTATTGTAAAGGTGGTGTATAGAAGGGTTACAGTTAAATAAGGCAATTTCTTGTCAAACAGTTACCCTCATTTTCTCCCACTTTCCCCCCCCACACACACAAAGTTGTAAAGCTCATTTCCAACATAGTGTCCTGTTAGTATCACTGTTGCATTGATTCACCCTTTGTCCTTTGTCTTTCTGTTCCCATATCCAATAAACAAATATATGAGACACAGGGTACCAGAATAAAAAACAGTGACAACAGGGGATAAACCAAAGGAAAAAAAATAAAGAAAAAAATAAATAACTTCCATTGTGCATTAAAAACAACTATTGTTTCCATATCTTGGAGTTCATTTCGATTAGCATCATTTATAGCTGTCTTGCCTATCAGATGACCAAAGAAGGATTTGGGGTTTCTTGTGTTCAAACTTGGGAAAGACTGTCCAGGGTTGAGGCGTAATTCTTAGGCATCTCATGACTACAACCTTGATGTACTATAAAATTCTCTCATCCAAGTTATTCAGCATAGCCCCATTTGACCTGTGCTAGCAGAAGGATCAAAGTTCAGAGTGCTTTGGATGTAAAATGCTAATGGATTTTTTCCCCCTTAAATTTTCTGTAAAATGAAGTGGAAAGAAACCGATTCCATCTGCAAGATATTCATCTCTTGGCAAGGTCTCTACTTCAAATCTCTGGTTGTTTGCAAATAGCTCCTTAGTACCTACTCTCAGATCTGCGCCTAGGCTAATTGCATTGCAAAAACGAAATGATTTCGCGAATCCGGTTCTCAGACAATAAAAGATGTTTTAAAAGCCTCCTGCTCCACATTCTGAAAGATCGTTAATAGGAACATAGAAATTTGTTTAATCTCTCCTTAATCTTGAAGACTGTAAGACTCACATGTTTGTATTTTTTTCTACTTCCTTTTGAAGAGAAAGGTGACGCTGAGCCAGAGAGTCCCGACAATGGCACATCGAATACATCGTAAGTCTTTTTCTTGTTTCTCTGGGAGATGCCTGTTCTTTAATCAGTCTTATAAAATGAAACTGTGCAAGTAATGGTAGTAATCACAACTGAAGGAAGCCCAGTTCTCTTTTCTCATGATAATGTCTTTTTCAATGCTTTTTGGTACAGATGCGATTTTCAAGTCTTACGCTGTAGTAGAGAGAAAGGAATCGTGAAAATGCAAATGTTCCTCTTTATAAAGTGGAAATGTAAGGAGATTTGAGGGTGTGGGCTGGGAGAGAAAGGATGTGAACCCTTTATAATTTGGGTGGGGGCCGAGCACGGTCAAAACTTCCCAAACTTCTTGCACGTACTAAGGACGTTCTTTCTGCACATCTGTGAAGTAGCTCAATTATTTTAACAAACCTGCATCTACAGTCTTCTTCTGAATGATGTGAAAAATACTATTGTAGTTACCTCTGGAAACTCAAGAGTTTGTTGGTGTTCTTAAATGTGGCATATATAAAACATGTCTCCTTGCTCTGATTTATCGTTGTCCTCTCAACATTCAAAGAATCCACAAACACAGTTATTGATGTACACCAGAATGATGTACCAATATTTGAGTTACTTGCTGAGTTATAACAAATGATTTGTCTTAGGCCTACAGGGTCAGTAGCCCCTCCTTTGAAAATCGCTGCTTTTGTCACTTTCATTGAGTGACATCTTGTTTGTTTTAGGACAGGCTTTGTGAGAGTTTCTGATATGGATTAGGTGTTCTTATTACTTACTAAGCATTTAAATGTCAGTCATTAGATATCACCGTTTGGGGTATAATTTTGTATGTTTCATTTTGTCCAAGATTGGGTTCTCAAATATGTTGCAATAGGTTTGGTTGTAGGTTTGTCTTTCCTAAGGCACTCCCTTAAAAAGTTCTGAATAGTTCCACTATTGTAGTTTCTGATCACAGTGAATATGAACAATCTTCAAAGGTTAAAATATTACTAATTTTTCAGTTATTTGTGTTACAAAATATAATGGTAAAAGAGTTTTAATGCCATCTGGAGGCATTCTAGAGAACTGAAAAGGGAACAGTCACTGAAAAATGTGGGCCTTTTGAATCACATTTAGACTCGCTAAGAATTTACACAACTAAAATGTAAGCTACATAGGAACACGTTATATTTTGATCCTATATTTAATAAAAGCATTAACTTTGTAGGATCCACGATTTTTCAAGTTCTCAGTAACAAAATTATCTTAGAGACAAAGGAAAATACGTTGCCAACATGCCATATTTAATGTCACATATTGTAAAATCATATTTAGCAGGCACCAATTTTGTTAATTCAGCTTGATGTACCATTAGAGCTCTGTCTTCTCATACGCATTTCTAAAAAGTCCGTTCTCTACAAGAATTGGTTTCCGTTACTCCGTACCTTATTTCTTGTAATGTGTGAAAAATTAACTTTCCAACTCTCTGGAGATATAAAAAAGGTAGAACCGGAAACATTCCACATCCTGCCTCCCACAGGAAATTACAGAAACAAAGCCTAAGGTTTAAAAAGGGCCTCTGTTCAAAATGGATCATGCTGAACTTGGAGTGTCTCAATCTCTCCTGATAGTTCTGTTATAATCAGACAAGAGAAGCACTGTGAAGGAAAACAGTGTAGCATCTACATTTTTAGGCACAGTGCCTCATTGACCTCTGCTTAGGTAGGCAGGGCTAGGATAGATAATTCTCTGAGTCGTTGATAAGGAATGTGAGGATTAGAAAGGCCATTCAACTCAGTAGGTGAATTATGACATATGCCTTCTGATTTTTGCCCACTTGTCATATTGAGAGTTATATGGTCTCAAGAATCTGAAATCCTATTATTTGTTAAATGGTAGGTATACTAGTTTTCCAAGGCTATCATTAACATTCTATCACAAACTAGGTGGTTACGCAACAAAAATTGATTCTCACAGTTCTGGAACTGGCCCCAGATCCAAGTGTTGGCAGGATTGATTGACCCCTCCCGAGGGCTGTTGCTGATGGTCATGCGCTCGTCTTCCGTCCTCACATCATCTTGTATCTGAACCTGCCACTGTATTCCTTTTTTTGTAATAACACCAGCCATATTGAAATGAGGCCCATCCTGATGCTTCAGGGTCTACCCTAGTGATCTCATTTTAATTTGATTACCTCTGTAAAGATCTTATCTCCAAATGAGGTCAAATTCTGAATTTTCTGAGATTAGGACTTCAATGAGAGGAAGACACAATTCAGCCTGTAAGATTAGAATCAGAGCAATCAGAATGATTCACCAATCACAAGTTTATAGATTTCAGAGGATAGACCAGGTAAAAGACCTAAAGTAAAACAGATTTTTTTTTTTAAATGGGCTCCTTGGGAGCTCAAATGGTGAGACAGAGCAAACTGGATACAGCAATCACAAAGCGCTAGAGTCAGTTCCTCTTTCACGTCCATGATGTTAGGATAGACAGCTTCAGTGATGCCTGTCTACCCTTCTATCTACATAGCTCTGTGATTGTAGGAGCCATTTAAATCCAATATACTTACTTAACTTGTAGTATAGGATTAGGAGTCTTCAGATACAAAAACCCATTTCCTAAAGAAATGTCTTTCCTCCTTGCTGTCTTTGAAAAACAGTTGATTATCTTAGTGTTAGTCATGCTTTGCCTGATAGGACAGAGAAATCTGGATAATACATGAGGATCCCTTTGTGATTTAATGATCTACTTATTCAAGAAGGTGAAGGTGAACTATCTTAACACAAACACATAAAAACATAAATATCTGACAGAGTTACCTTCATTATAGAAAAACTTAACATTAACTAATTCCTGCACCTAGTTATTATCAACCCTGGAAAATTAATAACTTTTAAAGGGTTTTTTGTGTACTGTTATTTCTTTTTTCTTTTGTTCCTCCCCTCCTATTCCCCTCCCCCCTTTATCTTCTGTTATCACTGTTTTTGTTTTTGTTTTAAATTTCAGTACCCTTAGTCTTGCATATAAGTTTATTTGATTTGAGGAAGGGAAGAGGAATTACAGAAATGGTGAGACAAAGGACAAAGTGTGAATCAATGGCAATACTCACAAGACACTATGTTGGAAATGAACTTGTGAGGGGGGAGAAAGTGGGAGGAAATGAGAGAGGAAGTAACACTGTTAGACAAGAAATGTACCTACTTCTCTATTTATATAACATCATCACATCACCTTTACAATAAAATAAAAATTTTAAAACTTCTTTAAAACACAGATAATTTATGAGATTTGATCCTTAAAAAAAAAAGAATTAGACTGGGTACTATCTATATTTATATAATTTATCCCCTCAGGGCATTCTCTAGTCCATCCACAAAGAAAAATAGAATTCAAGTTAAAAACAAAAACTAGTTGTAATGGTTTTGGGTATCAGAGGATAGCATTTTCAGTTGCCCAAGTGTGTGGGAATAAAAGGAACACATCTCATAAAGAAGAAAGCAAGGGAAAAGAAAACTCCCAGTTCCGTATATAAATTCCCATCCATCCTTGAATGCCCATCTGGGAGAAGATACCACCAGTGGGCATAATTGAACACAATAAATAGCAAGCTGAGAAAGATGAGCAGAGATTTCAGCTACAGCCTACTTCCTACAGCTATTGCCAAGTCAGTTTGACGCTCACCCAAGATAAAGATGCTATGCAAACACCCTAAGATGCAGACCCTGAGAGCCAGAGGCTTACCACCACCACTGTGGCTTTTCTGGAGACAGTGACCTTCCCAGGACGTACCATAAAAGAGGAATGGGCCAACATAGTAGATCACCACCCATACTAGAAAAAAATCTAGAAATAGTGACCAGACCAAATGAAGATTTCAGGATTCTGTGAAGGCCACAGTCTGACGGGACCCTAGTCTGTGTGTTATCCACCATTGAAAAATTCGCTTCCAAGTCCCAGACCCATAGGGTGATAAGCATTAGACAAATCCAAGGGAGTACCTTCTGCATTTGTAGAAGGTACTTTAACTGGACAAAGCAACTGTAGCCTGAGAGAATAAGTATTTGAAATGTGCTTATTAACAGATAGGCACCCCATAAATCATAGTCACTGCTGTCAGCCATCCCTACAAAGGATAAAAACTGAATTGGAATTTTAAGCTATTTAGGAAAAAGCGGGAAACCCAGAAAAAATTAAGGATGATAAAAATAAAAATTGTTAGAAGGTTTTTAAAGGTCTTCTAGTGGAACTGTGAAGAAGAAAGGCTGAGCAGCCAAGCCGCTCCAGAGATGTCAACCAGAACAAACTCTTCCCTAGGGTTTCAACAGGCAGGACCATTGGCAGCAAATGCTTGGCTTCACCTCTCCCCAGAGAGAAGATATACGTTCTGAAGGAGGCCAAAGAATTTGCCTCCACCACTGACTTCCCTTTGAAAACGTCTTGGAAGACATGGATATTGTAGACTGATGGCTGATGGAACAGAGTGCACCAAACAGAGATGCTCCAAGCCCCTCTCCGGGCCTGGTGTAGAACAGGCATCTCCATGTCATGTATGAAGATGAGATGGACAAATGCTTATGGCAGTGAAAAACTCTGATTGAAAACATCTATGTTCATTGTAAAACTTAGAAAATGGTAAATACAGAGGGAAAGAATAGCCAGGGGAGTAATTGTGCGCCTGTCGTATAAAGAAATCTATCATGTATTTATGTGCATTTAGTAGCTTATATAAACCGATCGTATAATAGTGTTTGGAACTTGAGAGATCAAAGCCTTTTGGAAAATTGTTAGCCTATTTTTTTCCTAAGGAACTTGAAACCTCCTTTAATATTTATTTTGGCTGTAGCAATCTGTGTCTAAAATGATGAATTGTGGCTGCTCTTTTCTTCTCTGAGGTGCCTGTCTCCTGAGACTCTTTGCTGTATCTGTTGAAGTGATTAGCCTGGATCTTGATAGCTAAAAAAATGAGAAAACTTGTATGTGGCCTTGGCCGGAGAAAGTCAGCCAGATCCTGTTTCTTCTGCTTGTAGACACCAAGAATGAAAAATGAAACAGGAAGGGCCTGCATGGTTCTTTAGACCACAGTCAACAGTGCTGGGAGTTAGCAAAGTCAGGGAGCTTCCTTAGAGGGGTGTATTAAAATTTAGATTTTTTTAAAAAAAGTTTTAATCATGGCAAAACACATGTAAGCAGCCAGGCTCAAGTGGCTCACACCTGTAATCCTAGCGACTCAGGTGGCTGAGATCCCGAGGACCAAGGTTTGAAGCCAGCCTGTGCAGGAAAGTCTGCGAGACTCTTATCTCCAACAAACTACTCCGAAAAAGCGGGAAGTGGCAGTATGGCTCAAGGGGTGAAGTGCTAGTCTTGAGCAGAAAAGCTCAGGACAATGCTCAGGCCCAAAGTTCAAGCCCCAAGGACCCGCTTAAAAAAAGAAAAAACTTTAAAAATATACATGTGAGATTTAAATCCTAAGCAATTTGTAAGCGTTCTGTTCTGTGGCATAATGTCGGTTCACATGTTTTCGCCAGAACTCTTCTTTATCTCCCCACACTGAACCCCTTGTACCCGCTAAGCCATGCCTCCCCATTCCGGTCCTGCCAGCCTGGGTACCAGTCTACGCACTGTACTCTAGGTGCCTCCTCCAAGTACAGTATGTAGTGTTTCTGTGGCTGATTTCTTGTCACACAATGTCCTCGGAGTTGGTAAACACCATAGCATGTGTCCGTTTCCTTCCTTTTTGAGGCTAAATAGTGTTTTGTTGTGCGCCTGCGGACTGTCCCTGGCTTGACAGGGTTTCCACTTACCATTTTTAGCCTTCAAGATGGCGTGTAAATGATAGGCATTCGGTAACCACTGTACGTGGGATTTTAAATTCAGATCTTCTCCCGGGCGAGCAATGGGTGATCAAGCGTTCTGTCACGTGCTCAGCAGTGACAGCAAGCCTCCGCCCCTCCAGGAAGGGGAAGCAAGCAACACCAGTGTTCTATGCTGCTTAAGCAGTGCGTGAAGGGGCGCGAGTGGGTTACTCAAACTGAAGCGTTATAAACACAATGGGACTTTTCTGTCCTTATTTCCTGTTTTTAAGTACAGGTCACAGGCACACAAATATACCTTCACAGCCCCAGCTCACCAAACACAGTATAGCTACTGACCCACTATTTCAGTGCCATGTTTCAAAGGAGTGAGGAAAGGAAAGAAACCATGTGGGTTGGGTCCTGGGTTACCGATCACATCAGTCTGCCAGTGGCTTTGGCAGCTGTGTTCTTGTTTCCTCATTTTATAGACAAGGAAAGAGCTTCTCCCAAGATTTGCAGCCAGCACATGTGTTTGCATGCAAGCCCACATTGCCAGGGTGTATGGAGACCTTGGAGCATACGAGTAGAACCTACAAATGCAAAAGCCTGGCAACTGAAAACCTTAGGACCCAGTCACAGGGTCAAGATTCAAGAGGAAGCTGTTTAGGGTGTGCACCCTAGGAGAAGGAACATTTTCAGTGACTCCTAATGAGACCACAGGTACAGCTGATTCACTTTTGATGAAGGTGGACAGTTTGGAAGGAAGTTTGGCACCTTTGCAATGAGTTCTTTCAGTCCACAGAGACGTTCTGTATTCACTGTGGCTTTTGCAGATGGAGACATTTCTCTCAGACGTCGATGGGTCTGTGGAAGAGCGTGGCTTATATGACCGTGTTGATTGGTTGCAGTGGGTGATCAATAATTATGACCCGACATTGACGGACTGGTTATCCTTTCTCCTGATACAGTATTGTCTTTCCTAAAGTGTCTCCATGCTCTTTTGTCTGACTCTTTCCCAGCATTTACAACCTACTACTGATTTAGTAGAAAAGTATTGATAATAAATCCATGAGTGAATGCAGGGACAGTTTCAATGCATTCACTGCACATCATACTCATACTTCAGAAATACCGTTAGGTAGTTCTCTCTCTTCTGTCGATTCTCATTAAGACAGAAAGTTTCTAAATGCACACCTTACACATGTGCAAGCTGAATTCCCCGCTGCCCCTCATCACAGCGTGTCTTCGAACCCTCTTGATATCATAGGATACTTCCCATGTGTGCAGCACTGCATCTTATATTCCAAAAGGGCAAAGCAGGGTCTCAGAAAAGTGAGTTGGCTCATAGAGGTTTCACAGGTCCCAGCATCAGAGCTGAGAACCCAGCCAGTCACCCTGCGCCAAGGCCCCTTGGAGCTTTGTGGCCTGGCAGAGAAGCGTTAAGGAAGAAATCCCATTTTTGAACAAAGGGCAGAAAGCCCGGAAAGCCCTTTTTATCTGCCCTCCTTCCCTACTGACAAGAGAATTGCCTCCCCCACAGCCAGTGAGGGGGCAAGGAAATGTGGCTGCAGACACGGGTGCCTGTGCTGTTTCTTCTGCACAGTGGTGTGGCCTGGGAACTGGCCAAGCCTAGAGTCTGGAATTCAGCAGGCATTCCAAGACACTGGCAGAAGCAAATTGTCAGCTTCCCAGTCTCAACCCACCTGTTCACCTCAGAGGGCCTCTGCTGCCGGCCAGGGGCGTGGTGAAGCTGTTCACATGGTCCCCACTGAAGCCTGTGAAGTAAGTTGACCTTGGCCTCCGAGGTTCTACCACAGACAATTCTACCTTCTGCCTTGCTTCTGAAATCCACTGAAATAGCCAAAGGGACAGAAAGGATAAAAGCTGGTGACCATGCTTTCACACATGCACACATTGATCTTCTTATACCAGAAGGTCCTTCCTTAAAAATAAGGACTTCATGGAAATTCAGGCATTTGGCTAGAAAGGTACAGGTTCTGGCATGTCATGATGAAGCAGGGGCAATTACTAAATGCTAACTGGATGCCCTGCTGTGTGCTAACTGCCTTATGAAATTAGGATAATTATATGAGATAATTATGCAGGAGCAAGTAAAAGCTGAAACAGAAGATCACTCTTTGAATGAATCAACTCTGAATCTTCATTGCAATGCACAAGAGTAAACAATAGAGTTTCCCATCTTGTAGTTAAAGACCCCAAGCTGTGTGACCAACACGAAGCTATGTGAGCAAGCCATGATTTGGCCACAGGGGCATCTGACTCAAACGTACTCCTTTTCACAGTGCTTCAGGCCACAGACACCTGAACGGCATTAGAAACACAAGGCAAGTGATAGCTGAGGTTGTCAAATGGCAAGTGCTGCAGCTTGTATGTGGTTTGTTCCCCAACAGTTCATGTCTTAGAAGCTTGGTCCCCAGTGTGGCGATGCGGAGCTGAGGGTCGATGGAGGTGGAGCCTAGTGGAAGGTTGTTAGGTCCTTGGAAGGTCCTTGGAAGGACTGACTCAATGATGTGGCCCTCATTCACAAAATCAACGCAGCACTTCCTGTGGGCTGAGCGCTGTTAACACTGAGCCCTTTGTTCATATCATTCTGTGATATGACAGCTCACATACCTGTGAGCTCAAATAAAGCACATATGCACCGAGAGATTAAGGAATTTAACCAGTACTGCACAGTGGAGTTTGTGATAGAGATAGGATGTGAACTCAGTTGGCTCCTGTACCCATGCTTTTAACCACACCTTTATAGATCCTCCATTTTGGATATCAGACTGCAAAATATTGCTGAGATGATGCAAATTAATGTTTCTTTAGGTGCCAGAACAGCATTTCCAAGTTATGTGTTCACGTAACTGTTCAAAACTATACTTGGATTAATAGTTAATGCAATATCTTTCTCTTCTCTTTTAATGTCAAAAGCACATTGGTATTTTTATCTTTTCTTTCAAGATATCCAAGAAGTGATCCTTTTCTTACTTTTTCAAGTACATTTGAATTCTGGTTTTCTCTCATAATCACTGCTGCTAATCATGCTAAATTGCCTCCAAATGAGAACTGAGCAGAGAAAACTGTTTCACTGCCCTTAAAAACACTCAATTTGGCATTCAAAGTTTGAAGAAAAATAAGTAGTTTAAACTTGAGCACTTGCATGGTTTTGTGGCTGCTTTGGGGTCCCGCGGTGCCCACAGGCTAGCAAGGGCTGCCCCGGCCCCACACTCGGAGGCGCGCTCCTCCAGTGTCAGGGTATATGGCCTGACTCTGGAGAGCTTTCAGGAAAGTGTGATGGGTCAAAATGAAGCAAAAGGGATGCTGCCCAGATCATTACACCCGCCAGAAAGCATTCAGTGGAGGAATGGAAATTTCTCTTCTTCCGTGACTTGTAAATAGATGTCTTTGTGGTTGTTTTAATTCCTCCTCTTCAGAGTTGCCAAATAAAATACAAGACACCCAGTTAAATTTGAATTTCAGAGAAAAACAAGGAATCGTTTTCTTTTAGTGTATGTCCTATGCAATATTTTGGACATCCTTGTACTGAAAGATTATTTGTTTACATGAAACTCAAATGTAACCAGGTGCCCTGTTATTTTCATTTACTAATTCTGTCACCTCTACCAAACACCACCAGGACTGTAGGTCCAGTTGGTCTGCCAAATCATAACTAATCAAAGAGCAGAAGATAGACAAGAAAGGAGGAGAGGTGGAGAAAATGGCAGAGAGAGGAAAATAAACATGAATCCTGGCCAGCTGCCAAGTCAAACAACTAAATTTTGCAAGAAAGGAATCCTAAGAGTGAGGCCCCAGGATGGACACGTCTGCTTCACAGAAGCCTTAGCCGGAATGTTGCCCCTTCCCCCAGAGCAGAGCTTCAGTTAGCATCTCAATACTGAAGCGTATCTAGGAATGGAAAGATTTGGAATGTGACAGCTCCTACCTTTGCAACTTTGTTAGAATGGCCCAGTTGTTTAATTGCAAGGAAGGATTTTTTTTTTTTTTTTTTTTTTACCCTGGTGAGATGATTTGGGAATTGGATATCAAAGAAAGCTGCCTAAATTCAGTTTATGCCCCTAAGAAGCCTTTGAAACTCCATGGATAACCTTTTGTTTGTTTTGTATTGATAGTGAGAGGAATTTACCCCTGTTTACACACACACACACACACACACGCACACGCACACACACATACCCCATTCAACTGTGAAGCATGAAGATGGCTTTTTTTTTAGTTAAAAATATTAACTGACAGCTTGAAGATGGATTTGTGTTTTCTTTAATCTCTAACCAGACAAATTACTGTACGAAACAAGCCTTATGCCTTCATCCTGGACACATTACAAATGTGGCCATTCTGTAGGAGATAGCTTTTTAACAGTGGACAAAGGAAAAGAAAAAAAAACAACTTTGGAATTTTTAGCATGTTGTTACAGGCAAGATTACTGGGTTTTGACTTGCTCTAAGCCACAGCTGGATCAAGCCTTCAATGGGGTAAGAATATTTTTGTTACTGTTGTATTTTGAGTATTCCAAATGTAGAACTCGAGCCTGAGGGAAAGGCAGCATTGGGGAAGTGTCTGGGTGGCTTGTACTGTCTGTGGATGATGCTAATGTCGAATGTCCGGTAATGAAAGAGCATGTGAGCTCTGTCTCTGCTGAGAACTAACGCATCCAGCAGCTGATATTGTTAGGATTGTTGGAGCAGGGACTAGATTTCGTTTCCATTTCAGTCAAAGAAAAAACTGATATTTTAAAAACGTATTTAAAGGGATGTGCTTGTAACTTTCCTTTAAAAAGCCACGCAGCCGTGTAGGAGCCTCTCATTGCCGTAGATGTTTTCACTGTCCTTGCTATGGCTTTAAAAATGCATATGTAAACAAAGCTGAGAGCCAGTTAGTGGCTTATGCCTGCAACCTAGTGCTCAGAAGACTGAGATAAGGGAATCATAGTTTGAAGCAAGCCCAGGCAGGGAAGTCTAGGAGACTCTTATCTCCAATAAACTACCCTAAAAGAATTCAGATGTGGAGTTCTGGCTTAAGTGTAGAGTACTAACTAGTCTTGAGCAAAAGAAGCTCAGAGACAGCATCCAGGCCCTGAGTTCAAGCCCCAGGACACATGTGTGAATGCTACAAGGAATTTCCTGACCAAATCTACTACAAATTAGCCTGATAATAATCTGTTGAATTAAATACAAATGATTTTTTGCTTTTTCTTTCCTCTTTGCTTCACTTTACAACTTAATGGATCTTTGATAAGGTGCATGAAGGGATTGGGTCAAGTTAAAACAATGTTATTCTGCATGTTTCCCATTGAAGAGTCTTCAAAGAATCCCCAAGCCAGCCTCTTCCCAGAAATCCAGAGATGTCCCTCCAGGGTAAGCAACTGTGGAAACCCACCAAGAAGGCACATCAGCCTACCTGTAGCAGCCAGCTTAGAAGCAAGTGTCATTTTAATAGGAAATTATCAGGGCATATAAATAACAGGATCAATTAATATGATGGATTCAAGTATCCTATCAAAATAACTTGTTATAACCCAGTCTCCTGATTGATTCATTAGCCTGGATGTGTGTCATCAGATATAAAAAAATATATAATAAATCCAGTTGGATGCTTGTGGCTTATGCCTATAATCCTACTCAAGAGGCTGAGATCTAGAACATTGAGATTCAAAGCCATACTGGGTACAATAACTGCACAATAACTGGTAAACAGCTGAGCTGAGCTGGCGGTGTGGCTCAAGGGGCAGTCAAGCAAGCAAAGCAAGTACAAGGTCCTGGGTTCAAACCCCAGTGTGTGTGTAGGTGTGTGGAGAGAGAGAGAGAGAGAGAGAATATACACAGTTACTAAAGCTGGATAGGGCAGCACATATTGGTTAATCTGTTACCCCAATTATTTGGGAGGCTGAGGTAGGTGGATCATTGGAGCCTAGGAATTACGAGACCAGCCTGGGGATCATAGCAAAACACCATCTTTAAAACAAAAATTATCATTAAGTATTTGTTCAAAGGAGTTGCCATTTAATGAAGCAGTGTATGAATACAATATATCTTAATCAATGCCACCCCTTTCAAAATTCTTACCCATCTCTCCCTTACTGGCCCCTTCCCTTACTCTTCTTAATCTTTTAGGGTACATATTGGATTCATGACTGTATTCTCCCCCTCTTCTTCATTCTTCTACTCTTTTCTCCTTGACCCTACCCTACCTCTTTCAAGTTCCCACTTTCTGGTATTTTATTTTGCTGAACTTCGATCTTTTCAATCTTCAGATCTTTGATCCTTTCTCTCTCTTGACCTCGCTTACCTCACTTGACATAACTTTTTCCAGATCTTTTCATTTCTTTACAACCAGTACAATGTCATTCTTTCTAATGAATGAGTAAAATTTCATTATGTATATTTACCACATTTTCTTGAATGCATTCATCCACTGAAAGCTATCTCAGCTGTGGTTTCTATACCGTGGCTATGATGCGTAAATACTTCAGTAAACATCGTTGTGCTAGTGGCTTTACTATATCCTGGCTGGTGATCTTTGGGGTAAATGCCCAAGAGAGGAATTGCTGGATCATAGGGTAGTTCTACGTTTAATTTTTCCAGGAACCTCCATACTGCTTTTCAGTGTGGTTGAACAAGTTTGCATTCCTACCAGCAGGGTTCCCGTTTGGCCTCCTTCTCACCAGCATCTGTTACCACAAAGCACTGTCTTAAAAATGTAAGTGAACAAATGAGGCCCTAAACTTAAAGGACTGGTAGGAGAAAGAAGAACAATAGAAAGGGAGGGTCGCAGGTCAAAATGCATTTTACATTAAATGGACACGTTAAATTAGACCTGCCTTGTACAACAGTTTAAAAAGTTTTACAAAATGAAAGATGTAATAGAATAGTGTCCCCACCCTTACCCTGAGATGTCCACAAGTAAAGAGACATTGGCTCCATCTACAGAAAGGAGAGTACAGCGTGAGTGAGAGGCTTGAAGGTGCTGGGCGGCTGAGTTGGAAGGTGGAAGCAGGCCTCACCCAAAGAACAGAGGTGGCTCTACCACTGGAAAAGACAGAGCCAAATTCCTGCCTGAGCCACGGAAGGAGCATAGCCCTGCCACGTCTTTATTTGGGCCCATGGAGACTGGTTTGGGACTTCAGACCTCAAGAATGGTAAATAAATTTGCTCCATTAAGACACCAAGTTTGTATAATTTCTTACAATGCCAAGAAAACAAATATAAAAACATAGGAGACAATCTTTGGGACCTAGAACTAGGCAAAAAAATTTGCTAAATTTTACCTTTAAAAGATAAACTTTAGCTCTGTGAAACACTAAGAGAACGACGTGAGACTTGAAGACTAGAAAAAATAATAAACCATGTAGCCACAAAGGACATGCACTAACTGAATAAAGAACTTCAAAACCTTAGC
Organism: Perognathus longimembris pacificus; assembly: GCF_023159225.1. Taxonomy (NCBI): domain Eukaryota; kingdom Metazoa; phylum Chordata; class Mammalia; order Rodentia; family Heteromyidae; genus Perognathus; species Perognathus longimembris. The sequence continues at coordinate 4,063,447 of NC_063168.1, read as the reverse complement.
ATTAAAGAAGCCGAGTTCATGCCTGTAATCCTAGCTACTCAAGAGACTGAGATCTAAGGATCATGGTTCAAAGCCAGCCCGGGCAGGAAAGTCCATGAGACTCTTATCTCCAATTAACCACCAGAAAACCGGAAGTGGCGCTATGGCTCAAAGTGGTAAGAGTGCTACCCTTGAGCTGAAGAGCTCAGGGACAGTGCCCAGGCCCAGTTCAAGCCCCATGACTGACAAAAAAAAAAGATGTCTCTCAGATCCGAAGCTTCTTGAGAAACTAGCATTCTAAGTGTTGAAGGTATTAAGAGTTTTAAAAAGTACCATCAGGCTCTGATGGCTCGTGCCTATAATCCTTGCTGCTCAAGAGGCTGAGATATAGAGGATTATAGGACAGAAAAGTCCACAACCACTCTCTCCAAGAAACCAGCAAAATGCTAAGCTGGAGACATGGCTCAAGTAGTAGACTGTCAGGCAAGGTCCTGAGTTCAAGCAATATGTTATTATCTACTTAAAAATATATTATCAAGTTTATCTAAAGTTAAAATCCAAAATTAAGCATGTGCCTAAAATGTTCTTACATGGAGTCTGCTAATGTGAGGACCAGGAGCCTACCTCTACCTGTGGAAAAGTGCTAGCTCTAATCCATGGCAACTTCAGAAATGGCTGGGTAAATATGTAAAAGATTGGCAGCCTCTATTGACAGTTTTCCACTGTCTCATTATCAGACATCCAGGAATGCCAGATTTCCCAAGTGAGTCAAAGTGCTTGGATGTTTTGCTAGGGTTGTTAGCCAGAATCAACACCCTCGGAGTCAGTCTTGAAATAGACTTTCCATATCCTGTAGATATTACACTGACAACACCCCAGCACCCTAATGCTGAAGAGTCCAAGGCATGAGTCAGGTGGACTCAGTACTCTGCAGACACGGTCTTGGGCGCAAGCAGACCATTATTAGTGGTTTTGGAAAATGGCTAGCTGTCCTAAGGGTGAAGGATGAAAATTAAAACACACAAATTAGAGGCGGACAGGGTGACTCATGCCTATAACCCTATCTACCTGGGAAACAGAGACCAGGGAGATCTCAGTTCAAGAGCAGAGAGGGCAAGAAGTTGGCCAGACTCTATCTCAACCAGTGATCTGGGTGTGGTGGTGCGTACCTGCCACCCAGCTACACAGAAGACCATAAGCCGGAGCATCACAGAATATGACCCTGTCAAAAACAAAAAGAGTAAAAACAAAACGACAACAGAAGAACTACACCCTAATGAAAGCATAAAAGGACCAGAATCCTGACTTGCGTGGTAGAGCACCTGTCAAAAAAGCACAGTCCTTGAGTTCAAAGCCCAGTAGCACCAAAAATGTTTTTAAAACCCTAAAAAAAGAGTAAAGCAAAAGAAGACTGAAACCCGCATCACTCTTGCTTTCTCTGCGAAATCTTTAGGCTCTTAACAATAGTCTTTGGACGGAAAGTCCTTTTTTAAGTAGGGTATATGTAGTCAAGTCTTCACGCACACATTCCCTCGCACATGCACACACACGCACGCACACTCACACACACTCACACCGAGCCCGGAGTAGAGAAGTCATCTCATCCACCTGCAGTGTCCCCAGCTGATGAGGCGGTGGGACTCCACACGTCCTTTAAATCTGAAATCTGCTGGAGACTTTTCATAACCCATGAAATGAACCTTTGCCAGTGTCTCCTGCTTCTTGTAGATTCTGTATAAAGTTCAAGGGACAGATGGACATTTTTCCCTTTAGTAAGCCCTTGGGGTAGGAGGAGAAGTTGGGCTGAGACGTCTGGTGCTTTCAGACCTTCTAATTGTGGCAAGGGCCTTACTCCCTGCAAGGTGGGGGGGGGGGGTGGCAGAAAGAACCAGGGAGTGGGAAGCAAAGAACTAATTGCCCAGCTGGCTCTTGCCCTGTAGGCAGCAGGAATTTTATCATGATGTAGTTAAAAGTAATTTTCTCTATGCTGTATAATGCTGAGTTTTCAGGCGTCCAAGTTAGGGGCTTCTAGACAGCACGCATCTATTGTGGAGAGAAAGTGACCCACTACAAAGAGCAGCACCTGATCTCTCCCTTTGTAGAAAACAAAGTGGGTACACACAAAACTACGTTGCTCGGGCACATCTTGGATTTAAGCTTTAACCCCTATTAAATGCAATGTGGAATTTAAATAAAGTCATAGTGGATAGGATCCCTGCTGAAAATTGCATCCTCTTCAGCTGAGACGCAATGATCTCAGCTTCCTGCATGTAAATCACCTGCGTGAGAATGTTGTAACAATCATGAAGTTGTTGTGAGGACTTGGAGGGGAAATGAAGCTATATGTTAATGAAATTTTCTGCAGTTCTTCCAAGCAGCAAAGATTTTATGGGCTATTTTGTCAAACTGACTTCTTAGGCAATTCATTTGAGAATTTTATCTGTTCCTCACACCAGAAAAATAATCAATTTTGTCTGGATGGGTTTGAACAGCTGATGGTTGTCTGAAGCTGTCTGGCTGCCTGGTGTTTACTGAGAGCAGTGTTGGGGTGGTCTGAAACCCCTCCATGTAATCTTTTTATAGATTGATTCTGGGGGGGTTTACTAGCTAGAAAAAATACCAACTCTGTGATTGATAGACTTTATTTTCATTTTATTTGTGTCTTTATGACCTTCTTCCATTTATGGCATTAAAGAGCCTGTGAATTCTCAAAAATTACCCATTGCCAATGAAATCTCTTCTCACCAATAAAAGAAGTACACATACTATTTTTAGTTTCAGAGACCTCCTGATTAAGGTTTGGGGGATCAAACATGTTTGTGTACAACAAATAGAGGAGCCAGGTTGACCCCCTCTTCTTTCCTGTGAAGCAGCCTCACAGGTATCTACATAGATATAATTATATTGTATAAATCCAAGATTTTTTTTTGCAAATTTCAGAACATATTTCCAGGATATCTCAGGAGACCTGATGAAGAAGGTGTTTGTGGTCATAGATGGAAATTTCCAGGAAGGGATTCCCTGGTGGTTGGGGAGCTCATGAGTTAAGTGAAGGCATTAAGTGTGTTAGGATCCCAGCCTGGGAGGCTCATCTAGTGAGAAGCTGAGTGAGGGACCTGAGCCCCCTAAGGTATTAAAAACTGGCCTTCCGGGGCCACCAGAGTTCAACTGCCATAGGCATGGTGTCTGTTAAGCAGTTCAGGCTCACAGACTGAATCAAGATGGGCTGTAAATGTAAAATACACATAGACTGGGAACACATCACACAGAAAAAAATATAAATGTCATTTCTGTTGTTAAAACTTTATTTTTAAAATGACAGTGTCTGTTATACATTGTGTTAAATAAATATAGAGTTGTTCCTCAGAATCTATGGAGAAGTATTTTCAGGACCCTTACATGAGTACCCAAATCTAAAGATGCTCAATTCATTTAAATAAAATGGTGTAGTATTTAGATGAATCCTACACATACCTTCCTGTATATTTTAAATCATCTCCAGATGACTTATAATATTCAATACTATGTACATGCTATGTAACTAGTTTTGCTGTGTTGTGAAGGGAATAATAACAATGAGAAAGCTTGTACATGTTTGGTACAGACTATTTCTGTTCTTTTCTCTCCATGATTAGTTGGCTCCTGAGCTGTGAAAGTCATGAACATAGAGGTCTGTATTATTGGCTGTATTGCTAAAATTAATATCACCGATTTCTTTCACTTTCTTTATATGCTTACTAGTCAACTCACACTAGACAAAACTAAAGACTTGATTGGCATGAGAGATGGGCAGGAAAGGGACTTATGTAAACCAGTACAAAATTTCCAAGACAACTGGAAATGTGGCTTAGTGGTAGAGTGCTTGCCTAGCATGCATGAAGCCCTGGGTTTGATTCCTCAGCACCACATATACAGAAAAAGCCAGAAGTGGCTCTGTGGCTCAAGTGGTAGAGGGCTAGCCTTGAGCAAAAAGAAGCCAGGGACAGTGCTCAGGCCCTGAGTTCCAGCCCCCGGACTAGCGAAAAAAACAAAACAAATCAAAATTGGGAAACCACACAGGCATCTCTGTTTCAGGTTTCTCCTGCATACTTGCAGCTCTCCCTCATGCCAAGTGTCGTTTTCTTTTATTTTTTATTCTGAATTTCAAAGGTTGTGCAAGGAAAGTACACTTGATATGTACATCTAAGTGCTTCTTCATCATTCACCTTTTTTTCTCATTCTCCCCACCTTTTCTGTCCTGCCCCCCTCCAACTTATTTCACACTTTTTTCCCTCACATATGCACATTGAGTATTCAGGCTGTATTGTCCCCTGTCCCCTTTACCTTTACCTCCCTCCCTCCTCCCACCCCACAGTCTCACTGCAGCTTCCTGATACTCATTTTGTGGTCTGTTCAGTGATCATCAAATGGTCTGTTAATTGTGTGAAAGGCCTACTCCATAGTTTCACTCCTGTGTATACTACAATCAACTAAACAGTATATATCTGCATATTCTTCTATGTATGGTTATATAAAAGGTTGTATTTTGGGCATCAGGTTTTCCAATCCATTTATCTGTTGTGGCCATTTGGACTATTTCCATAACTTGGCCATTATGAATTGTGCTCTAAGGAACATGGGTATTCAGGTGCCTTTATTATATCTTGACATGCAGTCTTTCAGATATCTGCCCAGAAGTAGTATCACTGGATCAGAGGATAGCTCTGTGTTTAGTTTTTTAAGAAATTTCTGTACTTACTTCCATAGTAGTTGGGCTAGTAGTTTCTATTCACACTAACAGTGTATTAGAGTGATATTTTCCCCCACATCCTCACCAGCATTTGTTAATGTTCATATTCTTGATGATGATCAGTCTTACTAGAATAAAATGCAATCTCAATGTTGTTTTGATTTGCATTTCCTTCATGGCCAGGAATGTTGAGATGTCCAGTGTTCTTAACTCTTGTGGCTATGGTGGGCTGTCGGGATCTCTAGGATCCCTTCCCCCCCCTATCTCCCGGGGGGGGGGGGCGGGGAGAAATGCCTGAACCTCGATTTTATGGAAGAAACTCTGCCCTACCCCTCATACCGGCAGAAGGAGTAAGGCGTGTCCTTTCTGGACTGCTCTAGGCTGAAGTGGGATGCCGAAATCCCTTCCTCAGCCCCCCCATAATGTGTCAGGAACCACAGGACAAAGATAACAGGGAGACGGCTGGATGGTTGAATGAGTCTCAAAGGATTTAATTGGGAGGGAGGTTTATATACAGTAATGGCGGGAAAGGGAAGGACTTGGGCCATTGGCTAAGCCGGCTGCCCATCAGGTGATGTCATGAAACTTCCTTTATGGGCTGGACAACCCTATCATGGTGGCACACACGTGTTCGCCCCCCAGGGGCCGGGGGCTTCTTTTCCGGTTGAGGCCTGAAGGTGGGAGGGACTTGCTGTTACACTGTCCCAGGGCTGGGGGAAGGGCAGCGTCTCACTCTTGGCGCCCTTCCCCCACCAAGGCCAAAACTGAGTCCCCAACAGTGGGCCAGTAGTGTCCAGTGGTCCTTCCTTTCAGTAAGAATTTTATGAGTGCTAAACCTTTTTCTAGTGTATAAGAGTTATGTATAACTCCTCTACTAGAAAATTGAAACAAATATGTGAGGAATGAAAAGTGTATTTAATCATTAAAATGGCTGGACTTTATATAGGCTTCCTCAACCCTAGAAATGTGATAAAATAGGAAAGGAAAGAAGTGTTCTAGGTGCTTTTCTAGCTTGTTATCCATTGAATATATATGAGCAACCAATATCTTTGCCTTGGTTTTTTTTTTTTTTTTTGCCAGCCCTGGGGCTTGAACTCAGGGCCTAGGCACTGTCTCTGAGCTTCTTTTGCTCAAGGCTAGCATTCTACCACTTGAGCCACAGTGCCATTTCTGGCCTTTTCTATTTATGTGGTACTGAGGAATCGAACCTTTCATGCATGCTAGGCAAGCACACTACCACTAAGCCACATTCCCAGCCCTGCCTTGCATTTTTATTCTTTAAGTGGGTTTTTTTTTTCTTCCAGGCACCAGTGGCTCATGACTGTAATCCTAGCTTACTCAGAATGCTGAGACGTGAGAATTGCAATTCAAAGCCATCCTAGGCAGGAAAGTTTATGAGACACTTATTTCCATCTAGCAAAAACTGAAAATGAATCTGTGGTTTAAGTGGTAGAGCACTAGCCTTGAGAAAAAGAAAAATTAAGGGACAATACTCAGACCTTGAGTTCAAGCCCTAGGACTGGCCCACAAAAAGAGTAATTTTACTGACAGCAGTAATAGTAGGAGTAGTAATAGAGGAAGGCAGAAGGGATGCTTATTTACAGGAAAGAGTCAGACCTGCATTAAACATTCCATGTTATCCTTTTTAATTGCAGGAGGCACTAAAGACTGAGTGCAGAGCCTTGTGCACTAGTTATGTGTTCTTCCACTCACTGCCCTCCACCCTACTTCCCTGTTTTATGGAACCAGCGGTCATCCTAGGACTTAACACATTGTGAGATGGGTGCAATACCACTTCTGTAATACTTACCAGTTCTTCCATTTTTCTTTGATTGAAATCACATTCACTTCTTTTTCTTTAATTAAGCTACTGTATATCGTGATGCTTGGAATCCTCATAGTATGTAAACCATTTCCATATGAAAATAAGTTTTGGGCACATGCAGGTTTCGCAATACCTGGGTGTAGAATGAGAGTTGATTCCTGAGAATCTGACTGAAATATGTGAAGGAACGATTTTTCTTGGACAAGATTTTTCTTATCCATTTGGGGTAATCACGTGTGCTACTATTAATACTGACTTTAGCCAAAATTAAGATTGAATTCTCACCTCTACTTTTTAAAATCCCACTTCTCCTATTTCATCAAATTGGTCTCTTCTCTATAACCTGACAACAGTCTGTTAATTTCCATTTGATTCAGTTGAGACTTAGTTCATTTGTGGACTTCCTGCTCTGTCCAGAGACATGTAAAACTATAGAAATAACATGGTACCCACTCTAAGGAGTAGAACCTTGCAGTGGCATAAAGCCCTGGGATGCTAGTGTTGAGCTGTGATCATGGTATCCATTCAGACAAGCTCAGGATATTACAGAGCCACCTGTCACAGGAGAGCATCTTCAAAAGGCTGGTGTGGCTCAGGGTTTTACACTGACTTATGCTGGTATCTGATTCCAGCTCTCTGGAGACTTCAGAGTTTTAAGACATCATCTCAGTGCTGAACAAGTTTGGTAAAGAAAAGAGACCCAGCAGGACAGAGTATAAAACATCAAATCCTTGATGGAGTTTAGAGATGGGAAGTGCAAGGGTGGAGATATCTGATGAACTTCTATAAGGAGATGTGCTTGAACTGAGCCCCCAAGGGTGTGCAGGGCTAGAATTGACAGAGGAGGGAGCTCAGACCTTGTATGTGAGGGCACCACACACAGGGCTGTAGAATTGGGCTCCCTGCCCCCTCTCCTCTTAAAAATTCTTCATCCACATATTCTGTACAAGTCGCTTGTGTATCCAGAGATGACACTATCTCCTGCCCCCCCATAAACTGGTAACCTCTTTCCAGTTCTCCATTAATAAGGTCCAAGAGTGAGAGAAAGAAAATGATACTGAATAGGGGCTACAACTAAAGTGGCGAGCAAGGTGCACTGACCTGGTCCTGGGGTAGCTCCGCAAGAGCTGGCATGGGAGCCTTCCTGGGTCCTGGGACTCAGTCCCTCTGGGGAGGCCATGTGCAGTCCTCTTTGGATGTGAGCTCTTATATAGAGACAGAGGGTAACTGGCAGGGCAGCGTGAGTCAAGCTGTTCTGCTCTTGCCAAGCCTAGAGGCTGAACACCAGCCACTTATTCTAGAAGCTACTGGTGAGAGTTGGAAGAAGGCCCTTCAGGAATGTCCTTAAAGCCATCCATAGTCTAGATCCTGTTCTTGTTCATTATAAGCACTTAGTCCTTTCCTGAGCCCTGACCATTAATTAAATATCCTTGATACTAAGACCTAACCCAGAAAAGAGTGCAATGAAGTCCATTGAGTCTGTTGAGACTCCATGTCAGCAGACGGAACCTGGATGTGCTTGTGTGTGCCTATCATCCCAGCTATGATAGGAAGCCTATGGAGGCAGCATGTGGTGTAGGTACATGTCTGGGCTGCAAACTTTTCTCTCAACAATAACCAGTGCAAGGAAGTGCATCTCTGCTCCTGTCTATCGAGCATGAGTCTCTGAGTTCAAACCTTCAGTACTAGAAAACAAGGGGAAAAAAGTAAATGAGGCTTGTTTTACTCGAAAGCTATCTTATTTTATATCTATATGTCAGAGTGTTATCTGGAAAAGAGAATCTATTACTCATCAGGAGGACTAGAGATGCTTAGGTCAGGGGGCCAACAAGAAAGCAGTAATTAGAAAGTCACTTCAGGGGATCAACAGATGCAAGAATTGCAGGAAGTGCTAACGGTAGTCTGCAGTGCTTGCAAGTGTTATTCCTAGAAGGAAGTCTGGGAACCACTGCTGGAACTGTCCATCTGCAGTCTGTTGAAGATTATGCACAGGCTTCACTGCCCTGGGAGCAGTAAGGATTCTGTTCTCTTTGACCTTCCCAGTCTCATTCAAATGCCTCTCTCTGGTGACATCTAAACAACAACAAAAAGCCTCTGCTGCTGAGGATTCTGGGGAATGCAGTTCCCAAGCTTATAACCCCTGTAGTAGAAAGGGTGATGATGCTAAGTCATGACCAGACAGGAAACTCAGCATACTGTTCTCTGGGATCTTAGGGAGTTTAAGACCTTCTCCAGAAGGCTTGAAAGCCATTGAAAGACACGATGTTCTGTACACCCTTCAGTATTCCTGCTAGAAGCTAAAGAATAGATCCGGAAATTATCTCAGATTCCCCCAGCACTTCTGTTTCTCCAAAATGCATCACAATTCCTTAATGGGGTTCTTCCCTATTCTGGGCACCAAAGAAATACACCCTTCCCCTCAAAGCATTTCTGTGCTTTCCCCGGCCCCAGTTTTAAGGATAGTACAGAGGGGCTAAGCATGCTAAAGGGTTGAACAAATGTAGCAGTGGTACTTCATAGACACTATGTTGAAAATGAACCTCACAGCTTGTGGGCAGGGATGGGAGGGGAAAACAGAGAGAGGGAGGGAAAGGTGACATTGTCCACAAAGAATTCACATGCCCACTACTGGTGGCTCGTGCCTGGAATCCTACTCAGGTCGCTGAGATTTGAGGATCATGTTTGAAGTCAGCCCAAGCAGGAAAGCTCATGAAACTTGAAGCTCCAATTAACCACCTGAAAACAGGAAGTAGCACTGTGGCTCAAAGTGGTGGAGCACTAGCCTTGAGCACCAAAAGCTCCAGGACAGCGCCTAGGCCCTGAGGAGTTCAGTCATTACCTGAGTTATGAAATGGTAGCCCCTCTGCACATCACCTTTAAAATAACAGTCAAAATATCTCAAACATGCAGAAACAAGAATGAATCTTAGCCACACACCAGTGTTCACATTTTTAGTCATAGCTACTCTGGAGGCGGAGATCTGAGGATCATGATTCCGAGCCCAGCTTGGGCAGGAAAGTTCTGATACTTATACCTAATTAATCACCTAAGAAAGTCAGAAGTAGAGCTGTCGCTCAAGTGGTAGAGCACCAACCTTGAGAGCAAAAGCTGAAGGATAGCACCCAGATCCTGAGTTCAAGCCCCAGGACTGGTGCACGTACGCGCGCGCGCACACACACACACACACACACAGACACAGAGTCTTAACCTAATGAAAATATGACCCTTGTAAAATCAGTGCATTTCTGCCATCCAAGTTATCAATTAAATAATCAAACCATTGGTTAGCAAACAATAGATAGCCAGCTGAATAATTTATTGACAATTAATATTTAATGTCACAGACTTGAGCCAAATAAATATGTACATTTCTCCCCCTCTGGATGGGTACAAACTCATCTTCAAAGAGATTAAAGTCCATCATCAAACCTGTATAGCTAGAACACTTCATATCTCCAATCAGGATCCTCTATCTTGTCTTCTGTTTGCCTAGGAAAGGATCATGTTCTTCTACCAACTCTGCTTGCCTTCATTCCTCTTTAGAAACTCAATCCTTTGATACCAAGAACACCAAGTTCAGAAACTCATTCGTTTACAAGTCCTTATAACAAAAACTGGAATTTAAAAGCCACCTTCAGGAAAATCAGGCCCTGGTAAAGTACAGATTCTAAGCCACCGTCGTCTCTTGATAGGAACCAAAGAATACATACAGCCATCTTTCACTGAGTTCACTTCTTTTAGGAGGAAGCAACTGCAAAGTGAATAGTTGGTCACAATGCCTGCATGGTCCTCAGTGGGAAAGGTGGTGAATCTCCATGCTTTCACGTCACACCAACCACAGGTGGCCCTTGACGTTCTCTCAATCAGTGTTCCCATTCTCTTACCAAAGGGATCTCTGGCTACTCGGCACTGCTTGGCTAGAATTGTCATCCCAAATGAAAAGAACAACCCAAAAGAGATGTTTTTAATACACGCCGGAAATATGAGACTTTTTGCATAACCTCAGCGCCTAATCACACTGGCCAGAATCGGGCAGATCGGTTGGCACCGAATGGCCCACTCGCCTTGCCAGGAGGTGAGAGTTTACAAGGCAGGTTACTGGCTGCACACTGTTCTCTTGTCCTAGGACTTGGCCCTCAAACCTAGGACGCCTGTAGCCGCTGTTAATTTCTCCTTCTCAACCCTTCCATGAAGTTAGGACTTGCAGGGACATTGTAGCCTCTTCAGAATTAGTAGCAAGGTCATTGAAATGTTTAACGCAGACCAAAGGAGCCTTCAGCATCATGACACACCAGGAACAGTTACAGGGACTTTGATGGCTTTTATGGCAAAGGCATTCTTTCCTCCTTCTCAGCAACCTGGTACTCTAAATTATGAAATTCTTTATTTCGACCAATTGTCCTTTGCAGCCATTAGGCAGAACCTATAAAAGGGATTGCAGTCAGAAATGAGGCAACAGTGTGGACAGGTCATATTGCCTCATTCCTGTAATCTCAGCTCTGTGGGATGCATAGCTCAGAACGATGGCAGTTCGAGGCCAGCCTGGTCCAAAAGGTAGTGAGACACAACCCACCCCCCAAATCTGGGCATGGGCATGGTAGTTCATGTCTGTATTTCCCATCTATTCCTCCATGGGGGAAATAAGTAGGAGAATGATGGTCTGAAGTCATCCCAGGCATAAAGAACTTACCTGAAATAACAATAAACAAGGGTGACATTAGCTTAATGTGCCTGTTGAGCACTTTATGTGAAGTGGTTGTGATGACTAAAATAGTTATTAATGTTAATTTCACCTGTTTATTTTTACATTTATTGTCACTATTAAGATGTCACATTACCAATTTGGCCTAAATTATTCTTCTGTTTAGACAGCTTGAATGGTGATGGCAAATGCTTACCTCAGGCAATTGGGAATAATAAGGAAGAAACACACTGCATATTCAATAGTATCAACCAGCCCATCTTTCAGTCACTGATACCTAACAACTTACCTCTCGACTTAATAGTTTAAAACGGCATCTGTTATGTTATTGTTTCTGTGGGTCAAGAGTCTAAGTATAGCCAACTGGGTTCCAGACTCATGTCTATCACAGGCTGTGAACAAGGTGTCACAAGGTGTCATGAGAACTATTGTCATCTTCAAGGAGTGACTGGAAAAGATGCCTTCCAAGCGCGGAATCTTACGTGGTATCAGGATGTGTTCAGTTCCTCTAGGCTATTGTGCTTGACACCCTTGGTGTGACTGTCTTTACTGGTCTTGTCCAGAGGCTTCCCACTCTCTTGCTCTTGGGGCTTCTACATAGCACAGTAACTTGTGAGAGCCTGTTAGCATTACAGGGTGCTGTGTAATGTGTCACACTTGCTTTAATGGATCCAAGGTACTACACTCACAATGACTTGTTAATGCATACAGAAACTCTAAAATTATATAGGAGAAACTTTGAACAGCGTTCCCTGAAGATGACAAAAGTAGAAAGTGAACAGACAGACAAGGATGGAAGCTCTGTGTGTGTGTGTGCACATGAGCGCATGCGTACGTGTGTGTGTGTGTAGTGTGGTTTGTATATGCAGGCATGCTGGGAATCAAACCCAGATCCTTGCATGTGTTAAGCACACACTCACTCTACCACTGAGCTACACCCTTAGTTCTAGGCGTGTATTATCTTTTCTAAAGAAGTAAATACTATGGGGAAAAAGGAATAAGCTACCTCTGTCGCCCAACCACTCCATGCTTACCTATTTTCCTTCCTCAGTAGGACTTGTAGCTCTTTGTCGGGTGTCTGTCTTTCCCTGAATCCTCCGAGACCTTTGACAGCTCAGGCATACCGTTTTCCAGGTAGCTTTTTCTAAGCACCAGGTCTCTGAGAGCCTCTCGTCTCCGATGCTTATCCCAGCATGTTAAACTCCTTAGATTACTGCCTGTGCCTCCTACTAGCTGGAAGTTCTTCGAGGACATGGTTTTGGGACATGTATTCCAGTGACTGGGCTCCATCGGTTGAATGAATGCGCAGTTGTTTCTGGCAGGTGTAGGTATGGGGTTAGGCTGATTCTCTCTGGGATCCTACCTTAGAGGTAGCAAACACTGTAGATGAGATGCAGTTAACAAATGATGAGTACCAGAACAGTATCTGAGTATCAGAGCCCCAGGACACTTACCAGCCCTCCAGCCCTCATACACCATCAGAAGTGGTTCTGGGAACTCGGTCACAGACTCCACTTTCATTATTGATCTAGCTGTAATGCAGCTTGTGGTCAGGAAGCTATGGCCTGGCCCACAGTGGTTTTCAAAAGGTGGCCTCTATGAACACCAGCTAGAAACGTAGTAGACATGCAAATTTGAGACTCCACCCAAACTTCCTGAATGAGAAGCCCTCCGTGGGCCCAGCAGTCAGCATTTGAACAAGCCAGGTGACTGCAGTGCGCTTCAAGATTGAGAATCACTCAACCTGTACTGCAGGAGTTCTCTGCACGCTTCCTACGTGTCCCGGAAGCTGGAGGCTGGAGCGATGTCTGCCCTGAGATGCGCCCCTCTGTAAACATTTTCCCCACGGCATTCAGAGGCTGCTACTCAGAGAACCAAATAGACTTAGAACCATATATACCAGCCTTACTAAATAAATAATTGGGAAAGGAAGACAGGGGATGATTTTAGAGAGTTAATCATAAAACCTTCATTTTTAGGGCAGTCGCCTCTTGTTTAACTCAGAGTCGGGGGATTTCTCTTTCTTGGCCTTCATTGGGCCCAGGTAGTGAATGTTGTACACTCCAAGTAACTTCATTTTAGCCAACCTACTTTTTCAGTTATCTTGACAAACACTTAGTGACTTCATGCTTTCTAAATGCTTTTTCAGGGTAGAGTTTAGGAACAATTTGTTGCTTTTGAAAAGAAAATTGAAGGATTATGTCGAAATAGGAGTTTTGGAAGAACACAGACTTCTGATGTGTGGAACAGAGCCCGGACAACCTGATAAAAAGCTCTTTCGTGATGTTGGCAAATTACTCAGCCTGCTCATCACTTTCTGATATGTTATCTGGATGCACTTATTAGAGTAACAGCATTTTAGTGGAGTCATGTAAGATGTTTTCTGCAAACATAGACATTTTCGCTTCTTACTTTCTTCTTGGCATGACTCATTTGTTTTCTTGTCTAATTGCGGTGGCTAAGACTTCAGTGTTACGATGACCAGAGTCTGTGAGATCAGGCATTCTTGTCTTATTCCTGATTCTAGATGTTAGCCAGGGCCTTGTCACCTATGGCCTTTATTGTGTTGAGATACAGTTCTTTCCCTAGTTTGAGAGCATTTTTAATCATGAAAGAGTGTTATGTCAAGCACTTTTTCCTGTGTCTAATGAGACGATCACATATATCATCCGATTTTACTTATAGATTCTCCTCATGAATTAAAAAAAGATGAATATCGTTTTTTCAAGCTACCTAAAAGCCTTTAGATGTGCAGTGAGAGGCAGAGAAGGGAGTCACTTTTCACTGTATCGGGAAGTCTAAAGAATATCTAAAGTCACCTGGTAATTTGTAGTAAGAAAGAACAATTCTACAGTGCCACGCCCACTTAGGTTGCTAGCACCATCTACCAATTTCAGAAGTCAGTGTTTCCCACTCAGGAAATCAAGAGTTCAGTCTAGTTATTGTCTTTATACTTTGTCTCTTCAGAATTACACATTTACTAGATGAGAGCCTGAAAGGGAAGTTCTGTCCTGTGTGCTGAATTACAACAGAAAAATTTCCAGAAAGTAGAACTCTATAGAACTCCGCTGTCTGAAAATACTGCTATATCAATTTTTTATTTTATTTTTTGGCAATACTAGAGACTGAACTCAAGGCCTCCTGCTTGCTAGGCTATCACTTGAGCAATACCTCCAGCCTCTTTTTTAGGTTGTGTTTTTTTTTTTTTTTGAGGTCACTCTATACCCAGACCAGTCTGAATTATGATCATCCCCCTTAGGACTTCAAGTCACTGGGGCTGACAGGTGCATGGCATGGCATATAGCCATCGTGCTTTCCGTATAGCTGGGATAAAGGCACATGTCGCTATGCCCCGCCATTGGTTAAAATGGAATCCTACAAATTGGATGCTCAGGCTGGCCCCAAACCACGTTCCCCTGATCGCCACCTCCCACATTGCTAGAATTAAAGGTTTAAGTCACCATGACTGGTTCTTTTTCCTGTTCTTACAATAACCATTTGGAATGCCTTACTTGGCACATTTGAAATTGAAGACTTTCCTGGAGGGTTCTGGCTCCCATTTCATCTCTCCCTATTAAATCAAATTTCAACCTCTTTTTCTGTCAAGTGAATCATGTCAGATCCCTCCCAGTTCCCCTTTCCCAAAAGTCTTCCTAGACTTTCTATCCACTGATAAAGGCCAAGAACCAGCGCGTTGGTGCAATAGGTAGAGCTCATTTTACCCAACTCATACTTTAGTGATGTGGAAACTATGTCCAGAGAGAGTAGGAACTTACCAATTCACAGAAGGTAACAACAGGAATCACATTGAAATGCTGGCCTGTCTGGCAGCTGCTGTTTAAAAACTTAACTCCAACCCCCTCCCCCCACTCTAGAGCTGCTGGCTGCTTCCTTTCATTAGCATTGATTCTCATTTTCATTTGACGTCTGCATATTCTGTTTCAGCATGTAGATAGGAGTACTCTCAGGAAAAGCAATTGGTTGAGTTTTGTTTTTTTTTTTTTTTTTTTTTTTTGGCCAGTCCTGGGGCTTGGACTCAGGGCCTGAGCACTGTCCCTGGCTTCTTTTTGCTCAAGGCTAGCACTCTGCCACTTGAGCCACAGCACCACTTCTGGCCATTTTCTATATATGTGGTGCTGAGGAATCAAACCCAGGACTTCATGTGTATGAGGCGAGCATTCTTGTAACTAGGCCATATCCCCAGCCCTGGTTGAGATTTTTTAATGCACTTCTCCCCAGAGTTTGGCAACTTTCCTGAATGCGATTGGCTTGGCTATGGGAGGGCGTATGAGGTAGGAGATAAGATGTTGCTCCCCAGGGAAGGCAGGCCTTGGTAACAGGTGCACTGAGCATGTAAGTGGGAAAAGAGGCATTGGAAGCCATTGTCTCTAAAAAAACATAAGGTCATAAGCAGAAAGGGGTACAGTGCTTCTTAACCCAGGCTGAACAAATGAATCAAGTGATTACCAGCGCAGGTCCTGGAGAAGGGGATTATATGAGCCCAAATTGCTTCAAAAGACATAGAGACCCCAGGGTCTGAAAACACCGGAGTCCTATACTCTTAGGTAATCTAAACCACCCCTCCTTTTTTTTCCCCCTGATTTTTCCATTTGCCCCCAGACTGAGTTACTTCAGCTGGGTCTCAGAAGCCCTCATTCACCAGCCCCCAACATGAAGCTATGGTAGTTAGCTTTCCTGGCTCCCACTTTACTAGAATGTCACCAGCAGAGTTTTCCCACACAACTGCAGAAAGGAAAGTTGCCACTTGCTAATGAAAATAATTCCAGACAGATGGTAGCACCGACCCTGACAGAGCAGTGGCCGTCAGAAAGAATGAAATGAGTTGCCTAATCTTTCCCTCTCATGCTCCAAATGCTCAGGCGATGGAGATGAGGACTGGAAATTGCCTACAAAGAGGTACAC
The DNA here is from genome assembly GCF_023159225.1 of Perognathus longimembris pacificus. Lineage (NCBI taxonomy): Eukaryota > Metazoa > Chordata > Mammalia > Rodentia > Heteromyidae > Perognathus > Perognathus longimembris. The sequence goes on along the minus strand of NC_063168.1, from coordinate 4,047,289 downwards.
TTGCATAACAAATAGGCTATCATGCAATGCTAATTGCTTGAATGGGTATTTGCATATCTGAATATGTTTGATGGGAATTCATAAACATTTGTCTCTGGCTTTAAATCTCAGGTAGGTGGAGATAGCAGCATCTGCTATAGAAACAAATCTGAAAATCAAACAGCCCAATTAAAGCTCAAATTTTTAAAAAGCCATTAAGATGAAGCAAAGTGAAATGAACTTTAAAAAGGACTGATGGATCCACGTCTCCTAAGGGCCCCAAATGACAAGTAATTCAGGGGAAATCCTATTAATTAAAAGCCACTGCTGTGTGAACCGGCTGCGTTGCCGCGGAGGTGGTACTGTGGCCGGCTGCAGTGTTGTGTGGGATTCGGAAAGGCAGGGGAAGCACTAGACCATCTGTTACAGGTGGGCTGCTGTTCCTGCTTTCTGATCACTGCGGGGGGGGGGGGGGGGGCGGATCTCAAAAAGATAGGCAGCATTTACAACATATTTGCTTCTTACTCAATTAAGAGAATCATACTCACCGGGAATGATAGTTAAATACTAAAGTTGGAAACGTTGTGTTGAATTGGTATGTCTGGATTTACCTCTTTGAATGGAGCAGTTGGTGTGCTGGAATGATGAATTCCAGAGGTTTTTTTGCAGAGGATTTGAAGGGCAGTGGCAGTGCTGACTTGAAGGCTGTGTTGGAGGAGACGCAGCCGTTCAGGACACTGTAGCATGTCCAGCGTGCCCACCACCCAGTGAGCCCGGGAGTGAGTGGACAAGCCCACCTACAGCCTCAGTGCACTGCTAGTGCCGAGTCTCTCTCATCACCCACGTTCTTGACAAACTGCCAAGGGACATACCCATCGTGAGTGTTGAGTGGATATCCCGGCTCATGTTTGCCTCTGCTGAGCTCAGGCAAGGCCCTCCCTCCCCGCGTACAAACCCATTGAACTCCTGTCCCCAGCATCAGAGAATATCCTGTAACATTCCCGGGACAATCATTGTAAGAAACCTGTTGTCTGGCCCGGTTCCAAAGTTTTGAAAATAGAATTTGAATCACCTTATTCCATGTTAAGAAACAGTCCGGCTTCTGCCCTCTTAGTGTCCCAGCTCCCCGTTCCCTGATTCCAAGTCCCCGGGGAGGTCACCGTGAGGTGCTAGCAGGGAGTCTCCCTTACTGCAGCTCCACAGTTCTTTGGTGTTAAGTTTGTGACATCTGGGTCTCTCAGCGCCTCAGGCGGCACCGAGCTACTTTCTGGCTTCCATTTTAAAACTTCAGATTTATTATCTATTTTATTTCAGTTTCCTCTCTGTCATCAGAAAGTGGTTCTTCCTGAAGGACTTCTGGCCACGTGGCCAACAAATGTCTCCTAAGCAGACCTGCTGTATTGCATAAGAAATAATGGCAAGAAAAAGTATCTATGTTTACTTGTCTTTTTTCTTTTTTTCAAAATACTGTTTGTTCTGCTGTTGACTTAATCTGTTGATGTGGAGCCCATGGGTATGGAAGGCCAACTGTAATAGTAAACACTAACACCTGAGGGGTCTGTGGGGACAGTGCTGGGGATTCAACCCAGAGTGCGTCCTAGGCAAGTGCGCTATGGCTGAGCCACATCCTCAGCAGAAAGATAAATAGCACATTTTTTTCCTCATGTGGCATAAACTGCAGATTTTGTTTTTTAAAGAAAGATATTACACAAGAGGAAGAGGCCAGTAGGAGGAGGGAAAGAACTAAGAGAGGATATATGGGGGTAAATACAATCAAAATACATCAGGAAATCCATTCTAGTGTATAATTAGTAGATGCCAATAAATATGAAAGTTGATTAAGGATTCCTGTGTGTTAAGTCCTATACTGAACACTTAAAAAGTGCTTAGGAAGGAGTATTATATAATGCGCTCTCTTGAAAGCCCTTTGAGTTAGGTATCAGCTAGTTCAGCGGCAGAACTGCATCCTGGGTAGCATCACCTGGCGTCTTGTAGCTCCTCCCCCTCCCCCCCTCAGCACTGCCCATCTCCCACCTTGGATGTGTCACTATGGAGACCGAGTGAGGTCACGTCTGGAAAGCGCTCCACTTGCTGCAGCGCAAGTACCCACTCAGCAACTGCTATGAGTTTGGACTTCAGTTACCCGGGACAGGTCAGAGGATATATAAAGGGAATATTACATTCGTTTGCTGACATACTTTTTTTTAATGGAATGACTTATCTTAGCGCCCAGCTTCAGAGGTTTCAGCTTGTGGTCAGCTAGTTCTCTTGCTTTGGCCTTGAGGTGAGGCAGGAACATCACGTGGCGCGAACACTTAGCTTGTGGCAGCCAGGAAGCAGAGAGAGAAGGGCCAGAGCCAAAGTGTGACCTCCAACGCCCCGCCTCCAGGGATCCACTTCCTCCAACTAGACTCACCTCCCAGAATTTCCACCACCCCGCAGTAATACCCTGAAATTATAAATTCATCCGTTGATTTGACCAGCACTGTCACGATGAAAATCCTTCCCCAAAGACCCAGCTCTGAACACTGCTTAGTTGGGAATGAAGCCTTCAACACATGAGCCTTTGGGGGGGGGGACACTTTCTATGCCAATTGTAAGAAAGAAGGTCTGGGAACACGAAGGAGGGGCTCTGAGTGGATGGGTGGGATCAGGGGAGGAAGGCCTGGACGTGCTGGGAAGGTGGGGCTGGGTACCCATCCCCGTGCGAGCCAGGTGTGAAGCCGAAGCCCAGGCTCTGTACTTCCCTGCAGACAAGCAGTCCACCACGACTCCGTGCTTAACACTGTACAGCCCCAGTCGTTGTCTTCCTTTTTCAAAAGCACAGTTGGAGATCCGAACCCCTTGCCAGGGGTCTAACCGACACTCCATTTGCAATTTCCCTTTATTCTTGACTTAAAGTTTTGTTTGTTGTTTAGTATTTCTGTTTCCTTTTGGGATTACACAAATGATAAAAACGTTCTTTAGGGATTGGGAGTGGATCGGGGCTAAAACTACTCAAGTGGCACGCGTTCCCATTGAACTGGCCACGATCGACAGTCTTCTACACCAGGTGGAGACATGTCTTGGGGTCATATGGGTGTCAACCTTTTTCTCTTTTCTTCTATGACTATGTTTCATTGTTCCACTATGATGTCAAAACATGGGGTCCCCTACAGATTCTCTACGAGACTACCCTGAAATACTCAGCATTAAGAACTGGATGTTAGGCCGAGGCTTGAGTACAGTGAAAGGGAACACGTGCTGTATTTCACAAGCTGAGAGGAAAGGATCTGTTGGCAACCGGCCCAGGGAAGAGCTCAGGTTCTCTCGAGGTGGTGGCAGAGGTTGAGCCTCTGTTATGCCAGCATGTATCTGTGTGTGACATTTATGTTCACGTTGTGTCTCCACTCAGGGGAGTGGAATGCAGCGTGACTGGGACTGTCTATTGCAAGTCTGTAATGTCATATTTGGGTAATAATCCCGGGGTTTACATTTTTTTCTTTCTGAAAGACAATAAGAATTGTAATCTCCATCTTAAAACTCCAGCTCACTTACCCCAAGAAAGCTCAATTCATTGTGCTCACACTACCACTGTTCCTAAATGTCCCTTTTGGCCCCAGGGTATCCTTCCTCTTTGCCAGAAACTATTCTGTTTTCCCTGTTGCCACAACATAAATGCTCCCAAGTGCAGAGATAATCAGCTGCAGCTTGGTCTGGGCGCTGTAGCCAGCCCCCAGCTCAGAGTGCAATTCACCCTATGGCCCTGGCACCTGCGAAGTTATTTGGAAACATTGCAACTTACAAAAGTGTAAACTAAAAAACCAACACTCTTTTCTTTACAAAGTACCCAACCTCAGGTATATTCTTGTAGCATCAGAATATACACATAGGATCTTTTGTTTTCAGAACTCAGCGAGAAATACCATAACTTCATTTTCCACATGCAATTCAGGAAGAGTAAGAATTATGCACAAAGAAAGGTTCCTAGCTTGTTTTCTTCTGATAAAGGTAAATGAGCCCCGTTATAGAAATGATAAATATCCAAGGGCTGGGGATGAGATGGGTACTATGTTTGATATAATGGGGGAGAAGGCTGGGTTTTCAAACCTATTCAAACTGATGTTAGTTTATTTTGCTCATGGTTCTGGCATTTGGTGAGGGACTCCAGCTTGATCATAACTTAGTAAGACCGAAAAGACATGAAGGCTGTTGTCTCTGTCAGGAATCCCACACCCCCTTGGGTCCATTGGCTAACAGTCACCTCACAAAGGTTCCCATCTTCTAGTATCATCAGCATAAGAAAGACTTGAGCGATTTCCAAAACATGCACTTAGGAGAGACACGCTCCACTTTCGAGCCATAGCAGCGCATACAGCATATGCTTAAAATAAAGACGAATCCATGCTCCCTGCCTCGAACACTGATTTCGCCATTGTGGTGATGTTGAGCCCTGCCAGCCTCTTGCAAGGTCAAGCCTCACGAGTGGTTCTCAGTCTTGGCAAAATGCCTTCCTGTAAGAAGTGCTGGAGCTGCTTGCTGTGTGTGACAGCGGCCTTCGGTTTGAAGTGTCTACATGGTACATCCATGTAGAGACTCAAATCCCCCGCCATGCTTGACAGAACTTCTTACTAACTATAGGTGTTGACTGAGGTGATTGTGTGTGTGTGTGTGTGTGTGTGTGTGTTTCCTTCTCCCTCCACCACTCTAGACTACTCACACGGACAGCACTCAGCACTTTCCGGATATTCTTGAGATGAAATCAGCTGCAATGATAGCCTGCCTTAAAAGAGGGGAGGAAGGATGGGGGGAAGAAATGTCTCCTTCTCCGGTCTTTTGTTATCAGAAACTGTGCCTCGGCCCAGCCCGACCGCCTGGCGTTGTCCTCAGGGCTGTCACTGTGCTGTCACTCAGCTCTCAAGGGCAGAAAAAACCCAGCCTTCTCCCCTGTGTTGTGTCAAACGATGCTCTAATAAATCACCAGAATGTTTCTTCCGTGGCGTGTGTGTGTGAGGTGAAGGAAATGAACGGCCCACCAGATGTGCGGAGTAATGGAGGCGCGCCTCTCCAGTCTCTGCTGCCGCCGCCTGTGTTTTCTTGGTTTCAGGAATAAAGCATAGGCTCCTTATCCCTGCTGAAGGGCTGGTAAACCCTATGAGGAAGCAGGTTTGGTGTCCTAATGGTAATGGCTTCAGTCGCAGGCCAAGGATGACTTAGAAATGTCTCGGTTGTATTCTCAGCCACCAACAGAAGACGTTTTCTGCAGTAAGATGGGAGGAGAAAATTTATTTTGTAGGCCTGCAGAATTTAAAGCAGGATTAGCCCTTCGGGCCTGTCCAGCAAGACTCCCTTGACACCTAGGAAAGTGGGGATAGGTCGGGCGGGGCAGGGCTGGGGGGAGGAGGGTGCTAAGTAACTTGCTTCCCATGCAGACAACGGAGGCAGAACGGGGTCCCTGCTCAGCCCTGCTAGCTCCGTATCCCCAGTTAACCCCAAAAGTCACTTGAACTATAAAAATATTCAGAGGCGTCTGTAAGGATAGGCCTGTAATTGACCATTAAAAGCAACTAAGGGCGTTGAGAAGGACAGCCTTTGGAAGTTAGCTTCGAGGAGGAGTGAGACTTTGAAGCACAAGGTCTCAGCAGCCTTCGGATTCATGCCAGCACAGCAACATGGGACGGGGACTCCCCCCCCCCCGCCTCCCCCAGCAGCAGCGCTAGGATGAGACATTGGTATAGACAGTGCCTCGGAATAAGATTTCTTTTAATGTGGATTCATCTGAAAACTGCTGTTCTATAAAGAAGCACTCCGCAAGGCTGTTAATAACAATTTTCCTCTTCAGAAATTGTAGGGTTTGAAGCCCTGCTTTGTTTCCCCCTTCGCTTTTGGGAACTCACTGCCTCCGTCGGGATTTACCGCAGGAACTTCTTGGTGGGTGGAGAGTGGCCCTCGTCTTGTAGGTGGACTCCACTCAGCAGGTCTTCCGGCAGAAGCCTCTCCAGCCTTACACCGGTGGAAGTCCAGGCCGCTGTCAGTGCTCATAGCTTGTCCCTTGCGTCATGGTTCTCAGAAGAGTTCTGCCTGTCCCATTACTTTCTTTGCTATGACTATCCCGTAGGCAGGCCCTGGGACATGGAAAACTCTAAACATGTAATTGGGGGATTAAAACATCCTGCAGAAAAACCCTCTTCCAATCTATAAAAGTATATTCTGGAAGTTCCCTATCACATCCTAAGACTGTCCTGAGCATTCATTTTCATGATGGAAACATCTGCCATTTCCTAAGTGCAATTAAAGGAAAGTGTTGCTCCTGTCAGAGTGGTGATTTTTGAATTTTCTGACTCTCTTTTTTTTCCTTCTAATTCAGAATGCTGGAAGATGACCTTAAGCTAAGTAGTGATGAAGAAGAGAGTGAACAGGTAAGATTTGCTTACCCCTGGTTGCCCTTTGAATGAGACCTGCTGGACAGGACTGATGTGATGGGAATTGTGTAGCCCTGCGAAGCCACACTTGGTTCTTCTCATTCAGATTTTTCTGTGGAGTTGGGCCAGCCTATTGATATATCTTAGCCTTTCCCTTAAAGCTGTAATTCTGTGATTATTCTTAATGACATGGAAATCAACAATGGTATTTACAAGGAAGGTAATAGGATCAGGCTTCCGTGGTAAATAGAAATATCCCCCCGCCCCCCCTCTCTCTCGCTTGCTCACTTGCTCGCTCTCAAAATGGCCTTTAGAAATCAAACATGACCTTAACCTCATCAGCATGCAGTCAGCAAGCTGTAACATTAAATATTGAGAAGCTTTATACAGATATCATTAACACTAAGAAGGAGAAAATGTAGAGGTGAGCTAAAATGATGAATAAAAAATAATCATGCTTAGTCAAAGCTGTTTGTCCTAAATGATAAATGTGCTTGAAATATTCTCCCTTGTGTTGATTTATCAGCTCAAGACATCAGTCAGGGGTTATAAATACTCTTCTGATCAGTCAGTTAAGGTGAAAAAATATGCACTTAACATTCATCACTCTCTCTTCTACATTTCAGGAAAGGTTTTTGTCTTAAAACACTGAAGACAGATTATCCTACATTTCTCTTCCTTTTTCTCATCCTCTATATTGTATTTTTCAAGTTTAGATAAACAGTGTAGGTAGAAAGACAATACAGAGGGGGTTGGGGTGTCATTTTTACATACAATTCAAAATACATAGTATGTTCACTTGATTTTGGAATGGTGAACTTAATAAAAGGTATCATGACACATTACATAGGTGATTTTTTGTCTAGACATGCAAATAACAAATGATTATGGAGAGGGTGAGAAGAGGTGAAATAAAAGCCAAGGAAAAAATTTCCGGATCTGTGTGTTAGCAAAGCATGGTAATGGGGTCACAGAAGGGGTCCTCTGCTTGTGAGAGAAGCAGAGATACCAGGCAGTGCTGTAAGAAGGTACTGATGACCCTAGAAATTAGACTGGCAAGGAGAGAAAACACAGAGGATTTTCAGTTCTTTCGTTTCCAAACATCCATAGTAGGCAGTCAGATACCCACAACTCAGCATCTCAGAAAGGCAATACAACTTCCCTCCTAACTTTATTTCCTCATCTATGTGACTAAAAGTGACTGGTTTCATCTCTCCTATTGAGAAGCTCAGCTAGGTACACTTGTGGATCCAATTGTGTCCATTGTGAATGATGCATTAGAAAAAAGGATTTACAGACTATTTCATTCAGCAAACATTTCTTCATTTTTAAAATCATTTCTTGAGCTACTTCCAATAACAACTCAGTCTAGAAGGTTCATTATCCATAATGTACTACACACATTCAGTAAGTACTTTCAGTTGATTGGTTGGCTTTATTAGCTCCTCCGAATCTACAGCCATTCCAATACTGTATTGTGAATATACAGCCCAGGTTCTCAACACTACACTTAATCTCTGTGCATGTATGTCTTCTTATTTTTACAGTAAAAGGAACTGACAGAATGAATGATGTTTATACTATAATACTTGTCTCAAAATTAAGATTCCAAACAGCAGTTTTTAATATAGTAGTTTAATTCTTCAATACTAAATAACTCTATTAAATTGCCCTGCTTTGGCCGATAATTACGCCCTGTCCTAACCACAAAATCATAATTTCGCTACTTTTGTTGAAATTTTATTACAATAAATTTATTTTATTTATTACAGAAAATTTAATACAGTAATTAAAATATCAGGGGCACGGATAGGGGTAAAAATTGATAGGTAATAGAACGGTCTTACTGATTCAGTCTGCTATAACAACGTACAATAGATGTTGAATTCTTCACATTATAAACAACACACCTTTAGTTCTCACGCTTGTAAAGCTTGAGTTCAGAGAGCCAGCGTGGTCAGGTCGCGAGAGGGCTGACTTCTGGGTTGCACACTCTTGTCTGTTGGTTGTGTCATTGCATAGTGGATAATTTCCCTGCTTTTATAAAAAAGATTATGATACAACATTTTTCTCCTTCAAACCAAAATCAGATTTTCCTATAAAGTAATCTAACCTGTACCTGTGCGCAGCACGCGCACACAATACACCCTCACGTCTCTGGTGGTGTGAGATGCTTGGACATAGATAAATGTCCAATTGATGTCTCCTGGTGTAAGTGGAATGGGTCCCTTACCCCAAACCTCTCAGAAACGTGGTATATTTCTTTGACGGACTCAACATAGAAAACTAACCTTTCCTTGCATTGCACTTGCTTGTCTTTGTGAATACTGGCCCAATTTGCCTGTATGGCTACTGTGGGGTGATGGTCACAAGGGTTTCAGCTTGCTGTACCAGTTTACTTGTGTAGAGACCCTCAGGCTCTGTGTTTAAACTATCTTGTCTTTTTTCCTCATTGCCTCAGTACTCTTTCAGTACTGAGTACTCAGTACTCAGCCTAGGTTAGTGATGAAGAACCCAGCAGTTCTGTTGCAGGGTTTCAAGTCCTTGCTCTGCCACAGTGGTTTTTTAACATTGGCCCAGCCTGGCCACTGTTTTGTGCCGTAGTGCTCCACTTGTGAACCTGGAGTTGATGTTAGCACCTCAAGCCTGCCATTTCCTTAGACTTGAGGTCACTCATCACCTTCATGTCACAAAATCCAATGCACTTTCTTCTTTTACTTGCTTTTTATTATTTATAAAAGCTACCTGGGGGCTGGGAATGTGGCTTGGTGGCAGAGTACTTGCCTAGTATGCTTGAAGCCCTGGGTTTGATTCCTCAGCACCACATAAACAGAAAAAGCTGGAAGTGGCGCTGTGGCTCAAGTGGTAGAGTGCTAGCCTTGAGCAAAAAGAAGCTCAGGGACATCCAACATTGTAGCTAGCCTCTGCTCCCTGTCAGTTACCATCCTCCAACAGAACAATGTACACAACGAAGTAATTTTGATTGTGTTTGAATGGATTTATTTCGCTTGTAATGCTGGTGTCTGGCTTCTTTCACTCAACAACATTGATGAGATTCACCCATGCTCTTCCGTTTGATTGGAATGTGTTCGTTTTCATTTCTATATTGCAGTTATACTATAATTTACCTACTCTTTGCTGGTAGGTGTGAAAATGCTCCAGGCTGTTAGAATAGTGCTGTTATCAACATCCTTATAAAGGTCTTTTGTTGAACCTATGGGATCATTTCTTTTGGGTCTATACCCAGAAGTAGGCAGCTTTGGTAAATGATCTTAAACTATTTTCCAGAATATTGGTGCCAGTTGATACTCACACCAACAATGTAAGAGACCTCCAATCATTTTACAGCTATGCTGTTCATTTTTTGTTTTGTGTCCATGAAGGATATTGGCCTGCAGTTTTCTCTTTTGTACTATATCAGTTCAGCTTTTGTATCAGGGTAATCTTATCCTTCAAAAAGGAATCAATTATAATGAGAAGTTTTCATTATATTTATCAGGTTTACTTCTCTTAGATTCATTTAAGGTAGGTTATTTAAACATATGTTTAACATAAATCAAATGCAGAATCATGAAAAAATGCAAAATCTGGCTGATGCTAGTGGCTCACACCACTGAGAATAGCAATTCAAAGCCAGCCTGGACAGACATATCCTCAACAGTCCTTATCTCCAGTCAACTAGCAAAAGGCCAGAAGTAGAGGTGTGGCTTGAATGGTTCAGTGCCAGTGGTAAGAAGAAAAAACAAAAGCTTAGTGTTCAGAGTTTAAGACCCAGTCCCCTCACAAAAAGGAGAGAAAGGGGAAAAAAGGAATTAGAAAGTATTCTCTGCTCATCTTTTTTTCTATAGAGATTGTGTGAAAATTGCTGTTAATTCTTCCTTGCTAGAATTCTCCAGTGAAACCATATAGGCCTGGTAATGAATACTATTTCCTTAATAGTCAGAGTGCTACTCTGATTATCTGTGTCACACTGGGTAAGTTGTGGTGATACTCATTCTCAAAGTAATTATTCTACTCATGTCATTTAGGCTCTCATGTTTATATGTACAGTAGTACTCCTTTATTGTCCTTCTGATGCATGCAGAACTAATAGTAACAGCCCATTTCATTTCATTCTTTATTCTTATCATTTTTCTTTCTTCTTATCTTTAATTTTTGTTAGCTCTACTACATATTTACCCATTTTGAACTTTTTGTTTTGTTTCATTAATACTCTCCATTTTTCCATTTTCAGTTTCATTGATTTGCTTTTATTATTTTCCTCATAATATTTATTTCCCTTATAATGCTTGCTTCAGGTAGATCTTTTGCTCTTTTTCTATTTTATTGGGTACACGTTTTCCTCTTTTTCTAGTTTATTGCGGAAACTTACATTATTGATTTCAGACTTGCCCTCATTTATAATTTAAGCATTTAGTGCCGTATATTTCACTTAGCCGTGTCCCACAAATCTCAATATGATGTGTTTCCGTTGACATTCAGTTCAATGAGACTTCTTTGACTTGTGGATTATTTTGAAGCACGTTGCTCGGGGATCCACTTTAGTCTCGCCTTTATTGGTTTCTAGTTCTGTGGATGGTAAAAGGGAACATTCTCTGTGTAATTTCAGTTCATTTGAACTCGAGGTTTTATGGCCCAGGATGTGATCCAGATGGGCATGTGTTTCATGAGTACCTGAAAGCGTGTGAATATCCCTTTAAATTCGTGTATGTATTTTCTGAATTTCCATGTCGTTAACTCTATCAGTTGTTTAGAGAGTACTTTTGAAGTCTTGGATTAGTTGTGGATTTCTATTTCTGTTTGCCTCTCTATTCTGTCAGTTGTTGCTTTATATATTTTACAGCTCTGTTATTCTGTGCATATATATTTAGGATTTCTGTGTCTTGGTAGGTGGTTTATGAAATGTTGCACTTTATTTCTTGTCATTTTCTTTACTCTGAAAACTGTGTTTTCTAGCATAGGTATTATTTTCTTTTGATGAATGCATGTATAATGTACGTTTTTCATTCTTTTACTTCTGGCCTGCCTGTGATGTTATACTTGAAGTGAGTCTCTTATAGACAGCAAAAAATAGTTAATTCATATCTGTATCTACTCTTCCAATTGGCTTTTGACTCAAATATTTGTGTTTAGTATAATTTTTGATATGTTAACAGCTAAGTCTGCCACTTTTTGTTTTGGTTTATTCTTTGTCCATTTTCTTTTTTCTATTTTCTCTATGTTCCTGGAGTATTTTGAAGAATTCACTGATGATTTATCTATAATGTCTTCGTATGTATCTCTTTGTATGGCTTTTTTAGTGGCTATTGTAGCTATAGTATTGTATAAACAAGGAAGTTCACTGATGCTCTTATTTTACACCTTTTCTCCCTTGATATCCTGTAATTATCTCCATCATTTGTTAATAGTAAATAATAAGAACTTTAGCTTTCTAGGTTCTTAACTTATTGCATGAACAATTAAAGTCTTACTTTATGTCTTATTCTCCCTAGTGAATACCATGGTTGACTGACTTTTCATAAGAAAAGCTAATCTTTCCATTGCCGCATCCGCACAACTGCTGTCATCTTCATTCGTCTTTCTTATTTCTTTCTGTTACAAGAGGATACTGCCTGTCAAAAAATCGGTCTCATTTCCTCAGTTTCTGGAGGACTCACTTTTGTGCTTCCTCCACATCCTGGCCCTCCACCAAAAATGTTCTTGAATCACCAAGAACCTGCACTAAGCCAGACGGTGTAGCCCTGAAAGGTTTCTTGTCTTACTAGGAGACTTCCAACCCCTAAAATTCCTGCTTAGCACTTCTTTGGCAGTGTTGGACACCACACTCTGCTTCCTGCCCCCCTGGCTGTTTCTTCTCAAGCTACTTTGCTGACTCCTCATTCTCTACCAGTCTTGGATGCTGGAACCTTGCAATACTTACTCCTAATTTTATTTTCTCCTCTTCTATTCTTGCTGCGTATTCCCATCTCTTCCCATGGTCTTTCATTTTTATGTATTTCCAAGTTCCAAAGTTATGGCTTCCGTTCTATGTGACTTTTCCACTTGCTGTCTGACAAGCATTTTAAATTTAACCTGTTTTTGGTCTTTACCACCCCTTCTACTTACGTGCACAAATAAGCTCATCTTCCATTTGTTCCCATTTCTAGAGCTAGCACTGCCTAATGCCCACCTATTCAAGCCTGGGGCTCATTCTCAGTGACTTCCTGTACCTCACTCAAATACTCACTTCACCTCTAAGTCTTGTAAATCCAACCTCCAAAATTAAGTATTTGTCCATACACCTCTTTCCACCCTGGTTAGCTTAAACCAATCTGGGGTGAACTGGCATGTAGCTGTTCTGTGCCCTCTAGAATGCAATCTTTCCTTAGTGATCTTTAAAAAGATGAATCAAATCAAGTCAGTCCTTGTCTAACATCTGAAATTGGGTTCTCCTTCTACCTGGTATAAAATCCAGAGCTCACAGCATGGCCAGCACTATGCAACACAGTCTGGTTTTGTCCACATCCTCTCTTTTGCATTGTGTTCTTTCCCAGCACATCTGCCATGTGCCACATGGACTTCCAGTAAACCGAGCTCAGCTGCCTCGGTTTTTCCACAGACTGTACTCCCTCAGCTTCTGCCTGGTTAACACATGTACATCTTGGAGATGCAGCCTACTTGCACTTCCTCGGGGACACCTTTGGTTTGTCCGTCTCATAGTAATGTTAATCTTTTCCCTAGATATTATAATTTTGATACGTGCTTACTCTTTTTTTCAATTTCTAGCTCCACCGCCTAAAGTGGAGTTCCTTGAGGGCACGAACAGTGTCTGGCACAACAGAAGTATTATTTGTTGACTGGGTGCAGGAGTAAATCCACACTGTTGTGCTGAACTGGGAGTCTCCCTGTTGTCTGGCATCCAGTACCAAGAATACCTTTGCTCTACTTTTGCTTCTTTTACTGAACACTGTAGTATGTTTTTAATTAGTTCAACCCAAACATCAAAGGTATTTACAGAGATGACACAAGATAACAAATCAGATAGATTAATGCACAAATAACTTTACTATTTGAGAGAAAGGCATCTATCCAATCTCCATGGAGTGTCTATAGTCATTTCTTACATATACTTTTATTAAGTGGTATTGAATTTACAAATTTTCATATGTTTTCTCACAGAGGAGACTCCAGTACCAAGAATATGAGTTATTTACCCTGCCTTCCCTCTCAAGGATAACAGGATTTTAATTGTGGAAATTTGCAAGTAGCACTGAAATAGAAGTATAGTCTTGTTTTTACTACTACAAGTCTTATACGTGATGATGAGATTCAAACTGGTAATAGTCCAAAAGATTTTGATTCATTCAGCAGATTTGTTTGATCCTCTTTTTTGTAACTCATGGTTTAATAATTCCAAAGGCCAATAGTGCCTGGAAGAATGTAAAAGAATTAGAAAGCTTTAAAGATAAAATGGTTCCTGAAGGAGCTCAGTCTTAAAGGAATCTTGCAATGAATTCGAAGAAGGATGAGTTATGTTGCCCGTCTTCTGTCTGGTCAAAAAGCTGAGTGCTGCCTCTCAAGTCAGTGAGAGCTTGGGAACATAGACAGCGACTATCTAGATGAAATCATTAGAACTAACGCATAAGGAAAGGGAACTATTATTAAGACTTTTGAGCAAGCAGCAGCCAAGATAGTGTCAACCGAAAGCTGTATTTCCACAATGACAAGGAAAGAAAGGAATAGGGATTCAAATTGAATGGCTGTGTATGTGCCTGTAGATTCCGGTAATTACATTCTCCACACAGATTGGGCAGTCTTTTCATTTTAATTATATAAGTGCATTTTTCTTTTTAAATGAACATGGTTTATCCACTTCAAGTGACTATTTTAATTTTTACAGACAGCAATCATGGATATAATCTGTAGAGGAAAATTTCCCTACTGACCTAATTTACTTCTTGCACACTGAAGGAAAAAAGATACCTTTTAAACCCCAATCAATATTTGGAGAGCATACAATTAATTTAATAGATGTCTAGGTCATTAACATAAATCTGCAAGCTAAAGAGCCAATTCTTTTCTTATTTATAATGTGCAGAGCAGTAACCATGTCTGTCAGTAAGAATGCAAAGCTTCTGTGCACTGAAATGTCAGGATTGCAGGTGAGGTTGCTCTGAGCACAGAGTCACAACTCTGTGTTCTCTGCCCTTTGGTTTCTTACAGAGTGGCACAAGAAGCAGTTTCATCTCAATTCTGCTCTATACCGTAGAGGTCACTAGATGACTCATAGCAGATTGGAGTGTACTATTAAAAGCAGATTGCCCATCGTAATGGAAACTGTTCGTTTTTTTTCCCCTTATTTCTTTTTAATATGACAATCATATAACAGAAAGCAGAGCTGTTTTTTTTTAAAAAGCACCTCTACAGCCATTGACAGTGCATGGTACTGCATATGATAGGTCGCCATGCGAATTAACTGAATGGAATGGAGACATGGAATCAAAACATAGGAGGTTTTTGCAGGACAGCCCCAGTTTTCCTAAGTACATTTTTTTCCTCAGGATCAGCTCAGTTGATGCTGAAGTTCTTGGCCTGTGAAAATTTATTACCCACATAGTCAATCTGCATTCAGGCAGCCAAGTCTGAATAAATAGAGTCATTGTGCTTGTCTGGGATTTGTGGCCAGGGTTCATCCAGTCAACGTGACATTCACATCCCAGGAGGTTCATAAAAGCCAACACCCTGATATGTGCTCTTGAATACTGCCAGAACTATGTAGAATTATATAAACAGGAGTTGAAGGCAGTAATCAGGACCAGGTTTGGGGGCAAGTCTCCAAAATCAAGTTCTTCCTCCATGAGAAATGAAGTGTATTGTCAAAGTTATGTATAGACAAACAAGAACTAGACAGTTTTTACATAAATCATTCCAAGAATCATTTTCCATACCTACAAACATCCATGCAAGATGCTTGGTATGAGTTTGGACGAATTACATATTAGTGATGTGTATTATGATAATTTAGCCACAAAAATTTTAAGTAAAATTTCAATGTAAGGAAATGCCTTGCCCTAAAGGAATATACAAAAGAGTGTAATTACATATATTAAATTAAATAGCAACATAGTAGATAAAGAATAGTTTCAGTTTGTTTTTATTTTTAATCTGTGTTAATGTTGTACCTGAGCTAAATACCCAGTCTGATCATGCCGACTTATTGATGTCTTTTCAATATAGAAACGTGATAGTAACTGTAATTGAAGGCAACTGCCAGTCAGATCGTTGCCATATCATCCTGTTTAGGAAGCATCATATATTTGAACCTTCTGTCACACACAAAAAAAAACAAAACAGAAATGTTCAGCAGAAGAGTTTGTTTGGCAGCTATAAAGCCTAATTAGGTATCTTATCAATAAAATTTTACTGTCACCAGAAGCAAATGGAAATTTCACATATGATATCCTGTGAAAAATATCAGCATAGACAAATGCATAAAAAATGCCTTTTTCATATTTATCTGCTACAATTTCCAGAGTTGGTCAGTTGACTTAAATGTCACTGAGCACAGATATGCGAAAGTTCACAGTGCTGCTCGTTAATTTTTTTTTTAGGACTTCCTCTTAGAAATCCACCTGAGATTGATAAAAGCTTAACTGTGTCCAAGCAGCTCAGGACCATGGGACGCACCTAATCTCAGCCTACGGACTCTGAATGTGGAAATCTGCAAAATGACACGCTGGTACAAAAATTAGAAAGGCAATCCATTCAATGTGGGCACACATGCAATTAACACAAAAATGGGTAACCGTAGCCTTTGTTAAATTGCGGAGCTCATACAAAGAGCTGCCAAGTTTTTGCGAGTGGCAGATAGCAGTCCCCCATGCAGGTTCTCCGTTCAGGGAGCAGAGGCGGGGGCAGCATCGGCTGATACACACTTCGCCACAGCATGCAGCAGGCCTGCTGGCTGGCAGAGGAAATGGGATTCTCCTC
The DNA here is from genome assembly GCF_023159225.1 of Perognathus longimembris pacificus. Classification (NCBI taxonomy): domain Eukaryota; kingdom Metazoa; phylum Chordata; class Mammalia; order Rodentia; family Heteromyidae; genus Perognathus; species Perognathus longimembris. Next base: position 4,030,940 of record NC_063168.1, on the reverse strand, counting down.
CGGAGACCATTTCTATTTAACTCAGAGGAAGAGCCCTTTGTCCGGTGACTTTCATGGGTTTTCTTGTTGGTGCTGGTGGTATTGTTTGTTTTCCTACACAAGCTTGTTGGGGAATGGCACCCTTCCAAGGTGACTGCTCCTTGGAGTGCCTGCTTTCACTCTTCTCCACACTGGGAGGGTGGCCTCCAGTAAAGGATTCACCTACAGTTAGTTATTCAGGTGTTTGCTGTAGATAGAGAGTAGGAAAGTTTCCCTTTTATTTTTCCAGATCTTCTCCAAGTGAGGCTGGTTATCTCTTAAGCACAGTTTTCCTCAGGAGAAATCTTTTTCATGGAGAGAATTTATGGTCTGGTTGTTGAAGACCTTTTGGCCACTTTCCAGTTCCATCTCAATCAGATTTGTAGCCAATAGGTTGTGCAGAGTGAGACGCCATTATCTTTAACAAGCATGCCACAGACAGCTGCTAACTACTAGATGCCATCATTGCCCCACTTGAGAAAAGTTTAGGGATGCAGTTAGGCAGGACATCTCTGTGGATAAGTCAGTTTCAGGAGTAGGTATTTACTTCTTCAGCCTAGAATTTATTCCTAAAAAAATCAAGACAGTTCTGGAAAGTGTGGGTGACTATGATGCAACATGTGTGAAGGCACTTTCACATAGAAACTGCAAAGGTATGAGCACTTTGGAGGTGAAAATCCTGACACCAAGAATGACATCCTCAGGAGTGTTTCCATGAATGGGTTTTTACATAATTGATTTGAAAAAAATACCATTAGAAGAATCTCTCCTAAGTACTATAAACTTTGTTTAACCTTTTAATATTGCAAATTCTTTTGTTTGATAAGTCAGTTTAAGTGAAATGCAAAGCCAGACTCAGACTTTGGTTCTTTAATCTCAGTTTGCATTTTCAATAAGACTGTGACAATATGTATATTACTTTCATCTGGTCTTTCTACAGAATACAGATGCATTTGTATCCCTCAATGCAGGTTACAGTCACAGTATCAACCACACATCAGAGTCAATGGGGAAGGAAGGGGTTCCACCAAAGCATCCTACTGAGGTAGCTAAGGAACGTTCTAAACATTTTGGCAAACTCGTGTATTCTTCTGCTGAACCATAGACAACAGTCTTACAGAAAGTAGACTGTAGAACCAGAGCCTGGTAGGAAAAATGTGGAGGAGGACGGGGTGGAAAGAGACTGGTTAGGAAGCAGTCTGGTTTAGCTGAGGAGGAGGAATAGTTTCTAATATTAGATAGCAGAGGAAGGTAACCATATTTGACAACAGTCAATCCCATTATTTCAAATTAGCTAGTTAGGACGACTTCGAGTTTTTCTACCACACACAAGAAAAATGATAAATGTCTTCAGTAATGGAAATGCCACTTGGCCTGATCTAATCACTACACATCATACACATATATTCCAATATCATACTGTACCACACAAATGTGTAATTTCTCTATGTCAATGTGGGAATTACCAGTGAGCCATCACCATTTTTGCCTTGGTGAAGGTCTAGCTGTGTTAAAATTGCCCCGTGAGATGAATTCCAGGAACATGTGAATTACCAGAGCTCACATGAGCAGGCCAAACAGCTGTGGTGGAGACCTACAGGATTCAATCGGTGCTTTTATCTGGAAGAGATTGGACCATCAAGCAAAAATTCCTGCCCACACAGGTCTCTGTGTGTTAGGATACTTGATCTATTTCCCCAGTCTAGCCTAAATAGCCAGCTCATCTGCACTAGCTAATACATTTCGTCAGCATGACCTTTATGCAGAGCTCCGCCATGAATATAATCATCTCAGCCCAAGCACCGCATTAAATCCAGCCAGGGCCAGCACTATCTGAGAGCACGTCAGGTGACAGAACTTCAGCTTTATTACCAGTGACTTACTTTTTTTCCTTGCCCTAAATGTCTGCCGTAGTGTTTCAGGGACTAGACTTTTCCAGGGAGATCTGGAAGCCAAAGAGCCATCCTGAAGGTGAAGCAGCACCACGGTTAGACCAACAACCCAATGTCACCATCCACATCCCAAATTTATTTAGCCTTGCCCATCCAAAGAACCAGAAACTTAAATGTGCACACTCCTCATAGAATGTGTCTTAGAAGTCAGCCAGAATTCGGTGTGCTGGCTAATCTTGTATGCGTGCTATCACTTTGAAGTTAGAAGCAGACAAGTTCCTGAATACATGTGTATACTCTAAGAACGCATGGTTGCCTTGGCGCAATGCTCTGTCCCAGAGTTTGAAGGGTTCTGCCACCCTCATGAGAGCCCCTCACAACTCCAAGACAGTGAGCTTCGCTCCTTCACCGTTGTCAGCATGCACGATTTCCCCCCTTTGCCCAGTGACTGTCGTGGCCTTTGCTCCTACCCAGACTTAGGCAGGCTCTTCATTCCATCAAAGCCCTGTGGAAAGTCTGGAGGTAGAAAGAACTTTTTCCCCCAGGAGTGTCTGGCAAGCTTTGAGCTCAACAATATGTCTCTGCCTCTAATTGTCTTTGAGATACAGCAAAAATTCTCAGAAAACTTAGCATCCTTCCTGTTCCTTAGAGACTCGCATCCTTCCTCCTCATTGGCGTTCCCAGACAAAGCTCCTCAGTGTCTGCCAGCCTCCATCCACTGTCCAACCCGTCGTCTTCTCGCTCAGCCTGGCAGCCTCCGAAATGCATCTGCCTCCCCGCTCCCCTTTCCTTTCATCCTCTATCCACACCTGCCGGTCTGCGGAGCCATAACTGGCCTCCTTCCACTACTTACTGGCCTTGCCCTCGACGCAGTAGTGACCACTTTAAGCGTCCCCACCCCCAAACCTCCTTCCCTTTCTCTTCCTCCTCCCCTTATCCCCCACTCTCCCCCCCCCCCCGCCATTCCCTTCCCCTTCCTTCTCCTTATCACTTATTAGATGAGATTTCTGAGGGAAAGCAGTTCTGTTTCTGAGGGTTTAAGGCACTTGCATCTCTCTTGGAAGAAGATTTTCTGGTCTGATAAGAGAAGTTCAGAGGGAGCCCCCTTCAGTGCTTGCCAAGGGAAGACCCTAGGGAAGATTCTAGAGCTCTGGATTCTAAGGCTTCTGAGAATGTCCTTTGATTCCAGGTGCTCATCTTGACTAGGCAACACACTGTGGGACGTGGTGCAGTGAGTCCCACACCCTCCCGGGCCTGCCCCTCTGGGAGGAGTCGGATGCTCCTCCCCGCCCGTGGTCCCAGGGGGCTGGGAGGGACTTCATTATCTGCTCACATTGTCCCACACCATCTCTTGATTTCTCCTGACTCCAGCCGCAGCCCTAAGTCTGTGATGGCAAAAGCTCCAGAGCCTAGAAGAGTAACCGCTTTGGTATAGAGTGCAACAAATTATGTGCCATAGATATTTCATAGTCTCTAGTGAGTAAAATGCCCTGGAAATGCTCAACAAAAGCAAACAGGCCTCATTTAATTCCTCTCCGAAGGTTGGACTTGCCAAAACTCGGATCTTCACTAACTTGACCTCAAATGAGCTGTCCAGATCAGTCCATTGGTAACAGTGTAACCTAGGAGGTAACGTCACCAAGGCAGATCTCAAACCCTAATCCGCATTTCCCACAGGATATAATAAGAGCTCGATAAATTATCAAATTCCTGGTAATTATAAACACACCTAAGCAATTCTAGCGGGGGCGGGGGAGGAACTAAGTAACATTTCTTCAAATAGGAGAGTATGTCTTCTATCCTTTTATTTTTAGATCCAATACTGGGACTTGAACTTGGTACCTGATGCTTTGGCTCTTTGGCTAATTAGGCTCTACCAACTGAGCCACACCTCCAAACCCATCTGCTATACTTTACACGAAAGTGCTAGGTACCTGTAGCTAACAATTGTAATCCAAGCTAGTCAGAAAGCTGAGACCTAGAGAAATAAAGTCTGAAGCCAAGCCAAGCAGAAAAGTCTTTCTGAGACTACATTTTTCAGTTACCAATTAAAATGCTGGACCAGAGGTGTGGTTCAAGAAGTAGCCCACCAGCAAAACTGAACAAGAAAAAAATGAGAGAGCGTGGAAGGCCTTGAGTTCAAGCCCCCAGCATTGGCACACAAAAGAAGCAAAAGAGAATATACAGCGATGGGAACAACCTATTTCCACAAAGCTCATCAATGAGAAACTATGAAAAAGAATAGTTATTTGTCATCCCCAGAACTTTCTTATTTAGATCCCATTAATGTTGTCAGTGTGGAAGAAGCATGAGCTAGGATCTCTGCCTTCAGTGGTCTTACAAGAAAGTTGGGAAGCCACAACTAAAATTTGCCATAAGGCAAATGACAAGCTCCCCAAGGATGAGTGGAAGCCGGTGCTAACTCATGTTTGACTTGTATTAGAGCTCAGAGAGAGGGACATCAGTGAAAGAAAGCTTGAGAATAAAGCTTGAGCTAGGCCTCCCAGTATAGGCTGAGTCTAAATAGAGTACAAATAGAAAGCACAGGAAAATCTAGCAAACATTGGCTTCCTTTTAGGGTACCAAGATTTGCTTTGTTCTCTACTGCCCACATTCAGCTGTTTGCTTGCTTTATTGAGAAGTTCCTCATCCTCTAAAATTGTGCCTTCTTATTATGATCTTACTTAATATGAGTTTAGTAAATAGCAAGTACTATTTGCATAGAGAAGTCTTTATTAGAGCAACCAGTCTCCTTCAGCCTCTGACTTGTATCTTGTTAGCATTCCCTTTCACTCCAAAAATGTTCTTATGATGATGATATATTATATTATCCTGTCCTCCAAGACTCCGTGACTGTAGAGAACAGGATGAGGTCAAAAACCTACTGAGCAGAATGCTTCCTAGACAGCATTTCTAGGAATCTGAAAGTGCAAAGTACTTAGAATTACTGAGAAAAAAATAGATAACTAAGGATTTTTTTATTTGTCTTTAAAATTTTTTTATTTAGTTTTTATTGTAAAGGTGATGTACAGAGAGGTTGCAGTTACATAAGTCATGACTACATTTCTTTTTTGAACAGTATTTGTCTTGTAAATATTATTAAATCGAAAAACATTAAAGAGACCCATCACCTATACTAAAATGAAAAACAATTCCATGAATGTGAGGATAATGAAACATAAAATCTGTTAATAGATGTAGAAGACAGGGGCTGGGGATATGGCCTAGTGGCAAGGGTGCTCGCCTCGTATACATTAGGTCCTAGGTTCAATTCCCCAGCACCACATATACAGAAAATGACCAGAAGTGGCGCTGTGGCTCAAGTGGCAGAGTGCTAGCCTTGAGCAAAAAGAAGCCAGGGACAGTGCTCAGGCCCTGAGTTCAAGGCCCAGGACTGGCAAAAAAAAAAAAAAATAGATGTCGAAGACATTAAACAGTAAAACAAATTAATAAGTGCAAGTCTCGACTTGAATAAGAACAGTAAGCAACAGGTTTTGACTTTACAGCAGTATGAAAATTGTATGTATGCAACAGTCATCGTACTTCAAATTTTGAATGTTGGTCTTTTCCTACACTAATAATCCATGGTCTGATCCTCTCTCAAAACGCTCGCTCTGCAGATAGCAGGAGGATGGCGTCACATGTCAAGGGAAAACAACTCCGTCCAGTGTACTAAGGCCTTTCAGTTGCAGAATCATGTAGGTTAGGATATATATATTCAATACTGGAGTTTGAACTCAGGCCCTGGAGCATGCTAAACTGGCATTTACCACTTGAGCTATGCCCCAGCCTTTAAATGCATTTTCTACTTAAGGTAGGCTTATCAAGACATAATCCCAATGGAAGCTGAGGAGTATCTGGTATTTGAACATGTAAACAGCATGTGGAATATGATCAAAATCACTGAGGCAGAGACCCCTTCCTTATTGTCAGTAGAGTAAACTTGATACTGTTGATAGTAAAACTAGAGATTCCTCTTATCTGGAATGATAAAAAGGCATTTTCCAACTAGTTAAATTATATTCTTCTCTTAGAATAATATGAAAGCTATACTCAGAATCTCAATAGACACACACACACACACACACACACCTGTCTTAGGACTGTTAATGGTATTTTTTATTTGACATTTGACAGTATCAGTCTCATATTTTCAGCTACAATTGGAACTTCATCCTCCCCAAACCACCTCCACCTTTGCCCCTGAGCTGGTGTCAGCCAGCTTTGCATCTTCACCAGTAGTCTCCATTCACACCAGGTGCTTCAAGTGAAAACCTGGTACTTGTTTCTTTTTTTAAATTTTGTATTGTTATGATAAAGGTGATGTACAGAGGGATTACAGTTACGTAAGTCAGGTATTGAGTACATTTCTTTTTGAATAGTGTCATCCTTTCCCTTAGTCTCTCCCAGTTATTCCCTCCCATCCCTACCTACAAGTTGAATAGTTCATTTCAACATAGTGTCTAGTAAAGTACCACTGCTGCATTTGTTCACCCTTTGTCCCATCAATATTTGAAAACTGTAGATCATATTCTCCCTTTCCCTCCTCACCGTTATTTTTACACATTCACAAGAAGTTGCACAGAATGCTGACACATGTTTTGCCCAGCTTCTGGGAATGCACACCTCTTTTAGTGACTTCCTTTGCCCTGTGAATAAGCTCCACAGTTCTGCACTTGACCTCCAGAGCCCTTGATCTTGCCTCTACTTGCTCTGCCGTTATCCCCAAGGGCCCACTCTGCACCACAGTGACTACTTGCAGTTTTTCAGTTGAGCCAGAATTTAAGCTGCTTGTAGCTGTTGCTCCGAAACTTCTCCCTGCACAAATGCTTTCATTCCTCACTCCTGTTTTTCTGAGCCACTAACTCTCCTTTGCCCCTCAGCCTTATTCTTCCTTACGTGCTGAGTCCTCCTTGGACTCTTTATTATTCAATCCCATAGCATCCGCCAGAGCTTTTATGATCTAACCTGTTTACCTGTGGAACTTCTCAAGACTTCCCCTTTCTGGATACTAATGGACACTCTGTGGTAACTTTGTTATTTTGCCTGCCACCTCAGCCAAACCCAGTGCCTATACATAACAAGTCACTCCACATAAATAATATATATGTCCCAGCATTAGTTCTGTTTCTATCAAGTAAGGAATCATTGTGGGCTGCCTCTGAGTTTCGACCTCTCCCCTTTGTTTTACTCTCCACTCGAGGATCCATGAACTTGTTCTTTGCTCAACCCAATTACAATAAGGTCATTTAATTTCCTCTTTGATTTCCCTTCAATAACAGATTGTGACTTGTAATTCATTTAGCAGACATTGGAACCTGAATATATACTGATGAGGTTCCCAAGTTCCAAGCTTGCTATAATAAAGACAGAGAAAAGATGTCTCGTGAGGAGAAGCTGGGAAGTGGCTGTTCTTGGCAGAAACTGTGTTTTGTCTTTAGATTTAAGCTTCAGAGTCATTCGTGAATGAGTAATGAATTCAGGAAGATCAATGAAGTATTCTCTTAACCCTTTCAGCCAATTTTGCCGAGAACCAAATAAAAGGAAAGTTACAAGGAAAAGATGATGAGAGATTTAGAAAGAGAAGAAATATAGTTGCTGTAACATGTGACTCTTGAGGAATGGAATTGGGCAATCCATCTAGTTTACAACGAGTAGTTTTTCAGGCTTCCATCATGAGTCACCTAAGTAATTTTTTTCTTGGCTATTTAATTCCAATGTTTATTTCTTTTATTATTTCCCAGCTGAAAAATAAAATAGCATGCAAAAGCCAAGGGTTTTCTTTTTATTTATTTCTTGTCTTTTTAAGAAAAGGGATAGAAAAAAATGTCTTCATGGTGTTTTCCTGGTATATAACTTACAATGTTAATGCTGTAAGCATTGTTTAAAACTTTGAACATATTCTTATCCCCTCTCTTAGTGAATAATGGGGTCCTTTGTGGAGTTAAGATGATTGGAAAATTAACACAATCAAAATCAGAGATTTTAAAAATCGATGAGTACTCTAGTGTTGATTGAAGAAATCATGTAGGCAGATTTCAAGAGTCAAAAATGACAGGAAGATGTTGCTTAGTGGTTGGTAAGTGCCTGGTCTCTGAGGCCAGGAGTAGCCGTGCCGAAGCTGCCTTCCCTCAAGTTCCTGAAGCAGCTAGTCTTAGTTTTGGCCAAGTCCTGCAGAGCTGCTATCAGGAGGTGCCACCACCTGGGATGCATTGATTCAAAGTGTGAGTGGGCAGCAAAGTTCCTTGCCTTTTTTTGTTTTGTTTTTTTGCTTTGGTTCCTAAAATCATTTCCTAACAGGCTTTACGTCAACATGACCTGTTTCCCTATCATGAAAGTAAGGAGGAAGAGGAAGAGTATTTGTAAGCAGGAAAAAAGAGTCAATAGGCCTTTCTAGCCCTGGACTATTTGCATGGCTAGAAGAAAATTCACATGGAACGTTCAGTCCCGTCTCCTCTGGTTCCTGTTATCCTGGAAAGGATCTGCCCCCCACGCCTCCTGCCGCGATACTGTTAAGAGACCACACTAATAATACATTCCACCTTTCTTACTGAGATTTCAAAATACTTCTGGGGTATTCAGTTGAACAGCCAGGAATAGAGAGTTGAGTCTTTTTCAAATATCCCTTCCAAAAGTAAAAGCCAGCATGCTGAGTGAGAAGTCTTTAGGGGACAAACCTGAGAACAAATGTGGGCACCCATCACCTGCTGGGTACTTTCAGTGAGCAGTTCCAGTGCTGGCTGTCAGAGAGAGCTCAGAGAGAGGGAGGGAGTGGCGAAGGGGAAGTGCTGTTTTCAGAGACACCTGAGCTGCCTCTCTGGCTTCTCTTTTACCTCAGTGACCTCCTCAAGATCTGTGAACAATTCCTTCTATCTTTTTCTTTCTTTCTTTCTTTCTTTCTTTGTGGTACTGGAGTTTGAACTCAGAGCCTCGTGTTTGCTCCTAATCCTTTTCTGCTTTTTGGTTATTCCTCAGAAAGGCTTGAAATACGGATGCTGACTCTTAACTGGTGCCATCTTGGCCACACGGTGGATGATAGGGAATTGGGTTTAACTGGCGCCATCTTGTCTTCATGGTGGAGGAAGGGGAAGTCCCATCTCCAAGTGATAGGCATGCTTGAATTCCTAGAGGCAGGGCAGGGACTTGGACAAATAGGTTACTGGACCTGCCAGAACTTGTGAGACTCTGGAGCACCCTGTGGCCCCGCCCCCTGACCTGGACCCTAGTTAGGCCCTGACCAGCTCAGGCCTCCTTTTGCACCATGCCGCCTGGCTGCTGACTCTCCTCGGGCCACCATGGTGTCCCACGTCAGCTCGCCATTGGAGTTGATGGGGGTTGTTGGGACTGTTTTTCTGCTCTTTCTCTTCTACTCTCATGGCTCAGTTTCTAACTGTGTTGAGTGTGTTAGAGGCAAATTTTCTGGGGACATGTGTCCACTTGCAGCTGCTGGCTTCCCAATAAAACCTCCCAGTTCAACCTCTCAAAATGTGGCTTCTCTGTTTCTTGCGATTGAATTCCCTCAGATTGTGATCCTCCTACCTTTATCTTCCTAATAGTTGGAATTACAGGGGCATACCATCACGACCCAGGTTTTTGAAGAGATGCAGTCTCACAACTTCTTTCCGGGCTAGCCTCAAACCCTGAACCTCCAAGTCTCACGGCCTCCCAAGTGCCTGGGATTATAGGTCTGAGCTACCAGGTCAAGTTAATACCTTCCTTTCTTGAAGTATTTCTGTAACTGGCATGCCAAGACACTTGAGCTTCCATTGACTGGGATCCAGGGGATAGCAGCCCCTTCCATTGTCCACAACAGCCTAAACACAGGCTGACGACGGCTCCTTCCACATTCTATGCAAAGAAGGGAAGGGCAACTGGAAACTGAGGTGTCGAAGGGGAGCTACACTCAAGGTCCACAATGAATGAATGGTGGAACCTGTGCTAGGGCATAAAGCTCTCAGTTCCCAGTTCTTACATTTAATGGTTTTTCCTGAATCAGTGTTGTTGTGCCACTTGGGCAAATGATCTTAAGTTCCTCTGACTTCTCAGTTCTATATATCAGGCCCCCAAAGCTCACTTTCTCTGTTTCACTTTTCTCCGATCTGCCTTGCGTTCGTTCCTCCTCTACTACCGTATTTCACTGTAGCTCCTCTATGTTATTTTAAAAGGACAATTCCGCAGTGGACAAAACAGGAGTTTCCTGTTTTCTGTGAAGGGCTTTAGCATCCCTGGCCCCAAGCACTAAATGCCAGAGCTGAAGCCCCTTCTTGAACGTAACCTACTCAGAGACACCACTGCTCACTTTCAGACGCTCCTGGGATGGGGAATAAGAAGAGCCTCCCTTGAGAACCACTGCCGGGCGCTGAGCCACCCCGTACTGTCAACTTTCCTCCACGGCACACCCCTCTTAGCCTTTAAAATTCTGCCCCGTTCTCAGTAGAAAGGATTCCCTGATGGATTCATTTATGTAATGTTTACTCAGCAGCTGTTTACCTAGGCATCTGCTCATAGTCCCAGACACTGTTTGCAGAGCTGCAGGTCCCATCCAGATACTACTTACCATTCATCTGAACCTTCCTGGCTGGCCCCATCTTAACCTTTTCCTTTTCATGTTACTCAAAGTGTTTCTTCCATGAACATGCCCACCCACACCCTTTCTCCCACTGAATTGTCTTAAAGCAAATCCCAGCGTCATACAATACCTCTAAATATTCCAGAATGGATCTCTAAAGCTCTCTTTGAAAGACACTGTCACAATATTATTGCTCTTCCTCGAAAATCAATAATCTTGAGATTTTAGTTGGTGTTCCATTTCTCAAACTGTGGAGACAATTTTCCAATCAAACTAAAAAGAAAGTCAGAAATTATACCCTAACCGAAATAGTCGCAGGGGTGGGGGGTGTCTTACAGGAAAAAATTAAGTAATGAAAACATGATTTCAGGGATCAGAAACACAATAGCTCCGGTCTTTGGCTTTATCAAGACCTGTCCAAGCCCAGGGGTCTATTACCTGGATCCTTTGCCACTTGGTGATAGGCATACCTTGTCCTGACACTCCTTACCTCTTCCAGAATGCTCCTTTGGTAACATGATAGATCCCTCTACTGTGTTGTTAATCGTTTAAAATTTGGCCACATGACAAAAATGTGTGTAACGTGGGGTTTTTAAGTGTTGATTGAGCACATAATTTAAAAGTCGGAATATTAAATAAACATCTCTGCCCTTTCTTCCAGCAGGCAGCCCAGAGAACAGCTCTCCACACTCTATCTGACAGGTACATTTTGTCATTTTTATGAACTATAAATTGCTTTATGAAACATTGAGCCCTATTTATTGTGGCATATAATTCATAATCAGATTTTTTTCCCTAAAGAATCTGTGAACCGGGATGTTAAACATTTTGCATGCTTGGATTTGTCATGCATGTGTGGAGTTTATTACTGCAAAAATTGCCTTGTTGTATTTCACATAAACTATGAAGAATCCCTCATTGTGCAATGAAACAAGAGACAAGAAACTTAGGGGGAACGGCTCGAATGCCACAGTAAATTCCGAACTTTGGAATTGGTAAAGACCCAAGCTCATTTTTCAGCAGTAAGTACTCCATATTTTTAAAGGTGTTTTCTTCAGTCTTTCCATATTCTTTCACCAAGAATGATCCATCTTCTGATGGGATTCTCTCATGCAGGACTGTATGCATACCACCCAGTAACTCGTAGTCCTGTACACCTGACTTCCTCTCTGCTTTAGTTTGTTCCTCTGGTGTTATCAAATGAGATGCGTTGACCTAATTTTAAAAACTGTAGTTCCCTGTGTTGATCAGTCCTGACTGCATTCCTCTTGGTTAAGCTTCAAAAAATAGTAGCTTCTGTGCCCATGAAATCTACGTACATCCATCCCCGAGAACAGCTCTTCATCTGTGAAAAAGTAAGAAAATATCAGTACAGAGTTCGATTTTAAACGCTATTTTGATCTTCAGAAAGTCTTATAAATCGATAAATTTGGTCATCTCAAAAAAAAATGGTTAATTCCCACCCCCACTTTGCCACAGTACTCTGCAGGTCACAACTGGGAAGTAGAAAGGAAATTTAGACTTCGGCCTGACTAACCGGGGCAGCTCTCTCCTGGGTAGCGTGAGGGTGGGATGGGGTGGCTTTTTGTTCTTTCCTGTGCCTAAAAACGATAGGATTTTTTTTTTCATGTGTTGTATACCTTTGGGAGCCAGCAGGCCCAGGAGAAGCTCATCGTTGAAAGAATATGTCTCGGCCATCCCAGAGGACCATGTGGAGATAGTCACGGGCAGGAGAAGGTTCATAAGGAGGTTTATTAGTGGGGCCATCTCTCCCACTGGAGAGGGAGCTACGTGGTGTCTGCACGTTATCCAGGTGGCAGCTTCTCTGGGGCTAAAGGGGAAGTGGATAGGTCTTAATGGTAAGCGGGAGTGGCCCATTATAGTTCTAAGGCAGGGAGTTTAGGCCTGGGTGGATCTGGGGGCTAATGGGAGGAGCTGAGGACCTGAGGCGGGGGAAATGTTAACAATCGGTGCCTCCCAAATGACAAGAGTGGCAAACAACCAGGTCTGGGACAGAGTAGCAAAATTCTTGACGAGATAAGCCAATGTCAAGGACATGTGTTTGCAGGAGACCTTACCCTTCTTACATTTTCCTCCCTTACAATGTGCCTCACAAATGCCTCCTCTTCTTCTGGGCATTGTGTTCAATGCGGGTGGAGAGTGGGGGATGAGGGGAGCATGAGCATCGCAAGGCTCCTTTATAAAAGGTGAGGCTTTGGTATGGACGCCGCACTGCAAAAGCCCATAATGTGGAAAATCTGCAATGTGCTGTTGGGAAGAAGTGAGGCTATGTGTGCAGCATACGAAGTGCCTTGAATACGATTAACTTCCCTTCCTAAGTAGTAAATAGTAGATAACTCTGATCAGAAGGGGGATTCGCATGATTTATCAAGCTGAGCGATTGTGCATTTGCAGAGAAGCTGGAGGTCAATCCAGAAATCTAGGGCCAGAGGAGCACAAGGAAATTGCCAGAACTAAGAAGTTAATCATACCGTGGGACTGCTTCCATCTGTCTCAGGGCGACAGTGCTGTTGCACAGGAGCAAGCATAGTTTATAGCAGCAGATCAGAAATTAATATTTTCTGCAAAACCTCAAGCATCATTTGCAGTAACTTGGGTTTTATAAAAATGGAGCATAATTTCGTATGAATAAATCACATTCAGCTAGAAATATGAGAGTCAAGAAAAAAAAACTGTACTCGACTTAGGAAAAAAAAAAAAAAGAGCAACCAGCAAGAAAGCCAACACGAAGGCAGTCGATGAAGCGATGGCACTTGGAGGGCACAAATAGCCATGGAGTTAAATTGCGCATGTAATCATCTTCTGAAATGTCAGCTTGCGGCCCCAGCCCGGGCTACGTCTTTGGAGCCCCGGAGACGCATCACCAGACTGTAACCTGTCTGCCCATCTGGCAGTAGCTCAGGTCCAAGATCCATTTAGATTTAGATCCAGACAACTGACATTGATTTATTCATTTATTCCACAAATACTTACCGAGCACCAGGCGGTCCCTGTAGGGCGCTGTGCTGGGACTGGACACGCCTAGCGGGAAGGATCCAGGCCCACAGCCCGCTGAGCAGCAGGAGGTTGCCTGTGTGAGGAGAGAGGTCTCTAGCTTGGCGTATCTGCTGCTTTTCGTTTTCCTTCTCTCACGTCTTACAAGTGCAATATACTTTCCTATGAGGGAGAGCGGAATGAAGTGTAAGTAAATGAGAAATCACCTAAAAGGAAGGGAGTTGCCCTTCCACCTAGGTGGAAGAATGTGAAATGGCCTATGTCCAAAACAGGACCTACAGTGGCCCACTGTAAAGGAGGAAGGCCAGGTGGGCACCTGCCCGGCAGGAGGGCGGCTTTGTACTCCACTCTTCCTAAGCCCTAATTGAGTGGATCGATCTCGGCAGGCAAATGGGACTGTGTTGGGGAGAGAGGAGGGCACCAGCTCAGAAGCATAACTCTGGGCCCCATTTGACTGAGTCCTTGGCAGTGGAAAAGGAAAGCCACAGTTGTCCCATACTGCTAGCCGCTGACCTCTTCTTTAAGCGTCAGAAAAGGGGGTAGGAGCACTTCCAAAAAAAAGTCCTAAATTCTCAGTTTTGACAGGTCTGTTTCAGCCCTGCCCTAGAGGCCCACATTTTTTAGACTCTCCAAAGCAGGTAGCTCCTTACAGCCAAGTCTTTCTGGTATACCATGTGAGTACTGTTTTTATTTATTTATTTTGCCTGTCCTGGGCCTTGAACTCAGGGCCTGAGCTCTGTCCTTGGCTTCTTTTTGCTCAAGGCTAGCACTCTGCCACTTGAGCCACAGCGCCGCTTCTGACTTTTTCTGTGTATGCGGTGCTGAGGAATGGAACCCAGGGCTTCGTGCATGCTAGGCAAGCACTCTACCACTAGGCCACATTCCCAGCCCCTGAACAATGTTTTTAATGAGCTTTAGAGATTAAATGTGCTGTCGCATTTATTATGCTGTCTCGTTTTACGATTCTCACCGAGAGATAGATGTGACCCTTTCTACAGCTAAATTAATCTGAACTTGGGGCAACGGGTGAGCAAATGCATCAGTGGTACTCAATAAACATTATGTTGAAAATGCAGTAGACGACTTGAGTGGAAGCAGAAGGGAAAAGCTGAGGAAGATTAAGGGAACGGATGATATTGTCCAAAAAGAAATGCACTCGTCACCTGACTTTTTAAGCTGTAACTCTTCCGTACATCACTTTTATAATAACAATAAAAAAAACTGTAATTACAAAAATACTTAACTCCTCCACGGAGGTAATATGACTCACGTGTTGGCCAGGCTGTGAGGAGAGCCCAGGTCCTCAGTCGGTGCGATTCTCTCGCCCCCTTCCAGGCAAACGTGAATGCCATCACAGAGAGGGTGGCGTGGGCCCCCTTTCGCTGCATTGTTTCCATACAGCCTTCTCAGTCATTTTCTCCCTAAGCACTTTGTACAGGGCCTAGCAGTTAAGGAACTAAAATAAATCATTTGGTAAATGAAAGAAAGCAAGGAACAAATGAATGATCTGAGTCAATGCTTTGTGGTTACAAAAAGGCAACTTTGGACTTGAGGTGGAAAGTTAATTTCTGCAACAGGTCAGCAGCAGCAAGCTGCTGTAGGCCGGGGAGGGGTTTCAGGAGCAGAGCCTCCTCACAGAGGGATGACAGGCAGATTCCATGCCTGCTTGTACAGATGTTTTAGAATGGGGAACACTACCAGCTGTCATATAGGGAGCTGAACTTTCAGAAAATGTATCAATCCAAGAGTAAACAGGAAAGTCTCAGAAAATTTCAGATCAAAACCACCCGGTGCATGGGTGTAGTAAGTTAGAAATTAGTAATAAACAGAGGACTAGTCTAGATAACGTCGGAATCCTTGCTCTCAGCCCCTCTTCGTCTCTGCCCTCCATACAGTGGCAGGGCTTTGAATGCTCTCCTGTAGAGTCTCCACCAGGTATTTCTGCTTCTTTTTCCCTCTGTGATTCATTCAATAAATATTTGCAGAACGGAACCCATACACAGGTAAGGCATTGCGCTGGTCTCCATGTCGCAGCCCGTGGATTCTGTTCCCAAGGAGTTTATGGTGTGGTAGAGAAAATGTACACACAGGGATAAACTCAGTCTATTCTAGGACGTTGCTCTATTATAAAAATTGATGCAGGTCCTATTAGAGCAGTTATATGTCACACAGTACACTGTTGCCCGTATAATATTTTAATCTTCACAACAACCCCCCTTAACAAGGAAGAAAGGATCCAACATTAGAGCTTTAAAATGATGATCTTCAGTGACATTCCATTAACTTCCATATTCTAAACTGTGTGCCCCAAAATCCTAGTGAGTCTTTTTTCTACACTCATGCAATTTGCCCCTCATCTCACAGCCTTAAATTCCCAGAATAAGTCAGACTTTAGAACTGATGCTTGCCCTGGCTTCAGTGAGATGCACTCACTCCCCTGACTTCATTAAGTCATAGGGAAATAAGTATTCCTAGACATTTTAAATGAGGGGAGACAATTCATATACCTTTCCACCTAAGCAGCACTCACAGTATTTGTCCACTGATTTCTTATAGACAGATTTCCATGCTTTAAACTCCTCCACGGGGGGGGGGGGGGGGGAAGTGCTTTGTGTAGGACTTTTTTCTGCAAGTGAAGAAAGTTAGTTGAAAGCCTCTTCTGCGCTAGCTCATAGAAGGATCAGGTAAAGGTCGCTTTATCCCTTTTCAAACAAGTCATACTAGGAAAGTGAATCCTGCCACTCCACTCTGCCCTCCTGGTGAGAAGAAAAACCCTCTACCCAGCTGTCCCTAATTCCTCTGCTTTTTGTTAGACATGATGGGGTGCTGCATGGGACATTAGCAAGCATGGAAGACTAGCTCCTTACCCTGGTCTGGAACTAACTTGGGGCAAGGTGTTTACCCATCTGAACCTGAAGTTTCCCAGCTACACAGACAGCATGAGGCTAACAGCCTCCTTCCTAGGTGTAGGGACACATAAGATCAATTGCCATCCCAAGGATGGTAATTAGGCTACTACATAAACTTTCCCATCCAGGGACCAGGAGGTTCTTTGATTTAAGCCTTCCTAGAGGCTGAAAACCCAGCAGAGAAAAATAGTCGATTATGGGTTTAATTATGAAACAACTAGGAACTAATGGTGTGGGCTTATTTGTACACTGACACACTCTAGGAAAACAAATGCCAAGTAAGGCCCAAGAAATGTCCCTTGCCTCTTCCCACCAATCCTTCTTTTGCAGTATGCTCTAATCTAGCTATTGGCTCCTAGAAGCCAAACCTAGAGTCCCAGGCGGGGCCCAGGCGTGCCTCCAGGTCATCGCTACCCCTCCCTCGAGCCTCACCGCCCAGGCCACTTCCTGCCACCTTCCCAGCCCATCTCCAAAGACGTGCTATCAGTATTTCAAAGCAAATAATGCTTATTTCAAAGTCTTTCTCAGATGACGGGGGGGGGGGGGGGGGGGGGGGAAGGGGGACCCCCTGCGTGGGGCTGTGTGAAGAGTGACAGGGATACCTGAGCCCCCCCTCCCCCAGTGCTCTCCTCCCTAACCAGGCCTGTGACAGCAGAGCGCCTCGGCCCTACTGCCCCTGTGGGAAGCCACGGAAGTGTCCCTCTTGGCCCTTCAGTGGCCATTAGCTCAGTCAGCTGCATTAACACTGCATTAACAACAAGAGCAAACATAGGCTGTAGGGTCTAAAACTCAGCTTTTTAAAAGCCCCCCTAGTACTAATTTCCACAATAAAACTGAATGGCTCCAGAGAAGCCATTGAGGCCTATCAGGTAAATAATACACAGTTTAAAAGGTCCCAAACATGTATTTTACACAATAGAAAAGAGCAGTAGAAGAAGTTACAGTCTTTTGAGTAAATAAATAAAGTTGCATAAAGCCACTAATTGCCCTTTAAAATGGTTTAGTGTGTCTGGGAATGCCTCAGGATTAATATGGACTTGCTGCCTGATATCCTGCCAAGGAGAAGGTAGCCAGAGGGACCTGGGGATGAGAGTGTTTTAGCCTCCTTGTGAAAGGCGGGAATTGCCTGTGCCTGAAGGCACAGAAGAGTGAGCTGGTCGAGGACCCACTTAGAAGAGCTCTGACCTCTTTAAGGAAGAATGTCGGTGCTGATGGCCACACACTAGCCTGAACATACAATGCCGTTGAAGTGAGTGGACATCTGAAAACGGTTCGGATAAATCCTGTGTATTTTATTACCATTTTTAAGCATAAAAATGGGGGTGGGGTGAATGGATACCTGTATAGACATAATTGCACATCCTTAACCTGAAAGCCCGAAATCTGATATACTCCAATCTCTAAAACCTTTTGAGAGCCATCATAACACAGCATGTATAAAATCTCACACCTTGAAGCTTTGTTCATGCACGATGCCTAAAATTTGTATAATATTACCTTCAGCTTATGTGTATAAGGTATGTAGGAAACGCAAGGGAATTTCATGTTTAGAGTTGGCTTCCAGCTCTAAGATATCTCATTATGTGTGTATACATATATGTGCATAAGTACACATGTGTGCGTGCATGTATACACACACATATACTGCAGAATCTGAGGTGGGCTGGGATCTGAAACGCTTCTAATCCCAAGCATTTTAGATAAAGGATACTCAAGTTGCACGAGTCTTCTCTCTCCAGGGCCTGAGCGGGAAGCTGTTGTTCTCACACAGGTTTAGGGTGCTTGCTGGGGTAGTAGCCTGGACATTCTTCTCTTCTACTGGAGGAGGCCACCCTGGTCTTCTGTGGTAGGGGCGGCTGGGCAGACCAGGCTCACAGCCCCTCCCTGCTGCGTCTGTGGCTTCAGCAGCAAAGTGAATTGTTCCGGTTCATGGGCCTCGCCGCAGTCCTGCGGCCAGGGAGAGCTGGGGAAACCTCCTCCCCACCCCACCCCACCCCCCCGCATGGGTCAGTAGCAGAACACTTGGTAATACTTCGTGGCACTTCTACCACAGATCATTAAAATTCCACTCTCTTCTGAACTCATCTTCTTCGACTGTGTTGATAAAATTACCAGAGGTACAGTATTTAAAACCTGTGATTTATCTATGAATTCTTTTTGACTGAAAGTCTTTGTCTTGTCAGTATATCATACGCTTTTGGAAGTTGTCCCTTCTAGCCTTAAACTCTCAGAGCCTTGTGCTCCTGCTCCGCTCTCTTGCTCAAAGCTGGTATTCTACCACTTGAGCCATACCTCCAGTCTAGAGGTTTGCTGGTTAATTGGAGACACAGTCTCCCAGACTCCTTTTTTTACTCCTAATTGGTATTTTACTTAGAATTTTAGGAATATCACTAATTTTTTTCTGTCTCAGAAGGTTCTGCCTTGACTGCCTTGACTGGAAGTTTATTTACATTATGATTCCAGTTTGTTTCATTTTAAATCTCACCATGTTGGAGAAAACTAGCCAAAGCCCATAGAGTCCTCCTTAATTCTCCCGCCCCTCTCTTCCCATCCTCTCCCTTGCCCCATCCCTCTGTGTCCCCTAGGGACAGTCCCACCCAGCCATTTGGCTCTCTGGACTTGGGCTTCACAGAGCCAGCTGGACCATTACTACCCCCGCCAGCTGCTAACTCTGGGCTCAGGGCCTGCCTCTCCTCCTCGCCTCCACTCCCTAGCCGGCCTCCTCCTCTGGTGACCCTGCTCCCTTAAAGCCTTCACAGAGGCAGCCTTGGGTCAGTGTTAGCCTTGCCAGACTGGCTGACCTTTGCTGACTGCAAATTGCAGCCCAACAGGGGGAAGGAAGGTTAATGTGATCTCTGCTGGCTGGAGCCATCTGACCTTTCTGACTCTGTCCAACCCCATGCTGGCACCCAAGCCAGTGGCCGACAGCCACGCCATGTCCTTCTGCTGGCCGGCAGACTGCAGCCCCGCCTCTGTTCTCACTAGGCAGCGTCCAACCCCTGCCATGTGCATCCGGGTATTTAGGGACAGCCATTTGATCTACTTAATTCCTAGCAGGTTTCTCCGTCTTTCCTCTTTTCTGTAATTCTTTGTGGCCCATGGCTCTGTGTGTTCACAAGGCCTTCTGCCCATTGATGCTCTCATCCTGCGAGGCAGAATGCCTCCTGGCACTCCTCACTAATCAGATCAGTTAAAATGTTGAGGCAGGACAATTGCTTGTGAAGGACAAAACACGGCCCCTCTTGCACATTACAGACTAGGTTGGCGGGCTCACTGGTCCTGATGTGGTCCATTGAACTGGGCTGCGTTGACTCCAGCCCGGGCCGAGAGGCTGAAGCTCCCCACTCAGCTTCTCCGTGGCTCTGTTTGCTCTGTTCACAGCCAGTGAGTCAGAGAGCCGCTTTAGGTCACAATTCTTCACTTCAAAATGAAGACAGTAACCTCTATTCAGCTCCTCTCATCCCAGAGCTGAGAGGAGCCAAAGAAAATAATCAGGGACACTTGGCAAGTACAGCAAACGGAGGAGTTTGTAGCATCTGCAAAGAAGATCCAGATTCTCTGAGTCATTGCCCCAGCTACTTAATTGTCATTTAAAAAGGACCAGGTGAGGCTGGGAACATGGCCTAGAGGCAAGAGTGCTTGCCTCATATACATGAAGCCCTGGGTTTGATCCCTCAGCACCACATATATAGAAAACGGCCAGAAGTGGCGCTGTGGCTCAAGTGGCAGAGTGCTAGCCTTGAGCAAAAAGAAGCCAGGGACAGTGCTCAGGCCCTGAGTCCAAGGCCCAGGCCAAAAAAAAAAAAAAAGAAAGAAAGAAAAGAAAAGGGACCAGGTGCCTTTGATAATGTGGACAGATGACCACAAAGCCAGATGAAAGCCCCTCCCTCTTGGATCATAGCATGTGACCTTTGGGATGTTAGGTTACTTGCAGGCCTCTTGTTATCGCCAGCCTACTGCCCCAAGCCCCCAAGCTTCTCGCTGGGGGTGTACAGTCACTATCCCATTTTGTCCCTAGACAGCCCACTGGGCCAGGGGTCCTTGTAACTACTTTACAATGGGGAAGTGAAGTGGAGAGATGGAGCCTTTGCCCAAGGTTAACGGTAGCAGTAAGGGGTAGAGCCAGCCAGAGCCCAAGTTTACAGCCTTGGGCAGAAAGGCCCTGGCATACCATGCCTCTCCACCCTACTGAAAGCCCTGAAAACAGGATAGACAAATCCTGCCTGTAGTCATATTTCCAGCACACACCTGAGGGTTACACCTACATCCAAACGCTGCTCCATTCTCCTGCCTGTCACAGTGGGTTCCACTGGAGCTTACTTGCTAGAACAGGCTTCAGCTCGCTCTGTTCCCCCCAGGCCAATAGGTCTAGGGATTTAAGCCATCTTTCTGTTCTCTACACTTAAAACAGAACATGACAGACCCCTTGAAAAGTGCAGCGGTAGGGTTTAGACAGATATGTGATGAGAAGAGCTAAGCTAACATTATCTCCCATTACTTCTGTTTCTTGAGGATCTTTTCCCATCCCAGCTGGCTGGAAAACCAGTACCTAACACTAGCAGTTAAAAATGAAGCAGATTTCGCTCCTGTCTCTCGAGCCATCTGTGGCCTATGGACCTGCAGAATGTGAATCTCACTCATATAGATTGTTGCTCGCGGTACTAGGTACCAGCACCTAGTTTTGCCAGCCTTCCTGCCTCAGTGAAGCAAAACAGCACTTTATTTACTGAGTGCCATTGGAGCCCACACAACGCTCCTGGGGTGTGGGGAGTGAAGTAACGTAACGTTAGGGGCTCTGACCCTTGCTTTTATCACAGGCCCGCTCCATGACTCCATCCACAGACCTTGTCCTTCATTCCTTTGCCCCTGCACATGGCTGCTTTTCTACCCCAGCTGTAGCAGGCCCTTTTCTTTCCACTGTTCACATACCGCCCTCCACTCACCTCTTGGTGGCAGCCAGCCCTGATAGACCAAGCCACTTTCTCTCTTGACTTGCATGGATGACAGACTCCATCTTGTGCCTGTCAAATCTTTGCATCTCAGGCAGAGCCTGATGCATGGCCTGAACCCTGGTGACCTGGCTTGATTCTCTGTCCTTTTTTTTCTCATTTCAAGAGGAAAGAGTAATAATCTGTCTCTTCGCAATGCAGCCATTTGGTCAGGCCTTAGGAGATTATTTTAGGGAGAGAACTATATAAAACCAAAAACTGAGTACAGGGAAGGTGGGAGGAAAACTAGGGAGGGGGTAACAAGTATGACAGAAAATGTACTCACTACCTTACATATGTAACTGAAACCACTCTGTACATCTTGACAATGAAATTAAATTTTAAAAAACTGATTACAAACAACACCTGTTAGCAATACTTTTGTTACTAAAGAAAGCTATGGGAACAGCAGTTAGCTTTGCTGGCTGATTTGTCATCAAACATCCTGCTCTCTTTTTACCCCTAGTTCTTCCTCCCCCTTCCCCCATCCTGGTGCTTGAACTTAGGGCCTGGGCATTGTCCCTGAGCTTTGTCACTCAAGTCTAATGCTCTATCACTTTTAGCCACAGCACCACTTCTGGTTTTCTGGTGGTTAGTTGGTGATAGTCTTGCAGACTTTCCTGCCCAGGCTGGGTTCAAATTGTGACCCTCAGATCTCAGCCTCCTGAGTAGCTAAGATTACAGGTATGAGCCACTGGCAGCTGGCTCCCTTAATTCTTTACCTAGGAATCCTGTCATTTGTCTCCAAAATAACCAGTGAATGAGGTTCACGACAGCAACGGTAGAAAATGTTCTGCTTCAAAATCAGTTACTGTGGAGTAGCAGGGGGCTGCCCCAAACCTGGGTTCTGGACACCCTGGACGTCATTTGGATGTGGCTGGTCAGCTGAGTTCTCCGCTAACAGATTTGTTTCCAGTCATCTGCCAGCTGCTGTTCTTCTTTCTGTGCTGGTGAGGATTTCCCATCCTCCTGGACAGCAGCAGCAGCATTCTCATTCCATGGCTGTGTTTCTGAATCCTCTGAGATCACCAGCCAAAATGTGTGGAGCATTTGCTGCCCTCATGGAGAAGAGTCCTGAACCTTTGCTGTCCCTGAGCCCCCCAGTCCCAGAACAGTGGGAAGAGCAGGTATGTCAAGGCCATGAGGAACCTCACTGTCTCCCTGACCAGAATTCAGGTGTCAGCAAATGTGGCCAGAACAGTAGAGCTAATTCTGCATGGAGTGAAGACCTAGACTTGGGCAAATACCTTTGTTTATTGGTGCCACTTCCTAAAGGGCCGTTGGAAGCCTAGTGGAAACTCTGGTGAGCACGGATGTGTGGTAGAAGCTAGGAAAGGTGACTGGGAAAACTGTGTACCTATGCAGCAGGAGCAGATCACACCCTCCCCCCAACCAAACTGGACAGGGTTGTGTGCTTCATCTCAGCTCCATTGTGCCCGCTGAAATCCCATGTCTTCTCACAAGGTGGTAGCTCTTCCACACATTGAGCCCAGGACAGACTTGGCCTCTCCTCCTGAAGTCTCGGCTCCTTTGTTGTATCCCAGCCATGCCAGGGCACCTTTAGGAATTCTTCTGAAGATGGCCTCGTCTCTGCACTGTGGTCTACTTAATGGGGAAGTAGTGAAGACCAACTCTTAGCCTTTATTTCTACAGAGGTGGCAGTCGCTTCCATAGGCTACCTCACATCTTCTAACCTTGTTGTTTTGCATTATTAGTTAACCCTCTGGCTTAACCTTGCCTTTGCAAACTTCAGTATTGAATCCCCATCATACCTGTAATGTTTTCTTTACCTCTGGCCAGGAGCATGCTGACCGAGAAAACATCTGCTGGAAGTCATTGCTAACACTCTAGCATAGGCACAGCTTCTAAAAGAAATGGGAGGTCTTCATGAGCTTCTCCCCTCCGTAGTGGTCATAGGTCTGAGATCTTGAGTAAGTTGCTGCCACTGTGAGCAGCCTCCAAAAGGGAACCAGTAGACAAACTTGGTAGATTGTCAGACTTAGGTCCCTCCATCTGTTGTGGACTGAATATATGTGTGCCCTCCACACACACTCTGTCCTAAAATCCTTACATTTAAACCTTGATTCACAATGTCCCTAGTAATAGGAGCTGGGGCCTCTGGGAAGATTCTGAGCCCAGAATCTGACATAACAGGATTAGCAACCTTATAAGAACAAAAAGAAGTCAGGTACCAGTGGCTCACAGCTGTAATCCTAGCTACTCAGGAGGCTGAGAGCTGAGAATTAAGGTTCAAAACCAGCCTGGGCAGGAAAAGTCTGTGAGACTCTTACCTACAATAAACTCCCCAAAACCTGGAAGTGGAACTGTGGTTCAAGTGGTAGCTCATTATTAGCCTTGAGCACAAAAGCTCAGGGACAGTGCCTAGGCCCTGAAATCAAGCCCCAGTACTGACACTAAATAAATAAACAAACAAATAAATAAATAATAAAGCCCAGCTATGTCCATTGTAATAGATAGGTCTGAGAGCCATGGTGTCCTCAATAGCAGACCATTTGCCTAGAACGTCCCAAGTTCCATCCTAGAACCAATGTGATCTAAAGATCAAGAATGGTAATCCAAAGGAAGTTTTACCTCTTACGTCGAATATGAATAAAACTGGCAACAGTGAGCGCCCTAGATTTCAGATGCTGCTTTTTTTTTTAAGTAAAATGCCACAAAGAGAGCACAACCTTATTACTTATTACAACCTTATTACAACCAACATTATTACTACAACTATGTTCTGTTGAATAAAAGAATACCTTCCGTTTTCTTGTGTAAACACAAAGGAATGCAGCCCAGGCTGTTAGCGCTTGGTGTACCACAGACCCCTTGGGAACCGCATTCTCTCTACCTCTCCCATGGAGCACAAGAAGCACATCTTTCTTTATGGAAATTTTAGTCTCTTCGTACTGCTCACATTAGAACTCAAAATGAGCTGTATGGTTTCACTCACCTCCTAGTTAGCAGATTTGCTCTGCTGATTATATGAGGTTATACGAGTCTTGTTTTTGTCCCTTTCAACTCATCCAAAAGCTCCGATTTAGTGACTTTATAGACCCTTGATTATATCTTAACACTGCTTTAATTTTGTCTTCTTCCTATTCTTCTATCACCTGGCTGCTTTTAAGCACTGTGTCCCAGTGATTTAAAATATAGCTCAAGGAACTTGAAGTATGAATTTCCAGGTCTCCAGATTTCCTGGTCGGTGATTAATTGTAATTAATCCTCTGACCTGTCATTCTGTCTCTGATGCTGCCCTGCAACCCAGAGGACATATTGCAAAACTTGAAGCACGCCTCCTCCCGCACATTATTTAGTGGTGATGTGGTAGCCGGGCGCCATCATTCTCCCTTAAATCACCTGTCTCACACGGAGCTCCGTGCTCAGTGCTGTGTATGCCCTGACCACATGCTTTTACAAAATTAAACATGCAGATTTAGTCGATAGAAATCCAGCAACAATGGGCAGTTCTGTGGTAGAAGTATGTCCCTAATATTGTTATTCATTATCTGAAATCCAAACCTCCCTGGGTGCCCAGCAAACCTACACCAACCATATTGTGATCAAAGCCTATCGAGAAGAAAATAGTCTATAAAAGTACGTGGTTTTGTTGGAAATCATATTTTTAAGTAGCGCTTAAGGGATCATCCTTTGTACACAAATGACAGGTGCAAGTTCAAATTCTACCTCATCCTTCCAGAGAGTTTTCTTGAAAATGACCTTTCTCTTTGCGAAGCATAGGATGGGGGCTAGGGCTGTAACTCAGCGGAAGCGTGAGGGGTGGCCTGAGGCCCTGGGACTCCAATCACAGCACGAGAGAGGAACACAGAAACCATACAGTTAGGATCCGACTTGCAGCAAAAGTGCCCGGCTGCTCCTCTTCCCAGAGGAGTGTGTGTTTATTTGTCTCCTACTTTGTGTTGTCCCTGCTGCATGTGTCGCCTCTTTGGAAACCTGGCTGTGGGTGGGGACGCCCTTTGTAGGTTGCAAACCCTGCCTGAGCTCCTGCTCCCTCCGTCTCTCCACGCGTGCCCTGATGGGAATCAGCTTCCGCCATTCCCTCCGAAGCAGGGCTGCTGCCCCAGTACAGGCTCATCTTTGGCTGCTCTTTCTTAAGTCTGTTGCACAAAGAACTGCCTATTTTGATCAAGTGGAAGCTGTCAATAATTCTAGGTCTGTCTCTCCATTTGTGGAGGCGGAAGAGATTTCTCCATTGGCCTCTAATAGCAGCAGATAATAGACTGAGGGCTTCACCCCTTGTCAAGTGGCCTTGTTTCTTAAGTCTCTCATTAACAGGTCTGTGTATGGGTGATATTTTCTTTCAATCTTTCTTAAGCACTATTACTCCCTTGGTTTTCATACTGCATTAATTATTCACTGACTAACTTTTTACCAGCACTAATTAATGAGATGAATTACATAATTGAAGTGGTAGTAAATATTATAAAGCAACTACTAAAGTAGTAATTTCCATTCAAAATTATTTTAATTATATGGGACTCCAACTTATTTAAAACCCTGTCTCCACAGAGCTTCTTTTGAGCTTCTGAAACTGTCAGCACCTGGGTTTCCTGGTGCTAGTCTGGGAAGTTGTGTTCCGCATTTACATTAGTGGGCCGGTAGGGAATCTCCAGGCAGATTGGTGGCAGGGTAAATGACAAGCCTGACCTGGACCTTCAGAAGGCCTTGCTCCCGGGACTGGACAGTCACCTGTGTGTAAGGCACATTCTTGTAGAGGAAGACAAAGGTTCTGAGCATGGAAAGCTGCTCCCTGTGCCTTGCAAGCATTCGGAAGAGCCTGTCTTGTACAGCTGTAAAGAGTAGAATAGGGGCTAGGGATGTAGCTCAGTGGAAGCGTGAGGGGCTGGGGTGAGGCCACCAGCCTCATATTTTTTAAAGCTGTAAATTCAAGGTCAACAAGCGCGCTTGGCTCTTTGGCATTAACCCAAGCACACCTGCCAAGACAGGCTGATAACACACTACTTATAGCTGCCTCTTATCCCCTCTATGACCACCCAATGCTTCCTGGGGCTTCTCTACATTATCATTCCTTTGGGGTGGGCAGGAGGACGCTTTTCTTTGAAGAGAGTAGCTCTGACTAGAGACTTGAAGCTAAGCTTCCATGGGAAAGTCTCCGCTCTCAAGGTCTGACCCACTCCTCCGAGTCATCTGCCTGTTTTCAGAGTCTGTGCTCTAACGCCAGAGGACAAGGCAACCGGCCCTGCAGAGGACTCCATCAGCCCTGCAGAGGACTCCATCAGGTCAGGCAGGGCTGGGCTGAGTGCTCTGTGGACCTGTTGGGCAGTATATAGCGCGCTTTTCCTGTAGTGAGCAGCTCGTTGGTGGGAGCCGGTGGCTCACGTTCTCTGTGATGTGCATCTAAGAGCCAGAGAGCATGGCCTTACTAACACCACACTCGGGAATAAGAGAAAAAACATTCTCACTGCATTCAAGTTTATTTTTCTCTGTGTGTGTGTGTGTGTCTATCTGCACACACACACACACACACATACACACTTCTTTTTCTCAGCACTTACTCTCTTCCTTTCTTCCTCTGTTGTTTTTCTGTCTTCTCATGAAATAACTGCTCTTTGCAGCACACCTCAGAGAAACAAAGGCTTGCCGCTCACCTGCCTTCTTGTAACTGACTTGCCCACATTGTGATTTCCCTCTCCTGGCCCGTTCTCAGCGGGCTGACGCACCTCTTGGCCTTCTCTGGGGGTGCAGCTTCCTTAGCAGAGTGGAGCCCCAGGAGCAGCAGGGTTTGCAGCCCTGTTCTTATTTTCCCTCGGTTCTAGCAGCAGTTGTGCTCGATTGGGCTTCAAGGCCTGCTGTGCTTTTTTTCTCAGAGTTCCTCTCAGTACAGCCTTACTGAGATTACGAAGCAAGCCAGTGTTCCACACCCACTGGTTTGCCATCCATCAACCCTGGATGGAAGCATTCAGGAAAAAACAACAAAAATCCCATCTGTACTAAGTATGCACAGATTTGTTCTTTTCATTATTTCCTAAATAACAGTATAACAATTATTTACAGAGCATTAACTTTGCAGTAGTTATTATAATTTATCTAGAAATGACTAGAAGTACATGGAAAGATGCATACCAGCCCTATGCAAATGCCATATTTAACACAAGGGACTGGAGCATGTAGAGTCTTGGATGTAGGGACCTCAGAATGGCTATTTGCTTATAGAATTGCAGCTTCACAAGACACAGGAAATTAGTTAACCATAATCTATTTGTTCAAATCTCTTCCTTGTCCCTTATGCAGACAGAAGGGCTGCTTGGTACTGGATGCTGCAAAATGAAATGGAGGATAAATGGTTCCACTCGGGAACACCTGAACACCTCCCCACCCCTGTGAATCCCAGTGTTCTCGTTCCTCCTTTATCCCATCTCCTTTGCCTAGATCTCACCCCTGCTCACGTAGGATTTGGGGATAACTACTTCTTTGTATTTGGGAACCTGCTGCTGTCCCACTGCCTCCAGAGACTCCTCCCTGAAAACATTCGCCCTCCTCCTCCCCTGGTTGCCAACTGGAACTAAGAATTCCATCACAGAAATTTCCAGTAGTACACCATACATAGGCTGGTTAACCTCGCACTTCCTCCCACACCGGACAGCAGAACAGCTCGGGTTAGTGAGTACAGTTCAGCAAGGAGCACTGGAAGTTCTAGATGGCAGAAAGCCTCATTGACCTAAAACGGAGAACAGAAGTGCCCTCGGTAAGACTGCCTGCAGGCAGATTCCTCGAAGTAACTGCGCTCGGCAGGGGAGCAAAGCTGAGAAATAGCCCTGGGTCTCTTGTGGGTTGTGCGCAGCCTCCCTCGGTCCCCAGCTCTGTGGGTACCCACCCGGCAAGGAATCGGACACCCATAGCTCCAGCTCCAGTGTTCTCTAGTCTTTTTTTTTTCTTGGCCTACCACTGCTCATCAGCCTCCATAAGAAAAATGAAAAGAATTCAAAAATATGAATGAACACAACCCCTAGTTAGGAACTTACTAGAGATAAGTAAAGTAAGGGTTACCAGACTTTTAACCACAGATTTATCAAAAGCTATTAGAAGTGAAAGGGATCTTAGAACTCATCTGGTCCAGGCCCTTCTCTTAGCAGATGAGGTCACTGAGACCCGTATTGAAGTTATTGACACAGGTGGGACTCGAGCCCAGGTACGCCGATTCCTGGCTAGATGGCTGTCCCGGCATGTGAGCTGGGCTGGCCCTCTTGGTCATTGTCCGTATTCTGCAGCTATAATAAAAATTTCCCAGAATGGGTGCTTTGTAAAGAAGAGGGGTTTATTTGGCTCATGATTCTGAGGACTCAAAAGTCTGAACTTGTTAGTCTCGGCGTCAGCCAACTACAGTTGTCCATGCAGCTGCAGCACAGCAGGGCGGCGTGCAGACGCGCGCACAGGTGCCAGGAAGGAAGGAACGGGCTGTTCGCGCTGCTCCCCGGCGCTCAGAAGCCCTCGCCGTGTCTGTCCGTAAGGACATTCATCTCTTTCATAGGCGGTGTCCCTCTGTTCTAACTAACTTCCACTAGGCCCAACCTCTTGAAGGTCTACGACCTCTCACCATCCCCACACTTTGGACCAAGCTTCTAGCACAGAAAGCTTTGTGGGGCACACTCGGGCATTCAAAACCACAGCAGTCACAGAACAGATACATGGCTAATTTGACTTGTGTCCGTTGTCTGGAACAGGCAATCTGTGAGGAAGACCTGGGACTGGCTGTCTAATAGCATGCCTTTCTTCCCGGCCAGTAACATGCCTATTTGACCAGCCAAAGTGACAGGATCTTTAGGGGAGACTTGGAGTCCCAAGTCCCAGAAGACGGTTATTCGCTGGTCTAAGTCAGTGTCCGTTGTCATGCTCCCCTGTATGGAACTTGTTTAGTCATAAGCAGTAACAAACCAGTGAGACCTGGACTAACAAGAGAAGCCAGACTGTACTAGTCTTTCTCTGTATTTTCAAGTAGTGTCACGGCAATAGCAGGCATCTTTGGGTCTGTGGGAGAACCAACCTAAACACAAGGCAAGGATGGCAATGAGAAAAGATGTGAGGCCCAGAGGCCAATCCTGGAAACATTCCTCCTTGGGGCTTCTGCTTTTGAATTATACATGTTCCCAATTTTGTTTTCACTTATTTTAGTTGTGGCCCTGTTCCCCGTCACCAGGCAGCCTATCACAGCAGTGTGCCGATACACAGTTTTTGAAAAGGTCCTTTTGAGTGGCTCTCCCCATAGGAACATCTGAGTACTAGTTTACACGTTTGCCCTGGGCATCTCCATCCAGGGAACCCAGCTTGGTTTATGACAGCTAACAAGATCGCAGCTTGAACCGGTATGGCCACAAGTCTGGGTCTCAGATGCTTAGATTTGGTTTCCATAAAAATCCATTCACTCATCATGCTTATGTCTTATGCTCCTTGGTGAGATGCAAATTAAACACAACATGCTGCTAAACACAGGAGAGAAATGGAATTGGTTTGTTCAGACAGAGCTTGGGTTAGGAGGAGGATTTTCAGGAGCCCAACATGATTTCAAACTAAGATGAGGCACTGCCATTGCTCTGGGCCTCTTTTGACCTTGTTCAAGATCAGAGCTGCCTGAGACTTCGCACAAAAGGAAGTTTTGGAGAGGTATCATTGCTGGCTCGTTGCTATGTGATCTTGACAGCCACATCACATTGCTTATTTAGTAAGTGGTTCGAAATGATCTCTTGGGTTCCTTCCCCGGATAACATTTTATAGTTCGGTGAAATGACCAGACAATGTGGTTTAAAAAAGCAAATAAGCATGTGCTGATAGGTTAGCTCAGTGGCTCAGCATGTACTTAGCAAGCACAAGACCCTGGACTCAATCCCTGCAACTTGACCCCCAGAAAAGAAAAATTGGAAAAAAAGAAAAAAGCAAGATCCAGGCACTAGTGGCTCACATCCTTAGTCCTAGCTACTCAGGAGACTAAGATCTGAGTATCTCTTTGAGGCCAACCAGGGCAGGAAGGTCCATGAGAACCTTATCTCTAGTTAACCACCAAAAACCTGGAAGTCAAGCAGTGGTTCACAAGGCAGAGTGCTATCCTTGAGCAAATGAGCTCAGGGACAGCACCTAGGCCCCGAGTTCAAGCTCCAGGACCAGTACCACCAAACAAACAAAAAAAGAATGCCAGATGCTAGTGACTCAGGCCTGTAACCCTTACTACTCAGAAAGATGACATCGGAGAATCTCAGTTCAAAGCCAGCCTGGGCAGACAAATCCAAGAACTCTTATCTCCAGGCTACCACCAAAAGCTGGAAGTATATGGCTGAGCAGCAGCCTTAAGCAAAGGAGATAAACTACAGCAAAGGGCTCTGTGTTCAAGCTCTAGTACCAGCACACACACACACACACACACACACACCACAAATTTTTTTTTAGGAGACAGCTATTTTAACACCTGTAATCTCAGCATTCAGGAGGATAAAGCAGGAAGATAGTGAGTTCTAGGCCACCCTGGGCAACATATAAAGAACATGATATTCGATGCAAACAGAATCTAAAGAGACAAAGTCATTATGAAAAAAAAAGTAAGTTAGAGAAATTTCTAGCTGATTAGGTCACGTTAGAATAAAGAAAGAATAAGGCGCTGGGAATATGGCCTAGTGGCAACAGTGCTTGCCTCATATACATGAAGCTCTGGGTTTGATTCCCCAGCACCACATATATAGAAAATGGCCAGAAGTGGCGCTGTGGCTCAAATGGTAGAGTGCTAGCCTTGAGCAAAAAGAAGCCAAGGACAAAGCTCTGGCCCTGAGATTAAGGCCCAGGATTGGCAAAACAAAAACAAAAAAAATAAAATAAAGAATAATACTAGCTACCATTAAGCACAACCTGGCTGAGTATTGAGCAGTATACTGAGAACATTAACAGCATTTTATTTTATTTTTTATTCGCTTATTTATTGTCAAAGTGATGTACAGAGAGGTTACAGTTTCATATGTTAGGCCTTGGGTACATTTCTTGTACTATTTGTTACCTCCTCCCTCATTCCCCCTCCTCCTCCCTCTTTCCCTCTCCCCCCATGAGTTGTTCAGTTGGTTTACACCAAATGGTTTTGCAAGTATTGCTTTGGGAGTCGTTTGTCTTTTTATCCTTTGTCTCTCGATTTTGATATTCCCTTTCACTTTCCTAGTTTTAATACCAGTATATATAGTTTCCAATGTACTCGGATAATATACAGTGATAGCACAGGTACAACCACAGGAAGGGGATACAAGAGGATCATCAACAATAGAAGCTACTTAAATTTTAAATTTTAGTCTATCTAGCAACCCCATGACTTTGGCACTATACCACTGAGGCCACTGAGGTTCACAACAGTCAAGCAGTTCCCCAGTGTCACACTGCCAGCAAGTACAGGAGGTAAAATGTCCAGATGATTCTGGGAAGTCTACCATCCATCCTGCCTCACACAGCAAAATCACGTTACTACGCCTGATTAGGGCGAGAAATGCTGCTGGTTTGCCTGCTTTGCTGGGCAAGTTCCATTCTCCTGAGAGCACAAGAAAGGCAGCATCAACAGTCAGAATCTGGGTTCTAGCCTTTCTTCTGTGGGGTTTGATGTGCAGCCTTGGATACATTCCTGATCCTCTGCTTTGCCTCTGTAAATCAGACAGAACCAAAGCTGACTTTCCTACTTCACAACTTCACGGGTTTATTGGGAGATTAATAGGAGACACTCAAAAGTACTTGGAAAATCTTGAAGAACCATGTAAATTTAAGTATCTGTGACTTTTTATTTATTTTTGTAGTGCTAGGGTGGACTCAAGATGTTATCCCTTCCTAAGCAGGTACTCCACCACCTGAACCACACCCAATCCTCTCTGCTTCCATTGCTTCTTGCTCCACCAGCTTGGACTGCAATCCTCCTGTGCTCCGTTTGTGTCCGGAATGATAAGCACGTGCCCCACACTCAGCTTTTTATTGGTTGAAATGGAATCTCACTAACTCTTTGCCTAAGCCCTCAAACCACTATTCTCCCAGTCGAGCCACTGGACTCAGTATATTACCTTTAAAAGTAGTCAAGGACAAGTGAGAAAGGAAAAAGGTAACAGGTAAATGGTATGACTAGTAAGATGTGCCATGAACCTTGCGTATTTTAAACATAAGGAGTTGGGGTATATTTTTGCCACTGTAGAGACTGTAAGATATGACCTGGGAATATGGCCTAGTGGTAAAGTGCTCGCCTTGTATACATGAAGCCCTGGGTTCAATTCCTCAGCAACACATATATAGAAAAAGCCAGACGTGGCACTGTGGCTCAAGTGGCAGAGTGCTGGCCTTGAGCAAAAAGAAGCCAGGGGCCCTGAGTTCAAGCCCCAGGACTGGCAAAAACAAAACAAAGACTCTAAGATTATGAAGTTCCTGTAAGGGGAGCAGTCTAGGACCTTTCTGCCTCAGGAACTGAAAAGATACAAATAAATTTGGGAACTCTATAAATAAGTCATGAATGACAGAATGTCTAATGGGCCATGGCTATAAAATGCTTCAGTTGCTGAGAGCTGCTCTTCAGGGGAGCGTGTGGGACTTTCTACAGACTCCAGCATGATTCCTCCACCCCAGGGCAGTGCAAGGCAGTGCTGTCACCTGACTCATGAGGACGGAGAGGATGCAGAATCAGTGTAGCACTCTGGTCTGGCATCTCAGCATTTCATTGTAGATCAGGTGACTGCAGCGCAGCAGAGCAGAGAGATTCCTGCCCTCATCCTGTAGCAGCTAGCCGCAAGGACAGCGTTGAACACCTGGCTGGAACCCAGGCCTTCCATCTCCATACTCCAGCATCCCAAATTCCCACACCTCTCCAGTGCATAAATTAACAGAATTAACTTCCACAGTCAAATAGACTTAGAAAAGCTAATGTATGTTTTATTAGTGAAAAACTGAAAAATTTGAGGATATAGAAATTACCAAAAAAAAAAAAAGTTAAATCCTCATAATCCCATTACACAGAAATGTCCTGCTTTGGCAAAGTGGCAGTAGGCAGGGACTGCAGCCAACACTCCCATGTTGTTTCTTGCACTGTGGTGCACCAGATACCACCGGAGGTTAGCAGTATTGAGCAGTCCCTTTCCATTTACTAAACATCAAGTGAGGGCTCTTGTTCCGTGATGTGCACTCTCCTGTTCCTCTCCTCTGGACGGCTAAACCGCCTGGGCACTGCGTAGAACACAAACATGAAAAGACGGAACTGTGGGGAGAAAGTACATTAGCTGGAGGCTTTGGGCCTCAGGAAAGGCCTGCAGCAAGTTCCTGGATTGGCATTCTGCCTCGCCTAGCAGAGAAGATGCTGGAGATCTCACACCGACAGACAGAATCCAGCTTCACCTAGCTAAAGGACCAGGAAACTAGTATCCTAGCAAGGAGAAAATTCAAAGGTAATAATCACCTTATTCCAGAAAAACACCATGGAAAATACTGTGGCCCCACCCTATCCCATGAGCAAAAGTCAAGTGGGGACCCTGGACCCCCCCACCTTTGTACTGTTGTAAGGAGACACACCCGCTACCGTGCTGACAGGACACTGTTACAAAACAATGTCTTTCCATAAACCTGTTATTATAATGCCATAAACAATAAGGACAAAATTGAAAAATCACTCATCATACTAAGAACCTGGAAAACCCCAACTTGAATTAGGAAAAACGATTAACAGATGCCAGTAGTGAGATGGCCCAGAAGCTAACATCAGAAAGAGAGTTTAAAGTAGTCATCATAAAATGCTTCAATAAGCAGTTAAGAGCATTGCATAAAAAAAAAATGGAAAAAGTCTCCACAAAAAAAAAAAAATATTGAAGGCTACAAAGAACCAAATGGAAACCTTATAACTGAAAAATCCAATAACCCCAATTTTTTGTGTGCTACCAGGGTTTGAACTCAAGGCCTTGCACTTGCTAGACAGATTCTCTACCACGTGAGCTGTGCCCCAGCCCTCTTTGTTTTATTGTCTCGCAAATAAGGTCTCACTTTTTGCCTAGACCAGCCTGGACTGAAATCTTCTGGTTTATACTTACCACGTGGCTGGGATACAGGTGTGAGCAACCGAGCCCAGCTCTTTAGAGATGGAGTTCCTCGAACTTTTGCCTGGGCTGGCTTCAAACCATGATCCTCCTGACTTCTGCCTCCCAGATAGCTAGGCATGAACTGCTCTGCCCTGTTCAGTAACTGCCATGTTTAAAACTCAGTGCATGAGTGGTATAACTCCTTTGAACAAAGAGTGAGCCATTAAAGAAAATGAATATCAGGAAGCTGAAACATGTTGTAGGAGTAGGGAGGAAGTCAGAGGAGGTCAAAGAGAGGTAGGGGTTCGTGGAGGGCGGAGGGGTGAGCAAATACAGTCATTGTGTTTTGTGTTCTGTGTGCACGGGTGAGTATGAGATGGGGGAGAATGAGGAGGGCCAACATTGGTTAGGAGACATTGTCCTCATAAGCGGACTTCTAGAATTGAGACCCCTTAGTATTTAATAAAAAATAAAAATTTTGAAAACTCAGTGAATGAGCTAGGAGCAGTCGCACATGCAGTAATTCTAGCTACTTGGGAGATAAGAGATCAGGGGATGGAAGTTCGAAGCCAGCCACAGCAGACAGGACACGAAACTCCATCTCAACAGATGAAGCTGGACATAATGACACACAGCTGTCATTCTTGCTGTGCGGAAAATACAAATATAAGAACTATGGTCCAGGCCAGCCTAAGGCCTCCAACCCCCAAAAAAGTGAGACTTTACTTAAAATATAACAAATACAAAAAGTACTTGATTGTAGTTCAAGCTAGAGAACACTTGCAGGGTGATAGTAAAAGATGTAAAGTCTTTAGTAGTACTGGAGTTAACGCAGGACTTAGTTCTTGCTAGGAGGTGCTCTACCACTTGAGGGTCACACTTTAGTCCAGGATCTAACATTTATGACATCAGAATCTCAGAAGGACAAGAGAAAGAACAAGTACCTGAAAAAAATTACTCAAAAGGCTTTGAAAGCCAAATTGTACAAAATACATAAACGTACAGGTTCAGGAAGCTACATGAAGCTCCTGACTGGATAAATCTAAAAGTATCCTTGTGAAGATACATCAGAGTCAAGCTGATGAAAAGAAAAGACAAAGGGGAAAATCCTGAAAGCAGTGAGAAATGAATGGCAACATGCGTGTGAGGGAAAGACAATTACAACCATTTGAATGACGTGAAACTGCAAAGCCACTGAGGCCAGAAGGAAGTAGTATATTGTAGTGCAAGACTGACAGGAAAAACCTATTAATCCATAATAATTCCATATCCAATGAAAGCCTTCATCTCTAAGGGCAAGTGAAGACCTCCTGACCCGACAGAAAGTCAAGTCATAGTCACCAGCGGATCTACTCTCAAGAGTAGCTGGGAAGAAGGAAAAACAGGAAGGAAATGATTCGAAGAAAAAAAGCACACCGATATCCTGGAGGAAATAAGAACAACAGAATAAAAAGAAGGTGTAATTATAATATATTTTCCTCTCTGCTTAGGATTTTTAATTTTGTTTGATAGTTAAAGCAACCTTTGATTCTGTTTTGTTCTCGATGTATGTAGAAGAAATACTTAATGCAATTGAGGAAGTGAGCCTTTTAGCTTCACTTAAACTGATAAAGTGATGGTCTCGGTATTTTGTGATAAATTGTGTGTGATATAAAAAAATTAAAAGTTCACTTAGAAAAATTCAAAAATTTGTACAAAGATAGAAATTTGAAAACATTGGAAGTAGAATGTTATTTTAGAGCATATTCTAATACATAGAAAGGCAAAAAAAGAACAGAAAAATCAAAAACTGAAAGAAAGGGGAGAATGCAGCTATTCTTTTAAAAATAGAAGTAAAATATCAGGTTTAATTTCTAAATGTATCAGTATTTACATTTAAATAAAAAGCCTAAATTCGTTGATGAAACATGTTGACAGGGAATTCTTTTTAAAGATGCTCCAACTATGTACTGTCATTATATTCAGTCACATATAACAAAACACAGATGTGACATTGAAATTCAGTTCTGGACAATGAGAGGAAGGTAAGAGGAGCCAGAAGAAAGGGCCAGAAAGCAGCATGCGCAAAGTTCCAGGCTCTCCAGAGACCCAGCCCAGCCAGGCACCAGTGCCTCACACCTGTTACCCTAGCTACTCAGGAGGCTGAAATGGGAGGGTCACAGTTTGAAGGCAGCCCCAGCAGACAAGAGACTTCTTTCTCCAGTTAATCAGCAGGAAGCCAGAAGTAGAGGTGTGGCTCCAATATTAGGCCCCTTGCCTTGAGCAAAAAAAGGCAAGCATGACTTGAAAGCCCTAAGCACAAACCCAATACTGGCAGAGAGAGGTGAGGGGGGAGGGAAAGAGAGGGGAAGAGATTATCAAGGGGTGGTCAGAAATAAAGCCACAGTTCAGAAATGGATCCACTGAGAGGAGGCCAACTATGGAAAACTCCGAAAAGACACATTCGGATCAATGTTCCTTGAGGGAAGTCACAACAAACAAAATCAAGTCAATACAGAACAATGGTTTCATCCACTTTGCTTTTTACATGGTACTTCCATCCACCGTGAACCCACTCAGGCCAGATTTTCAACATTTTCGGCATTTGTAATGTGGACACAGGACATAGTTTTAGATTGCCCGGTGTCAGTAGAAATGGTGTGATAAAGGACACCGCTGAGAGTTTGGAAATGAACCATTAGTGCATTGAGCATCAACTAAATGTTATCCTTCAGGCAATACCAAGGGATACACGGTACCAGGCTAAGCAGTCAGCCAAGCAGAGGGCCCAACAACCTCAAGCCGATGGAAAGCCTGCGGACAACTTAAGATAATCATTTGGGCTCCACGGTCAGAAAGGGCCTAGACTATAAGATCGAACATTTGGAACTTTGAACTTTTCCTCTACCGTCTGTGTTCAGACTTGGCCTAGGCCCAATTCTGAAAAGAATGCATCAACACAGCCAAAGGAAGAGACATTGCAAGCGGCCTAGAATGAATCCAGGCCTCTGTCAAAGGTGTATTTGAATCCTGGCCACTAGTAAAACCAGCAGAGCAGTTCAGGAAATCCCAATAACAAAAGCAACAACAATCTGTAATGGAGCTATGCTGAAATAGGCAGATGGAATTTAGAGTGCATGTAAGGAATATTCTCTGAAAAGAAACATTCAGATTGAAAGCATTCAGAAGATTTTTTTTTAATCCGGAAAGAGAGATTATAATCTTTCTGAAAAAAATCAGACCTCTTTAGTTAAGATTTGTTAACCCAGTAGTGAGTTAATGTGTGTGTGTGTGTGTGTTTGTGTTGTTTTGGTTTGGGTTTCTGTGAGAACCAAGGAAAAGTGTAGACGCCACCCTCCCCCCCCCCCCAGCTTCTAGAAACAATAGGGCTTGTACAATTTCACTGTCTTAGAGCTTACTCTCAGCTTCTCTAACTCCATTTTGGTGACTCCATGCTAGAGGGCTGCACCCCACCCATGGGGCTAGTTCCTTGTAGTTTGACATTTAAAAATACATGTAGCCCTCGTTTCTCTCTGTATCTAGGTAGCAACCATAGTATCCATTGTAAAAATGATCATAGTAATAGATTATAGAAATAACCATAGTCGTAGGTACAGAAATGCCCATGGCAGCTGTCAAGTTGGTCCACTTAGGATTGAGTACTGGAAAGTTTTAGCCCGTTCATGCTCGCTTAGTGATATTAGGGGAACATGATAACAATTGTTAGAATAAAGTTGCTTATAGGTCAGCCTGACCACAAAATTCTGCTTCTGTCAAGGGCTTGCTTAACCCGTTTGTGCCTTGCTCTACCCCTGCGTCAGCCCCCTGCGTCTGTGCTACGTGACCACCTGCTGTAGAATGCATAGCTTCTACCTTTAAAAGCCCAGGCCTGCGGTGGCTCAGTGCTGCTCTTTACCATCCCGATGGTGGACAGCAGACGCTGTGCACAGCTCAAGAAAGACTCCTAGCCCGATCGACTGAGTGCCGGTGACTTTCTTGTCGTGGGTGCGAGTCCTGGGTGGCCAGGATACTGCATTTCCCTTGAGGCGTCTGGGTTTTTCCGACAGGACCCCACAGTGCAGTCCGGCTGTCCTCGAGCTCCAGATCCTCCCGACTCAGCCTCCTAATTGCTAGAATTAAAGGCATCCATGCCCAGCTGACAGAAACACTCCTTCTATAGTCTCAGACTTCTTTTCATGTCTGAGAGTCATTGGCACCATGTTCATGCAATTACGTAGGGTCAGAACCTAGTCGGTAATATCCTAAAAACCTTCCAAAGTGATTGCGTCCCGCCAATTAACCCGGGTTAACATTGCAAGAAAAATTCCTCAGAGTTAATTTCGCTATCTGTGGTGTAGACAGGACAGCCAGTTGGCACAGTAGCATTTTCAGCTCGGGTTCTTTTGGTTTTGGGGTTTTGAGTGTGTTTCTGTTTTTGAGTTTGTTTTTGTGTGGGAATTCCAGGGCTTGAACTCACGGCCTGGGTGCTATCCCTGAGCTGCTGCTTCTTCTTGTTGTTATTGTTGTTGTTTTTCTCAAATCTACTGCTCACCACTTGAACCACAGCTTTTTTGGTTTGGAGATAAGAGTCTCACAGACTGTCCTACCCCAGGCTGGCTTTGGGCCACAGTCCTCAAATCTCAACCTCCTAACTAGGGTCACAGGCACGAGCCCCCAGTGCCCGGCCCTCTTGTCATTTTAACTCTATCCATCTGACAGTCTTCTTTCAACAAGGTCTTTCTGACACGTGCTTTTCTGTCAACTTCTGCTAGCAAGTGGGGGGGGTCTCTTCCTGTGGGGCTCACCGCCCTGGCTTCCCCCTCATTCTGCCCTCCCTGTCGCTGCTGGCCCCGCAGAAGCAAAGCACCCACAGGCCCTCTGCGTAGCAGTCACTAGACTGAGGCCAGGATCATAGCTTCTCCTCAAAGACCCGAGGGAAAATTGGTGAGCAGAGGAGAGGGGCCTTCATGGACGTGGGGATAAGTGAATGGATGTCTGGGCCTCACAGCTGGCCAACAGAGGCCTCCTGGGTAAGCCTGCCTGCCCTTGACAATGAGCTTTGCTAGCTATATTCTCTCTACCCATAGTGAAACAAATACCAGATGCTCCTCAGCTCACAGTTGGACTCCGTCCAGATAAACTTATCAGAAGTCGAAAACATCGTAGACTGAAAATGCGTTTGATCCAGATAACATAGCAAACATCTCAGCACGCCGAGGAGTCTCGGTTGTCTCCCTCACAGTTATGCGGCTGGCAAAGCCGTGGCTAGCCCCCTGCCACCGCCTAAGCCTACAGACCACAGCCCTGGGAAAGATCTAGACTCAACATCCGGTGCAGTTCCTCCCGAATGCATAGTGCTTTCGCGCCCTAGTAAATTAAGAATTCTCCGTGTATTCAATCCTGACCCAAAGATGTCATGATCCTCTCAACCCTTCTCAACTCAGCATGAAGAAATATGTAAATTTGCTCTCTTTCAGCTGTTTTTAAAGCGAGTAATAGTTACGGCTGTGTCATTTTAAGTCAGCTTCCTAATTTAATGAAGGAAAACACAGGAGTATGAGGCTTTTCTGCCAGTCTAATTCAGGTTGGAGATTCTGTCTCCTTGGGCTGGTGAGTCTCATTAATTTAGGACAGCAGTCATTAAAAGAAGGCAACATGACAACCGTACAGCGTGCATTTTCCCAGAAATTAAAGTGCTAATTTTTCCTAAGACAGCTCTTCCCTTTGTAGTGAAGGCCACCGGGAATCCCACACACGTGTGACGGCCTCAGCTGGCCACGCCAAGCCCGTGGCGCCTACAGAAGAAAGGAACCTCTGTTCCTTAGTGTGCAAATGCAAGCAGATAGAATGTCCTGATCAAGGACATTGACCAAGATTTTGTAAAAAACCAATTAAAATGTTCCTTGCTTATCCTAATTTCCTGGGCTTCAATATGGGTCTCCCTGTTCCCCGATAGAAAAAAGAATTCATTCCTGTTTCTCTGTGCATGTGTAGGTGTGTATACCTGCACGTTGTGTGCGTGTGTGTGTGTGTGCAAATGCATGCCCTTAGCGGTGCAGCAAGTGTACCAGTCCTGAGGCTTGAACTCGGGGCTTAAATGCTGTCCATCAGCATTATTGCTGTATGCTTGAGCCACAGTTCAACGTCCAGTCTTTGGTTTATTCGGTGGAGATCAGAGTCTCTGATTTGTCCGCCGGAGCTGCGGACCACGATCCTCAGATCGCAGTCTTGAGTAGCTAGGATTAAAGGTGTGAGCCGCTTACTGGTGCCTGGCCTGCGTCCTGTCTTTTTCCACCAGCCTTTTTACCAAGAAGCCTTTTGGTCATGTGTTGTTTTGCTTTTTGTTTTTTCTTTTCAGTTTTCTGTTTTTACCCTCAATGTTTTAGGGACCTACCGACAAATTATTGAACATGCATCCCAGATGCTCACATTTAGAGTTTAATTGTGTGTGTGTGTGTGTGTGTGTGTGTGTGTGTGTGTGTTTTCCATTGGCTATATCCATATCCATTCAGCTAGCAGAACATAAATTGATTCACAAGAAGGAAATACCACAGCCCCTTGGGCATGAACTACCCCTTATCGTGGGATCTTGCATTCCTCCCTCCTTACCAGACATAAGAAGGGGCTAGAAACGCCATTGCTGCAACTCAGACACAGCATGAACCTGCAGATATTGTCTGATGTGGAAGAATCTTGGCAGACCGTGGGTATGGACCATGACATTGGTGGAAAGAAATAAAAACCACTAAGGAAGGTTATAGTCAAAATCCACTTTCTCCTAACTCTGTCATTTTTAAAGGGTGTTTTTGTTTTGTTTTGGCCAGGTTCCTTACAAGATAGTTTCTTGTCTTAAGGCTTTCATAAGAGGAACAAAGACTTAATAAGTATCACTTCCCTCCCAGCCCCCTCTGTAGGATTTACGAGAGCCTGCCTGCCCTTGGGCAAAGCATTTATCAAAGATGTAAGGGATGGCTGAAAGGGGTTCTTTACCATGTCCAGCTGTTTTGCACTTGAGACCATAAACCCTAACAAGCTCCCCAATGACCTTCACTAATGCTCAGCCCCGATAAAGTCATGGTCACAATTGGAAGCAGCAGCAAGCAGATTTTTGCTGACTTGACGTTAAAAGTGACCCGCAGTTTCTGGGTTTAGAGCTTAACCTCAAAGGAACACATCCAGGTGTGTCTCAGTTCCATTGACTAAGGACTTGGAAGATGTTGAATATTATGTGAGTACTGAAATTTTCTTTTGACTTAAACACTCTTTGGATAGGCACATGCTATTTGAAATTTTGTGGTTAATGAATTACCATTGAAAAGCATTGACCGATTCTTTTTTCCCTGTTGTGTTTGACTGTATAAAGACTCTGTGGCATGTATATAAACATTGAGTTTAAACTTGAAATATTGTTTCTTCTGTAAGCCATTGCATTAAGGTTGAATTGTAAAGTCTACGTTAAGAGGGACAGTCGGTTCTTCCAGAAGGGACTGAAAGAAAGGTTGCTCTTTACGTACCACGCCAGCTCCCGTAATGACAGCAGCGTTTGAATCTACAGGCAGGAAAAGGCGCACAGCAAGATTTTAGCTCTGACAATCCCAAATTCTGAGGGACCTTCCAGCAGACCATGAAAGTTCAAAGCAGAGCCCTGTGCCCTTCCAGCCCTCTCCCGAAACCCTGCCATCTCTCATACCTCCCTTTCCTCTGTGGCAGAAGTAAAGCAAAGCCTCTTGACGCCTGGCAAAAGATTGCAGGCGTTGGGGGTTTCCTTGCATTTTTAATCAACGCTTGGAATCTAGGGTGCATGGAAAAGCCATCTCCAAAACAGCAGCGGTGTGAAACAGCTACTGGTATATTACACCTCTTCAAGCACCATGCATTTGTCTAGTACCTAGGTACCGAGGGGAACCAACCAACCCTCATTCTCAATTCGATTACTGGGTCTAATTGTGTGTAACCGTCCAGCTGCCCTTGACCTTGTTGTTTGCTCCTCAAGTCCAGAGCCCGCTTGACGGAGTGCAGACGGCCTCCCCTTTCCTTTTTGGGTATGGCAGCCTGCTGGTGTTTCCTGTTTGCTCACTTGGCTTTCCTTCCCTTTCCTTCCTGGGGGGGGTGGCGATGGGCTGGCAGCACCGTGGTCCAGCAGACCAACTGCAGAGGCTCCGTGCTGTCCAGCAAGGGCAGCAGCAGCGGCAGCAGCAGCAGCAGCAGCAGCTCGTCCAGCGACTCAGAAAGCAGCTCTGGATCTGACTCGGAGACCGAGAGCAGCTCCAGCGAGAGCGAGGGCAGCAAGCCCCCCCACTTCTCCAGCCCCGAGGTAAGACGAGCTTCACCTCCCCAACGCCGGCACGCTCCCAGTCCTGGTTCTCGCCCCGTCCGCTCCCCACTTTCCCACAGACCTCGGAGCCTGTTAGACGGGGGGCTCACGCTTTCCAGATTGTGTTCCCTCCTGCCAGTCTCCTCGTGACACTACTTCCTCTGAAGTACAAAGCATCATCTTTCACTGTCTGAAAAATCTGTTTGACTTCTAGAAACTTCCACATATGCTGTAAACATCACTAAAGGGAAATAACCTATGGACAGGGTCTCCCTCGGGGTCAGCTGAAGCAATAACCAGACAGGCAAGCCCCCTCCTACCTCCCCCCCTCCCCCCCGGAAGTGTGACCACCCGTAAATCACAGGAAAAAGGAGTTTTATGCATTAGACATGCTTAGAATCTTACTTCCCCCCCACAATTTGTCACGGATCAGAGGAACAAGGGCTATAAATATTAATAAAACCCTCTTAACTGTGTTTTCTTTGAGAAAATATAAAAGGGAAAATTAGCATCTCCCTACAAATAATAATGAAACCTTTTACAGCCGTGATCAGTATCTATTAGGATGATTTAGGTGCCT
The DNA here is from genome assembly GCF_023159225.1 of Perognathus longimembris pacificus. Classification (NCBI taxonomy): domain Eukaryota; kingdom Metazoa; phylum Chordata; class Mammalia; order Rodentia; family Heteromyidae; genus Perognathus; species Perognathus longimembris. The sequence continues at coordinate 3,987,636 of NC_063168.1, read as the reverse complement.
CGTATAAACACATTACAAGGTACCAATAAAAACGATTGCCAGTTCAACTCTGAAGTGGAAAGGGGGGATTAAATAGTAAACAGAGCATGAGGATTCTTGGGTGAGGGCCCAGAGTAAACTTTTCTAGTCTGCGGAGCCATAACAGGAGGTCTTGGTTTCTAAAGAGAAAAAAAAAAGAATAAGATACGGTTTCCTCCCTGAGCGTATAAACATTGGGCAACACCAGGGATGGTGGGGGTTGGGGGTTTTTTAACCTACAACCTTCTGTGGGGCCAAATTCTAAATGGACTCTGATGTGAAAGCAAATCCTTCCTGCAAACCACCGCCGTGAGTTGGGGCACCGGGTGAGCCCGAGCAGCACCGAGGTGCAGCTGGGGGCCTGGGATTCCCACGCAGGAAAGTCCGTGGGAGACGGACGGCACTAGGTTCACTCGGTGGTTCTTAAACTTCCACGGTTCTTGTTTCATTTCCCTGTGGCTCTCCTTCTCTCTTCAGCGCCTTTTCCACTCAGTGGCCAAGTTTTCCATTCATCCTGAAATAACCCTTTTCTCCAGCATTTCTCTCGTTCCTGCAATGTGCTTGCCCCTCTGTCTAGCTACCTACCTAACTACCTGTCCCTAGCTGTCTACATAAGATGCCAGCCTTACCACTTGGTGTGACCCTGGGGCTTCTCTTGGAAACTCAATTATTATTCCTGCCTCATCGCTCACTTATTCACGCACGCACCCAGTGTCCGCTGTACAAATGCTTGTGTATCGTCAGCCACAGACTCCGTTCGGCTCGAAGAAAAGACTCCATCTTCATGGTGCTAACCTTCTGTTGGAATCATTTAGAGGAGAAAAATGCAGACATTAAATAGAATAAGTAGACAAGGTCAGCAGGCTTTCCTAAAACTATAATTGGTTGAGCAACTAGAATATCTAGTTATAAGAAATGACTGAATCCCTAAGATACCGCGAGAGCAGGATTGGGGATGGACAAAAAGGTGAGAATTTGAGAAGAGTCCTCCATCCAGGCTCTCCTTTGTGATGAATTTACAGGTTAAACTGACCCCTGTTGAATCTTGCTTTCAAGCTCTGCAAAGTGAATACTAGAGCTGTCGATTTGGCTGGGACCTTGGCTAATCAGCCCAGTTACACAGCATTTTGAGTTCTTTCTAACAGTAACTGCGACGATCACAAAGCCCAGGGCTCTAGGGATGAGGGGCGGCTTTTTGCCATTTCTTCAACAACTTCCAGGCCTCTGGCTAAGGAAAGGGAACACACCACTGCTAAAGGAGCCTTGGAAGTTGAAGTTCCTGAGAGGTACATGAGGTTTTCACCTTCTTGCTTCTCCGTGCAGATGCGACACGCTAGCTAGCCATTCTTCGCCTTATTCCTTTCTATTGAAAAGGGAAGCGATCATTAGAATAAAAGTTAGATTCCTCTAATGTTTAATGGTAAGAAGGAAATCATTTTGCAGACTACAAACCACAAGGTTAGAAAGGGTCAAGACCCTGCTCATCACAACTTCATACCTCTGTACATCGCCCTGACAGAGCTGGCCCGGGTCGCCTTGCAGAGTAGGGAGAGCAGTGTTTCTGAACCCCACACGACAGCTGGCTCCCAGCCGCCACACACCCCACCTTCTACCGCTCCAATTGGGTTGTGCTGCCTTGAAGCAAACATGCTCCTGACCCTCCCTCCCCCAGAGCCTCCTGTCGTAGAAGTAGGAGGAGGCACTCGAGATATTCCAAGGCGCCTGTTCACAGTGTCCTATGAACTGATCTTTGTGGATAAGGTTGGTGAAAAACACTTTATTCTACGTGAATCACTAGAGTATGGTAAGGCCGCTTTTACAAGCTGTCAGGGCAACGCCTCTGTCGGCGTCTCCATAGCTGGGAGTACTCTCCCGAGAGCCTGCTATGTACTGTGTTGTTCTTAGCCGCGTTTTTTCACTTCAGTGTTTGGATTTATTTCCAAACATGGTCAGTTTACTTGCTTGGCTGACACCCTACAACTTGAGTCACACCGCCTGCACAGCTTTTTGCTTATTGATTTAAAGATGGGCGTCTAAGCGACTTTTCTTCCCGGGCTGACTTCAAATCACAGACATCCAGATTTCATCCTCTTGAATAGCCAAGATTTTAGCTACGAGCAACCAGTGCCCGGCTCACTTAAGTTTTATCTCAGAATGTTTCCTAGCATTGTGGGTCCTATGCTTCCCCCAGGAAAAGCTGCCTGCCCATACAGCTAGAAAACTGACACCAGAAAATGGATTTCCCTCACCTAGAATTAGACTGTCCAGGTGAGAGAGAAAGAGAGAGAGAGAGAGAGAGAGACACGGGGGGTGGGGGGGACATACTGACTTCCTACCTGCCTTGTCACATCTAGGATAAGACAGATGGACCCCATTTCTTCACACAGGACATCCCCAGCCCTAATACTACTCATGTAAACTACATTTTTTCTATTGTGGCATTTCCCAAGTGGACTGACCATGGCAAGCTTTCCCCACTGACTTTGTTAAGTAAAAGCACATTTTAGAAAATGCTACGCCATATCAACCTTAAGATCGGCGTAAGTGTGGTACGCATATCTTCTTGGTACAGTAACACTCTAAGGTTCATGACATAGGGGTTGGCGGGGATCTAGACAAGGCTGGGACATGAGGAGAGTTTCTGGGTGAATAGAGAGAAGATCAATCAGGAAGAACTTGTGATGGAGCATGTAAAATAGCAAGCCGTAAAACCACCGGGCAGAATCGTGGGTAGACAACTCAGGATGTGGGACATGGCCAGTGCATGCTGGGAGGCTAATGGCTAAAACTCCCAAGTTCTCCTCCTGCAGTCCAACTCAGCCATTATTTCAGCTTCGCTGACCACAACTGCCTCCTCCCCAGAATGGTAGATACTGGTTTCCCTCAAGGACAGGGTGAGTGTGAGTGACAGGCCACATCACGAGCAGAGGTAGAACGGTTGACCTCTCAGACCCAGTGTGGAGCACCAAGGGAACAAGAAAGAGACAGAGACCTGGCCCCGAAGGGTTGGACTTTGTTGAAGACATAAGACACATATAGGAATCTAAAGGACACATTAAAGGACAGTGCCGTGACCCCTTGTGGTGGCACACACCTGTAATCCTAGTCCTGGAAAGGCTGAGGCAGACAGATCATGAGTTTGAGGTCAGCCTCAAATAAAACAAAATAAACAGCAAAAAAGTGTGTGCTGTTGAGTGTAATAGAGGGGGAAGACATTGTTTGGAGGGCTAGTGATGTAACCTTTGAAGATTAAATCTAGTGTTACCATGTTAATGTTTCTGAGGCCTGCGCTAGCCTTGCTCATTGCTGTAACCAATTACCTCAGAGAAAAAAAGGAGGCTGGACTCATTTTGCTCACAGTTTCGGGGGTTTCGGTGAATCCTGGCAGGGAAACTCACATCGTGGTGTCCAGAGAGAATGGCCTGCGTCACAGGCTTTCTTCTTTCCTTTTTACTCCCTGTCGGATCTCAGCTTATGGGATGATTCCACTCACATTGTTAACCGTTCCCCACCCTTCGTTAATCCTCTCGGGAAATATTCTCACAGACACACCCAGAGGTATGCTTGATCAAGTCCCTAGGTGCCTCTCCCTCCTCTCGGGGTTGACATTCAAAACCAGCCGGGCTTGTAACCCTTGCTGCTCAGGAGGTTGAGGTCTGATTACCAAAGTTCAAAGCCAGCCTGGTCAGGAAAACCCTTGAGACTCTTATCACCAATTAACTACCAAAAGAGCCAGAAGTGGAGCTGTGGCTCACGTGGCAGCCTTAAGCAACAATGCTTAGAGACAGTGTCCAGGGCCAGAGTTCAAATCCCAGTACCAGCACACACACACACACACACACACACACACACACACACACACACACGTGCGCGCACACACACAGAATTAACCAAAAAAGGACTGACATTCCTCAAAGGAATGAGGTACCCTTTTATGAAGCAACACCAAAGAATAGGGAGACATCAGAGGCGACAACAGGGCAGAGAATTTGGTCTTTATACCTAGGGGAGTATGAATTTAGTCTTAATGAAGCCTAGGTCCTACGGAGATTTGGATTTGTCACTTAACCTCTCTGTTCTTCATCTACACGTTAGGGAACATAATGTTTCTTATCTGTAAAAATTAGATAACATATGTAAGATTAGATTCACATTGTAGGTGTTCAGGCAATGAAAAGCGGTTATAGGATAATAGCCCTTGAACGCCAGCCATGGGAATTTGGATTTTGTTTGAGTGGCAACTGGAGATTGTTGTGGGTCCTTGAGAAAGGGAATGTGACCTAGTGATGCGTTAAAAATGGCACTTCAGTGTGATTTGTTCAGCCATGAAGTGCAGGAAAAAAACGACCTTAGATCACATCTGGCAGTGTCCCCATCCTGAATGTGCTTAAGTCCTGCTACTCACTGTTAATGCTCCCACCAGCAGGTTTCGGGGTGATTTTTTCTGTTTGCAGCTGTGTTTTGGCTATGACTTCCATGTTCTCTCACATAAGAGATAGGAGATAGGGAGGCTTGGGATGGAAGAGAGCAGTGTTAAACACAGTGGCAGAGAAGATAGGTGCTGCCCCGGTTTGTGAGCTCTGTCCCAATGGGTGTCCCCTTCGACATGTCCTTTATCTACAGGCCTGTATGCCAGGTCCCAATTCTCCAGGGAAGCTGAGGCCCAACCAAAGGTACTGCCTCTCCCATGGTGTCATAGGGATGAAAATGGGAAGGGGAAGACAAAATTAGAAGCTGCAGATGTTTGCCACCAAATCATCTCTGAGCTGGTGACGTCAGGAGGTGTCCCTGGGCAAGAATTATCCTGTGTCCCACTGCCCTGCTTCGCTGCGAGGCATGGTCTGCCAACTACAGACGATACCACGTGTGCTCTGTAAGGTCCCTGTCCTCCCTTTCTCTGAAGAATTACACCTTCCAACTCAGTGGCTCACAACAAAAGACAGAGGAAGCATCCCTAATCAAATCGGAAATGCCCCAAATCTGAAACTTGGGTGACATGAAGCCAGCAGCAGAAAATCCCACACCATACTTTGTTTCATGCACAAAATTACTTAACAATGTAATGTAAAATCATCCTCAGGCTATATGTATAAAGTATATATGAAACAAAGGAAATTTTAATTAGACTGAGTCCCACCCTAAGCCAGTTAGGCAAGATACATAGATAGATACACAGATACATATGAGATGCAGAGTCTAAAATTAAAAAAAAAGTCTTAAGACCCAAAGCATTCCTGGTCCCAAGCATCTCAGATAAGGGAAACTGAAGAGGTACATCTTTTTGTTTTTGGCCTTCTGTTTTGAAGCCCTGTGCTTTGTTTTTTGTTTTTGAGTTGTTGTTTTTCTTTTCGTGGTATGAAAACAAACAAAAAAAAGTCAAAGGGCCCAGGGGTGTTGTCACTCCTCCCGTTGTGTTCCAGAATGAACCTTCTAAATGCATATTGTGGTCTTCGTTGAAGTTCCTGTTTTTTGGTCACAGGCTGTCCCTGGACACCCCCGTGTGGGTTTTCCCTGCGGTAGAGTCTCATCTATTCCGGAGCAACAGGCAGGGCGACCGTGGTCTCCACCACAGTTCTTATTGCCTCGCGCCCACACAATATGGCCAGTTCCACCTGTCTCTGCCCTGTCTGGCCCAACAGAGGCTTCCCATCCCCTGAGCCATCCCCTACATCATCCCCTAGGTTTGGCCAGGACCCTAATGTCCCAGACACTCCTTACCCCTCTTAGATCTCAGCCCAAAGCCTCACATTCAATACGGACTTCACTGTCGAGAAACAAATCTTGAACCATCAAAGGAGGCTTTGGGGATTTCTTATGTTAAAAACCTTTTTTTTCCTCCTACCATGAACTTGACTGGCCCTGGCTCTAGACTTGAACTGATCAAGTCTGAAACAGGAAGCTAAGGTTGTTCCTCAGTGGTGGGTTGATTGCAAGAAGCCCTGGGTTTGAACCAAAGCACACACACCCCCTCCCCACAAGAGAAACTAAGCCAAGCCTTCTTGTTCCAGGCTGGTGTCTGGCCTTCCCCTGGAGGTCAGATGCTAAGAATTCAGAGAGGAGAGAGGCATGCAGAAGGAAAGTTCCTCCCTGGATCCCTCAACATGGATTCTCCTCATCTCACTTATGCTCACTCACTCATTGAAAATACTCTGGCTAAAAGTTCTCCACCTCCCAATGTATACCTCTTTTCTACTAATAATCCTAATGGTAGATAAATGGACTTTTATTAGGAAGCAGTGTGTAGTCCTTGTAAACCTTTCTAGCATTTCTTTCACATAAATAATAGAGTCAACTCAGAACTGCGGACTTTCCCAGAAGTTCCCATCTCTACAACATCGCTGCTGTTTCACTGGTCCCTCACCCCAACTAACGAGTCTATGGACCAGAGTTTCAAACCAGTGGCAGCTATGATATTCGCTCTAAGTTTAGCAAAAGTGCCAGCAGGAAAGCTTTCCATCATCACCTCTATAACTGCACCATTCTGACAAAGTGTGTCAGAAGCACGTTGCCTAGCCAAGTCCTGTTACCAAAGGGTCCCAGGCACCCCGAGGCCCTCTGGAACAGACCTTTCGGCCAAATGAACCACCTTCCCAGCGCTTTGCTTCTGCTGTTAAATGCCCTGCCTCCTCCGTCAACCATCTCCACATCTCTCAGATCGGAGATGCTTGGATTTCCCAGTTTTTAATCTCAACCCAAAGTATAAATAAACAAATGCCAAGTGCAGTTGGCTCGTGCCTCGCTACTGAGAGGGCCAAGATCTTGAGGATTCAGGTTGAAGGCCAGCCAGGGCAGAAAAGTCCACATGTGAGGCTCCCGTCTCCAAAATGGGGGTATGGGGGGGGGGTGGGAGAAGCAGGCCTAGAGGCCTGGCTCAGGCGGTGGAACCCCAGCTCCGCTCAGGGAGCGCCGCGGCCATGCACGGCCAGGCGGGTGCGCCCCGGGGGGGCGGGCACGCGTCCCTGCCCTCGCTTCGCGCCGGCGCCCGGCGGGCCTCCACTGACCGCAGCCTCTGCTTCCAGGCGGAACCGGCCTCCTCCAACAAGTGGCAGCTGGACAAATGGCTCAACAAGGTCAACCCGCACAAGCCCCCCGTCCCCGTCCAGACTGAGGGCCGCGGCGGCGGCGGCGGCGGGCCGGAGGGCGCGCCCTACTACCCGCCGGTGAAGGACGAGGCGCCCGACGGCGGGAAGCCGCCCCCGGACGCGGGCCCGGCCGGCCCGCGCGCGGACAAGGAGGGCAAGGCCGCCTGCAAGGAGGAGCAGCGGCCGCGGACCGCCAGCAAGGCCCCGGGCAGCAAGGGCGCCAAGCAGAAGTCGCCGCCCGCGGCCGTGGTGGCGGTGGCCGCGGCCTGCGCCGCGCCGCCCGGCGGGCCCGTGGAGAGCGCGCCCGCGCCCGCCCGCCGGTCTGCGGCGGCGGCGGCCGGCAAGAAGCCCGCCCGGCGCGCCGAGCGGACCCCCGCGGGCGACGGCGCCGCCGGCCCCCGGCCCGAGGAGCCCGCGGGCCCCGACGCCCTCCCCGAGCCCGCCAAGGCCAAGGCCGGCGGCGCCCCCCGGACCGCGCACCGCAAGGAGCCGCGCCCGCCCGCCGCCGCCGCCGCGCCCGCCGCGCCCGCCCCCGGCGAGAAGCGGCGCACGCGGGGCCTGGGCCGCATCGCGCCCAAGTCCAAGGAGTTCATCGAGACCGAGTCCTCGTCCTCCTCGTCCTCCTCCTCCTCCGACTCGGACCTGGAGTCCGAGCAGGACGACTTCCCCCTCGCCAAGGCGCCCGCCGCGCCCGCCGCCGACCCCCGGCCCAAGGAGGCGCCCGGCCCCCGCGCCCCCGTGGGCTCCATCAACGCCAGGACCACCAGCGACATCGCCAAGGAGCTGGAGGAGCAGTTCTACACGCTCGTCCCCTTCGGCCGCAACGAGCTGCTCTCGCCCCTGAAGGACAGCGACGAGGTCAGGGCCCTCTGGGTCAAAATTGACCTGACGCTCCTGTCCAGGATCCCCGAGCACCTGCCCCAGGACCCGGGGGTCCCGAGCGCCCCCGCGGCCAAGGACGCGGACAGCGCGGCCCCCGGCCACGCACTAGACACTCAGGCAGAAAAGGCTTTGCCCAAACCCAGGAGGAAACGCAAGGTAAGCCTGGGGGAGTGGGGGGCGGGAAGGGGAGGGCAGGGAGTAGAGCATGGGGGGGCTGGTGCTGCTGGTCCCCACCGTGGGCGACAGCAGGAGGTGTACGCAGTTGCATCCTACTTCATATGTGCAGATACTGCTGGAAGTGCTTGACAGACAGAATCTCAGGGAAACCCTTAGGACAGCCCCCTGAGGCGAGGAACATCACTATGGCCCTCACTTCATATGGAAAGTGCAAAAGTCACAACACGTAGATTCCCCACGTGTGCGCGGATAGATAGAGATGCCAGCTGAAAGCTGGCTAGGTGAGAAGGCAGAATGGGAAGGGAAGAAGATCGTTCATCCACCTGCGGAGAAGTCAGTGGGGGTGTAAGGCTGTCACTGGGGTGGGCAACAAGGACAGGAGGCTCCCAGGCTGGAACCAGCCCATGGTATCAGAAGTGGCTTCCAGTAGTGTTGATTGAGGAGGGCTTCGAGTGAAGAAGAGCTGTGAACAGGACTCTAGAGGACAGGACATTTGTGAAAGCAGAGGCCTGGAGAGATGCATTAAAATGGCGGCCTAAGGTCTCCAGAGGGCGGTCTGGTCTGCCAATAGATGAGTAGCATCGGACACATGAGGTTGGTGGCTAGTTCAAATCCCTGATTAAGAGTAAGTAGAGAGGAGGGCTTTTCCTGGCCAAGATGAAAGTATTCCTCATCTCTGGAAGTGTGTGTAGGGAAGGCATACAGCCATACTCAAGGCATAAAAGCCATCCATCAGCAGAGGAACCCGTAAGATTCTTCATCTGTAAACTGGTGACATCTTTACCGGTGTGTTGTCATGTTCACACAATAGAACAATACAATTCAAGAATACAGCTAGTTCTGGGGCTGAGAATATGGCCTAGTGCTAGAGTGCTTGCCTTGTATACATGAAGCGATTCCTCAGCACCACATATGTGGAAAAAGCCCCAAGTGGTAGAGGGCTAGCCTTGAGCAAAAAGAAGCCAGGGACAGTGCTCAGGCCCTGAGTTCAAGCTCCATGACTAGCAAAAACACAAACAAACAAGAATACAGCTAGTTCACTTCTTCCTTGTGCCTCTTTCCTCCTGTTTCCCAATAGGTACTCTGCCTTTTTCATTACCTCTTGGTGCTCAGTTTCTGTTGAATCAGTCAGCTGGTTAGTCATGTAGAAGTGACTATAGATATTACCCCGAGGGAGAGATGGACAGACTGATAGAAGTGCATAAGCTGTAGATACATAAGAACTATGCTAAGGTAAATAATGAACATAGGTAACTTGGAAATATGTACCACTATATAGATATACTTAAGTACATATAAGATGTATATAAGATGTACCTAGATACATAGAGGGAAAGACGTACAGAGAGACATACATGTAAGGTTCATAATATCTATTGAAATAGTTGGGTTATTCATTTTTTCTGATACTGGGGCAGAAATTCAGGGCCTCATGCACTTGCTTAGCTTTTTTGCTTAAGGGTGATACTCCACCACTTGGGCCACACCTCCACTTCCAGCTTTTTGCTGGCAAATTGGAGGCTGAGAGTCCCTCAATTCATCTGCTCAGGTTAGCTTCAAACCACAATCCTCAAATCCCAGCCTCCTGCGCAGCTAATATTACAGGTTTGAGCCACCAGGATCCAGAGATTTTTTTTCTATATCTATGTCCTTGTTCTTTTTATGTTAATTATAAAATATCATTTACACTGTGTGACATTGCTCTACTCAGGAAACTGGGCAAATCATTCGTAAGCACAAGCATAGAAAAGTACATTTTCACGGTGCTCTTCCTGGCCTTAGGACCTCAGTGCTAAGTCGGGGAGCTGAGACATTGCCCTGGCTGCCAGAGACGCCAGGTCTCACTGAGAAGCAAGGAGTTTGGTGCGGACCTTCCTAGGCCACCGTTACCATGCGAGTGAGCGTCTTCCGAGGCAGACACCGCCTCATTGTGCTAGAAAGAGAAGGTCAGAGTTTCTGCCTCACTGTATCCTGGAAAATACCACACACAGACCTGAGGACCCACCCAAGACTGGCTCCTGCTCTCGCTCTCCTACAGGAAGTGCTACTTTGTAGAGTGATTTGTATTGCACTCTGATATAGTCCAAAATTAAACACAGTAGCAATAAGAATCCAAGCCTGGTCTTAGACAAAGGTACTTTCAGAATTCTAAGAAGCCATGGGCTGGGAACTGGGAACTAGAATTAAGGTACAAAGAGACAACAGTGTCTGCTTGATATTCACAAAAGGCATGAATTTCAAAGCAAAAAGATCTAGGCTTGCCACCACTCTTACCCTAATAAAACACAGAACACATATCTTTTTATGCTTTATTTTAATACCAAGAAATGCCAGGACTAGTGATGCTGAAGCTACCGTGTGAAGTCTGACGCTTTGTTTTGGAAGGCTAAATTTTAAGCAGCTTTCATTAATCAAAATGTTCCCTTCCAAATTTTGATCCTGACATCATGCCTTTCTTCTCAATAAGCTATGGGTAGAGATAGGCACCAGTGGCTTAGCCCTGTAATCATAGCTACTTCAGGAGGCTGAGATCTGAGGATTGGAGTTCAAAGCCAGCCCTGGAAGACAAATCCTAGTAACTCCTATTTCCAGTGAACCATCAAAAAGCCAGAAGTGAAGCTGTAGCTCAAGTGGTAGAATGTTATCCTTGAACCCCAAAAAGCTCTGGGACAGCACCCAGGCCCTGCGTTTAAGCCCCAGGACCAGCACAAAATAAAGTAAAACAAAAATGAAATAAGTAAAGCTGTGGATAGTGAGCCCCACAGACTCCTCCTTGTTGGTGGAGGAGATGCCTTGTACCTAGGCCCGAGGGTCAGCTGCTCAGCGTGTTCTCCAGAGGAGCCGGGTGAGCAGATCTCCCCGGAGGCCTTGCTCCAGCACAGTGTCCTGGAGCTCACTGTCACCACTCCAGGTCCCAGGCTGACTGGCTTTTGCTTATTCCTGTGCAGTGTGACAATGAAGACGACTACAGGGAGATGAAGAAGGCCCAGGGAGAGAAAGAAAGCTCTTTGAGACTGTCTGCATCTGCCAGTAACACCTTGTCTGTGAACCACTGCACTATGAACATCAATAGGTAAGCTGTTCTCTGGAAGCTGGGAGCGAGCCAGAGGTTGTCTATGGATCTGAAGTGATTGGTCTAACTGAAGGCTTCTAGTTATAACTGCACATAAACTTCCGGCTACAGCTTCAATAGCTGTGTCAGGCTCTTCTCTGTAACCAAGACCAGCTAGCAGGTATGAAAAGTTCTGCATTTCCCAAAGACAGCTCCTTTCCCCCAAAAACTTAAATGACTGAATTTGTAAGCCCCCATTTTAATGGGCTAAATGATATGAAGCTTATTATTATAAGGATGAGGAAATAGCCGCTTAGAGTGACGTCTGCAGCTACGGCACCCGCAGCTCTTGGGTGTCAACTGAAGTTGTGGAGTTAAGAAGGATCTGTGCTTGCAAGGTCAAACAGCCACCCAGCCGGTCCTGTGAAGGAGCTCCCAATGGCTCCACCGTGCACCAGCCTCTCCTGTAATAAATGACACTCCAGCCAGGCAAGGTCCCAGGCATTCATTAAGGCAAGAAGCTTAGCATCCGTCACGCAGGCTTTTTTCCATTTAGAAACACTCGGCACAGACCCACTTCTCCTCGCCTGTGCCTCTCCTCACTCTTCCTGACCGTACACAGAGGTTCTTAGGGGAGATTAATGTTTCCGCGGAACACATAAAGACGTAAACTGAAAGGTTAGGAAAAGATGGAGAGCAGTACTAAAGCTCAAGAGGAAATTGAAGAGCCAGGGCGCCCACAGGCCCACTGCAGTGTCGGGCTCACCTTGGGGAGGGAGCCAGGACGCTGATGGCTTGAGTGAGAGGGAGTTGTGCACACAGGAGCAGAGACAGCCCAGCCCAGTCCTCTGTGGGGAGAGGATGGTGCCCCGGAGACTCAGAACCGTGGGGGTAGGTAATAAGAGTTATCCATACACTCTTCATTTGTGCATTTGAATAACCTTCCTAGCCAAGCTAGGGACTAATCATTGAAGAGTATTGAGTGTAAAGTGAGATTTCAAGCTGTTAGTAACAACTGTATGACATGAAAACACCTGCGATTTCTACTGAGATACAATCACAGGGATTGCTGTTCGGCTCCTGCTTAAACTCCTTTGGTTTCTTGCCCTCGCTTATAATGGAAGAAATAATTCTGCTTCAGAGAAGTTGGTGAAAATGCAGGTATAACTTTTGCCAACCACGTTCCTGGACCTGACTGTGACAGAGACTCTGCCTGGAAGAGTAACATACATGGGATCGTTTCACATACATTAAAACATGATACAATGCATAGGAAAGTACATAGAGTTCTTATGGGAAAGGTGATCTGTGTATATCTGGAACTGTGATCACTACTATCAGGTTTTACCAGTGAAATAAAACAGTCCTAGCCTAAGTAATGGACCGCCCATCCCAGAGAGGAACTGCAGTACCGAAGAATAGGTCTATGGCCATGGCTCTATGTGATGCTGTCATTTGTTGTTCCTTGTACATATGAAGTAATTCACACTTAGGAACAGGTCTTCTTCACTGACGTTTCAAGAAATGGTTGTGTTCGGGCTCTTCATGTTCATCTTCAACATCAGCATTGATGAGCTGCTTTTCATTCATCCAGAGCAGTTGTCTGTACACATCTTCCCATTTCATTCTCAGCTATTGGATGTTTGTTGGACATTTCCTGCATGTGGAGCCAGAAAAACCCATTATTTGCATACATTAAGAACTTGGCTTTACCATTTGTATTAAAGGCCTAAATTTGTAATTTCTCCACTGGGATCACCAGCTAAGAAAAGAAAAGAAATCTTTTTTTGCAGGTATTGGGGTTTGAACTCTGGGCCTGGGTGCTGTCCCTGAGCGGCTGTGCTGCTGCTTTTTCTCTACCACTTGAGCCACAGAGCCACTTCTGGCTTTTTTCTGATTCACTTATTGGAGATAAGAGTCTCACAGACTTTCCTGCCCAGGCTGGCTTTGAACCTTGATCCCCAGATCTCAGCCTCCTGAGTAGCTAGGTTTAAGGCATGAGCCACCAGTGCCTGGCTAGAAAGTTGCTTTTTGAGCAGACCTCAGTGGCTTATTTGCAGTGGTAACCAATACATGCAATTAAGGGATCATAAACACAAGAATAAACTTTCATTAGACGACTTTACTTATTGTATTAAATGACAGTATCAGGTGACCTCTGCAAGCATCTTAACCTTAGCACTGATGGAGTTTATTTGTCTAATGTGTCTTCTGCACGTAATATTTTTCCCAGTGTGAAATAATGGAGAGAACCCTAACAATATAGCATGCAATTCAGACTTCAATATAAGTGAATCCCTCTTCTCTGATGATTAATCTGGGAGATCATTATACTCAAGAATACACTATTGCTTTGGAGGTGAGATGAGGAGCTAGGAATCAGAAATTGTGACTACCAATAACAGTGTCTGTACTCTGTATCTATTCCAATCAATGCCTGGTTAATTCGGAAACTCCACAGTTTAAAGTTGACTTTATGCTTTGCAGGTTATTCTGTGATTCTTTTGTTCTCTGCATATTTTGTACAACTCAAATGTTGGCAAAAAGCCCTTTTAGAAATGGAGAGCTGAAGCTGGCACAGTTGCTGTAATTCCAGCAACTTGGGAAGCAGAGATCTGAGGATCATGGTTCAAGACCAGCTCAGTCACACATGGGAAATCATAAGACCCCCTCCTGACGTGGCTGAGGGGGGGGCGGGGGGGGTGCGGGGAGCTTGCCATTCGAGTGATGTGAGGAGGTACAGGCACGAGGATCACAGTCCAGGCACAAGCAAGACCCTATTTCAAAAACAGCACAGAGGAGAACTGGGCATGGAGCTCAAGCACTAGACCCTGCTTAGCAAGTGCAAGGCCCTGAGTTCAAACTCTAGTCCCACCAAAAGAAGGAAGGGAAGGAGGGTGTGTTTATCATTGTCGATTAGCCTTCCTATCACTTCTCGATCACACTTGAACAACATTTGTTGGTCATTTTGAGCCTTGGATGAAAAATGAATTATTGCTCTGAATCACTTATTTTGTACAAACTCTAGAACTGCTATGCATCCTGATATATAAAAGTAAAGAAACAATGAGTGACACTTCTTAATGGTCTTAATTCTTCCTACCAGCAGGTTTTAAATGGGAGGTATGGAGTACATGTAAAACATTTATTTGTCCCCGTGCTTGCTATATTGACATTCTGTCACTGTAATTTCTTCTTTTCAGTGTGGCAATACCAATAAATAAAAATGAGAAGATGCTTCGGTCACCCATCTCACCCCTCTCTGACGTATCCAAACACAAATACTCCGGTGAGGACTTCCCTTCGTCCGGCCGGCCTCACGGTAACGGTGTCTTCACCACTGCCTCTTCCAACAAGAAGCCCAAGACTGACAGCCATGCCGGAGACCTCACGGTGCGTTCATGCCCTTCCTTCCCCAAGAAAATCAAAGTAAGATGGCACCCTCCTCACCGCCTACACGCACACACACACACACACACACACACACACACACACACACTTTGTCTCTAGCCTGGCACAGTCTACACTCCGGGTGGAGGGAGGCCGCGCAGAGAGTCTCTGAAGACGGCTTTTGGAGAGGCCTAGCAGTAAAGGAGCCTGCGTCACCCTCCCCACACGGGGTCCTCCACCACTGTAGCTACTTAAACTTCAGCAAGGAGATTTACCTACTACGCCTCAATTCCCCACTCTGTGGAGTGAGCACGAGAGGACTTCCCCTTTGGTGTTGTTTTGTGAGAATGACATTTGATGCCAAGGTATAATACTCCTCGGCGTAAGGTCTAGAGCGCACATACAGACGGAACATCCCCAATCCAAAATGCTCCCAAGTCTGAAACTCGCTGAGCACTGACAAGATGCCACTGTGAAAAACTCCACACCTGACCTCATGTGACAGGTCATAGTCAAGAAGGACAAACTAGGTGGCGGGGGGGGGGGGGGGGCATGGTGGCACAGCCTGTAACTCTACTCAGAAGTTAGCAAGCTAAAGGTTTGCAGTTCAGTGCCAAGCCAGGTAAAAAGTTAGCAAGATGCCATCTCAATCAGTAATCCACGTGTGGTGGTTACATGGGAGGCAGAGAGGGGAATTCTAATCCAAGGCACATCCCAGACCAAAAAAAGCAGGAGACTCTATCTGAAGACAAAAACAAAGCACCAAAAGGCTAAAGCATAAAGAAATGAATATATGGCTCTAGTGCTAAGGTGCTTGTGTACAAAGTGTGAAGCCTTGAGTTCAAACCCCAGTACTACCTTTAAAAAAAATTGCCACCAGAGCTGGGCACTGGTGGCTCGCACCTGTAATCCTAGCCACTCAGGAGGCTCAGATCTGAAGATCGCAGTTTATAGGCCAGCCCAGGTCCAAAAAGTCATGAGATTCTTACCTCCTGTTAACTATCCAAAAGCCAGAATTGGAGCTGTGGCTCAAATGGTAGTAGCCTTGACAAAAGCTCAGAGACAGCACCCAGGCTCTGAGTTCAAGCCCCAGGACCAGCACACACACACACACACATACACACAAATTGCTATCAGACAATGTATGCAAGTTGTATATAAAACACAAATCAAATTTATATTTAAATTTTGGTCCTAGCCCCAATACATCCCACTTTTTTATGTGCACATATTCTGAAATCTGAAAAAAAAAATCCCTAATCCAAATATTTCTTGTCCCCAACATTTTGAATAAGGGATATTTGACCTATATTATTTTTTCTTCATTGAGAAATCACTATCCGTCCTAACATGGAACACAAAGATATTCTGCTGAATGAAAAAGTTGTTCTGTTTAATGAGCTGCTCTTTCAGCCAATGTGTAAAAGATCCCTGTGCCATTTGTTGTTTAGAAAGCTGCTCACAGTTCCGAGAATGGTCTCCACAGTAAGTCACGGCCACAGACGGAGCCGTGGTCTCCAGGCTCCAGTGGTCACCGGGACTGCAAGAGGCAGAAGCTGGTCTTCGATGACATGTAAGTTTGGATTTTTCTGATGTGGTAAGGAGGGAGAGAAAATGGAAGTTCTTGGTGGAAGGGGCACATGCATCTTACCTCTTGCGTGACTCAGTGGTTTCATTGTCCCCTTTCAGAGGCAGCCCTAGTATGCAGGTATTGCTGAGTCTGGTAGGGGTTTTCAACACATAGAAAAACCAGTACCCGTGAGTGGGCACGCAGGCGTCAGAAAGCTGAGGCAGAGGGCATCGTGAGATTTCTAAGCACCTGCATTGCAGACTGTTGGTGATTCTGTGCTCCTAGAAAAAGGACTTATTTCTCTTTTTGTAAGTTATAATGGCCAAAAAAATAATAGTGATTTACTCCCTAAAGGCTGTTTTCCTCCCAAATGGCTATATTCTTGATAATAGTCTAACTGACCCTTACAGGGGAAACGATATTCTGTCAAATCCTTCACCCCGTTCTAGCAATGAAGCTGGAATTCAGTTTCCATTCCCAGCATTGGTTTAGAAGGAGAAGAAACAAGAGTAGAATGTAAATTAGAAACAACATCCTAGAATACTCGAGAGGCTGAAAATGACAAATGATGCCAAAAATTAATCTCAGGGAAAAAAATGAGTATCGAGAACAAATGTGGAAGGCAAAAGATAAGGTTGCAAGCATTCAGCTTAACAGCCAGGCCTGGTGACTATGTGTATAACTCCAGCTACCCGGGAGGCTGAGATTGGGAAGATCTCGATTTAAGGAGAGCATGAGCAATCATTTCAGGAAACCCTTACCTTAACCAGTAGCTGGGTATGGTACCACAAACCTGTCATCCAGGCTGTGCTGGAAATGTAAATAGGTTTATGGTCCAAGCAGACCCAAGCAAAACATGAGACCTTACTTGAAAAACACTGAAAGCAAAAAGAGCTATGGGCATAACTCAAGTAGTAGTACACCTAGCAAGTTCAAGACCAAATAAATAAATATCTGGGCAACAGTGGTTCATACCTGAAATCCTAGCTATTCAGGAACTCTGAAATCTGAGGATGGTAGTTTGAAGCCAGCCTGGCAGAAACGTCCATGAGACTCTTATACCCAATTAACCAGAATAAAGCCAGAAATAGAGATGTGGCTCAAGTGATAGAGCGCCATCCTTGAATGAAAAAGCTAAGGAACAACGTCGAATTTAAGCCCTACTACCCCAGAACCCCCTCAGAAAAAGTTCAGCTTTCCAGCTTGAATTCTAAGTGGTCCTTGTAGATCCACATTCCTAAGTTGATGTGCAGTCTAAGGAATTTCAGCTTCCTAGGAGGCAGGGCAAAGTTAAGTCCACGGTGAAGAATGGAAGAAGCAGAATGGGAAATGAGGGCTCCTGACCTCTGGTAGCTTACAGTCTAGCTGAGGAGACAGACCACGAACTGCAAGTCTAGTGAAAGCTGAAAAAGAAAACGGTGCTAAATGTCTCCACATCCCAGCTTCTAATAGCATAATAATAGCAATGACATCCGCCATGCCTCTGTTGTGGGGGGATTGTGGGCTCCAGCACAAGGACTAAGTAGAAGACATTCCCAGGGGCCTCGCCTGAGAAGCAGCTGCCCTCCATCCTCGGTGCCTCCTTCTTCACCCTCCCTAACCTCCACCTTTCCCTCAGACTTCTCTGAGAAGAGAGAATAGTGAGCTGTACTTTGCAAGAACTGCGTGAACTTTGGGAAGCTAATTAGGGCCCCGAATTCTGGAGTTGAAAACCAAACGTACATTTGGTCCACTGAATGCAGAGTTTTGAGGATGGCAGGATTTGGGGGGAGTGCAGGGGCAGCAAGGGGCCCCAGGTCTCTGCTCTTGCCATAGCCACTGCGGCTGCACTCTTCACCCCATCACTGGACCTCACCAGCTCCCCTTTCACTTTCCCACGGTCCCTGCCGAGAAGCATGGCAGGTGGCCAGTCATCCATTGGGAGGACATGGGATAGGAATACACTCAGGTGGACACACACACACACACACACACACTCACACACACGCTGTACGAAGGCCTTTTGTTGGCTTGGCTTGCTTGTTCACAGGTGGTATTCTACCTGTTGAGCCATGCCTCCAGCCCCACTTTTTTGATGATTATTTTGGAGATGGAGTCTCACAGACTTTTCTGTGAAATCTCAGCTTCCAGACTAGGAATGATCATGGAGGCCTGGTTCTTAGTATAAATTGTTCTATGAACCTTAGCCATTTGTGAAATAGGAAATCTGAGTCATATGTAAAGTCAACATAGAAATCTGCATACAGAAGTCCTAATTAAAACAGGATCAAACAGCACTAGAGCCTTAGACAATGAGATTCCCTAAATACCAAATCATTCCCGAGAATAGTCTTAGAAGGAATAGTTGTTTTTTTTTTTTTTTGCATGTATGGAGCAGAACTGTAAATCAGAAAGAGAGCAACTAAATGATTGCACGATATTTAATTTCTTGGACTTCTTACAAAAGGAAATACTTCTCAATTTGCTAGGGCAAGGCTAATACAGTTTTGTCACTATCCGTATCAATGAAGAGGTTCTTGTCATTTGTTCTGCCCATTAGGAATATGGGTAAATTTTCTGGCTGACATCTCTACAATAAGACCACTTCTGCTTTTATGGATAGATATGATAGAATCCAAAGGCACTCTTTCCAATCTGTCATAGGGAGAAAGAGAGAGATTGCATTCCAATTGCTACATGTCCTGATTGATTTTTAAACCCATAACAATAAAATAAATGTGCAACTGAAGCAGCCACTCAACCATTGAAAGCTGTTGGAAGCTTCTTTAAGGTTGAAGAACAAAAAAAACAAAAAATGGCATTGTCTCTTCCTTTAAGCCATGAAAGTAAGCATCGTCCAAGAGAACAAAGTCACCTAAAATTGTGTAAACCTTCTCCCAGGTTTCCTATGTATGAGCAGCTACAGTCAGGATCGGGTGCAGAGGTGACAAGCATAATAATCATAAGCAAATCTCATTTCTCCAGCTGAGGAGGGGCACAAAGCTGGGGCCACTCATCATTAACAACCACCTTCTCTCCCTTCTCCTGATTCTCCCTTTCTCGTCCTCTCATCTTCCTCTCCCTCCTCCTCCTCTCCTCTCCCTTCTCCCTTCTTATTCCTCTTCTTCCTCCTTCTCCTCATCTGTTCTGAGCCAACTTCCCTGGCTTGTCTTCACTGACTGTATGAATGAATAGTAAAATGACCACAGTCAGAGGCCCCCCCAATGGAAGATGGGAAGGACTAGATAATTAGTGCCAGAGTAATTTAGACTTGACAGAAATCCAGTCACAGTGATCCAAAAAGTAACAGATGCCATACTGCCACTTAGTCCTTAAAGCTGCATCATGTAGCTTTTTTAAACAAGGAAACTCATTATTTTGTATTATAAATACTCATTAATGGTTGAATAAACATGTGATACAGCCATGTATGTGGGCTGTCAATAACAAATACAGAGAAACAGTTGGATTATAAATAACCTTCCCAGGGGGGAGGGCTGGGACTTTTATTTCTTTCTTCCATTAGCCTGCTTGCAGGTAAATTTAAATTCACAGTCTTCCAAACCCCTTTTCTTGCGCTACTTACCAATTGAAGAGACACTCATCGTGCCTCTGGGGTGCAGACGAACAGAATGGAATAACACTTGTTTTTAAAGTGGAATGGAAGTCAGCTTGTTCTTGCTAAGTCGTAGGCTCCAGTCAGTGGCCTTGTGACCACCACTTTCCCTCTCCTGACGGTCACTGCTGGACAGTCACATGTTGGGGTGACCCTTGCATCCTCTCCAAAATCTTGCACCCTAAAACCAAAATCTGTAAGAATTCACATCAGTGAGTGACAGCAGCTGCTTCAACTCAAGGTCTAGCAATTGGCCTTCTCTGTGCAGTCATGAGCTGTAAATTACTTGGGTGTCATAATTAGTGACAGGGGCATTGTTGGTCGGCGAATATTGAGAGAACTGCGTTGTGAAGCCACAGGACAGAAGTCCTGAGTTTGCATTGAATTCGGCACTTGCTGCAAAGTGAGGCTCCTGGCTCCCGCCAGCCATACTGCTACGGAGGAAGCCAACAAACGCAGACGCTGGCACTGCCTGCTGCTCACCGAAGGATGTGTTGTCTCATATGGAAGAGCTAGGCACGACCAGCAGTCAGCCAACCCACCAAACGCCCCATCTGTCCCCACGGCGCCAGTCATGAGCGCTCAGCCCCCCCAAACCTCCCCAGCAACCAGCAAGACGCCCTCGGCCCCCCGGCACCGAAGGCCATGAGCACGTGGAATGTGGCGGCCAGGAAAGAGCAGGGACTTGACATTTGAAATGTAATTATGCACAGCAGTCTCGTGGCTAAAAGGATTTTAATTTTATAGAGGATGGGAAGATTCCCATATGTCAAAGGTCGGATCTCTCCCAGCATGATTTAATCAAAGGAAACCAACTGAAATCTCGAGGAGGCAATATTCCATTCAGCCAGGCAGGGTGCTCGGACCTGCCTTGGTCCCGAGGGAGACCTTTCACAAGTCACTTAGGAGCTGAGCTTCCTTGCTTTCCTGCAAGCACCCGGTAAACCTTAGTAACCCTGTATCGCTCATAGGGAAATATTTTCACTATGAAACCCCTGTTCCCAAGACCACGCCCTTATGCTGACCAGAACAAGAAGAAAGAGAAAGAAAACTTGGAGCTGGTTTGGGGTAGGAGGAATGAAATCTGTGTCTGCCGGTCACTTTCATGGCTTGATAGGATTCATTTATTTCGAATGTCAGACTGGAAGAACAACAGAACATCTTGACAGAAAGTTCCTTTTGATTAAGTAACAAAAACCTGCCTCACTTAGCTTATGCATCCTGGAAAATACACACTACTTCTTGTGTGTGGCCAGAGAATGTAACCTAAGGGGAAAAAAACACAAAACAAGGAGGGAGCCGGCGCTCCTAAGAAGCCAAGTTCTAGGGACTCTGAGGCCTAATGACACCGACGTCGGAAAGCCAAAGCTCCATTTGAACCCTTGCCACCAAAACACAGTCAACCTGCGTCCACCCGTGATGAAGAACAGCGCCCCTGGCCTCTGACTCCAGAATGTCCCATCACGGTGGCCACCTGGGAGCCGAGGGTGAGCTCCGCCTTGCCGCGCTTGCCCAGCGTGCCTCGTCCACGTGCTGAGAGAATCATCTCGCTCGCACACATTCTCATTTTGGAGAGAGCACCTTGAGGCCCCGGACATGACGACACCTCAAGGGCGCATGAAATGTCAGGCCCAGGTGTCAGATGTCAGGTGATAAATGTACGTAGTGGTGTGTTGCCTTTGTCTGACTTGGATTTCAGCTTCTCTAAGAAAAACCATCCAGATCTCTGTTGTGCTGAGGAACCTGTTTGTTCAAACATATTGAGCTCTCATGCCTGCCAATTTGCACAAAGCAGCCTGGCTCTGCTGAGGGGCAGCCTTTCACAGAGGTACGGATTACAGAAAGGAGGATGGATGCCAGCCTCTCTGTGGGAGACCATTCAACTCTCTCTCAGCCTCAAGGAGGAGAAGAAGCAAGGTTGCTCAAATACCCCTGTGCCAGATTAGAAATATGGGGTCGCTCCTACCCTGTAGTGGCTCATAACGAGGACCATGTGTTTATAGGTGTGGTAGTGGGAGGTAAGGAGAAGAAAAGAAAATCTCCCGTTTGGATGGAGTCCTCACATCCCTTTTGTCAGAGAGGGCTCTTGTAACAAAAAAACACGCGGCTACACCCTGGCTTTCGGATCTCTCAAGCCCTGTTTCTGAAGAGCACGGGATACAAGTTACATTCACAAATTTTAATTGAGCTTCCGTTAGGATTCTTCCTGCATCATCACACAATACCGTCACTGTGAGAAACAATGTGAATAATTTTATTGCATAAATGGAAAACAGAAACTCTAGATTTTCCACATAAAAGTATAGAGTAGATGGGGAAAAAAGCGGTTTAGACACCGGGATAAGTAGATTTTATTTTAGTATCTTTGTAACTGCCACACTGGCGACAAAAGTTTTGCTTTTCCTACTGACTTGCAGGATGCTGTGAGGAGCAACGGCAGCAGGGTGACAAGCATCCAAAGCCAGGCCAGACAATCTGGTGACGTCCCATCGGTCCCCACGGATTTGTGATGTAGGAGCAGGGCAGTAGAAATCACCTGAAAAGAGAAAATAGGCCAATCTTCAGGCAATCTTGAGTGCGCAGTATAGTGAGCCCTCCATTATATGCAAAATGAGAATTCTTACAAATGTGTTCATAAATGGCCCCCAGATGGTATGGTTTTCTTTCAGCATGGTAGATTCTATTGTAGCTGCCAGAATAGAGTCAGAAAATTACATGTGTTGCTTATCTACATGTACTACTGTGAGCTTACGATTTCAGTGAGCATATCAGGTTTTTAAAAATGCATTAGTATGCTACAGATCAAATCGGCATTGATTAAAGAACCCTTTTTGGAGACACCGCCATCTATGAGAGTAATTCAGAATTCCCATGAAAACTACATAGCTTATTACCCAGAGAATATCTGCATGGGAACAGTATGCATTAAAAATGACTGTTCGTGACAAGGTCTACAAAACAAGACACCAAGAAAATGACCAGACTTACATACTAGCGTGTGGAGGAGATGGTGATGCAGAGTTTCAGGTTGTCATGGAGACGCTCTGTGCCTCATTGGTGATGTGATACCCCTTCAGAAAGCACGCCTGCTTCCTAAACTCAGAGCAAATTCAGTTCCATTCAGAGGAGACTTGTTCACCTTCTGCCCTGTGCCTAAAAGGCCTATGTGGTAAAGACAAAAGAGGCTGGCAGCAGGGTCCCTGCTGAAAATGGGCCGGTGAGCTAGTTACGCACGTGGAATGACTGTAGCCCAGGAAACTAAGACAGTGGTGAAATGCCAAGCAGTGGAATGTAAACAGGAGGTGTCGCGCGAGGTGAGAGACACAGATAAGCCGGGCTCAGAGCTACTGGGCAGCTCCTGGTGGAGGGAGAATTTGAAGGCTAGTAACATTTGGCTCGTGGTGGGCATGCACTGATCACTAAGTGAGTAAACAACAGACTGTTGCAGGTAAGAGAAAGGAGGGAAATGCTTCGAAGACAAGGTTGTCATCTCATCAGCACCTTGAGGAAACCAGCCAAGACTTTGCTAAAACCCTGGTGAATAAGTGATAGGGTTAAGAGCGAGATAGGGTGAGGCAAGGTTACTGGGGACCTGAGCCGGGATTTGACCTCAGAAGCCTTGAGGATCAGAAGGTCTGCGAGCAAGATGGTCGCATAAGGGGAGGAATGCTTTACAAACCTTGTTCAAGGGGTAAGGCTTGAGACAGATTGCAGAGGACTCAAACTAAGAGGCCCAAGAACCACAGAAATAATGAGAGCCGACTTAGGTGATAAACAAGGTCAAGAAAAGAGAAGCATTTGGTAACAAGGGAGAAGTGAATGAAGATACTTGAACTCTGCCACATAATAAATTGGCTCTGGGACCCAGTGTCTCTGACACTGAGGAGTCAAATCTACTTTTGGCTTAGAGGTGGGAGTCTGGTCTTCTCGGTGGTGATAGGAAGCCAAAGAACAAACACAAATCAAATATAGAGACTTCCAATGTAGTGAAACTATTCTGTATGACATTATAATGGTGGGTGTGTACCATTGTACATTTGTCCCAACCCCTAAGACACAAAATGCCAAGAGTAAGCACTAAACTCCGGACCCTACATCGGTAGTGGGTGGGGCTCTATGTGTGTGGCGGGGGGGAGGGGGGGCTACATGGGAATAGTGTACTGTCTGCTCAGTTGTGCTGTGAAACTAAATGTGCTCTGAAAAAGAACGAAAGCTTGTTTAAAAGCAGAAGCAAAGAAACAGTAACAACAGCAAAAAAAACAATGAGACTGAAAATTGGAATCAAAGACTGAACCATCACTATATAAACAAGCCATCGTATAAACAAAGAAGTAAAACCTACCTCCTTTAAGACAAGCAAAAGTCTGTTTAAGTGGAGAAGTGTAGACATTGAAGGAGATGAACTAGGAAAAGAAGAGCTGCTTGGAACAGGCCTTTCTGTAAAGGAAACCTGCAGCCTCAGCCCCCAGTTGGGGCCCATCAACAGGGCAGGAAGGATTCAGGCATGAATAGGAGCAAGTTTGTTCACATTAAGAAAATCCTAGGGGCTGGGAATATGGCCTAGTGGCTAGAGTGTTTGCCTCTTATACATGAAGCCCTGGGTTCGATTCCCCAGCACCACATATACAGAAAACGGCCAGAGACCTCCCATGCTCATGGGTAGGCAGAATCAATATAGTGAAAATGGCCATATTGCCAAATTGTTATACAAATTCAATGCAATACCTATGAAAATCCCAGCCACATTCTTCACTGAAATAGAGAAACCAATCCATAAATTCATATAGAACAGCAAAAAACCTAGAATAGCCAAAGCAAATCTAGACAAAAAAAGCAGTGCAGGAGGTATCACAATACCAGACTTCAAGCTCTACTACAAGGCCATCATAACAAAAACAGCATGGTATTGGTATAAAAACAGATCGGAAGACCAATGGATTAGAACTGAAGACCCAGAAATAAAACCGCACTCTTACAGCCAACTGATATTCGACAAAGGAGCTAAAGACATACAATGGAATAAATATAGCCTCTTCAACTACTGGTGCTGGGAGAACTGGGCAGCCATATGCAGAAAACTCAAAGTAGACCCAAGCCTATCACCATGCACCAAGATCAACTCAAAATGGATCAAGGACCTCAACATCAGACCTGAATCCTTGAAACTACTGAAGGACAGAGTAGGAAAGATGCTAGAACTTATAGGCACAGGAAGGAACTTCCTGAATATAGTCCCAGGGACACAACAAATAGGGGAAAGACTTGACAAATGGGACTACTACAAATTAAAAAGTTTCTGCACAGCTAAGGACATAGCCACCAAAATAGAAAGACAGCCAACGATATGGGAAAGGATATTTACCAGCACAGCAACAGACAAAGGCCTGATATTGGTCATCTACAGAGAACTCAAAAAACTAAGCCCCTCCAAGCCCAATAAACCTATTAGGAAATGGGCAAAGGAGCTAAAGAGAGACTTCACAAGAGAAGATATAAAAATGGCAAAGAAACACATGAGGAAATGCTCAACATCCCTGGTGGTAAAGGAAATGCAAATAAAAACAACCTTGAGATACCACCTCACCCCAGTTAGAATGGCCTATACTCTGAACTCAGGCAACAACAAATGCTGGAGGGGGTGCGGGGAAAGAGGAACCCTTCTCCATTGTTGGTGGGAGTGCAAATTAATACAACCACTTTGGAGAACAGTATGGAGGTTTCTCAAAAAGCTCAATATAGACCTACCCTATGACCCGGCCATACCACTCCTAGGCATCTATCCTAAACAGCAAACCCCAAGATATCAAAAAGACATTTGTACTTCCATGTTTATCGCGGCACAATTCACAATAGCCAAAATATGGAAACAACCCAGATGCCCCTCCACAGATGAATGGATCCAAAAAATATGGTACTTATACACAGTGGAATACTACATAGCGATTAGGAATGGTGAAATATTGTTATTCGCAGGGAAATGGTCAGAACTCAAACAATGTTGAGTGAGACAAGCCTAGAACACAGAAAACAAAGGGGCATGATCTCTCTGATATATGACTGTTAACAAAGGGAGAAGGAGAGACAGTAGAGACCAAGTCTGTGAATACTGTATATGTTCTTGATACATTGTATATTGTATATATATCTACCTGACCTAGAGAAGGGATAGAAAAACAGGACATAAGATATCACAAGAAATGTACACACTGCCCTTCTATGTAACTGTACCCTTTTTGCACAACACCTTGTAAAAAAATTTGTGTTCAATTAATAAACAAATAAAAAAAAGAAAAAAGAAAACAGCCAGAAGTGGCGCTGTGGCTCAAGTGGCAGAGTGCTAGCCTTGAGCAAAAAAGAAGCCAGGGACAGTGCTCAGGCCCTGAGTTCAAGGCCCAAGACTGGCAAAAAAAAAAAAAGAAGAAGAAAATCCTAGAGCTAGTTGTAAAAGCTACATTGTCACTTCTTTGCTAGAGTTAAATAGTCCCAGCCTGTCGCCACAGTATTGACAGTATTTATAGAGAAGTAAAAGATCAGAAACTACATTGTTTCCTTGCTTCAGCAAATTTTGACCCCAAACTAAGTATTTGCTATAAGATACTGATTTGATTAAATGTGGTGATTTAAATATTAAACTTTTTTTTTTTGTCATAGCATGCCTTGTTTTTCTAAGAATTTTGACCTCTTTGGAAGAGGGATGCTCTGACTACCTATTATTATAGTAAGGTAAAAGACCTTTTAATAAACGAAAATAAGGCAGTTTAAAAGAAGTTTATCACACTAGGTCCAACAATCTGTTCCCTAAGGCCACCGCTTGCATTCTGTCTCGAGAGTCACAAAGCCCAGGCTCAGATTTGGTATTCATAAATAGGTCACCTTCATCACATAAAGACCAGTAATACAAAAACCTTCATGATGATGACACCTAGAGGATGTAAACGTTACATAAATTGAAAATAAATAAACCAGCCAGATGCCAGTGGCTCCTGACTATAGTACTAATTATGTAAGAGTCTGAGATCACAGTTTAAAGCCAGCCAAGTGAGGAAAAGTCCATGAGATTCTTAATCTCAAATTAGCCACCGAAAATCTACAAGTGGATCTATGGCTCAAGTGGTAGAGTGACAGTCTTGAACAAAATAGCTCAAGGACAGTGCCTAGGCCCTGAATTCAAGCCCCAGGAAAACACACACACACACAAAAGAATGTATCTGCTGACTTAAGCATTTAAATATACGATTTGATGAGTAGTTTAGCGTAACTTGAGATCATTATACACACCTAGATCAGTCTCAGGATGAATTACTCTCCTCTCCTGGAAGAATCCATGTCAGCCAGGGTTATTGCTTTAATAATGCATGTGTCGGCTGTTAATGTTTACCAGCCAGCTAATCAGCACTCTAGAGAATACATGCATGTTTGTATTGTTACAGAGTAGACATCATTTTACAATTAACTTCATTACAACTGGAACGTAATTGTATAGCATTCCATTCTTGCATCTTTCACTGTGAGGTTTTAAAATAATCAAATGGATGCAACTGCCACACAGGTACCTTGCATGCATGGAAAAGACTCTTCTGTTCATAAGGATGCACAAATATTCTCCCATACACATTCTGTGCACACATGTCTATGACAGGATAGACTTACAAGCTTTACATTAAAAGAGAATTACATGATGTAAAATGTCTGAAATAGAAAATTCACTGTCTAAACTGTACAATAAAAAGCCCGATTCACAAATGAAGCACTCACTGGAGGACCACGTTCAAGCCAGTGTGAATGTAGTCTCTGCATATATTGTATAGGTTTTGAATTGCTAATTTAAGAGAAAAACAATCATAGTATCTCACATATAGACAGTAATTTGGAAGTGTGAAAAAAGACTTGATGCCATGTTAAGCAGAGTGTTGTTGTTTTTTTAATTGTGCTTTATGTTGGAGTAAAAGAAAAGAATATTTTCAAGAGTTGTTTCACTTAAGCAATAATGACATTTAATCTTCTCTCCTCGTAGGCCACGAAGTGCAGATTATTTTATGCAGGAAGCTAAACGGATGAAGCACAAGGCGGATGCAATGGTGAGATGCGCTCGTCCAAATTACGTTTGTGCTACAGCTTCATTACTGGGGCAGTATAGTTGGGGTAATTATAAAATCTATTACAAGGATGGCTGGGCCTGTTAAATGGAGGAATGTTTATATAATCAAGGGCTCATCGATGAATAAATTATGACTTCAACCAATAATGTCTGACTGGGAGAAAGTCTGGGATAGACGAACATTTCCATTTAGTCCTAAGACTTGAATTGTAACTAGAGCCCAAGTTGTGAGAGGGTCGTAGTTTTGTGGCGGGGGGGGGGGGGGTTCCTTTTTTTAAAAAAAAATCTAGATTTGTGTTTTTCTCTCCTGCTAGCCTGACCGACCCTTGGCTCGATTCCAAAATCAAATCTCTTTTTAGAAAAGATGCTTTTTTCATCTGCATGTGACAAAATGAATGCTTCCCTGAAGTGTACAACACAGAAACTATTATCTGCTCGTAAAACCCGAGATTTGATGTTTTCAAGGCATAACTTTTCTTACTTGGATAACCTCCTATTTAGGGCCGTTTAAAGCTTTCAGGCAAGAAATAGAAAACTTCTGATTTTTTGAAAGAGGTCATAAGATTGTTCCCTCTTCAGGTCTCATCCAAAAGGATGAGTTCCTATCTAGTAATTTCAGTTTTATCCCTCCCTACCACCAGTGTTCAACACTGACACGAGTTAAAGGCCGGAGCGGAAGGCAGCATCTCAAATGACTTGCAGGATTTTATTCCTGGGGAGGAAGATAGCTGAGCCCTAACAGTCCCCACCCCAGTTCTGCTCTTGTTACCCAGCATCCGTTTCTGTGAAATCACAAAGTTCACTGTCAAGCTACATGTAAGGAAATAGTCACTGAGTATCAGAACATAAAGAAGACGATGAGTGGGCCTTGCTGCCTGACACAACCCTATAGTTCCAGAGTCTGATGGAAATGTAGGTTGTCTAAAAACGAAAAAAATGATGGGTGGCCGCAAATGAGAAAAAGAAAATCACATTTTAAAGCAGAATGAGCTCTGTATATCACCTTTATAGTATAAATATTTTTTAATTAAAGCAGAATGAGATTTTTCTACCCGAATCCATCTTCCAGGGTTTGCTTGTCTTAATCCATTGGGTGTCATCTTGCTCCGTCCTGCCTTTCCTATCCACTATTTTCCAAGAGAGAGACAGTGCGCCAGCCACAGTTCCCAGCAGCCTCTGAGCACACCCTGCCCGTGCCCGCCGCAGTGTACACCTGCAGAGCTCCGAGCTCTCGCGCTCCCGCCCCGTGACCCCCTCAACTCCTGTCAGATCACAGCACTCCCTCCTGGCTCCCCCCTCCCCCGCCCTTCCACTCCTTCCTCCTTTCCATCTCATTTGCACTGGCCTCCTCATTTTGCATTTTAGTTCTTCACAAACGGCCTTACGAGACGTTGCGAACCATTTTATGAGGATGCATGGTTTCCCTCCAAATGTACTCTCCTGTATATCTCTAGAAGGAGCTCTTGTGTTTCTAATGCAAATGCCTCCATATTGAGTGTCCTAAAAAATACTTTTTTAAAATTTAATTTTATCGTCAAGGTGATGTACAGAGGGGTTACAGTTACATATGTAAAGTAGTGATTGCATTTCTTGTCAAACTTGTTACCCCCTCCTTCACTTTCCTCCCGCCTTCCTTCCCCTCTCAACCCCCAGCCCCAAATTGTACAGTTAATTTCCAACATATTGTCTTAGGATTATCACTGCCCCTTTTTGGTTTTTGCCACTATTGGGCTTAAACTCTGGGCTCGGGTTCAGTCCCTGAGCTCCTTTTGTTCAAGGCTAGTACTCTACTACTTGAGCCACTACTCTACTTCTGGCTTTTTCTGGGGCTGGGGATATGGCCTAGTGGCAAGAGAGCTTGCCTTGTATACATGAGGCCCTGGGTTCAATTCCCCAGCACCACATATACAGAAAACGGCCAGAAGTGGCACTGTGGCTCAAGTGGCAGAGTGCTAGCCTTGAGCAAAAGGAAGCCAGGGACAGTGTTCAGGCCCTTAGTCCAAGGCCCAGGACTGGCAAAAAAAAAAAAACAAAACAAAAAAACCTTCTGGCTTTTTCTGTGATTAGCTAGAGATAATAGTCTCATGGACTTCCTGCTAGTGCTGGCTTTGACCTATAATCCTCCAATCTCAGCCTCTTGAGTTGAGTAGCTAGAATTATAGGTGTGAGCCACCAGCCTCTGGCTAAAAATACTTTTTGACTGAAATGTTTTCCTTATTCTGAAAGTATTGCCACAAATATTCTATTTGACTTATAAGCTTTTTAAAATTTGATTTGAGGGCTGAGAATGTGGCTTAGTGGTAGACTGCTTGCCTAGCATGCGGGAAGCCCTGGGTTTGATTCCTCAGCACCACATAAACAGAAAAAGCTGGAAGTGGTGCTGTGGCTCGAGTGGTAGAGTGCTAGCCTTGAGCAAAAGAAGCTCAGGGACAGTGCCCAGACCAAGTTCAAGCACCAAAACTGGCAAAAAAAAAAAAAAAATTGATTTGCTAAGCAGAGTTCTATATTTCTGTCTTCCAAGGTATCATTGTCAATAAAGTTTTGTTTAGTTTATTTTCCCTTGATGAATGAATAATTTTGCTACCCAAGTTGAGAATATGTACTTATCTACAGAGATTAGCAATGTTTCGTGAACCAGGTTGCATTTGTGAGAGTTTAAGGATATAAAGTTGATTTGTGATTATCTTCGATGATGTGGGGGAAAATAAAGATAAATTTAGATAATTACAGAGAAATTTAAAATACCACTTTTGCTGGGTGCCAGTGGCTCTCGTCTATTATCCTAGCTACTCGAAAGTCTGAGATTTGAATATTGCAGTTCAGAGCCAGCTTGGGCAAAGAATGTCCACAAGACTCATCTCCAGTTAACTGCCAAAAAGCCAGAAACAGAGCTGTGGTTCAAGTGGTAGTGTGACAGCCACAAGCAAAACAGCGCAGGTACAGCACCCAGGAGTTCAAGCACTAGTACTGGCACACACCCAAAAAATCCCCATTTTTATCATTGATTTTCAACTTGGTGTCATATTTGAGGTGAAGCAAACCCTTGATCTTTGTTGTCTCTCCTTTCCTTTTCTCACTCTTGGAAGAGGTCTCACCTGTTAGTGAGGAAATACTTGAGAAGAGGGAGACGTAGAGATGTAAATGCCTCAGAAAATGTACAAGAAGATAACCCAGGCCTTAATGTATGAAAACATTTCAGTGAAACTGCATCTGTCAACTGTGCACACTCTACTTAGCATAGACGGGGGTGGTGGTGTCAAGGAGTCGTTTCTAAACCATTAGAATGATTGCCGAGGCGAGAGTGGGCATGAAGCTCAGCCCAGCAGACAGTCATTAGGTGGACTTCATGCCATTCTGTATAGAGCCATTTACTCACTTGCCCCTAGCCAATAGTAATTTGAGAAAGTAACTGGAAAAGGAATTATCTTTCATCTGAGGGAGATATGTCCCAAGACCCCCCAAAAGATGCCTATCACACATAGTACCAACCCCTTTCACATAGTCGGTTTTTTTTCTTTTACATGCATATCCTTGGTAAAGCTGAACTTATCACCTAGACAAGTAAGAAATGGCAATAATAAATGGAACAGTTACACCAACTCAGAAGTTGGTGTCTGACATAAAGTATACGAACGATGTGGCGGTGCTGTTAGAACTCTGTTGTTAAGGAAGACACTGTTACTTGTGTTGCTCAGGTGGAGAAGTTTGGAAAGGCGTTGAACTACGCTGAAGCCGCCCTGTCGTTTATTGAGTGTGGTAATGCGATGGAACAAGGCCCCATGGAATCCAAGTCTCCTTACACCATGTACTCAGAAACAGTGGAGCTCATCAGGTAAGTTCCACGCACTGGCTGGGAGGGGGGCTGCGTGGGAGGAATTCAAGTACTAAAAAACAACAACAGAGAAAACCAGAGAAGAGAATGGCAGCCTGCGGCCATCAGCCGCAGAGCACCGGTATTCTTCTCCCCGAGATAATGGCTGATTTTGCAGCTTCCATTCGCTCTAGAAGCCCCGCCAAGGGAGTATGCGGTTTTTAGGTGACCTGTGACAATACCTGCTTCTTCTCCTGGAAGCCGCAGTTGGTATTCATTTCGCCTCTAGACTGCATTACAAACACTATGGCTCAGTCAAAAAACACTTAGAAGTCCCAGGTGCTAGTGGCTCCTGTAATCCTAGCTAGTCCGGAGGATGAGACCTGAGGACTGAGGTTCAAGGCCTGCCTGGGTAGCCAAGTCCTAATAAATTAGCCAGCAAAAAGTCACAAGTGGGAATGTGGCTCAAGTACTAGAGGGCTAGCCATGAGCAAAAACGCTAAGGGACGGCACCACAGATAAACTACAGCAAAGGGCTTTGTGTTCAAGCCCCAGTACCAGCACACGCGCGCGCGTGCGCGCGCACACACACACACACACACACACACACCTTTATTTTAAAATGAAAAATGAGACACTTCTCCAAAGAATACATATAAATGGCCAACAGATATATGAAAAAACAGGGCATATCAATACCACTAACCAACAGGGAAATCAAAACCACAGTGAAATCTCACCTTATACCACTAAGAATGGCAAATATCAAAAAGACTAACGATCATAAGAGCTGATAAAGATGTGGAAGAAAGGCAACCCTTGTCGGTGGGAATTTAAAATGATATACCGTATAGAGGCTTCTCAAAAAAAAAATTGAGGGGCTGGAGATATGGCCTAGTGGCAAGAGTGCTTGTCTCATATACATGAATCCCTGGGTTCAATTCCCCAGCACCACATATACAGAAAACAGCCAGAAGTGGCGCTGTGGCTCAAGTGGCAGAATGCTGGCCTTGAGCAAAAAGAAGCCAGGGACAGTGCTCAGGCCCTGAGTCCAAGGCCCAGGACTGGCAAAAAAAGAAAATTCAATATCCCACATATACTGTGTTTGAGGTATACACAGACAGGCATGATCGTGTTTATTTCATAAGTTAGACACAGTAAGAAATAATGGCAATAATAAAATAGAAAAACTATAATAATACACCATAGCAAAAGTTATGTGAATTGCATGTCTCTGTCTTCAAAGAGTAAAGACAAAAGAAATCTCTGGCCAGGCATAGTGGCTCAGAACTATAATCCCAGCTTTCTTGGGAAGTGGAGATCAGAAGGGTAGCAGTTCAAGGCCAGCCAGGCAAAAGAGTAAGCCAGACAGTGGTGGTACGCTTGTGATCTCAGCTCTGTGGGAAACCGTAGGGCGGAGGATCACAGTCTGAGGCTGTCCTGGGTAAATCCTCCAGACTTACTGAAGATAGGAGACGCCAAGACAGGGCCAGAGGTGTGGCTCTAGTGGTAAAGAATACCTGCTCTTGCACTAGTAAGTTCAAGCCCTGCACCCAAACCCTAGTGCATCCGAATACATACATGCTTACGCACTTACATGTGTCTGTGTATGTGTGTATCTGTGGGTGTGTGCGCGTGCATGTGTAGTATCAACTGCAGGTGACGATAGGTAACTGAAAGTAGGGAAACTAAGACCTCAGTGAAGGCCGCACGACTGGCATCTGAAACCTGACTTCCTCAGTGAACGAGTCAGGAGCGCTTCCACAAGGAAAGTACGCTGGGGAAAAGCACGTAAGCTGTATGGAAGGAGAAGCCACCCTATTGGAGCCACCATTTTGGATGCTGTTCACTTGTTCTGGTCTAAATAGAATCCTGGACCCAAGCCTCATCCCCAACCTCCGCTAAGACACGGGAGGGGAGCAGGACGGGTATCTGACATGAGACCCGGGCATAGGTATTTCCTTAGCCAATTTCTGAAGACCCACTGAGGCAACTCCAGCCAGTAACCAAACTGAGGACCGCTGTCATACAGCTCAGGACTTTAGCCAGTTACGAGGGATGATGTCTAATACCCAGGGTGTAAAACAGCTCTTCCTAAGACTCACTTGAGACTTTCCTTATTCTGAGATTTTTACAGCCTCACCTCAGGTGGGTCTTCTTGTTTGTTTTACAATTACGAATAGAGGTTTCCAGTCATCTCGGGTCATCATCTTTTGGTCCACATTGGCCCAAAGAAGCGATGTGGTATTTTTCTCTACTCTCCTTCAATCAGTCGCTCCCAGCCTTTGAAGTGCCTTCCCAACATCAGAGAAAATCTTCAAACAGCATTGCTCAAATATGCCTTGAAGGTCAGCCCTGCCCAGCCATTTTGCTCATTAAAATATTTCCACTCAGCCGCCGTACTGGCAGTCCCTTCGTGCTTCCCATTTGCCACAGGGGGAAAAAAAAAGACAGTAAAAACCTTTGACCCAACTGTTGATATGCCTGGACGCAATCCTGGATCCTCTCCTCCCTCCCTAGAGCAGAAAGCACAGCTCGGACGCCCGTAGACAGGCGAGGAGGACGAGAAGAGCTGAGACTGCAGCACCGGATGCGAACGCAGCCAGGACGGGCGTGCGGGGGCTTTGTGTCGTTGTGTCTAGTCCATTCGTGATATGTCCCCAGTCTCTGATACATAATAGTCGAGGACTACGCAAATGAGCAAGCCTCGGGGCCTACGGTGACCTAGTGTCACATCTCACTTAAAAACATTCACAGTTAAAATGAACAAGCAACCCTCACCACAGAAATGCCTGGTGGCAGCGGACTCCCCAGGCAGAGCAGGGCTGCCGCACCTGCCGGGCCCACCCGCGTGAGTCACCTTGCACAGGTGCCAAACACAGCCCTTGCTCTCAGTAGTTCAGAACAAGTACAGTCCCACTTCCCAGGGAATTCAGATACGAGAAGTTTTACCTGAGCTTGAAACCAGTGTGGCTACAGACAATAATGCAGTATTGTCAGCCAGCCCCCAGTGGCTCACCCCTCGAACCCTAGCGTCTCAGAATTGTGCCTCCAGGCCAGCCCAAGCAAAGAGTCCGCCACGCTCCATCCTCAACTAACAGCCACATTCAGGACTGGAGAGGGATGACTCAAGCGGTAAATCAGTAAATCACCAGCCACGAGCAAGGAAGCAGAGCAAGAACACGAGGTCCTGAGTTCAAGTTCCAGTATTAGCACAAAAGAAACAAAAAGTATTCTGTTTTCCAAAACACCTACAAGAGAAGTTCTTTAACGTTCTCACCACAAATAAATGATCCACGAGAGAGTTGGTCATGTGCTAAGTTTCCCAGCTTGTATTGAAATGTGAATTACACCCCCTAAATAGGGACAGTTATAAAGTGACAATGGGGAAAAGATATGTAGGAGGGGGGATGGAGGGGGAGTGCAGCCTGGTAAGCCAACACCACCAGGGACCACTGGTGGCCCAGGGGCACCAAGGCAACTGAGCAGACCAAAACAGCACCAGGAAAGCTCTGAAAATTAAAGCATTGGGAGCACAGCCCCAAACAACACCTGCCTGCTAAGCCTCCTAAGCAGAGTCAATGTTTGCCAAAGGAAGAGATTTGAATGAGAACCAGAATCCCCTCCCGTAGCAGCCAGCGTGTCCAGAGTGTGACGGAAACTCACCAGACCTCGAACCAAATCACAACTGGAATGAAACGTAGCAGAAAATTACCTGATTGCAAGATGAATCAGGCATTGGAATTATCCGATAAGGATTTTTAAGCAACCATTATAAAAATATCCCCAATAGACAATTCCAAGTCTCTTATAACACACACACACACACACACACACACACACACAAAAGAGAGAGATCATCTTGTCAAAGAAGTGAAAGTCTTTTAAAACAATGGAAACGGTAACACTGAAAAATAAAGACAATAGAAGCAAAACAAAATCACTGATGGACTCAATAAGGAGTAGGGTTGAACCAACAAAAGTTGAGAACAGAAAGTAGAATTGACCTCCTCTGAACAACAGAGAAAAAATAGGCTAAAAGGAGCAGGCCCGCCAGCATCACCGCAGTCTGCTTTTTGCTGCTATGACAGAACACCAGGGAGTGGTAAGTGCTAAGCAATGGAAATTTGACCCATGGTTCCGCAGGCTGGAAGTCCAGGAGCATTTGCCTCTGGCCAGGGCTCTCATGCCGCGTCTGAACAGGGAGGAAAGGCGGGCAAGCACGCCAAGACACAGAGAAAGCTGCTCCACGCTCAAGACCCACTCATTCTACAGCTAATTTGCTCCCACACTAATAGCATCGACTCATGAGGAGAAGAAAGCAACCTCAAACTTCCCACCACCAAATACTGTTAGGTTGGGTATTAAGTTTCCACGACACTGAGGGATACATTCAAACCACTGTGAACACAGTAACAAAAGAGAATTTCGATGTCATTGGAAACCCAGGAGGACTGAAAAAGACAGTAGACAGAATATTTGAAAAAATGACGGCTGGAAGTTATTAACTCAGACATAAACCTACAGATTCAAGAAGCCAAGAAAAAAACAGATAAGGTGACTCTAAAGAAACCTATGCCAGGACATATCCTAGCTACACTTCTGAAAACATTGAACAAAAGTCCTGAAGGCGGCCGGGGAGACAGGGCACCCTGCCAAGGGGAGCGGACTGATTTAAACAACCACAGACGACTCTGAAACCATAGAGGCCAGAAGTGGGGGGCATGACATTTCTCGAGTATAAAGAATGACCTGTCAAGCCATGGACTGTAGATGTGTCAGAGCAATTGTCCGAGAATGAAGAGAAATAAAACATCCTCAGTATCTGTCTCTGACAGACTCCCCGGTAAAGACTGGCCACCTGCAGAAACTTTCCCAATGAAAGGAAATGTCAGGAGGAAGCTCAGAGCATCTAGGTGGAAGAACCGAAATATAAATACTTCTAAGAAATGATCCGCCTCTTGAATTTTATAAATCATGTGTGATGAATGAAATGGCGGTTATGCCACCATCTGATTACCTAGGTAGTGCCATTTAAAAGTGGCCAGAACTTCTACACTGCACTCAAAGTGGCAAAATGTTAATATCAATAAATAGTTTGGTAAACTACTGTTCTGGAGATACATAATACATACATACATGTGCACATGTACAGGGAAATACACTTAAAAACCTACAGCTGTGCACACTGTGCAGAATTAAGGATGATAATGGTACTTTAATTGAGCAGTTTGCGTGAAGCCAAAATTATCTCCGTTTTAGTTTTCATAAAACTATCTGAGATAACTTATCTCTACCGAAAGGCTAGGTGACAGTGCTAGTCTTATTTTACAGATAAGCAAATGAGGAATTTGAGATGGGAAGACATTTATCTAAACTGTCATACGAATAAGGTGAGCTAGGATTTGAACCTAGAACACTAACCATTGCACACAGAGTCAGCCCACAGATGACCTAGTAGGTTAGGAGCACAAAGTAGGGGCCGCAGTCCCTAAAAGCCACTAGGTGCTCATTGCCCATGTCTGTAGATTCAAAATAGGATTCAAAGTAAGAGCTACAGAACAGAGACGACAGGGCCTCTGTCTAAGCCCCCAGCTGAAAATTCTCTGGAATCATTGAACTTTGCCTCCATCTGTCAGCCCCTTTGACATAAATCAAAATTCAGAAAATTGGACATGTTCTCATATACTCAAATAGTTCTTGAGCTGGTATCACTCCTGACAGTCTTTAGCACGTAAACTTGTATTGCTAAAGAGAAGAAAGTCATTTTATTCTTGTCATGTGGATAGTGTCATGCCAGGGAAAATAGAGTGATATCAGGTAGCTTTTAAGAAAGAGTAAACAGGGGCTGGGGATATGGCCTAGTGGCAAGAGTGCCTGCCTCATATACATGAGGCCCTGGGTTCGATTCCCCAGCACCACATATACAGAAAATGGCCAGAAGGGGCGCTGTGGCTCAAGTGGCAGAGTGCTAGCCTTGAGCAAAAAGAAGCCAGGGACAGTGCTCAGGCCCTGAGTTCATGGCCTAGGACTGGCCAAAAAAAAAAAAAAAAAAAAGAAAGAGTAAACAGCCAGGTGTGGTGGTGAACACCTATAATCCCAGCTGCTGGGGAGGCAGAAGCAGGAGAATCAGGACTTCCAGGCTAGTCCAGACCAAGTTAGTGAAACCCCATCTCAAATCCAAAATACAAGACGGCACTGCTGCGGCACACCCTGTAATCCTAGCAGCTCAAGAGGCTGAGATCTGAAGATCACAGTTCAAAGCTAGCCTGGGCTGGACACTCTGTGAGGCTCTTCAATAATCTACTCAAAAGAGCTGGAAGTGGTGCTGTGGCTCAAGTGGTAGAGTGCTCACCTCGAGCAAAAGAAGCTCAAGGACAGTGCCCAGGCCCAGAGTTCAAGCCCAGGACCAGCCAAAACAACAACAACAAAAAAGAAAAACCTAAAAACCTCATGGCTCTGAGTTGAAGCCCCACCAACAGAAACCATGCAGAGAGGGGAGCTAGAGGTGTGACTCATGTAGCAGATTGCTTGTATAAGGCCCTGGATCCGATTCCCAGTACTGTACTTCACACAGACAGACAGGCACAGAAAGAATGAGAATTAACAACAGCAGTATTTTTTTTAAACCTAAGAATGAGGCAGAGAGAAGCTTCAGGTTCTGCGAGCTCACACCTGTAATCCTAACTACTCAGGAGCCTGAGATCTGAAGAATCTCAGTTTGAATTCAGCCTGAATAATAAAGTCCATAAGACTTCATCTCCACTTAACCAGAAAAAAAAAAAAACCAGAACTGGAGTCTTGGCTCAAGTGGTAGAGCTCCAGCAGGAGTGAAAAAGCTGTGGAGGAAGAACACACACACACACACACACACACACACACACACACACACACACAGAGCGTTTTCTAAATTCCTTTGTTGTTTTGGTTTTCAGGTATGCTATGAGACTAAAAACTCACTCAGGCCCCAACGCCACTCCAGAGGACAAGCAGCTGGCTGCATTGTGGTGAGTGCAAGCTCCTCGCTTGGGAAGCAGCCTCGGCCTCTTAGCCGCTGGCCGGCCAGGTGCTGAAGCGCAGGGTGTTTTCCTGGTGTTTCTAACTTGAGAAGCTCCATGTAGTTCTAATGGCCAGAAACAATCCAGGCCATTGCATGAGCAGAATTCAGTGATTGAACACGGACAGGTTGGTTACACAGGGGTAGTCTTTTTCTGGACATGTGCCTGTGTTTTAAAATCAGGTAGGTCCTGGTTAAAGTCATTTGGCTGGGAATTGTGCCAAATGGAATTTCTCCTGTGTGTAACACTTGAGATGCAATCTAAATAACTCATGTGTTGCTTAACTGCCAGATTCGTGGGAATAAAAACAGATGACTCACTATGTTCTCCATACATTAAACCAAGGAGAGCTGGCTATACTTGGATAATACAATCCTTTCTTTTAAAAGCTGAGCCAACATACAATATATTTTTCCTGTGCTTAAAACACTTTGGGACACCCCAACCTTCCCCAAAACATAAGACACCTCGTTATTGGTTCTACCTGTTAAAGGGATCCCAAACTTTGTTCTCGGAAGGTTCAGTGAGTGCTAGAATCTGATCTGTGAACTGAAGAGTCAAATGGAGTCTCAAAAAAATAAAAGACCAAAGAGCAGCATCTCAGGTTGCTTCACGTGGAACAGCAGCTGGGGCCTGGAGAGTGAAGAGCAGACTCTGAAGTTGGGTTTGGCACGTTGGTATACTAGCATGTCACTACTCAGTTCCCAAATAACTACGAATAAGAACCGCCGCGTCAGGAATAAGTTAATGGCAGTAATGAGTATCCTGTTAGAATACTAATATATAAGTGATGTAGAAAGGAACCTAGTGAAACTATTCTCCGCGTGCTGTTGCTATGACTTCTAACGCACTTTCGCGGAGACAGCTGCAGACTGGTAAAGTGTCTGTCCCCTGAGCAAGTCCGCCACTTCCCCCGGGAAGCACGGAAGCTGTGTGCTGCCTCTTGCTCATCCCGCTGGTGGACACAGACTGCCCTCTGGTGGTCGACAAACAAAGCAGCCAGACCTGCTCCCAACAAAGAAGCCTTAGAGCCATTACAAAGTGATCCAGTGCTGTGTGCATTTGGGGAGCACGTTCTTGGAATCTTGGAGTGCATTTTTGAAGAAAAGGAAGGTCAGATGCTCACTGACATGCATGTTCAGTGAAATGCATAAACACTGTATGGATGCCCAGAGCCCTAGAACAAGCAGCCTATGAAGGATACACTGTGTGCCCTGCTCATTTCTCCTCTCCTGTTGCAGTTACCGATGTCTGGCTCTCCTGTACTGGCGGATGTTTCGGCTCAAAAGGGACCACGCTGTGAAGTATTCAAAAGC
Source organism: Perognathus longimembris pacificus (assembly GCF_023159225.1). Lineage (NCBI taxonomy): Eukaryota > Metazoa > Chordata > Mammalia > Rodentia > Heteromyidae > Perognathus > Perognathus longimembris. The sequence continues at coordinate 3,947,587 of NC_063168.1, read as the reverse complement.
ACTTATTGACTATTTTAAGGTACCTTCTGACAGAGGAGCAGCCTGGCTCCTTGTATTCTGTTGGTTCCCTGTGAGGGGCACACGAGAGGAAGCATTGAATCCATTGCTTTGGGGGAAATACAGGTCGCCTCTGGCCTTTGTAATAACCCAATTCATAACGTATGGCGGCTTTTAGGGCTTAGAAAGGGGATTTGGGGTATCCAGCCAGTTTGTTTTTTAATATACGTTGTAAAGTGAGTTTGAAGTTTAAGTAATCATTTTTTGCGTTCTCTAGGTGTCTTCTCTGTTTATCTATAAGAACACTTCTCTAGATTCCTTTTGTCCAACTTCCACTTCTTCTGGGTTTCTGACGCGCAGGCTCTGGTGGTGCCCTGGGCTGTGCTCAGAAGAGAGCTTTGTTGAGGTCTGCTGAGCCAACGAGCTAGATGACTTTCTAGTCCATTGACCATCCGTGTCATAATCCGTGTCATAATGACAGCTGTCCAGAAGCCCTCAAGAGCCACACGAAAAGAGCTATTACCACTAAGACAAAGCGTGGCTACCAGGCCCCAGTGGCTCACATCTGTAATCTAGCTACTCAGGAGGCTGAGATCTCAGGACCACAGTTCAAAGCCATCTTGGACAGGAAAGACTGTGAGACTCTTAGCTCGAATTAACCACCAAAAGTCTGGAAGTGGCGCTGTGGCTCAAATGGTAGGGCACTAGCCTGGAGCAATACTGCTCAGAGACAGCACCCAGTCCCTGAGTTCAAGCCCCAGGACTGGCACAAGGAAGGAAGAGAGGTAGGGAGGGAGGAAGGGAGGCAAGAAAATACCACAAAGAAACACTTTGTACAATTAACATATGCTAATGAAAACGATGAAGATAAAATACACTGGGTGACTTTCCAAGTATGCTGTCCTTCTTACTCTTTTGTCTTCCTTCCGGGCAGTATTGGTAGTGTTGGCCTCGGGCTTGCTTGGCATGCTTGCTCTAGTTATTTTTCAGGTAGCATCTCACGTTTTTGCCCAGCCTCAGATTTCAATCTTCCCGCCTATGACTACCACATTGCTGGGGAGCCCCCCCCCCATGTCTTGTTGAGATGGGGAATCTCTTAAACTTGTACGCCTGGCCTTGAAACAGAACCTCCTGGTGGCTGCCTTTCCTATTGCCAGGGTTGCATGGCGAGCCACCCACTGGGCCGTTAGTCTTCATTACTGCCGCAATTCTGTACAACCAACCTCTAGAACTTACCCTTCCCCACAAACTCGGACCCCCTCGGGTGCCTGCGCTTTCAACAGAGTCTCAGGCTGCGTGAATCGGGCTCAGGAACTGACAGCGTGCGCTACCATGGCGACTTGGGTCCAGAGAATGTTTCCTTAGTGCAGAGCTCTCCGGAAGGGGACTTGGTTCCTGTCGTGTTGGGTGTTGTTTGGTGTGGGGCTTCCCTCCACGGGGACCCCTTCCCCTTGGGCGCCTTTCCGGGGTTAGCCCGCGCTCTCATCCCCTCACTGTGCTTCCGCGCACCCTCGTTCTGAGAGCCCTAAACAGTGCGGGCAAAGGAAGGGGGTTTATAGAGCCCCCCCACCCCCCACGGCTGCACCTGTGGATGCTGGGCAGGGGGCGGGGGGCGTGCAGCAGCCTTGGGGCGCAGCTCTGCAGGCGGGCTTTGTGAGTCTCCCACGACCTCCGGCAGGCGGCACTCACTGTGGGCGTTTCTGTCTTCCTGCAGAATTCATCGAAAGCCTCCCAGGCCCCGTCTCCTTGGGGTGCCAGTGGGAAGTAAGTCCCCCCCCACCCCCACCCCCAACCCCCCATCCCACCCCCACCCCCCCACCCCCGCGCCGCTCCCGCCCCTCACCTGCTCCCAGCCTCTCCACTCTGCTTTTTCTACCTCTCCCTTTCCAGGAGCACTGGAACCCCATCCCCCATGTCTCCCAACCCCTCTCCCCCCAGCTCCGTGGGGTCTCAGGGCAGCCTCTCCGGCGGCAGCGCCCTGTCCCCGACGACCATCGTTAGCATCCCCCACCGCATCCACCAGATGGCCGCCAACCACGTCAGCATCACCAACAGCATCCTCCACAGCTACGACTACTGGGAGATGGCCGACAACCTGGCCAAGGAGAACCGAGGTGTGTGTGTGGGCGGGGGGGGGCAGGGGAACAGGGGGGCGGGCGTCAAAGCAGGCTGGCCCAGCCAGGTCGGGGAAGTCACCTGAGCCGCCCTTCCCTGCCCCAGGGGTCAGGGCTGTGGAAGGGCAGAGGAAGCGCCCGCCCCTCTCTCGGGGCACCCTGTGTCTCCGCCCTCCATCCCTCCGGGGGGCCGCGGGGGTCCAGTGGGTTCAACACAGACGCGGAGAGGAGCCTCACAGATAGGGTCCATACAGATAGGGACGTGGTTGCCACCAAAAGGGAAAAAAAAAAGAAAGTCGACAGCCTGTAATTGAAAGGACATTGTTTTACCAGCAGCAGTAAGTTATACTCCATTTTAAATTTGCAGGTAAAACCATAAAGGCACGATTGCTGTGGCTAAACTTATACAGCAATCCTAACGCCAAGAAATTTACCATCTACTTACGTAGAATGCATCCTCTCCGAATACGCATGGCCAGCGCTGCAGCAGGCAGCTCCCCACGTCACTCACGACTGCAGAAATGCCCTTCCCGAGTCGTCCCGGGTCCCTCCTGAGTGTGACGGTTACGTAACTAGGACGTGTAGTGACTTCCCAGCCGGTGCCCCAACACTGAGTCCCCCCCCCCCCCCGTGTTTCCTCCTGACGCATCATGACTGAGCTATGCTTATAGCAACCAGAACCCATTTTCCTGCCATGCACGACTTTGAGACGGAGCCGTTGTCCACCTGTTAGAATACTCTTCCGAGTGTAACCCACACCGATCGCGCCCCCGCCACAGCTCCGGCACGCACGCTTCAATTCTGAGCACACGCGGGCTCTTTCCTTTTTTTTACAGCTTGCTTGTTATTGAACCCGGGGCCTCCCGCATGCTCAGCCCTCTCTCTCCACCACCCAGCCACATGCCAGGCCTTCTTCCCAAGCTACTCAGCCCCTCCTCCTCCTCCCTCCTGATTCTGTTTGACATGTGACTCGTTGGTTATTACGGAGCTGCTGGACAGAGGGCTGACCGTTCCCTAAGTCAGGTGACGAGTGCATTTCCCGGAGCATTTCCTTTTGCCCCGTCTGATTGCATTCTTGGACTGGAGAGGAAGGCAGAGCCCTTGACTCCCAAGCGCGCACCAGAGAAAAGCACAGCGACCTGTGGGGTGAAGGGGTTATAGGGGCGGGTCGCGCACGTTGTTTCTGAGTCTACATCTTGCCTCTTTTTTTGGCCTTGGGAACAATTACACAGTATTCCTACAGTCCCGAGTCAGCAAACGATGCCTGTGACATACAGAACAGGGCGGATGGCACGGGAAGATCCTGAGTCCCCTCAGAGGGTGCCACACCCCGGGACCCCCCACCCCCCCAGGCCCCGCGCCTGGCGGGGACGCCCACTGGGGAAATAGCGTAGAAGCGGATTCTGAAAAGCGCCTGCGGGCGGGTAGCCGAGGCGGGCGAGATGGGACAGCGGGCAGAGCAGGAGAGGGCCACACGTCTCCCTGGGGAGACCCCGGGCACACCGCCTCTGCTCCCCCTCCCCGGCCCCCTGCGGGGTGGGGTCTCTCCCCTCCCCCGCCCCCTCCACCTTTTGCTCCTCACTCAGTGCGGACATTGCCATCTTGGGCAGCAGGTCTGTTAGTGAGCGGCATGTGCGGCTGTCTCGGTCAGCAGAGAGGAGCCCCAACAGGAGTCGCCCTGGCTCCCCCCCCCCCCCCCCGCCGCCTGCAGAGGGCCTTGGGGACAACCAGTGTCTAATGGAAGGACAAACCCGAGGGGCGCAGATGCTGGGCGCTGACCTCAGTGGGGATAGATGCCCCCCTCCCCCCGATCCTGGAGGCCTCACGCCCTGGACTCCTTCCAGGGGCGCCGCCCCGGCCGCGGGGACAGGGCCTCGCTGGCTGTCGGGGTGGGGGGGTGTGGTGGGCCTTGTGGGGCCGCGGCGGCTTCTCCAGAGGCCGTGACTAGAATCCACTCTGAAGCCACGCAGGCCCCAGCTCGCACGCGCGCGTGGCCAGGCCGCGGGGCACGCGGGCAGGCGCTCACGACGGCTCTCTCCGCCCCCAGAGTTCTTCAACGACCTGGACCTGCTGATGGGCCCGGTCACCCTGCACAGCAGCATGGAGCACCTGGTGCAGTACTCGCAGCAGGGCCTGCACTGGCTCCGGAGCAGCACCCACCTGGCCTAGGGGCCCTCATCGCTGCCGTGGCGGTGCCCTCCGCGGGCGCGCGTGTGCGCGTGTGACACGCCCAGCTCCTCTGAACACGCGGCGGGAGCAGCGCTGAGCCTGGCGGGCGGGGGAACCGCACACCCGCGCCCCCCGCGGGCAGGACGGACGCGACCTCGAGCGCTCGCCAGGCGGGTGCAGCTCCAGTGCGGCTGGAGCCCAGCCCGCCCCCGGCCGGCTCCGCGCAGTGCTCAGCTCCTCTCCCCGGCTGTTTCCCGCGGTGTGGATCAATGGGTAACGGAGTAACGGACACCGTCAGTTCTTTCTGCGCCACGTTTCCTCCACTGCATGTAACCAAACGCCTCGCCCGCCCTCCCGCCCCCTCCCCATCCGGCGCCATCCTCAGCTGCACACGCGGTGAGCACATGCCTCCATTCCCACAGCCCCTCGTGCCCCCTGCCCGAGTGACACGAGAGCGGGACCCCATCGGGTCAGCGGGAGCTCAGCGCGCAGCTGCGACCTTCCCCCCCTCCCCCCCCCACGGGCTTCCACGCACACGCCTCGCCCCGCCACGGTGTGTTCCAGATCTTTCCTTCCCATGGCGGCTTTCTGGCTGCCACGGTCACTTTTCTTGGGCCAATAAGGACCTTGTCTCGAATGTCCGCGGCTCGTGGTCTCGCGTGGCCTGCCGACGCTGTCCGTGCCCGCGGGGCGTGGACTCGGGGCTGTGTCGGGCTCGCGCTCGTGAGTCAGCTGCTCCCGCGGGGGGATCATTGCTGCACTCGTCGCCATTCTGTCTGCAGAAGCAGCAACCAGAGCACCTTGCGTAGACCCGTGTCCTGGTGTCCATAAGCCCCTGCCTCTTCTCTTTCCTCCTTTCCCTTCTTCCCCTTTGTTTTCGTCCCTTTTGAATTAAGTTTACATTTTAGTTTTTCAACATCTCGTTTACAGTTTTTGTCTCATTTATTTGTTTTATGATGTTTTGTCATACCCTAGACTTAGTTTTTTTTTGTTAAATATATTTGGATTAAAAAGCAAATATTGGTAAGGAAACAGCTCCTGCAAAAAGAGGGTGAGCCGCACCACACTTTAGAAACAAAAATAACATCCTTGAGCTACTTGACAGGACGGTAGCAGATCAGCTGGAGAAAGACAGGTGACGCAGTCGCGGAGACAACGTGCCGTTCAAGCCGGCGGCTGCGCGAGGCGTGCGTGGCCCTGCTGGGAGGTGTCACTGTGTGTGGCCTGAGGTTGGGTTACGGTGGCCGCGTTTCTGTCAGCCAGAGCTGTGGATGGCAGATAAGATGACTGGGATTCCTCCGTGCAAGTGATTGAACAGTTGACCTGAGATTAATTGGCAGTGAGCACATGAAAACTGTGAAACTCTCTTCTGGCTTTGATCTTAATGCACATGAGCATATAAACAGTACAGGAAGTCGTCTTATACATTGCTTCAAAAAGTGCACCCATCACGTGAGGTCAGGGATGAAACTTACCACTTAGGACATCATACTGATGTCCAGAATGTTCTAGATTCTGGAGCATTTTGGATTTGGGAATCTGAGGTTGGGGATAGTCAGTCTACATTTCCCTTCTCATCTCCCTGTCACTGATAGGTAGCCAACTTCGGGACCCATCCCACGTTGGAAATTGGAATCTAACTGTAAAAACTTGGAATTGCATACGTACAGCAGAACTGAGACGCTGTTCTTCTTACTCTTGGTGAATTCTGCTGACAAGTGGAAATTTCACCTAAACAACCTGGCCCTAGGCCTTGACTGTGACATCCATGCTAACCTCCCTAGGAAGCCCCAACAAGGCTGATGACCTGAGTTTCTACAGAACTACAAACTGGTCCTTCCAGGGGGTGGGCAGAGCGTGCAGGTCCTACCGTGTTTCTTACTTCATCGGTGGGGCTGCGCTTTGCTGCTAAGTTCGGCATAAATTGTTTGGATCCTAAATCTCCTGAATATGGGCTTATGAACATCCGTCATAGCTCATCCCTTTTCATCAGCTGGGTACCAAGTTGAAACGTTTTCTTGTGTTTTCTGATTATAAAACTGATAGTTGTTTGTGGGTAAAAATTCAAACAAGGCAGAAACATAGAAAGTGTAAGTCTTCAGTCATCTCAACAGAAATAACCACAGCACATGGTGGAGATAGATAGATATAGATATCCCCAGGAAGAAATATCGCATTGAAACATCAAGTGCTCATTTGGACTTCTCAGGATGCAGTCTTTCCTGAGAAGTTTAACTCAAGTTCAGCTGACATGACCTGCTATAACTTGAAGAAAGAATACTGTCCTGTCACATGCTAGAATTTATTGTGAAAGAGAGCAGCCCCAGTAGATCAGACCCGTAGATAGGAGCTGGGCATTTCGCCTCACCCTCCACCCAGATCAGACTCATGTGCAGAAGAACCATGCCTAGAGAGAGAGGTTTGTTTAAAAAAAAAAAAAAAGCTTCTGAAAACTTTCACATTGCAAATGGATGTTGCTTGGACCTACTATCTAAAGTGGAATGTACCAGAAAAATAATCTGAAGAGTTGAACACACAGAATGCAATGCAGTGAGACTTTCTGCACTAAAACCTATTCCATTGTATCCAACACCAATGTGTGTTTATAAAACAATGATGTGTACATTTCTGGCACCCATACATAATATACACAGTTTGTATAAATGCATACATTTAAAAATATATATGTACAATACAGCTAACATGGAACTGTAGTATGCCTGACAGATATTACTAGTGCCTAATATTGAGTATATGTCACTACGTGTTCATGTCGCCTTGGAAGTGCAGTCATTGTTATAAAACTAATCAGTGCAGCAACATTATTTATGAATCACATCTTTGAAACTGTGCAGTAGCATATACATATATATTTTTAAATAACATTTTTCACAGTTTTCCAGAGTTGCTGTTGAAATCTGTATCACCAAAAAAAAAAGCAAGATTTTTTTAATGACGTAGACACTCTTCAGACCCGGTAATCTGCGTGTGATTTCCTGTTTGTAGATACCCAAGAGACTTCAGCAGTCACCAGCCTTAATGCATGTACAGGATATTATTGTGACTTAATTTATCTGCAGTTTTTAATCCATGTGAAATTGGAATTTATAAATGGACTTGGATTAAATATGTCTGCCTTTCTAAGGTTGCAAATGTTACATTAAATGATTTATGTTGTACATGAGAGAAATAGAGTTGTATGTAAAAAAAAAAAATCCACCAATTCTGTGACTATTTCACAAGGGAACTTGAGAATCTATAGGTTCACGTCAGCAACTTCGCCGTGTCACGAGTGTTTTCAAGATGCCTTCTTGGATTATCTTTGCAAAGAAAAGTAGGTTTTTCTTCCCTACAACTATCCTTTAGAGTTTGCCTTTTCCATGTCTTCGCACACACACACACACACACACGGAGAAAGAGTTGGGCGCTAGTGTCCCAGGGAACCTGACTCGGAAGCTGGAGCCCTGCGTGTTGGTGAGTCGGTGCGTGCCGTGGGTGGCTCTGCTCAGCGTCTGTGGCGGCTCAAGGCCATCGCCTGGCCAGTGCCACGCTTCCCCAGCTCCGAGCAGCCCGCCGGAGCCACACTTCCAGTGTTGAGTCCAGGAAAATAAGAACCATGAGCTCGAGACCTTGGGCCTGCGGTGGAGCAGCCGAAGCCCCCGTGCGGGCCGCTGTGTTCATCTCGCTTTCCCTCCCCGCTCTTGCCTTGTCCTTTCTCCACAAATGGACGGACGGAAGCGGAACTGGCCACCGACGGGGCTGCCCGATGTCACCCAGCCGCACCTCCTGGCCTGGCCCCGCCCGGTTGATGGTCGGGGGGGGGGGGGGGCACCCTGCCAAGGCCCGTGTCCAGAGGCACAGGTGGCCTGCGTTCCCAGCAGCTCCTCACGGGGGGCAGCAGAGCCCTGCACCCCCAGAGGCCAGGCCGGGGGGCTCGGCTTTGCTTGCTCCGGGGACGCTCGGGGCTGGAGCAACGCCCAGCTGTCTTCCCAGTGAGAACTTTCCTTCTCGAGAAATCTCCACGCGCACGCAGAGTCCGTTCCCGCCAGAGCAGCTTTGGGAAGTGCCACATTTTCCATGCAATCGCCATCAAATAGAGTCTTCCAAGACGTGTTTTAGTATATATAATGGGGGGGGGGAAAAATCCAGTCAGTAGCTGCATCAACCGCGTTTCTAGCCATTGGGAGCCAGAGTTTATTTCCCTGTTTGCCTATTTCCAGAAGAGCAAATTCTCGACCAAAAAAAAAAAAAAAAAACCACACACACACCACAAGAAATGCTCAGATTTGAGATTTGTGTTCTCTTTGTCCAAATTATTCTGTGCGTGGCAGCTGAGGGGTTAACTTGTTTGCCTGGCATGAGGAAAATTATAAAACTCTGTTCTCAAACTAATTACATCTGGCCACGGTTTTGGGTTTTTATTATTTAATTGGCACTTGGAGGCAGCAGGGGGTAAATTCTGGGTCAGCTGCCAGGGGAGTTAGAGTCACAGCTCTTGAAGTAACGAGCATCAGGGGATTAAACCTCAAGGTGCTGCTTGGAAAATCTACTTCGTACAGCCAGATTTCAAGACACTGATAGAAAGACTTGATTTGGGATTCTAATTGCAGGTCGACTCGGAGATCGACAACCGTCTCTAGACCTCGCACGGGGGGATGGGGCCCGAGAATAGGGAAATGTCTTCAGGAAATCATTTCTATCCAGACACGAAGTAAGGTAGCATCCATGTGTAGGAGTTTCCAATAGTGCTGGTGATTGTAAAAATACTCTTGTCCCTTGATAACTTTTTTCAGGTTTTTTGTTATAAAACAAAACTAAATTTTCATCCACTATTTATGATCTCTTTATTTCTAAATGAGCAAAGAGAAACGTGCTCAACACTGAGGAGCACTTCATGTTTGAGCAGCATTCCATCCAGAGTGACAACAGGTGTTTGGTGTTTCAAAGAACCGTCCTCCTGTCTCTCCTGTTGAGTTCAGCCGACAGCATTAGGGCTGCACGCGTGACCGTGTAGCAGAGATGCCAATTCACTCTAAACATAGCATCTGACCTTTACTTATAGACTTTTTTTTAGAGGGACACCAACCCGAATGGCAACACAGAGGCTTCCCCCTGAGTAGTTTCAACTCATTCATCCTCCACAGTCCCCCAGATGTTGTTGTTGCATTATGTGGGATTTTTCCTCTAAATCCCGTGTTACATTCGGTACGCTGGCCTTTTCCTAGAGCAGTTCCCGGAGCCCGTGGGGGTCACAGACACAAAGCTGCAGCAGAGGAGTAAGGGGCGACAGGCCGGGTCAGACATTCCCGGGCCCCTGCTGGCCCACTCACGATGGGCCTGGACTCTGGGTAAAGACAAAGGCAAAGGCAATGAATGGACTGTGTGGTGAGCTCGGGACCCGCCGGCCGGAGATGGGGGAAGCAGGACTCTGTCCAGGCCTCGAGGTCTCACGGCAGGGCAGCCTCCTGCCACTCTCCCTCTGCCTACCCCTGGCCTGGGCCGGAGCCTCCACGAGAAGGCACCCACGCGACCGGATTGCCACCAGCGCCGCTTCCCACGCTGTGCACCGCCCTCCCTCCAGAGGGCCGGGGCCGGGTTCTCACTTGGGAGGGAGAGCAGCTGCTGTGGGAGGTTTGTCCCCGAGAAAGGAGATCTGTCCCGAGGGACTCAGGAAAGGGGAACCCTCTCTCGGGAAAATGGGTGACTTTTTCTCCGGTGGTGAAGGGGTTGCTTCCATCTAATCACTTAATTACAGTGAAATCTTAGTCGGCGCCTGGAGGGAGGGATGTCCACCTCGAGAGGAGCTCGGCTGATTTTTGAGATGCCCAATTAGACACTGAACACTGGCGCCAACGTCTGACAAGGGCGAAAGTCAGGCAGTGACCCAGATGCCCCACAACCCCAGGGCCGACACATTAATAGTCAGATGAAGCTTTTACTTCTTATCCAATATTTCCATGATTAGACACAAAACGAGTGTGCCCCCCATGTGTTCCTAAACCAACGCTTTCAGCTTAGCCAGCAGAATACTGAGCTACTGTTTCAGAAGGTCCTCTTCTTTGCCCACTCCATGGGAATCCCTTTCCTAGCTTTTCCCTGGTGAAAAGGAAGGATAGCCAGAGACCCTGAGCTATCCAGCCTGATCTAAGTCCAGATCGTGCCTAATGCTCTCTTCACAGGAGCCCACAACCTTGGCACAGGTGAATTCTGGACATTTAAATTTAAATTTAAAAAGTGTAGACCGGCAGTCGTGTGCGCATCAGCTCATTAGGAGAAGCTGCCTCGGCGGGCCGCTTGCGCTTTTACAGTTCTATCAAAATGTGAGCTGTCTCTCATGAAGTCTCTCCTGCTGGGTCATCTTGAAGGTCATGCGTGGAGCTGGTAAGTCAAGTCCGTATTCCAGTATCAGAGCCTGACTGTGTCAGGACAGCAGCCATCTGGGTCCTAGGAAAGCTGTCGGCAACTTGGGACGCCACTGATCTCCCGAGAGACCTGGTCAGTGCTCCACATTCAGCACCGCGAAAGCACACGCCAGGGCCGCAACCCATCTGCTCCCCCTGCAGGAACGAACCTTGGGGCGGCTGGGAGCACGGAAGCCCCGCGGGGCGAGGACGGTGCCGCTCGCCGATGATTCCGCTTGTGGAAGCGCACGCCCCATAGCAGTGTGCTCTGTGCTCGTGTCCCCCAGTACCCTTTCCCTGTGTGTGTCTGGTCGTTTCATATTAAAATAGCTCGTGTTCCTTGTGTCCTGCGGCATTCACTTGGGGCTTCTTGTTAGTGCGTTTCGATAGGATTATGAAGGAAAGTCAGAATCTGTGTTGATCGTGATTATTTTGATCCAAGTATGTTGGGGTTTTTAGCCCCCCCATCCCCCCGACCCGCTGGAGAGATGGGGAAGGCACGCCCTGAATAGACGAGCCAAGAAAGGAGAAGGGTCGGCAGGCCGCCCGCACCCAGCCCTCCCTCACCGGAGGACAATCAGGCGGGCTGGGAGTCAAGTCGGTGCAAGATCTCGTTTATCGGGGATGTACGTGCCACTAATATAAGGCACAGGAGCCAATCAGGTCTAAGATCGGCAGGAAGGGGAGGGGTGAGCTGTCCATCAAGGGCGGAAGAGCCAGGGCGTCACCGCCCACAGGACCACCTCCGGGTCATCACCAAAGACACTTGGAGCAGCTGGGCATGGTGGTTAGACGCCGCCATCTTAGCCACACATGTTTCAGCCCAAGACTGAGAAACAGGCGGGGCCAGCTGGTTGACTTCCAGGTGCGCCCCACACACGTAGCTGTAGTAATTATATTAAGAGCATCACCATTGTACATGCTAGTGCTGATATAGTAGTATGCTCTTATCTGTGGTGGGGGGGCTAAAAATCTCAACTCAAGCTATTAATATTCATCAATGCCTCTTCTAAGGGGATTCCAAGGAACCCCTAATAAGTGCGTCTCTTGTCCCTAAACAAGGTGCCTCACCTCCTAGGCTGCTCCCAAGATGTCCACAGGCCTGGAACCTAAAGTTTCCCGATGGTCATTCCTCAGATTTGTATAACAAAATGAAATGCTAAATCAATTCCCTTTCTTATTTTCTCCTACACTGAAAGTTGCAGCCAGGCACCACTGTTTCACACCTGTAATCCTAGTTACTCGGGAGGCTGAGATCTGGGGATCACAGTTCAAAGCCAGCCCGGGCAGGAAAGTCTGTGAGACTCTGATCTCCAGTGAACCACCAGAACACCTGAAGTGGCGCTGTGGCTCAAGGGGTAGAGCGCTAGCTTTGAGCTGAAGAGCTCAGGGACAGTGCCCAGGCCCAGAGTTCAAGCCCCATCACCAGCCAAAAAAAAAAAAAAAAAAGTTGCTCCTGAACAGCTGAATTTGTCAGATTGCAAACAAAACTCCACATGTAATCTGTGCATAATTTAATTGTAACTTATTCTGATAAGACTAGGAAGGAGTAGAGAGCACATGTGATATTTAGAAACTGCTAGCCAGGTTCTAGAGGCTTACAGCTGTTCTCCTAGCTACTCAGGAGGCTGAGACCTAGAGGATCTCAGTTCAAAGCCACCCCAGGCAGAAAAGTCTGCAAGACTCTTACCTCCAACTAACCAACAAAAAGGCTGAAAGTTCAAACATACATACACACATCACACACATATACAAGGAAATATTTATTAACTTTAGCGCAAAAAGCTAAGTTAACCCATTTTTATTTAGTATATTTTCCCTTTTTTGAAATTTCTGATCAAGTAAGTAGTACACCATGCCTGTTGTTTAAAAATGTACACAATACAAACATAACAATTCCCCTTTGATTTCCATCCCATTTTACCCAAGAGCATTATTGTCAGGTGGTTCCATATGCCATATTCACTTGATTTGTGTGTGTATTTGTCCCAGACTTTTCTATTTAGTCGTGAGTCATGGGTATATTTCAATATCAACATGTAAACATCTCCACTGTCTAGAAACTGCACATTTTTACAGTGTAATCTACCACAATATCAGTTTCCAGTGAGGAATAGACTCATTTTTTAAATTGAGCTAATTCACAAACCATAAAATTCACCCTTTGAAGTGCAGGGTCCAGTGGTCACAAGGCTGAGCAACCTTTGCCCCTGCCTAATTCCACACCATCTTTTACCCCCAGGGGTTATCATGAACCCAGAGGCACTCGGTGCGTAGTTTCCCCTTTGCAGTCTCTGACAGCCACCAATCCACATTGTGTCTGGATTTGCCTGTTCTAGACTTGTATCTTGCCATTTTTGCATGACATTTTCAAGGGTCAACTTTGCTGTAGCATATCTTAGCACTTTGTTCTTATAGAGGACTGAATAATGCTCCACCTTTTGTTTACCTTTTAATCAATTGTTAGACAATTGGTTGTTTCCACTGTCTATGTTAATATGAACCTTCAGAACATAAGTTTTTGTGTGACGGTATGTTTCCAGGTTTTTTGGGTGTACTAACCACCCTAATGGGTCTGAAATAGTATCACATTGTGGCTTTAGCTCACATTCCCCTAACAACTGATGAGGTCGAGCATTCTTTTATATGCTTCTTGTCCATGTTTATGTCTCCCCTAGGGAAACACTTTTTTTTTCAAATCTTTTGCCTGTTTCTAAGTTAGAGTGTCTCTTTATTGTTGGGTTATGATTTTTGTGTTCTGGATACTAGATCCTGTTGCTTGTATGATGCTTCTTGAGTTCATTTGTCTTTCAGATCAGATCTGAGGATGTAATGTGTTTGAAGGTGTGTGTGTGTGTGTGTGTGTGTGTGTGTGTGTGTGTATCACATGCCAGCAATAGCACAAGCCCCTACCCTTGTGTCGTACTTTCACTTACTATGAGGTTTTTTTGTTTGTTTGTTTGTTTTTGTTTTTGTTTTTTTGCCAGTCCTGGGCCTTGGACTCAGGGCCTGAGCACTGTCCCTGGCTTCTTTTTGCTCAAGGCTAGCACTCTGCCACTTGAGCCACAGCACCACTTCTGGCCGTTTTCCATATATGTGGTACTGGGGAATTGAACCCAGGGCTTCATGTGTACGAGGCAGGCTCTCTTGCCACTAGGCCATATCCCCAGCCCTGCTATGAGGTTTTTAACGTTAACGCCTCAGTATGTTGTCCAGGCTGGTCTCCAGCTCCTGGGTTCAAGTGGTTCCCCTGCCTCAGTTTCCAGGTAATTGGGATTTTTAAGCACCTGCTCTGAAAGTGGGGTTCATATTGTTATCCTAGGAATATTTTTCTCAAAAGTTGAATATCTGTTGCTCCAATTTCTTCTTGAATTCCATGTTATCTCCGTAGCAGTATGGTCTCTCCTCTTCCCACTACGTGATTTGTGGTCTCTTTTTTCCTATGGCTTGTGAAGAGTGTTTTGTTTGCCAGGCATGGTGGCACATGCCTGTAATACTAGAACTCAAAACACTGAGGCAGGAGGATGAGTTCAAGGCCAACCTGGGTTACTATAATGGGTTCCAAGCCAACTTGGGATACATTGTAAGACTCTCTCAAAACAAAATATGTTATGGCTGCAGGAACAGCTCAAGTGATGGAGCATTTAACCTATGCAAGGGAGAGACCCTGAGTTTAAATCCCAGTACTGCCTGCCTCAAATAAAAGCCATCTGCTTGAGTGTGTTTCTCCTTGGCTCTCAAGCGGCGGGCGCCCTCTGCACTCTAGGGCTTAAATAGGTGTTCACTCTGAGAACTTGTCTTCCTCCCTGCTTCATGCTCTCTCCATTCCTCTGTTCTTGTCTTCAAAGCTGTCTTGGAGAATGCTGGGAATTTAGAGGGGAAGCAACCAATTCTTCCTAACCATTTTATAGTGTCTGTCTCCTTGTCCATTTTTGCTGTTCTTTGAGAAGTCCTTGGCTCAGTTTTTCAACTTATTCTCTTATCAGCTTCAATGCTTCTGCCCATTTACAGAGATTTTTATTTCAATCATCAAATTTTTCATTTCCAAGATCTCTAAAGCATTCCCTTTTATGCGTGCAGTATCATTTTATTTCTCTCTGAGGATTCTAATTATATGTGTGCCAAATACTTATTCTGTTTGCTCTATTAACTCGGCCTTCTTTGGTGAAGCTTTTCCATTTGTTGAGCTTGCTGCTTCTCTTAATGGCTCTTTTCAAAGGTTTAGGGGTGGTTGGCTCTGTGCTCAACTCTGCGACCGGGTTTTCAGCCTGTCCACGCATGACCTTCCTACTTCTTGTATGTAGCTTCTTGGATGTCAAGGGAATCCCATCCCTTCCGAGTGTTGAGCAGTCCGCCTCTCCACATCCGCACCAGCCATCCGAACCCCCCATCCGCACCAGCCATCCGGACCCCCCTTCCGCACCAGCCATCCGGACCCCCCATCCGCACCAGCCATCCGGACCCCCCATCCGCACCAGCCATCCGGAACCCCCTTCCGTACACAGCGTCATTCTGGAGTAGCCTGCTCTCAGTCGTTTTGTTATTGCTCTACTGGGGTTTGGACTCAGAGACAGACGCGTGCTCATAGGCAGCCACTCTAGCACTGAGCCGCGCCCGCAGCCCTCTTCTGGGACAGGGTTTCGCTGCCAAGATGGGCCTGCTTTCAGCTTCCCGTCGTTGCTGGGATGGAGAGGTACGCAGCCCCATCTCCTCTCCGCGGTGGCAGCGTGGCGGAGGCTCTTCTGCCCGGGCTGGCCTGGAGTGGTGATTGCCCACACCGGCCTCACAAGTAGGATCGCGCCAGCGCCCGGGCTCCCAGTCACTTCCGTGCTGTTCCAAGCGAACAGCACACACTCGGCAATTACAGTTCACGTGGCTCCTGGCTCGGGATGCTGCAGAGTCCGAGATGAAGGGCCATGTCCGCACACAGCCTCGCTACGGCACCATACCATGAAGGAAGGCACAAGGTGGAAGAGTTCAAGAAGGGCTTGCAGTCCCCCTTCCATCAGGAACGCGCTCGCACACTACCGGAACTCACCCATTCATAAGGATTCATGGTTCATGCCAGTACTGAGGCTTGAACTCAGGGCCGGAACACGATCCCTTACCTTTTTCACTCAAGGCTGATACTCCACCACTTGAGCCACAGCTCTGCTTCCAGCTGCTTGCTGGTGAATTGGAGATGGGTCTCAAGGACTCATGTCCTGCCTGGGCTGGCTTCAAACCAGGAGCCTCCAATCTCAGCCTCCTGAGTGAGCCAGCAGTGCCCAGCTCACATCTGTTTTGAAGGTCCTACCTCTCCACATTGAACTTGGAGAGACCCATTAAAATCATAGCAAACCCCTATCTTTTTAGTTCTACACGGTCTCTAAACTGCAGTTTCCTTCCTTGTAATAAAACCAGGTTTATTCTCTTGTTCAGAGATGGGTCTATGTTCCTGAAAATTTAAAGTATATTTTCTTGTAATTTTTACATGCAGTCACCGGTATTAATATTACTAGTCACAGGTAGTAGTAGTACTCTCTAGGTCCACTGGGATTTTTTTTTTCTTTTCAATTGGCCCTGGGGCTTGAACTCGAGTCCTAGGCGCTGTCCTTGAGTTTTTTTTTTCACTCAAAGCTAGCACTGTACCACTCAGAGCCACAGCGCCATTTCCAGTTTCCTGGTGGTTCATTGGAGATAAGAATCTCACACTTTCCTTCTGGGGCTGGCTTTGAACCGTGATCCTCAGATTACAGGCATGATCCTGTAAGATGTGAGATGCGTTCTAACTGTGCTGCCTAGGCTGCAGGGTGGGGGGGACGCAGGACAAGGTGTGTAGTCCTTCCCAGCCCACCACTTTTACAAAGCTACTGACCAGGGCAGTACATGTGCCTCCCACTGAGTCACGGTGCCCTTCAAAGGGCCACCTTCTAGGCTGAGACACTCAGGCGTGAGACTGGAGCTCCCTCAGCGCGTGGCTAATGTCATCTCAGTGCACGAATTGATGCAGCCGGGCTCCCTTCCCCTGCACACATACCTTCCCCTCCAACCGTTGGCAGGACCCCTTCCCCAGCTGGAGTGACTCCAGTGAGACGGAAGCTCCCGTCCCTGGAGGCGGAAGTCACCTCGGCTCGCCTCGCCTAAGAAGCGTGTTTAATTGCTATTGCATAAGAAAAATGCTTCTAGATTGTTTTTCTTCCCAGATATAGGGAGTTTTTTAATTCTTACCTAAACTCAAAGGTTCTATAAAGGTTAGGTCAAAACACAAATTTTAAGAGGAGGAAAAATGGAGTAGGAAAGATACGGGGAGGTAGAAGGACATGTTTTTGTAGTTGGGAATCCAGCCACGATCATTGCCGATCACCTGGGGATGGGGCCGGGGGATGGAAAATAGGAAGGAATGATCCAACACCTAGGGCAACTGTCCAAACACAGCCCAAATCTTAAGAGGCGGGCAATCAGCAAATCCAACATGACCGCCCGAACCTAAGAGAACGGCAGACAGGGGTCCACTCAGGCCTACAAGAGGGCCCCTTTGAGACAGGTGGAGTCTTTTAAAATGGTTCTTCTTGGATAATTGAGGGGGGACACCATGGGTATTTGGTAATGTGAGCCTCCTGATCATGATTGGGTCAAGCCGACTGAAAAGTGACTTAACCATAATCCCTCAGCAGGCTACTCGCCATTGCTCAGCTCAGACCTGCCAACCAGTAACAAGTGGGGTGTAATCAACAGCCAAGGGAAAGGTCGGGTCCACGGGTAGCATATTCAAAGCCCGGGAGGTTGTCTGAAAGACGATGTGCCGGGTTTCCTCTCTGCTTCCCCTCAGGTTGTGAGACCTTTTTTGGCTCCAACACCTCTTTCTCGAATTTCTAGCTCACCCTTGCCAACCTGGAGACTCCGGTCCGGATAAAAAGCCTAAAGGCAAGATAAAGCCAATCCCACCTAGAAAAGGACCGTGCTAAGTTCTTCCCATACCTGAAAAGCTATTGAAATGGCGACATGAGTGGTTTGCTCCAGCTTCCTATCAAAAAATACGATGGATGGCCATCCCACACGCTGACCCTGTCCAACTGGCCACCTTCCCTATCAAGGGTGGCCGTGAACATCATGTCCAGCCTCCCAGGTGAGCGTGGGGTGCTTCCCAGGGACGGCCGCTGGGGACCTGAGTCTTGGGTGGGAAACCCCGAATCTCCTCACTAATCTCCGTACGATGCCCGTCCACGGCTCCGTCTGGATGGACCTAGAATTCACACTGGATCGGGCCTCAGTCTCGGGAGCCTAGGTAGATTGAAAATTCAAGAAGAGTTCCAATGCTTCCTCCAACCATCCCATAAGGGAACCACGGGGGAGGTGAAGGATTTGCGCAGACCACTGAAACCGAGAGTGGACACATGCAGACGGATGCTCGAACGGGAGGGATTTCCCGTTCGTGCATTAAATGACCATTCTGCTCCCGCTTCAGGGAGGCAGAGGCTCAGGTGATCCCTTTACCGCTGAGATGGACCTCAGACCCCAGGGCCGCGGCGTGCAGGGTGTGCGGAAGACATGGTCTGGGGGAACTCTTGTGAGACCCTCTCCTTGCTGTTCTTGGAGAATGCTGGTCTAAGAGAATCCCTCCCCCCCGCTCCCCACTAAAACTCTCCAGCCCCCTTCTCCAGAAGCCAAGCATAGCTCTCAGTGCTCTAGGTGGGGAGAACAATTGGCATTTCTGGGAAATGTCTCAAGATGCAAAGAGGGCCAGTCCTTTAAGATAAACAGTCAGCACTACATAACCAGGGCCGCTGGCTTGTGGTGTTAGGGAAAAGCACTGCTGGGGGCCGTTCTGGCCAGCTGGAGTTGAACCTGTGCCTTGGTTCCGTTGGTCATCCATTTCACCCTGGCATTTTACTGACTCGACCAGGAGAGGTCTCATCCCTAGAGAGTCATTTGATCCTTATATGTACGTAGAGGTTATCGGGGTACCCCCAGTAGTTCCCGACATTTAAGGCTGGAGATCAGATAGCAACCATCATTTTTGGAGCCATCCCCGAGGACGATGGCTGTTGTTCTTACAGGAGAGGTCATGTTCAGAGATTGAAACGGTTGAACGAGAAGGTCAGGGCTGACTAGATTTGAAGAAAAGAATACAGAATTAAAGAGGAGGCTGGGCGCTGGAGGCTCGCCCTGTAATGCCAGCTATTCAGGAGGCTGAGAGCTGAGGAGCGCGATCTGAAGCCAGCCCATTAGTAAAGTCCTGTGAGACTTGTATCCCCAATTAACCAGGCAAACAAACAAACGAAAACCAGTGGTTCTATGGCTCAAAGTGGTAGAGCGCTAGCCTTGAGCCGAAAGAGCTCAGGGACCAGGGACAGGGGCCAGGCCTTGAGTTCAAACCCCTCAACTGACAAAAATAAAGGGGGGGGGGATGGTAGAAGAATCTTTCCTGTCAATGGAGTAGGGTGCCACAAGCACTGCAATGTTAAGGGTAGGCACCATCTTACAAGAAAACGAGTTTAATTAAGTCACATCTTGTTATAAGAATTCCTTTTCTAGTGGCTGAAGGCAGGGCTCACGTGGTAGAGGGTCAGCTGAGAAAGGACCGGTTTCTGACCGGTGTCACTCAAGTATCCTGGGTTTGGTTGGCCGCTCCGATCAACTTTTAACCCCTCTCAAACGTGGCCTTGCCAAGTTTCTTTGGAGTTGGTGGCCCGGTTCCTACGGGACACCCCCACATTCTCTCTGCACAGGAGGTCCCCGACATCCTGCGCTGCCTACCGCTGTCTCCCTCCTGCTGGGTGGGAGGAATTATGGAGAGGTGGAGCCCGGGAGCCTGTGTGGGCACACTGCCCCCCGCCCCCCGTTGAATTGGCTCGCGCACCTGCTGCCCACCGGCTGCTTCACCTGGAACCGCGTGCCCGTGGAATGGAAGGGTGAGCCACGCAGAGCCGGCTCCGTGTGAGACAGCGGGCCGGGCCGCCCGTCCTCCTTCCCACCAAGGCAGCACAGAAATGGAGGCGGAACCTCCCCCGGGGGGTGGGCGAGCAGCGCCCCCTCCACCCCGGGTGGGCTCCACACGTTTTCTTGGGGCTCGAGGTTGTTATTATAACCTAGTGGAATGCCGATGTCTCCTTTCGTTCGTTCGTGTAAATGAAGTTTCTGGTGCACGTGGGGCTGCGTCTATCTTCGTTCCTAAGAGGAGCGCTGTTAGTGATCATCTGGGATAGATGCTGCAGAGAAAGCGCTCTCCAGAAATGCGAGGGCATTTTAGGTATGTGAACAGACTGGGGATTTTTGTTGCTTTGTTTTTAATGCTGTTTTGTCTGGGGGTGAAAAGCAGAGCTTCGACCCCTGCGTGCAGCCACGGTGAACACACACTACGAAGGAAGTGTGCAAGACGTTTCAGCGGTTTTGACGTAGTCACCCCTGGAAGGTTGAGGCTTGCACCCAAGGAATGCGCTCTCCAGGGGACTGTGCCACGAAGCCAGGCCTGTGACCTTGAAGAGGTGCAGGAAGGTCAACCAGGCTACAGGACCCCGACAGGTGCCCTCGTGGCCCGTGGTGCCCTCGTGGCCCCTGGTGCCCTCGTGGCCCCGTGGTGCCCGCGTGGCCCGTGGTGCCCTCGTGGCCCCGTGTGGCCCGTGGTGCCCGCGTGGCCCCGTGTGGCCCGTGGTGCCCTCGTGGCCCCGTGGTGCCCGCGTGGCCTGTGGTGCCCTCGTGGCCCCGTGTGGCCCGTGGTGCCCTCGTGGCCCGTGGTGCCCGCGTGGCCCGTGGTGCCCTCGTGGCCCCGTGTGGCCCGTGGTGCCCGCGTGGCCCCGTGTGGCCCGTGGTGCCCTCGTGGCCCCGTGGTGCCCGCGTGGCCCGTGGTGCCCTCGTGGCCCCGTGGTGCCCGCGTGGCCTGTGGTGCCCTCGTGGCCCCGTGTGGCCCGTGGTGCCCTCGTGGCCCCGTGGTGCCCGCGTGGCCCGTGGTGCCCTCGTGGCCCCGTGGTGCCCGCGTGGCCTGTGGTGCCCTCGTGGCCCCGTGTGGCCCGTGGTGCCCTCGTGGACGCGTGGGGCGGGGGAGGTGGGTGATGATGTTGTTGTTTGTTTGTTGCTTTTTATTTATTTTTATTTTTTTGCCGAGTTGAGACCAAGTAAAACCCGGGGCGGGGGTCTGGAAATGGAGACGCCTTGGCGAAGCAAACCTGACGCCGCCGCCTTTCGGGGCGTGATGCGGGGCGTGGGGTGGGGGGGGCTCGGCCGGCCTCGGGCAGCGGAGGGGCGCGGTGTGCGGGGCGTGGGGCAGCGGAGGGGGCGCGGTGTGCGGGGCGTGGGGTGGGGGGGGCTGGGCCGGCCTCGGGCAGCGGAGGGGCGCGGTGTGCGGGGCGTGGGGTGGGGGGGCTCGGCCGGCCTCGGGCAGCGGAGGGGCGCGGTGTGCGGGGCGTGGGGTGGGGGGGGCTCGGCCGGCCTCGGGCAGCGGAGGGGCGCGGTGTGCGGGGCGTGGGGCGGGCGGTGTGGACACCCGGGCGGGCTCCTGGGAGTCGAGGGAGTCCTCGCGGGGACGCACCGCGCGCTTCCGAGCGCTCGTCCGTGAGAAAGGCCAGGCAGTGGAGGAAAAGAACTGTGTGACGGCTTCATGAGGGGCGGACGGGGCGCCGCCGCGCGGGGCGCCAGGCGCGGCCCAGGATCGGTGCCGCCCGGAGCGGGGCCGGAGCCGGACGGCGGCGGCTCCAGGGACCGGCGTGCGGGTCCGCGTCGGGAGGCCGCACCCCGGGCGCCTGCCGCCCCGAGGCCTCACCCCGGGCGCCCCGAGGCCTCACCCCGGGCGCCCCGAGGCCTCACCCCGGGCGCCCCGAGGCCTCACCCCGGGCGCCCCGAGGCCTCACCCCGGGCGCCCCGAGGCCGCACCCCGGGCGCCCCGAGGCCGCACCCCGGGCGCCCCGAGGCCTCACCCCGGGCGCCCCGAGGCCTCACCCCGGGCGCCCCGAGGCCGCACCCCGGGCGCCCCGAGGCCTCACCCCGGGCGCCTGCCGCCCCGAGGAAGGGACGTCCGGCTCCGGGCCGTGGGAGGGGGACACGGGGGCGGGCGTGCGGAGCAGAACGCCTGTTCCATACCCGGCGCCTAGCAACGCTGCTAGCAAACAGAATGTAATTTATGTTAACACTTTAACTCAGACAGCAGGAACATACCTATACTGAACAGTTATGTGTGCATGTAAAACTGAATTTTTGTTTTTTGCCAGTCCTAGGGTTTGAACTCGGGGCCTGGGCCCTGTCCCTGGCTTCTTCCCGCTCAAGGCTAGCACTCTGCCACCTGAGCCACAGCGCCACTTCTGGCTTTTTCTGTGTATGTGGTACTGAGGAATCGAACCCAGGGCTTCATGCATGCTAAGCAAGCACTCTACCGCTAGGCCGCATTCCCAGCACCAAATATTTGGGTTTTTCAATGTAATTTTATTTTTGCGATCCTATCTTGCTACAGAGGCCAGGCTAGCCTCAAATTTGCTATCCTTCTGCCTTCCAAGTGCTGGAATGATAGGTGTGTACCATCATGCCTGGCTTAAAATTCAAATTTAATAGGCATTTTATATTTTGTTTGGCAACATTATGTAAGAGGAAAGGAGAAAATAAGCCAGCTCCCACTTTCTCTTTCCAGTTCTTCCTTCCTTGCAAAGCCAAAGGTAGAAAGCAAGCACGGGTGGAATGTGCCGCCGTGAAGGAGAGGAATGCAGACAGCCTGGCTTGTGCTGCGGTTCCACTGCTCAAGGAGGAACAAGACACATGTGCGTGTACATGCGATGCGATATGAATGGGGTTATTCTGAAAATTCTGTAGAAAAGTAAATGTTCTCATGATGGCCGTTTAAAATTGACATCGCGGGCTGGGGATATGGCCTAGTGGCAAGAGTGCATGCCTTGTATACATGAAGCCCTGGGTTCGATTCCTCAGCACCACATATATAGAAAGCGGCCAGAGAGTGCTAGCCTTGAGAAAAAAAAAAAAAAAGAAGCCAGGGACAGTGCTCAGGCCCTGAGTCCAAGCTCCAGGACTGGGAAACAAACAAAACAAAACTGTGGCTCAGGTTCAAAGTTGATCAATAAAAACTTTAAAAAAAAAATTTGACATCGCACCACATAAAGGTAATCTCCAGGCTGATACTTTAAATGTTTTAACTTTATCTAGAATTATATGAAGTTTAATTATATTAAATAACAAATTGAAAACCCTGAAAGAACACAGAAGAAAAATGAACGTTGTATTTGAACACTTGGAGCGACACGTCTTTCTCCATTTTGAAGAGGGGTCCCCTATTTTGACGTTGCGCTGGACTTTCCAACAGCCGACGCCAGCCCGGAGGAGGGGAGAACTGTAGGAGCTTTAGTGGCGGCCTCGACCTCTACCCACTTACCACCGCTCGCATGGCCCAGCTGTGACAATGAGAAGTGCCACGGGCCTCCCTCAGTGCACAACCACACCTGTAGGAGAACACGCACCCTCCTTTAGAGAGAGACCTCTGGCCATCTGGCCTTTCCCTCCGTCTCTATCAGCCCCTTCTTCCTCGCATGCTCGGTGCGAGTCCCACTCACCTTGCTGTGACGTATACCTATGATACACCAACCGAGAAAGAGAGCTTTATTTGGCCTCGTGGTGTCAGAGGTCTTGTCGGTGCTGCTTTGGGCCTACATCACGGCAGGAGCACAGCGTGAAGAAGCTTGCTCACCTCCGGCTGGCTGGGGAGCAACAAGAAGCGGGAGGGGCCCAGGTCCCAATGTCCCCCATTAAGGACACACCCCCTGATGATTCAATTGCCTTTCATCAGGCCCCACCCCTTAAAGGTTCCAATACCTCCCAGTAGCATCACAGGCTGGTGACGGAGGCTTTTAACACACTGGCTTTGAGTGACAGTTCAAATCCAGACTAAAGCATACTCCAACTGTGCTGAGACTACTTGGCGTTCCTTGAACAAGCCATACTTGATGCCTCCTTGTCTTTCCGCACTCTGTCCACTCCCTAGAGCACCTTTCTCCAACTTCACTCAACCAGCTTACTAGCTTTCAAAACACAGGACGACACCACCCAGCCACCCACCTCCATCCTGCCTGGGCCGCTCTCCGTTCAGCCAGCCAGGTGCGGTGCCCACCTCTGCACCCCATCATCTTGTTCAGAACTCCGTCCACGCACGTCCTGCACTTGACTATCACCAGACTAAGTGAGTCTGTGAGGGGAGAGAAGGGCTCTGTTCTTAGAGTAACTGCTTAGTAAATGCACGTGGGAGATGGAGGAACCAAGAGCAGGAGAGGAGGAGGAAGAAAGAAAGTAGGAGGGAACGGAAGGAGAGAGGACAGCGGCTGTCAGGAGCGTTTCTAGTGTTGCGTGTGTAGTAAATGTTGCTCTCTCTATTCCAATTTTATTTCTACAGGTTCATTAACTAAGCCATAAAAATAAATGCTTGTCTCTCATAAAAACTGTGTATGTCAACACAGTGAGATCCGTGGTGCTTAGATTGGTTGCTGAGGTTTGTGGGTTTATTTATTTATTTATTTGAATCCCGGGCCAAGTACTTCACCCTTTCTGTGGTGATTTGCTCACTCCAGAGGGTCCTTATTCAAACGCCAGCCCTTCTCACGTTCACCTCCTTCCCCGCCTGGCCGCCTGGCTGTCCCTGCGTGTGAGAAGGAACCCGTTAGTTACTGGCCACCACCGTCAAAGACCCTCACACCCTTCCCTGCCCCCGGATTGCCCCCCCCCCGCCCCCAGCCATCCGAGCTGAGTCGGCCGTCTGCAGGCTCCATCAAGGCCTCCCTGAGGAACGGCTGCTGTGACCACTTTCCCGCTCTCCATCTGCAGACCAACCAGCCCCTGTGGGACAAAGCGGCTTGCCCAAGAGGCTCTCGGGAACCGCTGGACTCCCTGGCTTCCCTGACGTGGAGGCCACCTTTCTATTGGAAGGGAAGCCGTACCTCAGTAGCTCAGGAATACAGTATGTGCCTGAGTGTCACAAGACCTCGGGCTCGATTTCCAGTACTGCCAAACATATGTGTGCATATAGGTGTAGATAAAGAGGGAGAAAGAGCACCCAGAAAATCCGCCGAAACCCAACACGGAATTAAATATAACCAGCCCTCTGCATCCGCAGCCATCTGCATCTGTTGGCTCAACCGACCATGGATTTTAGAAAACAATGAGTCTGCACGGAGTCCGCTTGTCATTATGCCCTCAAGAGCATGGCAGCTATTAACAGAGCCTTTGTTTTGTATCTGTTTTAGACGTCATCCAGAGACGGTATATAAAGCACATGGGAGGGGGTGCCCAGGTTACATGAAGATGGAATTCACATTTCATATAAGGGACTTGCATTGTCCAAGGGTTTGAGTATCTTTGGAAGGGCCCTCGGAAACAACCCCCTCCCCCTCCCCCACATACCAAGGGATGACTGTGGAATGTAGAGCTTTTTTTTTTTTTTTTTTTTTTTTGCTGGGATATTCCTTTTTCCAGCTTTTAAAAACTTACCACCTGGGGCTGGGGATATAGCCTAGTGGCAAGAGTGCCTGCCTCGGATACACGAGGCCCTAGGTTCAATTCCCCAGCACCACATATACAGAAAACGGCCAGAAGCGGCGCTGTGGCTCAAGCGGCAGAGTGCTAGCCTTGAGCAAAAGGAAGCCAGGGACAGTGCTCAGGCCCTGAGTCCAAGGCCCAGGACTGGCCAAAAAAAAAAAAAAAAAACTTACCACCTGGCCTCCACCTTCAAGTTCAGGCCCACTTGCTCTTCCGTGCTCCTCATCTCAAGGGAAAGGGGGAGGGGGTAACCGAAACTCCCCGGGGGGAGTTGAAAGGACATTAGCAGGAGGAAGACTCCTGGGGTGGGGGGTGGGGGGGGATCATGGAGAGAGGTCACTCCCACTGAAGGCTGGATAGTTATCCCTGATTGGCTGAGGAAAACCAGGAATGCTGACTTACGGGTTACATTGAGAGGACCCCACAACCCACGTGGTGAAACCCACAGGCAGGTAGGTATGGGGGCGCTAAGAGCCAGGGCAGCTGTGTCCCCATCCCACACAGGGCCTGAAAACAACACAGGAGGCGGGCGGAGAGGATCAAATGACCACAGCAGAGTTCTTCCGAAGGTGACTGTTCTCTGTCTTGAGTGTGATGGTGAATACCACACAAACCAGTCCATACTATGGAATTATAGAGAACTAAAGTTACTCACGAGGCTGAGAACCAGAGGACAGCCCTGTCAGAAAAGTCTGGGAGATTCCATGCCCGATGAATAATCAGCAGAAAAGCAGGGCTGGAGGTGTGGCTCAAACAGTAAAGCACCAGCCAAGCAAGCAAGTGAGTTTGAGGCCCTGAGTTCAAAGCCAGTACTACCAGAAAAAAAAAAAATCATATACAAATAAATTCACACACACACACATACACACACACACACACAAATGAATATAATCAAAACTTGGAGAATAGAAGGGAGGGAGGGAAGGAAGAGAGAGAAAGACAGAGGCAGAGAAACAGAGGAGAGACAGAGAATATTGTTTTCATATTCCAAACAGGAATTATGAAGGGATTCTGAGGAAAATTGTAATGCTTCATTTCTAGTGATTCCTTTATAGTAACAAGAAGTATCTTTAGTAACAAAAGAAAAACCAAACACATTTCCTGCTAGCCATTAGTGCTACACTGTCAGTTATCAACTCTACCACAATTTCTATCGTCTTTCTTGGAGTCAAAGACTATTGAGGGGGGCTGGGGATCTGGCCTAGTGGCAAGAGTGCCTGCCTCATATACATGAGGCCCTGGGTTCAATTCCCCAGCACCACATATACAGAAAATGGCCAGAAGTGGCGTTGTGGCTCAAGTGGCAGAGTGCTAGCCTTGAGCAAAAAGAAGCCAGGGACAGTACTCAGGCCCTGAGTCCAAGCCCCAGGACTGGCCAAAAAAAGACAATTGAGGAATTTCAACAAGGCTCAGGTCCTTCCTGTGACTGAGTCACGGTGATGTCATGGTGACATCACTGTGAGTCAGCATGCAGTTCTCGGTGGGGCTACAACATTACATTTTATTAGAAGGGACCCTCTATGGAAATAGAACTGCCAGATCAACTGTGCTTCACATGCACTGTTTCTGAAAACACGTGAGAACTCTCCACGTATGCTCTTCTAATAGTGTAATTTGTTTGTTTCTTGTTAGGTTGGCAATCTGGGATTAAATCAGGGCCACACTCATGAGAAGCAAGGGTTCTGCCGCTGTGCTAAATCCTCAGCCCCTCAGTGGTATTATCTAGACAGTGCTTTGCTGGTCCTGACAAATTCAACCAAGTCTCAATTGGAGGAGTTACTTCAGGTTCTGACCATCTCTGGAACAAGAGCTGTACTGATGTAAGAAGACTTCTAAGGACTAAATCCATCAAAGTAGAAATTGGCTTTTCCAAACCCTTAAATGTTTTTGCTTAATACCATTTAAAGCCTAAACCTCAGATAGGGTCAAGGCTCACGATGGAAGGTTGTGGGGTGTGTGTGTGTGTGTGTGCGCGCGCGCGTGTGCGTGTGTGCCTGTGTGTGTTTAGATAAACCAGAGTTCCATAAGGCCTTGCACCAGCCCTTGTAATATTCCAGTGTTGTTCAGTCAAAAAGCCTCACGGGCATAGATATTGATTAGCACAGGACCACAGTGCCATAAATAAGGCTGTAGCTCCTTACCACCCCCCCCCCCGCCCCCGGCAAAAGTCCTTATTCCAAATTCTATTTTGTCTTCAATACTACCCGAATCCACTCACTTTGTATGATGGGTTTATGTTCTTCAGCATTCCATTAGATCCAGGCAGTCAATATTTATTTCCCTTCTCCTAGGAAGGACAGCAATATACCTGGACTGTTTGCCTGCCCCCCCCCCCCCCCAGGGTTTACTGAAGCTCCTCTCATGTTTCTCTTAGATCCTTAATTGGGAACTCAAGGATTTGAGATTTTATCTTCAGCCTGTTCTAATATAGCATGTGGATAATTTTTACTACGTTCAAAAAAGAAACTGAGCAAAGCTTCAAGGCTGATTTTGTGTATTTATTAAAGGCCTTAGTTCAGAAGAGACATATAGCCTTTGGAGAGAAATTAAAATTCGGCTGCAACAACAACAAAAGCAGGAGAGCTTCATTATTTACAGCATACCGTCTCACAAGAAGGCAAGGCTCTTACTAGGTAGAAATTACATGATATCCAGAATTTCCCAGGTGAATTAATACAAAACAACTTTGAGGATCCCTAAGGTGGCTTTATGTTATGAACAATGGGTGCCAATCTTTTCTGCCTTCACTTCTCCCTTCTGTGGATTAGGGTCTTAGTCCCTTAACCTCTCCCTGAGGAAGATACATATGGGGAAGACCGCTGGGACCTAAATCAAACCTGGGATGCCTAATTATCATAAGCCTTTCCCTTGTTCTTCACAAGAGATCTGAACACTGGGATCCTGACTCAATTACCTGAGAATCATTGGAGGCCCATTTTAAAAAAAGTTTTAGTTCGTTTTTAATTGACAAATAAGTATACATATTAATAGGATAGAGCAATGTCTCCATTTATGTGTGCATTGTATAATCAGCAAGGCAGAGTATTTAGCATAGCCAGCACCTCATTTATCATTTCTTAGTAATGAGAATATCCAAAATCCTCTCTCCTAGGTTTTACTTATTTATTTATTTATATTTAGTGACAGGATGTTATTATGTAGCCTAAGCTGGCTTGGAATTCTGTGTGTGTGTGTGTGTGTGTGTGTGTGTGTGTGTGTGTGTGTGTGTGTGTGTGTGTGTTGCGCACAGGGGTGGTGGTGGTGATACTGAGGTTTGAATTCCTTGAGCCACATCCACAGTCCATTTGTTGCTGAATTGTTTTTAGACAGGGTCTTGTACTGTTTGCGTGGAGTCAGCCTTGGCTCATGGGTCCTCTACCTGTCCCTCCTATGTACCTGCATATACACAGTTTTGCTTCTGCTGCTACAGTTCTTAAATTATGTGAATAGCTCAAGAATGAGATGAACAATGGGCCTTTGAAACGTTGATTGCATGTAAATAGAAAGTAGAATAGCTGGAGATGGGGGAAAGAGAGTAGGGAAATAATAGTCAAAAGAGAGATAATTTCAGCAGAAGGAGAAGTTCTGATGTTGCATAGTAGAATGACTAACAAATAATACTACACCCTGTATTTCAGAATAACTAAGAGAAATCCAAGTGTGATGGTGTCTGCCAATATCGAGCTACTTGGTAGATTGGGAGAATTGTAGTTTCGGGCTAGCTCAAGCAAAACATAAAGAAAGGAAAAGAAAAGAAAAGAAAGTGAGACCTCTGTCTCAACAAACAATCCAGGTATGGTAGCATACATCTGAAATTATTAGGCAGGTTGTGCTAGTACAAGCCTGAATTTGCCTTAGAAATACAAACCATTCCAAGAACTAAAAAGCAGTTCACATGGCTAAGTTAAATGCCTTCGCCTAGATATACCAACTAGAAAAAAAAAATAGAAGAGCAAATACTTAAACTGATAGTTGATGTTTTTCAAGTAGCCTATGACTTTGAAAGTCTTTGGAAACAAAGGTTTCTTACAGTGACAGGATCTCCTATAAGGCATGGATGACAAATTAGAGAGCTCTTAATGCTTTGCTTTCGCCAAAGGAAATAACTAAAAGTGAAATCATTCAAAACGCAAAAATCCTCAATCTCATGGAGATGAGATTAACTGAGCACTATGCCAAAAAAGTAAACATTAACTGAGGTAATATTGTTTCTGTAATAACACAGTAAAAGAGAACTCCAAGAGGCTGTTGTAAATGGTCAGAGATAAGCCCGGTTCTGAAAAACATACGTGAGAAAAATAAGGAAGCTCATTGCATACAAATACATAATATTTGTATATAATACGTGATATATAATAAATATAATAATATATAGTACAATACATTGTTCCTTCAGGATGGTTGACTGGTAATGCCAAAAAAAACCAAAAAATGGAGTTGAATAAAGATACTTCCTAATATTACCCATGATGGCAGAACTAAATTGGTAACAGTGTCAGACTAATATAAGTGGGCTAATTTTAGAGATTTTACTTAGGATGTTTCCAGAACATGTTCTTCCTGCTAGTAACACAATCCTGGCAAAGCTGCACGGACTGGCCATGGACAAAAACCAAACCTCAGGAGCCCTTTGAGCACTCCAGATGGACTTTACAGAAATGTTTTCCTGCACGGGGTTATGCATATATTCTAGTTATTGTTCATTTATTCTGAGAAGATTGAATCTTCTCTTTTCCAGAGAGCTACAATCCTAAGAAAAAAAAACAACCTTGCTTTTTTTCCCCCCCTATTCTGGTAACAGTTATCTCCTATGAAAGGGACATTCATTTTACTGGCACTATTAATAAAGAAC
The DNA here is from genome assembly GCF_023159225.1 of Perognathus longimembris pacificus. Lineage (NCBI taxonomy): Eukaryota > Metazoa > Chordata > Mammalia > Rodentia > Heteromyidae > Perognathus > Perognathus longimembris. The sequence continues at coordinate 3,917,555 of NC_063168.1, read as the reverse complement.
TTGTAGTTTTGTCTTTTACTCAGAAATTTATTATCTGTAACCCTAAAAAGATAAAGCTAGTGGAATCTTAAAATTAGCAAAGCTCTTAAAAATCCTTATTCTTCATAGCCTAATGCCTAAAAGATGAGTCTCTTTTGATTACCCCCTTATGAATTCAGATTATCCATTTAGGACTTCATAATATATATATATTTTTTTTTTTTAATTTTTTGCCAGTCCTGGGCCTTGGACTCAGGGCCTGAGCACTGTCCCTGGCTTCTTTTTGCTCAAGGCTAGCACTCTGCCACCTGAGCCACAGCGCCACTTCTGGCCATTTTCTGCATATGTGGTGCTGGGGAATCGAACCCAGGGCTTCAAGTATACAAGGCAAGCGCTCTTGCTGCTAGGCCATATTTCCAGCCCCAACTTCATACTGTATTGTTCCAGGTGTTGAAATTTTACCTCAATTTTATATTCTACCTATTCTGCATGGAACAGGTACATTCTAGTACTAAGCTCTGATTTCTCTGATTTCTTTAAATGAGACTTTATTTAGAAATAGGAACACTGCAGATCAATCAAGTTAATAACAGATAATCCTGTAGCGTAGGATTATAGGTTGTTGGATATAGGACACTGTAAGTTATAGGACAGGTGTCCTATAAGGAGACAGAAATTTGTATAGCAACATACACATAGATAGGAAGGAAGTTGAATGATACTGGAGGCTGCTTCTACAAGCCAAGGATCTTTGAGAGTGGCTAACAATCACCAAAAGTCAGGGAGAGTCAAGTAAAAACTCATAACCAGAGCCTTCAGATGTAACACGGCCTGATGTTACATCTCAGTTTCAGGCTTCTAGCCTCCATAGTTGTGAGACAATAATTTTTTTATTGTTTTAAGCCATCCCATTTGTAGCACTTTGTTACAGTAGCCCTATAAATAAACACTATTTCCAGACTTGACATCCACAGACAAAAGCCATGTTTCCAAAACATCCTCCTAAATCATCTTTGCATAATCTGCAACGTAGAGATTTAATTTTCTGGAAACAATACCAAAAAACTCATTCTTGAACCATGCACAGTTAACAAATAGCATAGCTATCAAACTCTAAGGTAATGAATGGTCCTGCAAGGTTATATGCCACTTCGTGCTCACTAGTGGACTTCAATTCCATCGGCTACATTCTTAGGGGCTGTACTGAAGTTTCCAACTTCAGAGATGGACAAGAACCTCCCACTGTAGAACAAAGGGCGGGCCTCAGATGTAGGTAACGTCCACTCATGAAGATGAGTTTTCAGATTCTTCAACAATGTTTGTCTGCTGTCTATTACAGAATGTTAATACCTAGGACACTAGTCTCACTTATCTTCCTCCTTTTATTTCTGACCTCCATGGACTGCTATCTCTTTAAAAACAAACAAACAAAAAACAGAAAACAAACCCTCTCTTCTGTGTCTTTCTCAGGCCACAATTGCTGTCCTGAAGCCAGTGGACTTGTGAACCTGTAATTCCTTACCAGAGCTCACTAAAACCTACTATCTGTTCTCTTCAGTACTTTTTTAGAAGGGGAATTCCCTTTATAGACCCCTTCTAATACATGAGCTCCCTCAAATCATTAGTTTCAATTCCTAGAACCTGAACCTAAACTTTTTATCATCACAAAACCACAGTACTTCTAGATCCTTCGGGTCCTTCTGGACAGCCAAGCTTAGCAGGAGGAGGAGCTAGTATTGGGGCTTTCCTGACCATAGTAGGTTGTTCTCTTCAAAGATACTTCCACTCACTTTGCAGGAGCTTCTTGATTCCAATCAAGGAATCTATCCATCTTTTCACATGAATACCAATTTCTATCAACTACAGACTCATTGATCCTGTATATCTAAGGCAATCGTTACTCTGGAGGAGATTTTAAATGACCATTATTCCATCACAGTCTTTTTCCTCAAAATGGATATCCAGAGACCTCCAAAATGAGGTAAGCACAAGTTCCTCCTTACAAGAGGAACAGACCTCATTCCTTTTTCATGTGGACTCTGAGAGCTGCATTTCCCACAATGGGAATAATACAAATAGAGAAGTGGTTTGAAGTTTGTCTCTGATGTTAATAAAAGTCATAAACAACACCCAGCTCTGGGAGCCCAAAGAACTAATATAAACTCATTAGCTAGAGTTGTCATGGACAGTCCTATAGCTCTCGATTTTCTCTTAGTCAACCAAGGGGAAGCTCATGGCAAACAGTCCCGTTGCTCCTATATAAACACTGCAGGGCACACAGCACAGACTGAAATGAAGCTCAAAGAAAAAGCCATCTGGCCCTCCCAGGTGGATTATGGTACATGTTTTCATTGCCTGGGTTTCATAATTTAAGCCTTTCTTTGGCTTCAAGCATATTACAAACAAAATAGACATTTTGCTCTGATAAGTGCCTGTGTTACCATTGGCTGATATGTCCTATCCAGGTTCTTAAATGCTTCTGGACAGCCATCATCCTTGAGAAGCTCAACATTTCATCTAACAACAGGAAGAGAATAGACGGTCAACCTTGGATCAAGGACAGACTGTATTCGATGGATCTCATTCTTACCTTACTTAACAAAAACTTGGCAGGGGCAAAGATTTACGTTATCATGATTAATATCCTCTTCTCACTTGGTATTCCCTAAACAAAAAGGCATGAATAAAGAAATAAGAGGAGGAAGAGAGAGACACACATAGACACAGAGATAGAGAACTGAACCCGGGGGCAATGTCAAAGGGAATGCAAAAATGTGGTTTGAGAGTTCAGAGCTGAGGGGCCAGGCGATGGAGATGGTAGAGTGGACACAGGCCCACACACCACAGGTCTTGGATATCAAGATAACAATTTTGTCCAGGTGCTGGTGGCTGACACCTGTAATCCTAGCTACTCAGGAGGTAGAGATCTGAAGATCGCCATTCAAAGCTAGCCTGGGCAGGAAAATCCATGACGTCAGTATCTCCAATTAACCACCAAAAAGGCAGAAGTAGAAGTGTGGCTCAAGCGGTAAAGCACTAGCCTTGAGCAAAAAAGCTCAAGGGACAGTGTCCAAGCCCCTGAGTTCAAGACCCAGGACCTTTCTCTCTCTCTCTCTCTCTACCTCTCTCTCTATATATACATACATATATATATATACATATATGTGTATATGCATTTATTTTTATTTTTGCTAAGGAGAGGGAGCCTGTTTGCACAGGTTCATTGCACAGATTCATGCTATTCATCTCTTCCTTCATGCCTCTTCCTCTGCCCTTCTCTTTTCTCCTTTCTTGTCCTTCCCAAGTTCTTGGTGTTGAGAATCCTTCTCAGCAATAGTGTCCCAGGGCCACTGATGAAATCACCTTCCTACCTCCTATTGGCTCTTAAATAAGGCAACTTCCTTGCCTCTGACTCAGCCTTTGAAATTAATTCCCCATGCATAATTTGCAAATGATCTTTACCAAAAAAAAATCAATGAGTGCAAAATGACCCTGCTGTCGATTTGCCTTCACAATTGCAACAGTGGCCTCCAGAAGTGCCTCAAATTTGGGCGTGACTAGCTCATGTCTAAAAATGAGACTAAATGTCACTTCTAAAAAAATCCCACTGACTTTTCCTTAACTTTCTCACTGGAATTCTTTTTCCAGCAAGAAATACTTTCTCTTGTGCATGCATCGTTATATAATCTGAATTTTGGTGTTCTGCTTTGGTTTTTGTTTGTATTCCCCACCCCCTCAAGATAAATGTGCTTATTTCAGAATCTTTCTTTACATTGCCTTTCTTCCTTTTCCCTTCATAGCTTTTTTTGTTGTTGTTGCAAGTTTCACCTATATTGCTGTTTATGTGCTGAACACTCTTGAGACAATAATATCTGAGCTTGGTGTTTTGTTTAGCTGAAATGCAGTCTGCCTGTTAATGATTATTTCTGCCATCACTACCCTTTAACTCAGTCTCCTGAATATTAGCTGTTGTTCCCAGGCTTAAGACTCTTCATTGGGTGATTCTCCACTCTCTCCCCGTAATGAAATTGTCTTTTCAAAGCCTTTCCTTATACCTCTTATACTCTGAACCTTTTTTCCCTATGTGATGTGTTTGATGTCTTGTGTATGCAGTTTAAAAGCCTCTGATTATGAATGCTGCTTGCAATATTGAGCCTCTTGATTTTTTTTAATCTTCCCCTGATTAAACTCATAGAATGATTAATTCTGCTTGTCTTTTATAATTCCTCTCTTATTTTGGTTTCCTCAAATCTTTTCTTTTGAAGGCCAGAAACAAAACCCTCTCTATTGTTCTATTTATCTTTAATTGAATATATTTCTGTGATCATTTAGGCTTGCTTCTTACATTTTCATTAAATGAAACATATTACTTTGACAATTTCAGTACTACATGATGTGACCATCATTTCAATTCATTTGATTTAGTTTTAAAACCTCTAAGATTAGATTTCATAGAATTTTGGAGCTGGGAAAGACGTTGTTTACAACACACCAGGAATGTGAGGTCTAGAGAAATTAAACTAATTTTTCTGAAATTAAGCATTAATATTAGGAGTCAGAAATATATCTCCATCAACAGAAATATATCTCCATTTAAACATCATTTGTATTAGAATATCATCAGAAGGTCACTATCATGTGCATCCCATCTCTTTCTTTTTTTCTTCCCTCCCCCTCCCCCCTTCAGTGCTTGTGCTTGGAACACTCACAAAAGAAAAATCTTCCAATAAAAAGAAGAAACAGACTCCATCCTTCACTGTCCCTACAGGTCTCTGGAGTTATTACTGACAGAATGGGCAGTAAAGTCCCTGGGTTTTATGTTCAGTTCTGCTGATTTGGTGTGTAACTTTTGGGAGTATTTTCCCCTTGGGTTTTCCTAATGCTTTGGATTCCAGTTGTAGAAGGCCTCCATAAAACACTTCCTGTAAGATAGTCTAAAAAGAAGATATTAACCATCATTAGGACATCCACTGTGGTAAAGTACACTTACTTTTAATTTAGAAATTTGATTCTTGTGCTTTCATGCTTGTAAGGAGTTTCTCAATCTCTCTTTCCTTCCTTCCTTCTTTCTTCTTTCCCTCCCTCCTTTCCTTCTCTCCCCCTCCCTCTCGCTCTTTCTGCCTTTCCTTTGTTTGTTTATAGTACTGGGGGTTGTACTTAAGCCCTTGCTAAGAAGATACTCTATCATCTCTTGAGTTACAATCCCAGCCTTTTTGCTTAACTGATTTTTTAAGAAATAGGATCTCGTGTGTATGATGAGGCCGGGACTGAGAGCCGCCTACTTACCATTGATCTGGGGTCTCCTGTTTGTGCTCACACTGGCTTCAAATCACAATCCTCTGATCTCCATCTCCCAAGTGGCTAGGATCACAAGTGTGAACCATCAGCTCCTGGCCTGTTGAGAATATATTTCTAAGCCTCCTTACTAAATTCAGGATTTAGGGCACTGTAGACTTTTGTTTCTTCTTTTCCTTTCCTTTCAATTACTGTTTTGGTGAAGAAGGAAAAAAGAAGTGCTGATAAACTAAGCCTGTATCCTTGGACAGAATTTCTCTATTTGGTTGGACAGCCAGTCTGTGAGATCAAATCCTGTTAAAGTCTCAAAAATGGTCCAAGGTGATGAGAATTGGCTTGCTCCTAGGAAGTTGACCTGAGAGTTGATACTAAACGGAAGCCTTCATTCATTATGATATCAGTAGAGTTGAGTGAACTGCTCCATCTCTCCACAGAAAATTGATTAGCCTTCCTCATCTATGAAACACACCTTTTTGACCTTAGTAAGTACCCTCTGGCCGCAGGCACCTGGAACAAACCCAAGTCAGCTCAAGTAGGAAAGAGTCACTCCAAGGACATGGGCTTGTGTCATAGCACTCTGTAGAAACAGGCTGGGGGCTGGGGATAGAGCCTAGTGGCAAGAGTGCCTGCCTCGGATACACGAGGCCCTAGGTTCGATTCCCCAGCACCACATATGCAGAAAACGGCCAGAAGCGGCGCTGTGGCTCAAGTGGCAGAGTGCTAGCCTTGAGCGGGAAGAAGCCAGGGACAGTGCTCAGGCCCTGAGTCCAAGGCCCAGGACTGGCCAAAAAAAAAAAGAAAAAGAAAAAGAAACAGGCTGGGCTAAGAAGTTGTGGAGGTAGGGCCTGGAAGGCCAACATGAACGCTCTCCACCTGTGGGTGCTTTGCTGTAAATACTGCAAGAAGAGGCTTCCTGGCCCCCAGTCTATAAATTCATGCAGAGATCCAAAGGTTATGTGGCACATAGAATTGATTATTTCTTTGTTTGGATTTCAAATTCTCTGCGAAGAGAGTCCTATATGAGCCAGGTACCTGCCCAGCTAAGACTTAGAATAAATGGAGGTAGGGTGCAGGTAAACTCACGTGGATTCTTTGTGACTCTACTCTGGCTCAAGTTGTAGAGTGCTAGCTTTGAGCAAAATGAAGCTCAGGGACAGCACCTAGGCTCTGAGTTCAAACCCTAGGACCATCACACACACACACACACACACACACACACACACACACTCGTAAGTCAGATTATTTATTACTGTTCTGTATTACTGTTCTGTTCAAACCTCTTCAATAGTTGCATTAGATTTGGCATAAAACTCAAGGGCGTGATACAGTTAACTTCCTGCCAACCTCCTCCAAGCCCTCCCCTGACCTCATTTCTAACCCTTATCTTCCGTGTCACTCTGTTCCAACTTCATTGTCCTCAAATATTCAGGTATTTGAGGGCCTACACAGGGCATCTGATCTCACTTTCTCTGTGTCTAGAATGTTCCTAAGAGAAGGCTCTTCCCAATTTCAAGAGGTTCTCATTAGCCAACTATGTGACAATTTGTGCATTAAAAAGAATATCTTGATTGTAAATGTGTAAGAAATAAAAATGCATGAATTCTTTAGGATTTTCAAGAACAAGAAGGAAGAATAAAGACAAAGTTCATTTACTTCCATTGGAGATTATTATTAAGCAATACTCTTCTACAAAAATTAGTAATTACATGGAAAGCACTAAGCATTTGCTCCGATTTTTCAGCGGATAAGAGAAAGCTCTTTGAAGAAGAATGCCAGCTGTAAGCACGCAAGGAATTATGGAATTAGAATCTTTGATACGCTACACAATCCAGGACAGGATAGTGAGTAGAAACTGAATCTATCAGATGACAAAATGGTTGAAAAATAACATTTTGTGGGCAAACACATTACTACCCTAGCCAGAACTTGCGGCTCACACCTGGCATCCTAGCTACTCAGGAGGCTGAGATCCAGAGCATCACAGTTTCAGCAAGCTCAGAGCAAAAGAGTCTGTGAGAATCCATCTCCAAAACACCAGGCTGGAGGCGTGGCTTCAGCGGGAGATGGCCAGCCACGAGCAAGGAACCTGAGTTCAAAACAAAAACAACACATTGCCACCTTACAACTTACATCAGGGAAAATGTAGTTTTATCATGGAAAAATCTGGCAGCCACCATCTAGACAAGTGATCTGGCTTCATATCACGAGTAGTGGAAAAGCCCCTACCTCCTGTTACGGTATATGATGTACACAAAAAATGACAAACATACTCCTGTTGGTGAGGAATAGGAAATGAGAGTGAAGCACAGTGTTTTCCCCAAGTTTGAGAAATGCTATATTGCCCGATGGCCACACATGTCCCATTAGTAATGATCATTTACAGATGAAATACTATCTTTGTATCTTAAGACAACTTAGTATTTTGGTAACTTTGCTAAGATACTAAGATATTATGTTTATGATTTTAAAAATTAGCTACCAAGCTGTTTGGTCTTACCTATTTAATAACACTGTGAAGTACTGCTTTCAGTCTTGGGACGATATGAAATGAGAAATTCTTGAGAGATTGCCACAAAAAGATTAATTCTGGGAACCTCTGTCCTAGGGCCATCATTACATTAGACCTGCCAACAGTGGATGATGGTCACCAAAATGGTGCTCTGACTCACTGTCTCTTTCTCCATCATGATTCTAGTCTATGCACAGGGATGTTCCTTCTCTTCTCCGGCCCTTGGTATTCTTGAATTTCTCTCCCTTCCAGTGTCTTTGTCCCCCATCCTGTGACAGCCACTAATTCTGCGGTCTTGTTACTATCATGCCCTCTAGCATCAGACTCCCAGATTCCTTTGAAATGTCCCTTACCATCCACTGACATCTTTTCGCCCATCTTCACCTACGCTCAACATGTTCTTTCCTCCTCAGCTTGGGTTTCATGATCAAGTGTTAGAATCTCTCCCTTGCCTATGCCCTCAAGTTACTTTTCTCACGTTGTGGTAGTTGCTTTGCAAAACTCTCACCCTGGTCAAACCCTGTCTCCTGCAGGCTGCACCTGTAAGGCTGGACTATGACAAGATCTGCCTGCTGCTGAAGCTGGCAGAGTGACTTTCTATAATCACCCCATTACTTCCAAGCTTAGAGCTCCTTGCCCTCAGAATAGTCAAAACACATTTGGACACTTTATGGGCCCTTCATGCTCTGACCCCCTACTGGCCTCTCCAGCCTCCCTTACTAGAATGGCTTGGTCCCCACGGCCCATGTTACCCCGCTAAAGTCACATTCTGTATTTCCTTGAATATTCCAGGTCCTTCCACCCTTATCTCCTAAGTCTTTACCGAGAGGTCCACCGTCCTCTCCTCCCTTCTTTTGTTGATGCTGGGGGTTGAACTCGAAGCCTTGTGTTTGCTCGGCAAAGATTCTAGAGTTTGTCTGCGATTTTATTCTGTCCTGTTCACCTATTTATCCCAGTGTATATAGAGAACAAGACACTTGGGGGCTGGCTACTAGTTTGTACCCAAGTGCACTTTACATAGTTCACCTAGTCTATAAAAGTACTGCCAAAGTCAGTTCGCTCAAACTTTGTGTGTGTGTTGGGGGGGGGGGCGGTTGTTCTGGATTACAAGAGAGTAGGAAGCAAAATGGCAACTGGAATCCAATGGGGCATTTCCTGTAGTGTTCACAGGTTGCATTTCACGTGGAAAAATCAGGCTTTGCCATTCTCCTCGGTGGAAATGACTGCCATTGGGAGACAGTCGTGCTATTATGATGATGATTAGGAGGCCTCAGGGCTGGCACCGGCTCCCGTCAGTTCAGCGCGGGCTCCTCGGGGGGGTCCCGCAGTCACCCCGCTGGTCTTACCCCGACTTCTGCCGGGGGTGGGGAGGAGGAGAAGGTGGGGGCACCACCCCGCCGCCCCCCGCCGGGAAGCAGGTCCGGGCGGTCTGCAGAGGAGTCCGGAAGGCAGGCCGGCCGGCCGGCCGTTCGCTCCGCGCTCGCCTCACAGGCTCGGGGCGCGCGGGCCTGGCGCCGGCGACCCCGCGGCCTCGCGGCCGGCCCCCGCCGCCCTTCGCTGGGACCCAACTCACGCGCGCGGGGTCCGGGGCTGCGGTGGTTTGTGACACTAGGAGACGGCTTTCCCGGGTGCCCCGGGCGCGGCGGGCCGGGGCCGGCTGTGCGCCCGCGGGCGGCCTCCGCCTCCTCCCCTAGAGGTCGCTGCCAGCCGGGCGCGGGGCGCCTCTCCGCCGCCGGGGGGGGGGAGGCCAGCCCCGCAGCCCGCGGCCCCGGCGAGCGGGCGGCGCGGAGGACGCGGCGGGCGGCGCGGAGGGCGGGCCGGCGAGGGGGCGGGGCCCGAGCGTCGCGTCGCGTCGCCCCCGCCGCGCCGGGGCCGCCTGGGGCCGGGCGCGAGCCGGGCGCGTGCGCGGCCGCCGCAGCGGGGAGCGAGGGGGCGGAGCCAGCGGCGCGCGCGCCGGGGCCGGGGGAGGGGCGGGAGTCGCCGCGGAGGCGCGAGGCCGGCGTCGCCACGGAACGGGGAGCGGGCACCGCGGCGCGGCGGGCGCCCGCCTCGGTCGGCGTTCCTCCAGGCCCCGGGCGAGGGCACCGTGCGGCGGCGGCGGCGGCGCCCGCGAGGCCGGAGGCGGAGGCCGGGCCCGGGCATGGTGGGCCGGGGCGAAGCGGAAGGTGAGCGGCGGCCGGGCCGGGCCGGCGCGGTGGGGGAGGGGCGGCCGGGCACGCGTCGCCGGCGACGCCGCGGTCCGCGCGGCCGGGGGCGGGGGCGGCGGAGGGGCGGAGGGGCGCGCCGCCCGCCCGCCCTCCCGCCCGCCGCGGCCTGCGCCGCCGGCGGCGCCCGCCGGGTTATGTAACGCGTGACCTCCCCTTCCCCCTCGGCCTCGCGCGGCCGCCCGGCGCCGCCGCCCGCTCGGGGCCGTCAGCCGGCGCCGGGCCGGCCATTCATTCGCGCGCGCGCGTGGGGGGCTCGGGCGCCCGCTCCGTCCGCGCCGGCGGGACGCGTCGGGGGCGCCGGGGAGGGACGCCGGGGCTCGCCCGCCTCCCGGCGCCGCGTGGCCCCGACCCGCGTCCTCCTGCCGCCCGGGCGAGCCCCGCACCGGCGTCCGCCGGCAGGCCGTCGTGAGCGGCGGCGCGCCGCCCGGTGCGGAGCGCGGGGCCGGGGCCTCTCCCCGCCCCACGGCCGCGCTCCGCGGGTCCGCGCCGGGTCCGGGTCGGGGTGCGGAGCGCGGAGCGCGGACGCGGCGGGGGAACCGGGGGCCTGGCCGTGTGACCGCGGGAGACCCGCCGCGAGCCCCTCGGTGAACACAGTTCCCGGCGTTGCGGTCCGAGTCCGGCGCGGACCCCGCGTCCGCAGGCCCGCCGTGCGCGGGGCCGACCCCGAGGGCGCGGGGGGAACGAGTGGGAACTAGTTGGCCATCGGGAAGCCCTGGCGGGGGACGCGACGCGCCCCGGAGCGCCGGCCCGCCGGGGAGCCAGACCCACGGCCCGCCCGAGCCTCGCCGTGCCCGGCGCGGGAAAGCCGGCCCCGGTGCTCACTCCCGGCTCGCGCCCGCCCGCCCGCACTCCCCGCGCTGGACCCCGCCTGCGGGTCTCACCTGGCGGGAGCGAGCCTGCTGCGGGGCTGCTCGCCCGCCATCCACCGGGGCGCTGACAGTTACCTTCTCACCCCCAGCCCCCCGGGTCCCAAGTCCCCGCCTTTTGTCATAAACTTTGAGCTCCTTTTCTACCAAGCCGCGTATTTAAGGTATGTTGTTGTTGCTTTTTTAAAGACGAGGATTACACCAGATTAACTCACCTATAGAAGCTCAAGTAGGAAATATTTTTCAATCGCTCCATTTCCCTCACCTGCAACACAGATCATTTGCATAACAATTAAGCACTACTTATTGGTAACACTCCAAATCCAGTAGTTAACCAAGTGTGTGTGTGTACACTTAATAGTCTGGCTCTTGTTTTGGTTTTATGAGGTGTGTTTGTTTTTTTTTGATGGTGGAGGACTTGAACTCAGGGCGAGGGCAGGTCCTGAGCTCTTCGGCTCAAGGCTAGCGCTCTACCAGTTTGAGCCACAGCGCCACTTCCGGCTTCCTGGTGGTTAATTGGAGATATAAGTCTGGTGCGCTTTGCTGCCGGTGCTGGCTTAGCACCATGATCCTCAAGTCTCCGCTTTCTGAGTAGCTAGGGTTACAGGCATGTGCCACCGGTGCCTGGCTCATGGGATCTTCGGTAGCTCTGCCAATAAGTTCTGTGCCCTTGGACAAGTTAGATTACTAATACCTGATTTTTTTTTTTTCTGATTTGTAGAATGAAGATCTTCTATTCCACTTTAGGCACTTGAGTCTTAAATGAGTTAAGTGAAAGCTAACGAGATCAGTATACAGTGTGTACTCAGTAAATACTTTGCTATTCCCCCACCCCCACTGCAGCTTACTCTCTATATCTAGCATGAACCAGAGACAGAGCATGAAAGGAAAACTAATCACAAGCAGTGTTAGGTACCTGATGTCTGTAAGTGAAAGAACTGTAGACTAAAGAAGCTGATTTGGCATACCAGTGGCTTACTCCTGTAATCTTAGTTTCTGAGAAATTCAAAGGCTGACACGTGAGTTAGAAGCAAGCCCAGGCAGAAACTCCTGTCTCCAATTAACCAGCAAAAAATCAGAGTGGAGTTGTGGTTCAAGTGGTAGAGTACTCAGCCTTGAGTGAAATAGCCAAAGAAGAGCATGAGGCCCTGAGTTCAAGCCCGGATACTGAAAACAAAAAAACAACTTTTTTTTTTTTTTTACTTGTTCCCTTCCTTGTAATAGTACCAACTGAACCATTAATGTGGTTATTAATGGGTATTTAAGACTTTTTTTTTCATATGTATCTCCAAGGGGAGTACAAGAAGAGGAGAGGTTTTTTTTTTTTTTTTTTTACTTTTTTTATTATGAAGATGGCATACAGAACGGTTGCAATTTCATAAGTCAAGTAATTAATACATTTCATTTTGAACAGTGTCATCTTTACTCTCCCAGTTTTTCCCTCGGGTCTCCACCCACATATTGTCTAGTGAGTACTGTTGCTGCATTTATTCACCTTCTGTCAAGGAGGGTTTCAAAAGTCTTTTGTGAATGGCTAGATTTGCAGCATCTTCTTTCAGTATCTCATCGGTATATAAACCATATACAAGCTGAGATCCAAGTTCTAATCTCTTGCTTGGGCCGTGGATTACTGTCTTTACTGATGTCCCTGTATCCCGAGCTCTCTCATTCCCCACATAACAATCAGTGGTCTTAAAACAATTTAGATTGTCGTTTTCACTTGTTGAGAATTATTGAAAAAGTCCTGTTATATTTAGAGTTGATTTTAAACCCAGTAGGACATTGTATAATTTAGCAACTGCCAGCTTCTAACCTTGGGTGTTACCTCATTACCCTCCATCAGTCTCACAATATTTGAACAAATGCTTCCTGCTTTAGGATGCTATCCCATTTTTCCTGGATCATCCTTTTAAGTAGTCAGAATTCTTACCTTCATGTCATCTGTTAGCTGCTCATATGTCATCACTTCAGAGGGGCTTTCCCTTGACACCTAAAGTAGAAGCCCACCTCAGAGTCATTATTACTAGATGAAGATACACTATGGTCATTTCCTTATTTCCTCCATTAGACTTGCTCCCAGCTATGGGGCAGAGATCTTGTCTGAGTTATACATAGCTTTATCCCTAATGCTTATGCCAAGTACTTTAGTATCTTTAGAACTTAGTGCCTTAGGCTCTCAGTAAAATTGGTTAAATGAATAAATGCTGTAGTTGATTTGAACATTCTTCTGGGCAACCTTGGGCAGTACAAGAAAATGTAGCTTTGAGGTAGGGGCCACCACGATGCTACATGTATATTTCCTGGGATACCGTTTCCAAAATCTCCATAACATGGTTTGTTGAGCATAGAGTATTGACACCTAAGGACTAGGCTTTTAAAGCAGCAGTGTAGCAGCTAGAATTCAAGTCAGAGGTATCATTGGCTGAAACACAGAATAAAAGAATATGAGGTAGCTCTTGGTGCATTAGATGTTTGGAAGGACAGAGCTTTAATTTTTATTCTCAGGAAGATAGAATATTATGACCATAAAGTATTTAAAAAAAAAAGGGGCTAGGGATATGGCCTAGTGGCAAGAGTGCTTGCCTCGCATACATGAGGCCCTGGGTTCGATTCCCCAGTACCACATATATATAGAAGATGGGCAGAAGTGGCGCTGTGGCTCAAGTGGCAGAGTGCTAGCCTTGAGCAAAAAGAAGCCAGGGACAGTGCTCAGGCCCTGAGTCCAAGGCCCAGGACTGGCCAAAAAAAAACAAAAAACAAAAAACCCTGAGTCAAAATCGTAGCTCCTTGCATTTACCGATTGTGTGGCCATGGGTAAGTTAACTCACCCTGCTTCAGTTTGTGCCTCTCTAAGATAACTAATTACCTATCTTATAGGATTACTGTGAGTAATGGAGTTAGCATGCGTAAAGTGCTCAGGCCATGGTTATGTACTTTAAAACTATTTGGAATTAGAGTATTGACCTAGGATTTTGTATTTTGACATAAGTTAAAGAGGAATTCATTCCTTTATTTTGGAGTTAAGGTGGTATTGGTGTTTGAACTCAGGGCCTCATACCTGGTTGGCAGGTTCTCCCCTACTTGAGCCGCATTCTAGCCATTTTTGCTCTCTTCTCCCAAGTATTTGCCCAGGCGGGCTTCAGATTGTGATCTTCCCATTTGTAGCCTCCCAAGTAACTGGGATTACAGATGTTAACTACTATGCCTGGCTGGTTCTTTGAGATAGGGTCTAAATTTTTGCAAAGGCTTACCTCTAAGCACAGTCCTAGCTCTGGTATCTTGAACTACCATAACCAGTCCAAATTACTTCACTTGTATATTTCTTGGATGAGTTTTTTTTTGGCTACTGAAATTTTACTTAGCAAATTTGTAAACTTAGTTTTGTGGATGTCTAGAACGAAGTAAACATCTTAACAAAGGGCTGAGAATAGTGACCTGTATTTGTTTTTAATATGTAAGTCAGTTTTTTAAATCAGTCTGTGGGAGGTGCTTAATGATCTCAATAGCCATCTACCTGAGTGGCTTTTATATATTTTCCCTTTGAAGTTCTGCTGGAGATATGAGTATAGTGATGAAAGGACTTGCTGGAGGCTTCCTTGTCCTCAGGAAAATCCTTGAAGATCCAGTTGAAGTCCGAGTCTTTTAATATTTGGGAAGGAAGAGAGATTTTTGTCCTATCTTTTAGTATGCTGAATTTCTGCCTTATCTCATTAAAGATTTTCCCCCAAATGATAGTTGACTGTCAATTGGAACTTAAAGTAACTCTGTATATGTACCTTTATGTTTCTCTCCTGTTCATAGATTATTTTTTCTTTAACTTTTCAGAAACAGCAAAATATTGATGGAGGAGCCAGTGACTTTGTTTATAATCGATACTTTGAGCTAATGCATCTTGAGTTATTTTTAAAAACAGATTTTTGCCTCTGGCAATTATTGTGTAACAGTTATTTTTACTTAGTCTCCTTGTTCTTAATAAAATGCCTTTAAAATTGTTATTATAAAGATGATATATGTACATAGGGATTGCAGTTACATCAGGTAAAGAGTATATTTCTTTTTGGACAATATTGCCTCTTCCCTTGATCTATCTCTCCCAGTTTTTCCCTCCCATCCCCACCCACAAGTTCATTTTAGACATAGAGTATAAAATGCCTTTGTTTTATTTCTCACACTTAACTTTGACTAATAGGATCCTAAGTATTGGGCCTTACACTTAAGCAGTTTGAAAAGCTTGGCCCTGTAACACTTGTCTCAACATTAATTGCTAAATCATGAAATAAGTACTGTGTGACAGTTTCTTTGCTAAGTGAGACGTCTCATTGAATATGTACGACCACCACATTAAGTAGGCACAGTTATAATGAAGCAGATTATCGAGATGATGGTACTTGGTCACATGGGCAAGAAAAGAGCCAAGAACAAGGTTTTTTGGGGGGAGGGGAAGGACAAACTGCCATTTTATCACATTATGAGTACGTATTCCTCTTCACTACTGACAGTTTCATCATTATTTATGGCTAGGTTTTTTGTTGTTGTTTTAACTATATTTAAATGTATCTTTGTGTGTGAAACGTATTTTTAAGTTGATACCCCCAAATAATTTTTTCCTCAATCAAGAAGTCATTAAAAATAAAGCGTATATGTTGTGGCACCTCTCTTTTGTAAATAGTTTGAAAAGGTTTTCAATATAATGGATATGGTACAGCAGATTTAAGAAAAAAAATTTCAACTTGTTGGAGGATGAATTTCAAGTAGCAAGTGTTTAATGAAAGCTTTAATGATATGTTTCTGCTGATTAAGTTCGAACATTGGTGTCATGTTTTTTGCTTTTTTTTTTTTTTTGTTTGTTTTTTTGGCCAGTCCTGGGACTTGGGCTCAGGGCCTGAGCACTGTCCCTGAGCTTCTTTTTGCTCAAGGCTAGCACTCTACCAGTTGAGCCACAGCGCCACTTCTGGCATTTTCTGTTTATGTGGTGCTGAAGAATTGAACCCAGGGCTTCCTGCATGCAAGGCAAGCACTCTACTGCAAAGCTATATTCCCAGCCTGTGGTGTCATGTTTTTTGCCAGTAGCAGGGCATGAACTCATTGCCTGTTGCTCATGATTAGTGTCCTACCACTTGACTAGTATCTTATGTTCCTGGCCTGTTTTTTGTTTTTTTGGTGGTTAATTCAGTATAGTATATTACAGACTTTTCTGCTTTGACTGAGTCCCGGGATTGTAGCTTCTAAAGTAGCAAGGCTTACTGATATGAGTCCTCTGGTATCTAGTTTTAGTGCCTTGTCTTTACATATGTTTTACTGACTTTTTACCTCTTGTAAAACTTTTATTTGTAAGAATATCTTAATTGTGAATTGTTGACTAAACTCTAGAGATTCAGTGTTGTTACTGTATATTTACTACAAGGAATTGAGACCCAGAGAGTTGTTGCACTGCTAAAAAGGGAAAAGTAGGACTTAGAAGCTGGATTTGTTCCTTTTTCTAAAACCTTTTTTTGCATAAACAACAGGACATTTAAAATTTTTTATTGTTATTGTAAAGATGCTGTGCAGAGTGGTTACAGCTACATAAGTCAGATAAAGGGTAGATTTCTTTTTGGACAATGTCACCCCTTCTTTCACTCTCTCCCAGTTTTTCCTTTCTATTTCAACTCATAAATTGTATAGTTCATTTTCAACATAGTGTCCAATGAGTACCATTACTGCATTTGTTTACCCTTCGTCCCTCCATTTCACAACAGGATATTTTTATTGAATGTATTAATGCATGACAATTTTCACTTGATGCTTTGTAATTTTGTTTTTTTAAGGAACTTTGCTCAGAATGCGTGAACAGCCTAAGCCTCAAGGGACTTCAGTAATAGTGGCTCAGAAAGTATACCATGTTTATTGACTTTCTTTAAGCAAGAAAGTATTAATTGAGTATTGAATATTTTCAATGTTGCATTTTATGTTTGTAGGATTAGGACGTTACATGAAAAGTAATAGCACTATCTGCTTAATTCAGTCTCATTCCATCAACTTCATCTCACATAAGACATACAAAATTGATTTCTTAATATTCAGTTTCTCAATGTAGCAAATAATGCAGACATGCATTAGAATATGCTCTTCAAAAAATAAAGCCATTTCCTGCTACAATAAATGGTCCTCTGTTCTGCTCAGGGAAAACAAAACACAGTATCTCAGATTTTAAGAAGATAAAAAATTGAAGCCACCACTCGGCCCAAGAGTATACTTCTAGCTACTCAGGAGGCTGAGATGGAGAGAATCTCAAATTGAAGACAGCCTAGGTAGAAAAGTCAGTGATACTCCATCTCCAAAATAATCACCCCAAAAAAGCGGGGCTGGAGGTGTGGTTCAAGTAGTAGAAACATCATCTGAGTAAGCAAGATCAGTAAGTGTGAGCCTGAGTTAAAACTCCAGTGCCACACATACAACATACACAAAAAGACAAAAAGGAACAATTTTTTGAGAAAATGTGATTTTAAAGTTTTCAAAACTTTTTTTAATCATTGAAAAGTAATGGAAAAATTATTGTTCTTTATAATGCAGTTAGGCCTTTTTCATTTGGGCGCAAGTAGTTTCCTTATCTACAGGATAGTTTGAAGACCCTTACAACGGCCAGTTTGGGATGGGCAAAATGACTAACACCTATAATCTCAGCCAGGGAAAAAAGACTGTGAGACCCTATCTCAAGTAGCTGGCCTGGCGGTGCCTTCTGTAATCCCATTCTGGCGTAAATAGGAGGCTGTCCCAGGCAAAAAGTACAAGATCCTACCTGAAAATAAAGCAAAAAGGACGAAGGGTGTGGCTTAAGTTGTAGATTACCTGCCTAGTAAGTATAAGGCCCTGATTTCAAATCCTAGTACCCAGCACCACAAAAATAAAAGGCACTTTGACCCCATTGCTTTACAAGTGAATTGCAAGATTAAGAATGAACAACAACAACAAAAAGATAGTCTGTGATTGATGCAAGTAATTCTTTTAGTATCTCATCTCTATGTAAGCCCTGTATATGAGTAATCAAAACATTGCTTACTGGCTTCATTCATTCTAGATTATACTCCAAATTTAACAAGAACTAATTAGCTGAGCATGATGTCTCAAGTCTGTCATTCTAGTACTTTAGGAGGTTGAGGTAGAAGGATTAAGAGTTCAAGGCTAGTCTATAATATGTGAGTTCAAGGCCATCCTTGAGTGACTTAGCAAAAAACAAAATGAGAAACTTTGCGTTTACTTATAAAATAACTATTGCCTAAACACCCATCATTACATTTGGATGAAGAGAATGGCTTACTGCATTTTTTATCTTCTAGGAGTTACTATAAGTTATATAGTTGAAATTACAATTTAATTTTTTTTGAGATGGGTATTGCTTTGTAACTCAGACTAGACTTGAACTTTGTCTTTGTGCCTCAGCCTCCCCCCCACCCCCATGTGCTGCCATGTCCTGCTCTTTTTGTTCTGAAAAGCCTTTCATCAGGCTCTGAATTTTACTGGATAGCAAGTTCGGTTTCTTGAATACTTGCTGGCTCTTAAACACTGCCTCCACCCCCTATTTTCAACTTGGGCAGTCTGGTTTAATTTTAAGTCCCTTTTAAAACTTGGCCAATTTATACTAGATAATCTTTATTTATTTATTTGTTTGTTTGTTTATTTATTTTTGGCCAGTCCTGGGCCTTGGACTCAGGGCCTGAGCACTGTCCCTGGCTTCCTTTTGCTCAAGGCTAGCACTCTGCCACTTGAGCCACAGCGCCACTTCTGGCCACTTTCTGTATATGTGGTGCTGGGGAATCGAACCCAGGGCCTCATGTATACGAGGCAAGCTCTCTTGCCAGTAGGCCATATCCCCAGCCACTAGATAATCTTTAAAACTATTTTAACAGTTTCTGTACTGTTTGAAACAACACTAAAAACAATTTAAGTTTTCTAATGTGTTTTTACATTAGCGTGCCTTCAGTCTACTTACTCTTTTAGTTCTCTTAAGAGTCCTAGGAAGAGAAGTATGGTAGTATTTCTTATTTTATTGCTGCTGTTTAATTCTGTCACCAACTGCCTAGAGTTAGGTCAGACATCAGAGGTTAAGGGCACAAGTCTACAATATACTCAGATACAGTCACAAATTTCAATGCTTCAGCTACCCTCACTTCTGATTAACCTACTACAATTGCTGAAGTTTCCACTACCCCCTGAGGTTGGATAATTTTCTAGAATGTCTCAGAGAACTCAGGAAAGTGCTTTTTATGAGATTCTAGTTGTCTTTTTCTTTGACACTGGGGTTTGAACTTAGAGCTGTCAGCTTGCCAGATAAGCCTTAGTTAAGTCATGCTTCAGCCTTTTCTTGCTTAGTTTGTTTTTCAGATAGAGTCTCAAGTTTTGACCTGGGACAGCGATCCTCCTACTTATGTCCACACATAGGTAGGATTACAGGCATGAACACTATACAGTTTTGTTTTGTTTTGTTTTTAAATAAAACTGGCCATACAGTTTTATTTTAAAGGACATAAATTTTATTCAATCAAATGAAGAGATGTATCTGGTGAAGCCTGGGAATATTCTAGAAAAGTTTCTGTGATTTAGGGGGACATTGCATTCTTCAGTTTGTCCAGAGTTTTTATTGGAATTTTTACTGAACTCCATCATTAGCCCTCTTTCTCTTCCTGGAGATAACAAGTCAGGCTGTTATCACCTGGCTTAAACTCCAACTTTCTGGTTATATTGTCAGATTTTCTATCATGGCCAGCCAAATCCTGAAAAAATGAGAAACATACTTATCCAGTTTGACAACTGAAACTAGCAGTGATGGTTGTAGCCCAATGATACCGTTATATTAAAAGTGGAACAGGGCTGGGAATATGGTTTAGTGGCAAAAGTGCTTGCCTTGTATACATGAAGCCCTGGGTTCGATTCCCCAGCACCCATATATAGAATATGGCCAGAAGTGATGCTGTGGCTCAAGTGGCAGAGTGCTAGCCTTGAGGAAAAGGAAGCCAAGGACAGTGCTCAGGCCCTGAGTTCAAGCCCAGGACTGGCAAAAAAAAAAGGGCTATACAAATATGAGTATATTTATGTAAAAGGATTATCTTCTGTTGAGAATTTTCTGCATTACAACTTAGTGATAGTCATTTGTGTCAAATGTCATTTACGCAATTTTGTCACAAATTTGGTTATAAACTATATACTTTCAGGAAGTTTAAAAGCACAATAGTTTTGTTTGAAAAGTTCAGTAGTTGAAATTTCTGAATTTTATTTTTAGACAGGTAATTTCCTGTTAACTGAAAAGAAAACCATCTGAGTAAGATTGTTGTGGGTGGGTACAGGTGTTGATAAAGTGTTGAGTTCTCAGATGCCTTTGTAACACTAATTTCAAATTTTAGCACTTGAGAAGAAGTTACTGCCTCTGCTCAGGTTTGTAATGTTGGGTGCTAATATTCTTACAAATGTCTTTTATGTCCAGTAGAATATCTGATTGTCACTTCAACAATCTTGGAACTTCTCTTCTTGGAACCCAATATTTCTCAGAGATGTAATCTATTATTTAAGGTATAATATACTAAGTAAACATATCAGATTAGACTTCTGGTGTCAATTAGAATGTAATATTTCTTTATAGCTTAAAAAAATGATTTTTAGCACCGGGTGCTTGTGGCTCACACATGTCATCCTAGCCACTCAGGAGGCTGAGATCCGAGCATTGGGGCTCAAAGCCTTCTGGAACAGGAAAGTCCATGGGATTCTTACCTCCAATTAACCAGCAAAAAAGCCAGGGGTGGAGATATGGCTCAAGTTGATAGAGTGCTAGCCTTGAGCAAAAAACTCAGGGACAGTAGCTAGGCACTGAGTTCAAGCCTCGGGAGGGGTACAAAAAAATAGTGATTTTTGTTTATTTCTAAAATACATGATAGTTCTTGGCATGGAGCAAGGGAAGAGTCTAGAAACTTGGAAACTTCTTAAACATTGTCTTCCTTCTATGTTCCCTTGCAGTTGCACTCTAGAATATAGGGAAAATGGAACTGATGGCAGATCCATGAGTTAAAATTTTGAACTCCAGCTGCTCAGAGGAATTTGTTTTTAGTTGTGTATCATTTATACTGGTTTAGCTTGTGAGTTCAATGATCTAATGGGGTGTATATGTTGAGTGCACAAGATTAGGATTTCCGATAAGATACATTTGTAGATTGTGGAGTAGATTATGCTCAGGAGCTAGCAACTCTCATTCACTACAGTTTACATATACAAGTTGGTAATTACTAAAATCTAACAAGGTAAGGTTTCCAACTTTTTAGTATGCCATTCGAAGCTTTCTGTTTGCCCTCAACTACCTTAGTTCTTCTGCTTCTGGCCTCCACACCAGTTGATTCTAGTGTTGCCATGAACATCTTGCTGCATGTTTTATGGCTTTGGTTTTCTGCCCTTTTCCTGCTTTCCAGTTCCCTTTATCTCTTAAAGTCATACTCATTGTTTAAAGCTCAGCTCTACCTCTTAAATGATACTCGTAGGTATTTTCTCATTCACATTTACATTCAGTGCCTCCAATGTGGGATTCTGTTGGGAAAAAATAATTTCAATAACGATGCTTAATTAGGACATTACAAATATTAGCTGTAATGTCTTCAGTATTTGAATATTATTATAAATTCAATAATCCTTTAGATACTTATTTGAATAATTTAATTTTAACATTACAATACTTAAATATTTTCAATTATTCATTCACTCATTTTGGTGGTACTAGAGTTGGAACTCGGGACCTTGTACTTGGTAGGCAAGTTCTTTACCATTCCCTTAGTCACTTTTGTTGTAGTTTTTCAGACAGGACTGTAAAACTTTTTGTTGGGAGATGGTCTTAAGCAGCAGTTCTTCTACCTATGTCTATTTAATCCACATATGAGAGATTACAGTTACCCACTACATGCTTTACTTGTGTGTTGAGATGGGATAGCACTAATTTTTGCCCAGACTGGTCCTCAAAGCCTTGATTCTATCAGTGACTCCCAAGTAGCTTAGACTATAGCTAGGAACCACTATGCCTAGAGTGTTCTTGAATGTATTATCATAGTACAGGCTAAGTTGTTCAAAAAGTTCCAGCCCGATGCTGGTGACTCACACCTGTACCCAGTTACTCAGGAGGTGAGATCTGAGAATCTCAGTTCAAAGCCAGTCCGTGAGACTCCTATCTCCAATTAACCACCAGAAAACCAGAAGTGGCAACGTGGCTCCGGTGGTAGAACGGAAGCGTTGAGCTGAAGAGCTCAGGGACAGGGCCCAGGCCCAGAGTTCCAGCCTCACGACTGACAAAAGAAGAAGAAGAAAAAAGTTATTTTCATATATAATACAAACTATGGAAGGTTTCCTTTGCCCATAAAATAGGCATGCATTCTACAGAGGGCGAGTACCTATGCTTTTTAGGTCATTCAGGGCCTCAAGTTACTTGTTAGCCATTCCCTAAGGTATTGTCCTCATTCCTATAATTGAAGCTGTATAATCTCACAGTTAATTGCATTCCTGAAAAATAGGTAAACAACATCCTTTAAAAAATACAGGACATTTGATCTTCAAATGGGAGGAAGGGAGGGAGGGGAGGAGAACATTATTCTGTTTATATCCTTTTGCCTTATTTGGCCAGTTCTGATTTAAAGGAGCCTGGGAAATGTCCATCGTTGCCAATCTTGCTTCTATTCACGGGTGGGGAAAGTGTCTTATTAGTGAAAGAGAAAGGGAAAATGAATGTTGCAGTGCAGTGCCATTCCAGCTGTTGTTTGAGGGTCCCATTACTATTCTTCACTTAATGCAAATTCTACTTTGGGCATCATTGGCACCACTCTCAGGTGCAGCAGATCTCTGGATGAGCTCATAGAATTCTTGGAAACTCTTGTGCTTATTATTGGGTTATAATGAAAAGATATTAAAATCAGCCAAAGGGAGAGGTACACACAGAAGAGTTCTAATGTGCAAATTATGTCTGTTACCTCCTAGTGGAGTCCTGGACAATGCTCACTTTTAGCACTGCTTACAGTACCCGTGCAGAACTGACAGAAGTGAAGCTTACGGAAGCCTTTGTCCAGATTACTAGGGCTGGAACTGTTAAGATATGATTGGCTGCCGGCATGGTTGATGTTTAGCTTCCAGACCTTCATGATATTGATAATACATAGTTTACAGCTCCCACGGAAATCTCAGTATTATGTTATTTGTAGTGGCTCAAACTCCCCCAGTAAAAACCTGTCATTTCACAGAAAAGGCATTCCAAGAGTTAAGATTACCTCCCAAGAACCAATGGCAAGGCCTACACTTCTCTTTGGATAAAGTGGGACTTTGTTTTTTTGTTTTTAAATATTTGTTACTTGTATAAGAGAGGCTTCATTGTGACACTTCTATACACATATACAGTGTATTCTGATCAGCCTCACCCCATCTGTAACTCTTCTTTATCCTATTCCTCCCTTTTTTCTTTATTGTATTGCTTTAAAAACTTTATTTACTGTTATTTTAAAGGTGACATATAAAAGGATTACAATTACATGAGTCAGGTAATGAGTACATTTTCTTTTGTGGAGTGTCTTCCCTTTATCCTAATCCTCCTGTCGAGTTGTATAGTTCACTTAGATCAGTGTCTAGTGAGCTCCATTGCTGCGCTTTTTCACCCATTTTTCCCTTGAGTTCTGTACCTTCCCTTACCCACCCACATGAAGATATGCAGATGAGTACACCATACATAAAGAAGACAGAATCATTAAAAAAAATTTAAAACGGTATCTGTTGTTTTCATAATTTGGAGTTTATTTCTCTCTGTATATAAGTATGTTTATGTATGTATATACTTTTGTATAAAAATAAAAGAAGCACGTAGGGTTGGCCCTTTGTGTTTCTCTCCCAAGAGTATCCTCTTTTGGTCTCACAGTGTGTGAGTGTCTAGAACCCTGTATAATTTATCCTATTCCCTTGTATTTTAGATCTGATTTCCATATTTCAGCCAATTGTCTCTCTGGCTTACTCACTTTGAACATGGTTTGTTCTAGCTCCATCCATTTCCTTGCAGATGGAATACTTTTATTCTTTCTAATGGCTGTGTAAAAATTCCTTTGCGTATAAGTACCACATTTTTTGGATCCATTTATCTATTGTGGGGCACCTGGGCTGTTTCCATAGCTTGGCTGTAGTGTGGCAGTGAGCATGGATGTGCAGGCGTCTTTATTTTAGTCTGGCTCGTGATGTTTACAGTAGATATCTGGGAGCCGTCTGGCTGGATTGTTGGGAAGATCTGTTTAGTTTTTTGAGGAACCTCCAGACTGCTGTCTAGAGTGGTTATACCAGTTTACATTCCCACCAACAGTGAGATAGGTTCCTTTTTCTCCACATCCCTGCCAACATTTGTTATTTAAATTGACCATGTTGGTTGATCTAACTGGGGTGAGATGGAATCTCAGAGTTGTTTTGATTTGAATTTCCTTTATGGCCAGGGATGATGAGCATTTCCTCATGTTTCTTTGCCATTCTTACCTCTTCTGAGAAGTCTCTCCTTAGCATCCTTGTCCATTTAGTGATTGGTTTATTAGGTTTGGCAGGGATTTGTTTCTTGAGTTCCTTGTATCTATTGGATATTACACCTTTGTCTGATGTGTTGCTGGTAAAGATCTTCTCCCAGGCTGTTAGATATCTTTCTAGTTTAGTAACTGTGTCCTTAGCTATGCAGAAACTTTATTTTGATGTAGTCCCACTTGTCAAAAGACTCTCTTTTATCCATTGTACCCCTGGGACTCTTTTCAAGAAATTCCCACCCAATACCATTATGTTCTAGTGTTTCTCCTGCTCTCGCAGTAATTTCAGTTTCAGGTCTGATGTTGAGGTCTTTGATCCATTTGAAATTGATATTAATGCATGGTGACAAACAGGGATCTGCTTTTAGCTTTCTGCATATGGATGCCCAATTTCCCCATCACCAACTATTGAAGAAGCTGATTTGGCTCCCTAATCAAATATCAGATAACTGTAAGTGTGTAGTTTTATTTCTATGTCTTCTGTTTATTCCATTCATATTTGGGTCTGTGGGTCTATTTTTTCTGCCAATACCAAGCTGTTTTTGTTATAGCTCTGTAATAAAGCTTGAGGTCTGTATTGTAATACTACTCACATTCCTTTTTTTTTTTTAAACTAGAATTGTTCTCCCTTCTTAAAACAGTTCTATTTTCATACATGAAAACAACTACTTATACCTTATTCATCCTCATTCTGGGTAAAGTTAATTCTTTGCTATACAGCCTCCTTCTGGATAGAAACCTCACTTCTTGGAAAGTCTAGAAGAGGCTTCACTAGGTATATGCCTTTATCTTAAAAGCTTTTTGTTTTTTTCCAGATATAATAGACAGATGGTAAATCTCTTCATGATTTTTTTTTTTGGCCAGTCCTGGGCCTTGAACTCAGGGCCTGAGCACTGTCCCTGGCTTCTTTTTGCTCAAGGCTAGCACTCTGCCACTTGAGCCACAGCGCCACTTCTGGCCATTTTCTGTATATGTGGTGCTGGGGAATTGAACCCAGGGCCTCATGTATACGAGGCAAGCACTCTTGCCACTAGGCCATATCCCCAGCCCCCTCTTCATGATTTTTTTTTTTTTTTTGGCCAGCACTCTGCCATTTGAGCCACAGCGCCGCTTCTGGCCGTTTTCTGAATATGTGGTGCTGGGGAATTGAACCCAGGGCCTCATGTATACGAGGCAAGCACTCTTGCCACTAGGCCATATCCCCAGCCCCCTCTTCATGATTTTTTAAAATAAGTCTAGAGTCATACCATGCTAAAAACTGCGAAAGATGCTAGATTTGTCAAGTTCATCTCTCCCGTGTATGACAGAATGAGGATCTAATGGTGATTTGCTTATGGTCAGTGAACCAGTAAAGAACAAAGTCTGTGCTAAATATGTACTAGTTATAGTTAGTCTAGATGGAATTTACCTTATTGGTAAGACTTATTTTCTTCATTAGTCTTTTGATACAAGCACTACGACCCAGATAGGTGCATTGTTCCCTTACAACAAATCTGTTTTGTTGAGTTGTATTCTTGTTCAGTTCCATAGAGGTGATCTGACTTAACCTTTCATGTTAATGCTATTCTTTTCCTCATTGAAGGTTTGAGAACCTTTTTAAAAATAGGATAGTTTTTTGTTTTTTTTTTTAAAATAGGATTTTGGCTGGGCACTTGGTGGCTCATCATGCCTGTAATTCTAGCTACCCAAGAGGCTGAGATTTGAGGGTCATGGTTTGAAGCCAGCCTGGGCAGTAAAATCCATGAGACTCTTTGAAGGACTTACCTCTCCCCTCTTGGCCCAATCTTTTTACATGTCTAAAAATGAATATGAAGGATTGACCCCCACCCTATTATCCCAGGTGCATACAGACATCAGGCAAACCACCAAGATAAGCACAGACATCTGTGCCTGGCAATAATAATAATAATAATAATAATAATAATAATAATGTTTATACATTCCATTGTGGGCCTAGCCTGTAAGGCTCTGAGGTGGAGCTGTGAGGCCTGGAAAGGGTTAAGAGGTTGGCAGACTAAGGTCTCACCATCTAGGCAAGACAGGTGTAGAGCTGTTTGAACATTGAAAAGCTTGAGGCCTTGGATAAGGGAATACTTACCTTAGTCTCTGTTGGCACCTGCAGTCACCCCTCCCCCCCATACTAAGTTCCAGTAACCTCCAGTCTCTTGGCTCAGACTCCTCAGCAGTCTTGATTCCAACCCCATCCCCCTTACACAGACTCCAAGCACTTAAAAGGCTGTGCCCCTTGCTGCTATATCTCAATAAACAGTCCTCGCCCATAAAAGATTGAGTCTGGCCTGTTTCCTTCCTTTCTCCTCCATTTTCCTAACATTCTTATCTTCAGGTACTACAGCAAAAAAAACTAAGAGATAGCATCCAGACACAAATAGGATTTTATGTTAACTAGGTGTGTGTGTGTGTGTGTGTGTGTGTGTGTGTGTTTAGAAGGTGGAAACCTGGGTAATTTCCTCTTTTTCCCCTTAGTTTTTTTTTTTTTTTTTAACAGTAGGCATTCTTTTTTGTATAAATAAAAACACCTTATCCAAGACTGAATACTGACTGGCATGACAACGCAGTGTAGAAAACAAGTCAGCAGTGGAAGATAATAGAGTGTTCCAAGAAAAAATAGATCAGACTCATTTTAAGAATAAGCTTATAGGTCAGTACTGCCTTGGGGGGCGGGGAGAGGGTACTATAGTGTGTTGTAATGCCACTTTTTTTTTTTGCCAGTTCTGGGGCTTGGACTCAGGTTATGTTCTGTGAGGTTTTATTTGTTTGTTTGTTTTGTTTTTAGTGTTGATCAAGATAGTGTCTCACCTGAATATGGTGGCACTTGTTTGTATTTCTAGCTATTCTGAACTGTTGAAGGGGCTGAGGCAGGAGAATCACTTGAGCCTAAGAATTCAAGGCCAATATAAATAGTTTTTCAAAAGATGTCTTTAATACACAAAATAACTACTCACACAGAGCACTGTTCTTAGAATGTAAACTGTATCTTGGTTTAGAATCCCTAAAAGCAGTTATAAAGCCAGTGATCAGTGATTTCTTTTGCTGGAAATTATTATATACTGTTCACTTAGGTGTTTGATTTTTTTTTTCCTGTCAAGTAGCTTGGTGAGCGCTTCTTCAAAGTCAAAACCTGACTTTGAAGATGGGATGTGCCTGGACAAATGCTGTGCTTCTCTGGGTATGAAATTCTAGAATCTACAGTACCCTGTAAGCTTCTGAATTTGAGAGACAGTGGCCATCTCTATAGGTCAGTCACAACAAAATTTCAAAACAACTATATTTGTACTAAATGTTACATCAAAGGCTGTTTATCTAATACTAAAGCCTGTACCATTTAACAATACTTTGGAGAAGTCAGGTGATGGTGGCTCACACCTTTAATCCTAGCTATTCTGGAGGCTTAGATTTGACCATTACAGTTGGAAACCACCTCAAACCGAAGCCCCGGGCAGTGGAGCTGCAGCTTAAGTGGTAGAATGCTAGCTTTGAGTAAAAAACAAGCTCAGGGCCAGATCCAGGCTCTTAAATTCAAGCCCCAGGATTGGTGTGTACACACACACACACACACACACACACACACACACACATGCGCGCACACACACACACACACACACACACACACACGGCAAAACGTTATGGATTAGCACCTCATTTACCTAATTGCTGACAAGGGCATTGCTTGGTCCTTACAAAATTGCTTTTGCATTTGGCTTTTCACTGCCTGATTGCCTGAAGAAAATCAGGATTGTTACTGGTACAGCTTTGCCCATCCTTCCCACCCTTTTTCCAGTTTCTATGATCCTAGTTGTGAGTAGCGAACTTCTGCTTTCAGAGTCCTATTTTTTTGGTTCTCTTAAGGAAAATTTTGCTTTTTTTTTACAAATTTAAATTTTAAATTTTGTGCGGTAAAATATGAACAACAGAGTGTTAGCATTTTGCCATGTTTTAGGCAAGCATTTAGTTCCACAACACATTATTTGTGGTATAGCCATCTCCAGAACTCATCAACTTTGTCTAGGGACTCTGCCTAATAAGTAAATAATACTCCACCCCAACCACCATTCTTCTGTCTTGTTTATTTGTTTTCGTGTGTGTGTGTGTGTGTGTGTATTTATATATATATATATATATAAAATTTATTTATGCTGATACTGGGACTTGAACTTGTGAAAAAAGCTCCCTTTTCTGTCAAAGTGTGTTACTTCCTTTCTGTCCATCTTGTGAAAATTGTTCTTCTGAAAAAGTTCCTGTTTTGACCAGAAGGATAGGCCCTTGTGGATCCCATCCTGTAGTTCTTCTACACTTTCCTTAAGAACTCCTGTTAGAAGCTCATTGAAATTTAGTTATGTCCTGTCCTTGTAAATTAAGACATCCTGTTCCTGTTTTTTAAGCCACATGATCGTGAATCTGAGCTCTGCCAATCTGAGCAGAGGGGTGCTGTCTGCTACTTTAGGAATAAAAAGGAAGCAGCCCACCTGTTCTGTGTGCTTGCCTGCCAAATTTTGGCAGATGGTATACCTTTTACAAAACTAAACTGCCTTGTAGAGTTGGTGTCATTTCCATACCACACCCCACATCTAAAGGCATACCAACCAGTTAGGGCTTCCTGCTAGTTCAACTTGAGGAACCAACAGTTATTTGTCTTGAGGGAGAGGGGGTCAGTACTAAAGTTTGAATTCAAGACTTCACTCTTGCTAGGCTGGCAGTCACCAATGGAGCCATGCCTCTAGCCCTCTTTTTTTTTTTTTTAATTATGTTGGAGAATGAACATTTCACTGGACTTTTCTGGTTTGCCTCAAATTGCTGTCATTCGGATCTCCTATCTCTTGAGTAATTAGGATTAGAGGCATGATTAAAAGCTACTCAGTGATAGTTTCACTTACTGTTTGTTCATTTGGTGATTTGAGATAGGGTCAGGCTGGCTTAGAATTCAAGATCTTCCTACATTAGCCCCTGAGTGCTAGGATTGCAGCTATGTGCACTCAGTTTTCAGTTTCGTTTTTTAAAATAGTCCACAAACTTTAAGAGTTATGAATATGTAACTGATTAATACTGATGAAAATGTATTACATCTTCTGTATAAGCTTGGCTTATTAGTAAATTCATCATGATTTTTGCCAAGTGTTATAAAAATAAAGAATAAATTTTAAAACTTAAGTTTCTAAATCTTAAGTTTTAAATTTCTGTGTATACACTATACCAGCTTAGTTGCTGGAAAGAATCTCTCGACCTTATGTTATTATGTTTTTATTTATTGACTGGCTGTTTTTGGTACTGGAATTTAAACTCTAGTCTTCATGCTTGCCAGATAGACACTCTTACAGTTATGCCACACTGTCAGCACTGATTTTTGCTTGCTGTTTTTGGATTGGTTCTCACTTCCCAGGTCCCAGTCTGGGCATGATTACTTATGTTATGCTTCCTGATAGGATCAAAGGTTGTGCCACTGAATGCAGCTTCTGGTTGACAAGTGTTCTCACAAACTTTCTCTACCTGGACTGGCCTTACACTTCATTCGAAACAACTTCAGCCTTCCAAGTAGCTAGGACTTAAAGGCATGACTCACTAGCTACTCCTTTAGCCTTTATCATACCTCACCTGGTCAGCTGTTACTGCATATTGACACTGGGAGCTGGACATGGCTCCACTAATGGTGGATAGTTTTTGAGAGGGTTACTACATAGGTGGCCTTATTTGACTTTTTACCTTGTGAACTGGTGGGGTAGATTACTGTAATAGCTAGTGTTTATTGAGGTCATGATCTAAATGCTAGGGATAAAGGTACTTTTGCATATACAAACTCACACTTGATTCATTTAGACACTATTTTGACACCTACAATTGGACATCTATTAATATTACTGGATAAGGAGCATTGCTGATTTACTTTAGATAGTTTTAAATTTCTTTGTCACTTCCGAAAGGTCATCAAACATTATGGAATTAGCTTGAAGTCTACAATAAGTTATCACTCATTTACAAGCCTAGCTTTGCAATTGGATAACTGTCATTACAGAGCCATTTCTCTTTGCTGATTTTATAATATAGCAACCTTTGTCTTGCAGTTATTTTCATCTGTTGTGTGATTCTTGCTAATACCAAAAATGAATCACTAGGCGATTTTGTTTGTGAACTGCTTTGAGGGAGGAGAGGTATCTGTAGTAAGATTCTTTTTTTTTTTTTTTTGGCCAGTCGTGGGCCTTGGACTCAGGACCTGAGCACTGTCCCTGGCTTCTTCCCGCTCAAGGCTAGCACTCTGCCACTTGAGCCACAGCACCGCTTCTGGCCGTTTTCTGTATATGTGGTGCTGGGGAATCGAACCTAGGGCCTCGTGTATCTGAGGCAGGCACTCTTGCCACTAGGCTATATCCCCAGCCCTGTAGTAAGATTCTTAACCCATTAGCACAGAATTTGTGAATTTTTGAAAAATAATTAAATTGAAAAATAATACCTTGAGGGTAGGGATAGGAGAGAGATGGGGGAGAATGATGGAAGGGATAACGTTGATGAAAGTGCATTCTACTCATAACCTGACTTTCAGAATTGTAACCTCTTGTATAACTACTAAATAATTTTTAAAGAGGTGGATAAGATTAAACATTGAGGATACCTTTTCTGATATGATGTGTTGAGCCATCATATATTTTAAGCATATTTGTTTCTATTGTTACCATGTTTTACATCTTACATATACTTACTATCATGTTCAAGATAAACAGGAATATTTAGAAATATTTTCATTACAATATTTTGAGTGTCCAAAAGGAGATGTACCTGACTCTCAGTGAATTATAAACAGTACATATCAACAGTAGTGTTGAGATAGGTACATGTGTTTTGGTTCTTCCATTTAGCCTAGCAGATGAGGCTATCAGGTGGCTTCACTGTATGCCTGTCTGTTGATGTTTCTCAGAATTGTGGAGCTGTGTATGGTGGTGGTAACTTAGTGCACTAGGGTACCTCCTCTCCCTTTCCATTAAAACCTTTTCCTTGAGTAGAGCTATTGTTTGCTTCATTCCAGTTTCTCTCCCCACACCCCCACACCCCCAGTCCTGGTCCTTGAACTCAGGGCCTGAGCCCTGTCCTTTCTTTTGTTCAAGGCTAGCACTCTACCACTTGAGCCAGAGTGCTACTTCCGTCCTTTTCTATTTATGTGGTGCTGAGGGCTCAAACCCAGGGCTTCATGCATGCTAGGCAAGCACTCTACCACTAAGCCACATTCCCAGCCCTCTCTTCTTTTTTTTACAAAACATTTAGAATTATCTTGAGTTTTAATTTCCTTCAAGAGAACCATGGCTATTTTTAAGTCTATGAAATTGATTATCTACGGTCTCTCTAGGTCTCTAATTTTGTTGTTGTACTGATTTTTACATGTGATGTTTGGTATCAGGTATAATATTTGCAAAATAGATTATACAAATGTGAAGTTTAGGATAGTGTCACTTTCATCCATGGTGGGTTTACATTTGCTTTTGCCAAGTGCCTTGGGGCTGTAGCAGGATCCCTTTTGTTTACTTCCAGTAATTGAAATAATGTATGACAGGATTCAGTTTTGGCCGTTTGGTCTGTTTTACTTGCAGTTTGTTCTTATTCCTAGATTCCTAAGCCAAGTATAGAGATCTGTATCCTTTGAAGACTCCAGAACTCCTGTTACCATTTTCCTAGTACTGTTTATCTAAAACATTGCTTATTCAGCATTGATGTGAAAAGTGCTGTCAATGTGAAAAGCAGTTCTATTTTTGGAAAAAAAGTGAGGTGGCATATCTTACCTTCTGTAAAGATGATTGATTGTCTTCCTATTCTTGGCCAGTAATATCCACTGTTCCATTAGGCCTTCTGTGACTTGGGGCAGTTTTAGAAACACAAGGTATTGTCCATCATTCAACTTTTTTTTTTCTTATCTATCATCATTCCATCATCAGTAAAGACTTTATTACTGGCTTTTTGCAGTAGGTACCTATGAGGTCTTATAAGAACAAGCGTATGGAATCAGAGTTATTTGAAGTCAGAACGCATGTGTTAACACATTTTTTAAGTCTTGTTTAAGAGTAAAGAGGTGAAATCTTCAGGGGCTAGAAAATGGAGCCACTTGGAAAAAAATTAAGAAAAATATTTTCACATTCAAGGGTTTTGAACTGACACTTGAGAACATTATCAAGTGATATTTGACATCCATGCTCCTGTTTATATCAACCTGCACCCATAGTTTACTTCTTGTTCTCAGAGCACTTTGCACCTCTAAAGCATTTAGATTATCTAGTCTCTCTACCCAGTCTTCCCTTTAAGAATTATTTCTGCAAATCTCTTGGGCATCATTTAGGTTTGTCCAGTACAAATTCATTTAAAAGTGAAAGTCAGCAAAAAGAACCAAATCCTACAATAAATTAAGGCCAAAAGTATTTGAAAGAAAATATCTGCTAACATATATGGCATGGATAAAGTATCATGTTGATAAAAGTTCCCATAAATCATATCAAAGCTAATTTGACTATAATAATATATATGTAATAGTAACCATTTGGTATAGACCTATACAATTACCAAAAGAAAAATATCCAAATAAATGTTAAATTAATTTTGTGAAGGGTAAAGCAGTCGTGTTCAAATGTGTGTCTATTTTGTTTAGAATAATTTGACTTTACAAGGTGATTCATTTAGTGCCCATTTTGAATTATGAGTTATGTCTTGCAAACACTATGCCCACTGTCACTGGAGATGAGTCATTGATATCATCTTGGTGGTTTTATACTATTGTTTGTTAAGTATTGCCTTAAGAAGAATGTTAGATACTTGCTAGTTTGTCTTAACTGACTTCTTTTAGGGCATTTTGCGGAATAGATGAATTGCATTGTGTTCATTCTTGAGTATCGAGTATGTAGTAACGGTGGGTAAGACTCATTACAGGACAATTAAGGGATATGTTTTATTAGCTTGTTTCAGTAATTAATGGTATCATGTAAGTGTAGCCATACTGGATTTATGTCATATTATGTAAATAGATGTTAGGATGGTCAGGGATGTATAAAAATTTTTCCTGTTGAAATTTAGGTGTTATTTGTTATGAGACGATAAGGAAGACATTTTAGAAACAAAATTAACTTGTAAAGCAGTCTAACAATGATACATTTTGGAAAAGTGAATTTGAAACGGTGTCTGTCTTTCATTAATTAAACTTGAATTTATCTTTTTTTGATACTGGAATAAAATAAAATAACAGTTTGGAGTATATTATGTTACAAAATTGCTGTTATTTTTTTTCCCCAAACAGAAGCTCCACCATGAGACGAGGTGGATGGAGGAAGCGAGCTGAAAATGATGGCTGGGAAAACTGGGTATGTTTTAAAGAATAAAAATCATTATATTGAACTAGGTATTTCCATCCCTTTTTTTTTTTAGTTTATATTATATTATAACTTAAGCATACATTGTAAACCACTTACATAACAACTCTGTGTTTTTCCCAGTACATTGAACTTAACAGTGTTAAGTTCTTAACCCTTAAGCTTTACTGTGAGGAATTTTATTCTGAGGAAGTCAGTTTGCCTGAACTTAAAAAAATTGAGCGTATGATTATATACTTTTTCTGACATTGATAATAAAACTGAGAAACAGGAGGACACATGAATATCTAGTATGAGAAAATGGGTCAGGTGAATTTTCTGTATATGATAGAACACTGAGTAAAAGTTACTGCTTAGCTGTATGTTTCTTGAACTAGCCTTAACTAGGACAGTGAATTACACAAGAATTTTACATATACAATAAACTTTCTGTATTCTGAGATATAGAAGTAGGCTTTGAACATAACATCCTAAAAATACTTGTTAATGGATTATGTCTTTTTACATTCTGCATTTTCTGAAATTTTTTTTTTTATAATGAACACATCATACTTTAAAACTAGTGATTTCTGTGTTGGAAATAAGTATGTATCTTTTCTTGGCACTGACAATTCAAAACAAACTTAATTATCCATGGTTCAAGTAAATTGGAATTGAATTCATAAGACTGTCAAAGTAGTTAGGTGATAACTTTATATATTTTTTTCTGAGATTAAAGTTACCTAATGAAAATTAAACTGCTATTAGATTGAGTAGCTCCAGAATTTGGCCATAAAGTATTTTTATTCCCATTTATAGACACTGCTAGTCAGCTGCTCTGTTGTAAGCTTCCTATATAGGGGAGAGTAGAAGATAATCTAAAACTTTTAAGCCACTTGCCAAGTATTTGATTAATTTAATTAACTTTGATGTCATTTGCTTACTTTGTATTTAGGAGTGACATTTTGTGATATTTAGTATTGACTTATCTTTTAACTTTTTAAAAGAACCATCCTCAGGTTGTAATAAATTGTTAAAAAAATTGAATTGATGGAAAAAAGTCTTAGTGTACTTATCTTATTGTCTTGCCTTACAGTTCATGTTTAGGAGGTGATCATTTCATCCTAGCTACTATCACAGAATAAGGTTGTTTTGCTTGTGTAGTTTTGAAATACAAGTTTCTTTAATGGATGGAATGAAAAGGGCTGTTTTTGTGACTTGTTTTCCTTTTTCTCCCCACCCCTTCCCATCCTAGGGTGGGTATATGGCTGCCAAGGTCCAGAAATTGGATGAACAGTTTCGATCAGATGCTGCTAAGCAGAAGGATGGGACTTCATCTGAGATTTTTAGTGGAGTTGCCATTTATGTTAATGGATATACAGGTTGAGTACTTTTTACTCATTAGGTATCCCAATTTGGCATATGTTTTTAGGACTTCTTCCTTTATTTACATTGTATATTAGAATGACTTTAAAATGGTACTGTTAAAGCCTTGCTTAGATACTCTGCCATTCTTTTTTTCTATCTGCCCTACCTTTAATTTTTTACTTTTATTCTACTTTATTTTTTGCCAGTCCTGGGGCTTGAACTCAGGGCCTGGGCACTGTTCCTGAGCTTCTTTTGCTCAAGGCTAGCTTTCAGTTTATGTGGTACTGAGGAATTGAACCCAGGGCTTCATGAATGCTAGGCATTCCCAGCCCTTTAATTTTTATCAAAGCATGTTGTTTAAAAAAATAAAATGAGCCTGGTGCAGGTGGCTCATGCCTGTAATCCTAGCTACTCAGGGGGCTGAGCTCTGAGGGTTTAGGTTGGAAGCCAGCCCAGGCAGATAAATCCAGGAAACTCCTAACTCCAGCTATGAGCAAAAAGCACAACGGAAGTATGTCTGAAGTGGTAGAGCACCATATAGTTATATGCAACTGGGTTTTAGTGACTTTGAGCTATCATCCTAGGCACTGAGGAGGTGGAGGTCAGGGGCATCACAGTTCCAGGTCAACCTGAGTTAAAGTTAAGCAGACCTCACGTCAGCCAGTGGGTACGCCTGGTAGAGCATACCTGTCATCTCAGCTACTTGGGAGGGTGAGGTTAGAAGAATCAAAGTCCCAGGTCAGTCTGGGCAGAAGAGTCAACTGGATGTCATCGGAACAGAAGAAAGCTGGATATGATGCAGCACGGTCCCGTCATCCCAGCTGCACTGGGAAGTGTAAACTAAGAGGATCCTGGTCCTGGCAAAAAATGAGACCCTCTCTCAAAAAGTAACCAGAACGGAGCCAGGTGCTTGCCACATCCCCATAATTCTACCTAACTCAGCAAGCTCAAATTGGGAGGATTTGAGGCAAAAAGTTAATGAGACCCCATCTCAACAACAAAAAATGAGTGCAGTGACATGTGCCTGTTGTTATCCCAGTTACGTGGGAAGCATAAATAGGCTTGTCTAAGCTGGCCTGGTCTGAATTTGAGACTACAGTTATTTGGCGTAGAGTTTGTCTAGGAGGGTCCAGGCACCGAGTTCAAGCCCCAGTACAAAAAAAAAAAAATGAACAAGCCTTTCTTTTGAGAATTAAAATATTGTTACTACTTGTACTTTTTTTAGATGGGTAAACTTCAGGTGGGAGCCTTTGATAGGTTGAAGATATTAATGAATTCAATAAATATTTACCAAGGTTCTGCTTTGTATAAGGAACATGTAAGGTAAGCATATGCTCCCTCAAGGAACATATGTTCAGGGGAATTTGACAATAAACAAGCAGAAAAAGTTACTTCAGATTTTTAATACTGTGAAGAAAAGTAATGTGTAGTAGATTGTAGGATTGGGTCCTATGACAGGGCGATGCGTCTTATAATGCTTACTATTACATGGTTTTAGAATGTCTTCCAGACATTTTTTGGAGGTATTGCATGTAAAAAAGCATTTATTATGCAAACTTGCAGTTATTTATATTCTTTTGAACTTAAAGTATTCAGCTGGGCTGGGCTGGGAACGTGGCTTAGTGGTAGAGTGCTTGCCTAGCATGCATGAGGCCCTGGGTTCAATTCCTCAGTACCACATACACAGACAAAGCTGAAGTGGCACTGTGGCTCAAATGGTAGAGTGCTAGCCTTAAGCAAAAGAAGCTCAGGGACAGTGCCCAGCCCCTGAGTTCAAGCCTCAGGACTGGCACAAAAAAAATGCAGCTAACATAAAAAAAAATTCATATATGCTCTATTACTAAAGAAACTGACCAGAGAGAAGTATACTACTTTGAAAATGTCTTAAAAGTCAAAATAAAGGTAGTTGATAACTACTGTACATACCAGGCATTTGGTTGATAGAGTGGTTACTGGCTATTGTCCACAGCATACTATTGACAGCTCTGTTTTTATTTGAAAGTCAGGGCTACCATGTAACAGTCTATGTTTCTTTGTTGTTGTTTTTTTTATAGTGCAGAGCATAAACATCAAGTCATACACATTATTTGAAAGGAGTGCTAATATTATTCTAATTTGTAGTAATAGCAGTTTTCATATCAACTGCTTCCTGTGTGCCAAGCTTATTTCATCACTACAGCTTTGTTTATTAATGAAGAAAGAGGTGAAAGCCTAAATGAGTTAAGTAACTTGACCCTATTGAGACAACTTACGGGTGGTAAAGCCAAGATTAAACCTAGGCCAGTCTAATATAATAGTTTATGTGATCTTTGACTAAATTGGTTTTCTTGGTCAACTTCATGCTGAAGAATTTGTAAGAACATTCAAACTTGAATGAGTCCTGTTAATAACTTAATCTAGTGAAAGGAAAATGAACTAGATTCCTAGCTTTTCCAGTTCCAAGTTTCTAGGTTGGACTCAAGACTTAGATTACTAAGAGTAGCCGGTGATGGAGGAGTACTTCATGAATAAATGTAAAATTAATGTATTCCTGACACATTTTAATAATTAGAGGACATTCATTTTTGTTCACTTGTCATTTATAGAATCAGTTCAGGAAATTTGTAGATTGACTTATAAAAGTAGCTTTTTAGATTTTTTTTGTGCTTTATTGGATTTTTTGTTTCTGTTCATGTGTCTAGTCTTCAGTATTTTTTATTGTTTTATTTATTGATTTTTGTTTTTGAGACAGGATCTTAATATGTAGCTCACACTGGCCTTCCATTGTCGTCCTACTGCTGGAATTATAGGTATATGCTACCATGCCCGGCTCATATTTTGTGTGGTTTTTTTTTTTGTTTGTTTTTTGTTTTTTGGCCAGTCCTGGGCCTTGGACTCAGGGCCTGAGCACTGTCCCTGGCCTCTTCCCGCTCAAGGCTAGCACTCTGCCACTTGAGCCACAGCGCCCCTTCTGGCCGTTTTCCATATATGTGGTGCTGGGGAATCGAACCGAGAGCTTCATGTGTAGGAGGCAAGCACTCTTGCCACTAGGCCATATTCCCAGCCCTGTGTTTTTTTTTTTTTGTTTTTTTTTTTAATCTTCTAAACTGTATTTGAAACTGACAGAACATTTGGAAACTAACAAAATCTTCCCAGAGACCAGACCCGAGGCACAGAGCTTGTCTCCCATGAAAGTTTTACATAAACTATACAGAACAAAATGAGCAACCAATGATCTTTGGGACTACAACTAGTTAATTCCTTAGTAGTTCATGCAACATCCAAACTGTATACCACATGACGTCAGATTGCTGGTTATCAATTGAATTTTACATTTAAGTTATTTTAAAAGGTGAAAGTCCTGTTTTTTCCAGCATCAATAGACTAATCATAACAGTGCCTGAGGTAGACTTAAGAGATTTAAGAAAAACATAATTGGGAGAACAATTCCATTTTTTCCTCAATCTCTGAAGCATATAACCAGTTTTTGAAACCTGATTCAACAAGCCAACCTGGAAGGAAGCACTCCGCTTTTTATTCCTGTAGGGATTTTGCACTGGAGTGGAACTTGCTCTTCTTTGGACTCCTGAATTTTAGAATATTGTGGATTGTTTCATTGTGGAATGTGCATGAACTAACCCCACTTAGTATTGTTATTATAAGTGATATTAACAAAGCAATGGACCTACATCATATTTTCTAAGTTCAACCATGTTCTTTAATTGAAAGGAAAACCTAGAATTCTTGTTTAGCTATTTATAGTTTCCACTGTTTTACATTAAATCCTTGTGATGCTGTAGTTTAGTTTTTGTGATCCTTAATACAAAATCCTTTCATTATGAGCTTTGAGTTTATTTTATTAAAAACTATGTTATATTTTCAATTTATTTTGTTTCAGTTTCCAATTTAGTGATTATTGGTGACTCAATCTGAACTCAATGTTTAAAGCATTGAGAATGTGGATAGTGTCAATTTTGTGTTGTAAGTACAAAATTCAGTGAATCTGAGTATATTTTTATGTCAGTTCCATTTCAAATTGAGTTGAATAAAATTTTACAAAATTAATTTTACCTTTCCAGTGTTTTTAATGAGGCTACCAGAAAATGTTAACTTTCATATGTGGCTTGTGTTGTGATGAACATACTTCTTTTGCATAATTCTGGCTTTTGTAATCAATAGTGTTAAATGAATTCTATGCTATAAGAATTTACCAAGGGCTGGGATTGTGGCTTAGTGGTGTATAGTGCTTGCCAAGCATGCACTAAGCCCTGGGTTTGTTAAACAGAAAAAGCCCAAAGTGGTGCTGTGGCTCAAGTGGTAGAGTGCTAGCTTTGAGCAAAAGAAGTTCAGGGACAGTGCCCAGGCCCTGAGTGCAAGCAAAAAAAAAAAGACCAGGAATTAAACTAACATATGTAGCACAAGGGGTTTCTACTAAAGAGTAAAACTTACCTGATTAGTAGTCGTAATAAAAGTATTTTTTTAAATCCTTGGACCTATATTGCTTGGGCTTGAAGAAAATCCATTGTTGAATAATAAGGTACAAATAAGGCTCCTGTGGGTGCTTTCTCTCCTGAGTACAATTGTTGCTGAATAGGTGTGATTTAAAGCACTCATTAGGATGAAAGGTGAAAAAAGCATGAAAGTGAAGATAATTAGTTTAATGTGATCCTGGAAATGAAGGTCATAACGTCACTTCAGTGGATCACGTTTTGTTTATGAGAAAGTAGAAAGCATGTTGATTTTTTAAATGATATTTAAAGCTTTCACATGTTTAACATTGTTTCTGTTTTCAAAACAGAAAAAAAAAAGTGTTCTGGTCTAGTTTATTTTGTACTGGTGAACTTTCTTTTTTGCCCTTGATGTAATTTTATATTGGGGAACTGGATAAGATTTGTGATCCTTATAAAACATCTGATTAACTTTCTAAATATTTTCTTAAATAAAAATTAAAATAAGTTTAGTTATTAATAACTGAATAAGTTTGCTTATAACTTTGAGTAATCTAGTTCTAATTTTCTTGTTTTTATTCTTTTTCTTTCTTTCTACTTTTTTTTTTTTCAATTGATACCAGGCCTGGAACTTGAACTTAGGGTTTGAGGGCTATCTGTGAGATTTTGTGCTCAAGGCTAGCGCTCTGCTCTACTGCTTGAGCCACAGTTCCACTTCCTGCTTTTTTGGTGGCTAAATTGGAGTTGAGAATCTCACAGACTTTCCTGTCCAGGCTGGCTTTGAACAGCGAGCATTAGATCTTAGCCTCCTGAGTAACTAGGATTATAGCTAGGAGCTACCTTGCTTTATTTTGAAGGAGTTAATGGATTGAAATGTTTGGAAATTCATCCATACATACTTTATTGTTAATTTTTTAAACACAGGCTACTGAGGACATATGCTATATGTAGTAAGATGTTTTAAAATAATTGGTTATTAAAATGTTTGATTCTCTCTCTCTCTCTCTCCCCTCTCTCTCTTTTTTTGCCAGCCCTGAGGCTTCAGCTCTGGGCCTGGGTGCTGGGTTGTCCTTCAGTTCTTGTGCTCAGCGTTTGCATTCTACCCCTTGAGCCACAGTTCTAACTCTTCAACCTGGATCCTCAGATCTCAGCCTCCTGAGTAGTTAGGATTACAGGCATCAATCACCAGTGTCTAGCTGATTCATTTATTTATTTATCTTATATTTTGTGCCAGGGTCTTAAATTCAGGCATTCTGGTTCCTACTAGCCTTTTTACCCAGAGCTGGCACATTACCACTTGCACCAATAATTCCAGTTCCATCCTTTTTTGTTTGT
Organism: Perognathus longimembris pacificus; assembly: GCF_023159225.1. Classification (NCBI taxonomy): domain Eukaryota; kingdom Metazoa; phylum Chordata; class Mammalia; order Rodentia; family Heteromyidae; genus Perognathus; species Perognathus longimembris. The sequence goes on along the minus strand of NC_063168.1, from coordinate 3,876,702 downwards.
TAATTGGAGATAAGTCTTGAGGAGAGGATTTGTCTGCCCTGTCTTTGAACCTCTATCCTCAGATCTCGGCCTTGAATTAAGTACTTGAATTATACGCATGAACTCCCAGACACCAGCTGATTATTTTGAAGTCCTTGTTTCCTCTGCTAGGCAGCTCTTAGTAGATTTTTTATGTTGTTTTGATGTCTCTGGCAGTCAGGGAAAAAGAACACATTGCTTCAACACTTGATTTGCCTTCGAGCTTTGTTATTTATGGCAGTGTAGCCTAGGAGAAAGTGAACCAGTGGTGGTTGTTAAATTGGCCTTAAGGGATTAACCATTTTAATAATCTGCTTCCTTGTATATAAAAGTCTTCTTTAATGTTGATTTTACAGATCCTTCTGCTGAGGAATTGAGAAAGTTAATGATGTTGCATGGTGGCCAGTATCATGTGTATTATTCCAGATCCAAAACAACACACATTATTGCCACAAATCTTCCTAATGCCAAAATTAAAGAATTAAAGGGGGAGAAAGTAATTCGACCAGAATGGATTGTAGAAAGGTAAGTTTAACTTTAGATTAAATTTAATTAATAAGATCCTTGAAAATTGGAATGTAGGTGTTTTTGTTTTTTTTGTTTTGTTTTATGCCAGGAGGTGATACTCTACCACTGAAGCTAGTCCTCTAGTTTGGCATTTTTCTGGTTACTCGGAGATGGGAGTCTCTTGGACTTTGTGCTCAAACTGCCTTTTTTTTTTGGCCAGTCCTGGGGCTTTGGACTCAGGGCCTGAGCACTGTCCCTGGCTTCTTCTTGCTCAAGGCTAGCACTCTGCCACTTGAGCCACAGCGCCATTTCTGGCCATTTTCTGTATATGTAGTGCTGGGGAATCGAACCCAGGGCCTCATGTATATGAGGCAAGCACTCTTGCCACTAGGCCATATCCCCAGCCCCCCAAACTGCCTTTGAACCATAATCTTGTTATTAGCCTGCTGAGTAGCTAGGGGTAAACCACCAGTGCTCAGATGCTTTTTGCCTTTCAAACTAGGACCTATTTCTTAAAAGTTCCACCATAACACCAAGCTGATGATTAAGCCTCTAACACCTTTGGGGGAACATTCAACATCCAAATGATAGCATGTATTATGCTATTGTTTGTAACAGCTGCCAAGTAGTAAGGAAGATGACTGAAGCAAACAGCGGGAATCAGTTATAGGAAGCAAATTACCATGCATGTAACTGCAACAAATGCTTATAAACCTATTAGGAGTTATGTTCTGTGTACTTGAGAAGTACCATTGAGGAAAACAAAGATCCCTTCAATACCTTGTAGAACTTACCTTGTTGGAAAGATAGACAATAACTGTAACATATGAGTAAGCTATATAGCTCACATTTTTCTTTTGTTGTTTTTTTGTTGTTCTCATATAGGGGTTTGAATTCAGGGCTTTCTGCACTTGTTCAGCTTGCTTTCTCACTGGCACTAAACTAACTACTTGAGCCACACCTCTGGCCTACTTTTTTTGGCTGGTTTTAGAAATGGAGTCTTACAACCCAGGCACTGGTGGCTCACACCTGTAGTCCTAGCTACTTAGGAGGCTGAGAGGAGGATCATGGTTTGAAGCCAGCTCAGGCTTTCGCCTGTGAGACTCATCTTCAATTAACCACCCAAAAACTGCAAGTGGAGCTGTGGCTCAAAGTGGTAGAGCACTAGCCTTAAACAAAAAAGCTCAGGGACAGTGCCCAGGCCCTGAGTTCAAGCCTGACAAAACAAAGGGGGGGGGGGTGGGAGGAATGGAATCTCACAGACTTTTCCAGGTGGACTGGATTTGAAGTTGGATCTTCTGAATCTCAGCTTCCTGAGTTGCTAGGATTATAGGTGTAAGTCACTGGCACCCAACCATCTCATACTTTTTATTATACATTATATATTCTTTTTTTTTTTTTTTAAAAAAAAACCTGTAGCATGAAAGTACACCAAGATAACACAAACTTGGATTTCTGACAGGAGGGCAAAAAAAGAGTGGTTTGCATTATTACTAACTTTTTTGTTGTTACTGCTGCTGCTGCTACTGTTGTTGTGCTAGGGATTGAACCCAGTGAGCTGTGCATATTAGACAGTCTGCATCATAACCAAGCTCGCTGTTTTTCTTTATTTCTTTAAGTAGCTATTTTTATTTTTATGGGGCTGGACCTGGGGCTTGAACTCGGGGGTTAGGCACTGTCTGAGATTTTTTGCTCAGGACTAGCACTCTACCACCTTAGCCACAGCTTCACTTCAGGTTTGTTTGGTAGTTAAGTGGACATAGTCCTGTAGACTTTCTTGCTTGGTCTGCCTTCAGACTGTGATCCTCAGATCTCAGCTTCCAGAATACCTAGGCTTATAGGGGTGAGCCAGGAGTGCTTAGTAAAACCAGCCATTTCTTTAGCGACAAGATCTCACTATGTACCTAAAGCTGGTTGCAGTCTCCTTGCTTCTGTATCTTGAGTGCAAGGATTACCAGTGTGTAAAACCACACCAGTTTCTAAATTTCGTATTTTTGCAGATTTCAACCTGACAGCTTCTGCTTACTAGAGAAGTATTCTACCACTTAAAAGTATGTCCCTAGCCCATTTAGCTTTTGCTATTTTTCAAACAGAGTAGCTTTTTTTTTTTTTTTGTCCCTTAGGACATCCTGTACCTTGATTCTCCTGTTTTTCCACTTACCAGTCTGGCCCTGGACAGTGATCCTCCTCAGCCTCCCAAGTAGCTATCATATATATATATATGTATATGTATATATACACATACACACACCTGTGACCAGCTGATTATTAGTGATCTTCAGCCTCCCAAGTAGCTATTTTGTGTGTGTGTGTGTGTGTGTGTGTGTGTGTGTGTGTGAACCATTGTGACCAGCTGATTATTAGTCATTGCTAATCATACTGTGGCTTCTTGGTTGTTGGTTTGCAAATGATAAATGTAAATTAATAGTGGTCATTTATATTAACTTTGTAAATTTAATATATACATATAATTTGGATCCTTGGTAATGAGCCCAAACTTAAGTGATTTATAGTTTGAAGTGGTACATACAGCATGTATGACAGATTACTCAATTTTTAAGAGATTATAAAAATATTAACATAAAATAAAGCATAAACTATAACCAATATAGGAGAGCATGGACAGATTTTATAGTGAGATACTTGTGACACAAACTAAAATAATGTCTCTAAGACTGTATATATATGTAAGCTTTTTGTCTTTAAGTGTGGCTTTCTCTGACACTTTCTGTCAGCTATTTCACAGATGTAGTAGTATTTATTGCTCAATCCTATGAAGTACATAGAACTACAGTGAGAAGTAGCAGAAAAGACTTCGAGCTCATATCCAGATTCAGCACTTGTGTCTCTATCTCTACAGTCTGTATTTAGAAACTTTATTCAGTCCTTCAGAGTGTAATGTCCTCATTTTTTAAAGAAGGCTAATACATATGCGCTGTGTTGTGTGTTCCTCAGTTGTCCATGTGCTGAAATTAAATCCTCACTGTAAAGTAATAAGAACATAGATACTTGGCCCTATTTTTTTTTTATTACAGCTGCATGTAATTTGTACTAGATAAAGTTATCCGCATGGAATCCCAGGACTGAAAAATGTTGACTTTATAGAAAGGAAGCAGGCTCCAAGATGAGATGTAAACAGCTCTTACTCTACTCCTTGTTTTTTCCCTCATCATCCACCTTATATTTTAACAACTCATCACTTTTACATGGTTTTCTAAATTGAAAGTCTCTATGTCACCTCCTCCCTTCTTCAGCTCCTGTGATTGACTGGCAGAAAAGTAATCTTTCTGACTTAAAAAAACCAACAAAACCCAGAGAGGATGGCCACGGGGAGAGGTCTCCATCAGTTTCTGGAGTATCAGTAAGATAGGAGAGATGAGCAAGGTGCAAGCAAAGTGGGAAACTTGACACTTTGCCACAAGCACTCATTTCTCACTGTTCCTTCTTTGTGTCACATTAAAGCCCTTTACATTCTTAAGTCCCCCCAGATTCCTCTATTCACTATTGTTGACTGTTCCTTCTGTAAGAATTCAGTCACTTCTGGGCTGGGAGGTAGTTCAGTTCAAAATGAGTGTCGGCTTGACTTGCAAGTGCAATGTAATTAGAATTTAGTAGTCATTTCTCTTTTTTTTGCCCCTTTTTGCTGGTCCTGAGGCTGGAAGTCCCTGAGCCACAGCACCACTTCCAGCCTTTTCTGTGTAGTTTATTGGAGATAGGAGACTTGTGGACTTTGCTGCCTGGATTGTCTTGGAGCCGCAATCCTCGGATCTCGCCTCCTGAATACTTAGGATTAAAGGGGAGGACTACCAGCACCTGGGTTGTTTGTTTGTTTCTTGTTTTGTTTTTTAACTTGTAATGCTTTTTATAAAAATATAAATGTTGGAATTTTTATTTTTTGCTGATCCTGGGGCTTGAGCTCTGGGCCTGGGTGCTTGCTGTCCCTGGGTTCCTTTTGCTCAAGGCTAGCACTCTACCACTTGAGCCACAGCACCATTTCTGGCCTTTTCTGTGATTATTTGGAGTCCCATGAACTTTCCATCCCAGGCTGGCTTTGAGCCATGGTCTTCAGATCTCAGCCTCCTGAGTAGCTAGCTAGGGTTTCAGGTGTGAGCCGACACCTGGAAAAATTGTGTATTTTTGAGAGAAGAAATATTTTTTGCCGGTTTGCTGTTTTCCTAAATAATTTTAAGGGATGACTGAGTATGTATATTAGGTTTAAAAAAGAGGCTTAAGTGCTGTAGCTCAGGCAAGCCAGACATGGTGGCTGAGTATCTGTCATCCCTGCTGTGCAGAAGCATAAATAGAAGCATTGTGGCCCAGGCTCGCCCCGTGCAGTAGTGTGGTGCCCTATTGTCAAAATAAGAAAAGCGTAAATGGTCCCAGCTAGGGTGGGAGAGCGCCTTAGCCAGCTCGACTGAATCTAAACTTCAACACTGCCAAAACCAAAAAAATCCCATTACAAACCTGAAGTTTTCCCAATATTAAAAACGAAACAAAACAAAACTCACCTAACTCCTTGGTTGTTTGAGTAAGTAAAGTATATTAGTTGGTCATTTTAAATTTTGAAACAAAATGGCATTTTTTAAAGATCTATAGCCATATGTAACTCAGTTTATTAGCCAGCAAAAATCACTTTGAGAGAGCTTAATCAAATTGATTTTAGTTTAAATACAAAAGGAATGACACTACCATCTGGCATTACATTATGGTGTTACCTTGGATTTTAGTCCATGTCTTCAAATTTCTTGTCTCTAAAAATCCTGATTCAAGTAGTGCAGTTATTTATTATATTTAAAATTGAGATTCTTTGTTTTGTCCTATATTTTTTATTTTAGTTTTTCAAAGTTGTATACCTCACATGAATTGTTATTAACTTTTACTTGTCCTGAAAAAGCTTAATATGTGAGATAGAATTTGAGAAAGTCTCAATAATTCTCACAAAGAGTAGCAGTAAATAGTAGTCATGAAGATTAATAAATATTGATATTGACTAATCCAGCTAATGGTTGATGTGTATCTCCTGTTTCATGGTCTTGTTTATAAAATTCCAGATCTGTTTCTTTTCAAGTATGAAATTTCATGATTTTTTGGAATTCTAAATTGGTGTGTTTTTGTTAATGTTTTAGCATCAAAGCTGGACGACTCCTGTCCTACATTCCCTATCAGCTGTACACCAAGCAATCCAGTGCACAAAGAGGTCTCAACTTTAATCCTGTATGCAAACCTGAGGACCCCATGCCTGGCCCAAGCAATAGAGCCAAACAGCTCAACGACAGGGTGTAAGTGGGTCTACTTTGGGAGGATGATAAAACTGATATTTTAACAGTGACCTCTTTTATTGAAAATAGAAACAACAGAAATTGGCTGTTTGCTTATAGTAAACATGTTGAAGTATGTATGTAGACGTCTTCACGCTAATTATCTGTTTATGTAATTAAAGTTTCATGAGTAAAATATTATTTATCTCATCGTAGTAGATTCTAATTGGTCTTAGATTCTTAGTAAAATTTTTCCTGCTTTTTCAAAAACTGAACTTTATACCAGATGTACTCTTGTGCTCCATGTTTAGACAACTTCAAAATCCATATCTATAATTCTAAATTCATATATTTTATACCAGGGCCTGGGAATATGGCCTAGTGGCAAGAGTGCTTGTCTCACACACATGAAGCCCTAGGTTCAATTCCTCAGCACCACATATATAGAAAAGGCCAGAAGTGGCGCTGTGGCTTAAGTGGCAGAGTGCTGGCCTTGAGCAAAAAGAAGACAGGGACAGTGCTCACATCCTGAGTTCAAGCCCCAAGACTGGCAAAAAAAATTATATATACATATATATTTATATATATTTTATATATATATTATACCAGTGGGAATTTTGTTGGTATTACTCATTTGGGAGTGAATTTAGACTTTTACATGTGAGTGATTTAAGAAAGATATTTTGATTTCAGCTTTATGACAGTATTCCTTGGTAAATAGGTTTCATAGCTAATTGCTGTTTTGTCTTAACTTGTATATCAGGTAGTTCCTTGTCATTAATCCCATGTTTTATTAAATTGCTTGCATTGGGAGTTGATATGCCTTTTTTTTAAGAAATGAGGCGTCTTAGTTAACTTGAGGATTTGAAATCACTACCTTCTATAATTTTGTTGTTTTTACTTATTTTTAAATTTGTATTTAGTTATATGCTTATTAAATTTTTCTATAGTTAAAAGTTTTCATTGTTAAAATACTGTCAAAGGACATTGAAAGTAACATAAAATCTTTCCAAAGAATGCAAAATCTTTTTTTTTTTTTTTTGGCCAGTCCTGGGCCTTGAACTCAGGGCCTGAACACTGTCCCTGGCTTCTTTTTGCTCAAGGCTAGCACTCTGCCACTTGAGCCACAGCGCCACTTCTGGCCGTTTTCTGTATATGTGGTGCTGGAGAATTGAACCCAGGGCCTCATGTATACGAGGCAAGCTCTCTTGCCACTAGGCCATATCCCCAGCCCGCAAAATCTTTTTTTAACCTACAGTAATAAATGTAAAAAATAGATATGTGTATTTTCAAATTTTCTTTTCATAATTTTAGGAAGAATTATCCTAATAGATTTTACTTCTTAATACAAACATATAAGTATGCTCTTGATTTATGAACATATATTTCTAGCCCAGTAATTTTTTTAAATGTTAATTTTCTGGCCTGGGAAACAGATGCAGAAAGAATGTATTTAGCATAAATAAACATTAGACATATATGTAACACAAATTTCATTGCCAGTTTATGTGTTTCTGTTACATATATTGCTTAATGTTTTTGACACAAAACTAGAATCAAGACTTTTCTGACTGATACCACTTGTTTTATTGTTGTTAGAGGGATTGTTATAATCAATACATTTTACAAATTTCTTTGAAAGTGCTCTTATGCTGTGTTTTGCTTCTTTGCTTTCTCATTATATTAAGGAGCAGGATTTCTTTGGCATGTTAACCAAGTAAATTTCCTTGCCTTCCTTGAATCATTTCTAATTTGCCTTCTTTTTTCTTTTTCACCGGCATGATGATCTGGAGGGTTAGTTTGGTCAGAATTGTCTGTCATAAATAATTTCATGATGTGGTTATTAGCCAGAACCTCAACCAACCCAGAAATTGGTAGCAGTGTTTTGTGCCTGACTTGTGTGATTTTTCTATTGTAGTCAGACAGTCATTCTGTTATACCAAGCTAGAATTGGGATAAGAATTTTAGACAAAGCCTGGTTAAACCTATTGGTAATCTCCTGTGCTCTTGTGCTGTGTATGGCATCTTTTCATTTGGTGCTTGAACTGTTGTTGGGTTAATGCTGTGGACCTTTCTTAATGGAATGAATTATCATTACAATCCAGACTTTTGTTTTTATTACGTGAGTTTTGTGAGAAGAAATGAATTTTTTTTTTTAGTTACTAAGAAAACATCTAGAGGAGCCAGGATATGAGACTAGTATAACTTTTTTTTTTTTTTTGGCCAGTCCTGGGGCTTGGACTCAGGGCCGGAGCACTGTCGCTGGCTTCTTTTTGCTCAAGGCTAGCACTCTGCCACTTGAGCCACAGCGCCTCTTCTGGCCTTTTCTATATATGTGGTGCTGAGGAATCGAACCCAGGGCTTCATGTATATGAGGCAAGCGCTCTTGCCACTAGGCCATACTCCCAGCCTTCGTATAACATTTTTATAGGTCCTGCATTTGTAAATCCTTTCATCAAGAAACCTGCTCCAGATTGTCTAGCATCTAAATATGCTTTTCTTAAAAATAATTTTTTTTCAATAAGGTAAATGTCTTCATTTTTCTGGTGTAAGTTTTCAATCATGTTAGCCCCTGCATACACACGCATACTTGGTTCCTATTGACTAGTACAATAGTTTAAACCTTGTTAGTGTGTTTAATTTAGTTTTTGGCCTAAGATTTATTGACCTCAGAACTCTGTAGTTTTGGGTTTAATGTAGTAGACAGGAGCTTACATAAAAACACTTGTAAAATAAAGAATAAGTATTCATTTAGAGAGAGGTTTTACCCATCTTTTTGAAGTTACTTAGATGAATAAGTATAGAAAATAAATGCAAGAATCGTGGTTTTGGAACTAGGTATTTATATAATTTTTAGGTTCTGATTAATTTTTTTGTGGGAAAAGTAATTAGAAACATTTAATACTTAGGTTTGACCAACAAAAAGAATATAAAGCTTGTATTTTAACTTTTTGGTTCAGACATTATTAACTTAAATTTTTTCTTTATTTAGAAATCACATAATTAAGAAGATTGAGACTGAAAACGAAGTCAAAGTCAATGGAATGAACACTTGGAATGAAGAAGATGCAAATAATGATTTTGGTTTTGTGGATCTAGAACAGACGCTTCCAGGAAGGAAACAAAATGGAATTTCATATTCCCGAGGCAGTGCTGCCATTTTTAATGGACACACTCATAGCTCTAATGGTGCCTTAAAGACACAGGATTGCTTGATGCCGATGGGCAACAGTATTGCCAGCAGGCTTTCTCCAGACTCTGCCCACGAGGAGCAGAGAGCTGAGAAGAGTGACACTGACTTCAGAGACTGCATGCTACAGCAGTTGCAACAAAGCACCAGAAATACAGATGTTTTGCGGAGTCCACACAGAACTAATTCTCACTTACCACCTTTGCACAGTAACACTAAAATCAACGGTGCTCACCATTCCACTGTTCAGGGGCCTTCAAGCACAAAAAGCACTTCTTTAGTACCTACTCATAGCAAGGCAGCACCTTCAGTGCCGTCCAAGCCTTCAGACTGCAATTTTATTTCAGATTTCTATTCTCATTCAAGACTGCATCATATATCAACGTGGAAGTGTGAATTGACTGAGTTTGTCAATACCCTACAAAGACAAAGTAATGGTATCTTTCCAGGAAGGGAAAAGTTAAAAAAAATGAAAACATGCAGGTCTGCCCTTGTTGTAACTGACACAGGTAGATACTAAAATTGCTTCATTAAATAGTTATGTTTATGTCATTTTTATGTTTTCACTGGTATTTTGATTCATATTCTCAGGGGAGTCTTTAGGAATGCCAGGTTATGTAAATTACAGTAATTATAATAGATTATAGAAAGCCTTCTTACTGACTTTTAAAAGAGTTAGATTTGTGGCTAAGTGAAAATATTAAGTCATTTAAATGGTAACATGGTCGTGAGTCCTCATTTAGACTGTATGAGTTGTTGAAGTTTTGATCTATGTAAACTAGTGTTTTATACTCAGTGCTTAATCTTCTGTAAGAAAAAAATTATTTAGTAAATGTAAGTATATAATTATATATAACCATATTATTACAATTATATAATTGTATGGTTATATAATTAATTCGACTGGTTATATAATTACAATTATATAACTAACATCTAAATTGTACTTAAGAGTGGTAAACTTTTAGTGAGACTTTCACATCTAAGTAGATTGCTTAACTGCATTTTTATTACTAAACTGACAGTAGCTGGCTGCTGTTCTTTTGTGTTTTGGTAGTGAAGTCAGAGAGTATGTTATATTAACATATAATTTATGGCTGCGGACACTGAGACACAGAGAGAAGCTGATGATTCTGTCCTAGAGAGTTTCAGGACCTCTTCACATAAATTTTTGTTTTTGCTGCTACTGTTTCTGTTGCTGTTTTGTTTTTATATTTTACTGTTTATTATTATTACATGTTTTAAGTTCAAATGCTATTTTGGTCTTTATGAATATCTCAGAATAATGTTACAGGTATTTATGCTTATGTCTTGGTTTTGTAATCTAAAGCTCATTCTAAAAGCATTAAAGAACTATTATGAATTAGTTCTATGTTGGCAATAAAATGGAAAATCTTTATATTATGTGAAAATATTTGTAGATATGGGTTTATGAATTCTGTATTCCTTGAATGTTTAAGATAATTTTGAGTTGCTTATGGTTATACTTTCATACAGTGGAATTGTAATTGCTAAGATTTATTTTATAAACTATTTCTTAAGACAAGATACCTTAGATCTTGGCAAGGGAAGCTCTAAGTGTGAATTTGGAGTTAGATAACTTATGTTGAATCCAGTTGCTGCCTGTGTCTTGTGTGCAGCACCACCATGGACAAGGTTGTTTTCCTCTCTACAGAGAAGTGATAGAAATTAATGGTGTTTGCCTCAGGAGTTGAAGGCTTGAGAAAAATAATACGGACAAAAGTTTGCTATCTTGCATATAATTATAAGTAGAAATCTGTGGCTCACACCTGTAATATTAGCTACTCAGGAGGCTGAGATCTGAAGATCAAGGTTCAAAGCCAGCCCGAGCAGGAAAGTGTATGAAACTCTTATTTCAAATGAGCTACCAGAAAGCCCGAACTAGGGCTGTGGCTCAAAGTGGCAGAGTACTAGCCTTGGGCAAAAAAGCTCAGGTACAATGCCCAGCCCCTGAGTTCAAACCCCAGGACTGGCACCAAAAAACCCGAACTATATATATAACAAAAAGGAAAAAGAAAAGTAGATGAATGTTGCCACCTCACAGTTTGATAAATGTAGTAACCCAGGTCTTGGAGGATAAATCTAAGCTTTTAAATAAAACCTATAATAAGGCTGGGATGGCCGCTCAAGGTCCTGAGTTCAAACCCTATACCACCATTTAAAAATTTTTTTAAAGCTATTCTAAAGGCTAAATTAAATTTATCAGAGAAAAATTTGGTAAAATCAGAGCCTCTTACAAGCTGGGAATTCTTTTAGAATCTGCAACATTTTCGAGAACCAACAAAAATCATATCATGAAATAGTAATCGTAATATTTAACCTTAATAATAGGATTAAAATATCCCTAATGAATGTGTAGCTTGGGTGACCAAAAGCCGTTGTCTTTTATTTCCTTAAATGTAATTTATCTCTTGCAGAGCTGATTTTTAGTAATACCTAATGGCATGAGAAAAATTCCATTTGTACATACATTTTTGTTTTAGAGATTTTTTTTCCTAAGCTAAGTATATCTCCTCAGTTTGTAGACCGAAATTAGCCTGTGGGTTAAATCCCAGCTTGGGCACTCACTTAGTTACATGACTTAAAGCTGATTATTGATCTGTAAAATGTGGACAGTAGGGTTAACTCCTCCATAGTGTTGTGAGAATTTAGATAAATCAACCTTTGTTAACCTGATACATTGACTGTGAGTAATTAGCCTTTTAAATTGTTATTTTATCCAACTAAGGTATATAAACTGCATGGAATAGCAGTCAAGTCACATAGCTCCTGTACCAAATGCATGGAAACACATGCTTAACTATTGAAATGATTTTAAGATAAACTTTTTGACAAAATGAAAATTACACTTTTTAGACTAAAGATTAGATAATACGACATCACAATTGATTTAAGATTATTTTTAAAATTTAATTTGAATTTAACAGCCTAAAATGAAATTTTACTAATTTGGGTATAGCCATAGTGTAACATATTTCTCCTTGTAAACATTTTTTAAAATGAGGTCTACAGTTTAGTAGGCCTAAGTTTTTAATATGAAAAACTGGTTTGCAGTTTGAATGTTCTTTTTTCTTTCTTTCTAGGAGATATGTCAGTATTGAGTTCACCCAGACATCAGAGCTGTATAATGCATGTTGATATGGATTGCTTCTTTGTATCAGTGGGTATACGAAATAGACCAGATCTGAAAGGTCTGTATTCTTGTTTATGTTTTAAGAAAACTGATAAATTGGTATGCATATATTTCCTAATGGATAATGAAATATTCTTTGAAAAACATTGATTTTGACTTTTGTTGGCAAAATCAGTTTCTGCTCCCAATTTTTCTGGACTCCATTATGAAGAAAGGTATATGGAAATTTAGCAACAAAAAAAAACCCATTTCTCCCTCTAATTATGACTTTCAGGAAAAACACTCATCTTTGCTCAGGCATATGTTAACTGACATTTAATATACACAGGAACTGACCTGTATTGGAAATTTTCTAGATTTTTTTTACTGTTAATGGAATTTTTATCATAGTCTTGGTTTTCAAACTTGAGTCGTGCTTTCTTGTGGCAAATAACTTGTTTAGCTGCCCTGATACAAATGGACCATCATAGTTGTAGATTAAGTTTTTGAGTATTGCTTAAATATGTTGTCACCTTGATAGTATTTGTTTTTTTATACATTTTTATGAACTTAATTATATACCGACCCTCCCTCCCTCCCTCCCTCCCTCCCTCCCTCCCTCCCTCCCTCCCTTCCTCCCTCCTTTCCTTCCTCCCTTCCCTCCTTCCCTTCCCCCTCCCTCCCTCTCTTCCTCCCTCCTATCTTTTTCTTCTTTTTGCTAGTGCTGGGACTTGAACTCTGGGCCTGGGTGCTGTCCCTGAGCCTTTTTGTGTTCAAGGCTAGCTCTCTACTGCTTGAGCCACAGTGCCACTTCCAGCCTCTTCTGAGTAGTTTAGTGGCTACGAGTCCCATGGACTTGGCTGCTGGAGCTAGCTTTGAGCTGTGATCCTCAGATCTTAGCCTCCTGAGTAACTAGGATTACAATTGTGAACCACCAGCATCCAGCCATTATGACATTTTCATACATATAACAAACAGTCTTGATTTTAATGAAATTTCATTTATTTACATACTGGTCATTCTATTTAACAACATTAGCTTTTTCTGTAGGTATCTTCCTGAAAGAGATACAAATATATTCCTTTTAGAGTTACTTTTTTTGCTTATGTAAAGAATCACTATGCTATAGAATGAGCTAGATTAATACAAGGGCCTTATTTGTGTCTAACATAGTTGCTGGTTCAACCTGAAGTGAGGTTTTAGAATGTTAAAAATTGATTTTGGTCTGTTAGTGGTAAGTTCTTCATGTACCATGGTTTTCTTGTGATTCTTTTTGGTGTTGAGCTTTGCGCACGATAAGCTTGTGCCCCACCACAGGTCTCACCTGTTTTAGTTTTTGTTCTCACAACAAATACATTCACTAAGTATGTATTTATTATCTATGTTATTGCTTCATACCATATGGTCATCATGCAACTTAACACTCATACACAAAAGGAAATGAAAACAATTTTCTAGCTAAAGCAAAAACTGACGGAATACATTACTCGTGTTTGGTTATGTCGTAAGTCAGATTATGATTTCTAATCATTTTAATTGTATTTCTCTTGCTGTCACTTGAAAGATAGATGTTGATATCTAACCTACCTCAGATTACAGAAACACAAAGGAGTCTCTTTACTTAGTTTTATCTTCCTATCTCTCCCAATCTAGGATCTGAATTGTTGTTTTTGGTGGTGGTTTCTGGTTGGTCATGGGGCTTCAACTCCAGGCCTGGAGTGCTGTCTCTGAGCTCTTCAGCTCAAGGCTAGTGCTCTACCACTTGAGCCACAGCACTGCTTCTAGTTTTCTGGTGGTTAATTGGAGATAAGAGTCTCACAGACATTCCTGGCCCAGCTGGCTTTGAACCTTGATCCTCAGATCTCAGCCTCCTGAGTAGCTAGAATATAATAGGCGTGAGCCACTGGCGCCTGGCTGCATTTTGTATTTTTTAATGTAAGAAATAAAACAAAAAAACCACAGAAAACCTTCAAGTGATGCTGCAACTTTTAGATGGAAGAAACATATCAAAACTCAAAAGTAGTTTACTTTTTTGGAGGGTAGGGGTCTGAGAAACTTAGATGATGTTTATTTGAATGATAATGTTTTAAAAGTATTCACTTGTTTTAATACTTAATAAGTATAAAAAGTCATTAAATATTCATTGAGAAAGATTTTTATATGTTTTTAACATTGCTGTGTACTTAGATATAGAAATAATTTAATCTTTTCTTCACAGGTAAACCAGTAGCTGTTACAAGTAACAGAGGCACGGGAAGGGCACCTTTACGTCCTGGCACTAACCCCCAGCTGGAGTGGCAGTATTACCAGAATAAAATCCAGAAAGGCAAAGCAGGTACAGATGAGCTCTTTAAAGTCAATAGTGCTCCTACAGATCACTTCTGGATTTTGCTTTTGGTATTGTTCTTATAGAAACGAAAGCAGAATTGTAGTAATATGGTTTCTCATTCAGATGTTCTAAGGATGTTCATAACATCTTGAAATAAGAATCTGAACAGATGACTGCTTTGTAGTTTTGCTTTGTTGAAGTAGATGGTGACATTTTGCTGGAACAGAGTAAGGAGTGTTTTTTATTTTTAAGTGTGATAAGCTTGATTTATGTAAATTGACTTTGGTGATTAAAATTATTTTATAGAAGCCTTATCTGTGCTTGAGAGTTAATTACATTCGTGCCTGTATGAATCAGCCTAAGAAAGTGACCTAGGAAACAGTAGATCTGAAGGCACAGTGCTCTGGCCCTGTAGTGGTGCCTCCTCAGAAGGTCGGGGGAGTGGAATGTGAGCTAGAGGCCAGCCTGTGCAGCACAGCAATGGAAACCTGTCCTTTCCCCTCCCCTCACGCAAGAGGGTGGGGCACAGCCGGGGGGGGGAGACTAGAATTTGATTTAGAATAAGACTGTAAATACCAGTAATCACTCCCCATATCTTTTACTAAATCTGTTTCATGAGAAATATTTTTTTGATTTGAACTTTTTAGATAATAAGAAACAAAAGTCTTTTGGTTGCCAGTGGCTTAGCCTGTAATCCTTGCTATCAGGAGGCTGAGATCTGAGGATGATGATTGGAAGCCCGCCCGTTCAGGAAAGTCCAGGAGACTCGTATCTCCAAATAACCACTAACAACCTAGAAGTCAAAGCTCAAGCAAGCAGGAGGACACTAACCTTGAGGGAAAAGAATAAAGTTCAGGGACAGTGTCTGTGCCCCTGAGGTCAAGGCCTGCAGGATCAACACCAAAGGGAAGCCAGGGGGTGGGGAGCAACACACATCATGTTATACTAATTACTAATACTTTCCACGATTTCATGTATTTTTTCTACTGCTGTGCCAATAAGTTGGCTGGGAAATGCCAAGGCATTGAAAATTATCAAACATGCCTACAATGTCATTTTTAAATTTTTATTTTTAAATTTATTTTAGTTTATTATTTCTTGCTAATCACTTTCCTCTTATTTTTATAGAAAACACTGTTTCTTCAATTTTTTTTTCCAGTCCCAGGGCTTGAATGCAGGGCCCTGGGCACTGTCTCTGAACTTCTTTTTGCTCAAGGCTAATTTGATTTTAACCACTTGAGCAACAGCACCACTTTTTTGTGTATTTGGTGCTAAGGAATCGAGCCCAGGGCTTCATACACTCTACTGCTAAACCACATTCTCAGCCCCTCTTGAGTGTTTTTACAGAAATTCTTTTTGAAAACATATTAGCCATATAGTACCTATACTATAGAAGGATAAAGGCATGCAGTTTGATTTCTGTCCCAATTATTTCTGTTTTCTTGTTAGTTGTAGAACATTGGGCTTGTTTTAGAAAATACCTCAACTGAGGCAAAAGGAAAATTATCAGAATCCCCAAAGATTATTTTTGGGGTATTAAGTAATCTTTCTGTTGGTTGTAATCATCTGATTACATGGGATAAATATGAAAGAAAGTAATTGTACATACACATTTATATTTATTGTACATGTTTTCTCAGTTTTCTAAGACTTTCTTGGCTATTAAGTCCTTCCAGAGGTTTTTGAGGTTCGAGAATTTTGTGATGAGCAGATTTTGGTTTAGTTACTATGGAAATTGTTGAAGCTTAGTTGTTTTGTGATATGGTGTAAGTGTTTAGTGTGGTTTTGTAGGCTGTTACTTCTGTGCTTTACAAGATGATAAAATCTTCAGTTCTTGTAGAAAACAAAAATAAGTAACTTAAGAAAATGCCTAATACTACATACACCAAATGAGTGTTGAAAGAAGAAAAAACATCCAAGGTATATTTGCTCACTATTATCTTTTAATTATTCTGTGCTCTGTCTCTGGTGGGTGGAGTCTGAGTTTGCTACACATACCTTTTAGTTCAACAGTCTGCATCTAGATTTTGATCTCAGCAGGCACACGTTCCTTTGGTATAGCAAGCAGGCAGCTGGTCCTCTTTGTCTTTCTTTCCATCACTGTCTGGCCATAAATAATTCATTAATAGAATGTTGTCATTGGTTAGTTTTCTTCATCTCTGTAGTCATGGGTTTTCACTAAGTTTTAATGAACTTTAAAAATTCATACCCCCTTTACCTCTAAGTGGGGGTAGCACACCAGAGGCAAATATTAGGATATGTAAATTTCCTCTCACTGGAAAAGTGAACTGCAATACTTTGATATTGTACTTTAACTTGGTCATTTATTTTTTATATCCTAAGCCTTCTAACCATTAAGGCCTTACTAAAATATTTGCTACATATGAAAGACATAGGTTTTTCTTTATTATATGGTTTGTTTACAACTTGTGCTCAGAACTTGTTTTTCCTAGTGACTTTGTTCCTCTTTCCCAATCTTTCTTTCTCTGTGTCATTATTAGATATGGCATCAAAAATAAACATTGATCAGTTTCGAAATTAGAATCTTTGGCTTCTGCGTACTAGCTTTAAATAAGTCAGTTCTAATGTTTGGCTTGTGTGTCCAGTTAGGACATCAGGACAAATAAGCATCTTAAGACCTTTTTAGAAACTTTGGTTTCTGAATTCTCATTGAGAGCCTCCCTAGACCAGTGGGACCAGGGGATCTTCCCATCCATGACTTCCTGTGGATGCTGCTTCCTGAGCCGTACTCCGCAGTTCTCATTGATGATCTGGAACCGTTGCTACTCCAGAACTCATGCTTGGGGCCTTTTACCCCTTCCCAGATTCCCAGGGTGCAGTCGTTTTCTGTCCTCTCAACAACTTCAGTTTTCATTCTAAAGAACAAGTTTTTAAAATCGTATTAGTCATAGATTTATTCTCAGCGATTTCTTTTTCACAGACTTGGGTCCTGGCCTCTGATTTCTCCAACCGTTCCTCCACATTCTCCATGTGCCCGTCTAGTTTGTCAAGTTTTGATCAGCAGTTCTCTACTTTGCCCTCCAGTGAGGACAGTCTGTCCCTGCATTTCCCTGAATCTCACATGAAGCAACTCACTCCGCTGGTGGAGGGACCCACGCACTCTGCTGCACTGTGGAACAGGTCAGCCAGCCCAGTGAAGAGGAACACCATGGTGCTCCCTCTCAGGCCAGAGCATTGGGGGCGCATGGACTATACACCCTGCTGCGCCTCAAGCATGAGCATCCTGTAATTTCCAGAGGAGAATCTTAACTAGCCTTTCAAATATAAAGGTCATATAACTCCCTGACTTAAAGCACAAGTCATGGTTTTATCTTTGAAAGGCAGTTGATTGTGGCTGTGCAAGTGTCCACACCTTTTTTTTTTTTTTCCTTATCTAGTAGCACCCTTTTAGGACTGTGTTACTGATAATCCTGAAATTCTTAATACATTAGAATAGTGGACTAGTACAGACACAATGGGTAATCTGCTTGGCTTTCTGTCTTGTTTTTAACAGTGGCATATACTATTCACATTTTATCATAAAACATAGCTCACATTACATACTCGGCTGTTTTTATTTTTTGGTGTAAGTAGGATCGACCCTACTTAGCTGCCAGTTTTTAGTTTGACTTCTTGTATGTTGGAGTCTAGAAATATCTGTATGGTTTGCATAGTTAGGTGAATGATAGTAATCATTACTGATTAAATGAGAACATTTTTTTAGCCCTTGAAGCCAGATACTTTCCCATGTTTGTATGGTGGTGCACTAACTTGGCTGATTTTTCTTGGAACAGTCTCTTAAACCAAATGCAAAATGGTGGGTTTGTTAGCTTTGTATTGTTAGAGTACAATCAGAATAGGTTTGTCTACAATTAGCTGAAGTGGTATATTTTGTGTTTGTTTTACTACTGGTATTTTTGTTCATATAGTAGAGAAATGACTGAGATTGTGTTTTTAGAATGTCGTATTTTTTTTTTTTTACAGCATATTCTTAGAACCTAATGGTATTGTTTATTTCAAGGCCTAAGAGGAAAGATTTATTTTTTCCTATTCAATTACTAGAGAAGCCAAAAATGACAAAGGAAGTTAAATGGTATATAGCTGTCTAGACCATGTGCTTTTATATTGTGTCAAGTAGTAAATTTGGTTTGGATATTAAAGTAGTGAGCTATATTCTATTTAGTTAGAGTTGTGCTCTGTAAAGTAATTGACTGTCTGATTGCACTTGAATTTAGGTGTTTTAATTGAATACTCATTGTTAAGCCAAAAGTAGAATTAACTGAAAGAGGAAATAACATTATCAAGCTCTTTTCACCTGATAGGTGTCTAAAAGAAAAAAAACAACTTACATTTAGGATGTGTAAGAGTATCTTCTTTGTGATATGTGACCAGCTAAATTATTATTTGATCAAATGGCCACTAGAAATACATGTATTGAACATGTTAGTTAGCTAACAAATTCTGCACATAGTTCTTTCAGGAAACAGCAAAGAGCATTTAAGAGAGTTTTGTGTTTTCTATTAACTTTTCCCCACTACAGAGTCCTTGTGAGGCCTTAGGAGGGGGTTCATCTCCCCAACACTTTGCATCCTTTTCCAATTTAAGGGACTTATGTATTAACAAGATATCTTATGTTTAACTTTTGGTGTGCTTAAAAAAATTTCCTATTACTAAAACACGACACTTTGAATTTATTGTGATATGTTTTCATGTGACTGCTGAAGAAGAATATAATGGAAGCAAACCATATTAGAGTTTTCTTTTAAATAAGGAAATAATATGGAGATGATTAGGTTTGGAATTTATGAAATGAAAATAATGGGAAACAAATTTCTTGGATAAAAGTTACGGAAAGTCAGTTAACATATGTGTAATCACTAAATTTTATTATGTTATTTTAAAGCAGATATACCAGATTTATCAATGTGGGAGAATCAAGATTCTGCACAAACAAATGGAATTGATTCTGTTTTGTCAAAGGCTGAAATTGCTTCTTGTAGTTATGAAGCCAGGTACGTAGAAGTTGTGATACAATTCTTAAACTAAATTACTCATTATTTTTATATCCTGTGAAAGAATATCAGGCAGGCCTGTGATTATAATATGTCACAAACATGTTTTGGAAACAAGATGTTTTTGCCCTCAATCCCCTCATTTGCTCCTCCAGTAAGTAATTTTAGTAGCCTTACAAACTTACAGGTCCTTTAGTAAAAATGGAAATAAATAGTGTTGTTTTCATGTCTTTTGAGCATGAAATTAAGTTAGAATGCTCTTGAGTGAGGTCTTGAATGAAATAGAATCTAAATATTCTGATCTCATTATTAGATATCATTAAATTTTTTATTAGTACAAATTACACTTTATAGGAAATTTAAAAAAATTCCTATAACACAAAATTGATAATTGGTGGTTTTTGTGTTAAAATTGAATTGCCTTTTAAAATATCAGTAAGTAATTTGATACCATCATAAATAATAATCTAACCTAGCATTGATCAGAGTATCATCAACTTGTTAGCAACAATTTGGTGTTTTAAGTTGTTATCTTAACAATAACTTTAAACCCTTATTTTAATTGGCTGTTTTAATTCAAGAAGAAATAAGCACTCATGTTTTAATACAAGAAGAAATACTCATGTTTCTCATACTTAAAGAAAATATATCATTTAAGCAACAATTATAATGTTCTAAAAGTAGAGATTAATAATTATGTGATTAGACAATTTCTTTCCTGATAATGGAACTTTTTTTACCTTTACAACACATATGGTTGGTATATTTTATTCAGTAAAGAAGATGTAGTCTTTTATCAAGTTTGGTCTTCATGTAGGCCTGTCTCGGTCAGACTAGTGTTGTCTGAACAAACAATATTTGAGCTACTATAACATCAGAATAGTTTAAGCTTTGTTTCTAGTCTTATTTTTAAAAAATTAAGTCAAAATGTTCAAATATGCATAATCAGCACTGTTAAATTCCTTCCCATTGATGACATTCCATACTTTTTCTCCCCACTTGACTTAGACCTTTTCCCAGTAACAAAACTGTTTTAACCTTTTTCATTGCCAATTGGTAATGTATCCAAACAACTGAAACTTACTTTAATAATAAAGTGCTTGAGACACAAATGTATTTATGATTGTTGATACTACTTTTTTCTTAGCACAGGTGTTCAGAACTGAGTTGTGCGGCACTCAGTAGGCTAGCCTTTACCCACTTTGTTATTCATGACTTGACAGCTGCCAGTTGTCGGTGTCTAAGTGTGTGATGATGCCTAGAAATACATATTGGAGTGTTGCTCCTTTTGCCGTGTTGCTTCCCTCAACACCAGCACCCCAAAGATGAATGTTCTTTGGGAAATCCCAAAGCAGTCCCAAATGTAGAAGCATTTTCAGTTCCGGATTTGGATTTCAGCAGCCTTACTGGGTGTCTGGGTTCTAGGCCTTTGGCGGTTGCATTTGTGTTGACACACGTGGCGTTAGTCAAGCTGAAGGCCCTACAAAATAATTCGTTGATTGTATGAATGCCAAGTACCATGTGAGAAGCCATTAACTGCCTAACCAGTTAAATGACAAGTGTTAATTTTAACAAAATCCAGAGATGAAGATGAATTTGAGTGTAAGTTATAAAAAAACTAAATAAACCCACAGTTCAGGGCGATGGTATTTTAATTGTAGTTTGCCATTATGTAGAAAGCTACTCTCATCTGAGACATATAGAAAATCATTCTGTGTGCGTGTCCCCAACAGATAACATTTTCCTTCTGTGAAGATTTTTGTTTAAAACAAGTATAATTGTTAGAGAACGGTAGATGATGTAGATTATCATCCTGGTTCTGTGTGTTCTGTGCAGTTTCTTACTTATTTGGTGGCACTGGAAAATGAATTGAATTCATAGCTTTGAAGTTGTTGGGAAGGTCTCTACCACTTTAGTCACACCCTAACTAGCTCATGAGTTTTGAATAGACTTAATGGAGCCAACATTGGATGAAACATGAGTATGACATGCTAGAAATCACAAAAGTGGAATATTCATATGGAGATTGCAGTGTACATTATTTATAATAGTTTTACTCATGCTTACTATAAAAAGCAAGCTTATAGATAAAGTGAGATTAGTTCATGTATAAATAGATAATGATAAGCATATCCTCTAGAATTCTAGATTTCTTTAATAATTTTCAAGCCTCTATTTTTAAATGCTTTTATAAGGACTCTTTAATACTGTTACTTAATGATACTGTGATGAGTGGGCAGTAATACACTTGATGGCTGAGTTGTATGTATGTGTTATCTTACACAATATAAGGAATATTTCTTTAGCAAAGCATATTGCAATAAATAGTGTGCTCTGATGTACTTTAAATCAGGGAATAAAATTTTTTTCATGTACTTAGGAATGACACTGTTGTTAATTCATTCTGCATGGGATTTTAGGTTGGGAGCAATGCATACATACTCTATTGAAGAACACATTTACTCCAGACATTTTTGTCATTGTTTCAATACATTGAGTTTCTGTGAAATAAATCTTAAGTTCCCAAACTTCAGCTCAGTGTACTCTGCTCCCCTTTTCGTTTTAAGTGTCTATCACTCTTAATTTTCCTCTCTGGCACATATATAGGAATACATCAATAGGTATACTGACATTTTTCTGCTTTAATAATTTTCAAATAATTTTTTAAACATTTTTGATAACTCTTCTAAGTCATGTATAGATAGGTAGGATATAAGTAATATAATGGTATTTATATAGATTACATATACCCGATTATGTATTAATTTCCCTGCTTGGATCAACCTGTTCATTAAAGCCTATTGACCAATTTATCTTTTGCTGGGTGAATGCTGTCATGAGAACTCTTATTTACCAGCTTCAAGCTATCAACAAAGAGAATGCCTGAGACATAGTGTTTGATAAATGAACAAAAGTTTTGTTTTCACTAACTTTCTTCTCATCAATCACCACTTCCTTTGCTATCATATTTCCCCTTCTTAGTTGGATAGTCTTCACTACACACTTACACTGAGATAGTTTTTATCTTTTGTTTATATACAAATGAATGTGACTTTTGCATTTACCTCTGAATAACTTGAAGGGTCTTCCTTCTTGGCTCTCTGGTGATCTCGATGTTTGGAAAGTGCCAAAGACCCCCTGAGCAATTAGAGACTTATCGTATCCAGTTCTTAAACATAATACACCTCCATCCTCAGTAAGCAGTTAGTAAACATTGAATGGATGTATACAGTAACCATGACTACTATGTACTATTATATAATCTGGTGAAACATTGCTTTATTTTGCTTGTGTTTTCACTGTACTATTTTTTCTTGATTCTTTACAGAGTGATAAAAATGGAATTTTACTAATTATGTATAATTCCATAATTATAGTTTTGTGCTGAATGCTCCAAATCTCAAAGGTAATGTGGGGCATTGAGACACACAGTAGATTTAAAATTTACCATTTTCAATTAGGTCCCTCAAAGTTGTGGAACCCTGGCTCCCGCCCAGAGTGATGTCCTACCATATACAATGCTGTTGGCATCTCACCACGGTGGAGCCACTCCAGGAGCATGGAATTGGTCAATTGGGAATTGGGTGGTAATAGGATGAGTACATTTTGTCTGTTTGTCACATAGCACTGTTTTGTGTAGTTCTTGCGTTTATATTCTTTGTCTTTGGGGGAATGAACCCTGGCCAAACTGCGCCACGTATTCCAGGGAAGCCAACCTTTTTTGACAGCCTATTCCTGCTCTGTGGTGGTTGTGATATCACCAGCATATGGCATGCTGGCATCTCTGCAAAGGGGCCAGAGGTCAAGCCTTAGGAGAAGTCTTCAGATTCCAACAAAGACATGTCATTTGCATTACTGAGACAATTGTTTATTTTCCGTTGGGGGGGAAAACAAACTTGTGAGTTTTCCTAATGCCTGTCATTAACCCCTAATGAGAAAGAAAGTTAAGTGGAACTTGTATATTAGTGGCATGGGGAGGTATCAACATATTTGATACTTGGTTTTCAGCGTAAGACTTCCCAGTATAACTCTCACTGTGTTTTGTTTTCTCTTTAGACAAGTTGGCATCAAGAATGGAATGTTTTTTGGACATGCTAAACAGCTCTGTCCTAATCTTCAAGCTGTCCCATATGATTTTCATGCATATAAAGAAGTTGCACAAACAATGTATGAAACATTGGCAAGGTACAGAATACAATATAGACGATTATCCTATTTTTATCTACTGTTAAACATGATTCCATTTTTTGAGCATTATCAGGATTACTTTGCTAGACTCCATCTCTATGAGGACAATTTTCCTCAGTGTGCACATTTGACTGTCTTCTTTCTTTAGGCAGTTAAGTTATTGAGACCCTCAATCTCAAGGAACATTGCTGCATTGCTAATAGTTGCTTTCTGATGGTGATATAAAATGTGATTGTCTGCTCATTAAAATTAGAACTCTAGAATTGAATGTGGTAGTATGCACTGTAATCCTAGCTACTCCAGAAACTGAAGCTAGAGGATCACTTAAGTTCATGCTTTCAAAACCAACAGGAACTACATAGTGAGATCTTGTATCATATATTAAATAAGCAAATAATTGGAGCTGATGGGTTGTTGACAAGCTAGATACTTTGAAACCTGTATTGTAAGATTGTTACACATTGAGTTAGTCTTTCACAGTTATTTCAAAATGGCTAGTTAGTTGACCTCATTTGTGCTCTAACAAGTGGACTGCATGGTTTGTGTTTAAAGGACCAGATAAAGTCTGTGTCATGACTACTCATTGGCAATTCAGAAGCAGCTACAAGTGATATTAATGATAGCCTAAGCTAGACTCCAGGAAAAATTAATTTCCCAAAAGATCAAAAGCTTTGTAGCTCTTGGTGCTGCTTTGATACTCCTTGTCTATATTATCACCTCCACGTCACTTTATTCTGGATACCAGTATCCCTTACGTGTAGATGGCTGCTAGATTTCCCTAGCAATAATGTAAGTTCCTTTCCTTGTGGAAGCTTATTTTACTAAGAAAATGTATCTGGGAAGGACTGGTGAGTGGTAAACCAGTTAGCGTGGAATGCTGGTGCTGTCAGGTAGGAAGGGCGTTAAGTCCCATCTCAAAGCTGACAAGAAACGGGCCATGGTGCTGAGCAGTGGCGCTCCTATTTTCTGAGTTATCAACTCCCTGGAGTAGAATGCTGGCCTTTACCTTGGGCCACAAGGACTTGCTCATGCTACCTACTGGCTGATATAATTTCAGTTTTTGAAGAGTTTCAGTTGAAATTTCTAATTGGGTAGAGGTGGGGGAAATCCGTTTTTCTTCTATTTTCTTCTGTTCTTAGAGTTTTGTTCTTTATTGTTGCCTAAGTAATATACTCATTTCTTGAATGGATAGAGATTTTTATGTGGATCAAGTGGAAGAACACATGTCTAGCAAGTACAAGGCCTGAGTTCAAACCCCAGTACCACTTAAAAAGAAATCAAATTATTGAATACTGGTACTTAAGCCAGTTTGTTTAAAATGCTATTGTTACTTTAGTTAGTTTTTCAATGGGTTGAGAGGAAATCATGACATATTATGAAAAGGCTTACTTTGCAACATTTGTATCTATCTACTGGATGGGAACTATGGTTGTGATTTCACTGTCTGCTTTGTATTGATAGCTATACTCATAATATTGAAGCTGTCAGTTGTGACGAAGCACTGGTGGACATCACTGAAATTCTTGCAGAGACCAGACTTTCTCCTGACGAATTTGCAAATGCTGTGCGAATGGAAATCAAAGACAAGACTAAATGTGCTGCTTCTGTTGGGATTGGTTAGTGCTTTATTATTACTCATTTTGCCCCAAATAATTACTTGACATCCTTGAAACTACTTAGTTTTCAAGTTTATATTAGCTTCATACATGTTCCATAGGTGAGCCATCGCCCTCTAAAACAATTCTTAACATTTTTACAGCTATGTAGGTAGGACACAGGCTAAAATGTTGGAAACTGAAGTAAATGGATGATACTATATTTGGAATAATCAGGTTGGTGTCTTTCGTGGGAATGTTAACTGGTTACTAGTAGCTTATGCCTATAGTCCTAATTATTTTTAAGACTGACACAGAGTGGTTTGAGGCCAGCTGGAAAGAACAATCTACAAGACTTTTCCTCAGCTGATAGCTGAGTGCTCCTGTCATCCCAGCTATGTGTGGGAGGCTAGCCACAGCAGAAGAGTCTGAGACTCCTTCTCTATGGGGGAAGAAGCTAGGAGAAGGAAGCTGGGCATGGTGGTACAGCTATGACGGAAAACCTAAAACAAGTGGATCGTGGTGGAGGCATCGTGCTTGCAGGAAGCAAGACTCTTTCTTATCTCAAAATATCCCCATGCAAAAAAGGCCTTCCCACCAAGTGCAAGGCCTAGCGTTCCCCAGGATCCCAGCACTACCAAGAAAAAAGGGAAGGAGCTGGGTGCTGGCGGCTCAGGTCTGTGACCCTAGCGGTACTCAGTGTTAATGAAACTTGAGAACTATTTATACGACTTGGTTCCAGGTAAGGGTAATTCTTTGAACAGATTACCTGGAACATCCTTCCTGGCACACCAGATAGCATGGACTACGAGGAAAGTTTCAAAAAGAGGACCCAAGCCAGGCCCTGGAGGCATGTGTCTATAATCCTAGCTACTTAGGAGGCTGAAATCTGAAGATTGCAGGTTGGAGCCAGCCCAGGCAGGAAAGTCTATGAGACGCTTAGCTCCAATTCACCAAAACTGGAAGTGGCGCTGTGGCTCAAAGTGATTTAACACTGGCCTTGAGCAAAAGAGCTCAGAGATAGTGCCCAGGCGCCTGAGTTCAAGCCCCCTGACTGACAAAAAATAGGGAAGGGGAGGGAATAAGTTAGTTATATTTGTGAACATTTCTTTAAGGTTAGAAGATATATGTAAAAAGATAAATGGTGATGTATGTATTTGGGGAGTTTAGTCTGAGTCTTATTATTCTGGAATTACAGCTGTTCCTCACAGTGCTGAAAGGGCTGTGTGTGTGTGTGTGTGTGTGTGTGTGTGTGTGTGTGTGTGTGTGTGTGTGTGTGGTGTCTCTGTCTCACACACACACAATGTTTTCAGTGACTAGTCTCTTCTCACTCCTCCATTCTGTTTATGATCATTGTACTTCCTACCACGTGGTCCGTCTTATATAAGGCGACTCTTCAAGCATTTACCTGAGATTCTGTAAAGCTGAAGCCTGTTATACTATCTCTTTCTTCCTCTACTTAGACTCTCTGCCAAGATTCTTCCCCTCCTTTTTGGCATTCTCTTGCATGAAGCCCATTTGTTCCTGCAGTACTATATCCTGTAGTTTGGGTAGGTAGAGAGAACACTCGAGGTTGCTTGTCATTCCCAGCTGTTATTCTTCTACATTCATTCAACAACTGTTTTTTTTCCCCTCTCAAGTTTCAATCTCTTATATCTACCCAACTCCCAGGGTCAATTCTGTAAGCAAATATTCTTAAAAGAAGACTTGATCTCTTCCAATTTGCTTAGGACCATGGGGGAAGCACCAGGATGAGGATGGTCAGGGGAAAGAAGTAGGAAAAGCAGGAATGCCCGGGCAAAGACTTTACTGGGGTTTCCAAAGGCAGGGCAGGGGAAACTATTTAGACTAGCTTGAGTAATCCTAGCGAGCTTTAGGCTATCAGTTGTTTTCTTAAGTGTCTGGTACCTCACACTGGGATCACTTAAGGGAGAGGAGGAAATAGTAGCTCAGTGTGCGGGAGTTTGATAAGATGGTGGTTCGGGATGGCTAGCCTGTTAAGGGAGACGCATGCGTCCAAATAAATGGTTTACTATCCTTAGAAATCAGCTTGTCCTAAAAGGACAGTCTCTGCTTGGTCAGCACGTTTTTTTCCTATGTTTTCGTTTATTTTTCAATTTATGGGTTTATGAGATAGGGTCTTGTGTAACCCAGTAGCCCAAGTGATAGGGTTACAGGCATGTACCACCACATCTGACAGCCAGCAAAAAAGTTAGTTGTCAAAATATCAGAAGATTTGTCTACTGCCTTAAAAAAATTTTTTTTAAGTTTTATTTATGTGGAACTGGGTGTGTTACTCAACAACTTCTCCAGCCATGAATCTCTACTTAGTCTAAGAAAATTACAGGCTCTGTAAGTCTTCTGAATGCCCTTGATACAAGTATTCCATGTCTTGAGATTTTATTCACTGAGTTCCACCGAGCAGCAGCCAGCCATAGCTCCTTGGTTCTTCTCCTACCCAGTGATCCTCTGCTTCCTCTCTGCCTCGGCCCACTACCCCGCTTCATCTGTGTTTCAGAGACTCTCCTGTCCTCAGTGTCCTGACACCTGCTCTGGTGCTTTAGGCTTTCTGTTTCTCTAGGCTCATTTCCCATAGGTATCAACTACTTTCTGATTCCCCCTCATACCTCCTGTGACCAGCACTCTGGAGATCAGGGCTGTGTTCTCTATGTTGAAATATCATTTATTTTAGACCAAAGAGAAACAAACCTCTGTCTAGCAATCATGTTGGCCATAGTCTGGAATATTTAATGAGACAAATGGGTACATACCTGGTCTGAAATAGTCAAAACTGTATTTTCATTGTTTTTACAAGTTTGATAGGTAATCTATGTGTAGATATGTTAAAAAAATTTAAATAATTGTGGGTATTTATTAATTTTTTCCCTTTTTAAATTTATAGGTTCTAACATTCTCCTGGCTAGAATGGCAACCAGAAAAGCAAAACCAGATGGGCAGTACCACCTACAACCAGATGAAGTGGATGACTTTATCCGAGGCCAGCTAGTTACTAACCTACCAGGCAAGACCAAGCATTTCATTCATTGAACGTTTACTGAAGACGTTTATAGGGGCTTTTCATAATTTATGTATTATACACACAGATTTTGTTTGGTTTTGAAACAGTCTTGTACCATAAGCTAGGCCTAGCTTCAAACTTCAATCCTTCCATCTTAGCTTCCCAACTACTGGGATCACAGGTGGAGCATCCAAGGCTGGGTCTCTCACTCTCTCTTTTTTAATATTTGAATAAGTTTTCAATTCATCAAGTTTTGTAGCTAGTGGATTCTACTTTATTTTTTCATGCAAAATCAAAGATTCTAAGAAAGAAGTATAAAAAGAACATGATAAAATTACTTTCTTTAAGCCATAACTGAAAATAGCCAAACGTTTGAGAATGGACTTAGCATTCGTAGAGTTACGCCGCTGGTCATGGGAGCAGCTTACTGCCTAGCACGCATGGGGCATTGGGTTTCATCCCTAACACTATCTATTTTTGCAGTACTGGACTTTATACTCCAAGCACTTGCCAAGCAAGCACACTACCCATGGAGCCACAAACCCCAGCCCTTCCTGCTTTCATTGTTTTTTTAGATAGGTCTGTCCCTTTGGCCGAGGATGTCCTAGATGTAGTTCTCCTTGGCCTCCTATATAAATGGTGTTAAAGGTGTGTGCATGAACATGCCATACTTGTTTGTTTAGATGTAGTCTTTTTGTTTGAGCTGACCTCAAACTGAATTCATTATAATCTCTGCCTCTGTGTAGCTGGTGTTATCTGTGTATATTACCACAAATCGTTGTAAACCAAGTAAAGGTATATAAGAACTGCCTTAGAAATTTGTGTTATGGGCTCTATGTCAAACAACATAAACTGACAACGTTTTTGTTTTTTGTTTTTTTTTTGGTCCCTGACCAGGAAACAAACTGACAACATTTTATGGTGGTTGAATTTTACAGCTTCCCAACAACCAAGTAAATATTGTACAATGATATATTAGTATCAGAAATGTGAAAAAAGACCTCCCCTGCTACACCATGCCAGTCATGAGGCTTGGAGGGTCAGGGTGCTGTCCCTGTGTTTGGTTTTTTGCTCAAACGATGGCTCGTTGGAGATTAGAGCCTCATGGACTATTCTGCCCAGGCTGGCTTTGAACCACAATCCTCAGATCGCAGTCTCCTCCTGAGTAGTAAGCCACTGTTCCTGGTTCTCATCCATTTTTCAAAGGACACCTGTCTTGTTACCAGGCATAATGGCTCATGCCTGTAATCCTAGCTATGCAGAAGGCTGAGATCTGAGGATCACAAAGCCAGTCCAGGCAGGAAAGTCCACAAGACTCTTACATCCAATTAACCACCAGAAAACTGGAAGTGGTGCTGTGGTTCAAAATGGTAGAGCACTAGCCTTGAGCTGAAGAACTCAGGACAGTGCCCAGGCCCAGATTTCAAGCCCCATGACCAACAACAAAAAGACACCTGTCATGGGTTTAGGGTCCACCCATGTGATTTTATATTAAGGTCTCTATCCAAATATAGTCGTACTAAAAAGTATTTAGAGTTAGAACTTCAACATAGACGTTTTCAGAAGGCACAGTAGCTGGAAGACGCTGCTTTAGTGATTTGGTAAAGTTTTTAAAAATAGAAAAGGATTTCTAGGTCTTTGATCTAGCAATTTTACTATTCACATTCTTTTCTTGGTTGGACTCTCCTTTGGTATTTTTTTTGAATCCCAGACCTGGCCTTGAACTTGCTATGTAGTCCAGACTGGTGTTGAACTAATTATCCTCCTTCCTGAGCCTAATAAAAGAGCATTACTCTCAAAAACTGTTTCAGAAGGACCATTTCCATATGTTCTTCAAGTCTTTGCAAAGCTCTTGACCTTGTGCGAGTCCCGCTGGGCTAAGGACTCTGCACCTTGTCCAGATGTCTTGGGTTTGTGCATCTAGTCAGTGGTTACCAACTCTTGATAGTTTCCTGAGAGATAGATCACAAGCACATAGCAGTTCATAGGGGCCTGTCTACACTGGTATGGGGGCAGATAATCTGGGTGTACACTTAAAGTTAATAATTCAGTTCCTCACTTGCACTGGCCTTATTTCACATGCTCTGCTGTCATCAGTAAACACCTACTGGTTTGGACAGGATAGACACAAATATTTCCATCACCAGAGAAGTTCTTAAGGACAGCCTCTATGTAGGTGGGAAAATGTTTTGCTCCTTGAAACTTTGCTCCTCTGTGCGGTGTTAGACGGCCACATTCTGGATGCTAATGAGGGCCATTTTTATTCTAGAGTAGGTGCAAGTAGTTGTTGGACAGGACCTTCCACATCGTTTTCTTCTCTTCCTTCAGACTTGGTTCTAAGCTAGCTTTCTCCCCCTTCAATGGCTGAGTTCCATCTGCACTTTTACTTTCTCTGTAGAGATTGCTCCTTATGATCACTTGGAAAGATTAAAACTCCGACATTGAGATGGTGCTTGCTCCAGATTTCCCAGCCCCATTCAACGTGGCTCAAGTGGTAGGGTGTCAGCTGAAAAAGCCGAGCTTAAAGCACCAAGGTCTGTGCTCAAGCCCCAGTCCCGGTGCCTCATTCCTCCCACTGCAGACCTATTTTCATGTCACCATACGAGCTTTCTGTGGAAAAACAGCTTTTCTTCTTCCCAAGAAGGTCAATTCAATTTGATTATTTTTACTTAGGTTGGTTGGGGTTTTGTTTCGGCACCTATTTCTGGTATATTCAAGATAGTCTCCAAGTAGGTTCCTGCTACCCAGCATTGCGTCTTTCTAAACTTGGGTGTTGGAATAGATATACTGTCCAGATTTGTAAGGCAAAGAATATGATCAGGCTTTGCAGGGGGGTAAGCAAAGCGCCAATAGTAGGAAGAGGGGTCACCCCCCAAAAGAAACGTGTCTGTTTACCTTTGCTTGTGATTTGTCCTCTTAGTTTCTAATTGAAAATTTATCAAGGACACAACACCCTTTTATGAATAGAATTCTTCGGGAATGTTTTTTGTTAACTTGGAATTCTGATATTTTTACTTGCCTATTATTTTGACTTGAACTTGAAAATGGCACCAAAGTGATCCAGCACCCTTAATACCTTTCATCTAATTTAATTTCCATAGGGAGAAAACCAACCATCTTGGTTTAAACTTGTCTGGCCCAGTACCATGCCAGAGGTCTTTTTTTTTGCCAGTCCTGGGGCTTGGACTCAGGGCCTGAGCACTGTCCCTGGCTTCTTCTTGCTCAAGGCTAGCACTCTGCCACTTGAGCCACAGTGCCACTTCTGGCCGTTTTCTGTATATGTGGTGCTGGGGAATCGAACCCAGGGCTTCATGTATATGACGCAAGCACTCTTGCCACTAGGCCATATTCCCAGCCCCATGCCAGAAGTCTTAACACAGTGTCATATGTTGCTTCCTGAGGCTGTCTTGGGAGGACCTGGACTGAAAATAAATTCATGGCACTAATGACCATAACCACATTTAGCAGAAAATAGCAAACTAAAGACCAGAAATACACATGGTCTTTTCTTTATTGGTGGAACATACTTACTGGTGTGGAACCATTTTAATCTTAACTGCTTTCTAGATGTGTAAATAGTAAGCTTTTAGGAGTGAGGAAAACCAATCTCCCCCCCCCCCCCCCCCCCACTTAGAGCAGAACTTATCAGAATCTTATGGGTTGGACTTGTGGGGGAGACATGGAGGTTGTTGCCTGCATGCCTGGCCAAGAGGATTCATCCCAATTCTTCAGGGAGACTGGCTTTTGGAGAAAATGAATTCACCTGAACTTGGGACATGGCTCAAAGTGCTGGAACACTTGAAGCCTCAGTTCACTCTTCACTACTTCTCTAAAGAGAAAGAAAGAAAAGGTGTGAGGGGTAGAGAGAGGGGAGGGGTAGATATTTTTTCCTATCAATTTGTGAATTGGTTAGAAACCTTAATTTTTAGGTCACTTCAGTATGATAGTAATATTTTTGGATTTAGGCCTATATTGTAATTTCTTGTTGAATTACTAAAGCAAAAGTAGATGAAATTGTTTTGGTAATCACTGGGAGTATGTCTGTATATTGTAGACCCTTTTAAGCAAGGGACTATTACTAGTTGATTTTGTGGATAAGATAGCAATCTTGATATGAACAAAAATCAAACTCTTGTGCTAATACTCATTTTAATTGCCTTGTATATGACGTTATTTTCCTATTTTCCAATAGTTTATCCTTCATAATTAAAGTAGATATCATTCCTTTCCTAGGAGTTGGACGTTCAATGGAATCTAAGTTAACATCTTTGGGAATTAGAACTTGTGGAGACTTGCAGTACATGACCATGGCAAAACTCCAAAAAGAATTTGGTCCCAAAACTGGTCAGATGCTTTACAGGTTCTGCCGTGGTTTGGATGATAGACCAGTTCGAACTGAGAAGGAAAGAAAATCCATTTCAGCTGAAATCAACTACGGAATAAGGTTTACTCAGGTATGTGTGTGTAACAGATTTTGTCTTATGTTCATTTTTCACCTTTTACCCAGTTACCTGTAACTTGATGCTTGAAATTAAATCTTAAACCATGCTATTCGTAGGGCCTCAGCAAAGTCTTTTTAAGCCAATGTGTGTAACAGGGGAGAGGCCAAAAAAAAAAAAAAGACAGAGGAAACCCAGATCTTTAGGGAAAGAGGAAAAAACATTGTGTTTTGGGAATCTGTAGTTATCTTTAGTTATTTTAACTGTATTTTTTTGGTCTTTTCTTTTTTGATACTGGAGATCAAACCCAGGATGTTGCACTTGCTACGCAAGCACTTTGCCACTGAGCTACGTCCCAGCCCAGTTATTTGTATTTCTAATGACTTAATTTCCAATGAAGCGAAGACAAAAAGGGCTTTTTTCAAAGCTGTAAATATCACGTTTCAACTAATTCATCTAGAAAATAGTGGCTGATGATTAACTTGTGTTTACTTCTGAATATATGTTTGTGGATCTAACTTCCAGAGATAGATCCAAACAGATTTGAAAGTGAGCTTGTTCTTGGATCTGGAGCCAGTGTTTGGGATACACAGGGAACAGGGAGAACATATTTCATTAATAGAATTTAATAAGATAAAAAATACAGGAGATTTCAGCTGCTCAGTGATGGCACGAAAAAATGAGAAAGGAAAGCTTACTTTACTTCATTTTTTAATTAGAGTTAAAGGTATGTTTGAAGTTTGATGCTTTTGAGAGAAAAAAAGGACAGGTTGAATAGTGAAATACTTGAGAATTGTTTATAAAGGAAAATAATACGGAAGTTTTTACATGTTTCTTTCTGTAGCCAAAAGAGGCAGAAGCTTTCCTTTTGAGTCTTTCAGAAGAAATCCAAAGACGACTTGAAGCTGCTGGCATGAAGGGTAAACGTCTGACTCTCAAAATCATGGTACGAAAACCAGGGGCCCCTGTAGAAACTGCAAAATTTGGAGGACATGGAATTTGTGATAACATTGCCAGGTATGCTTGTCTTACCAAAAAAGTTGGTAAATTCTATTTTGGTATAGGTATTATAGCTTACAGAAAGCCAATGAATAGTTGGTGTAAAAAACCTGTAACTGTTACTTAACAAAGTTGTCATTTAACATTGTAAAGAGCCAGGCCCTCAGCCTAAGGTCTAACTTTTTCAATTTGGGCTGTTATATAACACACACACACGTGTTTTCTTTATAAAGAAAAGGTGTTTTTCACTGTTATATAACACACACACACGTGTTTTCTTTATAAAGAAAAGGTGTATTTCACTCAAAGCCCTAAAGATTCAAGAGCGTAGCTACTGTGACAGGAACAGATGCCAAGACAGATGACAAGATGAGACAGGAGCCCATAGAGGGCTCCATACCCTTTTTTGGAGGGGGGAGGGGACAGCATGGCCTCCCACTTGATCCACGCCTCCAACCAATAACTGGGGCTCTTGAGAACTATCGTTCTCTTGAGAGAACCAGCGCCTCACAAGAACGCTATCAGCTCCTTCCAAGATCGGTGCCATGTCAATGACCTAATTACTTTGGCCACAGCCCAGCTGTTAAGTTTCCCCTGCGTACCACAACACAAAGATCAAGCTTCTACCACAGGAGCCTTTGCACGGGAGTCCAGTGGATGTCTTTGCTTGGAGTTTCCAGGCTGCTAACTTTAGTGTGTGGAAGAAAAGGGAAGGTTTGCAGTCCAAGGAGTATATTGTGGTTTTTTAAGAAACTTAACTGCAACCTTACCAGAAGATTACATATGGCACCTTAAAAAAAATTGAGTAGTTTCAGTAGGTATAATCTTTGTGAAAAGCATAATAACATCTCTGAAAACTGGTAGAAAACATTTGTTTGGAACCCTATTTTATGATGTCTGGGCTACATTTTAAGATAATAGGCTTCATGTAATACTTGTAATCAATACGAAATTTCTTGGTTTTGTACGCAGGCTGTCTTGTATAAAGAGTATGCTGCATCTTGTCAGACCAAACTTTTGAGACTAGTGTCACTTGAGTTAGCTCATTTCAAAGATACATTTGTGTATACAGAGGTATCCTCAGGTTGTGAGATCATTGATATCAGATGTGAAAACTATCACTAATGCACTTAAGTCATCATGGAAGCAAAGTACAAATGAAACAGCCTAGTTTACCAGATATTGTGTTTGGTTTATTGAACTTTAATATATGAATTTCAAAAGGCAGTTCTAATAAAGTGTTAATGGCCACTTCTATACTGAACCAGTCATTAAATTCTTACTCAGAAGTATCATTTGTCTTTCTTTTTCAATGGGGTCTTACTATGTGGCTTAGACTCACTTAAAAATGTGTAGTCTAGGCTTGCCTTGAATTTGAAATCTTGCTGCAGCCACCTGAGTGCCAGAATTAGAAGCATGTGCCACTATCCCGAGTTCAGTTTCTGTAGGGGAAAATCAGGTCCAGTTCATCATACATCCTCTGAAAAAAAAAAAAAAATACCAATAGTGACCTTGTTTGCTTTGGCACACCTGCTTCTTATCTAGCCCAAAAGACTAAAGGCTCTGAGTTCAGTGTGGTTTTGCCACTTAGTAGTACTAGCTTCAAGGTGCCTCAGATATAAGCTCATGTTAATTCTAACCTCTTTTTTAGACCAGTCTATCACCTACTTTTTATCATAGTATACACACATTTTATTGGTCCATTTATAGAACCTGTTAGAGAAATACTGGAAGGAATATACTTAAATTTTGAAACAGTATTAATTACACCTCATCCCATTCTTGAAAAGTGCTTTTGGAGTCTAAAACATTGCAGTAACCATGAATGTATGCATCAATTGCAAAGTGTGCATTTTTAAATATACATCAGCTAAAAAAATTTGAACAACCTTCTAGCATTTACCTTAAGGTCTCAATCTCATTCTCTGCTTACTTTTCCCTCCTTGCTGCTAATAAATGTTGGTTTATTATAAACCCTCATTTGTTTTTATAAGCTTTTAAATAACTGCAGCTTTTCTATAACTTATGTACTACTGAGGTACTAGTAAATACATCTGCATAGAATGTAGTTATAGTTTAAAACAAAGTAATTCTATCGTTTACAGGACTGTAACTCTTGACCAGGCAACTGATAGTGCAAAAATCATTGGGAAAGCTACATTAAACATGTTCCATACAATGAAACTAAACATATCAGATATGAGAGGGGTAAGTACATAACACTTAATTTAAATCTCACTTGGGGTTTGATGTAAGATTGTTGGAAATAAGAAGGTTCATATGCGGATCTTTAGCTCACTCCTTTGATGTAATTGAAGGAAGGTCATCAGATGTGACCTGACTCCTCTAGTGTTGGTAGTGTTAGGGAAGTGTTCCCTAATAGATGGGGATTTGAAGACTGTTAATCTGCTGCTACATTCTGGTGTAGAAAGGAGAAACTACGGGCACAGGTGGATGGATGCCTTTATGACAGACATGACCGCTAATATTCATGTGCAAACTTTAGATTTGTGTTCTGAAATGCAAGCCTTTGTAGGATTGTGTTCCAATAAGAAAGGTAAAGCCAGGCATTGGTGGCTTACATCTGTTATCCTGGCTACTTAGGAGGCTAAGATCTGATCAAGGTTCAAAGCCAACCTGGGCAAGAAAGGCCATGAGACTCTTTGGAAGTGGAGCTATTAATCAAGTGGTAGAGTGACAGTCTTGAGGGAGAAAAACTCAGACAACATCTGGGCCCAGAGTTCAGTCCCCAGGACCAGCACAAAAGGAGTCACTGAGTAGCCCACACCCCCATCTTGGGGGAGGTCGAACACAGGGCCTCCTACGCTTAGCACTCTACCAGTGAACCATACTCAGATCTCAATTTCAATGTTTTTTTTTTTTTTTTTTTTGTGGTATCTGGGCTTTAAACTTAAGGCCTTATCTGGGCTTTAAACTTAAGGCCTTGCACTTGAGCCACATTTCCAGCCTTTTTGCTTTAGTGATTTCCTCAGATAGGTTCCTTTACCTTTTTGCCTAGGGGAAGACCTTGAATTTTGTACAAGGGTCTTCCTATTATCTGGAGCCAGAAATATGCACTACCACTCCCAGCTTGTTTTTCTTTCCTGGGTTGGCCTCACTGAGATCACTATGTGTGCGTCACCACCATAACTGGCCCTCACAAGCTTTTTTTAAACCCCACTTGGACATCAGTGGCTCTACCTGTTTGAAAACATTACTGTATTCGTAGAATAACTGCTCAATGGGTCACAAAAGGATTTTTGTAATAAATCTACAAAAAATCTGCTTATTGCTTTCACATTCTATGACAGTAAAAAACGAAAAGATGAGAATTTTGCGGAGAAGTCTTACTTTTGCTTTAGTTCTCCTATACTTGTCTTTACTTGTAGGTTGGGATTCAAGTCAATCAGTTGACTCCAGTTAATTCAAACACCTCCACGTCTTCCAGTCGCCCGTCAGTTCAGTCAAGTCACTTCTCTGGTGGGTCACACACTGTCCGCGATCTTTTCCAAGCTCAGAAAGCGAAGAAGCCCACAGAAGAGCAGCACAAGGAAGGTTAGTAGTTATCAAGATGGTGTATTTCAATGTGGATATCCTTAGAAAGGTAGTTCATCTTCAAAATGGCATGGTTGTATGTGTGTGCGACAGGCTTACATTCTTTATTAGTTTTCAGTGTACTAGAGTGGTGTGATTAGGGACCGAGAGCTTTGTACTCCCTTTTTGCCCAGTGAGCGAAGGATGAGTCATGTGTTTTTCTATTCTTGCAGTGTTTACGGCTGCAGTGGATCTGGAAATACCACCTGCCTCTAGAAATTGTGCTGACAATAACAAAGTCGAGTCTTCAAGGAAATGCAATGGTCTGCATTCTCCTGTCAGTGTACAATCAAGACTCAATCTAAGTATAGAGGTCCCATCCCCTTCCCAGGTATATTTTTTAGTCCTAATGACAAAACTGGTCTACAAATGATGATGCTTAAAATACACTCCTTGCTGAATTGTTGTAACAAGATTAGGTAAATGTGCTTTTGCAAAGACTTCCAAGTCCTGTGTTGTGGAGGCGCAGCTCAAGGGCAGCCCTTTCCCACGGTCATCAGGTCAGTAATCATGTGGACCCCATTCCACACAGTAGCTCTGGTGATCCCTACTAGTTTTACAGCACTTGCAAAGTTGGTGAAACTTACAACAAGCATTCCTCTTAGGGATGACCATTGTCGTCCTTATCTCCTTAGACGTAAGTTAAGACACCATTCTTAGGCCTTAAGGGAAGAATGGCTATGTAGTTCATAGCAGCTGTTTCCAAAGGGCAGGATGTGCTCAGAAAGGCAGAGGGAGAACCAAACAGAGAGAGGATTCTGCTATCCATGTAAAGTTAGCTTCCCTGAGATTGTGGGTTTATCTAGTGTTGTGGAATTTATCTGTGATGTGCCCACTTACCTTCAGACTCCATATTCCCTCAGGCTTGGATGTTTCAAAGATGTGCTGGTGAGGGGAAGGGAGGGAGGGCGTGGTCAGTAGCCAGGTCCCTAGTGTTCTCAGAGATAAGACTCCAACAGGCTTACCTTCAAATTCATGCTTGCTATTTTATAGCTTGACGAGTCTGTTTTAGAAGCACTTCCTCCTGATCTCCGAGAACAAATTAAACAAGTTTGTGCTATTCAAGGAGAATCGCAAGGTGACAAAAAGAAAGAACCAGTAAATGGCTGTAATACAGGAATTTTGCCTCAACCAATTGGGACAGTTTTGCTGCAAATGCCTCAAGAATCTATTAGTGATGCAGGAATAAATGTTATTGCCCTCCCAGCATTTTCACAGGTAAGTTAAGTCACGTTGGGAACCTTCTGTCACTGTACACTGTACTCTTAAGTACCGTGACTAGCTCATACCAGGTAGGGTGTGGGGGAGGGCGCTTGATTGCTCATTTCCACCTCATCTACATGACAAATGCTACTAGGCAGCTTCATTCTTTTTTTTTTTTTTTTTGGCCGTCCTGGGCCTTGGACTCAGGGCCTGAGCACTGTCCCTGGCTTCTTCCCGCTCAAGGCTAGCACTCTGCCACTTGAGCCACAGCGCCGCTTCTGGCCGTTTTTTTCTGTATATGTGGTGCTGGGGAATCGAACCTAGGGCCTCGTGTATCCGAGGCAGGCACTCTTGCCACTAGGCTATATCCCCAGCCCCAGGCAGCTTCATTCTTAAGCCACCAACTGAATTCAGAACTGAGAAAGAGATGGGTAAGGTGCGCATAAACATCTGCCCACAGATCATGGAGTCATGTGACTAGAACAGAATGGAGATGCATTTGTATATAGGGGGGTGGGAACAACTGGTGTGCCACACTATTTGGTCTTGCTCTAAATAATTTCACTGTAGTGACTGTTGCACTTAAGGGCTTCTCATTCTCCAAATGTTTTGAAGGGGGCTGGGAATGTGGCTTAGCAGTAGAGTGCTTGCCTAGAATGCCTGAAGGCCTGGGTTCAATTCCTCAGCACCACATATATAGAAAAGGCCAGAAGTGGCGCTGTGGCTGAAATGGTAGAGTGCTAGCCTTGAGCAAAAAGAGGCCAGGGACAGTGCTCAGGCGCTGAGTCCAAGTCCAGGACTGGCAAAAAAAAACCCAAAGCAAACCATATGTTTTGAGGCCACCGGTATCAAAGCTCACTATGAGTCTGTACAGGTCAGAAAATGATGGGAGAACAGTCTACTTTGTGAAAAATAGAAACCAGCTGCCATAGGGCCTTAACTCAAGGTGTGACTTTGACCTTCCATCCTCACCAGGTGGATCCAGAGGTGTTTGCTGCCCTTCCTGATGAGCTTCAAAAGGAGCTGAAAGCTGCCTATGATCAAAGACAAAGGCAGGGAGAGGCTGCCTCTCACCCGCAGCCAGCCAGTGCAGCTGGTAAGCCTGGCAAGTTACCGAAAAAGGCCACGAGGGCACCACTGTCATGTGGTGTGTGTTTCACTAAAAGCTATTAACCCTGGAGAATATCTGAAGCATATTTGTGTTGCTTAGTCCTAACTGGATTGAATACCTATGTTTTAATACATTTAAGGGAAATTTAGACCCTTAGTTGAATCCGGGAACACAGGAGAGCACTTACCATAGTATCCAAACACTACACAAACAAAATGTAAACTTCTGGACGTGAATCATAACTAAACCCATATTTAGAATTTAAAGAGGGTTGAGCCAGGCGCATTTGCTCCAGTTTGTAACCCTCGCTACTTGATATGTGGCGATCTGGTGACCGTGGTTCGAGGACAGCATGAGCAAAAACAGGTTTGTGAGACATCAGCACAGGTAAAAGGAAAGAACTCCACCTCCACGGCAGGCATGAAGTGGGATCTTACCTCTGAATTGCCAGCGACGTGGGCTCAGTGTCATTATTCAAGTAGTAAGGTGCCTGGCTTAGCAAGGGTGAGGACTTGAGTTCAGCCCTTGGTGCTTAAAAAGTTGGAGCTGAGAATTTAGTAGATAGTATTTTAGAGTACGTTGCGTGTTGATTTTCTTGTACGTTGCAAATGCCAAGGCCAAATTAGCAAAATGACAGAACTGGGACAAAAAGGCATTCTGGAGCCTGGGCTGAACCACTGCTGCTCACGGCTTGCTACCGTAGGCTGATTGGGGGGGGCGTGGAACAGATAGGCTGATTGGAAGAAGGAAGTAATTCATGGCACATTGAAGACTCATTGTATCAAAGAGCTTATCTTTATCCCCTCTTCATTTAGTGCCAAAGAATCCTTTGTTTCAACTAAAACCAGTAGCAGTGAAAGACAAGAAAAAGAAGAAAAGAAAACCCATCAGTTCCCCCCAAAAGATTCAGAGTCCTTTGAAAGCCAAGCTGCTCATCAGTCCTGCAAAAATTCTACCAGGGGCCTACGGGAGTCCCCAGAAGTTGATCGATGGGTTCTTAAAACACGAAGGACCTAGTGCTGAGAAACCTATGGTAATTTAAAACACAGACCTTTACCCAGATCCTAATGTACTTGATACTACACAAATGTACCACTTGTGTCCTTTTTCTTAACAGGAAGAACTCTCCGCTTCTACTTCAGGTGTGCCAGGCCTTTATAATTTGCAACCTGACCAATCCAGCTGTGTTAAACACACAGCACCTAATCTAGCTGGAGCCGTTGAATTCAATGACGTGAAGACCTTGCTCAAAGAATGGATAACTACAATCTCAGGTTGGCTTAGGCTGTGTCAAGTGGCCCAATGTAGTGGTTCTGTGATTTTGAGAAGACAGATTTGACCCATTTTCCTAACTTAGTATTTTTAAGTTCTACAACTTCCTTTGAAAGGTCTCATTTGAGGATTTTTTCCCCCCTCTCTAGATCCAATGGAAGAAGACATTCTTCAAGTTGTGAAGTACTGTACTGACCTTATTGAAGAAAAAGACTTGGAAAAACTGGATCTAGTTATAAAATACATGAAAAGGTATAATCAGGATTTTCATGGAAGGGGAAAGAATTCTATACTGTTGAAAATGAGGCAGTTGCTTTTTAGGTTTATAACAGGGTTAAAGGAAAATTGCTAACCTCTTTATGTCCTAGATTGTAAGCCCAAATAAGTTTTATAAAATGCCTACATGCCGATGTGTGTGTGTGTGTGTGTGTATGTATATACACACTCCTTCCTTGAAGGAGAAGTGTTTCCTAATGATGATGTTTCCTTTCCCACCTGCAGGTTGATGCAGCAGTCGGTGGAATCAGTTTGGAATATGGCATTTGACTTTATTCTTGACAACGTTCAGGTGGTTTTACAACAAACTTATGGAAGCACATTAAAAGTTACATAAAATATCCCCAGAGAGCCTGGTGCCCTCTGCTAGCTGTGCCATAAGTGCTTGTGAGGTATTTGCAAAGTGCATGAGAGTAATGCTGTTTTTTTTTTAAGTTTCTTTTTAAGCAAGTGTTTTGTACATTTCCTTTCAAAAAGTGCCAAATTTGTCAGTATTGCATGTAAATAATTATGTTAATTCTTTTACTGTAGCATAGATTCTATTTACAAAATGTTTGTTTATAAAGTTTTATGGATTTTTACAGTGAAGTGTTTACAGTTGTTTAATAAAGAACTGTATGTATATTTTGTACAGGCTCCTTTTTGTGAAATCTTTGATTAAAATGCCCCACCTGGAAGGTTCTTTTTCAGCCATTACAGGTTCTTGTGCTCTGTTTTGAAATTGCTGAGAGGGCCCAAAACAAGAATCTACTTGTTGGAATAAAGGGTAAAGCTTCTAAATCCTGTTTCCTTCTTTCATGGTTTTCCTGGGAAAATTGTGTCAAGCTGCTGGCTCTATCCTTTTAAGTCATTAGGCTCTTATTTTCCCTTAACACGTACTTTGACTCTGGCTTTCTATACATCTATCCAACAGGTTTCTTAAAGGAATATGGACAGCTCCACAAGCTTTGCAATTACTGGAATGCAAAAAACTTACAACAGATGGGATTTTCTAGGACATTGCAGGCAATGAACCACCGGTTCACGCCTGCAATCCTGACATCCTAAGATCTCTGAGGTCTGAAGTCAGCCAGGATACAAAAAAATCCCTCAAGATTCTGACTACAATTAACCAACACAGTATCAGAGGAGCGGCATGGCTGAAGTGATAAGCCAGCCACGGGAGAGCTTAAAGCCCCGAGTACAACCGGTGGTTCTAACACACACATGCACACTCATCGCATAGAACCAAAGTATGATGACTGATATCATCTTGACAACGCTGAGCTGTGTGGAGGCCAACAAGCTACACTAACATGGAAGCCTAACAGAGCTTACTGTTTGTTGTAGCAATGTCTGTTTTCTTTATTGGATTTTTGGAATTGGATTACAACCAACTCTCAGGACTACACAAGCAATAAAAAGCAGCCGGCTATGGTTTACACCATGGTTTCACACAAAGCAGATAAAGAAATACCAGAATGTCTTATTTGCTATTTTTGAAAAATCACTAAGGGCATATGGCAGAAGAATGCTGGAAAAATCACTGGGAATACGCATAAAGACGTGTTTGTTACGTCAAAGACGTTCCAAGAATCACAAAATCTGCAGAAGCTTGGTTAATCAAATACTGCAGGACTGATTTAATCAGTATAAAATTGAAAGAGCTTTAGATTTGTAGTAAAAATCCCAATTTGGGGAAGGGCAAACGTTTAAAACAGCAGCCAAGTAGGGAAGGTTAGGGCCAGGGGTAAGTGAGCAGGCACGTTGGAACTGTGGGGACGCATTAACTGACCACTGTCAAACCAGTGTAAGTTTCTTGGTTTCTCATGGAAAACATTTTATACACCTAAAGTTCATCAGTGTCCAGATACTTATGTTCCTCTTTGTTTTTTGTCTTGGCTTGTTGGTGATATCACAACATAATATTGAAATTACTCCAATTCCTGTCCCATGTGGAAAATTTAGATGATTTCAAATACTTTCTTCAGCTCCACAATAAGCTGCCAGTCACTCTTCTGCATTTCATCTCTGAACCAGTCTTTGAGTGCATCAATGGACTGCCGGCTGATCTGTAACGCCCGAGGCACAAACAGGGTGAACAGAATTTTAACAACCAAGTGCCAAAACAAGCTCGTGGCCCCTTATGTTAAGCACTGAAGGTCTTAATCGGAACGAAGAAGGGCAGTGCTTGCCCATCTAAGATAACAGAACCCACATTCTATCTTAGAGGCCATTGTCCAAGCCCTAGCTCCACCAGAATCTCCACGGTCCAGACTAGCCCCCAGACTAGCCCTCAGAGCTACTGATGCAAACGACCAGCGAGATAAGACAGTGCTGAAAATGTGCCACTCGGCACTCATCACTCACCTTACTGACGAGAATATCTGTAGCTTCAAAATGCCTCCCAAACATTTTGGGAGATTCACCAGGGATAGGTTCTATTTTGACACAGACTTCTTGTCCTTTTTTTGCAACGTCCACTTGTTTATGGTTTATTTCAATACTCGTTACTATTCCAATGTCAACAAACTGTAGGACGAGAACAAAGCACAACATGCAGGGACTTGCCTCCCATACGCCCATACGCCCAAGTTCCCTGAAATAAGAACTAGAATGAGCAAGCCCACATTGGAGACTTGGAGTATGGTCCTGCTATCATCACAAAGGCCCCCACGGGAGAATTTTCTCCGTAACAGCTGTTAAGAGCAAGATCACTGTGTGCTGTCTGAAGCTTACTGTACACTTAGTGACATGGTCATATTCTGTTTCTGTCCTGCCTTCCTGGAGCAGGACAGGTGCCAGGTTAGGAGAGAATAACAAGCACCAAACTTTTAGTTCTGCAAGAGCTAGGAAAAGTGGTGCGGTCAGAAAGCCAGCCAAGGACATCCTCCATGTAAAGATAACTTGTGAACAAGCGGCTTGGGGAGAGAGGCAGGCTGCCTTACAGAAAGCTGAATTAAGAATGAAAACAAGAGTGAGGCAAAGGCGATAAAATGCTTAGCACACTGATTCGATGAACTTGGAGCATGTCCG
Organism: Perognathus longimembris pacificus; assembly: GCF_023159225.1. Lineage (NCBI taxonomy): Eukaryota > Metazoa > Chordata > Mammalia > Rodentia > Heteromyidae > Perognathus > Perognathus longimembris. The sequence goes on along the minus strand of NC_063168.1, from coordinate 3,832,544 downwards.
CACCCCACACCCGGCCAGAGGACCAGCATGAGCACCTTCCCACGGCCAAACTGGTTAAGGAGAATATCACAAAGATTAAAGGCAAAACAATTACTTTAAAAACAGGTACTTCACTTAAAAGGTGTGTGTGAAGAAGGGATACCATAGTTTTGCAAATATTTACATAAATTTGGCTCCCGCAATAGGCAGTAGAGCAACTGGAGTGAGATTGTTGAGACTGGGTGCTGGTGGCTCACATAATCTTGGCTATCAGGAAGGAGGCTTAGGCCGGAGGAATTAAGATTCAAAGCCAGCCCGGGCAGAGAAGTCCACGAGACCCAACATGTCAGCAAAAATGTCAGGCTGGTGGTGTGGCTCTATCTAGTGTTAAGAACGCCAGCTGTGAGCAAGTAAACCCAATGAAGAGTGCGTGCAACCCTAGGTGCTTGTGCGTGCAATCGAACTGTTGACAGCTAGGTGTGGCAGTGCACAGCTGTAATTCCAGGTGTAGGCAAGAGAATGAATATAGAGAACATAAGGCCAGCCTGCTGCATGGCGAAACCATCCCAAGCAGTACCAGAAGCAAAGTTTGGCCTCTCAGCCATTTCATCAGCAATAGTGAGACATGTGACAGGATGCAGAGAGACTCCTTATAGGTTCCTTCTCATAAATCCTAACCTGCATCCAGTGAGGAAGGAGAGAACAGGGAAGTTTACATGAAGAATAAATGGAAAACAAGAGGGCTGAGGACACAGATCAGGTGGCAGAGAACCAGCTTATCAAACTTCTAACAACACTGGGGTGAATTCCTCAACGAGTAAGGGGGCTGTTCTTGCCTGAGACTCAAACACTAAAGTGCAAGATGCAATGTCCAGGCCACTGGGTGGTAGAGCGCAGACATCTCTGGGATGGTCATGACGACACGGAGATGAGAACTGCCAATGACAGGTTGATGCTAAAGTCATGTGGAGGCATGATGTTCTAAGGGAAACAGAGCCTGAAATCATGTGATGTGAATCTACACCAGGCTCAGATACTTCGCTACACTGAGGTCCAACTTACAGAAAGAAAAAGCTCTGCACACCTAAAGTTTGGAACTTACGTTTTTGCTCGGAACACACATGGGCGTCCCTTGCTTCACCTGACCGGCTTCCACTGTCACGCCCATCACGATTGGGTCTCGAGAATTGAAGATATACTGAGGGAGGATTTTCATCTTGCAGGGAAATACTGCTATGTGCCTGGAAGGACGAGGAAGTAAGTTTTAGGCTTATAAAATCATTTAACCATAAAAATGAAATTCACACACAGAAATGAGGCCTCTTCCACTAGATGAAAGCAACTTTCATGATGGAGGACGAGGAGAGAAGCCTTTTCCAGCCCAACCACAAGGGGTGAGCCCCATGGCTCATTTTTCTTCATCTTTTTCTCTATTGCTTTCCAAGCCTTCGTTCTCTTCTCTTTGGGGACCACAGAGCATCCTTATACTTCTCCCCAGCATGTTCCTAAATTATTGGTCCACGTCAATTTCACTGCTTGTTAAACAGCTGACAGTCTCCTCACCCCAGGTTTCACAATCTAAAATGAGCACATACTAATTTATGTCCTACTGCTTCATACCTGTTACCTCTTGTTTGAAAATTGTACTGTGAACTGAGCTCATTCCATATGCTGTTTGCCTTGCTGTTTGACTATGGGAATCTCTCGACAGGCCCTGGTCACTGGCTCTAATTAACCAGGTCCCCACAACTACACATGATCATACAATTTTGGCAACCAGCAACTTCCACAAAGGAAAAGCTAAATCCCTCCCATGCCCTTCAGCAGGAGGCCACAGGGGCCTGACAACTTCTAAGACTCCATGGCCCCTGCATACTCTATTCCAGCAAGGGCGGCTGCTGCTCCCTTTGAATGAAACACTGTACCAGGTACTCTTCTGCCCAGACATGCCTGGGTGCTGTGCTTAGTCTCCTTCAGACTGCTACCTGCAATGAGCCCTAAACGGATAGTGTCTTCCCCAACCACATGATTCGTCAGCCTCTTCTCTTCTTACCTAGTCTTTCCCTGCCTTACTCTACTTTTGGCACCTCATCTCCACTTAGCTGTCGCATTTCCCAATGACAGCAAGGCCCTGGGACCCAGGAGCAGCCAAGGCTCTATGACGCCTCCAGCATGAGCACTCGGAAGGTGTTTGTGGGCAGTATGTTCCCCACAGAATCCCTTGGATTATTTCTCAATATGCACATTCTAATTTGGCAAATTCCATCCCATATAATTCCTGATAAAGCAATTTCAGTAAGATACAGCTCACAACTTACCAACTACTATGCTACTGACAATCTACAAGGCCACAGCAAGGGCCTGCTCACATAACACTAGAATGTCCAAGAGTGAACAACTTCTGGTTTATGTAACATGCAACTTTTCAGGATCTAGCCTCTGATGGAGGAGCAAATGCCAGGCTTTTGTGACATAGTCCGTCCGCGCCCACCTACCCTCGCCTTCCAGTACTCAGTAATTCTCAATGAACTACGTTAACAAAGATATAAAGTAAATATAAAACACCAACTTACTTAAATTCTTCTTGTTTCTGTTTCTTGTAGTCTTGTCTATATTTTGTAAAGGCATCAAATAAATGATAAATAATTTCTGCACTAAAAATTCTAACTCCTAAACTATCAGCCATTTCTTGTGCATCCCGTTCAATTCTCACATCGAAGGCCAAAATGACTGCGTACCTGAGAGGTTGAAGCATAGCAAAGACCATCAGTGAGAAACAGTATGGCACAAAGGCCCCTCAGCAAACTGTTTCAGAGAAGTAATTCTACTCACTGGGGATCATGTTCCAACATCACTGAAGCCTTCATAACATCTTTTTTATGGACTGGGCCAATGTTAATTCCTGCATACTGTAAAAAAAGCTTTAGATGAGTGCACAAACTAATGGAAACGTTACCGCCACTCATTTGTAGAGTCGGATGTGATTACTTACGGGGACTTCTGAGGTTTTCAGAAATTCAAGCAGAGCTTCCAAAGAGCCCAGTGTAGATGCTTGGACATAGACTCCCTTTTCTTCCAATTTGATAGCATTTAGTGTCTGCTTTAGCTCATGAATCAGTTCATCCTTAAAAACAAATTTTCAAATTCATAAAAGGTTAGCATCACATCTATTGCTATCTTTGGCAGCTTACAATTTAACTATGGTTAAGCACTCATTTGAAATTATGAAAATAAGGCTCAGAGCAAGGTAATACAACGTGTGCTGGAAAAAAGGAGGAAGTATAAATATAGTTGCTATGTCCTAACAACGCCATTTCCCAGTTTGCATTCAGTTGACTAAAATGAAATATGTTCAACCTCACTTTCATTTAGAAATATAATAAATGGCAGACAAAATAAAGCAATTCTTTTTACGGGGGGAAGGAGAAAGGCTGCTGGTAATTGGCTTGAACTCAAGGCCTGGGTATAGTACTTTTGTTTTTTCACTCAAGACTAGGGCTCCACCACTGGAGCCACAGGGCCACTGTGGTTTTCCGATGGTTAACTTGATAGCAAGTCTTGTACACTTGCCTGCCTGGCTGGCTTTGACATAATACTCAGATTTCAGCCTCCTGAGTGTGATTACAAGTGTGAGCCACCGGCAACCGGACAACTTCTAGCTTCTGATTCATTTTTTTTATTTCAATAAAATGCACATGTGAAATTCTATTGTAATTATTTGCCTGCACACACTAATTTGAATGGAGTAAGTTTGCTATATAAGAGGCCAATAGACAAGAGATTTCACAAGGAAGTCCATTTTAGTCAATACCCTGAAGAGTGCCCTTTGACAGACAACCCAACTCAACATAGTAGGAGAATCACTGGGTTTAAGGCACCTGAGAGATTTAGACAAGACCCAATTTGGAAGAAAAAAAATCAAACGAAAGCCCTTCTAAAGACAATGTCTTAAGTAGCTATGGAGGGGAAAAAATTAACAAAGTCAATGAGCTTACTTTAAGCACAGGGATTTCATCTTCTTTGTAAGCCACCAGGAGAGGTAAACCAGCCAATGTTTTTTCCAGGTCTTTTCCAAGAATCTTTACCCCCTGAGCTGCTTCTACTTCTTTATGCTTTTCATACTGGTTCTATATAAACAAAAACATTTCCACCACATTTATTTGAAAATTGCATTAGGAGATGATGTATGTGAAGATATCTTGTAATTTTGGAATTGGAAAAGATTTCATAAACTAGGCACAAACAGCAATAATGACCAAAGACTGAGAAATTCAACATGAAAGTATTTCTTTAAAATATCACAGAAAAAGAAAAATCACAAAGGCAAGGTAATAAAACATAAAAAGTAGAAATACACTAGAATTTTGAATAAATCAACAAGTCCCACAAAATCCGTAAAAAATAAAAATGTAGGAGGAAAGAAAACTTTCACCAAAGGGGATATAAATGCCTAATAAAGCAATACCATGGAAACAATTAGGGAAATGCAAGCTGAAATAGCAATAAGCTGCAGGCTCTAGAATGACAGCTTAAAGAACTATAAAGATATAAAACTGAAAAACCGCAGCTGAGAGTGCAACTTGTTAGTAGGCCCATCGTGGTGAGCAGTGTGTGCCTAACAACTCCATCATCCATCAGTGTCCACTCTGGGACACGCAACTGCACACACTACAAGGTGCAGGGCAGATGTACACAGCCATGGTCTGCTAGCGACAGTACAGATGGCCATGGCTCCCACCAACAGGAGGAGGAATAATACATTCACACACAGGATCCATCTTCATTATTGCTCCACTGAAGCCAGACAAAAGACACATAACTGAGAAAACTCCATTTGTGTAAATTCCACACACATTTTACAGTAACAACCTTCAATTGCTGAAACTTAAGGAAAGTAAGGATATTAATTATTATCAGGAAAAAAAAAGTGCCACTGGTTAACTCTTGGAGAGAACAAGGAAGGTACAAGCAAGAGGAAGCTTGCAGGAGGCTTCTGGTGCCAGTAATATTCTGATTCGTGACCTAATTGCTTCCTAAAAATGTTAAATTTTATGTACTTTTCCATGTGAATGTTTTCTCTCACCATACATATGTAGAATATAGAGTCCAAACATGGTAATTTATCACTTAAGAAAAGCCTAGCCTAGTAGTAAACAGGTACACTTACCCACTGCCTCATAGAGGACGCGTCTCCTCTATGGCTTACATGGTAAAGCCGAGGGTACACAATGTATATGGAGCCAAACAGCTTTCAAAGTGAGGGGAGCAGCCTCAGCAGAACTTCTAAGTACTATCCAAGTCCTGTGTGTCAACCCTCTCCTCCCGGGCTTACCTTGACTCTTAACTCCTTCATAGGAGGAGGGAGCAGCAGACCCCGAATCTGAGTGACAATGGGCCCTTCCACACCAGGAACAATGATTGTGTCTCCTTCCTTCAGACGCCCATTGATCAATATGACATCGATAGTGGTGCCCATTCCTGGGAGAGCTTTAACCTAACAGACAGTATTGCAAAGGGAATAGCACATATAGAGTGAACCATGTACATTAAACATGAAAGCAGCACACATCTCTCACACACAAAGGGCAGCTAAGGAACAATAGACCAAAAACATGACCATTACCTCCATCACCTGAGCCCTCAGCTCTTCACAGTGGGCAAGCCTCTTGTTCAACATGGTCTGAGTTAACTCCACAAGAAGGTAGATCAGACTTCCCATGCCATCACCAGTATGTGCAGAGGTAGGTACCAAAGACACAAAAGTGCGAGGATCTTTATTCTCATAAAACAAAGCAGCATTCAAACCCTGGAAGCGAAAGTTATTCCAAAACATATCTAAGAACAGGACTGAGTAACTGAGCTAATAAATGACCATTGTAAAACTCCACCCAACACTTCAGAGTTGGATGGGGGTATAGCTCATTGAGAGAGCACTTGTTTAGCATCTTGAAATGGTCATAGAAGCACTACAGAAAAATATTTACTTCGTATTTTTCAAAGATTCTGAGTACAAAGAAAATTTATGAAGTACTGAGCATGAACCAAGAGCTCCAGTTACCTAGGAGACAGAAGAAGGAGGAGCTAAAAAGGAGCTTGGGAAAAACCATAAGAAATTGTCTCAAAAACCAACAAAACAACCCCCCCCCCTCAAAAAAACCAACAAAACAAAAACCCAAAGTCAAAATAAAATAAATATGAAAAACATAGGGTAAAAGGCGAATACTAATAAAAATGGCAACTTCATTAAAAAAGATAACATATTAAAAGGAATCAGCAATCTGAGACAGGCTTGAGCCTCTCTATTCCACCAGCTCAGGAGGCAGAAACAGGAGGACCTCCAAGTTTGGGTTCCAGCCTGGGCAACTGAGTATTAAATAAAGTCAACACAGAATAAAGGACTGGAGCTTCTGGCTTAATCTCAAGAATGCTTGCCTTGAATGTGGTAGCACCTCCTGGGCTGAGCCTCTGGTGCCAAAGGAGGGGCGAGAGGGAATTCTTTCTTACCTGTTGTGCAAATTCTACAATAATGGCCTTTGCGCGCTCCTCAAATTCATCTTTTGTATTCTTTTTCTGCTTCTTTAAAGTAGCAGCCACATCAGAGTCAGGACTCTTTTTCCAATCATATAACCTATCAATCTGAAAATTAATTGCACATGAGACATCTCCATAAATTTAAGTTCTAAAAATTTCATAATGTAAATTGCTCAGATATTTTACTGTGCCAAAAGCTCCTTAATTAAGAATGTATAACTGAGTCCCTATCAGATAATGAGAAACTGTTGAGGTATCATGTAGCCCCCTAATCAGCCTCCGCTAAGTTCCTGGCAGGATGCCATTTATTTGCCAAGCATAAATAAGACACTACAATATCCTATGGCCAATAATACATGCCAAAATTCCAAAACAAAGAACAAGAATTAGTTGTAACATCGCCAAGGATATTTTGTAACAAAATCTATACAACAATTACTTGTCTTAAAGCAGTTCATTTTTATTATTTCATTGCTCAAATTAGGAATAAATCTGCTTAACTACTAACAGAATCTATTTTCCCTAACATTGTAATGAGAAGTAATGATAATGTAACTATTTCAGGTGATGGAAATGCTAGTCTCAGATTTGATCATTACATATTGTATATATGTATGAAAATATCACAGTGAAATCAATACGTATGCATTTTGTCAGTTGGAAATAATGTTTCTGAAAAAGCACACAATCTATATACCCAAATGATATGATGATGAGTACAAGGAAGAAAATATTCAAAATAATGCTAATAAGGCATACTCTGGGAGCTCAGTGTAAAGAAATAATACAAAGAAGTAGATCAACTTGACTATTACTACTAAAGAGAAAAATCAGCTGAGCACCAGTGGCTCATGCCTGGAAACTCAGGAAGCTGAGATCTGAGGATCCGGAGTCAAAGCCAGCCAGAGCAGGACAGTATATGAGACTTTTAGCTCCAGTTAACTACCAAAAAGCCAGAAATAGAGCTGGCTCAAGTGGCAGATTACTAGCCTTGAGAAATAAAGCTCAAGAATAGCACCTAGGCCTGAGTACAAGCCCCAACACAATCTCCAAAATAATTAAAATTTAAAAAGTCAGGAAGTAGACATACAGACCTAGAAATGACAAAGCTGATAAAATATATCAACATCCTTAAGATAATTAGTAAAAATATACTCAAATATTTTAAAGCCTTAAATCTATTTTTTAAAAAAGCAGAAATGGGAAAGGCTGAAAATGAACTAGGATACAAAAATATCACTAAAAACAATTATATCCTCAAAATATTTTCCAAAGAAAATGTTAATAACCTTGAAGGTGGAGCATAAAACTACCCAAATTTGAGGCATACAGGAAAAATAGGGCATGGGAGAGAAAAAAACAAACTTTCGTTACTTTAAGTCAGCTATGCAATAAGACTGACAAAAATAGCTAGAATACCAGGAGCCTAAAATTCTATCCAATAAAAAAAGGAAAAAATAAAAACAGAAAAAATCTAAAGAAATTAAAAACAAAAAAACCCCAGCAACTTAATAACAACAGTTGGGTTTAGTCAAAAAAAAGCAAGCAACACCCTGTCTCAATGAAGGGCTGGGACTGAGGCTCTGAAGCAGAGCACCTGCCCCGTCAATGCGAGGCCAAACCAGAGAGCACAAACAAATCATGAAAACCAGTAACCTAAGTCTAAACAATTCAGACCTCAACTGATTAAAATAAAGAGATATATATGTAGTCACACTGAAAAAACATAAAAGGGAAAAAAAGTCTTAAGAGCAGCCAAAGAAAAATAGAAACAGAGGGAAAAAATGACTACTGATGAACAACACAAAGCAAAGAAAACCCTTTTTCAAACTTAGAAATACAATAGGTGAAAATGAAAGCTCACAGAATTTGTGGTCTATTAAACTTATACTTCAAAAAAGAATAAGGCTAAAAACAACCCCTAAAGACGAACAAAAATGTATACATCACGGATCTATCTAAACAAAGATCTGAAAAGAACCAAAAGGGTAAATGTAAAAACAAAGATTTGCTTTCTAATTTAAAAAGTTGTTTTAAAATATAGCAACCAATGTAAAGTGTGAATAATTTTGAGTTCATGGTATGTGAAGTAAATTAAAATAGAACAGTAACACAAAGGATGGTAACAGTGGTATATTGTTGTCACGGTCTTACAAAAGGGGTAACTTAAAAACAGGCATTGTAAATCTTAAGGCAGACAATGACAAAACAGACATATACCTAATATTTCAATAGTGGCAATAAAATGCAATGACTAAGAAGCATTTAATCAGCTGGGTACTGGTGGCTCACACCTGTAGTCCAAGCTACCCCAGTCTGACTCAGAGGATGATTCAGTTCAAGGTCAGTTGGGGCAGAAAAGATTTCAAGAATGTAAATTTCAAAAATAATCAGCATGGGCTGGGAATGTGGCTTAGAGGTAGAGAGCTTTCCTAGCATGCATGAAGCCCTGGGTTCCATTCCTCAGCACCACATAAACAGAAAAAGCAAGAAGTGGCACTGTGCTCAAGAGGTAGAGTGCTAGCCTTGAGCAGAAAGAAGCCAGGGACGGTGCTCAGGCCCTAAGTTCAAGCCCTAGGGCTGACAACAAAAAATGAGCAAAAAGCCAGGATACAGGCCATGGCTCAAGTGGTAAAGTGCCAACCATGACCAAGAAAGCCACGAGAGGCCCTGGACTTCAGACAAAAAACATAATCAACTGACCAAATAAGCCAGGAGGAAAAAAGTCCATTTGAAATAACAAAATAAAAACTAGCAAATTGGTGAAAGGCTGGATAAGTACAATAAAGGCAAATAATTAAGACATTAAATAAAACTCAGGCATTGCCAGGCACCTATAATCCTAGCTACTCAGGAGGCAGAGATATAAAAATATGGAAGTTTGCTTCAGGCAGCCTGATTAAGAAGCCTGTGAGAGCCCCACGTCAACTCATGGGTGTGGTGGTCCATACCTGTTATCCTAGGCCCAGTGGGGACGCTTAAGAGGATGATAACCCAGACCAGCCCGGGAAAACAATAAAGACATGGCTCAAAGGTAGAGAGCCTGCCGAGTAAGTACAAAGGCCTTACCAACTCCAGTACTGCCAAAGCATGGACAATTAAATGAAACTTAACAAGCAAAAAAGGTTGAGATGTGGCCCACCAACACCACCAAAAAAGTCAGGGATTACTGCTTTGGACAAACATAATCAAAGTGTGCTTAGATGCTCTCTACTGAAACAACTCATTTAAAATCTAAACACAATTTTTAAAAGACGGAGAAAAAAAAAGACATGAAAGGATGCCATGCTAACAATAATAAGTTCAAGAAGTGACATTAAGGGGCTGGGGATATAGCCTAGTGGCAAGAGTGCCTGCCTCGGATACACGAGGCGCCCTAGGTTCGATTCCCCAGCACCACATATACAGAAAACGGCCAGAGGCGGCGCTGTGGCTCAAGTGGCAGAGTGCTAGCCTTGAGCCAAAAGAAGCCAGGGACAGTGCTCAGGCCCTGAGTCCAAGGCCCAGGACTGGCCAAAAAAAAAAGAAGTGACATTAATATCAAAGGTGACTTGAGAACATGTTAAATTTACAGGGATAAGAGAAGAGCTTATTATTGACTAAGTACCTAAAAGATACTTGGAATAAAATACGTGAAATAAAAACGTACAGAAATGAAATTAAGACAAATCTACAATTACATCTGGGGTCTGAATACCCTTATAGCAATAATTTATAGTCACTAAACTAAATACCAGTAAAAAAGAATGAGTAACGCTATTCTTTAAAAAATTAACCTCCATGCTTACAAGACTGATCCAACAATTTCATTTCTAATGAAATACAGACTGATATATATTTAACAATAAGTCAAATTTCAAAAAATTAAAGAAATTGAAATCATACACAGGACAATCTATAACCACAATAAAATGAGAACTCAGCAACATCTAGAACAATCCCAAAACACTTAGATATTAAGCAACATTCTTCTAAATGAAGAATGGCGAAAGAAAATCACAGTAGAAAAGATTCTGGCTTTGGGCTGGGAATGTGGCTTGGTGGCAGAGTGCTTGCCTAGAAAAATGGGCCAGAATAATGGAACATTGATAAAGGGGCACAGTACTAATAGCCAGAATTATGGAATTGAAACCTCTTTGTGCCAAGTAATTAAAAAAAGAACAACAAAAAGAGAAGAGAGGCTGGATGCTGACAGTCCACCCCTGTAATCCTAGCTACCTACCTAGGAGGCAGCTCCAAGCAAACCCGGACAAGAACAAGTTCCTGAGACTCTTATCTGTAGTTAACCAAGAGAACATCACAGCGGGCACTATGGCTCAAAGTTGTGGAGTGCTAGTCTTGAGCAAAAGAGGTCAGGGACCCCACCTAGGGCCCAAGTTCAAGCCCCACGACCAAAAAAAAAGAGAGAAGGGAATGGGAGGACGTTAGTGTGTGACAAGGATGCACAAAAACAAGAACTCATCAATAGTGGTGAAAATGAAAACTGTGCCATGTGCCAGTGGCTCACATCTGTAATCCTAGCTACTTACTTAGAAGGCTGAGATCTGAGGAAGACTGAGGTTTGAAGGCAGCCCAGGCAGGAGAGTCCAAGAGATTCTCCTCTCCAATTAAGCACCAAACAAAACAAAACAAAAGAACCCCTGGAAGTGGTGCTGTGACTCAAGTGGTAGAGTACTAGCCTTGAGCAAAAGAAGCTCAGGGATAGTGTCCATATCCTTAGTTCAAGCCTCAGGACCGGCACAAAAAATGCCGTATCATCTCTATGGAAAAATTAAAGATGCTCCTATTTAAATACATACATGCCACATGATGCAGCAATTTGATTCCAAGAAAATAAAAATAAATGCCTATAAAAAGACACGGTCATGCCAATACCAGTGGCTCACACCTATAATCCTAGCTACTCAGGAGGCTGAGGTCTGAAGATCGTGGCTCAAAGCCAACCTGGGCAATATCATCTGTGAGACTCTTACCTCCAATAAACTAACTACTCAGAAAAAGCCAGAAATGGTAGAGCATAAAGAGGCTCAGGGACAGTACCTAAGCCCTGAGTTCAAGCCCCAGGACCAGGGAAAAAAAGATAGTCATTTTACTAATGAGTAATCTACACTACACTCAATCCAAATATCTTTCAACAATGAATGGATAAAATGTGGCATCATCCAGATAATAAAATATCACTCAGCAACTAAAAGGAATAATTTATGATCCATACAGTGGAAGTCAAACCATAACAACAAGAGTAACAAAAAGCAAAGCTAAAGATTACAACCTGATTATTTAAATGACATTAAAAATAAGTAAAGCTAGTCTGCAGTGCCACAAAGGTCATGTGTTGAGCAAGGGTACTCCAGGCAGCAGCTTCACCAATATTAAGAAGCACAAAGGAGATTTGAGGACCACAGTTCAAAGCCAGCACTGACAGGAAAGTCTGAAAGAGTCTATCAAAAAGCTGGAAGTTGAGCTGTGGCTGAAGGGGTAGAGCACTAGCACTTAAGACTTAGCAAAAAAGTTCAGGAACATTTCTCAGGCCCTGAATCCAAGCTCCAGAAACACACACACAGACACAGACACAGACACACACACACAGACACACACACACACACACACACACAGACACACACACACACTCTTTCACCAATTAAAGCAAGAAGGGATGGGGAGGTGCTTAAAGTAGTAGGATGCCTGACAGCAAGAGTGTGCATCTGAGTTCAAACCCTACTAAAACCCAAAAACATTTCTTCCATAAGGAGAACTTACCTTATTTAGTGCAACTATGAATGGACACTTTTTAGATTTGAGAAGGTTGATAGATTCAATGGTCTGAGGCTCCAAACCATGCATAATGTCAACAACTAAAATGGCAATATCACAAAGAGAGCTTCCTCTGTTTCTCAAATTACTGTTGTAAAGGGGGAAAAGATAAACAGAAAATTTTAATTAGTATTTTCATTAAACTTAACATATATTCTAAACCTAGCATACAAAAGAAAGCAGTCGTGCCCTGATATCTGGAGAGAATTAAGTCGAGAGTCCCATGCAGACACTCATCTGTGTGGATTCTCCAATCTCATATAAAAGGGCATCATATCTGCAAATAACCCACACACCTTCTCCCATATAGTCTTCTCAATATGACTTATACAGATCATGTATCCAAAAGCCCCAAATCAAAAACTTTTTCATTACTGACACAATGCTCAAGTTTCAGTAAAAACATGTCAGATTTTTGGATTAGATATAGTCAAATAGAAAAGTAATGCCAATAGCCAGAAACCTGAAACTGCTCATCCCACATCGGTGGGAACTCAATGTGTCATAGGTGATAAAATACAAATACAACGTAAGTACTAGTTACAAGGCATGGACTAGGGAATAATGAGGGGGAAGTCTGTAAATATTTAGAAGGTCTGCAATCTTTTTATATTATTTTGGATCCACATTGTTTGAATCTACAGATGCAGAACCCATAGAAAAGGAGTGCCAACTATGTATGTATAACATGGTCCAAATGCCTTCACTTATCTACACCTTATTGACAGACACACAGAACTGACAACTAATGGAAAGAGTTCCAAAAGTTACTAATATTTCTGCCAATTTTATGGAAGAAGTTCTTTTTTTCTTTATTTGTACCAGTCCCAGTGCTTGAACTCAGGGCCTGAGTCCTGTCCTTTAGCTTCTTTTGCTCAAGTCTAGTGCTCTACCACGTAAGCCCCAATCTCCACTTTTGTGAGATGAGTAGTTTACTAGAGATGGGAGTCTCACAGACTGACTGTCCTGAGTGGGCTTTCTTCAAACCTTGATCTTCAGATCTCAGTCTCCTGAGTAGCTAGGATTACAGGTATGAGCCACCAGCACCGAGGCCAAGAAGGTTTTTAAAGCTAAGGAATATGTCCAAGAGACAATAGTCCCATTGCAGCCAGGTCCTAGTGGCTCAATCCTGTAATCGTACTTCTTACTCAGGAGGCTGAGATCAGGAAGATCATAGCTCTAAGCTAGCCATGGCAGAAATGTTTGTGAGACGCTATCGCCAAAACAACCAGCAAAAAGCCAGGCTGGAGGAGTCGCTCAAGTGCTAGAGTACCAGCTGAGCAAGGGAGGCAAGCGAGAAGTTCTGAGTCCAAAGCTCAGTTATGGGAAAAAATTAAGTAAAAAATACATACACATATGTATGTATGAACTACTCTGCTCCACTCCACATTAACTAACTGATCCTTTTGAATAGAAAAGACGTCCACTTCTATAAAAAACAAGGACCTAATGAAAGACTTATTACAAGCACCATGGATTTTTTTTTAAATAATCATCAAAAAGTTAATGACTTCACTAGACATTTAGAATTCTTGAGTTTCAATGTTCTCCATACCTGAAAGATTCATGCCCAGGAGTATCAATAATCAGCATTCCCGGAATCCGTACATTTTCTCTGTCAAACTACAAAGTGAAGAAAGATGCATGACTTAAGAAAGTCAAAACAAGGTAAGCTTCTTAACAAAGTAATTTATCTGAAATCAAAGGTATTTCTACTTTCTTTTCCAAAACATTGGTTTTAAAACCATTAGCCAGTCACTGGAAGCTCAGGCCTGCAATCCTAGTTACTCAGGAGGCTGAGATGTGAGGATTATAGTTTGAAGCCAGCCTGGGCAGGAAAGTATATACTCTATTTCAAGTTCTCTTAAATTGATAAATCGACTGAACATTAACTTAAAATTAGAAATTTAACTGGCTGCTGGTGGCCCACACCTGTAATCTTATCTACTTAGCTGAAATCTGATCATCTTGGTTTCAAGCCAGCTTGGGCAGGAAGTCTCATATCTCCAATTAACCAACAAAAAAAACCCGAAGTGAATCATGGCTCAAATTGTACAGCACTATCCTAGAGTGAAAAAACAAAGGGACAGCACAACAAGGCCCAGTACCAGCATGCACATATACAAATACTGTAAATTAAAAAAAACCTGACATTCAAAGTATGTTCTAAAGACTCAAAACTATACATTGCACCGAACTGGAAATTGACCCATTCAAAATGACCAACTGCTTAATAAGATGAAAATCAATTTATACATCCAATTTAACAGTACTGAGACAGAAGAAAACAGACACTTAACATTTTCCTTTACACAAGTATCTTAAGATTTTACATGTAGCCCAATGATTTTCCAATATGAAGGTCATAATTCTTCAGTACTCAATAACTCAAAGAATTTCATTTCCATAATTTTCTCCATAGGAAACTAATGGAACATTAGCTAATAAAACCTAGTCTCATATAAGAAAAGAAAATCTGGAGAGACAAGCTCACTGATTCAAGAAATAAGACAAAACAAGAAAATAAGGTAGCTGAATTTAATAATACAAGTTCTCTTTGGTTTTACCATTTGCATTTGCAGTATGTTGATAAAACTTGAGACCTGGTTCCATGTAAGAGAAATTATTTTATCAGATAAGCCTAGAAAATCCTTCCTCACACACTAGATATAATGGATGCAATAAAAAATAAGAACTAGGGGGCTAGAAATAAGGCCTAGTGGTAGTGTCCTTCCTCGTATACATGAAGCCCTGGGTTTGATTCCCCAGCAGCCCATATATTAAAAAAAACAGAAATGGCACTGTGGCTCAAGTGGTAGAATGCTAGAGCTAGCCTTGAGCAAAAAGTAGCCAGGGATTGTGCTCAGACCCTGAGTTCAAGCCCCAGGACTGGCAAAAAATAAGAAGAACTACTAGAACTGTATCAAAAAGAGGACCCAAGCTGGGCCCTGGTGGCTCATGTCTATAATCCTAGCTCTACAGGTAAAGATCACTATTTGAAGCCAGCCCAGCAGGAAAGTCTGTGAAATTCTTGCCTCCAATTAACAACAAGAAAACTGGATATAGTGAGGTTAAAAAAAAAACAAAAAAACTCAGGGATAACACCTAGGCCCTGGGTTCAAGACCCACAACCAGGAAAAAAAAAAGAAAAGAAAAAGAAAAACAACAACTAAAAAGGCCCAAACGCTAGGCAACCATAAGACTATTTCCACACAATAGTCAATGAAATGGACTCAAGCAGCAAATGTGATTAAATATATGAGTGCATGTAGAAAATCAAAATGTACAAAAAGTTGGTCAAAAGGTAAAGGGTCAGAGGTTAATTCTACCTTTGGTACCTACACTGAAATTAAATAATCAAACAGTAAATAAGGTAGTTACTTTCCAGAAGATAGGCAGGATTGAAATATCAACATTCTGTAACGCTCCATACATTATAAGGGAGAGATTACCTTAAGAGTGGATGAAAAAAAAAAGTGTTCATGTAAGGAGGGAGCTCAGGAAGGTCAGGGTGTTTGCATTATTATCCACGGAGCTTACATTTATCTTAGTTACACTTCTTTAAAAATCTGAGTAACTGGGTTGGGAATATGGCCTAGTGGCAAGAGCGCTTGCCTCATACACACATGAAGCTCTCGGTTGGATTCCCCAGCACCACATATATGGAAAATGGCCAGAGGGGGCGCTGTGGCTCAAGTGGCAGAGTGCTAGCCTTGAGCAAGAAGAGGCCAGGGACAGTGCTCAGGCACTGAGTTCAAGGCCCAGGACTGGCCAAAAAAACCAAACCAAAACAAAACAAAAAACTGAGTAACTTCAAACAAGTAGAAAAATAAAGACAAAAAGGATTATCAAAACAAACTCCTGGGGGGCTGGGGATATAGCCTAGTGGCAAGAGTGCCTGCCTCGGATACACGAGGCCCTAGGTTCGATTCCCCAGCACCACATATACAGAAAACGGCCAGAAGCGGCGCTGTGGCTCAAGTGGCAGAGTGCTAGCCTTGAGCGGGAAGAAGCCAGGGACAGTGCTCAGGCCCTGAGTCCAAGGCCCAGGACTGGCCAAAAAAAAAAAAAAAAACAAAAAAAACTCCTGGAAATGTAAACATGGGTTTTACTGTTGGTGGTGGTGGTTGTTTTGCTTTGAGTCAGTTTTATTTTTTTTTTAAAGGGAGAACAAAAGGGAGGGGGGACACAGAAAGGGAAAGAAAGGAGAACAAATGCAGTCATTGTACTCACTACTTGAAGTGGTAACCTGACTGTGTAACACCTTACTAAAAAAAATCTTTAAAAAAGACAGAAGGATAAAAACAATGGTAAGGGGAAGAGAACTTTTAAACAAGGAGATCTAGAGTAACCAGAGTAAAACATGGAGGGGAAAAGTTAACTTCAGGATAACACTTGCCTCTGGGACAAAGAGGGAAAAAAATAGAATAAAAAGGGTCTTCAGTTACATAATTGTTTAAAGAAAGATTGAAAACGAAATAGGCAAAAGAGTACAAACTTTCATTGTCAATGTTGAGCATATGAGTCTGATATAGTAGTCTATAGATTTTCTGTTTTAAATACCTTCTATCTGAATCATCATCACATTAAAACACATAAGACATGCTGTAACTTACATTTTTAATCATTTTAGTTTGCTCATTAATAGCTTCAAGAGGGACATTAGTTGCACCAATCTGCTGTGTGATACCACCTGCTTCGCCATCCTGGACATGAGTGTGACGGAGCTACGAGAGGACAGCAAATTTGGATTGTTACTTCGACATAGAAAAAGAACACAATGAAGCCCCACTGTACAATTACTACGGGCTAATACAAAATAAATTTATAAAGGCATCAAAGGTATAAAAGCAACTTATTTATCACAAGCAGAATTTGCCCAAATGTGCTATGTTTAATTTATTTATGTTTTGCCTGAGCACTGTCCCTGGCTTCTTTTTGCTCAAGGCTAGCACTCCACCACTTGAGCCGCAGCACCACTTCTGGCCTTTTCTGTGTACGTGGTGCTGATGAACTGAACCCAGGGCTTCATGCGTGCTAGGCAAGCACTCTACCGCTAGGTCACATTCCCAGCCCCTACGCTATGTTTTTAACACTAAAAATTTTGAAACTTTATCTACGCATGCACTTACCTTATCTAGAATTTTCGTCTTCCCGGTGTCCACATGACCAAGCACACAGATTATGGGGGCTCTTAGCTTCTCCGTGTTAACGTTTTTACCATGTTCAAGACGCCGCTTCTAGAAATAAAAAGGAAAAAAAATTCACAAATTTAAGTATTATTTTAAATTCTCAACACTTTCACATTTTACACTGGTATAATAAAATTACCACAACCTATATTCACGTGATTTGACCACACAAAACTGAGTTTTACAGCGTGAACTTCTAATATTTTTAGACAAGGAAAACTCTATTTAGAACAGACTTCAGGTGAGCACTAACTATAAAAAGGCAAGGTGTCAAGTCTCCAACTTTCTGAAAGCTTTTGTGTAAAGCTATTTAATAAAATATAATGGATAGGAAAGAAATGGATTTTTCCATCATACTGGCTACACAGTCCATCTTACGAACATAACCTGAAGGTAATTTAAAACAACATTATTTATTATTCCTATATATTGTTTTGCTTTGCTGGTCCGGAGGCTTAAACTGTCTCTGAGCTTCTTTTGCTCAAGGCTAGCCATCTAACACTTGAGCCACAGCACTGCCTCTGGCTTTTTCTGAGTAGTTTGTTGGAGATAAGAGTCTCTTGGCCTTATCTGCCAGGACTGGCTTCAAAACAAAATCCTCAGATCTCAGCCCCCTGAGAAGCTAGGATTATAGGCATGAACTACCAGTAACAGGCTGTTGTGTCTACATTTTGACAATGACACACTTGAAGTCAAGTGTGTACTCTTCAGAATTGAGCAGCTTAACTTTACCCAATAACAACATAATTATTTAACCCTAAACATCAGTAGTTCTGGAGTTGAGAAACTGGAACAACAGACCCATTTAGTGGTTTAGAAATTGAATTTGTCCCAATACAGAATGTAGAGAGGGAAAAATATCAAGTTACTGAAGTTATTAAAATTAATTACACATGAAAAGATGGAAAGGATAGCTGAAAGTTTTTAGCTTTAAGATTTCGGTACAGTCGAGCAAACTAAAGTATTATTTATTCTAAGCAGACAAAATGAAAGAAATCTTTCTCTTCAAGTCTACTGCATTAAATAGGAAAAACACAAAAGCCTTCTAGATATTTATACCTTATGAAAGAGAAGCTTCATCAACTTGGAAGATTTAGGTAATAAGTTAATTGATTAGATGTCTCATATTAACAATGTGAACTAAACACCTTACCAACTGAAGGGTATATACTCAGAATATCTTCACATACTTGTACCACCACCCAAATTAGTGTTTAATATATACTATGTCTTCATAATAAAAAACTAGAGAAGATATTATTCTTTATAGCTTTTTTTTTTCCAGAGCTGAGGACCAAACTTGGGACCTTGTGCTCGCCAGGCAGGCGCTCTTCCGCTGAGCTAAACCTCCAGCCCGAGAAGGTATCATTCTTAAGAATGCATTTTTTACAGTACTGCTAAAAAAAAACAAACCCTAACACCTTTAGTTGACATAGTACAGTTATAATGTTCAGAAGAGTAAGGAAGAAAGAAAACAAAAAAGGGGGAAAAATAAATACCTCAATTCTCCGTTTTGCTTTGTCATAAGCCCTTTCTTCTTTAGTTCGATCATCATCAGAGTCATATTCAGAGTCTGAGCTAAGTTCTTTACTTGGTTTTTTATCTAATGTCTTTCCTGAATCTTTTTCATCTGACATTTTTTCATCTTCTTCATCACCTTCACTGCCTTCACTTTCTCCTTCTTCTTCCTCCTCTTCACTCTCTTCTTCTTCCTCTTCATCATCTTCCTCTTCCTCTTCCTCCTCCTCCTCCGGATTTTCTTTTACTTCTATATGGACTGTGTTTCCTTTTTTCAGGAAAGCAAACAGAATTTAAAATATCATAAATTTGTACCAAGATAGGAAAACTACTGAAAATGTACTAAGGCAGTTAACATTGCGGTTTTCATACATTGTAAATCCAAAGACTCAGCAGTAAAAATTCAGCTGGCAATCTACAATTAAATTAATAAAAAAGAAAATCTACTAGTAAACCAGGGTCCCAGGTAGAATATAAGCACAGATAAGCAAACACAAAAAAATCATAAATCATAAAATCCTTGAATTTACATTTGTCAAAAGATATACCAAATCATAGATAAAAGAAAATGAAAATATAAAAATACCAATATATTAGAATTTGAATTTCATGAGGGCATGCTTAAACATCACTCTCAGCAAGAAAGGAAGAAAAATCATAGCAAAGTAGAGATTTTAGTAATGACAGAAGTAATGACAAAGAAAGAAGCTTAGATCTTATGGTGACTAGGAAACTTACTCATCTTTTTTTTTTTTGCCAGTCCTGGGCCTTGGACTCAGGGCCTGAGCACTGTCCCTGGCTTCTTTTTGCTCAAGGCTAGCAGCACTCTACCACTAGAGCCACAGCACCACCTCTGGCCATTTTCTATATATGTGGTATTGAGGAATCCAACCCAGGGCTTCATGTGTATGAGGCAAGCGCTCTTGCCACTAGGCCATATTCCTAGCCCCTTACTCATCTTTTCATTCCATTTTTTTGGTGCCTCTCTTGGGACTTGCCGGAGCTTCTCTCCTCAAAGCTACCACTTGAGCCATAGCTCAATTTCTGGCTTTGGGGTAGTTAATTGGAAATAAAAATCTCAGACTTTCCTGCCCAGGCTGGCTTCAAACTGTGATCCTCCGATCTCTCTAATAGCTACAATTACAGGTGTGAGGTACTGATGCCTACTATCTTTTCACTACTCTTTAAGTTAACAGCCTTTTTGTAGGCTACCTTTATTAAGGATCATGGAAAAATATATACTAAACATTACCCTGGGAAAATGTATTATAAATCCTAGGTATATGTCTTAGAAATCGATTATAGCAAAGGAGAGAGAGCAAGATTAGTCCTCATAACCCAAGAAGGTTCACCCATGTTTCATAACTAGGGGACTATTCATTTAAATATATTCAACTTAAATGACCATTAGCTTTTATCAGTGTGTAATGATGAGTTACTTGCCCTTTTCTCTTTCCTCATCACTGGCCATAGCTTCCCAATCATCCAACCCAGCATCCTCAGTTTCTTCTTCTTCTTCTGTAAATAAATTTTCATTTAAGATACAAAAATCATTTAAGAATATGACAAATTTAGAAAAAAGTAAAAAATTATACTGTGGCATTAATGTTTTAACTAGGTAAAAATATGCATGCACCCTTTCTTTGGAATTAATTTTTTTCAATGTAGTTAGCATGTTATAAATTACTCTTACTAAATATTTCACTATTTCATCAGATACATTCAAGATACCAGAACTTCATCTAAACTGCGTATTTAAAGAAATTAAAATAGTAGAAACTTAAATGCTGAACTATTCTTTTATCTACAAAGTATATGAATACATTCCATTTTCAAGACAAATGCTATTTCCTATATTTTGAACTTTCAATCACACTTTATGCACAGAATTTACTACTCATTTTGCTTTAGCTCTCATAGATATATTCAAATATCTATTCTACCCTAGGAAAAGTAAACAATAAATGCCGTGCAAAATTTTTGAATAGTTTTTTTTTTTTGTTTTGGCCAGTCCTGGGCCTTGGACTCAGGGCCTGAGCACTGTCCCTGGCTTCTTCCCGCTCAAGGCTAGCACTCTGCCACTTGAGCCACAGCGCCGCTTCTGGCCGTTTTCTGTATATGTGGTGCTGGGGAATCGAACCTAGGGCCTCGTGTATCCGAGGCGGGCACTCTTGCCACTAGGCTATATCCCCAGCCCCTTGAATAGTTTTAACATGAAAAACTTTTAAGATGCTCTTTAACAATGACTCTGCTACTAAAATATAACTACAAAGAACTATTAGGAAAAGAAAGGAAGATGAAGATGGGGTTTTATTCTCCCTATAATTATTATTTGTAGTAATTGTCTAACCACTTGAGGAAACGAGTCTCAGAAATACGTATATTCTAAAACCTTTTCCTGATCTTACAAATAAACCAATCCTCAGCCTCAATTTCTCTAATTTCACTATCTTTGGGGTGGGGTGGAAGTCTAGGTATGTGTGGGTGGGTAGGTGGATGTACACTCAAGTGCTTGTCCTGGGCACTATACATGAACGTTTTTTTGCTCAAGGCTAGCATATTAGCACTTAAGACACAGTTCCACTTGTGGTGTTTTGGTGTTCAATTGGAAGTAAGAGTCTCAAAGGCTTTCCTGCCCAAGTTTGCTTTGAAGTGTGATCCTAACATCTCAGCCTCCCGAGTAGATAGGAACACATGTGCAAACCACTTAACCCAGCTTATTTCACTATCTTAACATTAAGCTGACACCTTCCCATATGAAATGACCCTATTCAGTTAGGAGAGAAAGAGAAGAAAAGGAGCTCTCATTATTTAGGAACAACTTCAGCACGAATATTCTCTAAGGCTATTCTCAGTCCTGAGTCTATCTGAAAACTGAATATTCTCTTGAGTTTGTACATATTTGATTATGTATTCAACATACCTTCTTAAATGGCTGAGAAAAGAATTCTAAAAAAAGCCATCTAACCAAATATGTATTTATTTCCAAACTACTTAATGATATCTAAGACAACTTATGATACACTAACAGCAGATAACAGGAATCAATTGATCCCCTAATGCCACTGGCCTGGTTCAGCAGGGGGTGGTGTCTCTTCTTTTTCTGGTGCTCTTTCTTCTACAACTTCTACAACAGAATTCAATTCCACTGCTTCAGACACTGAAAAATAAGCACACATCAAGCTGTAACTCAAGGGTATAACACCAGCCTTGGGCAAAAAGAGCTTAGGGAGAACACCTACGCCCTGAGTTAAGTCCCAATACCAACACCAAAACAAAACAAACAAAATCCCACCATCGCGTATTTCTTCAGCAAATTTAGACAACATTTATCAGCTGATAAATGTGTTGTTAAAAACAATTGCTCTTTCTACTCAAGGAATAACATACAAAATCACAAAAGGCTAAAAAAAATTACTACAGTTGCTCACTAAAATTAAGTTATTCAGAGAGTAGCCCATTTTTCCAAAGTACTTTTTTCTATTAGCTTCTTACTTAAGGTACGACAATAAAAAGAAACAAGGCATAATAAAGTTCTGGGGTGTTACTCAGGTGTGGAGTACATGTGTACAACACCATGCCCATGTATACACAAATGAGTTCACACAGTGTTTTTAAAAGACAATACATTGAAAGATAAAAGGAAAACAAAAACAAGAGTTTCTAAAGCAAATACAAACCTTCTTTATTTTCTAGCTGCTGAGGTGTTTTTTTCTTCTTTTTATCTTCATAAATCGGCCTTTTTTTTGGCAAAGAATCTTTTGATGGCACTTCAACACCTGATAAAAAAAGAAAATCTTTAGGCTTATACACTTGGCATAACACCTGAGAAATAGCTCTTTAAAACATAACATTTCACACTACACGGAAAATGAACTATGTAACTTAGTGGGCAGGGACCAGAGGGGGAAATGAAGGGAAAGTGAACAACAGGGTAACATTGTCCAAAATAAATTCTACTTATTATCTGACTTATGAAATGGTAACCCCTCTGCACAACACCCTAATAACAATGAAAGTATTACTTATTCCAAACCAAGCACTGGTGGCTCACGCCTATAATCCTAGCTACTCAAGAGGCTGAGATCTGAGGATTGCAGTTCATAGCCAGCCCAGGCAGGAAAGTTCATGAATCTTATCTCTAACAAGCTACTCAAAAATAAAAAAATCTGGAAATAAAGCTCTAGCTCAAGTAGAGGGACACCACTGAGGTCAAGCCCCACGACCCAGACCTGATCGCACGCGCACACACGCACACACGCATGCACTGCTCAACTCATGCACACACCCACATACCCCATTCCAGTAACCTCAGAGATATATAGCCTAAAGCCCTGAGCTTTTTTTTTCTCCCTAGCACTTGAGCCACAGTGCCACTTCTGACTTTTGGGAGATGAGAGTCTTATGGACTTTCCTACTCCAGCTGGCTTCAAAACCTCGATCCTCAGATCTCAGTCTCCTGAGGAGGTATAGGAGGTATCTGGCTTGTGAGTAATCTACTTTTTGTATGTATTAGTACATCTTCCTATTGCTGAGGAAATACCACTGTATGGATATACCCATCTGTCTATCCACTTAACAGCTGAGGGACATCTAAGTAATTTCCAATTCTGAATAATTATGAATACAGCATATGTGGGCATTTTCATGTTTGTTTATTTTATATTTACCTACCATTTCAGAGGAGTAATAAGACATAAAGTAAGCATGTACTTCATTTTATGATAAACTGCCTGTTGTTTTCCAAGCACTCACACAATTTTTCATTCCTAATAAATTTACTGCTGTGCATCTTCACCACTATGCATAGTAAGATTTTCTTTTATTTAAGTTTTCAGATCTGTGTACTCTATGTGTGCTACTAACTCATTTGGGATCTTCCATCTCCCTAACAATTAGTTTATGCAGTGCATGATTTTCTTGTTTTGATAAGCTTCTTGGTGAAGGGATTGTTAAAACCTTTTGTCGATTTTTATATGGAGTTGGTTTGTTTTACTGAATTCTGAAACATCTTCATATATCTGGGGTTTTGAAGTCTCTTAATAATGTCTTGCTGAGAAAAAGTTCGGAACCAAAGTTTATCACTTTTCTCTTTTATTACAAAGTCATATATCTAAGCACTATTTAATACAGACTCATTAAGACTTTCTCCTATGTTTTCCTCTAAAAGTTTTACTGTTGTAAATTTAGATCTAAGATCCATTTTGAACAGAGATTAGCACAAAGGTTTTTACATACAAATATCCAATTGTTTCAGTACCACTTGTTGCCCAAACTACTACTACTTTACCCATTGAACTGCATTCAAAGGAAAAGGTAAGAAAAAAATCAATTGACCATATATATAGACTTTCTGTTCTGTTTATTTGTCTACCCTTTTGCGAAAAACATACAGTATCGACTTTTATAGCTTTAGTGTAAGTTTCAAGATCTGGTCTTGTGTTGTACAAATTTGTTTGCTTTTTTCAAAATTATGGCTATTTTAACTCTTTAGTCTTTTTATACATACATTTTGAAACAGTGTACACACACACACAAAAAAAAACATGCTGTGGAGGGATAACACTGAATCTAACAGGTCAGGGAGAACTTACGTAACAATTTGGAGTCTTACAATTCACAAACATGATCTCTATAATAGGTCTTCTTTGGTTAACTAATAGGTGTTTTATTGTTTCCAGTATATAGGTACTTTACTGAATTAATAGCTATGTCAATTGTTTTTTCCTTTTTGGATTGCTACTGTACATTTTTTACTTTTTGTTAATTGTTAGCATGAAGAAATACAACAGTTGGCCTATTATCTGCTATCTTTTTTGTCAGTCGTGGGTCTGGAATTCAGGGCCTGGATATGATCTCTGAGCTTTTTGCTCAAGGCTTGTGCTCTACCATAGCTCCACTTCCAGTTTTTAGGTGGTTACTTGGAAATAAGAGTCTCAATGACTTTCCTGCCCAATCTTGGCTTTGAACCAGATCTCAGCCTCCTGAGTAGCTAGGATTACATGCATGAACCTGTGTAGACAGCAGCGGGTGCTCCACTGTCTTTTTAATCTCACTTTATTAGGATAAGTAGTGTAGGGGAGTTAAGGAAACATACCAGTACAACACAGTGTGGTAAAAAGTAGAACTTGACTTCCTCATAAAGAGTCATTCACCAGTGAGTGTAATTGTTGTGCTTTGCTTTTGTAAGTATCTTATAGTATTATCAAGGTGAAGAAGCTATTAATATCCAGGTACGTGAATTCCTTTCTATACCCAGTTTGTGATTATTAAACACTGACAAATAATTTTTCCTCATTTATTGAGGCAATTTTTCTTTATACTGTCAATACAGAAAAGCAATTTCAGTGGGCACTGGTGGCTCACACCTGTAATCCTGAGGAGGCTGTGATCTGAGGACTGTGGTTCAAAGAGAGTCAGTGAGACGCTACAATTTACCATCAGAAAACCAGAAGTGGTGCTGTGGCTCAAGTGTAGAGAGTCAGCGTTAAGCTCAAGAGCTCTGGGACATTGCCCAGGAACAGAGTTCAAGCTCCAAGACGAATTACCCTTATATGTAAATACATATAAATATTATTGCTAGAATAAAAGTGCAAACTATTGAAAAATTTTTAAAGTTCATAAGGCATATACATCTGTATTTCTTCCCTTCAGTTGTTTTTGTCTCAGTATGTAATAAGGGTAATGCTGGCCTCATAAAACAAGCTGGGTATTTCTGTAAGATAATGTTTATGACTGGTCTAATTTCATCCCTAATTATTTATTTTAGAATGCCCACATGGACTTGAAGTTTGCCTTATTGGAAATTAACCTGATTAATTTAAAAAGATATAGTTATTTTTACAAGGCATAATGGGATGATTCACTTCATGTGTTTCTTTGCAAGTTTTGGCAAGTCACATCCTTTGAAAAGTGGCTTATTACAACTAAGTTTTAAATTTATAGACATAAAATTATTCAGAGTAATGCCTTATGATCATCTTAATACCTTTACCCCTAATAATAGTTTTGATTAATATGGCTTTTTTTTCCTGACAGTATCTTTTTTATATAGCAGTTTTATCAATTTTGTTGATCATTTCAAAGAATAAGCCCTTCATTTAACTGGTTCTATTATTTTTCTGCTTTCAACTTCATTGTTTAGTATACTTTAATATTTCCTTCCTTCTGTTTATTTTAGTCTTTAAGATAGAAGTTTATCTTATGGATTTGAACCCCTTTCTTTTTAAAACAAACATCTCGGCTTGCTTTCCTCTGTGCACAATATAAATCAGTTCTTATCTATTTATTGCCAGTCCTGGGCCTTGAACTCAGGGCCTGAGCACTGTCCCTGACTTCTCTTTGCTCAAGGCTAGCACTCTGCCAGTTGAGACACAGCACCACGACTGGCCATTTTCTAGGGCTTCATGTATATGAGGCAAGCACTCTTGCCACTAGGCCATACTCCCAGCCACAACATATATTAGTTCTAAGCACTGCATTTGATCCAAGGTATTTTCAAATTTCCAATTTAAGACTTTCTCTTTGACTTGGTGTTTAAAGTATCTTTAATTCCCAAAAACTTGTGCCCCTCCCCGCCATCTCTTTTATCTGGATGGTTGGGTTTTGTTTTGATACAGGGTCTTGCTATTTGGGTTAAGCTAGCCTGGAATTCCTGCTGGTCTTAATCCTCCTGCCACCACCTCCTGAGTAACAGAAGTATAGGTTCTTGCAACTGGCCCAGCTCCAGATATAGTCTGTTATTTAATTCTACCTTATTTCTAGTTTTAATACAGGAAAACACAAGGCATTAGCCTGGAGTAAGCTCACTGGCTTCTTCAACTGTTAAGTGAAATCCCATTCTGCCTGTTTCACATTCACACTTCTGTTCTTGGTAATACATGTGTGTAGCTCTACCTCTCCACCCTGCCCAGTTGAGTGAGACAGGGAAGAGGAGCACACAGCTAGGAAGCCACCACACCCAGATTTTTATTGGCTGAGGTGGAGTCTGATGAACTTTTTACATGGGTTGGCCTTTGAACCATGATACTGTCATCTCACTTCTCCAGGTTTATCACCTATGTTGTGTCTGATTGAATACTCAAATTTAAGGACAAGAAATCTTGCTGATAGGCTAGTAAAAGTCTAGCTCAAAAAATTATCTACCTTGGTGAAAATATGTTAGGTGGGGTGCACATAGATATAGGATTGTAATTTTTGAAAATATAACTTTGTTACATAATATACACTTGATTTTTGAAATTATGTCTTTTTCCAGAGGTAGATTTCAAATTAGTATAACAACTCCAACTTCCTTCTGTTAGCATTTATATATTTTCCTGTCCTTTTAATCTTTATTATATTTAATGTAGATTCCTTAAAGAAAGCACAACTGTATTATTTTCAAAGAGTCTGCCTTTTAACATAGTGTATATATTAGTGTATACATTTGCCATTTAACATTAGGATATATATTTGCATTTTTACTCATATTTAACATAATTAGTACTATTTTGGTTTTTAAGTCTACCATCAATTTTTATTTGCTTCCTCTATGTTGTTTCCTTATCTCACTTTACTTCTGTCTTTAGGATTATCCAACTGTATTTTAATATTCTATTTTAACGTATCTGCTTTAAGCTTAGTCAATTTTAGTGACTGCTAGAGAAATCAGAATATTTATATCTGGCTTTTCACAGTATACTTAGAAACAGTATTTACTTGGCACACAAGTCACTCAGAAGTTAGTCTTAGTCACTGGTTTATATCACAGTTCAGTTTTGGAAGCTTGGCTATGTTTCTTTGGGTCTGTTCTAAGAACAGACAATCCCTGGTAAACCTAGAGTTATGTCAGTTTGTAAACAGAATTATTAGGCCTTTGCTCTCCAGCTCTCTCAGCACTGTAATTTCCTCTATATTGTGGCTCCTGAGAGCTATTTTCTGATTCCTTGGCCAAAAACTGAAGCCGTCTGGAGTTTTATGTTCCAAGACTGCTGGAAAGAGCCACACACCAGGATAAAAAACAGCCAGGATAAACAATAAACAAAACAGGATAAAAAGGATAAACAATAATGGAACATCTTCTCAAATTTAAGAGACCCATTTCTAGGTCTCCTAGCCACAGTTAGGTAGCCAAATGGGTAGGTCATTCAATTTTAACACAATTTCAGTCACCAGTGGCTTACACCTGCAATCCTAGCTACTTGGGAGGCTGACAGCAGGAGCAATGCAGATCAAGGCCAGGCTAGGTACAAAAACATGGGGCTCTTCTCAACAGATAGCTGGGTACAGTGGTGATCAACTGTCACTTCAAGTACATGGGAAGCAGAGATAACGGAAGATAGCAGTTTCAGACTAGCCTAGGCAGAAAAAGTATATGGGATTGTCTCCATGGGAGGAAAGCAAGACAGAGTGGCATGCACTTGTGATCCCAGCAACCTCAAGACTCCTCAAAGCAGGCAGAAGTTCAGGGACACACTAGGCAGGAAGTATGACCCTATCCTAAAAATAATATCCAAAAAACCGGGCTAATAGCATGGCTTTTTAATGCCTGCCTACCAAATGTGAGGCATGAGTTTAAACCCCAGTAACAGCAGAATGTGCTGTTATATGAATGTACTTTTTTGAAACCTATTTACTACCTTCAGTCAAATATATAATGTTTAACTTCAGCATGGTATGTTAAACATCTACTTATACCCAATGAGTCACCATCTCTATTCTACGTGATAGAAAAACTATAAGATTTTTATAAAGAGAATGGACAATATAAGTTTATAACTGTATGCATCAATTTACAAACTAAGTATACAATGAACTGTAGCTATTACTTGTAAATATAGTCCAAAGTATAGTCTGTAAGTCCAAAATTGACTATAATATAAAAATATATGAAATACAAGAAATTAGAAAAGATCCAACATATTCTCAGTGGTACAGTGACTATTTTTAATCATCTTACCTGTTGGAAAACACAATTAAGTGCCTAATTTGTGGTACTAAGCCATCCTACTAAAAAACCAAGACTTGTTAAATAGGTGATCCAGACCAGGCAGAAAGTATAGAAGAAATATCTTCTTGGATGACTTGTGCCAGAAAGTACAAAAATCAAAGAACACAAGTCGTGGTGTGAAAAAGTCACAGGGATCAATATGAATAGATACCTACTGACCAAAAATATACAATTTGAATATCAAGTGCGTAATGACTTAAAGTTAGAGGTGAAAACACCAGTTATGTAAAATACCATTAAAGTGATGATAGCCACACAAACAAAATTAAGCTCCTAGGTTACTCTTGAAGGTTCACAGGGCAGCATTTTATTATTTTGAAAACTGAACTGCTAGGAGTGAAAGAATTAAGCACTTTTTCTGGCATTCTCATAGGAAAACTATTTCAAGCAAAGTTTATCTTTAGAATTAACTGCAAAATAAACAGCAAAATTAAGAGAACTCCTAGAAAGAATACTGGAAATAAGACTACTATCCAGACATTAAAACTATTAGGTGTCCAGGCAACCAGTGACTCACACCTAGCTACTGAAGAAGCAGAGATCAAGGTTTGAAGCCAGCCAGGGAAACAATTTCCTAAGACTGTTATTTTCAACTAATCAGCAAAAAAGCTAGAACTAGAGGCATAGCTCATCTAATAATGCACCACAGCAAATGGAGAAAAAAAAAATATCCAGAGCCCCAATATCAGCAAATAAAAACAAAGACAAAAAAAACCCCTATTAGGTGATAAGTCAATGGGAGAACTTTTATAACTTTACAGAACTACTGATACTTTAAATTACTAATCAATCCTGACATCTCTCTACAAGTGAGCTACCTAGATTTCCTGACAGGAGACATAATAAAGTAAAAAGCATCAACCAGAAAGTAGTGAAACTCCTACATCTATAAAATTACAAGGGATAAGTTTATTAAAATACCAAGAGAATGCAATTAGACGAATCTACATTATGAGAAACCTTAATTATCCAGAACTGTCAATAAATTAAGGGCATTTCAAAAGTGGAGGACAGAATGGAGATGTTATTAGTGAGAGATAAGCATATTGACTAAATGCAATCTGTGGATCACATCTTGATCTAAATAGGTAGAAAATATTAAAAACCATAAACAGAAATGAAAGGATATTAACTTAGATGTGATAATATGAACCCTACTCCTGATAAAAAGTCAAATGCTCTTTCTGTTGCATACATACTACTAAAGTATCTAGAGATTAAAAAACAAAACACATACAAAAAGAAAAAAAAACATGTCATCTGGGAATCACTTTAAAGTAGCTCAGATGGGGGAAAATCGGTAGAAAAGTACAATATAAGAATGGTTACTAATTTTATTATTACCTCTATTTCTTTTTGTTGGGGGAAGTGAATTTTACAGCAATACTATCTTTACACATAAATTTTTGTCCTAGCATATAAGTAAGTCATCTTCAGAAATGATGAAATAATATCCACTATTCCTTATATTTTTTTCTGGCCTTTTCCACAAAATTTTCACAGGAATTCTTTTGATTCAGTTCAAGATACAATCACATGAGAAAAGCTCCCAGATGGTTCAGTTAATTAAGAGCATCAACTTACCCTGAGCCTGTAGAAGTTTAAGGGTAGCTTCAGCTCTAGCTCTGGCTTCTCTCTGGGATTTAGTTAAAAGTTTCCCTTCTTTTTTTAAACGCTCTTTCCTTTCCTTTTCTTTTTGCTTTTTCCTTTCTCTTTTTTCTTGTTCTAATCGTTCCTAAGAAAGAATGCATGTCAGATTTAAAAAATATATTAGGTAAAGCAACAGTAAACATCAATATTTTTAAAAAGCCCAAACTGTAAAGCTCTTAAGATAGATGTAAAGTATTGTTAGGAGATTCCAAATGAAGACACTTAAAACATTATGAATTATCACTATGTAACAGATTACATAAGCAATCTGTCTCCAAATCAAGAAATATAAATTTTCTGCAGATCTTGATGTTATTACTGCACCAGAAATTAGGAATATAAGATTAACAAAATTTCATAGGGAATAGCTTTCAAATAAAACACAGTATCAGTGTTAACAACTTCATGAAAACATACCTCTTCTTTACGCTTGGCTTCCAATTCTTCAAGTCGCTTTATCCGCTCTTCTTCTTCTCTCTTCTGTCTTTCTTCTTCTTCTTTAAGTTTAGCCAGAGCTTCTTGCATAGCTTTAACAGTGGCTTTGCTAGGTCCTTTCTTCTTTTCTTTCTCTTTTTCTTCCTTTTCTGTTTTCTTTTTCTTCTTATCTTTTTTCTTTTTGTCTCCTTCATTGTCATCTACCAAAAAGAACAAAGGCAAAGTGCTTAAAAAAAAAAAAAAGTGGGGGTTAGAGGCATAGCTCAGTTGGTAGAGTGCTAGCCAATGTATGAGTCAGGAGTCAGATACCAAATCAAAGGCTCAATCCAAAGAAAATAAATAGTTTCCTTTGGTAATGAATAATATGACTACAAGGACTGTTAACAGGACAAAGCCAATGCCATCAGTGAGCTAGGACTGCAGGTGTCCAGGCATTCTGAGCACCTTGGTACTGAGAACAGTTCAGTTTTACCCATGCTGCCTACAATGCTGGTGTTAAGTTAAAAGGGAAAGGCTTCTGTCAGCTACAAAAGGGAAAAACTGTATTTCAGGTATCTCTTCATCTATGGCAACCTGGGTGAGTGGCTGGCACATGGCAGATACTTGTATGAAGTCCTAAAGAATAGGATAACTTGATTTCCATTTAAGTTTTGTAGTAGCTACCTGCACATCTATAAAATGATAATATCTATTTTATGGAAAAATATAAAAATATATATAACTGTACATGATCTCAGAAAGTCCTGAAGCTACTCCCTCTCACTGTTTCTCTCAGATAACATTTCAGTGGTTAAAAAAAAAAAATCTATCAATTTTTTGCTTTAAAAGCTTCTTCCTCTAAGCAAGGTGCTGGTAGCTCATTGCCCTGTAATCCTAGAAACTCAGGAGGCTCATCTGAGAATCGACCTTTGAAGCCAGTCTCAGCCAAAGAGTCCATGAGATTCTTATTGCCCTCTCCCTAGGCCCCCTGCCCCGCATGCCAGAACTGAAGCTGAAGCACAAGTGGTAGAGCACTAACCTGAGCAAAAAAGCTCAGGGACAACTCCCAGGCCCTGAGGTCAAGTCCCAGTACCAGCACCAAGAAAAAAGGAGTTTTCTGTTCTTGGGGCGAGGCATGTAGCTTAGAGGTAGAGTGCTTGCCTAGCATGTATGAAGCCTAGGTTCAATTCCTCGGCACCACATACACAGAAAAGGCCTGAAGTGGCGCTGTGGCTCAAGATGTAGAATGCTAGCCTTGAGTAAAAAAGAAGCCAGGGACAGTGCTCAGGCCCTGAGTTCCAAGCCCCAGGGCTGGCATACACAAAACGTTTTCTGCTCTTAGGAAAACTGATTCTGAAATTTAAGATTTAATTCCTATAGGAATCTTTTGATACTCAGACATTTTTATTGTAAATAAGGAATTAGCTATGTTTAGGAAAGACTTGAAAGGTATTATCTGGTAATTTTTCAAAAAGAAAAGTCATTTTTCTCTTTGACAACTTAAAATCTTTAATAACAGCAATTAGTATTAACAAAATTCTACAAACCTCCAATATGTAAATAAACCACTGAAAAAATATTTTATATATGTAAATGTTTAGCAATGACATAAACAAGTAGTTTGGGGTGGGTATATTTTGTTTAAAAGCAAAAGACAAGACAGGGTATCTCATTATTCTGTCCATACAAAACTGAAATTTCAGCCTTCAACCCATCCTCCTACTGGCTCCCAAGTAGTAGGTGTTCCAGTGTACCCAGATCCTGAGATGCAACTTATAATTAAGGTCCTTTATAACCGAAGATACATAACAAAGTGACGCTGGGGATAATAATCACAGCTTAGACTAAGCATGAACCCAAGTCTTACGCTAAGTACCAACCTTCTACAGCTGTCAGAGTTTCTCCTTTCTCTTCAAAGGCAGTACTGGTCTCAAGGGTCGCTCTGGATTTTACCGCTTCCTCTTCAGACTTCTTCTGAAGTTCTCGTTGTTTAGTCTCATCTTTTTTACCTGTTTCTAACTCTTCCTTTTCTTTCAGTTTCCGTAGTCTTGCTTTTTCTTCATCTCTCTTTTTTCTCTCCCGCTCTTTCTTTTCTGCTTTCTTTTGGGCCACTGTCTTAATTTTGAAGGAGGAGTCATCGTCTTCATTGCCACTCTCTATGTTAGGACCTGGCTTATTTTTTTGATTTTTTTTCTGCCCTTTTCTAGACTGTGAAAATTCATCTGACTCATCCCCACTTTCACCTGAAGAATTTACTCTGGAACGCTCTTTAATTCTCTTACTATTATCCTCATCTTCTGACCCATCCCACTTTTTATTGGATTTTTGAGCTTTTCCTTTAGCTTTCTTAGAAATTTTATTAAAATCATCGTCATCATCACTCCCAGAGTATATTTCTATTTTTTGTTTTGCATTCTTTTTTGCTTTTGACTCTTTATCTTCCAATTCTTCACTATCATCATCAAAACTTGGTTTTTTGTTCTTTTGTCCTTTTTTCTTTTTATCGTGTTTTGATGTGGATTCTTCTTCATTGTTTTCTGTTGGCTAAAATTTTCCATTGTTAGAAATATTAACAGAATTATTTTAATCTCTTAAAAAGAACTGAGATACCCTCAGATTCATGTGCTTAGTTTTATTTTACAAACACATAAAATTGAGCCAGAGGCCAGTGGCTCACTTAAAAATCTTACTCAGGAGGTCGAGATTTGACTGTGGCTTGAAGCTAGTCTAGGCTTATCTCTAACCACCTAAAAGCTTGAAATGGAGTTGTGGCTTAAGTGGCAGAGTGCTAGCCTTGAACAGAAAGCTCAGAGACAAATCCCAGACCTGAATTCAAGCCCCAGAACTAGTAACAGAAACTAACACATAAAATCGAGCACACACCTGACTTTCACTTCACATTCACAACACATTTCAAAATCCAGGTGTGCTTAGAACAAGCAGTAATCTCCAGCCACATTATTAACTTTTGTTAATGACATATGAAACTCTGTATGAAAACTATTTTTCAAATAAAGGAAA
This sequence comes from Perognathus longimembris pacificus, assembly GCF_023159225.1. NCBI lineage: Eukaryota > Metazoa > Chordata > Mammalia > Rodentia > Heteromyidae > Perognathus > Perognathus longimembris. The sequence goes on along the minus strand of NC_063168.1, from coordinate 3,798,434 downwards.
AAGGTATCTCCCAATTTTCCCATTACTTTTTGGGGAATATTCAATGGTTGAAAAAGAAAATATGCGAATTTGAATATGGAGTTGCAATAACATTTCCAAATCAATCAGTTTTAGAGACCTGCAAGATGCCATTAAATATCTTTAGAACTGCAAAAAAGCATCTTTACATCTGTGACAAATTTTTAAATACATTATTTCTTTTTTCTTTTTTTTTTTTTGCCAATCCTGGGGCTTGGACTCAGGGCCTGAGCACTGTCCCTGGCTTCTTTTTGCTCAAAGCTAGCACTCTGCCACTTGAGCCACAGCGCCACTTCTGGCCGTTTTCTATATATGTGGTGCTTGGGAATCGAACCCAGGGCTTCAGGTATACAAGGCAAGCACTCTTGACACTAGGCCATATCCCCAGCCCTTAAAATACATTATTTCTTTCCTGAAAACGTTTTTGCTTCTTGGCATTTTACAGAAGCTTACATCTACATTTACTAAAGCTTGCTAATGTAGCTCTCAAAACCAGTAAGAGAATAGAACAGGATACAAATAGTCACAATCTGTGTCTTTCACCTTCACTGTTGCAGTTTCTCTGTCAGCTTTAATGCCTTGAGCTTCCCAAGACAATTCTTCTAGTTCTTTCAGAATATCATCTTCACTAGAAAAGGAATACAACACTTTTTGAAATTATTTATTAAATGAATCAGTATCAGAGCTAAAAAAAAAACCCCAAACCCTCAAATGCACTCAAATATACTTACTCAAAGTCCTGCTTCTTTTTCTCTTTTTTCTTTTTCCCCTTTGACTTTTGAGGTTCCTGTTCCTTGGCAGCACCAGCTCCTTCAATTTCAGCAGCCAAGGCGTCAAGATCAATGTCATCCTTGGCACTTAAAAATGAAAACAAAGACCTAGGCGTTATTCAAAAGCAGTAATCTATTGTATATATTTCATAAAAATTTTTCATTTAAAAAATCTTTTCATGCATTAATAGCACAGCACAATCAGAAGAAAAATTCACCAAGTTCTTTCACAACAATGTGAGTTTACATCTGCTTATCAACTCCCTCCATCTACTTTAATAAAGTTTCTAGATTAGCCAAATCAGAAAGAGCTGCATAAAGGTACCAAATAAAAAAAAAAACAACAACAAAAATACCAAGTAGCCAAGAAAAAGAAACAACTCTCGTAGATACCAAAGGGATCAGAGAGGGTGTACTTATTTACATAAAGTCATTCATAAAACAGAAATCTTAAAAGCAGGTCTCAAACCTTGATTAACAATAATGATATTAAATATCTGGACATTTAACTTTTTTCCTGTCCTTTTCTAGATTGCAAAATTTCATGCTTCATCACCACTGTTGCCTAAAGAATTTAACAGCAAAAATCCAAACCAACTAATTAGAAAATGGGCAAAAGACAGCAAAAGATATGAAATATCCAGTTTATATAGCAGATCAGTATATCCACTGAAGAGAATACACAGACCGGAAAAAAAATAAGACATTCTACATGATTCACCACTTGGGAAATGCAAATTAAAGCACCACAACAATCAGAATTTCACCCTTCCTAAAGAGTGATAATAAACAGTGCTGGAAGAACATATAGGAACTCGATCACTCACGTATTGCTTAAGAAATATAAAACTAAAACTGTTCACCCACTCCAAAGCAAAAATAATTTTTTTCTGTTGGTTGTAGGGCTTGAACTCAGGGCCCGGGCACTACGCTCTTTTGCACAATGCTGGTGCTCTAACCCTTGGAGCCACAGCTTCACTTCTGGATTTCTGGGGATTAATTGGAGATAAAGAGTTTCATGGACTTTCCTGCCTGGGCTGGGTTTGAACCACACAATTCTCAGATCTTAGCCCCTTCAGTAGCTAGGATCACAGGCATGAGCCACCAGTGCCTGGTCAAAATTTTTTTTAAAGACAGTTAAAATGCAAAAGAAAGACATAGACTGAGAAAATACTTGGCAATATGTATATTTGATGAAAAAATTCTCTAATTCATAAGAAAATCCAATGTCAGAAAGTAATAATTTTTAATGGGAAAATCTGACCAAACACAATCTATGAGATGCAAGGAGGAAAAAAAAAACTACGTAAGATGATCAATAGCATTAATAAGGAAGTATAAATTAAAACTATACTGAGAAAACTATTACACAGCCACTAGAACAACTAAAGCTGGGTCAAATTTTCTCTGTCACTCTGTAGTAAGGGTCTACTGTTCTCTCCCCTTTAATATGAGGGATCTGGCTGAAATGACATTTAAGTTTTTAGGCTTAGACCTTAAATCAAGTTTTACTTACTTGCTTTTGGGATGTTCACTGCCAGGTAAATGTGCATGTCCAGGCAATATGGACATACTAAGTCTATGGAATACAGGTCTAGCTCCAACTGACCATCATTAGCCACCACAAGAGGTGAAGGAATAAGGAAGCCTTTAAGATGACTCCATTACAGGCCCCATGCTGTAAGCACAGGAGACCCAAATCAATACATACCTAATTAGGCAGAATCAATGCCCAGAACTATTAAAGATAATGATTTAATTTTTGAAGCCACGAAATTGTTGAATGATAACACAGCAATAGAGTATCCTCCATTTCCTCCTGTATCTAATCCACATCAGAGCCTGAAAATAATGATGAACAGGGTTGGCAGACAAGCATGTGTTAGCAAAATCCAAATTACACCACTCCTTTCTGCCTGTCAACTTCTAAGTTATCAAACAGCAACTACCCCAAATCTCAACATGCTGAAAGAAGTAAAGGCCATGCACAACTCTCTGGTTATCTGGGGTTTCTTGCCATTCACCACCAAAATACTGAGCAACCTCCATTTCTTCTTATCCAGCATCAACAGTTACATGTGTGAGAGGAAGAAAGGGAAAGTGCACGTATTCCCCACCATTTGCAACTACTAATATCAACAGTTCTTATTCCCTACACTCTCAATAGTGTTGTCTCACTGTATAATCCATTAGTTTAAAAAAAAAAAAGCACCACAACCTAACAAGTTTGTTAGGAAGTTGACTCCTTACAAGCATTGACAACTATATTGTTATGGCAACACTGTACAGTGCAATGCAAAGGGGATGTGGAAAGTATCATTACTTCCACTAATCCAAACTACTGTATTTTTAAGTATCAGATACAAGAGTACAAAATCAAGGACAAATATCATCTAGTAGACTCACCAATACACTTAAGTTCCCGTGTATTTCAGAGTCCAGTGTATCTCAACAATCAAGTACATCTTTTACAAAACAGAATACCCCAAGGAGACAACAAGGGAGGCTTTCAGTAATTCAGAAGCCCAAAATTCTCTCCAGTAACTTTTGGGTTATCTATTTTAAATTTTAATTTAATAAAGACTTAAGACAAGAACAGGCATAGTGGTACATACTTATAATCCCAACTAATCAAAGATTAGGAGGATTAAGGTTTAAAAAAAGTGACACTCTATTTAAAGAAGTTCAGGCTTCCGGTCGATAAGCTAGTGAAACCTCATCTCAACAAATAAGCCAGATATAGTGGTTACTGTAATCCAACCACTCAGTGTTACAACCATGTTCTCCAAGAATCACTGGAGTCACAACAATAGACAAAAAATGAATTTTATCAGCAAGGCAAAATTTACTTCTACAGAAGGGTATACCACCAGCCCCCCCAAAATCTGGCAAACAAGCACACAGAGTAGGCAGCCTGCTCATATTTCATATTCATCAATATCATTAAAGATCTTCATTGAGTTGTTGACTTTGGAAGAGGGCATATCTTTTACTTTGTGTGTGTGTGCGTGTGCGCGCCAGTTCTGGGGCTTGAACTCTGGGCCTGGGCTCTGCCTCGTAGTTTTGGGATGGTGCTATACCATTGGATCCACAGCATCACTTCCAGGTTTTTTTTCTGGCTGAGGCTCCTGGATTTTCCTGTCTGGGCTGACTTTGAACTGGGATTTTCAGATCCCAACCTCTTGAATGAACCACTGGTGTTTGGCCTATTTTAAAAGTCAGTTTAAAAGGCTTCTCTGGGATCTCTGTTCTTAATCACCGAGTCCCACTCATTTCTCACTTGTGACTTCTTCCTTCTCCCTAGTTCCTGAGAACTCTATCAGTTGCTGTTGTCTGCACTGGCACAGTCCTTTACCAAGCCATAAGCTGCTATGCTGTTTCCTGTACCAGAATTCTTATCATTTATGTAACAGCAGGGCTTTCTGTGTAGATAGGCCGATTGCCTGCAATTTCTCTGATGGTTTTTCTACAACCTTAGAGGCTGTTGCATGCACAGGACATCACCGTCGCTTCCAGGCTACAGTCTGTGAGTCCACATTGCCTGTCATTACCTTGGAGCTCCTGGGCTGTTGATGGAATTACTACTTTGCCACATGCACTTTCTTAGTGGATAGTCTTGCAGGGGGTTATTTGTGAAAATAGCTGTTAAGTAAGGTGTGTGACTGTGAGGAAGGATGCTGCTGCTGACGTTATCCAGTTGCCATTTACTACTCTTTTTTTTTTTTCTAAGTCATGGTCTTGCTAGTTGTCCAAGTTGGTCGTATGCTTATGGGCTCAATGGATCTTCCTCTATCAGCCAATCTAGGAGCGAGGACTGCAGAGCTGTGCCACGGTGCTTGTATATCAGTTCTTGAGTTTAGTTTTCCTGTACCAGTATGGGCTTAATTTTCTGATGCTCTTCAATTTGAAGTAATGAATTTGAGATATAACAGCATTTTCTCTTTACATAAATGTTTATTTTACATTTTCATCAACTTGAAGTAATAGTTTGTAAATAAAAGCTTAGGTGGATGTTCTGTGACAAGGTGGCAGGACTGAGACTTGAACTCAGTGCCTCATATGCTTTCAAGGCAAGTGGTCTAACTTCAGCTAAACCACAGCCTCCAATTCCCCTTTTTTCTGTGCCAGCCTTGGGGCTTAAACTCAGCCCTGTCCTCGCACTTTAATGCTCAAGGATAAGCACTACTGGAGCCCAAATCCATTTCCAGCTTTTTGGTGGTTAATTGGAGATAAAGAGTCTCATGGACTTCACTGCTTAGGCTGGTTTCCAACTGTCATCTTCAGATCTCAGCCTCCTGAGTAGCTAGGATTATAGGCATGAGCCTCCAGTGCCTGGCTTATCCCAGCCCGTTTTAGTTTAGTTATTTTTGCATCAATGTTCATTAAAGGAGTCTGTAACTTAAGTGCTATATTCTTACTAGGGTTTGTTATCAAAGTAATCTAGCTACATAGAAATGAATTTGGTAGTGTTTCTTTTCTATTTTATGTAACTGTTTGCAGAGAATTGGTGTTCTCTGAAGGTCTGGTAAAATTTGATAATGAGTCCATTATTCCTCAGCTTTATTGTTTGCTATAGATCTGTTTGTATCGTTTGTTAGAAATAGTTCGGGATGTGATGAAAAAATTTTCAATACAGTTCTTGCGAACCAAAGCATACTGAAAAAAATAAATTCGAAAAACCATGACTTAAGTTGGTTTTATTCTAGGCATGCAAGGTCAACATTCACAAATCAATGTAATAAAGTATATAAACACAATCAAGGACAAATTTCACATGATCATTTTAACAGATGCAGAAAAAGCCATTGACAAAAATTACATCTTTTCATGATTAAAGTTCTATTAGAGCCAGGCACTGGTGGCTCACACCTGTAATCCTAGCTACTCAGCAGGCTGAGATCTGAGGATTGCAGTTCAAAGCTAGCTGGAGTAGGAAAGTCCATGAGACTCTCATCTCCATTATCACCTAAAAATCAGAAATGGAGCTACGGCTCAAAGTGGTAGACTGCTAGCCTTGACCGACAAAAAAGAGGAAAAAAGTTTTGTAACAACCTTGGAACAGAAGAATGTATCCCAACATAATGTAAGCCTATAACCACCATGTTGAACTGAGAAAGAAAAATCACTTTCTCTCAAATCATGAATGAAACAAAAATACCGACTCTTCCTCCTTTTTACTCAATACAGTGCAGAAATTCCTACTCAGAGCAAAGACTTCCTAGTCTGATCAAGGTGAGAGAAATAAAATGGCTTCACATAGGGAAATCAGACATCAAATTTACAGATAATCTGATCCTATACTTAAAAGCCACTGAAGACATCATCAAAACTCATGTTACATTGATATTTTTGGCAAAGTAACTTGGGATTTGGAACTCAGGAGGCTGAGATCTGAGCTATATCTTAACTTTCAGCTTTTTGGTAGTTAGTTGGAGGTAAGAATCTCATAGACTTGCCTGCCTGGGCTAGCTTTGAACTATAATCCTCAGATCTCAGCCCCCTGAGTAGCTAGGCTTACAGGCATGATCCAGCCTGGAAACTTTTGAGAAATTTTAAGCTCAGAAAGTGTCAAGAAAAGACTTACATAGAATACAAAAAGAGCAGTAATGTCAGTCACATAATAAAAGTGAAATTTTTCTGAAGAAGTTAGAAATAAGATCATATTTAACATGATAAGGACTATTTATGACAAGCTTGTAGCCAACTGTATACTGAATTGGGGGAAAACTCAATGCATTTCCTCTAAGGTCAGAAACAAGAGTGTCTACTCTCTCTACACTTATTCAACACAGTACTTGAATTCTTAGCCACACCAATAAAGCACAAGAAAGAAATATAGGAGCTACATAAAAGATTTCACATCTTTATTTGCAGATTTGGTTCTATACTTAAAAGACCCTAAATAATCGGGGGGGGGGGGAAGATCTGATAATCACTTTTTGCAAAATAGCAGGCTATAAAAATGAACTATAAAAGTGATAAGGAACAGGCTAAAAAGAAATCAGGAAAACAATTCTACTCATAACAGCTTGAAAAAAAATGAAAGGCCTAGGAATAAGCCTAATGAAGGAGGTAAAAGATATTACACTGAAAACAAAAACTACATAAGACACTAGAAGATTGAAAGACCTCTCAAGCTAATGGGTCAAAGGTTTTTATTGTGAAAATAGCCATACTACTAAAAGTAATCCACAAATTAATTCCCCTTGTTAAAATTCCAATGGCCTTCATGGAAGCAAAAAGTAATCCTAAAATTCAAAAACCAAAGACAAAACAGACATATAAACCAATGGAATGGTCTTGAGAACCCAGAAATAAAACCCACACATCTACAGTGGCCTGACCCTTGACAACAGTGGCAAAAACATATGTTGGGGAAAAAAGCCTCAACAGTAGTACTGGAAAAATTGGATATCCACATGTAGAATACTGAAACCAGATCCCTCTCTCCTTACATAAACGTCAGTTCAAAATGGCTCAAAGACCCAAAACTTTTAAGAGTAACTAGGACACAAGTGGGAAATGTGTCTCTGCCAAGGGCCATTTGGCTATTTATTAACATTATTGGAGGCTACAAAAAAATTAACAACTGTAAAATTAGACTGCTATATTTAGCCAAACATTTAACTCACTCATTATCCCTAATGTGATAACTGGAACTGCTTCTCTTTGGTGAAGTGTGTGAGGCTAGCTGATTGACATAGCTAATCCACACTGCTTTCTTCCAAGTTTGTGTCAGTCTGGAGCACAATCTGACTTTTCACAATTTAAGTTTTGAAAAGAACTGATGATGGCAACAGTAAGTTGTCCCAAATATTTTCTGAAAACAGATGCATATGTCAATATGTCCCCTCAAAATGGAAAATTCATCATTGTTTATGTACAGTCTGTAGAACATAGGCAGTGAAAGGCTGATGTACATAGCAGCTAATCACTGCTTTGCAGGCAAATGATTTCATGTTGTAGGTTACAAGATATTTTATGTGATTCCACATTTAACTGGCGTAGTAAAAGTGTTCAACTACATTTGTTTACTTTTCAGTCTTGAATCTTTCATTACAAGATTTTTTTTTAAAGTTTTGTACAGTTATCAGAATATTCAGGTGTCAAAGCTTTTGTCCTTCCAGAGTAGGAAAATATAGTTTTATTCCTACTGAGTAGCAGTATCCACATCCTTAATTTAGCTTCAAATGATTTCACACTGGAAAGCAGGAAACTGAGACGCTGATTGGGGCCCTGTAGCTTGCTGTTCAGCTCCAAGAGGTATTTGGTAATGTCCATTTTCAACACTAGATCACACATTCAGTTGTTGTCACTGAGTTCCCTGATAAGTTTCCCTTCATCTCCATGAACTGCTTGCCTATATCCTGCAGTTCATAAAATCTCATGAGCATGTTCCTATGACTCAGATACCACAATTCAAAGTGATTAATATCACCCTATGTAATCAAGATCATTCAGTAATTCTTTAAACAGGTGGCTGTCAAACCTTCTGCTTTAAACAAAATTTATAATAGGGTACTACTGCTGACATCACACTATTGAGCCATAAAGACCACACAACCTTTTTTGGTGTATGATTCAGTAGCACATAATTAAATCACTTGGATCAAGGCTAAGACAACTTAAAAGTACAATTAGCCCTTTTTTCCAGCCATGGTTGGAGTTCTATTTATAAGACCACTTATTTTTTCAAGTTTTCTTTTATTGATAAAACAAGTCTCTCACCTCTTGTAGTTTCATGCATAGATAGCTTCCAGTGGCAGCAGTTTCACCTGCATGTCAAACTCTACAGTTACCTCACAAACAAAAACAGCCAGTGAGGCATTGTTCTGTCCAGTCTGGTCACAAACCAGAGAAAATATAGAGCATCCTTTAATTTTTTTCAGTGTTTTGTGCTAAGTTAATAATCCAATCTGTGATGGTTCTCCCAGACACACATGCTAAAACAATTAAACTTTGTGCTAATAACTCCATCATCAGCCACCATGTATTCTCACACATTCTCCCTCCATGTGAGGTCTCAGCTTCGTGATCAGTTCACTCACTACACAACAGTCTACACAATGATGCCTATAAAAGCACTTGTGATTCCAAACTCGCTGGAAAAGCATCGATTGTATCCGGACACATATGGGCTCCCAACTCATTGAGTTTATCATGTTTTGAGCTATAATCATGTTCCAGATCAGCTTTTTCCATTACTCCTATTGAAGTACCACACACTAGGAGGCACAGAGACTAGCCTTTGAATTCAACACCAGAAAAAAAAAAATCACTTCCATTTCCTTGAAAACATCAACATGCATCAAATTTTCTTTGCTTTGCAGTAGGATGTCCCAGCAACAAGTTTTTTTGTTGATTTTAAAGCTTTAGTGTAAAAGTGATGAACAGAGGGCTGCAGTTATGTAAGTAATGAGTCTATTTCTTTTTAAACACTGTTAAACCCCTACCTAGTTTTCTACCACTTACCCCTCCCTAGGCCCCCCCCCCAAGTTGTATAGTTCATTTCCAACATAGTGTCAAGTGAGTATCACTGTTGCATTAATACATCCTCTGTTTGGAGATTTCTGTGATTCTGGTTCCCTTCCACGTTTTGGATAAACTTATATTCAAGATAAAGGGTACAGCAAACTAAAACAGAAGAAAAACATAGAAATAACTGCATACAAGACATAAGAACCTCTTGTTTCTAATTCTTGGAGCTCATATTGATACACTTCATTATATATGGTCCTATGTACTTAGCAATTGGGATATTGAGATCCACTGTTAAGAATATCATAGGGGCTGGGGATATGGCCTAGTGGCGAGAGAGCTTGCCTCGTATACATGAGGTCCTGGGTTCGATTCCCCAGCACCACATATACAGAAAAAAAAAAAAAACGGTCAGAAGTGGCGCTGTGGCTCAAGTGGCAGAGTGCTAGCCTTGAGCAAAAAGGAACCCAGGGACAGTGCTCAGGCCCTGAGTCCAAGGCCCAGGACTGGCCAAAAAAAAAAAAAAAAAAGAATATCATAGTCATTTTCTTCTTACAAATGAGGGAAGTTGTGCAACCCACTTTTTGGGGGGGGCCTGGCTTACTTCGCTTAATATATTTTTTCCAGGTCTTTCTATTTCCTTATGAATGAGGCAATGTCATTCTTTCTGATGAAAACATGAATGTGTCTGTGTATGTGTGTGTGTGTGTGTGTAGATAGATAGATAGATAGATAGATAGATAGATAGATAGATAGATAGATAGACCATCTTCTTGATCCATTTATCTACTGAGGGACATCTGGGTAGTTCCACATCTTAGCTATGGTAAATAATGCTGCAATGAATATGGCTGTGCTGGTACCTTTAGTATGACCTTGTTTGTGGTCATTTTGCCCAGGAGTGAGATTGCTGGGTCCCAGGGGAGTTCTATATTTAGTCTTTTGAGGAACATCCATACTGCTTTCCAGAGTGGCTGAACAAGTTTACACTCCCACCAACCGTGTAGTAGCATCCCCTTTTGGCCACATTCCAGCCAGTATCTGTTGTTATTAGATTTCTTGATAATGGCCATTCTAACTGGCATAAGGTGGAATCTCAATGTTTTGATTTCCATTTCTTTTATGGCCAGAGATGTTGAGCATCTCTTCATATGTCCATTGGTCATTCTTCTTTCCTCTTCAGAGAAGTCTCTCTTTAACTCTTTACTCTTTAGCCCTCATGTTAATGGGGGTGTCTCTTTGGGGATTTGTTTTGGGGGGGATTTTAATTTTCTGAGCTCTAAGTATATTTTAGATATGAGGCTATGAGGCTCTTCTCTACTGTATGGCTAGTGAAGATCTTCTAGTCTGTGGGCTTTCTACTTATCCTGCTAGCTATGTCCTTTGCCATGCAGAAGCTCTGCAGTTTAATGCAATCCCACTTTTCCAACCTTTCTTTGATTTGTTGTGTTTCAAAGTCTTTACACACCAACAAGTTTTAACAACTATCCAGTGTATGTCATCTATATATAACTTGATTTCTCTTCAATTACTGTTCTAGTCCTGTATCGTACACTTGAAACATACCTGGCATTCGTACCAGCAACCCTTGAGGTCTTTTCTGTATACAGTAATCTTAGTTTTCATCTGAGTTTCAGTTTGTATAAGGATTTTTTGATTGTGAATATGTGCATAAAGGCTAGATTGGAGTTGCTGTCTGTGTGAACAAAGAAATCAACCTTGCTGTCAATCATCAGAGGCAAGGTCATCAGTGTTGTGAGGAATCATTTCATTGCATCACAGGACTGCTATAGTTTCGTGACAATGTGTTACAACATATACATTACCAGTCTGTCTGGCACTGACTATCCTGAGTAACAAATATAGAGAGATGGGCAGCAGGCAGCCTATAGCATGTGAATCTTTCTCATTATGTCCTCATATGTATCATGTTCCTTGCTTGTACCTCAAAATTTATATTATGATTCACTTAATATAAAAGTTATGTTGCTATGAAAAAAGCTCCTACATTTATTGCTATGAAAAAAGCTCCTACATTTATTGGTTCATTTATAAAGCCAGATCAAAAATTTTTGAGGGCCTTATATGGCCTGTTGAGGACCTTATATGACCCAAGAGCTAGAGGTTCAAAACCCTTATAGTAGAGAAACACTTCAAAATACAGGCAAAGGCCATAACTTTCTGAAAAGTGCCCCAATAGCTCAGGGAACAATAGCAAGAACTGCCAAATGGCATTGCATCACTTCCTGTGGCTCAAATAGTAGAGCACTTACCTAGCAAGCTTGAGGCCCTGAGTTCTAAACTCAATACTAACAAGTAAAAAGAGTAAGCTGTAAGTGGAGCTATATATGGCTCAAGTGATAGAGCTCTAGCCTTGAGCACAAAAGCTCAGGGACAGCACCTACACCAAGAGTTCAAGCCCCAAGATCTGCAGAAGACAAAAAAAGAAGGAAAAAAAACAACACAAAAAACAAGAAAATAAGGGGTGTGAGGGGGGAGAAGGAGCTTCTTTAAAAAAAAAGAAAAGAAAAGCAAAAAAGTGATTCTGCACAGCAAAGGAAACTTTGCTTGCAATTCATCTGACAAGGAAGTAATATTCAAAATATATACATAGAATGGGCAAATGAACTGGAAAGTTCTCAGTGGCCAATAAACATATGAAATAAAGCTGAACATCTTTCACCACCAGAGAAATACAAGTCAAAAGGACATTGAAATTCCATCTCACTCTAGTCAGAATAGTTACTCTCAAGAAAAACATGCTGGCAACAATGAAGTAGAGGGAGGGAATGCAAGCATGAAAATCATTGTGGAGATTCCTTAAAAAAAGAAAGAAAGAAAAGGAAGAAACTGAATTACCATGCAATCTAGCTATATCACCTCTGGAAAATTAAGCCTGCATACAATAGAAATACCTACTCATGTTTACTAAAGTACTACTCACAGTAGCTAAGTTATAGAATCACTCTATATACCCACTAACTGATAAAGAAATGTAGTACATTTACACAATGGAGTTTTATTCAGCCAAAAAGAACAAAATTATTTAATCTATAGGAATATAGAACTGGAAATTGTCATGTTAACAGAAATAAGGCAAATTCTGACAAATACTACATGGTTTCTATCATATGCAAAAAGAAAAGAAAAGAAAAGAAAATGAATGTGAAAACAGAAAGGGGACTTGAGAGAGAGGAAGGGGAACAGCAGGAAAAAAAAGAGAAGTGAAGGGGAGTGAATATAATCAAAGTACATTATATATGTATGTAAATGTCATAATGAAACCCAACTGTCACTTTTTAAAAAATTATAAGCCATATAACAAAGGGATGGATGTAATGTGAATCTAGTCTATCTCTGGTTTGAATGGATGACTGTGAAAAGCTATTTTGGAAGTGAAGTGAAAATTTAAACCAAGGACAGGATATTAGGGATTTAGATATTTGTGTTAATTTTATTAAATGGTATAAAATCATAGTAACTACACACACACGCACATACACACACACACAAAACCACTTATATAAAGAGAAAATATTGTGTTCACTTTGACAGCTTTAAAATTGGAACAACACAGAGAAGATTAGCATGGCACTGGCACAAAGATGGCACACAAATTCGTGAAGCATTTCATATTAAATAAATAAAAGAGAAAATATATCTCTAAGATGAAATTGCAAAAATGAGGTATTTGGCTAATAATGATTAAACTAAGTGGTAAGTGTATGGAAGTTCATTATACTATTATTCTCACTACTTTGATGGGTGTTAGGGTTCTATCTGCAAAACAGAGAAGGACAAATATGAAAAAAAAATTTTTGTCTGATTAGTTACCTACTACGTCTTTTTTTCCCCCTCCAGTACAGATAATTAAGAGTTACCTGTAAGGTTCTTCCACTTCACCTATGCCTCCAGTCCCTTTTAGCCTTGGTTATTTTCTTTTCTTGCTTTGTTTTACCACTATTGGGTTTGAACTCAGGGCCTCATGCTCCTAGGCTTTGCCTGCTGCTGGCAGGCTATCACTTCATTACTGAAGGAGTCGAATGGTTTTCTGCCCAGCTGGACTTCAAACTACCATCTTCCAGGTCAGTCTCCCGAGTAACTACGACTACAGGTGTGTGTCCATCAGTACATGGCTATTTAGTTACTTTCAAGGTGAAGGGTTTTACTTTATTCTGGGCCAGAAATCCCCCTACTTTTGATGTTCACTTGAGATGACAGTCACACATACAGAACTCAGCTACTGTGCTTCCCTTGCAGCTAAATGGCACACAGCACCACACCCAGCTATTAGTTGTAATGGAATCTTGATAACTTTTATTTCCCAGGCAGGCCTGTAACTCCAACTCCCCATCTCTGTTTTCCAAGTAGCTAGGTTTACTGTAGAGACTTCAGCCATTAACACTCAGCTACTACCACTTTCGATTTATAATTCCTAGAACCTGATAGTGAATTTCTAAGCATTTCGTTCTTTTTTTCTGAATAATTACTTATTTATTGTCAAAGTGATTTACAGAGGAGCTACAGTTTCATACGTAAGGCAGTGGGTACATTTCTTGTACAAGTGTTACCTCCTTCCTCATTTCCCCCTCCCCCCTCCCAAGCATTTCATTCTTGAAGACCAGTTGGCTGGTTAGAAAAAGGTCTAAAAGAGGAAATCACTTTATTTTGCTGAAAGCAAATTAAAGTCCTAAGAGATTAAGAGAAAATTTATCAAGTATATCTATTTTTTCTAAGTTCAGTCATTCTTTTAAAAAGGGAACATCCAATCTTAATTAACCTTTATTTAAAAGGTCATTGATTAAAAGCAGGCGATTATAAAATATAGACAAAATTCTAGACAAGAGTCCTACTGTCTTATCGGACATTGAACATTTGTTCCCTATATACAAGGTTAAAAGAAATAATTCATATAAAATACTAACCCAACTGCACTGGTAGCTCACACCTTTAATCCTAGTGACCTAGGAAGCTGAAACCTGAGGATCTTGGTTTGAAGCCAACAGAGACAGAAAAAGCTGAGACTTTTATAGCCAATTAACCAGCAAAAAATGGGAAACGAAGGTGTGGATCAAACAGTAAGAGTATCAGCCCTGAGCAAGCCTCCATCACCTAAGTTCAAGCCCCAGGACCAACACCAAAACAAACAAAAAACTAGCCCAGTCAGTGGAAGAACAAACAATCTTTTTTTTTTTTTTTTTTTTTTTGGCCAGTCCTGGGCCTTGGACTCAGGGCCTGAGCACTGTCCCTGACCTCTTTTTGCTCAAGGCTAGCACTCTGCCACTTGAGCCACAGCGCCCCCGCTGGCCGTTTTCCATATATGTGGTGCTGGGGAATCGAACTGAGAGCTTCATGTGTAGGAGGCAAGCACTCTTGCCACTAGGCCATACTCCCAGCCCAAGAACAAACAATCTTAAAGTCAAGAGAAAGAAAAGCATCGTGGAAGTAGCACAGATTAAATAAAAATAAAAAACAGTGGGCAAGAATAAGTTCAAATATAGTCCTATGTTGCGTAATGGTAAGGATATAGCTTGAGAAGTGTACCATTAGTCTAGTTGGTTAAACATTGAGTGGTATTTACACAAACATAAGTGGTATGGCCTTTCTATAAACCTAGTCTATACTGTATATAAATATATGATTTTGGTTGTCTAGACATATAGATCACACATTAATAAATATGGAATAGCCTACAGCTCCAGAGGTCACCATTAACAAAGCAATACAAGATTAACTTAAGCACAACAGAAAAATGATTTAATCAAGAGATGTAATAAGTGCCTGTGGGACGATGAAGCCAGTGTAATGCAGCATATTGCAAAACTTTTTGTAAGTGGAAGGAGTACATTCTATAGTCATATAAAAATAGTATGGTAAATACACAAACCATTAACATAGCCATTTATTATCCGGTATTATGTGTAGTAACACATAATTATACATGCTGTGTCTTTAAAGACCAGCATCACGGATCTGCGTAACTAAGCATCATCACAAGCATAAAGCATTCCACCATGATGTAATGAAGGCTACAACACTTGGAGATGATAAGAAAATTTTAGCTCCATTTTATTTAGTTAGTTAACGGGGGTTGCTATTCCTGAGGCTTGAACTCTGTGTCTGCGCGCTATCCCTGAGCTTTTTTCGCTCAAGGCTAGCACTCTACCACTTGAGCCATAGCTCCACTTCTGGCGTTTTTGTGGTTAACTGGAGATAAAAAGTATCACGAATTTTCCTGCCCAGGCTGACTTCCAACGATTCTTAGATCTGAGCTTCCTGAGGAGCTAGGATTATAGGCATGAGCCACTGTCACCCACCTCTATATTATATTCTTAAAGGACCACTGTTGACCAAAGTGCAGTTACATGATAACATATCATCATTAATCATAATACAAACAATCGTAATATAAGAAACATTTAGTGACTTTAAATTCTCAAATCAAAAATACATATTTTCAAGTTACACTTTTTTAAAGTTCACCTCCATATGTACCAAAACAAACTTATGCCACTATATAAAGGTCAAAAGTTAAAAAGATGAAATTCTCAATAAAATACCACCAAATCAAATCCTACGGGCAATGAGCAAGTGGGATCTTTCCCAACATTGCAAGGTTGATTCAGCATACAAAACTCAGTCCATATGATCCACCACATACATGGGATAAAAGACAAAAACCATAATAATCATATAAATGAAGAAATAGCATTTAATGAAATCTAACATCCTTTCATGGTAAAACATACACTGAACTAGGAATACAGGAAAACTCTTCAAGTGATTAAGTACGCCCATAAACAGAGTCAATTTACTAGTAAAAACATAAAAGCTTTCCCTCCAAAGACCAGAAATAAAAGATGGCCATTCTCACTTCAACACTATACTACCGATGGCTTCAATGAAAGCATTAGTCAAGAGAAAGAAAAAGCACCTAGAATGATAAAGGAAGAAAACTAACCCATGCATATGGGAAATCCTAAACAATCCATAAACACAAAAATCCATTGTGTTCATGAGTTCAATAAAACTGCAGAATACATGATCAATACACAAAAATCAATCATGTTACTATACACTAGCAAGGAATTAAGAAAAAATTCCAAGTAAAACAGCATTGAAAAGGCATTTATGAATAATTAAAAGAATAGAAATTCTTATAACCTGAAAACTGCCAAAGATACCTAAGGAAGGAAGGACAGAAAGAGTGAAAAAGAAAAGGGAGGAAGTAACCAAAGAATTCAATGTTCATAAGATGAGAAGGCATAATATTTGCAATGTTCCCATGTAGTCAACAAATGCCAATACAATCTCAGGTTTTTGTTTTGTTGAAATTATGAAGCTGCTATGACATCCAAAACAACGTAGAACAAGGAGAACAAAGTAGAACTCCAAATTTCAGAACTAAATACCAAGCTATGGTTATCAAGAAAGTGTGGTGCTGCCTTAAGCACAGACTTATAGATCAACGATATAGAATTAGGAGTCCAAAAGTAAACTCATGACACAAATGCTCAACGATTTTCAGTAAGGCACCAAGACAACCGAGAATAAATATGCTAACAAATAGTACTGGGACAAATGAAAATTCACATGCAAAGAATGAAGTTGGACCCCTACATGTCATACAAGAAGTAAAAATTATTACAAGGTCCTAAATTTAAAAGGTAAAAGCATACACTTACTAAAAGAAAACATAGGTAAATCTTCATCGTCTTGGTTATGGTCATGGCTTCTTAGGACACCAAAAGAAAAACAACCAAAGGAAAAATGTAAAGGACCTCATCAAAACTTCTGTGTACAAAGGATACCATTAAGAAAATTTTAAAGAAACAGGATATTTATTAGTGGCTCACGCCTACAGTCCTTCTTAGCAGAGGCAGAGTAAAAAGGGTTAAGAAAGTGAGAATAGAATTAAGAATGGGCACAGAAAATACTTAGTAGTTACACACATAAGGAATCTGTGTCCACAACATATAAAGATCTCATGTTCTTCAATAAGAAAGAATAACTTTTTTAAAGGGCTTTACTATTCAAACAAGATATAGAAATGGTCAGTAAACCAAGATTAGATACTCAATATCTTAAGCTATCACAAATGCAAAATTAGGACACACCACATCCTTTAGGCTAGCTCTAGTGAAGCAGTCAGCAAGAGTTGGTGAGGCTATGGAGAAAATAGGAACTCTATACATTGTTGGCTGAATAAGGAGAAGTTGTTTTGGCAGTTCCTGAAAAAAGCTAAATTGCTTGACAGTTTCTGAAAAAGTTATATAGAGTTATCCTATGATAAAGAAACTTGACTCCAAGGCATCTAAGTGTATATAATGGAATGGAAAGTATTTGTCCACACAAAAACTTCAACGGTGAAGTTTTTACAGTAATGTTATTCATTATAGCTAGATGTGTCGACAATCCTAGTGTTCAAGTGATGAATGAATAGTTTATTCATGCAATGGAAATATTACTTCAATCACGTAACTCTAAACCTAGAAAAAATTTCATTATCATATCATCCATTACATCCATTAGCTTCACCAGAGCTCAGTACTGGAAACCTAATGACTTAAAATGTAATTAAGTTTAAAAAAGTAATTACATTATTCAGAGAGCTGCACAAAGTTACTGGCTTTGATAAAATTTCATTTAAAAAAACAAGTAATTTATACGAACAATAGCAGAGATATTTTTATCATCAAAGGAAGATTTGAAATCAATGATTCTAAAAATTGTCACTTGAGTGAAAAGAAGGGATTCTCATATATATGCACATACATACACACATACATACATATATACATACATGAAGTTTTATTTCCAGGTTAAAAAAAAAAACAGATGGAACACAACACTACATCATCACTGCTTTCACTTTAAACAGAGAGGTGGTCATTCAATTAAGGTTAACAGAGAAACATTTTAAAGAAATTTTGGCACTCCCCCTTTAAACTCTAAACAGTCTGTAACAGTTATTCCTACTAGATTATTTGCAACTGTAAAAAATGAAAGAAGAGGGCTGGGAATATGGCCTAGTGGCAAAAAGTGCTTGACTCATATACATGAAGCCCTGGGTTCAATTCCCAGCCCCACATATACAGAAAACGCCCAGAAGTGGCACTGTGGCTCAAGTGGCAGAGTGCTAGCCTTGAGCAAAAAGAAACCAGGGACAGTCCTCAAGCCCTGAGTTCAAGCCCCGGGCTAGGAAGGAAGGAAGGAAGGAAGGAAGGAAGGAAGGAAGGAAGGAAGGAAATCTATTAGGGATGCTATATTTTAGGGGGAGGAGGGTAGGGAGTGTGATATAGAGGTAAGACTGGTTAAGTAACAGTATAGACATGTAACAATGAAATCTCCCCACTGCTATATAAGAAAAAAAAATAAAGTATCTTAAAACTAGTTATTTCACCAGTGAAGATATTTTGTAGATAATGTCTTTGAAAAGTCTGTATTTTGCGATATGGGAACTGCTTAAATCAGTAACTACAGACAGTATTTTGAAAAGAAAAAAAAAAAACCCATAGGTACTTTGGCACTGGTAGCTCACACCTGTAATCCTAGCTACTTAGGAGACTGGAATCTGAGTATTAAGGTTCCAACCCACCCCGCGCAGAAAAGTCCATGAGACCCCATCTCCAATTAACCAGCAAAAAAAAATTAAAATAAAGCTAGAATAGAGGTGTGGCTCAAATGTTAAGAGCTCCATCCATGAGTAAAACAGTAGAAAGGGCCCAACAGCTGCAACGGGCACTGAGAATATATTGAGCAACAAAAGGGCAGCAGGGAGGGGGAAAATTAGAGAAAAAGAAGGAACAGATTATACGTAGCAAAAGAAATGAGATGTATATGTATGTATCACCTGATCTGGAAGGAATTGTTTTATAGTTACTAATCATAGAAGACATAAGCATTGTAGACTAGAGTGACAATGTACATTAAGGATAAGATTTCTGTTTATTTTATTTTATATTTTGGTTTTTGAAAAATAATTAAGAGAGCAAGGAGGGGTGGGGTGAGGGGCTGGAGGGGGAGAAGGAGGGAGAAAAATGGGGAAGGGGATAATGGGTAGGACAAGAAATGTACATGTATTCACTACCTTAAGCAGGTAACTGTAACACCTCTATACATCATCCTGACAATAAAAAAAAAAGCAGATGAATAGATTAAAAATGTGGTACCTATACACAATGGAATACTACATAGCGATTAGAAATAAAATAAAATATTGGTATTTGCAGGGAAATGGTCAGAACTTGAACAAATAATGTTGAGCGAGATAAGCCTAGAACACAGAGAACAAAGGAGCATGGTCTCCTTGATATATGACTATTAAGATGGGGGGGGGGGGGACAGTAGAGACCAGGTCTGCAAAACAAAAATCTTCTTGTCAAATGGTATTTCCACAGGTCAGTGACCTTACTTATGTACCTAAAACCAAACAACTACTAAACATAAAAAGGTCTAGAATAGACCTATCAGTGGATCACAATAGCTCAACAGCTATGTACACATGATCATATAAGACGAGGATAAACAAAAACAACTCCAAGAGAAGGACACAGGAGGATTCTATTGTTGATGTTACTTAAAGTTCTAGGTGAATTTCCTTTGGCATACCCTATGTGGTTACTGTGTATGATTTTGGTACACTGGATATTGTATATATGCCTACCTGATCTAGGGAAGGGAAAAGAAAAATAAGGGTGTAAGATATCACAAGAAATGTACTCACTACCTTATGTAACTGTACCCCTTTTGCACAACAGCTTGTCAATAAAATTTAATTAGTAAAAAAAAGGACACCTGGAGAGTGGATGAGATAGAGAGGGAAACAGTGAATTTGATCAGGGCATATTGTATATGTGCATAGAAATGTTACAATGAACCCTCCACCCTGTACAAGTAATACATTAATTTAAAAAATGTTAAAAAAAAAAGATGGCAATTGAGAGCACAAAGCCCTAAGTTCAAGCCCCAGTAGCAGTACTGACACACAAGCACAAATACATCCACACATACACAAAACAAGCGGTAGAGTCTTAGCTTAATACCTAAAAGTTTCTAAGTTCCAAATATATTACAATAAACTCAGTTTGGTTCTTATATCTACTTTTCCCCTTTCAGAACTGGTTCTACAGTTACTAGGTTCATTATTAAAATTATACAAATATTGTGGTCACTCCTAAAGCAAATAATGTACTGGTTATATTTCAACTCATACAGTCTAGTATTTATTTTTTGTATTTTGTACTACAATTTCTCAACAGAATCTGTCACAAGTCATAAGTTAGGAAGGACAGTAAATAGGTTGTTTATAAATACAACACTGAATTGCACCTTCATGTTCTTAATTTTCTCTGTTTGCCTCATTACTATATATTATCACAAACTAATGAGCTAAGTCATAATTTAACTCTTTAATTACTTTTACTAAAAGTTCAGTAAGTTGGTCAAACACAGATAGCTATTTTGAAAAAAGGTTTTACTATATACAAAAAGAAAATTAATTACAGTAGCAGCAAACGAAACACTTGTTTTCTAGTTCTAGAAACTGAGCCTCACATGCTAGGAAAGGATTTTACCACTTTAGCTATACCCCCTAAGTCTTCCTCTTCTCAGTTCATTTTCTGGGAATTGGGAACCTTTTTTGCGAAACACCATTTGGATATTTATACCACCATTTTCAGGCCATATGAAATTATCAACATAGGTGAACGCCCTCAGGCAGCCGCAGCTAATGCTGAATCATACATGGATCATATACCAAATGGTTTGTTTGGCTTGGAAGACCCTTGCCCTAGATGTTCCCGACCTCTGAACACAAACTCTTCTGCCATGCCTTGGCTGGCCTCAAAACACATTCTCCCTACTTTTGCCTCCCAAGCAGGTGGGACTACAGGTATGAGGTACTGTGCCTGGCTTAATTTGGGTGATTTATTACCATAAAGATGTTAAATGTGACTCCTCATCCTCACTGCTGCCTATAGGTATGGCCACCATCTCTTAGTTGGCATCATGGCCGATCCCAGACCTTTAGTAAAGCCCAACATCATCAAAAAGAGGACCAAGAAGTTCATCTGCCACCACTCAGGCCAATATGTCAAGATTAAGCATAACTGGTGGAAACTGGGAAAGGTGGGGGAGGAGACATATTTACAACAGGGTATGGAGAAGATTCAAGGGCCAGATTGTTGCCCAAAATGGATTACAAGAGCCACAAGAAAACAAAGACTGTATTGCTCAGAGCAGGGCTGGAGGTATAACTCAGCAGTAAGAGCACCTGCCTATCAAATGTGAGGTCCAGTTCAAACCTCAGTACTGCCAAAAATAACCAGAGCGAGAAGGACTGAAGGCAGCCTAACAAATACCAAACCTGATATGGAGAAAAAAAAAAAAAGGCCACAGATACAGATGCCTTTTGTTGCCTTTAAGCAATTTTCAAGCAAGTTTTAAAATCTGTAAACCAGTAATTCTTAAATTAGCTCAAAGACTAAAGCTACTACCACGAGTCTACTTTTTTATTTATGTATACCAGGAACTAAGACTACTTCCCATGAAGCCCATAAAGCGTTGATATAGGAACAACCTAAGCCATGAGAACTTTCAAATTGCGCATTAAAAAAAAATCTAATTTACGTAAATATGTGGTTTTTAAGTTATTCAAATATGTGCAAGTAAAAATGTAATTCTTTTGTTAAACCTAGACTAAGTGAACTACAGGCTGAGTCTCCCTTATCATAAATGCTTAGAAGAGGGGCTGGGGATATGGCCTAGTGGCAAGAGTGCCTGCTTCATATACATGAGGCCCTGGGTTCGATTCCCCAGCACCACATATACAGAAAATGGCCAGAAGTGGCGCTGTGGCTCAAGTGGCAGAGTGCTAGCCTTGAGCAAAAAGAAGCCAGGGACAGTGCTCAGGCCCTGAGTCCAAGCCCCAGGACTGGCCAAAAATAAATAAATAAATGAATGAATGAATAAATAAATAAATAAATGCTTAGAAGAGGTGTTTTTTATTTCAGATTTTGAAACATTTGCCATATACACAACAAGGTATCTGATAGAACTCAACCTAAACACAAGATTCACTTATGTGTTACACATATCTTACACACAGAGAATTGAAGTTTTGTTTTTTTGCCAGTCCGGGGGCTTGAACTTAGGGCCTGAGCACTGTCCCTGGCTTCCTTTTTGCTCAAGGCTGACCACTTCTGACTTTTTCTGTTTATGTGGTGTTGGGGAATTGAACCCAGGGTGGCTTCATGCATGCTAGGCAAGCACTCTACAACGAAGCCACATTCCCAGCCAACATTGAAGTAGTTTTATACATTATTTTTGGAGTACCCGAGTTTTCACTATGACCCCTCATATGAGATTAGGTGTGGCACCATGTTGGTACTTAAGAGTTTTGGACTTTAGAGCATTTAGGGGTTTCAGATTTTTCCAATTAAGACATTCAACATGTATTTTCAATGTGAATTGTTGCCTTTATGGCAATTTTTGTAGAGCCTACTATAGTCAAGATTCTTATGGAACTAATTCCTCATGCTTTCTATCAGAAAGACCTGGCTATCTTTATCACATATGATCTACTAAGACGAATGTCTGACACTAAGTCATTTAAGGGCTAGACTGTTACTTCAGTCAGAGTCCCCACAAAAGGAGTTTGTCAGTAATAATGGTATCATCTGTAGTTAAAAGCAAAGAACACTGGGGTCACTGTAGTAGCTAACTACTGATAGAGAGAAGAGAACACTAGCAACAAATAATCGACACTGAAGGCATACATACAGAGTATGAATCCTGTAGTTCTGAAGGACATCTTCACCTCAATGATAGCTGGTTGAGGGCTAAGTGGAAAAAGTTACCTTCTTTCCTTCAGAGCCTGAGGTTTGGGCTAGGGAGGTTGATTTCATCAAAGTAACTCATTAGATTCCTCCTAATCCAAAAAATCTATCACATTACTTATCTGCTTTAAATATTTTTTTTAAATTGATGACTAATAACAAGTGTAAACAGTAACAATAGGACATTACTCAGCACACAAAATCCAGTAAGGGCTCATCATGCAAACTGATGACTGAGAAGGTTACAGGATAAATGGAAATCCTTCCCTATCTTTTGTTCTATCTGTGTATACTGAACCCTGTCCTTTGTCCTACCTATCAAGTTTCCTCAGTCAACTGAAAAAAAAAAAAAGACCAAAAAAGAAAATTTGTGTAATACCCCATGGGAAATCTTATTTTCAGAATTACACAAACTGGGGTCAAATTCTTGAACTTGATCATTAAAAATCTAAAATTCAAAAATAACAGGCAACATTTTTGCATCTTAGTCACTAGTAAAACAAGCACATGCTAGACAGATAAAATTAGATGTGTAAACTCTAATTAGAAATCCATGTCAGGTAGCTTAAGAATGTAAAATAAGGACAATACATAAGGAATAAGCATAGTGAAGCGGCAGGGTACTTGATGACCGCATCTATAATCCTAGCTATTTAGGAGGCTAAGATCAGAGGATTCAGGTTCTCAGCTAGCCAAACAAATACAAGAGACACTTATCTCCAATTAACTAGGAAAAAAGCCAGAAGTGGAGGTGCAGCTCCAGTGGTAAAGCTTCAGCAGTAAGCAAAAGAAAAGCAAGCAGGAGTATGAAGCCTAGTACTGGGTCCATAGCTAAAGAAGGAGAAAAAAAAAAGAAAAGAAAAGAAAAAGAGGGGCAAGTATTTATACTTCTTCCAAGAATTGAAAACATGGTTCCATCCGTAACTTCCTTATCTTGATAATAAGCAGCTGCTTATTTCTCAGCCAGTTCCACCTGGCCAGAAACATGGTTGACTGAGAATAGCCTGGGAGTGGGGATGACAGTAAAATCCTTAAACTGGGGAATCTTAAAAAAAAAAAAAAAAAAGGATGACCATATTTGTATTATGTTACATAAATAATAAGGGAACTTTGTGCTTCCAGACGTTATTCCCAGTAGGCATTCTTGTCTTTTCAAAAATGATTCAAAATATCCTTGAAGTAATACGTAAATGACAAAGGGAAAAAAGCAAACTAACTTTCCCACCTTTCAACATCTTGTGTAGAACACCAAAGTAAAAAAAGAAAAACAAAAAAACACCAAGCAATTCTGGTTCTTGGTACAATTTTAAAGGCACTTAAGCACAGTAGTCTACAAAACAGTAACACGCACTTTATACTGGTATATGAGAAAATAAGTATTTTCAAACGACACTGCTGCACTTTCCCTTCAAAATGAGCCAAAAACAAAACAACAACCAAAGAATATATAGGTTAGTGGGGGAAGTGACATCTACAATACCAAACCAATCACTTAACAAGTTCTAGTATTCTCAACTTTACACGATCCATGAAAACTTTTTATGACTCTTAAGAGAAAGTTACTTTTCACTAAAACTATAAAAGAAATGTCTCCTCTCAAAATAGCTTTTTTCCACTGTGAAAGAGCATGGAAAGTAAAAACTGAAAGTAGAATAAGGTAAATACGTATTCTTAAAACTAGTGTAATCCTGAACCAAACAAATGAATTGAAGAAAAAAAAAAAAGACAATCGGGAAAATTAAGACGCTGACTGTATACTGGATATTTATAAACCAGTTACTATTCGTTAGGCTTGATGGTGGCATTTTGATTGTACCCTTGTTTCTGTGGTGGGCTTGTGCATTATTTCCCCCTCCCCCCTCTTTTTTTGTTGGTCATGGGGCTTGAACTCAGGGTCTGGGTGCTGTTCCTGAGCATTCTATGCTCAAAGCTAGCATTCTACCACTCTGAAACACAGCTCTACTTCTGAGCTTTAGGTGATTAGCTGGACATAAGATCACAGCCTTTCCTGCCCCGGCTTCCATCCGTGATCCTCAAATCTCAGCCTGAGTAGCTAGCATCACAGGCACCAGCAACCAATGCCCAGCTGCCCTTACTATTGATTTATCAGTTATTCCTGATGGATTTGCAGGCAAAAAGACCTCTGAGAGTGGCTTCAGACTTTCGAACATCCAACAAGAGGATAATTAAGGCTGGTCGTGTGCTAATAATGCTGAAGACAGGCAAATGATAGAGGCGGCTTTATTATACTCATTTCTCTACATTTTATACACAGCTGAAAATGGTTCTCGGCAAGGAAACAAATACCACCTATGTATCAAAAAACTTGTCTGTCAAACATACATAAATGTAAGGTTTCATGAAACGACCCAATTTCTGCTTCCACCGCCCCCATTTTTCTGACTTAACAAATTCTCTTCTCCAAACTAGTCAGCGTCCCCCTAAAGGGCTAAACCTGAAAGCGAAATGCAAGAGTCTGTGGCTTTTTTCCTTCCACTCACCTGCTAAGCAAGTTCTAGGTTAGTACACAATCCAGGATTCCAACCGACAATCTTCTTTTAACTTCACAACCACCTACTCTTTTTTTTGTGTGTGTGTGTGGTGGTGGTGGTGTTCTCCCCACAGACTGGCTTTGCTTTTCGAATTTACCTTACACTCCCTCCTCTCGCCGTTTAAACTAAGTCTGGTGAGTGGCGCACAGTTTATAAAGTAACAGATGGTCACTTGTTCCCGGGAAGGAAACTCTTTCACCAAGAGCCCTCGAAGAGTGCGATCGAATGTGACACCCAGGAACGCTCCAGAAACCTCGGGCTGGGCTGGGGGATGGCTCCCCGGCCACCCCTGGGGGTGGGCTGGGGTGGGGAGGGCTTCGAAGGGGTGCGGGAAGCGGCGACCCCGGGCAGGGCAGTCTGGTTTCGCCTTCCCCTCTCCTCCGGGGAGGTGCTCGCGAGCAGGGGGATGACCAGAAGCGCCGGAAGAAGGGGAAGCGCGGCCAGCGTGGAGCCCGGACGCTCACCCCCTACCTACCTACCCACCACACACACTCCGAGGAGTGCGCCCCACCCCACCCCACCCCCAGATCCGACGGGGAGTGAGCCCCCAAAACTCTTCCGAACTCAGCACCTCCGGAGCCCGCTCCAGGAGTTCAAAAGGGGAAAGAAAAAACCCGACGGCAAGCACGTCAGCTTCGGATCCCCGCCCCCCACCCCCAGTCCCCAGACCTCCGCGGGGTACAGAGACACACGCGGCGGAACTCTGCCCGACCCTCGCCGAGTACAACACCCCCCACCCCACCCCACCCCAGCCGAGGTCGGGAGGCCGGGCCGCCCCGGGGCCGGGGGTGGGGGGGGGGGGAAGCCGGCCGAGCCCCTCCCCGCGCGGCCCGGGAGCCTCCGACGACTGCCCCGCTGCCCCGGCGCCCAGGCCCGATCCCTCCCCGGGCCAGAGCCGGCGACCCGGCGGCGACGGGACGGACGCCCGCCCGGGGGAAACGAGGCCCGGCGAATCCCCACGCCCGGCCCGGGGTGTGGGAGCCGCGCCCGCCGCCCGCTCGCGGCCGCGTCCCGCCACCCCGCGCGCCTCGCCGCGCCTCCCCTCGCGCCGCCGCCGCCGCCGCAGCCCGACCCCCGCGCGCCTCCCGGAGCCGCGGCGGCTGCTGCCGGACCGGACCCCGCCGCTGCCTACCTGTCTTCGCTCTTGTTTTTCTGTTTCTTCCCCATCGTGTGTCAGCGGCCGCCGCGGCCCCGGCCCCCGGGTTCGGCTCCTCACAGACCCGCGGTCTCCCCGCTGACTCGGCTCTCCGCTCGGCTCCGCGGCCCCTCGCGCTGCCGCCTCTCGCACCCGGCTCTCCACAGACCCGCGCACAGGGACGGGGCACAGATGGTGTGAGCCCTCAGTGCGCAAGCGCATCGCCCCGCCGCCTCGGCGTGAGGACGCAGGACGCGGCTCATCGAGAGCGGCGCTGCGGGTAGAGCGTCGCCCGCCGGCCCGGATCCCGACAGCGCCCCCTGCCGGCCAGGGCCCGCCGAGCAACGACGCCGCGGGGTTCCCGGATTCTAGAACCCAGGGGCGGACAATGAGGCGGTTCCTTTCCCACGTCAGCGCCTCCACCCCCAGCACCGCCACCGGCACCGCCCGCGGGGGGACGCGGGCTTCAGGAACTGGCACCGGCGTCCCAAGCGGGTCCTGGCCTCTCGGCTCTGCACGACGAGGAACCAATAGTGAATGAGCCCGGTGGACACTTTCTGAGGGACATTAAACCCCACACAAAAGTTGGGACCGCTCAGTCAAACCCATGGATTAAAAATGATGTGCAGTTACCGGAGGAAAAAAAAATACAGGGACATAACCTATCCGCCGGTGCCCGCATGGGGGCGAAACGAGAGCCGCATTTCTGATGTGCTGACTTCTTTAAAAGCCACCCTCGACACTATGTTTTAAAAAAAACTACAACTCCCAGGATACTTTGCGCTCGCTCGCTCTCTCCCTAGAGCGAGAGAAATGAATTGAAACCTTGGAGCGCCGAGGAGCGTGGCGCACGCGCAGAAGCTCACCCCTTCCGCGAGCATCTCAGATATCGCGAGAGGACCGCAGCCAATGATAAGGCACGAGCGAACGGCCCCCTTCGCAGTCTGCGAGGTCAGCTGCGAAGCTGCGGAGGCCCGGTCTCGTGGAGCCGCTGCGCCCTCGCTCCCTGGACCCACTCTGGAGCTCAGGTGAGGCGAGGACTACGCTGTGACCGACCCGGCCGCCGTGTCCTCCCGGTGCTGCAACGGCGCAGCGCAGCTTCGCGTCCGGTGGGGTTTGGAGGAGGGGCGCGGCCCGGACGCTGGGGTCCGAGCGGGCGGCGTCCGGCGCATGCGCTCTGGGAGTCGCGGAAGTGGCGGCCTCGGAACTGCCCTCATCTGCCCCCGGCCTCTGGCAGTGGCTGCTAAGGAGACTGCGGGAAAGATACACCGGCTCTGTGGAAGGCAGGGCTCTTGGCTGTTTTGTCAGGTGTCCGTCTGTCCCTAGAGAGCCGGGGCCCCGAAGGCCCAGCCCCTTCGTCCCGGCTGCTGTTCACTGAGGATCGCGGTGCAAAGCCCTCCTGGGGCAGGACGGTCTGGGAGACCTAGCTCCCAGGACGAGTGCCCGGGCCCTCGGTACCGGCCCCGGGAGAGGCGGGGGAGGGCCAGGGGAAAGTCCCAGGCCTCTGCCTCCCTTTCCTCCCTTCCAGTTAATCTCAACAAGGGAACCACAGAGGCTGTGACACTGGAAGGATGAAAAGTTCTGCGACCCTTGCACCACCTCCTTAACATTTTCAAAAGGCTGGGGCCTCCGCCCCTACGCTCAGCACAGCCCCTGATCGTTTCCGTCCTCCTCTAGCCGGTAATGGAAGCTTAAGGCTATACCTTGATCAGCATCCGCTGTGCCACTGGTAGTAGATTCTAATGAGCAAGGGATATATTTTTTTTAATTATTCTCCTTTCCTCAAGCCCTGCCCGGCGCGTGCATGATCCTGTATTTGCCGTGGGAGGCAGGGGGTGGAAGTATTTTGCTACCTTCAGAATAGTTTTCAATTGTATTACTTATGAGGGTTTATTCGTTTGATTTTTTTTTAAGACCTCAGGTGTGTTTTTGGAAAAAAAGCCAGGCACTTGTATATTGAACGATAAATTGAATGTGCATTTAAAAGATATTCAGATATTAAGTGTCTGCTGTGATCTATGCACTGCTAACTCAAAAGAAAAGTGAAGGCTGCAAAAGCTCAGTTCACCAGTTATAGAGGGTCACAGGTGGGCCAGGTTCAGCATCAGAAGCATAGTGAATAAATTCACAGTGCATTTTGGTTTTGAAGGTACTGTGGTAGTGTGTTTTTAGTGTATCATGGTTATGTATTATGGTTATAGGCAAACTGCAAATCATCTTTGGTAATAATCCAGAGATACACATAGAATGGTTCTCTGTTACTAGTAGAAAATACTTCATCTATCTTACAATATATAATTGAAATATACGTTCTTTTCTTAACCTCAGCTCTGTGTTAAAACTTACTTTATACAATGAATTAGTTAGGCAAAAAGAAATCAACATTTTAAGAAAATAGGAAATACTATCTTGTTTTACATCATAGGAAACACTAAATGTCCGTACATTGAAGTCAGTGTCAATTTTTGAGGACTAGATTTTGTTGCATAAGAGAAGTATAGATACTTATGGGAGACCAAGCAATAGTCTTTACAGAAATTATGAGAGGTCTTGAAATTTAGAAATGAACTTCCTTAGGACAGTAACCATGAAAAAGTCATATTTTTGCCCAACTAAGTATTGAAGTTTGTCTTAACTAATAAGTTTTTGTATATGTAAAAGCTGAGTTTGTGATTTTACTACTACTACTCAGTAGTAGTCTTTACAGACATTTGTGTTTTACTTTCCTTGTCCTTTCATAAACACTGATTGCCAGTTCACCTTGTCAGCTCATTTTATGTGGTCTGATGATAGTCTTAAAAAAAAAGAAAAAAACGAACACTAAAATTTGCTCTAAGTAGGTTCATTTCAGTCCTCAATTGAATTTTGCTGTAAAAATATTCCCATTAACTTACATTACCTGGAAATATATTGTCACAATCTGGTTTTCAGTAAGCTATATATAATCACCTGGTTTTTACTACTCAAGGCTGCTCTTTTGCTTTAGACACACTTCTCTTTCTGGCTTTTTGGAGATAAGACTCACAGACTTTTCTGCCAGTGCTTGCGTGAACCTCATCCTCAGCCTTTTGATTAGCAAGAGCCACCAGCGCCCAGCTTTGTCTTCCTCCTTAAAACAGTTTCAACTACTTTCATTTTTGTATTTTCTCATATGCATGTGCATGTATACTTTGACCATACTTGCCTTCATTCATCTTCTATTCACCCCTGTTCCAACAAGCCCTGTTTTTTCCTCTCCTGTCATCCATTCTTTGCATATAATCATTGTACCAAGGTTTTCAACCATGCTGTTTAGCCCGTGCAGATTTTGGTGAGATAATCTCTCGCTGTTGCTCTTTCCTTATCCTTTCACCCCCTTATTATTTAACAGTGAGATTTTGTTATGTCATCTTCATACATAGGCAGAATATATTGATATTTATATAAAAATTCTTTTTTTTTTTTTTTGCCAGTCCTGGGACTTGGACTCAGGGCCTGAGCACTGTCCCTGGCTTCTTTTTGCTCAAGGCTAGCACTTTGCCACTTGAGCCACAGCGCCACTTCTGGCCGTTTTCTGTATATGTGGTGCTGGGGAATTGAACCCAGGGCCTCATGTATAGGAGGCAAGCACTCTTGCCACTAGGCCATTTCCCACTCCCGATATTTATATAAAAATTCTTAAGCCTAGCAGTAAGTGCTTGGGAGTCAGTAAATGCCCAGTTTCTAGACTCTTTTAAGTGAAAAAGAAAACTTAAATGAAAGAGAATGCTTTCTTATTATTTGCTTTTTTTTAACATAGCACCAAGGCTGAACAGTACCATTTAGAAGAATGGAAGGTGATGCATCTGTTGACATGTATTCAAAAGTCCTGGAAAAGCAGCTGCTTCAGACTACCAAGCTGGTAGAAGATCATTTGGATTCTGAAATTAAGAAACTGGATCACATGGATGAAGATGAATTGGAGCGCCTCAAAGAAAAGAGACTTGAGACACTAAGGAAAGCTCAACAGCAGAAACAAGTAACCTCTCTGCCCTGCTTTCTGAAATTGCTATAACAGTATGCTCCTAACAACTTATATCTATGTGTGCTGTAGTAATTACATTTCATTCCTCATTTTTAGAATTTTGTGAATTTAAGCTTCCTGTTAGAAATTTGTTCAGGAAAATTCATTAGGGAAATCAGGCAAGTTGTGAGAATTGAATGGCTGACGTGAAAAATATTTAAAATTTAATTTTTCTCTAAACTTTGTCTAAGCTGAATCCATAGATAAAAGTTGTGGATCTATATTGCAGTTCAGTGTGAGAGACTTTTTTTTTTAACTCGGGGCTTTCATCCTGCAAGGCAGGCATTTTACCACTTCAGCCACACACTTCCAACCCTTTTTGCTCTGGTTATTTTTGAGATAGAATCTCACTTTTTGCCTAAACTGACCTGGACCTTGAGCCTTTCTCTTTTCCTTCCAGTTCTTTTTTTTTTTTTCCTAGTCTTATTCCTGGTCCTTGAACCTAAGGAAGGTCTGGGTTCTCTCCCTCAGCTTTTGCTCTCAAGGCTAGTTCTCTAGCACTTGAGCCACAGCTCCACTCCCAGGTTTTTTGGGGTAATTTGGAGATAGGACTCTCATGGACTTTCCTGCTCAGCCTGGCTTCTAACAGTGATCCTCAGATCTCAGCTCCTGTATAGCTAGTATTACAGGAGTGAGCCACCTATTTTATACTTCCTGCCATAGTTGGGTGACAAGTCATCTCATTACACATGACCTTTTTTTTCTTTTTTGTTGAGATGAGGATCTCATGAATTTCTGCCCTGGCTGGCCTTGAACTGCAGTCCTTCTACTCTTCACATCCCAAGAAGCTAGGCTTACTGGTGTGAGCCACCAGTGCCCACCTGTCAACAGACATTTCTAAAAATTACATAGTACGGGTACAGATTCTTTTTAAGCACATGTGTCAGGTTCTATTTTAGCATTTTTATGTCCTGTTTTAATTTTCACAACAACTCAGTTTTCTTATTAGATCTACTTTACAAATGAGGATATTGAGGCTCAGAAAGTTCAATACAATTCTAATCCTGTAAGCGCTGGGAAGTTTAATGGAAACTTATGCCTTATACCTACAAGCCCAGTGCTCCTTTTTATTAAAACCACCCGCCTAAAAGGTTATGTACTTCCAGTTGAGAAGATGAGCTTCCTGCCACAGGAGGGTTCAGGAAGCTGAAAGGTCTCTCAGGCTTGGTGGTTAAGGGCTTCCTATACTACTGTGGGAAGCTAGATTTGATGGGAGATCTGCATTGGTTCTGGACACTATGTGAGCGAACTGCTCTTTCTCTTGAGGACACTTCCCTTTGTCAGCTAGTACAGAAGGCATATCCTCCTCTCTGAGGCGCTCATCAGAAGCAAACAGATCTCCCTAGCTTCTCAGCTACAGTAACCCCCTGTACTCAAGACCGGCTAATCCAGTGAGGTTTGTCGGTTGGTTGAGTGGTTGGATTTTTCTGTAGTTGGAACTTTTTTCTTTTTTAGTGTGCTAGAGTTTGAACTCAGGGCTTTGCACTTAGACAAGTGCTCTACAGCTGAACCAAACCTCCAGTATTAACATTTTTTTCTTTTTTAGGTCTAAGACTGGGACTTGAACTCAATACCTGATGCTGTTGTTCATTGGCTGCTGTTGTTCATTGGCTAGTGTTCTGCCAACAGAGCCACACTGCCAACCCCCAAACTTTTTTTTAAGGGTAGATCTAGGCGTGTAGCTGAGGTAGAGCATTTACCTAGGACGCTAAAAATTCTTGAGTTCAGTCTTAACACTGCAAAAAAAAATTTAAACTTTTGAAAAAAATTATAACTTACACCAAATGTTTCTAATTTTAGTAGTTAAGAACACATGCAAAAAATGGAGTTACATGCTGAGTTTCACAAGTCTAACGACTTTGATGTTGTGAGAAAACAAGTGTTTTAAATTACGGAAACATAATTGTGTCAATCTGTTTGTGCTGTGGATATGCTCGCTGCCCACCGGCTAGTTAACTCTTAGACACCAGAAACAGGAAAAGAAAACTTCAAAAGAATTCATGTCTCTATATCAGCTTTGTTTAAAATACTACAGTGATTGGGACATTTAAAATATCAAGTGGCAAAAAAAAATAAAATAAATAAAATAAAATAAAATATCAAGTGGCGCTGAAAGATATTTCATACACAATATTTTGCTTCTCTCCAAATTAGGAATGGCTTTCTAAAGGACATGGTGAATACAGAGAAATCCCTAGTGAGAGAGACTTTTTTCAAGAAGTCAAAGAGAGTAAAAAAGTAGTTTGCCATTTCTACAGAGATACTACATTCAGGTAACTTTGTTTTCTTTAAAACATGATGAGATGTTTGGATAGAAGTATGCTACTGGGGAACTAAAAGGAACAACTTCTGAATTTGTCTCCTGGTAATCTCATATATTTCTCAAGTTCTACTCTACATGTTAAAGAAATAAGCAAGGTTTTCTTGTTGCTTGTGTATGTATGTATGTCAGTCTTCAATTTTCAGGGTCTGGGCACTATTTCTTTTTCACTCAAGTCTGGTGGCTCTACCACTTGAGCCACAGCACCATTTATGGCTTTTGGTGGTTAATTAGAGATGATTTCTCGCAGAATTTCCTGCCTAGGCTACCTTTGAACCACAATCCTTAGATCTCTGTCTAGGAGATAGTGGCAAGCCTCTTTCTCTTCCTTCTTCTCTCTCTACCCCTCCTTTTCTTCCTCTCCCCTCCCTCCACCCTTCCCTTTTCCTCTCCTTCCCTTTCCTCTTCCTCTCTTCTTTCTCGAGTCTAGAAGACCAGGTTTCCTCCCGAATAGATACAACATTCCAAGAAAGCAAGCTCCACAAACAAGTGATATTTTATTTTTTTCAAATGCCCTGTCAGGCATTAGTGGCTTATATCTGAAGCCAGCCAGGACAGGAAAGTCCATGAAACTGTTTATATCCCATTAACCACCAAAATGTGGAGCTGTAGCTCAAGTGGTAGAG
Source organism: Perognathus longimembris pacificus (assembly GCF_023159225.1). Classification (NCBI taxonomy): domain Eukaryota; kingdom Metazoa; phylum Chordata; class Mammalia; order Rodentia; family Heteromyidae; genus Perognathus; species Perognathus longimembris. Next base: position 3,764,655 of record NC_063168.1, on the reverse strand, counting down.
TACTAGCCTTGAGCAGAGAAGCCCAAGGACATTGCCCAGGCCCTGAGTTAAAACCCCAGGACTGGCATACATACGTACATGTATTCACACATACCTATATACATATACATATAAAAAAGTTCTTTGGAATTTTTTTAAGTGAGACACCAGGAAACATGCATAAGGAAAATAGCATCTTAACGTTGGCTCTTTCCACAAACATGACAAGTTTGACAACTTCCTTGTGCCTTAAAGCATTTTTTTAATCGCATTAGGGTAAATCTGACTTTTTAGAATGCACAGTTGTCTTTGGGCCACTTATCTTGCAGTTAACCTGGAAATTAGGTCTTCTGGCACAGCCAAGGTTAGCTGCCACATGATGAGACTTACACAGAAAAACTGAAATCAGGGCTGGGAATGTGGCCTAGTGGCAGAGTGCTTGCCTAGCATGCATGAAGCCCCAGGTTCGATTCCTTAGTACCACATACACAGAAAAGGCCAGAAGTGGTGCTGTGGCTCAAGTAGTAGAGCTCTAGCTGTGAGCTCAAAGAGGCTCAGAGCCCAGGCCCTGAGTTCAAGCCCCAGGACTGGTTAAAAAAGAGAGGGAGAGGAGAGAAAGGGGGTGGGCAGGAGGGAAGGAGGGAGGAAGGAAAGAAAGAGAGAAACTAAATCAGATGTTTAGTGGTATTTTTGTTGTGCTGGTCCTGGGGCTTGAACTCAGGGCCTAGGTGCTATCCTTGAGCTTTTTTTTGCTCAAGGCTATTGCTCTACCACTTGAGCCACAGCACTATTTGCATCTTTTTTATGTTAATTGGTAAAATCTGAAGACCTTTTCCTGCCCCACCTGGCTTCCAGTTGCAATTCTCAGTGTCAGCCCCCTGAGTTGCTAGGATTACAGGCATGAGCCACCAGCACCAGGCTAGTGCTGCTGATTTTTTTAAGAGAAATCTGTTGCCTTAGGTTTTAACTTTTTGATGTTGTTACAGGTGCAAAATACTTGACAGACATTTGGTGATACTGTCCAAGAAACATCTTGAGACCAAATTTTTGAAGCTGAATGTGGAAAAAGCGCCTTTCCTTTGTGAGAGACTGCGTATCAAAGTCATTCCCACACTAGCACTGGTAAAAGACGGGAAGACACAAGATTATGTTGTTGGATTTACTGACCTAGGAAATACAGATGACTTCACCACAGAAACTTTAGAATGGAGGCTCGGCTGTTCAGATATTCTTAATTACAGGTAACCTTTAGCAGAAGGTTAATTTAAAATCCTATCTAATTGATCATTTCACAGAGGAGTTTCATGTACTAACATTTATGATATTAAAACTGGCTGGCTGGCTGGCTGGCTGGCTGAGAAGTGGTTTTTCAAAAAGCACATTTTGTTTCGTTTTAGTCTTGTTATCTGTTTATTGTGTTTTGACAGATCTTACTGTATAGTCCAGGCTGTTCATGAACTCAAAATATTCTTGCTCTCTGCCTTCTGAGTGCTGGGATTACAGGCATGTGCCACCACATTTTAAGAAAATCGTATTTCTTAAAACACCCATTAGCATGACATTGCAGCAAGTTCGAATGTATACAGCAGTCTTGAGTCTTCAGAGTTTTTATGTCTTGTTTTGTGGTTCGGCACTGGGGATTGAACCAGAGGCTTTGTGCACACAGGCTAGGCAAGTGCTCTGTGACTGAGGCACGTGCCAGCCCTGAAGCTTATTTTAAAACATTGTATTTTTAATATGTCTCACATGTAGAGAAAAGTTTCTATACTTAAAATACATTGTGGAAAATGACTCAACTCCCCTCAGCCCCTACCCCCCACCCCCCAAAAAAAAATCCAACTTCCCTTTCTCATTCATCTCTATCCACTTCTGTGGATTAACAATTTCTCTATTCTACAAATCAGAACCTGCCACCTTCTATTTTGTGCCTGTTCTTGGTTTAAAAAAACAGCAAACGGGCTGGAGATATGGCCTAGTGGCAAGAGTGCTTGCCTCGGATACATGAGGCCCTGGGTTCGATTCCCCAGCACCACATATACAGAAAACGGCCAGAAGCAGTGCTGTGGCTCAAGTGGCAGAGTACTAGTCTTGAGCAAAAAGAAGCCAGGGACAGTGCTCAGGCCCTGAGTCCAAGGCCCAGGACTTGCCAAAAAAAACAAAAACAGCAAACAGAACTGTGCAGTTACCATTCCAGAGTCCTCATGCCTTTCACTACATAGAAAACTCTTTGATCTTTTCGCTCCCCTTCTGCTTTGATCTCTCCTACATATGCACAGATCATATGTTATAGAAATATGTTTCAAAATTTTAGTAGTACTAATATCTTTAAGAAAATGTTATATTTTGAAATGATTTCAGAGTTCAAGTATTGCATACTAGAACAAGAAATTATCACATATCCTTTACCCATTTTACCAATTTTAAATGTATTTCCCAGATTCTCCATATTTGTGTATGTGTGTGTGTGAATATATATTTTTCCTCAGAAGCATTGAGTAGATGTTGGAAAAACTATATCCTGTTATTCCTAAAAACTTCCTTGTGTATTTCCTAAGAATATAGACTTTCTCTTACATAGCCAGAGTGCAATTATCAAAGCAAGAATTACACAATTTACAAACCTTACTCAAACTATCATCATCACTCAATACCCACACATGTATCACAGTTGTGTTTTTAGTTTTTATCATTCTGCAGCCATCTGTTGCTAGCTCTCAATCTAATGTATTGAGGGTTTTGAGGATGATAAGCTAGCTCTAAGATCATAAGCTAGTTCTTCTGTAAAATCACTACTCACATTTCAAATTTTACACTGCATCCTCAAATTAGCTTCGGATCATACATCATTATTAGTTATGTTAGAGGAATGATGTTGGGCCCTTCCTTCCGCCATACTACATACCAACTCTGTAGTAGTTGTCTTATTTCTGGTATTAGAAATAAGCTAGACAGGGCTGTGAATATGGCCTAGTGGCAAGAATGCTTGCCTCTTGTACATGAAGCCCTGGGTTCGATTCCCCAGCACCACATATATAGAAAATGGCCAGAAGTGGCGCTGTGGCTCAAGTGGCAGAGAGCTAGCCTTGAGCAAAAAGAAGCCAGGGACAGTGCTCAGGCCCTGAGTCCAAGCCCAGGAGGCCAAAAAAAAAAAAAAGAAAGAAAAAGAAAAAAGAAAAGAAATAAGCTAGACAGACAAACATGAAATTATCATTTGGCATGGTAGAGAAGAGGTTAATGTATTGAAAATTTCCCATCTCCTACATTTATTGACATTTTCATTTAGTGGTATTAGTGTGGCCTGTGAATTGTATTAACTATTGTGATTTACTTTCCAGCTCAGATTTGGCCAGTGGAAGCCTCTTTGATACTGGCCTCAGTCCTTTTAACATGTCACCATAACTATCTAAGCCGGGCTTTTTGTTTGTTTGTTTGTTTTTCTTGTCCTAACAAGACATTTTAAGATTACATTGTCTTCTTCCTGTAATTGGTTCCAAGGACCCTGGTTCCTTTTTTTGTGTGCCAGTCCTGGGGCTTGAACTCTGGGCCTGGGTACTGTCCCTGAGGGTTTTTAGTTTGTTTTTTCTTTTCTCAAGGCTAGCACCCTACCACTTGAGCCATAGATTCACTTCTTTTATTTTGGGAGTTAAATGGAACTTACCTACCTGGCCTGGCTTTAAACCCTCAGTCTCCTGAGTAGCTAGGGTTACAGGCGTGAGCCACCAGAGCCCAGCTCCTCAGACACTTGTGAAAAGTTATTTTTTAATTATTATTGGTATAAAACATTTATACCAATCCCAGGTTATAACAATGTATTCTGTAAGTTTTTCTAATGTCTGTAGAAATCTAAATATTAGAAACTACTCAACAAAACCAAACCAATAATAAGCTACAAAAAGTAGAGCATGATTGCCTGTTATTCTCTTAGTAAAAGCTAAAACAGGCTGGGCACCACTGACTTATACCTACTAGCTACTTGGGAGGCCTGTATTGGGAGGGTTGTGGTTCAAGGTCAACTTGGGCAAAAGTTCATGAGACCTCATACCAACCAATAATAGCTAGGCATAGTATTCCATTGCCTCAGTCACAAGGGAAACTGAGATCACGAGGGTTGAGGTTCCAGGCCAGTCTACACAAAAATGTGAGATCTCAAACAGAAAAAGCAGCATGTGATGGGATGTTATATCCCTGTCCACCCATGGAAATGTAAGTACAGAGACTTCATAGTCCAGCTGCCCAGGCAAAAAGCCAGACCCTACCTCAAAAATAACCACAACATAGCCACTTATGGTGGCTCACACCTGTAATCCTAGTTATTCAGGAGGCTGAGATCTAAGGATCACAATTCGAAGCTAGCCTAGGCAGGAAACTCCATGAAACTCTTTATCTCCAATACTCAGAAAAAGCAGGAAGTGGTGCTGTTGCTCAAGTGGTAGAGTGCTAGCCATGAGCACAAAGAGTCTCAGGGACAGGGTTCAGGCCCTGAGTTCAAGCTCCAGGACCAAAAACAAAAAAACAACCAGAACACAGAGGGCACAAATAATAAAGCTCTTGAGTTGGAAGTCCAATGCTGCCTTAAAAGAGGGCTGGGGAAACAGGTTCATCATAGGTATAACCAACAAAACCATGGCACTCTTCTTTTTTCAATCAAATTTTGTTAGCACAACCTATAAAATGTGAACCAACAATTAGCATTAAAAGAGAAAATAAAACACTGACCTAAAACATTTAGAATACAAAAACAAGATGAAGATGGATCAACTCTTAGTATGCATAGAGAAGCTTTCTTAAATTGTTGATATTCTGTACATTATAATGAAAGATTTTTGTTTGCTTTCTGGTATATGTAAAGTGTAAAATGGTTTTCAAATTTGTTCTGTTTTTAGTGGAAATTTAATGGAGCCACCATTTCAGAGCCAAAAGAAATTTGGGACAAACTTCACAAAACTGGAAAAGAAAACTATCCAAGGAAAGAAATACGATTCAGACTCTGATGATGACTAGAGCTCAATTACAGTTTGTCTGTTTCTGTTTACATGTAAATGTGTTTTTGTAAATTCCACTAATTACAATACACTAATCACCAAATACTAATATTCTGGAATTTTATTCATTGAAAGCCATTTTTATTGTCTGGGAAACCATCATGTTTAATTGAGGGAAACTGGAGTTTTTAGAGTACTTGGGAAAGGTCTGTTTTCTCTATTTTTTCACAGTTTCTACCATAATATGATTCTTACATCTTTATAGCATTCACACTTGTGTTTTGATCTACTGAGTAGGAAATAGAAATTCCAACTACTCCAGCACTAATTCTTGAGCAGCATTTTTTACACAGTAAGTCAACTCACATTTAATTGTGTAACACCTTGCACTTGTCAATTAATTATCAACATTTCACAAGTGGAAAATATCTAAATACCTATTAAAGAACTCACTTATTATGGATGCTGTGTGTCGATGGTGAATCACCTGGTGGCAGCAGAAAGCTCTTTGAGGTGTGAACATAATGCTTTATTTAAAAGGCAGATTTTAAGACATGCATTGGAAAGTAGTCAAGGAGCAAGGCCTGGTAGTGTGTGCATACATGCAGGTAACTAACTCCACCACTTGGGATGCAGAGATAGGATTGCGGTCCAAGGTTAGCACAGGCAAAAGCACAAGGTACTATCCTAAAAAAAACCAAAAACCTAGCAGAGGGCTGGGGATATAGCCTAGTGGCAAGAGTGCCTGCCTCGGATACACGAGGCCCTAGGTTCGATTCCCCAGCACCACATATACAGAAAACGGCCAGAAGCGGCGCTGTGGCTCAAGTGGCAGAGTGCTAGCCTTGAGTGGGAAGAAGCCAGGGACAGTGCTCAGGCCCTGAGTCCAAGGCCCAGGACTGGCCAAAAAAAAAAAACCTAGCAGGGTACTGGTGGCTCATGCTACCAACTGAGATTTGAGAATTGGAATTCAAAGCCAACCCCAGGCAGGAAAGTCTATAAGACACTTACCTCTAATAAAGTACCAAAAAGCTGGGACTCTAGTGCTAGAACACTAGTCTTGAGTGACAAAAGTTAAAGGACAGTGCCAGGGCCTAATCTAACAGGGTTAGAGATGCCGTGTATGAATCTGAATTTAATTGGATCAAATGTCAATTGGGGCTGGAAATATTGTAATTCCATGGTAGAATTTGTGTTTAGCACTCAGTGAAACCCTAGGTTCAATCTCCATTACATTAAAAAAAAATACATGATACCAATAAAGGCAAACCAACTAGAACCCTTTATTTTTTTATTGATGATACTAGAGTTTGAACTTTTAGAGAGGTGGTGTGCCACTTGAGCCACCCCTTTACCCCACCCGAGTTTCCAGCAAAGATCAGGGGAAGTAATTACCGGAGGGGGGTGGGGTTGGAGGAAGAGTAGGGAGAGGACACATTAGAGGCAGAACACGTGGCTTAAACAATCCGGCTAACAACTAAAATCAAGGAGAAGGCCTTGAAAGAGATGAGAAGCATACAAAGTTCTGTTATAAATTTGTTCAAAACATCTAAAGGAAACTTCAGGAAGTTAGAGTATGATGAAAGTATTTCATCAAATACCATAAGGATGGAAATTATTTTTTAGAGCCAAATGGAAAGTTTATTAGAGGCTTTGAACAGATTTAGAGTTTAGGAAAAAATCTACAAGTGTAAAACTACTAAGAACAGGAGAACGAAGAATTTTTTAAATGCCCAGAAAAAGAGAATAAGGGTATAACTGTGATAGGAATGTCACATGTAAAGAAGAAAGAGAAAACATTAAAACTGGAGATGTGCTTCAACAGTACACTACTTACCTAATCTAGCTGAGGCCCTAGGTTTCATTCCTTCCCAGCACCAAGAGATTCAAAATAAATCCAAGACTACCAAACTGTAAGAAGGCAATAGATCTATTATTCCCCAATCTATCACAGTGAAAATGGTAGAAAACTGAGAATAAAAGGAAAACTCACTTAGCAGTGATCTCATTGGGACTTCTCTAGAAACAAGCCTGAAGGCCAAGGACAACACACAAAGATCGAATAAAACTATCTGTCAACCAAGAATCTTAACCCAGCAAAACTAGAAATCAACGCAAGAAATAAGAATAAATAAGAAATCAAGAAATAAGTAAGAAATCAAGGAAAATAGGACATTCTCAGGTATATGTAACATTATAATTACATATATTTAACAAGCCATAAAAGCATATACATTTAAAAGCATATATTAAAAACATTGAAATACACTAGCGTTTGCTTCCAGCTGTGGATATAGCTGAAGTGGGAAGACTGCCTGCCTGACAAGCATGACATCCTGAGTCCAAGATAAAAACAAAGAACAAAACAGATCGGAAACACATGAAACCTAAAAGCAAAGTGGCATTAAGCCAACTGTAGCCATAGTACCATTCAATGTGAATGGTCGTCTCTGAGCCAGGCCAGCCTCAGACAAGGGAGCAGGAAGTAGAGGTGTGGCTCAAGTGGTAGAGTAGGAGCCTTGAGCAGAAAAAGCCAAGGGACACTGAAGCTCTGAGTTTAAGCCCCAGTTCTGGCACAAAAATAAGTAGAACAAAAAGGGCTGGAGTTGTGACTGCCTAGCAGGCCTAAAGCCTTGAGTCAAACCCTTGTGCTACTACACCACCACAAAGGCAAGTGCATGAGCAGATGATGTTAACTTAGGCAGGTCTTCCTTAAAGATCACTAATAGGATAAAATTTGATCTGAGCCCCAAAAGAGCAGAGGTCCCAGGCACTAAACACATGGCTGCTTGGGATGAACTTAAGGAGTTTAAATGGTGTACGGCTGCCTCTCCCACCGATTATACACAAAACCTCACACCTCCAAAGAACAAAGGGAGAAACCACTAGACCAGCTACTTTGGTAGCAGAGGATTTAAACCAAGTTGGGGCCACCTTGCTTGGCAAGAGCATACAAGAAGCTAAGAGCCTTCAATTCACTGAGACCACAGCTGTTGAAATTCAGGCTGCTGGATCTAATTCAATAGTTGAGGACACCAACCTGGATGAGACCACTGAAAGCACCAAGATCAAACTGTTAGCCCCATCTCCCCCCCCCCAACCCCCCACAAAAAAAAAGTAGCTGGCCACCTACCTGCCAGGGCTAATTCCTCCCAAGAGGTTAAGCCTGCCAAACTTTCTCAGTAGTTAGTAAATATACATATCTCATCATTAATCCCTGGGACAAGCCACTAGACTTTTGGCTGCCACGAGTAATTTGAAAACTAAAGAAGGTAAACCACTTAAGAATGACTCCGTTTTAAAAAATGGTGCACCAAACTCTGTACCTCAGATGAGTTACACTTCTGCATGCCAGGGTAAATCCAGCAGAATGTAAATGGCAGAGGGCTGCTGCCAGCAGGAATACGACCATGTGGGAGCTTGGACTTAGAGACACCAATCTCAGTCATACTCACCCCAAGTGGAAAAACTGCAAGAACTTACTAAACCTGGACACCGTGGGGGGTAAATGTCCAATCCCTCAGTCTACATACCTTGCCTATCAACTTGGAAGAACGATCACATGAATTCTAAGAACATACTTCCTGGGGTTCCCCAGAAGTCATACTTGCTTACTATAGAAGAAAGTTGCTCTGATGGCTCACACGTGTGTAATCCTAGCTACTCAGGAGGCAGTGATCTCAGGATCATGGTACAAAACCAGCCTGGGAAGGAAAGTCTCCAATTAACCACCAAAAACTGGAAGTGGTGCTGTGGTAGTAGAGCTCTAGCCTTGAGCGAATAAGCTCTGGGACAATGCCCAGGCTCTGAGTTCAAGCCCCACAACCACCACCACCAACAACAACAACAAAAAGAGCTGCAAACAGAAACCTCAAATTGAAAGATAACTTAAAAAGGGACGAGAGAGGAGGATCCAAGGGAGATAGCCATTCAAGAAAAATTCAAAACTGTCCAGAAAAGCTGCAGGAAAATAGGAAGCGGCTACATAAAGAAACATTGTTAAGAGCCATGACACATCCTTTAAGGAACATAAGTAATGAGTCATATTGAAAAGCATCTTGGTGCAGTTGTATGTCTGGCATTCATGACAGACTAAGGATTGACTAGTCATTTGTGGGACTGTGAACCCTAGCCTGGGAATACAACCCAATGTTTCAGCAGAAAAGTATAATCAATTTTATGTGCTCCAGAAATTGTAAGTGATAAAATCTTTAAATATAAATTTCCATTTGATTTTAAATATCAAATGCATTTATCTAAAATTAGGCTAGAAACAATTCTTTTTTTTTTTTTGGCCAGTCCTGGGCCTTGGACTCAGGGCCTGAGCACTGTCCCTGGCTTCTTTTTGCTCAAGGCTAGCACTCTGCCACTTGAGCCACAGTGCCACTTCTGGCCGTTTTCTGTATATGTGGTGCTGGGAAATTGAACCCAGGGCCTCATGTATACGAGGCAAGCACTCTTGCCACTAGGCCATATCCCCAGCTCCTAGAAACAATTCTTTAATGTGACTTCAGGTCCAGCATTAAAGTTTTAAGTGAAATATATGCATATATATATTTCTTTTTACAATTTTGAGAAACTGTAAATGGAAAGCTTCAAAATTAACTTTCCAGAAGTCTTCCCTTATTTGCATGTGAAATAAGCTCATAGAAAGCTGGACGAATGATACTATTCTCCTTCAATATCGTTTAGTTTCAGCATTAGCATTTTTCATATGGACTTTTGTTATGCTTCCAAGAATTTGTGAGGACTGAAAATTTTCCAACAGAGTTTTTCCTTTATGGCTTCAGAAAAAAATTGGACTAGCACAAAAGCAATTTTTTTGTCAGTTGTGGGGCTTGAACTCAGGGCCTGGGTGCTGTCCTTGAGCCTCTTTGTGCACAAGGCTAGCACTGTACCACTTGAGCCACAGCGCCACTTCCAGTTTTTGAGTGGTTGGTTGGAGATAAGAGTCTCATAGGAATTTTCCTGCCTGGGCTGGCTTCAAACCCTGATCCTCAGGTCTCGGCCTCCGGAGCAGCTAGGGTTACAGGCGTGAGCCACCAGAACCCTGCAGCAATGCGATTTTACATTACTTGGAAATGTGCGCTGTTGTTTAAACGTATATTGATAACATAATTAAAATTCTACTTGTGATTACGTTTGTAAGGAGACATCGTTGCTGCAGGGTGAGCAACGTGAGCCATCATGTAGGTAGGAGGGATGAGATGTGGGTAGAAGGAGAGGCGGCCTGGTGGAAGACCAAGTACGAGGGTCTGGTGGGAATGGAGCAACTTTAACAAACCAAAGATCACTAAGGAATATGGAGGAATCAGCCTTCATAGTAAATTGATGGTGGTTAAGGCTGTAACAAGCCAGAGAAAGACAAGGAAGAAGATTCAAGGGTTTATGTGACAGGACGAAGAAATAAAACGGTGCCAATCAGTTTCTTACTGCTGTGATAAACATCTGAGAAAACAGCGTAAGGGAGGTAAGGTTGGACCTAGCTCACGATTTCAGACAATTGTGGAGTGGAAGGGGTGTGAGTGGGCACACTGATGAGTCTGAGCTATGTGGTCCTGGGCGATCTCTGGAGGGCACCCTGGGTTTGCTGGGTATGGTGACCGCCTGACTAGAACTCATGGCCAAACAATGAGAGTGCAGGCAGAGACTTGTCACTGACTATCTTCCAGGCCTTTAGTGTAACTCTGTGTAGTGTGGGTGGCGCCTTGATAGAATGTCAGTGAGAAAATAAGCTAAACAATACCTTTTAGGAAGTGATACTGGTTGGAAAAACAAATTAGGATTATAAAGACTTGAGGATGGAGCTCGGTAGTGTTACCTAACATGCCTGAGACCCTGGATTTGCTCTCCAGACTGTAGAGAGAAAAACCAACCAAACAACAAGCCTATCAGGAATGGCAAGGTAAGAAAAAATATAATTTCTGTAAACATGATACACTTAGTTAATGCAATAGACTCTTTTCCCATCTTTGGTAGTTTTTGGAAATTCAAACTTCACAAACTCCCACCTGGAATGTGGGAATTTTCTCCCTTTACACTACAACTACCTCATCATTACAAAGGCCTACGGTGTCATTCTGGCCAGTTCCGGCCTGCTTGTGCCCATTTTGTTTTTCCAGGAATCCCTCATGTGAATAAGGAATTTTCTCTTAAACTCTATGGCATAGATGTTATCAGCCTCCAAACTATCTATGTATAGAGGACAAATTCCATCTGATTCTGTAGAATGACTATATAAATAATTGGCTTTGTATAGATAGGATGGTCTCGGCTATGACTATACTTCTTGAAAATCTGGTTTTGCTCTTGGCTTCCTCAAGGAGTATGAACTACTACCTCCAGAGTGTAGGATGGCTCCACAGAACCCCGTGAATGAAGCCATAATGGGTTGAATCTGCTTATTCCCATAGAGCATATTATAAGTTTGGCCCAACTAAATTGAAAGCTCTGATAATTGGGGGAGAGTATTGGGTTGGTTGCATCCATAAAGTGACCTTGTATTGTCTTGGCCTAAACATCCCTGCGTATCTCAGATTGAATCATGTCTCAATTGCAGCATGAATCACGACTGAGCTGGTCTCGGGATAGATTTTGACCCTGTGACAGTTGGTGAGGTATATACCAACCAGGAATCAGACCTTTTTCTATAAAGTGATCAAGGGAAATACAGATGCCTTGTACACTATAAGGGCACATCAGATGTCACTCAAGGAAGAAAAACCAGGCAGGTTTCGAGGTATGGCTCCCAGTGGTAGAGTCACTTGCCTTCCGAACAGGCACAAGGCCAAGTTTAAACCCCAGTACTGTCAAAAAGAAAAAGAGCCAGGCACCAGTGTCTTATGCCTGCAGTACTAACTACTCAAGAGGCTGAGATCTGAGGTTCACAGTTTGAAGCCAACCCGGACAGCCAAATTCAAGAGATCCTTCTCTCCAATGAACCAGCAGAAAGCCCGAAGTAGAGAAGTAGCTCAAGTGATAGAGTGCTAGCCTTGAATGAAAAAAGCCAAAACAGCACTCAGGCCTTGAGTTCAAGTCCTGATACTGGCACAAAAAATACATAAATAAAATAAGTATGTATATATGCATATATATTATACACACATATTTCTTTAAAGAAGAATCATCCCTATGCATCTTGCTAAGGTCTAGAATCCTAAGAGCAGATGCCTCACTAGGACCGTGTGATGGGTAATTTTATGGGTCAGCATGAAAGGTCAAGTGCTCAGATCTATGATTGGTATAGTTTGGACTTGGAACATCTCATCTATTGAAGGTGTTGGTTCTCAGGGAGGTGGTAGAAACTAAAGGAGGGAGAGCCTGGTTGGAGGAAGTTAGGTCATGTGACCAGTACCAGCAAACGGGAATACTAGGATTCAAGCCCTATCTCTCATTCCCTTCGTTTCCAGGCTGCCATGAGGTGAGCAGCTTTGTTCTCCCATCCTCTCCCCGCCATGATGTTCTGCCTCATCAGAGAACCACAGTAACCATGAACTGAATACATATGCTCTCTTTACAAGTTGAGCATTTCTGGTGTTTTGCTTTAGTGAGAGAAAGATGACTATGGCATTCTTTTTGGATGACATTCATGCTTGGCTGAGTTAAGCAGATGTCCCTTCGTTGTATAAAGGGATGATCCCTCACCAATTTAAAGACTGAGTAGAACAAAAGACTCACCTCTCCTAAGCAAGAGGCAACTCTGCCTATCATAGGCCTTAAGACTTGAGCTGCAATCTTAGTTCTTCCTGGGTCTCTATCCTTCAGGTTTTGGACTTCCTAGCTTCCACAATTATGCGAGGAGTTCCTGAAAATTAATCTCCATCATGATGCATCCTTGGGAGACTAAGGCAGGAGAATTGCAAAGCTGAGGTCAACCTGGGCTACATAGCAAGGCCTCATTTCAAACAACACCAAAAAAACCAAACAAAATAAGAAATACAGAAGCAAAAACTAGATTAAACATGTTACAATAATAATAGTAATAGTAAATAAAAATATCTGTCTTTTCTATACACATCCTACTGGTTTCCTTGGAGACTAATACAGAGCCACAAATGATTCTGCAGTGGCCACCATCTGTGCTTTCAGTACAACAATGATTCATATCCATAGTTAAAGGAAAATGGTGTCTTGTGGAACAAACACATACGAAAGGTGACCCGAATGCCCTACTTTGGCCCCTTATAAAAAGCCAAAGGACACCGTAATCCTTTGGGTAATTGTGAAGCAGACCAAGAGCAAATGTGAGTCCTGCTAAATGGAACAGACTTCTGGAAACACAGGTGTGTAGCATCTACTTTCCCAGCATTCATGGAGACGAAGCCTGGCCTTGGTGTGGCTCCATGTGGGCATTTATTGAAGGAAAGGAGCTCCCCATACCATCTCATTTCTTAGAGGTGAGCTATCAATCAATGAAAGGAAAATTGTCACGTTTTAAAGGAGCCTTATTTGAGGAGTGTCTCAATGACTAGCACACGCCAGTCCGTCTTGGGAACATCCATAAATGACAGGGCTTCTTTGTTCTCTTACTCAAGAGGCCACTGCTTAAGAGGCCCTGCATGACTTGGCTTTAGTGGCTACTGAAAAGCAGCATCTGAGACTCAAGTCTTTGTTTCCCAAGGAAACAGAGTGATCCCCCATCTCAGAACTTCCAGGGTCACCCCCAGCACCACTGGACCTTCATGAGAAGACCCAGTATTGGTGACACTGCAACCTGGGCTTCCATCATAATCTGATTTTCATTAAAATCTGGTCTGGTCGCCTCTCAAATGCAACGCCCAAGGTGTGGGACCCACTGCTCCATTCCCTGACATGAGTCGATGACCAACTCCCCAGCTTTGTTAGGCACAGGGCCTGCCCAGCTACTGCTTGAGCACAATCATCCCGGATAGCCATTGTGAGCCATTGGCCCTCACGTAATAACCAACTTGCTTAATGCTGGTTCCCAGTTCCTGGTAGCTCCCCTCCCAGAGATCCTACTAGATTTAAGAGAAGAATGTTTATATTCTCTGGGGGAGTTACAGGATATGTGCTTGGAGGCAAATAAGTATATGGCATGCAACCATTGGGTTCTTGTTGATTTGTTAACTTGGAGAAGTCATTTTATTATGTATCACAGTGTCCTCATCTATAAAATATGGGTAATTATTTTGTCTGTCCCACCTATGCCATAGCATACATAATAGCACACCTAAAAGCACTTTGTACTTTGGGAAGTAGTCAACAACTATGAAATTTGACTGGGTGATCCCTTAGGCAAGGTCCCATATTTTGAGGTATTTTAGACAAACCGTGTGAGTCACAGCCTAAACAATAGTTTTATTGTTTCATGGACATGTCTCATACTTTCTTTCTGTAGACAATAAAGAACTTCACATAGCATTATCTCACCAATTTATTTCTTGCTGGATGATGAATGCTGAAGAACTTCAGATCTGAAGGGTTTGCTGTTGGCTCCAGTGTCACCTTGCAAGTAACCCACATAAAATGAAAAAATGCCCATTCACTACCTGGAAATAAGATTTTTAGAGTATAAAGTGTATTTTATTTAACTTTTATTTCTGGGCTACAGAGTACTTAGTGCTTGGCACAATGTAGGTGCCAAGTAAACATTTTTTGGATGGACAAATAGAAATATTTGGAAGAGATCAGATTGTTACTTGCTCCCTGAAATTACTTTTTATGCCTAACCTAACTGATTACTACCTTTATTTTAAATTGTGTTTTTCATCTCATGGGGGCCTATATTTAGTTCTAAACTTACTGAAGAAAAGGTAACATATGACTGTAAAATGAACACACCTACATTGTATCTATATCAAGTTCATCATTCAAATGCCCATTTTAGTCATCATGTAACTAGAATTTTTTTAAAAATCAAAGGGCCAGATTTCACTCGTAGCTATTCTCTAGTTTTCATTCATAGCTATTCTCTGTTATGCTTTGGGGGGAAGGTAATTTCAAGTCCATATAAGTTAAGTTTTTGACTACTGAAAATTGTTTCCCTTAGATATTTTGACAAGAGAAAGTTGTATTTACATGCCTAAATTTATGTACTCAATCTCACCTTTGTAACTATTGCTCTTAATATACAATGAAGTTTGTACACTTTAGGGTTATGCCTAGTCAATGAAAAATAGAAATCTAACCAGATCTAGTAGTACACACCTATAATCCTAGCACTTCGGAGGTTGAAGCAGGATAATTTTGAGTGCAAAGACAGCCTGGACTATGTAGTGAGACCTTTTAAAAACAAAAGACAAGAAGGAAAAAAGGAAGAAAGGAAGAGAGGAAGAAAAAAAGGGAAAAATGCAAAGTAGAGGATTTTTTTTCCACCAAAAGTAAGGGGAGGGGGGGTAGGACTCTCAGTGAACTATTGCTGTAACAGAAGCACAATCACACAGGATGTGTAAGCAAATTGAGCTGACAGTATTTCACTATTTTTTTCCACTGGTGATGGCTTTGGGGCCAAGGTTGTTCATTCAAGAAGTGGAATTGGCAGAACTTAGTATGCAACTAGATGCCAAGGATACGAGAGCCACATGTCAGAGCAGGAATTGGATTCCAGAAGTGGAATTAGTAAAACTGAGTGTGCAACTGGATGCCAAGGTTACAAGATCCACGGGGCAATTTAGGAATTTTGTTCTGTGCTGTTTTCAGGGCCAGTTCAGGACTTCATCCCATCCTTGATGGAAGAGACTATACACCAAGAAGGGACTATCAACCTGACACCAGTGGCTCACACCTGTCATCCTAGCTCCTGAGGAGGCTGAGATCTGAGGATCTCGGTTCAAAGCCAGCCCAGGCAGGAAAGTCTGTGAGACTCTTATCTCCAATGAACACCCCCAAACCAGAAGTGGCGCTGTGGATCAAGTGGTAGAGCGCTAGCCTTGAGCTGAAGAGCTCAGGGACAGCACCCAGGCCCGGAGTTCAAACCCCATGACTGACAAAAAAAGGTGGGGGGGAATATCATGTTGCAGCATGGCTACCCTCATCTGCATGGCCAGAGGGCTAAAAATGGGTGAAGTTCCAGGGGAAAACGTGGCAAAATTCCAATGCCTAAAGTTGACATCTCAATCTCTTTATGTGTCTACTCCGTCTTCAACATTTCAGACTCAGTGACGTTCTCCAAGATGTGTATACACCCTTTCTTTCCCTCAACCTTGGTATCTACTTCCACACTAAATTCTGACAAGGGATTACCAACATGTCATTTCTTCTTCCCTCCCTCCCTCCCTCCCTCCCTTCCTCCTTCCCTCCCTCCCTCCCTCCCTCACTCCCTCTCTGTCCCTTTTTTTTTTTTTTTGTCAGTTGTGGGGTTTGAATTCAGGGCCTGGGCTCTGTCCCTGCGCCTCTTTGTGCTTAGGGCCAGCACTCTACCACTTGAGCCACAGTGCCACTTCTTATTTGGGGGTGGTTAATTGGAGATAAGAGTCTCATGGGGACTTTTCTGCCCTGGCTGGCTTCAAACCAAGATCTCAGCCTTCTGAGTAACTAAGATTACAGGCATGAGCCACTGGCGTCCTGCAGAGATCTCTCCCTCTTTAAACCATAGTCCTAGTCCGGTTGGCATCTCTCACCTGATTTTCTGCAACGTCTCCCAACTAGTTCCTTTTCTGTTGCTCACTTGCAATCTAATAATACAGGACACTTGAAAAATCTGAATATCGATGTATTTTTTTCTTCACGCATCCATGAGGCTGAACACCGCCTTACATCACTGGGATCCTCGAGGCTGGAGAGCCAGGTGCATAAACACAAACCACCAGTAACCTCCCAAGTGAAGAGAGGCTTATAGAAAACTACCCCGAGGTGCTCTAGAAAGGGAATTGCTCCACATCTGCATGGCACCTACTCGAAGAAACAAATTCATCACCAACAGCTCCTTAAACGAGTACAGTTTCATGGGAAATTACCACGAGGTGCCCCAAAAGGAATGGTTCCACCGAACCAAACTTCCAAACAAATCTTCTTGCCCCTCGGTTCCTCTCAAGTGTTGGAAAGCACCTGCTCTCACTCAAGTGGTTTTTCTTCTAAACTGTGTCTTAAGCAGCACCTTCCTCTCCTAATCTTCCAGCACCTCTTGGCCTTTATGATTACCCCAGGGATGGAGCTCATATCGCATGATTGAAAGATGGCGCTCACTTGAGGCAAAAACTGAAGTGTGAGCGGAGGATTCTGTTTGTGAAGAAAGCTAGGCATGGGTGGGGGTGGTAGACGTGAATAGCATTTGCTGCTCACGTGGTCCCGAGGCATGGCGAGAATGTCTGAGTATTTGATGTTTAGTCTCAAGCTATTTTTCTTCCTTCCTTTCTTTCTTTTTCCATCATTCTTTTTTTTTGGGGGGGGCACTATTAGGGATTGGCAGTCCTCCCTCCCTCCCTCCCTCCCTTCCTTCCTTCCTCTTTTTGCTCTCTCTCTCTCTCCCTTTCTTTCTCCACTGTGAGCCTTGCTACAGGCAACTCTTCTGCCTTAGCCTGAACCAAGCCTTCTTTCCAGTACCTACCCCTACACCTCTAGTAGGTGTCTAGGGTCCTTCCTTTGTCTGGGACAGGATTTGTAAGTATTTACCAGGTATTTTAAAGGAAATTGGCGGAGAGCTAGCCGTCCTGGGAACACAGGGAGCCATCGTTTTTTTGTGGAGCGATCGCCAGCTGAGCACTGGCTGCCGACCAGGCAGGAACTTTCCGGACGCTCATGCGGCCTTTGGTGCTAATGACAGGGCGCCTTTGTAGATGAGCCAGGATACCCCAGATTTCCTCACGCTGTAATGAACGTTAATTGTCAGCGTGTGCTGGTTGTTGCTAAACAAAATAGGGAAAGGGTTCAATTTCGGAGGTTTAGGGGTATGGTCTTTAGTAGGGTGTATTATTTTTCTGTGTGTTTTTTTTTAAATAAAATATTATTGTTAAGGTGATGTGCAGAGGGGTTATTGTTTCATCATTCAGGTAATGAGTGCATTTCTTTTGGGACAATGTCACTCCTTCCCCTGCCTTCTTCTCCCAGTTTTCCCCTCCCTGCCCCACCCACAAGTTGTAAGTTCATTTTCAACAGAGTGTCCAATGAGGACCATTTGTCCCTCTGTTTCTGTCCTTGCCCCCCCAAACACATATAAATGGACAAACAGAACAAAAAGAAAAGAAGACAAAAACAGCAAAAAAATACCTCTTGTTTTCATTTCTTGGAGTTTATTTTGATAAATACGGTTTTGTCTGATCAGATTTTATTTTATTTTATTTCTTGCTTTTGACCCCAATGGCCAACAACAAAGAAAAGAGGAGCCCAACAATCCCTTACCCGCCCCCTCCAAAATAGAGTTTAGGAGCTCCCTGGGTGCCCAACTCTAAATCCTTGCTCATAAACAGGACACTACCATCTTAGACAAGAACAGAATCCGAATTTCTCAAATCAGAGCTGGTAATGTCAAATCAAAGATACCTGAGCTAGACCTTCTGTTCATCTCTAATACAAAGCAAGAAAACGAGTCTGCTATGAGAAATTCTCTCCCAGTCTCTTTCCTTTCCTCCCTTCTTTTCTTCATTCCTTCCTTTTTTTCCGCATGCTCTTTGTCTCTTTCTTCCTTTCCCTCCTCTTTTCTCTCCCCCCGCCCCCCCATTCCTTCATTTCTTTTTTCTTACCTAACCCCATTCCCAGAAACAAATGTGCATAAAGACAGATGTTGGGACCTGAGAGTATCAATGTGAACCCACAATTAGGATCTCTCCTCTGAGGTGTGGTTAGAGTACTAATTGGTTAATGTTTGCAAAATGCTAGGGCACTCCTGAATAAAAGACTGTCTATATAAGTTCAAAGTATTTGTAATTATTATGATTATTACTATAATTTATGAGATTTAGCCATAAATCTCATAATAGGATAAGGCGTGTGCTTTTTTAAAGGAGGAAGTAGGACAAGGACTCTATATAAAGCACCATGGGCCCACTGGTTCTAACGACAAGAAATTCCTGAAGACCGGTGAGTGTAAATGGGTGGACAGGTGGCTGGCTTATTGAGGGAGAAAAATCCATTGTGTGATGTTTAATAATGATTGTGTATCTGTTGCTGATAAACCTGAAGGATCTTGAAAGGAAAACTCAAGTTTTAAAAGTCATGTCGACGTGGGTGCCAGTACCTCATGCCGTAATCCTAACGACTCAGGAGGCTAACACCTGAGAATCGCGGTTTGAAGCCAGTGGTGGACAGGCAAGTCCGTGAGACCACCAAAAAGCCAGAAGTGGAGCTGTGGCTCAAGTGGTAGAGCACCAGCCTTGAGCAAAGTAGCTCATACACAGCACCCAGGCCCTGAGTTTAAGCCCTAGGACAAACACACACCATAAAAAAAAGAGTTATAGAGTTGACAGAAGATTTTTCCTGCTCATTACTATAGTAACAAAATTTTAGATTTCTTTTAATGTAAATAACTATTTTTAATTGTATTTATATGCAAAATGAAGAATAGGAGAAGGAAAATGTGTGTACATTTAACAGTAACAGTAATAGGCCAAATGGAATGCTTTTTGTGTGTGCATGAATTCAAAGCCAAAAAAAACTAAAGTATTTGCCTTATTGCTGTGTGGTAAATTTCTTTCCCTCTCTTGTCAATGTTGCATTAACCCAAACATTGTAAGTGATGAGGTATTCTAATGTCCTATTTTCTCTGGAAGCTGTAATAATAACTAAGGACGACATCTCTCAGAGTTTACTTTTAGTGAACAGAGTAATAGACAGGCTTCAAGAGTCTATGGATGGAGCAGAGAGGCCAGTTTCCTTTTGATCTGGTCTTTGTTCTGAAGGGGATATTCCTGAGCAAATTTCTAGCCAAGGAAGAGCACTTTGCTGGAGTTCCCAACTCTAGAAAACCCAAAGATCAAAGTGTGAAAGGGCAGTCAGAGACTCAGAGACTCACGGACCAAAGAAACCCCTTTATAGGGCATGGTAAGACAAGCCTGCAATCCCAGAATGCAGGAGTCTGAGTCAAGAGGGTCACTAAGGCCCTTTGGGATACATAGTGAGACAGTGTTGGAGGAAGGGAGGGAAGGAGGGAGGGAGGGAGGGAAGGAGGGATGCAGGGAGGGAAGGAGGGATGCAGGAAGAGAGGGAAGGAGGGAGGGAAAAGAAAAGGAAGGAAAGAAAAAGGAAGGAACGAATTAACAAAATAAAGAAAGAAGGGAAGGAAGGAAGAAAGAAGAAATAAAGAGGAAAGAAGAAAGAAAAAGAAGGAAGGAAAGAAGCAAGAAAGGAAGGAAGGAAGGAAGGAAGGGAGTCCCCTTTCAGAGCTTAATCTCCTGAGCAAAGGAAAAGATTTGCCTGTAAGGAGGAAAGAAAACTCCTAATTTTCTAAGCTTTCTTCTTATTAATCACGGCTCACAATTCATATATATATATATATATATGTATATATTCACAGACTATGTGCAAATTAAATCTGCAGAAAGTGACAGTTTAGAATGAGCCACATTGCCTCATGCCTATAATCCCAGGCCCCCACAGAGGAGGCTTAGACAAGAGGATGGTGAATTTGAAGTCAGCCTGGGCTCCACAGAGAACACTGTCTCAGAAACAAACAGCAGCAACAACCAAGAGCTGTCACTTTGCTGCCTTATATTTTACTTTAAAAAGTTAGATCTTTCTCAAGCTAATGCAATCCTGGTGACAGAAGGCTATCTGTGACTGTCATTGATTGTCATGGCTAATGTTTTAATTTAAGGACCATCGGTTCAGAGAAGTCTTCTAAGGTATTGCTGTGTGTGAGCAGGGAGGGAAAGAGCAGAACAGCAAGAGAAATGTGACAACGAGAAGCCCAGAGGAGCAACCCGAGGGAGCGATGCCTCAGCAACAAAGCAAGAATGAGCCAGGTTCCAGTGGCTCATGCCTAGAAGTCTAGCTATTGAGGAGGCTGAGATCTACGGGTTGCAGTTCAAAGCCAGCCTGGGCAGGAATGTGCATGAGACTCTTATCTCCAATTAACCATCAAAAAGCCAGAAATAGAAGTATAGCACAAGTGGTAAAGGACCAGCCAAGTTGAAAAAGATGGGGGACAATGCTGCCCAGGCCCTGAATTCAAGTCCTAGTACTGGTGCACGCGCGCACACACTCACATGCACACACACGCACATGAAGCAAGGACAACAACACGGCCTTGGGGTATTGTGGGGGCACAGAGCCGCTCTCAATTCTTCCAGGTCAGGTGGTGGGTAGGGGTGGATAGAACAGGGCCTTCTCCATGTGTCAGCACACCAAGGTGTGGATGCAAGGTGTGAATTCACGATTGGAACCTCCATGTTCTGAATCGAGGATGCAATTGTTCAAGGCTAAGGTGAAAATCAATCGCAGGAATGGCAGTTTTCCCATAAGAAAAATTACAAAGACCTTCGTTTCCAACTTCTCCGGAAAAATAAACTATATAAAATAAAAATAAATTAAACTATCCTTAGCCTATACAAATCTATACAATGCTGCTGGAATGACAAAATACTCAGTGGAGAAAGGATGGGTCGGAAGACATCCTGATGGAGGCCATTAGGAACTTGAACTAGCCCTTGAGCAATACGCTGTTAATTAGCTTCCAGACTGGCCTGTGCCTGTAACTTGTTGCTATTCTTTTGCTGTTTGCTACTGGTCAGTATAGGAGAAGGGCTCAGTCCCTGTAGACACTCTGCTCCATATCTAGACACCATATTTGTCTTGACATGACATTTTTTAAAGTAGCCTTAAGTGCAGGAAGCCGCAGGAGCCTATTAACGAATTAGTCATAGGTGATCAATGGGTACTCTTTGAGAACACCCCGCGAATAATCCCTTCTAAACACAGAGTCCCACTTTGACATCGATACAATTGGACATGGAGTTTGTATGGTTCAGTGTGCTGTGTTTCTGGATGGAATGCCTTGTACATCCATATAAAAAGGCCATTGTTACTTCTTGCTCTTCCTTGATCTAATTGTGGTAGCCCAATGCTAAAATCCCAGCCTGGCTGACACAGGCATCAAAAAGTTGCTTTCAAGGTCTTGACTCAGGTTGTCATTTCTCCACGTAGAGAATCAAAGTATCTTGGTTTCTTAAGATAATTAGCCATTATCTTGACACTGAGTCGAGGATCTATGGACCAAATAGAATGTTCCTCATGTTTAAGTCATTCAAAAGGATGAAGCCCTTGTCTTATTTTTGCTTTTTCACTATGACCCAAATCATTCATTTTCTACTTTGGTTAGATGTAAACTTACTCCATTCCCCAACAACTCTTTTATGGAAACATAAATATTGTGGTACGGATCAGCATGTTCATATCTTCAGGCTAATGTTGATTTCAAAAGCTTTTCAGGCACTGTGGAGCCAGAACACCCAAATATGTCTGCGTTGTGGTTGCTCCTTGGTCTCCTGGCCCTGACTGGTAAGTATATTTCACTTCTTTCACATGACCTTTGGGAATGGAAAGGAGAAGTAGAGAAACATCTAGGTGCTTTCAACATTGCATGAGGTCAGGGTTTAAATATCCACCATTGATACACCTGCCACCACCCAAAGCTCTTTCATCAAAAGTGTATGTTTATAGGCTATAAACTTCCACAGAAATAGTGAGGCTGCTGCCATAAGAAAACTTAACGTCATTCAAATAGAAAACAGGAACAGAAGGCATGGATGTATGGCCGGGCTGGGGACACTGTAGAGGTTTCAACGACTGTGGATTTACGTACTGTGCAGCTTCTATGTTCCTTGTAGCCGGAGCCAAAAGTGAAAATACTATTTATTTACTTACATTCATTCATTTATATGTATGTGTCAGTACTGGGGCTTAAACTCGGGTCCTAGGCAACTGTCTCTTAGCTTTTCTGCTCAAAGCCGTCACTCTATGAAGCTACGGCTTCACTTCTGGCTTTTTGATGAGTCTCGTGGACTTTCCTGTTAGAGCTGGCTTTGAACCATAATCCTTAGATCGAGGCTTCTGAAGCAGCTAGGATTACAGGCATGAGCCACTAGCACCTAGCGATACTTGTTTTTTTGAGAAATAAAAGAAGTACACATAGTTCCTTGGGAGAAGCAAAACTTTTTTTGGCTCTGAGCTCCAAACATTTCTCAGATGAGCTCTTACATGTATCCATTTATTTATTTATTCAGCCATTTATTCCAACAAGGTTTCTAGGCATGAGCCACCATAGCCAGACTTTGAAGGTACCTGTTTTGAGCAGCTCCTGGGGTGAATTGTACATTTACAGTGCTTCCTGAATATCTACGGGGAGAGAAGACTGGTTCCAGGATACAGGATACCCGAATCCTCAGGTCTCAAGCTTCTTATACAAAGCCGGGGATGCTTTAAATCATCTCCAGACTATAGTGCCTAATACAAAGAAAATGCGATGCACGTAGTTTGCTAATGCTATTTGTAAGGGAACAATGACAGGTAAACAAACATCTAACCATGTTCAATGCAGATTTTTTCCTTCATACAATTTCAGCCTGAAGTTGGTTGAAAGTGTGGTTGAGGAATCGCAGTTACGGAGGGTTGACTGTGGGTTTTAAACCCTTCCCCGCTCCTCTCCTGCTGTGGAGGGAGGAATGCTCTTCTACTCCAATGGCCTCTGTGAAATATCGAGAGTGATTGAAACAAGACCTCCCCTTCGGAGATGACCGGAATGGCAGCAGCAGATACATGCCAGGGGAGAAAGGGGGCGAAGCAGAGAGAATCTCCACGCACCTGCGCTTGCGTCTTATCTGTGTGTGCTATGCTCCCTCTCTGAAACCTCTGTTCCCTACCCAGAATGCAGTGAGCGAAGGCCAAGCCAATCCCAGTCTTAGTATCTGTACTTTGGGTCTGGGTTGAGGATTCCAGGGAGAATGATGCTTCTTCCTCCCTTTGGCAGGAGTGGCACTAAGAATTTGAATCCAGGGTCTTGTGCTTGTTATGCAGGCTCTCTGCCATGGGAACCACACCTCCAGCTCCTTTTGCTTTTTTAGATTATTTTTTTTTAAGATAGGTGTTTATGTTTTTGCCTGAGCTATCCTGAGCCATGATCTACCTATCTGCGTCTTCCCATGCAGCTGACACCAGGAGTGTGGAGCACCCTACCCAGTTCATTGGTTGAGCTGGGGTCTTGCTAAGTGTTTGTCCAAACTGGCTTCTAACTGATCCTTCTGATCTCTAGAAAGTAGCTGGATTTCTAGGTGTGAGCCTAGAAACACATGTTTCTCTAGAGCAAACATCAGACCAGTGACTGAGAGTCCTTAATGGAAGTGTTAGGAGTTCATGTAGGAGATTTAGGCACAAATAACCCCTGATTTGTTCCAAGACAACTGCTTGTAGCCTCAGACAGCCCCCGAGCTTTGCTCAGAGTCTAACTGCGCTGAAAGTTCCTCATGACTGCAGGGTGGGAGGTGAGAATTTAGAATCAAAGCAGTGTCTGTGAGCTTTTCTTAGGATTTTAAGTGCAGAGTAAAGTTCTAGCTCTTGCTGATGTTATGCTATTTGTTGTTGTATTTATCAATGCTATTTCATCCACACCAGGACGATAGAAACTCTTCTAACCTAGTGGTTCAGGTTGACGTTTTCTCAATCTGTAGGCTCATCTGAAAGCAGCAACTGGGGATGTTATGGAAACATCCGAACCCTGAATACCCCCGGAGCATCTTGCGGGATCGGAAGACGTCATGGCCTGACTTACTGTGGTAGTTACATGCTCCGTGCCTTTGCTGCACGTTCTCTTGGCTCTCATTGTTTCCCACAGCTCCGTGCCCAAGGAGTAGGGGTGGGGTGGGGAGGACACTGGATGTAGAGTCCAAACACTTTGTCAGAGCTCTGGCTCTGCTTCACTTAGCTTCCCGGAGCCTCTTTTGAAATCAAGATAACAGTCTCTCTAGTGTTAGATACCGTGATCAATATCATGGATGAAAGTGCTTCTTAAACCATCCAAGTGCTTAGAGGGGAGGCTAGCCAGTTTTGCCCAGCGGTCTTAGTAAAGGTTTGAATGTGATGTCTTGGTATTATTTAAGGACGGGAGTGGAAATGGGGGAGGATGCATTGTGAACAAGTCTATTAGGAGAAACTCACCATCGACTTACGGGTGGCATTTGGGCAATTTCTCCTTCATCTAGTGGGCCCACTGTAGGTGATGGATGGACACTTTCTCATTCTACTGAAAGTCTTTCTCTAGGAGGCTTTGGATCTTGTGGTGTCCAGGCTCACAAAATGGTCGGAGAGGGAATTGTCAGAGCAGCCCTGGAGGCCTGGCGGAGGGGCCTTGGGACGCCCAGAGGACGCCACCTCAGGAGATCCAGGGGATGCTGATTCAAACTCAGGGGAACAGAGTCCTGATCTCAGAGCAGGGCATTTTCAGTAGGGACATAAGAGCTAAACCTAGGCTTCTCGATCCTACCAGTGATACCCAGATCCTTGGAGGGTCCCTTCTCTCCTTGGGTTCCCGTTTCTGTCAGACCAAGTCAGACCAAGCTGCATCCTTCCTTCCATGTGTGCTTCAGGAGTCCGTGCTTCTGAAAGGCTGGCTGAAATAGACATGCCATACCTCCTGCGATATCAACCCGTGATGCGAACTGTCGGCCGGAGGTACTGCATAGATCCTGCAGTGATCGCTGGTGTCTTGTCCAGGGAGTCTCAGGGTGCCAATGTTCTGGTCCCCGTGGGCGATGGAGACAGGATAGTGCAGGTAATGCCCCATCATTAACCTGACATGTAGTCCTTCTGTTTGGTGACACAACTCTGAGGGGACACAGATTTATAAAATCAGGTTGCTGGGAAAAGGGTAAGGTTGAAGATGAAGCAAGGTCTCCCCAAATTCAGCCATTTCGCCTACGAAATGGCAAAACTGATGTGCATGTGGTCGCATGTGTGCATCAGGAAAGTTGGAAGTACTTTCGGCATTCCAGTCGTCGGGAAGGAGAATGGAAGTTGCGGGGGAAAGTGCGTTCAGGTCTGTTTGTGACGTGTGCTAAGGCGAGCACCACGTTGCAGCCTATGCCAATTCAGTCTTCTTTGGCTTCCAGTCCAACACTGAAATGGCTGCTTGTTTCTTTCTCAGCCCAAATCCTGTAGCTTTACTTCTTGTGTGTGTATAGTTGGTAAGAACAGTTAATGTGAGACCTACCCTTTGAACAAACCTTACCTTAAATATAACACTGCATGGAATACCATAGTGTTTAATGTAGGCTCAAGATTGAATGTCAGATTTCTAGAAAATTTTTACTGCAAAATTAAAAAATTTCCATATGTTAACTAGCAACTCCCTATATCCTCTTTTGTCTAGTCACTGGCCACCACTAATGTGTTCTTTGCTTTCTATGAATTTGACCATTCTAAGTTCCTCAAGTCAGTGGAATCACAGTGTTTGTCTTTCTATGACTGGCTTGTTTCACTTAGCAGAATGTCTTCAAGGTTCATCTGTATTGCTTATACTGCAAAAATTGCTTTCTTTCTCTCTTTGTTTTTTTTTTTAATTTTGTTTTGTTTTTGGTGCCAGTCTTGGGGCTTGAACTCAGGTCCGAGGCTTGGTCCTTGAGCTTTGTGTTCAAGGATGGCACTCCACCACTTTGAGCCACAGCCCCACTTCCAGTTATGGGGTGGTGAATTAGACATAAGAATCTCATGGCCTTTTCTGCCTGAGCTGGATTTTAGCACAATCCTTAGACCTCAGCCTCCTAAGGAGCTAGGATTACAGGCATAAGCCACCAGTGCCCAGCTCTACCTTCCTTTTTAAAGCTGACTAATATTCCATGAATATTGCACAATTTCTCTGTCTACTCGTCTATCAAGGCTTTAGGCTACTTCTACTTCTAGATCCTTGTGAGTAGCTTTGAAACGAAGGTGGGAGTGCTAATACCTCTTCAATTCTCGTGGACAAATACCGAGAGGTGCAATGTGAAATCAGATTGCATTTCTAATTTTAAATTTTGGAGGAACCTCCATATTGTTTCGAAGGTGACCGTATCGTTCTGAATTCCCCTCACCCGTGTGTGACCATTCCCATTTTTCCACGCCCACATCCACACCTGTATTCTGTATTTTGGGTGATAGGCATCTCAAGAAGTACAAGAAGCCTTACGATTTAGTCCTCCGGGGACAAGGTAGCATTTCAGTTCTGCTAAGGATGAAAGGAGAAAGACAGCAGCCCCAATCCCATGATGCTCCACGGCACTCCAACCTGGCTCACCTGCTGTTCCTTTTGCCTCCTTTCCACCAGGACTCAAGCTTTTACCCTTCCACGTCTTGGATTAGCGAGTCTCAGGTTTCCCAGGCAACTCAGCGTCTGACTGCTCGAATCAAAGACATTCAGGCCAGGTTTCCAACCTGGACCCCCAGCCAGTACCTGAGAGGTATGTGTAATTCCATAGGTCCATAGGTTCCATTGCTTTGCAGCATAGAATGAACAGGGGGACAAATATAACACCCTGTACCAGATTCCTTACCCATAGGCAGTTAGGCAAGAGAATCCAAGCTTTCTGCCAAGTACCTGAAGTAGCCAGGGGCTGCCGAATCAAAGACTAACTTGTTGCATGGATTTCAGGTGGACTCTGTGCCTACAGTGGGGGTCCAGGCTTTGTCAAAAGCAATCACGACCTGAATTGTGACTTCTGCAATGACGTGCTGGCAAGAGCCAAATACTTCAAGCAACGTGGCTTCTAGCACTGCAGATGAAACTCAAGGTCATCATCCCAGATGAGGTATCGGCTGTTCTGCCGAGAAAGCTAGCTAACGGGGTCTGCAACTGTGAATAACTTGTTGTTGATATAACACAAGTCACATTAAAAGAAGAGTTGTTACCTGCATTCTGTGGTCGTGTGTGTGTGTGTGTGTGTGTGTGTGTGTGTGTGTGTGTGTGTGTGGTGTACTATGAGCTGTCTCTAATTTAAAAGTTCCTCCACTAATCTCTAATACAGATTTCTGTGAAATTAACTCTATATCCCATCGATTACCATTGCCAGATTCAGTACATGAAATTGTAGGAAATGGGTGAGACCTCCACTTTAAATGTAAATTCCATATAAACAATGAAGTTTAATTTTTTTAAAATGTTGGTGCTGGAAATTGAACTCAGGGTCTCATCCATGCTAAGGACATGCTCTACTACTGAGCCACACTCCAGTCTGAACAATAGCAAAGATTAATATAGGTCATATGCAATATTTAGAATACATTTATATTAAAGTGATTTATTGTTTACATAAAAATAAATTTCTCTGGCAACTCGATCGTTGACTTATGGGTTTAAAAGAAGCCATAGTTTTAAATTTTAATGGAAACTGCCTTATATTCAGAATGAAATAGAATAATGCTAATTCTGTAGCGTCATCTGAACACCAGCATTGTAGAAGACAGGACATCTAGCCACACCTGTGACAAGGAACACCTGGGGACAGTGTGAGGCGCTTACCTTCTGTGTCAGAAGCCTGTCCTGCAGTGACCTCAGCCTCCCCTGCAATGACCACCATGACCTTGGGTGTATTTTTCTTTTTAAGTTTCTTAATCTATTTTTACTTGCTTTAAGTAGTTGTCCAACTGCTTACAGGAATTAATTACATCTTGGAGTTCTGCCTCGAGTCAACCCTATTTTGTATAATATACAAGTGTATAACACACTTGGATGCCACCTCAAAGTATATATACTTAAAGGTTAGTGCTAGCTTTCAGATAGGAGAGAAAACGTGCATCGTTTGTCTCTCTAGGTTTGACTTACTTCACAAGATTTCTTTAGCAGGTTCTTCTATTTCTTTACACATGATTCAATACCATTCTTCCTAACGGATGAAATAGAACTTCATTGTGAATATATACCACAATTTCTTGATCCATTTGCCCATGGTGGGGGGGGAGGGGCTTTTCTGTGCTGATTCCACACCTTGACTAGAGCAAAAGTGCTGCAGTAAACATGGTTGTGTTGCTGGCTTTACTGTATCCTTGTTTGTGATCTTTTGGATAAATGCTGGAAGATTGCATTTGCTGGACTGTAGGACAGCTCTCTGTTCTTGTTTTGTTTTTGAGGAACCTGTTTACTGCTTTCTAGAGTGAAGTTACTACATTTCCACCAACAGTGTGTTAGGGCTCCTTCTGCCCACACCCACTCCAGCACCTGCTATTATTTGTGGGTTTTTTCCCCTAATTTACTTTATTGTTGTTATAGAGGTGATATGTTTGTATTCTTGATGATGGCCATTCTAGCTGAGATGAGATGGAATCTCATTGTTGTTTTAGATGTGTATATCTTTTATGGCCAGAGATATTAAGCATTTCTTCATATGTTGTTGGCCACTTTTACTTTTTAAACCATGTCCCCTAAAATCAGGAACAAAGACATATACCTTTTTCATTTCTCTTCAATGTAGTACTGGAATTCCTAGCAAGAGCAATAAGACAAGGGAAAGACATAAAGGAGACCCTAGTAGGAAATAAAGAAGTAAAATTATCCATATTTTCAGATGATATAATCCTTTATTTAAAGAACCCCAGAGACTTCACCAATAAGCTCTTAGAGCTGATTTAAAATTTTGGCAAAGTAGTGGGATATAAAATGAATCCACAGAATTCAGTAGCCTTACTGTACGCCAACAACGAGAGGACCAATACTAAAATCAGAAAAGCAACTTCATATGCAACATTCCCCCCTCATATACCTTGTATTCAACCTATCCTATTATGTAAAGGACATTTACAATGAAAACCATAAAAAAAATTTGAACAAGGAAACTAAATTAGACATAAGGAAGTGGAAAGACCTTCTGTGCTCCTGGATTAGCAGATTAATATTTTGAAAATGGTAATACTGCCCAGTCTATAAATTCAATGCACTACCCATCAAAATCCCAATACCATTCTTCACTAGATAAAACAATAAAAAATTATATGAAGCCATAAAAGGCCTTGAATCTCCAAAGTAATCCTAGGGAGAAAAAATAGTGCCAGAGGTATAATAATTCCAAGCATAAAACTACACTACTGAGCTATAGTAATGAAACAGCTTGGTACTGGCACCCAAACCAGGTCTGAAGGCCAGTGAAACACAATAGAAAATCCAGAAAAAAATCCAAAGACCAACAGCCATTTAATATTTGATAAGAGAACCAAAATCATAGGCTGGAAGAAAGCCAACCTCTCCAATAAACGGTGTTGGCAAAACTGGATATCTACATGCAGAAAACTAAAACTAGATCCCTATCTATCACCTTGTACCAGCATAATTCAAAATGAATCAAAGACCCCAAGATGAGACCTGAAACCATGAAGTTATTACAGGAGAAACATTCTCTTTCCATGCTTAATCTCTGGTGAACAGCACAGCAAGGAACGTGGCTGTTGAAGTATCTTCACTGTATCCTGACTTACATGTAATTTTCTGGATACATGCTCAAGAGTGGTATCCCCAAATCATAGGTTAGGTCCATGCTTAGGTTTTTTTTTTTTTTTTTTTTTTTTTTTGTGGAACCTCCAAACTGCCTTCAGCGGTAGCAGCACTAGTTTACACTACCACCAATAATGTTTTACGGTTCCTATTTTTATCATCTATTTTTCTATTTTTCTCATCTTTTTTCCTATCCTTATCATCCCATCATGTATTTGAGGCAATGCTGAGTTTTTCTCCCTAGTTTTGGCGCAGACTTTATTTTCGGTTATTTCTCAGTCATTTAGGAAACTTCGATGGCTCACAGATATCTCGTCAATAAAAGAACTTCTGCAGAAAATGATCCATGGTCCTCTCCCGCCACATACCAGTACTGGAACTCGAACTCAACACCCTCAGACTTAGACACTGGTTTTCATTCAAAGCCATAACTGGAGATGCAAGCCTCGTGCACGTTCCTGCCTGGGCTGTCTTTGGAGTGACATCTCAGGTGGCAGCCTTCTGAGGCGGTAGCGTTGCACGTGGGAGCCATTGGTGTGAGGCACTTACACTCTTTTGCTGGTGCCTCTTTTCTTCTTTTTTCTGCCCAACCTCTACATGTTGGAGTATCTCTGTCTCCTCATTATTTGTCCCAGTGAGCTGACGTGTGTGAGTTGCTGGTTATAGAGTGTGACTACAGGCTAGAACTGATCGACTAGCACTCTATGCAAGAATGAGGGGAGTTAGGCTTCCCAAATAGGTAGTCAGGGATGGGAGACGGTGACTGGGACTGACTCGAACACGATGGAGACAACGGCACAACGAAATGGCCAAATGCATGTGCCACGTGCCTTCATCCAATCCAGGTATGAGGATTCCTTATCTTGAGAGGCTCTACTTCTGAGAAGCCTCTCCCCTCACAGTTTGCTCAGTGAGAAACACTAAAGGATGCTGATATTTTCAGGCTGTGGTTGTGACAGTCCTAGCAAAGCATCAGGAAGAAGAACTGAACCAGGAGTGTTTGGAGTTGGGGACTAGATAGGGGAATTGCACGGTGCACTTTTGAGAGCAGAAGCTTATTCCTATAGTGCTCAGGTGCATAGAGAAGAAGGACTGCTGGCTACACCAGATCCCAGATCCAAGGAGGGTGGGAGGAAAAACAGACCGAACTGCAGCCTGCAGGAAATGTTCATCTGCGCATCAGGAAGCCAAACATCTATTCTAATCTCAGTTTGTAATGGTTTTGTTTTATAGGCTT
Organism: Perognathus longimembris pacificus; assembly: GCF_023159225.1. Lineage (NCBI taxonomy): Eukaryota > Metazoa > Chordata > Mammalia > Rodentia > Heteromyidae > Perognathus > Perognathus longimembris. The sequence goes on along the minus strand of NC_063168.1, from coordinate 3,733,121 downwards.
TGGAAAACTCTTGTAAGCCATGTTTTTTTTTTCTTTTAACTTGCAAATGAAATTAATCTCTGTGATCCTCAAGACTCCCTTCAGTTCTTGTCAGGAGATTGAAAAACTAAGTAATTGCCAGTGGAAATGCTGCGTGTTCCCACTTTGGCCACTGGAGGGAAACGTTCGATCATTAAGTAGCTGCGGCCTCCCTTGGTATTTCTTTCCATTTGGCTGTTGCTTGCATTTACATTGATGGGCTCTACTGTAAAGCAAAGGCATTCTTGGATGTCTTCATTTTCATCCTTGCCTGTGTTGATGTGTTGATCACAAAACGCCAGGGTCTAGCCATCCTTTCTGACTTAACAGTACTTTAAGTAACTTTAAGAAGAAATGCTTACCGCGTATCTCCCATAGAACATATTTAAGAAAACATATCCAAGTAACATTTTCAAAGCAAGAAGAGTCTCTTTGATTATCGCACAACATATTTGTTAGTATGACCTATCTATTTGCATTTTGAAAATGAAATCTACATTCTTTCAATCTCAGTATTCTTTCCTTAAAGAAGTATTAAACAGTACCCAAGTCTTCATAAATGAGGAACAAACAGTAGACAGAAAGGACACGGTTCTTTTAAATAATAATAGGCACTAAAAATGATAGTCACTTAATGGCATGGGGTGTTTATACATTGCTAAGTGAACAATTCAGTGTTCATTTTTTTTATGAATTATTATGTTATAAGTTTAACTATACTCATTTTTTTTTTAAAAGAAAGGATTACTGGGCATCAGAGGCTCACAGTGTAGTGTAGCTACCTGGGAGGCTGAGATGGAGAGGATTCTAGGCCCAGACCAGCCTGAGCAGACCATGTTCATGGAAGGAAGCTAGGCATGGTGGGGCATTCCTCTCACACCAGGGACACCAGGAAAACGTAAACAGGTGGATCATACCCCACGTGCACACCAAGGCAGGAAGCAAGACCCAGTACTAAGACAGCCAGTGCAAACACAGTGCCTGTCTTAGTGGCAGATGGCTGGCCTGGCACGTGAATGCAAGCCCAGACGACAACAACAACAAATAGTACAAGTAAACAAAATGGTCATTATTGATAAAATTATTGATAAAGTTCGTGCTTGTTACTTTTTAAATTTTTAATGTTTTATGATTTTCAAAGATTCTCCATTATGGACAGGTATTTATTTTGTATTTTTAAGTCATTGACCTATCAATTGTGCACATTAATTTTTACATACCCTGTGCACCAAACTCTTTTCCCACTCCTAACATTCTTCCAAAACCTTATCTGCTATTTTTTTTAAATAATAAAATGTATTACTATGTACTTTTAGTACAGCTTATTGACCAATCATCTCTGAATTTCTGGCATCAACAACCATTTAAGACACCTGACAGCATCTGTATAGTTCCACATGAAGGAAGAAAAGACTTCTCCCTTCCTCCCTTATTTCATCTCCAGTGTATCTGATTACTTCTGTCTTTGCTGGGGTTGTTTTGTTATAATGAGTATTATTATCAAGCATTAGTTATCTGTTGGGGGGACCATTCTCATGTTTTCTCACATGTTTACAATGTATTCTGATCAATCTCACCTGCTCTATAGTTCTGATTTTTTTTAAAAAAACAAACAAAACATTTCTGGTGCAAAGCCACAATTGGCCTCTTGTACCTGTCAGACCAGTTCTGTGTGTGTGGAGAAGCCCATGCTAGCTCTGCAGGGGTTTGTCACCGTGCTGTGCCCTGAGTGTTCTCTTCTCCAAGGGACACAGCCAGCACACATTCATTTTCTCAGTACGCATTTAGGGGACCTACCTTGTGCTGGGCCCTGAGATTTGGAAATGAGCAGAGCTCAGCTTCCAGGCAAGTGAGCAACACATAAACAAGCCATTGAGCATCCACGGTGATGTGCTCTGATGGACGCCAACAGAGCCTCATGCTCCCCAAGGAGGACATTTTCCCAGCTTGAGGGCCGGAACAGGTAGAATAGGAAACTTGGTGGAGCACGTTTCCAGGGAAGACAGCTCCCGACAGCTAGAGAGCAATGGGGAAGGGGCTGGGCCTGAAAGAGTGTTCGCCATCCTGTCTCTGTGAAAACTCTCATGCTATCCCGAGAACCGCTCATCACAGACTATTTATTGAAAGTTTTATTTCCTCCCTAAGCACCAATGCATGGAACTCAGTACACATTATCTGCCTCAATCTATGTAGGAATCTTTGGTTTTCTTCCTCTGTCATGAAAGAAGTCAAGACTCAGGTGCCACAAAACATGCACAAAATGTGAACCTGGACACCATTTTCACCTTTTGTGATATTATTGGTGTCACCAGCCCACAGTGCAATTTTCCACTTTAATTTATTTCAGTTACTTTCTTTATACACATGAAAGGAGCATGTGATGTAAAATTCTCAAGTAATTCTTCCCAGACCCGCTGGTCCACTCTCTCTGGCATTAGCATTGTTGGTAGTTTTATGAATATCTGCTATGCTTTGATCGTATCCTTTCCAGAATCCAGGGGTAGCCCGTGTAATGGTATCAAGAGCTGGGGCCTTTACAACGCACTTAGACCACAAGCTCTCTGTCTTCCTGAGTGGAATTAGGTGCTCTTGTAACATAGGCTGAGCAGGTACAACCGAGTTTTCCTTCAGCCTGGTGTGGACATGACGTTCTTCTTTTCTTGAGTATGTAGCATGCAGGGCGCCATCTTGAAAGTAGGGACTGCCTCCTCCCCAGACTCCAAGGCTGCCATTGCCCCTAACCTCAAACTTCTCAGCCTCCAGAACTATAGAAGCAAATTTCCATTCTTCGTAAATTACACAGTCTGTAGCAGTCTGTTAACATGGCATAAGTAGTCTGCCCCTGCCCATGCACACACAAGAATTAAAGACAGCCAGGAGGGGAGAGACAAGATGTGAGTTCTGAGCACACAGTTGCCACCCAGGTGAGTTCAGCCAAGGCAGGAGGGGCTCAGAATGGAACCAATGTAGCCAGCAAAGAGCAGCGAGCGTTCACCTGTGTGTTCCCGGGATTGTGAGAGAAAACAAAGGGCTTGTTCACTTCACGAGCATGGAATGTTCTAGTTCTGCGTTCAGCAACAGAGAACACATTTCTACATAGCGAAGGACACAGTTAACAAGCTAAAAAGATAGCCTATAGAATAGAAGATCTTTGCCAGCTATACATCGACAATGGCCTAATATCAGAATATATGAAGAGCCCACGAATTTAAACCCTCAAAAATCAACAATTAATAAATGGGCAAAAGAGCTAAAGAGAGGCTTCTCAGAAGTAGTAAAAGTTGCCAACAGACCTGTGAAGAAATGCTCAATATCTTTGGCCATAAAGGAAATGCAAATAAAAAATGAGATTCAAATTCATACCAGTTAGAATGGCTATCATCAAGAATATGAACAACAGAAGCCATCATGGATGTATGAGGAAAGAGACCCTAACACACTGCTAATATGAATGCAGATTTGTCCAACCACTCTGGAAATCATTTTATAGATTCCTCAAAAACCTAAACATAGAACTACATAGGAATACCACCCTTGGATGTTTATCTATGATATTACACATCAGGATACAGTAGAGCCATCTGCCCAGCTATGTTTATTGCTGCACTATTTTCCATAGCCATAGCCCAGATTCCTCTCAATGGACGAATGGAGCAAGAAAATTCGGTATAATAATAGAAATGAACTCATCCATTACAAAGGATGATACTGTGCCATTTTTAAAGAAATGGAAAGACCTGGAAAAATTATATTAAGTGGAGTAAGTGAGGCGCAGATTAACAAAGGCTCCATGTTTTCCCTTATATGTGGGAGCTAAATTGTGTGTGTGTGTGTGTGTGTGTGTGTGTGTGTGTGTTAACTGAACTATGGTAGATTCAAGAAAGAACTCAAATAGTGTAATTCCTTAGAAAGGCAAAATCAAAGTTCAACAAAATAAGCACTAGGAAGAGGATACTTGAAAGGGGTGGGCGGGGTCCAGGGGGAAGGGGTGGATGAATGAAGACGAGAAGAAGAATAGTCAAGAGTCTGATGCATATCCTACAAAGTTAAGAAGAGTGGCGGAAGTGCTCTGGAGGGGAGGGGTGGGTGAGAATCTTGAAAGGGGTGAAATTGATCAGGATGCATTGTATTCATGAACTTCTTTTTAAAACGGCAACCTCTTTGTATAAGTTCCCAAAGATAATAAAAAAATAAAAAGTAAATTAAGAAAATGGAATGTACTTTTCCACTTGGAAGAATGATATTACAGCGTATACAAAGGAACAGACCTAGAAAACATTATGACATGATGTAAGTCAGGCCCAGAAGACAAAGGATGCATGTGTCTTTCATCTGTGGGTGCTAGGACTAGTTTATAAATGTACATGTGAACACATATGAGGTTGTAAGTGTACACAAATGTATTAACTGAAATACAGTATTTCCAAGGGAGAATTCAAATGGTGCAATTCCTTAGAAAAAGAAACTCACAGCTCAACAAAACGAATACCAGAAAGCCGGTGCTTGAGATGTTGGGGGTTAGGGGGACGTGGGTAAATGAATGAAGAGAGAAAGAGAGAGAGGAGACAGCCGTAATATCCAATGTGTGAGGGGAGGGATTGGATTGAGAAGGGTGGGGTTGATGTTGATCGAGATGCATTGTAGTCGTAAACTGCTTTGCTGACTAATAACTCCTTTCTACAACAACTTAAAGGTAATAAAAATACAATTTTCAAATAAATGAAGCCGTAGGAAGTGGAGCTGTGGCTAAAAGTGGTAGAGCACTAGCCTTGAGCTGGAGAGCTCAGGGACAGTGCCCAGGCCCAGAGTTTAAGCCTCGTGATTGAGTCATTCATAGCAAGCCGTCGATATAAACTACTATAAAACACTGAGAAAAAATATGGGTCTTCTATGATAATTGCCTCTTAAAAATAATGATAATTGTCTTTTAAAAACAAGTTAATATTTTTATAATATACTTTCTATTTTGTTGGTTGGTCAAGCCAGACAATTTTAGTGATATTTTTAAATAAAGAATCAAATCTTGATTTCCATTCCTAGGCTATTATTTCTTTATGTTTCTACTATTATTATCATTATCATCATAATTTTAAAGTTACAATTATTATTTTGCAAAGGCTGACTGATTTGTTGATTTTCTAACTTTTTTTAATTAGTTGCTTTGGTGTGTCATATAAGACTTTATTTTTATTTTTTGGATTAATGCTCCGTAGTTCAGACTTGCTAGTGCTTTTCAAGTTTCCTATCCGGTTTTATCTCTGGATAGTCTTGTCTCCAAACAGTTGAGTGTCTTATTCTTTTCATTTGCAAGGATAAAGTTGTTCACTATGCTTTTCTTGTGTGTTCTTTCTGAACATTTTTATTGTTATTATAAAGGTGGTGTATAAAGGAGTCACAGTTACATATGTCAAGTAAAGAGTACATTCCTTTTTACACAATGTTACCCTTCCCTTGCTCTCGTGTGTTCTTTTTATGCTACAATTTGATATTTCCCTCTCTAAAACATTTTGATATTGCACTGTAACCATATGTGAAACAAGCAAAAGCAGTTGACCGACTTTTGCCTTGGAGGATTCTCAACAGGGACTCTCAGAGGAGACCACAGAGCTGAGTCCATTATTTGGTGTAATGCAAATAGGTGTTAGGTATTAAACAGACATCTGCCTTTGTTTATTGCATCACTGTCTGCGAAGCCAAGATATGGAATCAACCTAGATGTCTATGGACAGATGAGTAGACAAAGGGATCATGGAACAATTCAGGTGCCGGTGGCTCACGCGCATAGCTCCTCGGGGGGCTGAGATCCAGAAGATCTCAGTTCGAAGCCAGCCCAGCTAGAAGAGTCCACAAGTCTCCATCTCCAGTTAATCAGTCAAGCATTGCTGAAATGGTAGCATGCCAGGAGAAGCACCAAGCTACGTGGACGTGGGGGCCTGAGCTGAGAGCCCGGCATGAAGAAAGAGAAAGACAGAATGAAATAAGGAAAGAACGGGCACGCGAGAGAAAGAAAGAAAAGAGGGAAGGAGGAAGGAAAGAGGGTGGAAGCGAGTGACGGAGAGAGGGTGGGTGCACATACAACGGAGTACTATTCAAAGTGCAAAAATAGTACAATCCTTCTATTCTGAATAGCATGAATAAGACTGGAAGCTTTTATGTTGAATGAAGTCAGGTCCTGAAAGACAAAACCACACGCTCTCACTTGCACATGGAACCCAAACAGTAGGGTTGCCAGAGCCTAGGGGGGGCGGGGGTGGGGAGAGTCCGTGGACAGAGGGCAGAGCAGGCGCAGACGTGCCGCTGTGGTGACTTCTAATGTATAGTGAGATTGCTAAGGTTAGCAATAATTTTATAACTCAGGCTAGTTAATACGATTTTGAATAATCGCAACACAGAGCAATGATACACATCTGAGGTGATGGGCAGAGGAATCTACCGGATCTGATTATACAATAGACACAGGTATTGAAATACCACCCTGCACGCTATCACTAGGTATTATTACTCTGTGTCAATGAAGAGGAGAAACCTATTTTTAAGGGTCTAAAAGAAGAGGGTCTCTTCCCACATAGTGCCACAGAGCCCACAGGATACTCTACCAGCGCTCCTGAGCTGGGCCCTCTCAGGGATCTAGAAAAGTCCTCAGCTCTCAACACGCATTCAATTCACCATGTGAACTTTGCAAAAGGTCAGCACCGGGGCCCCCCCAGTAAAGGACAGATGGAGTCTCTGGGGACAGGGCCAGCTCTCCAGGTGACTATCCAGAAGCCAGGCTTGAAGAGACAACAGGCCAAGCATTCTCAAGGCCTAGGTCACAGTAAGCTGGCTGGGCAATCCTTTCTGACTCTTGGGACAGGCAGGACTGGCCACAGTGGAAAATGAATAACGGGAAAGGAGAGCCATGGAATCTTCCGGGAGAACAGGAGGCCAAGTGCTAGTGATCAGCTGGGGCTCTACTCTATTAAACTTCTGCCCTGCATGCAAATAATAGGTAAAAAGTCTCTTTCCCTCACTCTGTAAATCTGTTCATTATTATTTGTACTCAGCTGGTAGTGACTTCTTATTTGTGTTTGAGGGTCTAATAATAAGTAGTATCTCGCCAAGAACTACCCCTTAGGAGCTTTTTGGTAGAAGGGGCACACATTCCCTGAGCTGTATGGTTTTGTGCAAGTTCACTTTCCCAGGGCTTCTTGGCCTCCCTCAGTCCGTGCAGAGTTGGGAGGAAATGAGAGAGGAAACCCCATGCTGTCGTCTTCGGTTTTAAACCACGCACTACTGCATTTGGCAGCCCTTCAGTAGCAGCCTTTCTTCATTCCCTGCTTCTCTGATCGGCCGATCTCTTTCCTCTTTCCTTTGCCTTTCCCCTTTTCTTCCTTCCCATCCATCTCCCTGCCTTTGCTCTGCCTTTTATACTTCGCTTGCAAAGTGGCTGCTTTCTTGATTCACCATTTGATCCAGGTTGAAATTTCTCAATGTTCATTTCTTTCCTCGTTCTTTGACAACGATTTTGGATACACATCTATCTGGAGGAAAAATGTAGGCATTTTCTTTCTAATCTGGGAGGCATTTCCAAGGGAACCCAGCACTAAGGAATCCATAAGTAATGACAGCTTGAGCCCTTACTATGTGACAAGCTCTATCTCAGGGTGTCATTAATCCACACCCTCCCTCAGCAATACTCCCTGCTCATGACCTTGACTGTCCGCTCAGCCTGATTATTCTAGCTGCTAGCATTGAACTAAGTCTTCTTCTTCTTTTTTTTTTTGGCCAGTCCTGGGCCTTGGACTCAGGGCCTGAGCACTGTCTCTGGCTTCTTCCTGCTCAAGGCTAGCACTCTGCCACTTGAGCCACAGCGCCGCTTCTGGCCGTTTTCTGTATATGTGGTGCTGGGGAATTGAACCTAGGGCCTCGTGTATCCGAGGCAGGCACTCTTGCCACTAGGCTATATCCCCAGCCCTTGCTTTCTCTTCTTATTAGCTCTACATAACACCTTATGAGGAACAAGGTATCAACTCAACATCCACAAGTATCTACATCAAGAGAATGAAGAAACAAGGCCCAGACGAGGAGGAAATGTTTTGCAAAAGACGACTATCCAACATTTACAAAGAATTCTCAAATTTAACTCAGTAGGAAAACAAACAAACCGACTTGAAAACTGGGCCAAAGACCTATTCGAGCAGAGAGCTCACTAAGATAGGCCAAATGCAGGTAGTAAACGATGCTCCACTTTGCATAGCATTAGAGCAGCACAATTTAAAACAAAAATTATACACTTATTAGAATGGCCAAAATCTAGACCATTGGGATTATGACTTCAGTCCTCCTACCTATGGTCAAGTGGAGCCTATAGCAACTCAAACTGACTAGCAGGACGAGGTCCCCATTCTTGCTCCCATAGTATAAAGCCACTGTAGGGATTGTTGGAGTCACACACATCCCTAGTCCTAATTTTAACCTGAGGATTTGCTTCTAGTTAAGCCAGCTCTTTTCTTATGGAGGGTTTGGCTTCATCCCCTGCTCCAATTGGTGGAGCCTAACTCAGGCTCAACCAATCAGAGCCTTGAATCCTTCAGCCACAGCGACTGATTGATTCCAGGAAGAAGACACACTGGAAAACACGCCCCTAAACTCTATGGGCATTTTAGTCCACACATTTCCTCTACTTCCTCAGCTTGAGGTTGGATTTGCTCTTGCTTGCCGCCACAGCAAATGCTGAAATTTCACCCACCCCCAGGACTGCTGTCATGGAAAGTGCTCCTGCAAGACCAGCCAACAGCTCAGGATTCAGGAGCCTCCTGGCCTTGAGTTGCATTCATTTGCCCTGGCTGGAAGCTTCCGGGGATGAGCAGAAGTATTTAGGAGCGTGGTGGTGGTATCTCCCTTCTTTCTGTTCCCTCTGCCTGGAGACCTCCCGTCTCAGGCCTCATTCCTGTTCATCCATCCGTTCTGGGATTGTGTCCCTTTTCCAGGACGCCTTCCGTGGCTACCTTGGCTGAAGGCGGTTCAGTCCCCAGTCACTCATTAAATGACCTTGTTCATTTTCATGATTAACACTGTCTAAAGTTATCTTGGGCTTTTCTGTCTTTATTTTCCATCTCCTCCATCCATACCACGCCTAAATATAATCCACAAGAGAACAACAATGTTGTCTTTCCTCCTGTGTCACCAACACCTATTATTATTGCCTGGGAATACAGTTTCAGGTGTTCTGATAAATGGGCATGGACTGACTTTAGCGTATGCATTTCCTCCTAGTGGAGGAGGACCAAAGGATACCAGATTCTGCCACAAGGTGGCAGCATCCACACAACCAATGCATGACTCCTTGCAAGTCCCTTCTAGCTTTCTATCTTTACTTATCCAAGGAAGAAACCTGCCTACAGGCCAGCCTGTTTGTCAGCTGACAGACCAGAAAAGAGGTTAGGATTTTCATGATCTGTACTTAGCCTCAATTGTTTTCTGACCACAGTGAACATATTCTTTTTTTTTTTTTTTTTTTTTTTGGCCAGTCCTGGGCCTTGGACTCAGGGCCTGAGCACTGTCCCTGGCTTCTTCCCGCTCAAGGCTAGCACTCTGCCACTTGAGCCACAGCGCCGCTTCTGGCCGTTTTCTGTATATGTGGTGCTGGGGAATCGAACCTAGGGCCTCGTGTATCTGAGGCAGGCACTCTTGCCACTAGGCTATATCCCCAGCCCAGTGAACATATTCTTATCCTTCCCTAGCACAACATTTTAACAACTGGCTGCAAAATAATTTTTTTAAAAAGATCTTAGATGTTCCACAAATAAGTTCTTGGAAGATTGTTAAGGAAAGGGGTAGAGACAAATATTTGTAGTGGAGGCTGGAGAGTTAGGATCTTCTAATTTATCCACATTTCTTGATCAGTTAGAGCTAGTATTTAGTAATTATGAATTGTAGTAGTCATGCCATTTTAATAGGCTTTCACCATGTGTTTTGGAAGAAAAAGTAAATATCCAAATCATGTGAGAATAAAGTGCTAAACTCCAGTAGTTCACACAATTCAGAATAAAGATAGCAGTGGGGTAGGGGTGTAGCTCGGTAGAGCAGTACTTGCCTACTATGCATGAGGCCTTGAATTCCACTGCTAGCAGTGCTTTTTAAGAATATTTTTTAAGTAGTTGTACACTGGAGTTGCCGTTCAACAAAGTCTAATGAGTACAATGCATCTTGATCGATGTCACCACTTTCAATATTCTCACCATCCCTAACACTGCTGGCTTAATATCCAGAATATACAGATAACTTAAAAAAATTAAACCCTCAAAATAACAACCTAATTAATACATGGACTACAGAGTGTCTTTTCAGAAGAAGTAAAAATAGCCAACATATCTGGCTATAAAAGAAATACAAATCAAAACAATATTGAAATTCCACTTCAGTTAGAATGGTCATTATCAAGAACATAAATTATAACAGATGCTGGCAAGGATGTAGCCAAAAGGGAACTCTAACATACTGTGGGTGGGAATGTAAGCTTGTTCAACTACTCTGGAAAGCAGTATGGAGGTTCCTCAACAAATACAACATAGAACTACCCTATGGTCCAATAATTCCATCCCTGGGCATTTATCCAAATGATTATGAACCAGGGTACACTAAAGCCACCAGCGTAACCATGTCCATTGCAGTACTATTCACCAAAGCCAGAAAGTATAGAATCAGCCTAGATGCCCCTCAATAGATCAAGGAAATGTGATATGTGTGTGTGTGTGTGTGTGTGTGTGTGTGTGTGTGTATCAATCAGAATTTTACTTATCCATAAGGAAGAATGATATTGTACCATTTGTAAAGAAATGGAAAGACCTGGAAAAAATTACTTGTCAGTGAAGCAAGTCAGGACCAGAGACACAAAGGATACATGTTTCCCCTTATATGTGGGAGCTAGGTTTCATTATAAACTTATAAGTGAATACGTTGTGGAATACCCAAGTGTATACAGATGTATTAACTGACATTGATCAAGATGCATTGTATTCATAAACTGCTTTGTTAAATGAGTACAACAATTTAAAGATAATAAAAATAAAGAAATTTGGAGGCTCAGAAAAATAAAAGGGAAGTGAAGGGAATGGAAGAGAAGTAGTGAGAAGGGGAAAGAAGGGAAGGGAAGAAGAGGAGAAGGGCAAGGGGAGGGGAAAGGAAAAGGAAGGACAGAAGGGGGAGGATGGTCCTATAGTGCTTACCTCTGTCACTGAGAAAATTAAATAAGACAACAAATTCAAAGAGACTTTCTTATTCATGAAATGCTGTAGTACTGGAAGCATTATTAAAAGCTAATTGTCTGACTCCAAACCAGAGCTGCTGAGGCAGGAACTGAGGATCAGTTGCTGACCCGCTGAAGCATTGGTCTCCCAACTTAGCAGCCAATGTGTACCCAGTAGACACACAGCAGGCAGCCAGAGCCCACTGGGTCCTTCTGAGGCTACACGTGCACTTAGCCGAGGGGACAGGGCCGGGATGGGTGTCTCTCCAGGCTTCTCTCCTTACGGCTGGGAGTTGTTTTCCAGCCAGTGCTATCTAACTGTATTTTTCCAGGACCCCTTCAACCTCCACCCTGTATACATTATCATCCTCAGAAGAAAAGCTCCCAACCCATTCATAATCATATTATTGCCACTATAATTGTTATAGTTATGGCCGTGACAGTCATTAGATGGAAACTCATCCAAATGTAGGACGGCAGAGGAAGTCAAGGCCTGACTCTGAGCAATGTTGAAAAGCGAGCACATGCAAGTAGAAGCTTCAGCATCCTTTTGGCCAGTCTGGGTGTGTGTAGGGGCCAGGGCAACTGTGCTCTGCTCCGAGGAAGTCCTTTCTTCCTCCTCTCCACCCAGGACCTATTCATTCTCCTTCCTAGGGTCTCCAGCTCCCTGCTTCCTCTCCATCCTCCCTGCAAATGTCCCAGGTCCGACCCGCCTTCCATCTGCCCTGGGTTACTACAACACCCTCCCCACCCACCTGGGCTCCCTCCAGTCCCTCTAAGTCAGCCCTACAAAGATCTTCCCAAGTAGGTGGGACCATGTCATTTCCCTATTCAAAACCAGTCGAAGCTTTGCAGCGCCTGGGGAATATATGGCAAAATCTATGGCCTTAAACTTTCCAACTGATGTTATGGCCTGAATGTTTGTCTCAACCCCAAGCTCATATGTTAACATCTGAATCCCAAGGTGCAAGTAGGAGACAGTGGGGACCCTGAGAAGTGATTAGATCCTAGCTACGGAGCCTCTAAGATCACGGCAGCTCCCTTGTAAGACTGCACAGGGCGACACCAACTATGAGCATTAAATTAGGCACATGTTGATACAGAAGTCAAGCTTTGTGTGATGGGATTAGCATTTGAAACATTGCAAAGCAATACCTGCAAATTTTCCTCCTGTGTCTGGGAATAGAGTCTAACGTACCATGCTAGGAATGAGGAGGAGGAGGAGGAGGAGGAGGAGAGCTTGGAAAAACATCCCCCGGTCATCTAGCACATTCCCATGATACCAGACCAACCATCAGCATTTTCCAAGCTACAAGTCACTGTCCTTTCCTCCCCCATATCCTGGGAAAGTACACGAGTTGAGCTCATTCCACTGTCATTCTACGGTCTCCCATTCTCAGGCTCAGATTGACCCTTGTTTGCTAGCTGCTAGGCGAAGAGCTGGGACTCGGCCATGCTGGATACGGTCCTCTGGGTGTTTTGCCTGGGAGTTCAGTGAGCAATTCAGATGCCCAAAGGTGGAAAAGCTAGGACTAGAGTGGTCACTCTCTTTTGGGGGAATCAGAAGACAAGGAAACTCCAAAACAAATAACAAGCTGAGCCTAAGAGGCAGGTAAAATATTAAAGCCTTTCAAATGGATCCTTGGCACTGACACTGCAAGACCTCAATATCCTACCATGCGGACATTTATCTACATCTGAGGTCTTTTAATTCATGGAGAGTCTGACAAGTAGAAGGCACCTCTTAGAAGGAGTCTTAAATCAGCAGATTTCAGCAGTGTAGACAGGGAGTCCCAAGTCTTGCCCCAAGGGTATTTCAAGAGGGTTTGGGCTACAGAACAAGCCCACTTGTGGGGGACCTCTTCTATGGTCACCTCCAGGTAAGACCTGCTCAATAGCAACATCAAGTCAGTGTGTAAGGACCAACTTACTTAAGGGTCAAGGGTTAAGAATTGTGCCTGGCAATAGGACCAGAAAGAAAGGCGACTCTGAGAGTGACAAGTGAGAATTGCGAGCTGAGGTTGTTTGGTATCGTGTTGCTGGGAGCTTACCTGCGGCTCATCCATGCTGAGGTCCCAGTATTCATGGGAAGACTTGGCTGGTGCTGTGTGGACACCTGTTGGATGAATAAGAAGAAGTCATTGTCATTTAAATCCAGTAGCTCCACTTTCCTGGATGCTCCCAGAACCTTTGAGGATGAGCCTCCACCTGCACACAGCTTCTGTTAGGAGCACCTCAAAGAGAGACAGCAGCCTGACCCTGCCCGGCCCTGTGCTTCCGCAACACCACGCTGGGAAGCGCAGAACACGCGGCCAGTGTGTTCAGAGACGAGGCCAGCTGGCTGCTCCTTTCTTTCTCTTTCTTGAGTACTGGTTTCAGAGAGGACCAGGAATTGCGGCCCCAGTGGCTTCCTGTTTTACGTTGTTTTGGCTATTGCTCTGTCAAGTTTCTCTGTGTACCAAGAACTGCTAAAAGCAGTGGTTTGGGTGCAAGATCTGAGCTGTGATTAACCTACAAAACACTGGAAGTCAAGGTGGGACTCGAGTGGTAGAGTGTGGCCTTGAGTGGAAAAGCTGAGGGACAGTGCCCAGCCCCTGAGCTCAAGCTCCAGCACCAGGATTTATTTATTTTTTTAAGTAAGATAAGTATACATGGCAACTACATTTTGTTTTGTTTTGTTTCTGACAAGCCTTCATCCCTGGGGTTATGTTTATCATACTGAGACCAGGAACTCCCACAACCCCACCGCAGACCCCCTCCTCCAGCTGGCACGGGACCATCCACTTTTCATCGGCCTTCACTGGGCCCCCTGGCCTCGCTGGGCCGATCCTTCCTCAGCGCATTGGGCTTGAGTCTTTGTCCAGCTTGTACTATGGTGTCTGAGCTCCTCTGCTGTCTTCACGGGCCTGGGGAAAGCCCCCTCCTCTCTAAGTTCTGTGTGAACCCCCACCCCCACCCCACCCCACCCCTTCTTCTGGAGACTTCTCATGCCTGTGTTGTCTTTCCCACCTGCCAGGGAAAGTTGTAACCATTTTATGTCCATGCGGAGGACTCTGCTTCCCAGCTGTCCAGAAGCCTCTCCAACTTCTGGAGAGCCTGACTCCACACCGATCTTCCTTTCCAGCAGGTGGCTTTGTCTCCTTACCGTATCCAGGCATAAATGCACCTCAGTCCATCTCATGACATATCCGTGGGGCTTTCACAAAGGTGGAGGAGAAATGGGGAGCGTGAGGACTCATGAAGTCACACGAGTGGAAATGTCCCTACAGTGGCCCTGGTGACCCATTGGGTTTTCATGTAATATGTTTTTGTCGTCGTCATCATCCTTGTTGTTCCCCAAGCCATAGCAAGAATGCTGGTATTCAGGATCCCAGGTTCAAAGTGTCGACGATTCTGTTTTCAGTTTGAGCAATGCTACCGGCTCCTACCCAGAAGACTAGAGATGACCCAGCTCTACCTGGACAGGGTCCAGGTAGAGCAAGGGAGACCCTGAGCTTATTTAATCACACAGATTTATACTCAGAAGGAAGATCAAAGGAGGGCTAGGAGGTAAGGGGGAGGGTGTGATCTGACTTTCAGCAACCATTTGAAAGGGTGGCTTCCAAGTTATCAGCCAGACCTCGCTGCCTGCCAGCAAGCACTGGCCCCTGCTTTGGCAAGACTTTCATGGTCCTTCTGGTTCATATTCTGCATCTTCAGATATGGCATGGAAAGCAGTGAAACTGCTTGGGAAGGGGGTCTATCAGAGGCCAGCAGAGTGAAGACAGGCACAGGTACTCAAGACAGGAGCCTAGAAACTGGTTTTCCCTTTGGCCTCTGTGACAGGGATCATGGCTTTTTGCCTATGGGGTTTCAGGTTGGAGTTTGGAACAGTTTGAGAGTCTAGATCACTGGTTCTCCAACATGGAGACTTGTCAGAATCATTTGGAAGGTGTGTTAAAATGGTTCATAGCAGAAGATGTCCCCAGAACTTCCAATTCAGCAGATCAGAGGTGGGGCCTGACAAATTCCCAAATTGAGCCTCTTCGCGTACACTTTGAGAACTACTGACCTTTCCGCTCCGAGATGTTGTTTCTATAAAGCAACCAAATGCCAGGAGCCAGTGGCTTGTATCTACAATCCTAGCTATTCAGGAGGCTGAAATCTGAGGATCCCAGTTCAAAGCCAGTCCAGGAAGGAAAGTCCAGAAGACTCTTACCTCCAATTAAACTACCCAAAAGCCAAGAGTGAAGCTGTGGCTCAAGTGGAAGCGCACCCGTTTTGGGCGAAAAAGCTCAGAGACAGCATCCGGGTCCTGAGTTCAAGCATCAGGGCTGGTATACACTCTCAAAAGAGCGACATAATATGGGCCAAAGAAATTAATGAGCAAGGTAGAATTTCGTAAGAAAGAGAAGTTTCCAAATACTTCTCCGCACAACCAACAGATGCCTAGTTGTTGCCTAGTTCCAGCAGCAACGGGATCGGGGTCCCAATGAGCCTGCCCTAGTTCCCTTCTGTTCTCAGGGTTCCTATTCATTTGGTTTGCATTGATCTTACCTGGGAGGCCGTATTTTATGACAGCAGCTGCTTGACTGTAATGAAGTATTTTATGGGAAAACACATTAAAAATAGGAAGTGAAAATCAGGGGGGTTATTTTTTTTAACATATGCTCATACTTTCTGTTTTACCTCCTTCAAAAAAACAAAACCTCATAAATGATAATTGCAATAAAAGACAGAGATAGAGTTGATGGGAGACGGTTGAACTGATTTGAATTAAATAAGAGTTTCATTATCTCTCATAGGAACGGAACTCTGGATGAATACGGGGAGGGGACAGGTTGTCCCCGAGGACTGGAAATTAGCACTGCAGAGCCTGCTGCTTGGATGCCGCGGACGTGTTTTCTGGGGGCCCCACTGGAGGTGTTGTTTCATACCTGTGACTCTAAACTCTAGCTGTCCGAAATGCCTCAGGCCCTGTGGCCAGAACATTTAATAGTCCCCTCTCCAAATGAGAATTCAGGCTGTCTGGCCTCTGGCCAGTGTCTCGTCTACCATCCCAATATACTGAGTGGTCTTGAAGCTTCTTGTTCACATGTATAGTAGGACTCTTAGACTTGAACCTCATCCTTTCTTAAAATGTAATTTTATTGTCAAGGTGATGTACAGAGGGGTTACAGTTACATACGTAGTGAGTACATTTCTTGTCATATTTGTTATCTCCTTCCTCCTTTTTCTCCCACTTTCCCTCTCCTCCAATCCCCCCCACAAGTTATACACTTATTTCCCAACATGTTGTCTTGTGAGTATCGCTGTTGCACTGGTTCACCCTTTGTTCTGTCTCACCATTCTGATGTTCCCCTTCCCTTCCTTAATTCAGACAAACACATATACAATACCCAGGGCACCAAAATCAAATACAGTGACAACAGTGGATAAACTATAAGAAAAAAAAATGATAGAAAAGAAAGAAATAATTTCATATAGTACATGAAAAATAACAACAACAATGAAAAACCTCTTGTTTTCATATCTTGGAATTATTTTGCTTAGCATCATCTTATATGATCATATGTACATGGTCATGAGCACTGTTCCTGGCTTCTTTTTGCTCAAGGCTAGCACTCTGCCAGTTGAGCCACAGCGCCACTTCTAGCCTTTTTCTGTATGTGTGGTGCTGGGGAGTTGAACCCAGGGCTTCATGTATATGAGGCAAGCACTCTTGCCACTAGACCATATTCCCAGGCCCCCTGCGTTTAGTCTCTTGAGGAACCTCCATACTGCTTTCCAGAGTGGGTAAACAAGTTTGCGCTCCCACCAACAGTGTAGTAGTGTTCTCTTTGGGCCACATCCTCACCAGCATCTGCTGTTATTAATTTTCTTGATCATAGCCATTCTTACTGGGGTGAGGTAAAATCTCAATGTTGTTTTGATTTGCATTTCTTTTATGGGCAGAGATGTTGAGCATTTCTTCATGTGTCTACTGGCCATTCTTATTTCTTCTTCAGAGAAGTCTCTCTTTATAGCTTTAGCCCAGTTAGTAATGGGGAAGGTGTTTCTTTAAGGATTTGTTCTGGGGGAACTTAAGTTTTTGAGTTCTAAGTATATTTTAGATATGAGGTCTTTGTCTGTTGTATGGCCAGCGAAGATTTTCTCCCAGTCTATCAACTTTCTGTTTATCTTGCAAGCTATGTCCTTTGCCATGCAGAAGTTCTGAAGTTTGATACAATCCCATTTGTCCAACCTTTTCTTGATTTGTTGTGTATCTGGGTCTTTTGTAAGAAAATTATTCCATGTAGATTTTTGGATTGCTTCCTCCACTAAAGAACGATTTTGGGATATTGCTGAGTATTGCATTGATTTGTAGATAACTTTTGGCAGTTTTGCCATTTTCACGATGTTAATCCTCCCAATCCAGGAGCATGGGAGATTTCAAAGAGCAACAAGCCAAACTCCAACCCAGTAGATGGAAACAAGTAATTAAAATTAAATCAGAGTTCAATGAATTAAGAGTCAAAAAAACCCCACAAAAATAACCAACAAAACAAAGAGTTGGTTCTTCAAAATAATTTAATAAAATTGACAGACCCTTAGCAAATCTTACCAAAAAAACCCAAAACAACAACAACAACAACAAAAAACAACAACAAGAGAACCATCCAAATAAACAAAATCAGAGATGAGAATGGAAACACCATGAAAGAAGCAACGAAGATCTAGAATATTATAAGGGAATACTTTTTAAACCTTGATGCTAACAAATTTGAGAATCTGGAAGATATAGATGAATTTCTAGCAAATATTGACATGCCCAACGGAACCAAGAAGATTTAAATCAACTAAATAGACCGTATCAAGTAATGAAATAGAAATGGCAATAAGAGACCTCCCACCCAAGAAAAGCCCAGGACCAAATGGATTGACAGCTGAATCCTATAAGGCCTTCAAAGCAGAACTCACAGCAATATTCCTCCAACTCTTCAATGAAATTGAAAGTGAAAGTTCAATAACACCAACTCATTCTACGGAGCCAGCATAACCCTTATCACAAAACCAGACAGGGACTCACCAAAGAAAGAGAACTATAGACCCATTTCTTTGATGAACATCGATGCAAAACTTCTCAACAAAAGTCTTGCCAATTGACTTCAACAACTCATCAAAAAGAAATTATACAGTATGATCAAACGGGATTCATTCCAGCCATGCAAACCTGGCTCAATATATGCAAGCCCATGAATGTAATTTATGATAGCAATAGGAGCAAGGACAGAAACCACATGATCATCTCCATAGATGCAGACACGCATTTGACAAGATCCAACACCCATTTATGAAGAGAGCTCTGGAGAAACTAGCAATCCAGGGAGCATTTCTGAATATAATAAAGGCCGTGTATGACAAACTTACAGTTAGCATTATGCTGAATGGGGAAAAGTTAAAGCCATTTCCTCTAAAATCAGGAACGAGACAAGGATGTCTGCTCTCTCCACTCCTCTTCAACATAGTATTAGAATTCCTAGCTACAGCAACAAGGCAAGAGACAAACACAAAGGGGATCCAAATAGGGAAAGATGAAGTAAAACTCTCCCTCTTTGCAGATGGCATGATTCTATATTTAAAGAACCCCACAGTCTCCACTCCCAAGTTACTGAAGCTGATCCGAAACTTTGGTAAAGTAGCAGGGTATAAAATTAACCCTCAAAAATCAATGGCTTTTCTGTATGCCAACAATGAGGAGCGCGAGGCTGAAATCAGGAAAGCAACTCCTTTTGTAATAGCCTCAAAAAAAAAAAAATCTAGGAATTAACTTAACCAAAGAAGTGAAAGACCTCTATGATGAGAACTTTAAAAACCTGAAAAAGGCAATTAAAGCAGAGCTAAGGAAGTAGAACAACCTGGTCCTTTGTAATGCCTGGGCAGGTTCAACTTCTCCATTCATATACTTAACTCACATCTCCAACCCCCACTACGACCACACCCGGGAGCTTATTGATCTGCAGAGACCAGGTGGCTGATTTAGTAGTTTACCTATGAGCAGTGTTACCTAAGATTCTGGAATAGCCAGGCTTCTTTCTCTAAACCAGGTTCTCCAGGGCTCTGCCTGGCCTCTGCTTTGACTCTTCAAATTCATCTTTAAGGTGGAGGACTCTGGGAAACAAAGAGACAAGCCCACCTGGACCTTACCCCACCTAGATGTGTTCCACCACACACACCCATATTGGGGGGCGGGGGGAGGGTCCTAAGTGGCCACTTCAGGGAGGGCTACACACACAGGGGCCAAGATGTCTACACTTCAAATGTGCAACCCCCCTCATGGTTCAGCCCGGAGCTAGTGGTGAGGCTAAGCACAGGCCTTAGGACTTGATTTATTCTCTTACCATAGGTCCTGCCAATATTCAGACCTGCCTATAAAAGTTAAGTGCCTGCTTCACAAAGAAATTACCTTCTATTTGTACAGGAAAAGGGGCTAAAGAGATAGTGAGAGCAAGCCAGATTCCTGGCAGTCTCCAAACTTGCGTCTGGGTCTGTCTAGAGAGCCCAGCCAGGCAAGTACATCGTCTGTAGAGCCCAGAAACCCCCCACCTACTAGTAGAATGCCTAACATCACACAAGAGCCCTTCTCAGGAGAGTCAGCAATGCCCTTCATCAGAGTTGTTTCAAGCCATGATCTAGTTGTTCTCGAGGACATTCTGTAAGTAGACAGCTGGGCCCAGGCGGCGCCAGGTAGCCCAACAACCTCAGGACCTTTTAGTGACCTCTGCTCAAGAACAGGTTGGGTAAAATTCTCAAGTTGTGTTCACTGGGCGTTGTAGTATAGAAACATACTTAGAACACCAAGGATTTATTTTCAGAAGACATCACCAGCATTTTAACAAACTGGGGCACTCAACTATTACCCACCAGAGAATTAGAAGCCTTGGAATTAGACTACACTATCAACTGAACAAAAGGACAAGCTCTAAATAGCCAAAATATTGAGAATTCAGATAGTCAACAGTCCAGAAAATTACAATGAGCCATTTGACTGCTAAAACAAAAACAAACAAATGAATCGTTGATTCATTACCTAAGTACAGTGTTCAAAACAAAGGTAGTTAGCTGAGAGAGGCGGCACATGCCTATAATCTGTGCACTCACGAGGCTGAACCAAGAGGATCTCAAGTTCAAGGCCAACTTGGTTCTGGGGTGAGCCAGCCTAGCCTATATAAGGAGATCCAGTGTAAAAAAACAGACAGATATATGATAGATGGATGGATGGATGGATGGGTTATGAGATGAGGCAAAAGTGAATCAGGTCACATTTGGCATAGTATGTTCCAGGGAGCACCTTTTAAAACCCATAAGTATAAACCATAACCTAGTGCTTCAAAGGACTAGTTAGTACTAGTGCTAACCCATAAACTAGTACTTAGAAGAGCTTACAGAGTCGTCTTTGAAGAATGTTTTTAACCTTGCGTGTGTAGAACCCTGAGAGGCTTGAGAGCTCCTTCAATATTTGACAGATAGTATGTGGGTGTTGGTTTCTATCTGGCTGTTCCATGGGGTGCTAAGAACCCCGTCTCACTAACACAAAATTTCCCAACCTATCCACAAAAGACTTGACTCCTAGATGTTATAACCCTCCAAAAGTCATCTCATCTTTTTCCAAGACTTCTATTGCTAGGAAGTTATCCCTAATAAATTTTAACCTAATGTTGCAAAGGTTGTCCTACAATGACATTTACTCTGTTGAATAATTAGACAATGCCTAACTATCCAGTAATAAGGACATGCCAAACACCTTGGCATATGCCCATAACGCAGAAAATTTGGCAACCATGGGAAATGTTTTGAAGCCAACCACAGTGGCTAAAGCCTCTCAGCCTAGCTAGTTGGGAGGCAGAGATCAGTGGACTGCAAGTTCCAGCCAGGATCAGGCAAAAGGAAGTTCTTGTAAGCCAATGGCTGGGCACAGCCACAAGGGCAGGGTAAGCACAAGCGATGACACCTGTCATCCCCAGCAACGTGGGGAAGGGCAGCAGGCCAGGCTGACTAGCACATAAAACAAGCCACTCCAAAAAGAACAGCCAATGCAATGCTGGGCTCTGATGCTGTAATCCTAGGTTCTCAGGAGGCTGGGATCTGAACACCCCTGTTTAAAACCAGATTGGGCAGACAAAATGGAGAGAGACTCGTACCTCCAAGTCCCAGCAAAAGCCACAACTGGAAGTGTAGCCCAAGTGGTAGAGCCTCAGCCTTGAGTGAACAAGCTAAGCAAGAATATAAGACCCCGAGTTCAAGCCCTAGTACTGGAACCAAAGAAAGGAAAAGAAAAGAATTAAAAAAGGAAAGGAACACTGTGAAAAGGTGTGACTCAAGTGGTAGAGCATTTTCTAGGCAAATGTGAAGGTCTGAGTTCAAACCCCCGGCCTACCAAATTTACATATATATATACATACACACATACATGTACATATATGTATATAATTTGAAGACATATGTATGTGTGTGTATGTTTTCAAACATGATTTAATAGAAGTATTCGCACCTCAGCAGAAAGAACAAGGCGCACACAAATCGATAGCTGACATAATTCACAAATGCACAAATAAGGAGAAATATAAACAAACACTAACAATATGCTTATCACTATACACTATGTTTACCAATGACTTGTTCCTTAATAATTTTCCAATGCCTTTAAAATCGTGTTCGATGTTTGATGTGTGTCATCTTTATAATTGGGTGTGTTTTTTTTTTTTTTTTTTTTGGCCAGTTCTGGGGCTTGGACTCAGGGCCTGAGCACTGTCCCTGGCTTCTTTTTTGCTCAAGGCTAGCACTCTGCCACTTGAGCCACAGAGCCACTTCTGGCCGTTTTCTGTATATGTGGTGCTGGGGAATTGAACCCAGGGCCTCATGTATACGAGGCAAGCTCTCTTGCCACTAGGCCATATCCCCAGCCCCTCATCTTTATAATTGGAAAAATACTAACGAAGAGCAGAATAGGTGGAAGATCTTGAGATCTGTCCAGCGTTCAGCACTGGTTTCTTAACGAAAAGTGACTTACTGTTATGGGCTCAGGATCCAAGTTAGATAGAAGGTTGAATGAGAGAGTTACTGGGTAGGAAGACAGATAGTAGAAAAAAGGGAAAAAAAGGCTTTTACTGCACATATGCTTTAGGTTAGTCTCTGTGCTTCGAATCTTAGATTTAGAATCCAATAACTCTGGCCATGAACCAAAGCTGGTAAGAGAGTAGCGATCTGAATCCAGGGTTCTGTGTGTATGTGTGTGCACGCACACCAGTCCTTGGGCTTGAACTCAGGGCCTGGGCACACGGTGTCTAAGCTATTTTACTCAGTGCTAATGTTCTGACATTTGAGCCACAGCTCCACTTCTGGCTTTTTGGTGAGTGAGAGGCTCATGGACTTTCCTGCCCCGGCTGGCTTTGAACTGCGACCGTCAGATCCCCTAAGCAGCTAGGATTCTAAGAGTGAGCCACCAGTGACGAGCAAGCTCTCTCTACTTCTTTTTCTTTAATTTTTAAAATTATCTTTAAGTAATTGTACAAAGGAGGTGCCACGTAACAAAGCAGCTTATGAATATAAGGCATCTTAGTGTCAACCCCTTCAACACTGTCGCCCCCTTCAATCCACCCTTCCTCTTACTTTTCTTGAGTTTACGATGTATACAATGAATTCTTGACTGCATTCTCTTCCCTTCTCCCTTCATTCATCTCCCCCTCTCTCCAGCCCTCCTCGAATGTAACCATTTCCTGGTGCTGGCTTTGTTGGGCTTTGATTTGCTTTCTAAAATTTCATACTATTTGAGCTCTCCATAACCCATGACACCTCAGTTAATTCGTTTGTAACCACTTGCATACAACCCAGTGTGTTTACTTATAGATTTATAGGTGCATTCTATTTACCATAAATGTAGGAAACCATGCAATCTTTGTTTCTCTGAGTTTGACTTCCTTCACTTAATATAATTTTCCCAAGTCTTTCCATTTCCTTATGAGTGGCACAATATCATTCTTTCTAATGGATGGGTATAACTTCATTGTGTATATATACTGCATTTTTGGTCCATTTTTCCACTGAGAGGAATCTGGGCTGATTCCATATCTTGACAATGGTGAACAGTGCTGCAATGAACAGCGTTGTGCTGGTGACTTTAACCTTGTTTGTGTTCTATTGGATAAATGCCTAGGAGCAGAATTTGTGGATCATTGGGGAGTTCTGTGTTTAGTGTTTCGTTTTTGTTTTGAGAAACCTGCCTACTTCTTTCCATTGTGGTTGAACAAGCTTACATTCCCACCAACAATGTATTAGGCTTCTCTTTTGGCTGCATTCTCACTAGCATTTGTTGTCTGTTTTCTTGATGGTGGCCAGAATGAGTCGAAGACCTCAATGTAAGACCAGAAACCATGAAAGGGTAGGGGAATTGAAGGGGTTTGGGGTGAGGGAAACACTAGGGCACAAATCAGAGAAAGATTTGATAAACGGGATTCCATCAAACTTACAAGTTTCTGTATGGCAAAGGACCTAGCTAAAAAAAGTAAATAGAAAGAAGCCCACCGAATGGGAGAAGATTTTTACCAGCTATATGTCAGGCAAGGGCCTCATATCTTGAGCCCCAAAATATCTCAGAGCTCAAAAAATTAGACCCTCAAAAATTAAAACCTCGAAGAAACAACCCAATTATTAAATAGGCTAATGACTTAAAGAGAGACCTCTCAGAAGTAAAATATGGCCTAGAGCCATAAAGCAAATGCAAAGCTCCCTACTTCTTAAGCTCCCATTTGAAACCATCTTCTCTTCCCACAGTAGCCAGCCTGTTTACTCTGACGAGCAGCCTGTGTGACCACTTATGAAGAAACAGAGGAAGAAGACACTGCAATCTGTTATGGAGAATTGCATACTGACAGATTTGCTCAGCTTTAAAGCAGAGACTTCTCTGGGAGAGCTGTTTGTTGCTCAAGATGTGGCCAGAGCAAAGCTAAATCCTCAGAGTCCAGTGTCTCCATACTACCAAGCTTTCTCAGGGATTCCAGATGATTGACTCATTTCGGTCTATACCGGAAGAACAATGCTATCTGCCTCAGAAGCGAATCAACCCTCCAGTTTAAAATAGATTGTACTAGCCAAGCGCCAATGGCTCACACCTGTAATCCTAGCTACTCAGAAGGCTGAGATCTGAGGATCGTGGTTCAAAGCCAGCCCAGGCAGGAAAGTCCCTGTGAGACTCTTACTCCCATAAAGGACTCAAAAAAACCAGAAGTGGCGCTGTAGCTCAAGTGGAAGAGCGCTAGCCTTGAGTACAAAGAGGCCCAGGGACAGTGCCTAGGCCCTGAGTTCAAGCCCCGGGACCAGAAAAAAAGAAGAAAAAAAGATTGTACTAACTCCTCACTTTGGTCAGCACCCTCAACTGCAGCCATTTCCCTAAGGTGCCCCAAACAAGCAGCACAGCTCCTTTCCATGAATGATAACACCGAGAGCTCTGGGCTAAGCTGGGGACCACTAGAGTTCCTACGGCCAAGCCTGAAACAACAGTATGGGTTTCTTCTACTAAAATTGTTTTACTTCCAGAGGGTTACTTAAGTGAGCTTATTTTCATAGGGTATCTTTAATCCTCCCCTCCCAAACAAATCACAGATGTAACAGTTCTTAGGAGCTTACAAGCACCGATGCAGTCCTGAGCTCCTTCCTCCTTACCAAGCTCTCCACACACACACACACACACACACACACACACACACACACACGCACGCACGCACGCACCTCTTCCCTGTAAGGGCTCTAAGCACCAACTAATTCGAGCTATTCCTGGCTCTAAGCAACAGCATTCGAAGGGTCAGGATTGTTTATACCAAAGACTTACACAAACATACAACATAAATGTTCTCGGTGGGCAGGCCCAGCCAGGGAAGACCTCCCTACCGGAGGGAGGTGGACAGCCTGCGAGCACACACTCCAGCCATCGGTGCTCCCTTCACAGACCGCTAAGAACTCAATGTTTCTCCCATCTTAGAAGTGAGGAGGAGGGCTTAAGGAAGCGGTATGTTTCTTGTCTTCTGATTTCCATACATTTTTTTGACCTAGCTTTGAGTTTTCTTAAGTTATACTGCCTTTCCAAATTCTCCCCTCCCTGACATGTTTTCTAAAGAAAGATAGTTTTGACTATCAGTTCCATTTAATAGAGTCAGAAATGCCCAGCGCAGAAACACTTGTCTGCCACATGGCATAATACCTTCTGAAAATCTAACTATCACCCACCTCAGACAACCCCGATAAGCCCCCTGGGAGTCTCTGGCTCGCTGTATACCCTTGGGATGTTATTCAACATCTCTGTTGGTACTATCCTACTCTGCAGACTGAGGGTACAATGACCAAGGTGCTGCTCGGTTTTAAATGATTCAAACCAGATCGGAGTTGCTCTAGACCGAAGGTTAGCAAATTCGAATGTGTTGATCCAACTGGCCCCCTGTCTGTTTTTATAAGTAAAGCTGTATTGGAACACGACATTCCAGTCCTCTCTTGTCTATGGATGTTTTTGTGCGGCAAAAGCCAAGGTGAGCAGTGACAACAGCATTGGCCCACAAAGTTGGAAATACTGTCTGGTCTTTTACAGAAAAAGTTGGCTAACTACTTGTTTTGACCATCAGATACTCAGGGAGCATCTGAGCGCCTAAGACAATGGGAAAGCAGGCATTCTGTCGGGAGCCCACGGTAATGAATTCATCCATAGCTGGGAGTCTATTTATATTTCCAGCCTGTGCCACTTCTTCGGATCACACAGCAGGCAGCAAACTGATGGAACGTGTTAAGTGGAACTTTCTTGTCATTGTCCTAAAATGGCTCCCTCTAAGCTTCAGTGAGCGTCCCATTGGCAGGCGCCTCGCTCCCTCTCCGGCTCTGCGCTCTCCTCAGGCTACGCAGACTTCCATGGCAGCTTGCTTTCTCAGACTCACCTGCGGTTTATCTTTAGGGCTGTCCTGACGCAGGAGCCCGTCTCTTCTCTTCAGCCCATTTCCAGGTGCATCATGTCTCCACAAGCACCGAGGACCCTAACCCCACACACACTCCGGGCAGACAGACCGGGGCTTCCGCAAGAACACTTGGGGCTCTGGGCTCAACTTGAGGTCAGATGTGGTTTGGAATCTTGATTCTTCCACTCCCTTCCTTTCTTTTCTCTGTCTCTCTCTCTGTCTCTCTCTCTTTCTCTCTCTCTTTCCTTCTCTCTCTCTCCTTCCTCTCTCCCTCCCTTCTTTGCTCTTTCCCTCACTGTATATACAGTTGCAATACTGGGGTGTTAACTTGGGACCTAATTTGTGCCAGGCAGGTGCTTTTCCACTTGAGCTGTGTCTCTAATTCTAGGAATCCCAATTCTCTTTTCTTCTAGATTTTTGGCCTTTGTCCACAACAGTCTCATGATATTGACGAGGCACAAATATTCTCCAAGGCTTGTCATTCACAGCTTTTGCTCTGTGTGGACTCTTGTCTTCAGAGACGCCAGTTGTGATCTTGACTGTGTATTTTTATGTTTTCATGTACACACGTATACCTATGCACAGTCACATACATCTACAGTTGAATCACAGCTGCATGCTTTGAAACTAGTTTTCCACAAATAAATATATACATATGCATATTCACATGTATGTATATGTCATTTAGAATGTATATTTGTACAAATAATGAGTATATATGCACATTTACTAATATATTATATTTAAAACTAGTAAAAATGTATCTTCCCAACAAAGCACTTGGCTCCTGGCCGGGACTCAGTTTAACCATCCTTCTGCAAGCTTAGAGGCTGGTGCAGGTGCGGGGTGTGTGATTCCAGACGGACTAAAGGCCATCTTACAACGGGGGAGCGGGGAGACACTCAGTGGAATTCAAAGCTATGAATAAGGAGCTACACTTGTCCAAGCAACACTTAGGAATTCAAGTTTGGTGGCTCTCAGAAACCCTTGTTTAAAAGTTACTTAGCCAGCATTTATCGAACCCCTACAACGAGTCAAATTCCTTCCAGTAGATGATGTCCTTTACATTCCTAAGCATCTTTACTGTTCAGGAGCCATTTCACAGGGAAGCTGGCACCGCAGAGGTTAAAGAGAAGCATAACTCTGGAGCGTCCCCGGAAAGCTACGAGGATGCAAGTTTCCACTCACAAGCCCCAATGCAGAGGCTAACATTGAGGAAATACACAACGCCCCACTTCTTTCTGAGGGGCTCTGCTGGAACCCCGCACTCGGTGAGTACGGTTTGTGTAACTTTTCCCTGCGTAGTTTCCTTGGCTGCGAGAGTGCGTGTTGGAGCCACAACAGTAGATGTTGAACTGAGAGGCTCGTGGCCTCCTCCCAAAGCGGACCTTCTCAGCACAGAAGGCCAAGGAGCACCACCTGGAAGCCGAGCAGAGTCTACCATGTCTCCCTGTGCTGGGCGATTCTGGGTGTTTAACAACCCAAAAAAAAAAGTTGCCAAGAGCCTCTGCTTGCAGCTCCCATTACCCCAACAGACTGCTATCTCTAATAGGGATCATGCATTAATGACAGAGACAAGTCCTTGGGAAGATTAAAGGCCTTGTATAATTAAAAAGATAAGAGCTGGCCTGGGAAAAGGAAATTGGGATTCAATTAACGCGAGGCCTCTCCCCCCAAGTCACTCCGGTTCTGCTATTGAATGCTCCACTCAGATGTGCCCACTT
Source organism: Perognathus longimembris pacificus (assembly GCF_023159225.1). Taxonomy (NCBI): domain Eukaryota; kingdom Metazoa; phylum Chordata; class Mammalia; order Rodentia; family Heteromyidae; genus Perognathus; species Perognathus longimembris. Next base: position 3,705,201 of record NC_063168.1, on the reverse strand, counting down.
GCCAGAGAGTGAAAGGCTAAAGGACTCTTATTTATGGCCTGCTTGGAGTTGGGCCCGAGGCCTTGCTCGGCTGGGGAGTTTGTTTACTTACTGCCTGGAAGGGGAGGGGAAAAGCAACACAAATCCTACAGGAGGGGACCACAAGGTGCTTTTGACTCCTTTGCTCTCCCCTCGCTGTTCCTCTGATCTTCTTGACAGGGGAAGAAAAATACTGAATAGAAGGTCTATTTCCTTCCTCTTTCAGCCCGAGGCTGACAGGACAGGCTAAGGGTCACTGCTGAGAAAGCTTTGTGGGGTTATTTGTGTTGGGAAACCGGGCTATTTCCCCTTTTCCATCTTTCTCAGGTTTCTGTAGAGGCAGAAGCAAGATAAGGTCAGGGAAGCAGCTGCCCCAAAATGCCTGTGGGACTGGATGGACCCCACTTCTGGTCACCTACCAAAAGATTTCTAAAGCTGGGGTGAGAGCCGAGGGACCGGCCGCTGAGCTGGGGGCCGCGGGGTAGGTTCCAGGAATGGCTCTCAAGAAGCCTTTCAAGGCAAGCTTCACCCCTTCGCAGCTAACTAATGCAACTGTGAGCCGGGACCTGACAGAGGGAGACGCGCAGGCCCCTTTGGGTAGACAGGTTGCATTATAAACACTCGGCCCTCTCTACCCTGCTCTAGACTCTTCAGCTTCTGTCTTCACAAGGACTCGGGAGCACAAAGCAAACGTTCCCAGTAGACGGCAGCCTTGGTGGCTTCCCCGGGCAGGCGAAGCCGATGACATGGCGGCTGGGGATGAGGCCTTCAGGAGGCTGAACCAGGGCATCTGGCTCAAGAAGAAAGGACACAGTACAAGAGTGGAGATAAAGCGAGATAATTTGGATGTTAGATCTTGTTCCATGCCCAACTAATCATTTGGCAGCTGTATTCAAGGTTGTACACTAATTGCACTTAATATATTCTTCTTAGGCACCGCAAGCTCCACAAGATTCGACCAGACCCTACCTCCTATCTTTTCTTTTTGTGTTCCCTACCCCACCAAATACCTCAGTGAGGAATTTCTGAGCCTTCGTTTTTTGGTTTTTTTTTCCAAACCACACAATGCCAGGAACGATGCCAGCTCTTTCTGTTTCGGCTGTCAGAATTAAATATGATCCTAGCCACAAATGCATGTTGGCAAATACTGAATAAATGCAAGACGGAGCTCCAAGGCTGGAGACCAGAGGGTCTGTACTTGATCCTCTCTTCCCATACTGGTCACCTCCTTATTGATTCTCAAAGCCGAGGCTTGACGTACACAAAACTAGCATGTGATAGTTCTATATAAACCACAATGGATGCACCTGTCGAAAGATGGCCAACCAACGCAGCTCAACACAGAAGGTTCAGAGTCTACCCTCCCTGCTCTGCAGACGCAATGCACAGCCATTTCTGCAGAACCTTGCCTGGGAATAAAGCTGAGTTTTAGTACAGATCAAAGAATAGAAAATAACAGCAGCTAGATGGGGGAGAAGAGTAGTCTTGAGGAGGGTTATTTGGCGTGAGAGAGATGTGGTTGTAGAATAAAAACCTTAAAAGAACTCAGCTGCATCCCTTGTTTACTAAATCAACCCGTGAGAGCAAGAAGGAAGATACGGATGTCAGCCTCTATGACGGGCCCTACTTGCCCCACCTCCTGGATTCCACACCTTAGTATAGTCAGTCTGCTCCAGGAAAAGTCCCTGGTGACTCCTGTAAGGATTCCTCACTTGTGTGGGAAGCCAGCTGCCATGTCCTGTGGACACTCATGCAGTCCTCTGGAGAGATCCACCTGGCGAGCAATGAGAGCTTCCTCCCAACAGCCATGTGCGTGAAGCATCTCGGAGAGGATTCTCCAGCTTCCATCTAGCCATCGGGTAACTGCAGTCCTTGAGCCCTCACTTCCTGTGAGAAGACCCACCCAGTCACACCATCAAACTCCGAGATAATTAATGTTCCATGTTTTACTTCCCCAGGGTGTAAGGTGATTGGCTACATAGCTATATATATGCCCCATGCAGATGGTGTACACCATTCCCAAGTATGTTCTGAATCTTTACGACATATCCACCGTTGCTATCTCTCATTGTATTCTGAAGCTTATTTGTTGCCTCTGGCTCAAAGGTTGAAGTAGTAGCCTTTCCAAACGTTCTGGCTTCTAGAATCCTGAACTGTTGAAGTCACCATCGGTGGCCCTTGTATCCTTGGCTATTGCTAGGGCCAGCTCTAACTCCTTCTGGATAGTCTAAGCTCTAACTCCTTCTGGATAGTCTAAGCTGGTATCACAGGTGAATTAAGGCGTTACCTCTTCATTGGCACAATCTGCTAAACTAGCCTGAGCGTTCCCAGCCACCATCTGACAAGCCTCAATTGAGTGCCTGCTGTATGACAAGTGTCAAATAAGTCACAGCTACCAGATGCCTTTTCTAGAGGCACAGTTCAATAGAGAGCCGGGGGTGAAAAATGGGAGAAAAGAAAAAATAAGAAAGCTATAACATTTGAGCTTGAAATGTCACAGGGAGCCAAGGAAGCTGTCTGATGGATTGCCCTGTCATCTTCAACCCAAAAGGAAAAAAAAAAAAAACTCAGATCCATCAATTTGTTCCTGCCCTTTTAATCCAAACAATATTTTACAGCATCAGAACATAAAAAATTATTTTCTTAGACATTCAACTCTATGTGAATTGCTGGGCACTTAACCAGAAAGTAGCAAGTAAGAAGTGTAGCTTGTTCAAGTGTCTGCACATCTGATTGACCCCCAGCATGTGTGTAATATAGTCAGCATACACGAGAAGCTACATAGTGAAAATGTGTTCATTCATTTACTCGTGGGAAGCCTGCTGTTTGCACAGTTACTCTACAAACACAAGGAATACTTGTGTGCGTGTATTCCAACTGCTCAGTTGCAAGACCTCATCTGCCTTCCCGGGACCTGCTTTTCTCCTGTGGCTGATTTTTTGGGCAGTGACTGTGTCCTGAATATCCTGACCTCTCCTCAGAGTGTACTGAAGGCTTTTTATCACCCACCCCTTCAGGACAGAGCACGAGTTTCTCCGTAGGCGGTTGAGACTCTTCCCTCCCAAAACGACTGGCAGCTTGAGGTGCCTGCTCTGAGGATTTGAGGATAAACTCTCCCGATGGCTTCACAAAGGGAAGGCTTACAAAGTCAGATGGATTTTGACAGGGAGACTTTTGAGTCTTCAAGTCCTGCCTTACTGCATCTTCTGTCTTTATCTATGCTGTTTCTGCCTGGTCAAAGTAACCCCTTAGATGAGTAATCCGTCCTCTGAGTATCCCCTGTGAGTATGATACCCCCACTTCTCACCATATTTGTTTCCTCCAGCTCAGTTCTCTGCTTTGTCTAGCCTTTGTATGAATCTACCTCCCATACTAGGTTGAAATCTCCATTAGGCATGATTAAGTCTATATTATTATACAATGTCCAGCTCAGGGAAGAACACGTCTTTATTGCAAGAACACGAATGAGAAATGCAGCAACTTGGAGGTTCCTGGATCACTGTGGAATTGTTATATCCAGGAAGATCAGAAAAACGGCATGTTCTTGGCTGACATAGCTAGGAGATAATGAAAGGAGTGAACAGTGGTAATATAGTTCTTTAAAAGCTAAACACTTAGCACCTCTTGCAGCAATTTTACTTCTAGATAAATGAAGACATGTTCATACTGCATTACATGAAGGTTCATGGAAGCCTTATTTATAATCGCTCCAAACTGGGAGTGATGTAAACGTCCACCTCAGTACAATGGAATATTGTTCAACACTAAAGGAGTGGCCTTCTGCTATAGGCAACAACATCCCCTACCCCTGGTAATAAGGATAGGTAGTCAGAAGAACAAGGTCATAAGGACAGAAAGGAAACTAATTGGAGTGGGGTGTGTGTTTGTGTGTGTGTGTGTGTGTGTGTGTGTGTGTGTGTGTGTGTGTATCTCCAACATGTTGAATTTTATGTTAGCATGGCTACAGAGCCTTCAAAATACTTTATATTCCATATCTTCTTGTCTATTATAACAGATTGTATTTTCTGAAGTGTTCAAAACTAGTAGATTACAATGATTTTAGATCTTTTAAAGTGTGTTAAGACAGTAAAGACCATGCTTCCTCTGAGTTTTCTCTTCTTTAGGTTAAACATAGCCATTTCCTCAAATGTTTCATATAGTATGAAACATTCCTTCATCATTTCAGTCACTCTCTGTTGAATATCCTTAAGTTTGTACTAATTTTCATGGAAGGAGAACTTAGGCATGGTTCAAGTAATGAAGTAAAATGTGACAATGTTTCCTGTGCTGGGGGTAGAAAAGATAATAAAGAAGTAGGCTACTAGAAAAGCCCACATACGAGGAGATGAGGGTGATACTGAATCAGAAAAAGAGGGCTCAGAAATAGAAGGACAAAGGTGAACAAATGCAGCAGTGGTACTGTACTCACTGAACACTATGTTGAAAATGAACTATATAGCTTGTGGGTGGGGATGGAAGGAAGAAACTGGAAGAGAGTGAAGGAAGCGGTGACATTATCCAAAAAGAAATGTATTCTTGACCTGACCTACGTAACTACAACCCCTCTGTACATCACCTTTATAATAACAATAAAAGATTTTTTTTAAAGAAAGAAAAAGGAAAAAGAAACAAGCAAAAGGAAAGAGGACAGGAGAGACAATGGGTTGGTAAAAGAGTGATCGAGGTCATAAGAAAGGCACACAAAGTAAAGTATGAGGTGTCATGAAATCTAAGAGCAGAGGGAGTTGAGGGAGTCATGGGGTGGATTGCAGTGTTGGGTTCCACAAAGGGATTACGAAGGGTACGAGATGAGAAGGTAGAAAGCCCTGCTGACTTGGGAAGAATGGGAGAGAAAAAAACTGCAAGAGTTATGGAGAGTGAGCGGGCAGGGAAGCGGCCGGGTGGTTGCTTGCTGTCTTCTCTGGTTACAAAAGGAAAGGAAGGGGGACAGTGGTCGGGGGAGATGGAGCTGGTGCTGGGCTAAGTAAACTATTTATATGCTGGAGGGTGAGGTATGTCCATAGAGAGAAAAATTGAGATTGCTGCAACTGTTGTAAAATGGAAAGAGCAGGCGGGACGTCAAGTAGCAGAAGCACCGTGGAGGAAGGGATAGAACTAGCTGAAGGTATAGGCAGAAAGAGCTGGTTATAGTTCTCGTTCAGTACTCTATGGCTTGAAAGGTTATCTGGGTTTATTATCTACTGGATAATAATCTACGAAGATGGAGGTATTACTACTTCTAGCGTTTGTGTAAAACAATCGTGTACAATGAAAGAAGGTAAGTAACTTTCTCAAAGCCAGAACTTAAAGGGAGATGGTGTGACTTCTAGTCCCTTTACCCTGTGGCTAAAGAATTGTGTAAAGTGTAAACTGTGGTCATGTCCCAAAATGGCAGCTAGAAAAGTCGGTTGTTGAGAAAGGCTGAGTCAAGGACAGCTGAGATGACTGAGCACACCGTTATAGAAAAGGGGTCAATATGGAATGAACAGAAAGTTGGCCTGGTAGCACTGAGAGCATCTAATCTGTGCTGGCCTAAGAGAATCTAGCTCCAATCTTGTCCGGCATTAAGAGAAGCAATGTTCCATGGATCTGTTTCACTGAATTTAGTGCCACCATGTGTCAAGAAAGAGTAGGAAACGCTGTAGATGTCTCTGTCCCTGTGGTCAGAGACAGAGAAAAGTTACCCAATACATGGGAATCAGAACAGTGGCCAAAGGTTGAAGTTCCTGTACAGAGAGTCACAGGAAATGAAGGAGATTCCAGGAAGGTGGGTAGCCAGAGAAGGTTTCTTGGGGAGTGCTGTACTCTGAATTCCACACATACACAATTCCTGTGGTGTAAGTCACTACTGAAACTCAGAAACTTCAGCACTGATTAATGTTACTGTGTAAAGTCAAAGGCTTTATTAGAAAGGCTGGGAAACACTCCCAGAAGGGCTAGGAAAGTAAGATATAAACTCTGACATGAAGTAGAGCATGACAAGTCAGCAGAACATCGAAACTGCCCGTGGAAAAGCAGTCAGAGACCTACTGCAATATGTTCTGGAAGTCTAGGCCAGGCTGCTGGGACTAAAGATGCAGAGATATCGAAGGCGATAAGATTTGGTCACAGTAAGATTCGGTTACTGAAGAAGCCATCGAAAGAGAAGGGAGGCAGAACAGAAGCCCTTGACGACCAAAATCGTGACGACATCGATAGATAAAAATTAGAAGCATCATCGTTTATGATTTAAGGTGGATATAGGAGAGCTCGGGAACATGTATAGCTATCCGGAGCAGAAGACTCAAGTTCTCATCAGTAGACACGTCTGCGTAAGGAAGACTCAGAGGTCATCTACATGGAGAAGGTTAAGTGACTCCTTGAGTGTGAGCTACATGGGAGAAATGCTGAAGGCCTTAGTTTCAAGACACTCCAGGGAAAGAGCCAAAGTAGCATCTCCTAGAGTAATAAGGATTATGTCCGTTAGAAGTGGGGCAATAATGAGGGGAACTAGGGAAAGGAGATGGAGGTATTAAAGCTCAGAGCTGACCGATAAGGAGGTCCTTGGGGTTCTGTTGGGCCAGTAGTGCCTAGGATTGGAGTAGACAGAGCTCTATCCGTGTGTGTGAAGAGTCACCTAGGGACACAGAAACTTAGAAGTCTTCAGACAATGTCCAGCCCCCTTTGCTCCCCGCTCTAAGGGTGCTGCCAGAGGCCTGCCAGGGCTAAGAGGCCAGGCAACATCTCCGTGGTCACTGAAATCCAGCCTCGATTTCCTCGTGCCGGGTTGCTATGTAGGATCGGGTAATTAATCGGCCTCACCATTGTTCCAAGGCCAATGTAAGATGGGAAAAGCGTGGCCTTACCTGGAAGATGAGGAGGAGCCCATGAGCAAGTGCTTCCATCTGTGTATGAGGAATTATTAAAAACCTTTCTTGCAGTTCTGGGAGTGGAAAGAGTTTGGAAGTCTCCAGAAAAACTCCCCAAACTAGCTCTACAACAGATCTTTGGTCAGTTAGTAACAATGTCCAACACACTCAGGTGGAGTCATAGGCATACAGCAAAAGGAGACTGAATTATCCAACCTGAAGCTGAGACCTAGCAACCTCACTTACTTGCTCTACAAACACAAACATGTGTCAGCTTCCCAGAGCCAACTTCCAATTTCAGAATGCCTCGCAGTATTGAGAAAATAAAATAGACCAACCTGTTAAAATGTACCGAATTAGGGCTGGGAATGTGGCTTAGTGGTAGAGTGCCTGCCTAATCACGCACGGAGCCCTGGGTTTGATTCCTCAATATAACATGAAACGTACCATATAAGAAGTATTACAGAAAAAAGCCAGGAATGGCGCTGTGGCTCAAGTGGCAGAGAGCTAGCCTTGAGCAAAAGAAGCTTAATGGACAGTGCCCAGGCACTGAGTTCAAGCCCCAGGACTGGCCAAAAATAAAAAGGACTGCATTACATAGGAACACTTCATCAGTAATAAAGTGCTATTGTGGTATTATGACATTACCAGTTCTTGATAAGCTAGCCTTTGATAATGCTGGGCTGCACAGCCTGCAGTTCGAGTGCTCGAAGATGACTGTCCCTGCATGAATTTCCTCTTTATTTGCCGTTTCCAACTTAGTAATACATAGCAAATTTCTCCTTGCCAGTTATCCTCAATCATTCGTAGCAGGAAACACCACAGCCCTGTGCCCTTTGAAATGAGTTTGGAACTAAGTCAGGAAGTGTGGGTAGAGAGTTTGGTGAACTGAAACGAATAATTCATTCGAGGGGCTTATTTTCTTGTGGGGTAATGCTGAAACCTGACTCATTACACTAGAGCTATTAGAAACATCCTTGTGGCCTTAAGTTCATGTCGCTAGAAAGTGCATCCCTCTTCTAGGCTCATTCTAATGCCACGTTGCTGAATGCAGGCACATTCACATCCTTTAAAATATAAAATTTAAATATAAAACTTAATCCTTTGTACAGACTTTGGGATTTAAATCGCTATTCCCATATATGAGCTGTAGAACCAAGGGCTCAGAAAAAATAGAGGAAGGGAATGTACCCAGTGTCACACAGATAAGTTTCAGAGCAGGACTGTAACCCTTTTCTTCAAGTCCAGTATTCTTCCCATCCTTCAACTGCCCCTGTGAAGAACAGTCCATATGAAAAAAAAATAAATTATTTTGGCTCCACTGCACAGTATTTTTATTCAAGAGTTTCCCTGAACTTGCTGGTCCATTAGCAGAGATAGGATGAGGGGTGTATTATCCAGTGACAGATCCACGCACGTACAGACAGCACTTACTCAAAGACACCGGTGACACTGAGGATAAACAAGGAAAGAGAAGGCTGCTCCACAAATCTTGCTGGAAAATTGCTCAATCATAAAGGAGTGGAAGTCTACCTCACAACACGCACAGATCAGTCCAACATGGCTCCCCAACATAAATATGAAGGATAAAATTTTAAATGTTAGAAGGAAACGTAGAGAGAGGAAAATCTTTATGACCTCAGAATTAGGAATATGCTTATTTGAAAACACAGCATATAAAGTTCATAAAGAAAAGGCAAATTTTGACCACACTGAAACTAAGAATGTAGATTCATCACAGTGTACTATAAAAGGAAATGAGAAGATAAGACATATATATATATGTATATATATATATATATTAGAAGGAAATATTTGGAACTCATATGATCAAAATAGAATTTGCATAGATCAGTAAAAAGATAAACAAATTCATAAAAACAGTCCAAAGACCATTTTAGTTGGTTCATACAAAAAGAAACACCAGTTGCTAAAATTCACTTTACCTTACTAGTAACCAAGAAAATTAAAATTGCAATCACATTCCCAAATGCAAAACTTTCATAATACCAGGTGTTGGTAAAGGAACAATCTCTCATTGCTGGCAGAAGTGTGAAGTGATAAAGCTACACTAAAAAACTTTTCGGCATTACCTAATAAGTCTGAAAACATGCACAGCCTGTAACTTCACACAACACTCCTAAGTACAAACCACAAAAATAAAATCCAGAGGCATTGAAAAAGATGCTCTGCTGGGTGCTGGTGGCTCACCCCTGTAATCCAAGCTACTCAGGAGGCTGAGATCTGAGGGTCATGGTTTGAAGCCAACCCGGGCAGTTAACTCCTCATGAGACTCTTCAAATAACCACTCAAAAACCAGAAGTGGCACTGTAGCTCAAGTGGTAGAGTGCTAGCCTTGAGAAAAAAAAAAAAAGCTCAGGGACATCACCTAGGCCCTGAGTTCAAGCCCCACAACTGAAAAAATAATAAATAATAATGTTGATGATCCAGACTAAATAGCCATATCGCTAATCCAGTACTAACTTTGTAAGCTAGTTCTACTGGACTCTACAGATATTGCCTGTCACATTAGCTGAGATATGACAGATGTATGAGAATAAATTGCTGAAGGAGTGAATGTCAGAGGCTTGGTTGGAGGGGATGCATGGAATAATGAATAATATTAAAGTGTTTAACAGAAACGCTTCATGTAATTGAGCAAGGGAAGCAGAGACGAAGGTATGGAATCTGAAACCAGAACTCTTTTTTTAAATTTTTTAAAAGTTTTTATTATAAAACTGATATACAGAGAGGTTACAGTTTCATACATTAGGCATTGGATACTTTTCTTGTACTGTTTGTTGCCTTGTCCCTCATACCCCCCTCCCCCTCCCCCTTTCCCCCCCTGCGGTGTTCAGTTCACTTACACCAAACAGTTTTGCAAGTATTGCTTTTGTTGTTTTTTCTCTTATTTTACCCTTTGTCTCTCAATTTTGGTATTCCCTTTGAATTTCCTAATTCTAATACCAGTACACACTGTTTCCCATTCACTCAGAGAAGATTACAGAGATAGTGTAGATACAACCACAGGAAGGTGATACACGAGCATCATCAATAGTAGAAACTACAGATACACATGGGATGTTGAAAGTAGTTACAACTGTGATATAACAATCATTTCCATAAAATGGAGTTCATTTCACTTAGCATCATCTTATGTGTTCATAAGGGTATAGCTATTGGGCTCTTGTGATCCTCTGCTGTGACTTGCCTAAACCTGTGCTAATTATTCCCAATAAGGGAGACCATAGAGTCCATGTGAAACCAGAACTCTTGTCTCCTGCCTCACAAGTGCACCTACTCAGGTAAAATTGAGATGATCCAATTGAATCTCTCTTTCTTAAATGAAGAGTATAAATGTGTGAATTCCGAATAGCCCTTTCTTACTACCCTTTTCTCACCAGTCCACTGGATGGTTCTTGTTTCTCATCTACTTGGTGCCCTGCTCTGATCAATTCATTGAATTGATTCAAGGAATCAATTCATTTTCATTGTGGACATTGTTTTCTTTTTTTTTTATTTTTAATTTTTTTATTGTCAAAGTTAGGTACAGAGAGGTTACAGTTTTATACATTAGGCATTGGATACATTTCTTGTACTGTTTGTTACCTCCTCCTTCATTCTCCCGTGGACATTGTTTTCTGACTTGCAAAATTGGTGCCTTTCTAGAGCCTTCTAGTTTGTAAGCTCAATGAAGGGAAATATTCACACGCAACTGTTAATCTTTCACCTACTATAGCACAAATCACGTGTGCCGATGAACATACTTCTTTTGAAGCTCACAGATGCTGAGATGCAGATCATGAGCACAGTGAATCTAAAGTCACTAACTCAAAGCACAAGAATTAATAGATTACCAGAGTAAGAAATCTCAAAATCAAAAGAAAGGCCAGAAATTCAAAGACTCTGATTATAGCTGAGATGTTAAAAAAGGAAAGCAATTTCAACCAAGCCCTGAAGACATGCTGAGTCCTCTACCAAGCCAAGCAAGTCTGATGGACGTATAATAGCTAGCAGGCCACACACTGCCCAGGGAGAAAAGTGTTTCACAAAGTTTGGCCTGGGATATTTTTGAAAGATAGAATAAAAGTCAGTTTGTGAAAATCAGGTATTCCGAACAAAAATTCTTTTTTTTGCTATTTTTCTCTAGAACATAATCACACGAGTGTACCCTGTCAGAGGGGACAGGAGTAGGAAGAGGTGCGGAAGTACAGGCAGGTGGATGGGGAGGTGGGCAGACAGAAGCACGGGACTTGGCGATGTTCCTTACGCCTCAGCCCACAGTCTGCCATGAGCACTGAATCTGGTCTGATAGCCAGAACCCAGTTGAAATTCTTCTAGTAGGAATCGTTAGAAACACTTCTTCTAAAAGTCGGTCCAAGTTATTTGATTTTGTGTACGCATGAAGCATTTCCCTACACCGATATAAATGTAGAAGTTGTGTTGATGATGGGAACCGGATGGACTGATGATTGAATTGGATGACATATTTCCTTCTGCCTTTTGGGACTATTCGCAAAGCTTAGCGTAGGCAGGTGAGTGTAAGCTACTTTCCTGCTGCTAGAGTAAATATCTAATGTTACAGCTTGTTACCCACTCATGATGTGCCTACCTACCAAACTCAGTCAACATACATTCTTGTGTGATAGTTACACAGATTATTCCCATTTTCTATGTGACAAACTGAGACTTTGAGGGATTAAATAGTACTTATTAAAAATAGCACTGAGGTTATTCTCCAGGAATACCTGACTACTTCTTCTTCTTCAGATGAATAATCATGAAGAGCTATCTATAAGGAACACTGAGCTCTCTATACGGTAAAAACTTAACTTTCACTATGAGAAACCATGAGAAACTTGTAGGCAGGGCTCAGCAGAGCGCTGGTATCATGCAACTCAGTATGTCTTCTGATTGGATTTTGACTGGAAGCCACAAGAGCAGCAGGGATTTGAGATGTTCACTCATTGATGACATCCATCTTCCAGGGATTTTCTTCTTTCCTTTACCCCTTTTTTCCTACCTTGTTTGCCTTCCTTCCTCCCTCCTTCTTTCCTTCCTCCTTTCTTTCTTCCTAGTTCTCTTCCTGCTTTCCTTCCTTCTCATTTCACTTTGCTCCCTCCCGCTGTTCCTACTGCGCCTTGGAAAATACTCATTGCACCCCAGGGGCCGCTCTCAGGGACGTGGCATTGAGGCAGGAGAGCCCCCCACAGCACAAAGTAAGGAAGGCTGCTCAACACCCGGGCAAAGTGCGGCCCTCCGGTCAAATGCATCCCTTCTCTTTGTGTTCATCATTAGACTCATGCTTCCAAAGGGGAAAGCGTCTCAGGTGTGTCTAGCTTGCGGGTGAGGGCAAGACTGCAAACATACTAACAAGACTGCACCATCGAAGGGCACAGCCATCTCAAGAAGAAACAGCCACTGCCCCAAGATTGGAGGGAGAGAGAGAGAGAGAGGGCCGAAGACAGATCCCAGAGCCCGGGGTAAGAGGGAAAGGGTCTGCAGACCTGGGAAACAACTTGGTGAAAGCAAAATTCCTTCTGACAAGGTCTTGCTGGGACTCCCACACTCGGCCCCACCATTTCCAGAGCCGGACTTTGACGTCTCTCCTCTCCATCCTTAAGCTTGTAAATAAGAATAGAAAATGTAAATCCTACCAGTCTGGGAGAGGACAGAGTTGGAGCAGGCCTGTCAGGTAGAAGGAGAAGATCCCTTCCCATGTTTATTTATTATTATTATTTTGAGGACAGAAAAAAAAGCCAGAAATATTTCCAAAATGTCAACACTATTAAGGAAATCTGAACACCTTAATCCATTTAAATGTCAGCTAGAAGCAAGCCTGGGTTTGAAAGTAAGGAGGGGGCAGAGGGAATTAATGCCAGATTCCACATAATCTATCAAAGTTTCTTTCTTTTCTTAATATATTAAATATTAAATGCTTCTTTGCATCTGAGTGAGAGTGGAGAGAGAGAGGGACCAGGGTGGAACTCATAAATGCCTAGATAATTGGTTTTGAGGGTTTTTTTTCCCCCTTCTTCTTCTTTCTTTCTTTCTTCTTGGCGGATTCTCAATTTCCCTATAAAAGAGAAAATTCATTTCCAGCCGCTAATGTAATGTCAGCGTGCTGTTTACTAAGCATGGATGATGTATAGGGGACACTACTTTCAGAGGACTACTTAATGATGCATAGAATTAAATCCTGAGCTCCTCAGCTGAGCCTCCTCCCTCCCTCCTAGTTCCCAGGCTCTAGGCGCATCCTGGGAGAAGCGGGGTTGGCATAACCTGCCTCCCTCCTTGCTGCAAATCGGAGGTCTCTGGCCAGGAAGCTTAAAAAAATAGCCTCTTAACCTTACCAGACACATTTGCCCTTGGTATAGCCTGGGATGAGACGCTAGGCTAATAGAGAGTGGATACACAAGGTAAGAGACGGCTACCTAGACGTCAGGCAGGAGCTCCTGAAGTGTGCTAGGGTTTTGGGGGGTTCGGGGGCACGTATGAAGGGGAGCAGAGCAACACTGGACAGCCCTAGCCGGTGAAAGGCTAGCCAGGGAGGAGGCAGAGATGGAGCTGCTCTGAGCTTGCCCGCCCCCCTCCTGAAACCACGGCACTCAGCCATACAGGATTCTGCTGTGTTCTCCACGGGGGGGCGGGGGAGGGAGGAGAGGGGAGGTGGGGGGGAGGGAAGTGAGGCATCTCTAGCCTCCCCCAGGAGCGGCACCCTGCTCATAGATTGCCCAGTACCTCCCTCCCTTGGGGAAGCTGACCACGCCACGCCAGGTGAATTGAGAGCTAAGGGAGAAAAGGAAGCAACTGGGATGCTGGGCTGAAATAAATGTCGCTGTCCTGCTGAGTGGAGAGGAGACAGCATACCTTCCAGAACCTCCTCTGTCTAGTATTGCTGCGGCCTGACCCAGCTACTGAAATCAATCTCCCTGGATACGTCTAGTGGCCTTGCTTTCTCTGTCCTCCTGAGCAGTCTTACTTTTTTTATGGCTCCAGAGTCAATATCTAATTTAACCATTCCCAGGGCCCAGGCGCCGCAGCCTTTCGGGAGAGAGTGCCCCGCCCATAGGGGCTCTGCTCTGCAGGCAGATTAAGATTTCAAGCAGCCATCTACCATTTCCCATCGGTGTATTCCTCCCCACGCACATTTCGACTTTTCCAGACTCCCAAACTGGAAATGTTAGGGTCCTAATTGTCTTTTGAAGTTTTCTGTGGCTCCATGGCTTCCTTGGTCTCCACGCATCCCTGGCCTGGGGTCCATTACATCCAGCATCCAGTCCCAGACTCCTGCCAGCATCTTGCAATGTTGGCTGACTCCAGCGAAGCCGTGGCGCTGAGCTCCGAGCCATGCCTCATCTTCGGCCTATGATGTAACCCATCCGCAACTCTATCCAGAGCACGCAGTCCCCAGTAGATCCTACTTCCAAGAGGAATCAAGTCCCCAGGGAGGCCCTTCAAGCCTTAGACAGCACGGGGAGGAAATGCCAGGCCATACCTTCTTGAAGAGGTACAGCTAGAGACACCGAGTGTCTAACCTAGAAAAGGAGACGCGACAAAGCCGCAGAGCTTGGTTTGAAAGTCAGACGTCTTCCTGGATGGCGTGTTCTGAAGAAGAGGGGGAATAAATGATGGTTGACATCAAGTGGTCTGTCTGGAAACAAGAGGCCACGACTAGATAAGCTAGATCCTAGCAGACTCTTAAAACAGAGACATCTCATTGTGGGAAGATCTTCATTCCAACAGGCTGATGCTCCCATAAAAGGATACTAGAGACAATGCTCGTCTGTAGGACTGCAGCGGAGAGAGCGTGTTCCTAGAAGAGTCTGAAAGCCCTTCCCGCCCCGAGGTATTCCCTAACGTATTCCACCTAACTTTAAAGCCTTTCCTCCTCCGGCCCTCCCTCGAGTCATCGTCTTTCCCAGCCTCTAACATATGTAAGCCAGCCAGATTGTTCCAAGTCCACATAGGTTCAAAGAAATTCTTTGTCTGTTGACTTCTCTATGACATATAGTCTTTCATCAGACCCCTCTTGTCCAGGAAGCCCATTCAGGCTTCTCTGCCCTCTCCCATCTTTGACTCCCAGCTCTTCAACCACGCAGTGCAAGATGTTACGCTGTCCATACCCCCACAGCGTTTCTTAAGTGTGAATGATTTTGACCTATAGTATATGAATTGTAATGCTTATTTATTTATTTATTTTTGGCCAGTCCTGGGCCTTGAACTCAGGGCCTGAGCACTGTCCCTGGCTTCTTTTTGCTGAAGGCTAGCACTCTGCCACTTGAGCCACAGCGCCATTTCTGGCTGTTTTCTATATATATGGTGCTGGGGAATCGAACCCAGGGCTTCACGTATGTGAGGCGAGCACTCTTGCCACTAGGCCATATTCCCAGCCCCATTGCTTATTGTTTTTTAGTCTTACTAGAATTAATATGGACCCTGACGGCACACACTGGCCATTAATAAAAACATGACGAGTTGATTAGTTAAGCTCTACTACACGCACATTTTCACCAGGCACCTTGAATATCGCTGTTAGGCTTATCAGCTAAGAAACACGGCCCAAAGAGAGACTTGGGCACGACTCTCCATTATACACTGAACAAAACACAAGCTCAACAAGACTCTTGCTCGACAGGGGGAATGGATAGGTCCAAATAACAGTAGCCAACATGAAACTGTGGCTCAGACCAAAAGCACAGTGCTCAGATCCTATTTCACCCAGGTTCCAAGCTACTTTTTTATCCTAACTCTATACTTCAGCCAAAACAAACTCCCTATCATGTATGTGCCCTTCCATTGTTCCCCTTCCTGGGATGCCTTTCTTGTCTTAGTCCACCTGGGAAATTCCTATTTGCTCATTAAAAGGCAACTCCAAAATTGCCTTCTCAGTGATGCCTTTCCTGATACCCTGTAAGACAGCTCCTTTGCTTCCTCCTCTGTGCTCCCAGGACACTCTGGGCAGAACTCCATTATATTGCTCACCATATTTTATTATAGTTAATTGTGTACACATCTGCCTTCCCCACTGCATGATGTGCTTGCCCTTCAAGGGCAAGGACAATGTCTTACTCATCTCTCATCCTTCTGGAATCCAGCAGGGTGTGAGGCATCGAGTAGGTGATTGATAGAGAAGGGAAGGAAGGAGGGAGGAAAGAAAGGGAAGAAAGGGTGGAAATGGCCAAAAGGAAGGGAAGAAAAGAGAGGGCAGTGGTGGTGTGTGGCGAGACCTGACGAGGCACGAAATATCACCTGTCTTGTAGGCAATAAGTGATCAAGAAGGCAGCTCAAGTAGGTTCATGAATCAGCGAAAGATATCTTCGTCTTCTCTCCGGAACATCCATTCTGGTCTGAACAGACTTGGTGCATGGTCGCAGTTCTTTACATTATAGTCCTTGCTAATTAAAACATCTCTTGCTCCTGAATCCCTGGTATCGCCTCTTGGACAGAACAGAAGTGGGTAACTATTTCCAGAAATACTGCAGATATTGCCCCATGGGTTACCCTGATGCAGGGAATCAGGCATGTTTGCCCTGAAAAATTGTGGTTTATTCTGGGTGTGGAGTTGGAAGGTTATCTTAGCCCTCACAGTGTTATTTGGATAAATTAGAATAATTGTCCTTAGTGCCAGTTCTCATCAAATTTGGACTTCAGAAAAGTGATGTCCTGAGCTGTCTTCTTTGTCAATGCTGCTAATCGAAATAACAGTGTCATAGCTGGGCCAGAGCGGAGCTTCCAGGTCCAATCTAGTAGATGGATCTGGAAATACTTATGCCTCCAGAACCTATCTGAATCTTGATTATGGAAGATCTAAGATACTTCCTAGAAAAACCTTGAAGTCTACAGGAGCTTTGTACACAAGCAAACGTGTGTGGTAAGCTCTCTGGAGGAGCACCATGGAACCCATTTGGAAAACAAACAAAAAAAGCAGAATGGACCCCATGGAACGGCTCACCACAAGGAAGAAAGTCTTTTGAGAGGAGCCATGCTCAGCAACAGGGCAATGTTTGAGTTACTCAGGTCTTGCCCCAACTCAGCTACCCTGAAGACAAAAAAGAGTATGTGTGCAGATTGGAAGAGGTGTTTCACTGAGCTGTGACTGTGGTACAGATACCCGTGAGTTGAGAGTTCCTCCAATGGAGCACAGTGGATACAAGGTACTTACTTGCAGTCAGTATCAACCAGTCAGCAGTTGTTTGTGATAACAGAGCTCCTGGTGGTAGTGTTTCTCAATAAGTGAAGACTCTTGCTCATCAGCGGAAACTACAACACAGAATTGCAGAAGCCAGCACACCAATAGTGGCCCAGGGCTGGGGATATAGCCTAGTGGCAAGAGTGCCTGCCTCGGATACACGAGGCCCTAGGTTCGATTCCCCAGCACCACATATACAGAAAACGGCCAGAAGCGGCGCTGTGGCTCAAGTGGCAGAGTGCTAGCCTTGAGTGGGAAGAAGCCAGGGACAGTGCTCAGGCCCTGAGTCCAAGGCCCAGGACTGGCCAAAAAAAAAAAAAAAAAGTGGCCCAAACTAAATGCCTGCAACAATCCCCCTGAGTAGTCCAGGAAGACTAAGAGATCGATGAGCAAAGTCAAGGTCTAGATGCCATCATCTGTCCTTGCAGATTTGGGGAGACTCAAGATATCAAGAACCCACGGTGTTGAGATTACAGTTGTTTTTTATTCTTCATTTTGGTAAAAAATTAAATCACTCAGGCCAGAAGCAGAGACATTATAGTAACAGCGTCAGGTGTCCATACATTGGACCATGCCATGACATGCTATACATAAGCTCTCGAAGTTAAGCCTTCGTGTGTGGGACATATATCCTCTAAAGATGGGAACGTCCATCTAGAAGCTCCGGTATTAGACTTGAAAGTTCAACACATGTGAGATAGTCCTGAGGACGAGATGGTGAAGGGAGGAAAAGGGCTCAAAGCTCCCTGTAAGGGCGTCAGAACATGTTCTCCCTCCCGTAAGGGCTGTATGACCTCTAAAGAAAGGGACATCAAATACCTCTTATGGGCAGAGAGCCTGCCCAGTGCGCATGAGGCCGTGGGCCAGCACACACCACAGGGTAGCCACGATACAAACTCAAGTCTGGCTACTCTTTTGGACTGTTTCTCTGGAGGCCTTTTATATCCTATCCCTTTGCAATGTAGACATCTTCTTGGGTCTTCTCACCACAATGACCTGTCTTCCTAGCAGAAAGAAGGTAAGCAAGCCTCCTCATGTTAAATTGCCCTGTGGGTCAAATAGAAAGCCAGTGATGACCACCCACACTCATTAGCAATACTTCCTGGGGTAAGTCCTTCTTAGACACTCTGAATTGGCTTTCACAGCAGCCTTAACAAATAAATACAGCAAGGTCCCCAGCTCCTGGAAATGATAGTACTGACAGGAGACAGGGAGTTAGTCTTGCAACTGAAATCCTATCAGGCTAGATCTGCTTTAGGCCTCTCCTCTAGGCCACGTTTCTCTCTTTCCATGTTGCTTCCTCTCTTCCTACCTCAAATGCCCCGTCACTGTTAACCCTACATAGCATGGCCTTGGGCTCCATGACAAGAACAAGAAGACCCCATCCTCGCAGTCAATAAGGACTCTGTGAGTGACTGGTCTTCAGGGAGGGAAGAACTCAACTCACTGTGGGGAAGAAAAGTGCACAGTACTGAGAGACACAAAGGTAGATGACCGCAAGTTGAGGACACATCTGTAGCACATGTGTGTGTGTAACACACACACACACACACACACACACACACACACACGTCAGACTGATAGATTAGACCTCTGGCAGTGTTGATCTAAGCAAATGGGCTTTTAACTTCAGGCAGCCTGCTCCTCTACATTTTTAGGGGCTCTTTTGAGAAGCGTTAGTGTACAGTTAACAAACATGAAGGAAGGCAGGTGCTGTGGCTCACACCTGTCAACCTAGCTGCTCAGGAGGCTGAGATCTGAAGATCATGATGTGACGTCAGCTGGAACAGGAAAGTCCATGAAACGTCCGTCTCCAAGTAACCATTGGAAGGAAAACTAGAAGTGGATCTTTGATTCAAAGTGGTAGAGTGCTAGCCTTGAACAAAAAGAAAGCTCGAGGACAGGGCCTAATCTCTGAGTTCAAGCTCTTAGGACCTGCACTAGATAGATAGGTAGGTAGGTTGGTAGGTAAGTAGGTAGGTAGATAGATAATGATGATAGATAGATACATACATACATGCACACATGTGTAGATATATCTACACACATGTGTGTGCTCTGGTTGAAATGTGGCCCTATATATAAAATACTTGCTCCCTTGTCCTGCTGTGTGTGTGTGTGTGTGTGTGTGTGTGTGTGTGTGTGTGTGTGTGTGTGTATGCATGTGTACATGTGCATGCAGGTGCACCAGTCCTGGGGTCTGAAGTCAAGGCCTGGGTGTTCTCCTTGGGTTTGTGTGCCCCAAGGCTAGCATTCTACCACTTGAATCACAATTCCACTTGGAGATGAGTCTCACCGACTTGGACTTGACTTTTGGCTTCAAATCGGGATCCTCAGATCCAGCTTTCTAAGTAGCTGAGATTCCAGGTGTGAACCTGGTGCCCAGCTGTGTCCTGCCTTTTATTTCAAAGCATCTTCATAGTCCCTTAAGGCCCCATGAGCACCCCCCCCCACCATGGAGCACACTTTGAACAATAAAGCTTTCAAACAGCAAAGAAAGAAGCACAGGGCTTGGGATTAGGAGTCAGTGGGACTGTGACTAACCCTCTGTCCACAAGACGCAGGTATCTGCTAATGCAATTCTGGAGGACAACCAGGCTGAGTCTTTGGGGGCATCGCTGACTTTTGTGTTACACACAGGTCAATTAGGCTGTAACTGATGCCTCATGCTATTCATTTTTCTCCTGGTCTACCTGGCCTCCTCCTTTGTTGCGCTCTCCTTCCCTGGGTTATTTTTACATCACGTAAACAATGATTCTCATCCTCCAAATAAATCACAAATTCAACATGCTTTCCCTCTCTGACTCATCACAGTATTCCCAGTTGTCAGATCCATGCTTGGCACATAGTAGGGACTCCGTGAATATTTCTGTGATAAATAAATGAATGATCGGATCAGCAAGACGTCATTCCCATTACTAATGGCTTCTCCGTTTACATCTCCTTTCCTGACCCCTGGCCTTTCATCTATCCATATTTCCTATCAAGATCTCTATCAAGATCTCTAGCTGGTTGACATTCCAATTTCCAAATGAAACTTGTGCTAAGCAGAGCTTGTTACCTTCCCTTCCAAACCAGAGCCCCTCCCTACCTTCCTGATTATTGCTGGCAGTGCAATTAGCTTTGGGATTCCATAGTCATCGCTCTTCATTTTTCTCCTTTCTTGGCATGTACTCCCTCTTTGAATCCCATCTGTTCTTTCTCAGTAAGGTCTTCCAGCGTCAGTGCTTGCTGACTTACAGGCTTACATTCTCTATGCTGGGACCACTCGGCAGCCTTCCTTCATGCTCTGCGCTGGCATTAGTCACGTGCAGCGATACCAGTCACGGCAGGTAGAGTTGGGATCAGAAGTAACTATGGAGGCCCGGTACCATCACAAAAGTGCTCAGTGAGTGTAAGATGAGGGCCCAAGGGATGAATGAGGACCGTGACTCCATTTCCCCTTGAGAACAAGGGTCCTATGTCTGTTGTCTTTCCCTACGTGATTAAAGCAGGACAGACTCATCATCGAGTTCATTGCACCTCCAAATTAATCTAGAAATTATCATCACTCCCCTACCTTGATACCTTTGCTCTTTCTGCCTTTCCCCTGATGGGGGCACTGCCTTTCACGGAGTGGCATCCACATATCAGCTGACAAACGGCCCGTGCTGGAGGTGGCTGGTGAGCTAACCAGGCTGTCGAGGGGCAGGATGTGGAAGTGCCAAGCAAGCGTGCACCTGGTCCTCCCACCAAAAAGGCGTCCCCTGCGTCCGTGCGCCACTTCTTTCCTTCCCCTCTTTCTAGAAGCCTCTTCAAAGCTTCCTGTCAGCTTCAATGTTTAGGATGCCATGGTCCAAATAAATAGATCAATGACAAAAAAAAAGGGAAAGACAAAACAATTCTTGTTTGCATATTCGTAAGTTTATTCGCCAGAGTCTCAAACTAAATAGTAAACAAATCTGTACAACTCTCTACAAGTAGTTACGGGCATATACTGTATGGAGGTGATCTAAAACCTTGCTGAGAAGGAAGGCAACGCTCTTCATACCGCTGTGTCGCCACTCTCTGTTGCAAATGCCCATCCCGATCCTGTCAAGAAGAGCTGCCATGAGAACATGGAGGACTCAGCCCGTGTTAGTAAGTCTGCTGCTTCTCCATGCGTCTCAGATGAGACACTTTGACCTTCCTGGCTCCTGCCCCCCCCTCACAGTCTATTTGTGATGACTGACTGGTGCTTCAGGAGAGAACAAATTGGGACTTAAACATAGACAGCCATGCCTGGTGATTTGGGACAGGACCCACATGGAAGCCAGCTTGCAGGAGAGAACTTTAGGGAAAGCCATCCACGATGACAGACGTGAGTAGTGGATAAAAACGGCCATGTACTCATCCCTGCCGTCCTAGTGACATGGAGATGCCTCTGCATCTCCAGGAGAGGAAAGCCCAAAGACATGCCACGCGGGGATAGATAAGGGAGAAAAATGACAACCTCAAGCTCCAGGTTCTGACTTCTTTCATCCCAGAATCAAGCTGTGAAATCTGGTGGTCAGGCAACTCTGTTTTTCCACAGTGTAAAGGAGTAACAGTGCAGAGGAGGAGAGGAGCCTTTCTCCTCTCATGCTGTAGATGTCCAGGTAATCATTGCCCAGAGCAAGTGCTGCTGGCTACCCATCAAGAGGCAGTCTGAGGAGGGACATGGCCAACAGTGAGCAGAATCAGCAAACAGGAAAGTGAAAATGATTCACAGGAGCGTCGCGAAATCCTCAGACACCATGTGAGATGGACTGGCGGTGTCCCAAGAAGTGAGGGGATAGGGTAGAGAGACAGTGAGAACCTCAAGACCCCCAATGTGACCTCTGCAGCCCTACAGCACCTATGACCTCATTCTACCCACAGGTGGGAAAGTGAAGTAGCCCTCGGGTTACATAAGTAATCCTTCAGTTCAAGGTACATCGAGCAAGTCCAAAGATTGAAAGAGGGGGAAAAGAAAAACAAGAGGACTAGCTTCCAAAGCACTGAAATCACAGAAGATATACACACATATTAAGCCACATAATTTTCACAAATATCCTCACAAGAGAGTCCTACCCTCACTTTTAAAGAGATGATGAGCACACCACACTATTAAGAGGCTCGATGGTCTTTTGGCTCTCTTGTATGTCAGGCTTTGTTAAAGGAAGGGGGAGGGAGAATTAGTGGGTTAGTGCGGATGACATGTTGGAGAAACACTGAAATCCATTCAGTACCTATAATGCATCGAGAACATGAACAACTATCATCAAACACAAGTTGTACTGGTCTGGACTGAGAAATTTTGTAAAATACTGGAAAATATGACTCAAGAAACTTTGGGTATATTTAGCCAGTGTCTTAACATGTTCCTCAAAAACGATAGATATGCAGACTCCATTCGTAAAGTACTTAGTCAAAGTTTTAGCTTTTGCATATTCAACAAGCTACCCAAGTGGTTCTTATCCATGGGAAAGTTTGAGAACAAGTGATTTAGGGGATAGCTTAGTTTAATTTACAGTTATCTAGACAAATAATTAACTAATTTGTTACAACATTTCTTTCTTTTTTTTTTTTTTACTTTGTAATCAGTATATTAAGGAGACATCCATACACTTCAATAGTTGCTTAAATTCTATGTAACAACATTTCTCTCCGATAATAGTGACTCTTGATGAGTACCCACACTGTGCCCTGTGCACATGCAGAGTGAATCTTCATAAAAACTCTGTGCGCATAGCATTATTATCCTCGTTTTGTGGAAGTTAAGAAAGGTAAAGTGACTTGTTTTAAAGCTACTCTGTTAATAAGTGGCTAAGCTTGGCTCTGACCCCAATCTGCTGGTCTCTAGGCCGTGGCCCCTCCGTTGTAACAGCAGACGTCTCCTTCCCCTGTGTGCAAAGTGAGGCGGAGCAGAGTGGTGCGGGAAGTCCCTCCCGCCTCCAGAACCAACGAGCGCCATTCTCAGGCTAACTATGACCACTTCTCACGGCAGCTGTAAATAAAGGCTTTGAAGGAAGAGCTGGTAAGCAAAGAGAGAGAAGCCTGCCTGGTCTCAACATATTCCAGAAAAAGTAAGGAATGTGTCTGCAGACGGAGGATCTGTGGAAGAATTACAAGAGCTAGAGAGAAGGAGGGGCTACAAAAGTAAGAGCGGGTAGAGAGAGGGAGGCCAATGTGATAGGAGTGGGATCTGAGGTCAGCTAAGAAAGGGAAGGAGGCATTGCGGGGGGCGGTGCTGAAGAAGGGAAGTTGGATGAGAGAGGAAGAAGGAAACTTCCATGCAAAGAGGTCCCAGGCTAAAGCTGCTGGAAGTGAGGAGATAGGGAGTGAAGGAGACAGTATGGAAACAAGAGCAAGGAAACAGAACGAGAAAGAAAACGAGTGGGAAGAGAACATGAGGAAGAGAAAAACAGAAGGGGGGTGGTCAGGAGTGAGGAGTGGGCTTGTTTCTAAACCAAACCCAAGCAAGCCAGTAGGCTTGCAGCTAGCAAACTTTTAGAAACCCACTGTGATCCAACAGGTCTCCAAATTTTGATCTCAAGACATAGCTGTATTATATATAAAAAAAAAGTTGCTTTGAAAAAACGCTTATCCAATAGCATTTGTTTGTGTGTGCTATAGCTGTTAAGAATTTGTATTATATAGAAAACAAAGCCAGGAACCAGTGGCTCACACCTGTAATCCTAGCTACTCAGAAGGATTGTGGTTCAAAGCCAGCCTGGGTAGAAAAGCCCCTGTGAGACTTATTTGCAATTAACCATTCAAAAATTAGAAATAGAGCTTTTTTTGAAATTTATTTATTAATTAAACAAATTTTTTTTGACAAGGTGTTGTGCAAAAAGGGTACAGTTACATAGTAAGGCAGTGTGTACATGTCTTGTGGTATCTTACACCCTGTTTTTCTTTCCCTTCCCTAGGTCAGGTAGACATATATACAATACGCAGTGTACCAAGAACATATACAGTAGCCACGTGGCCTACGCCCAAGAAAATTTGCCTAGGTAGAAATAGAGCTTTGGCTCAAAATGGTAGAGTACTAACCTTGAGCAAAAAGAGCTCAGGGACAGCACCTAGGCCCTGAGTGCTAAACCTAAGACCAGTACACACACACACACACACACACACACACACACACACACACACACACACACTGTAATATGTTGTCTTGGCCAAAGCAAATTGAATAAAATCTGACCTCAGACCGACATGTAATTGAAAAAAGGGAGGAATATATTAATCACTTCTTCAGATAACTGCAGATATTCTCTGAAATTACCTCAAAATTCAACAAATGGTAGTTTCTTATAAGATAGTGGTAACAAAGTATTTATCTTCTCACGCTTTCAAAGTCATGGCTATCTGGTGCCCTGAGCGGATGCTTCTCCCGTGTGTGATTTGTAGCTCTGTGCATTGCTTGCTTCACAAATGCAAGTTCACTGAGCTACATAGATCTTCCAAATGGACGTTCGAGAACACGTGGGCGCGTCCTCAGGGGTCAGCGAGCGAGTATGAATTTGGGGGCAATGTTGACCTCTCAGAACCCTGGAAAGGTCTCAGGAAGGCCAACGGTCCCATGCGGTGCTTTGAGAATCACCCCTACGATCTGACCATTAGCGAATCCGTAACGCTGAAAGTCTCTGGGCTTCATCAGCCAGACTGAACCACTCACTATTTCTTAACAATTCCACCTGGATTTCGGACCCTGCCTTTCTTTGCTTTATCCCTGATAGACTTATATACTTCATTGATTGCTACCTCTCAGTTGTTCCCCATCCTGTAGACCTAGCCACTAGGTGCTCTGTTTCATGGTACACGCCTGACTTTCATCAAATACAATGTCTCCTCCATTGCCTCTGTTTGGACCGCTTTGGGATCTTATCCTTGCCTTACCTGCCCTGAGTTAAAACAACCGCAGTCCTAGTCTGGCACGTCCAACATGTTCATTCCTACCCCTCCCTACCACTTGGCCTCTGAGTCCCTGGCCAGCGGAGGGAGACCTGGGGATGCTATTCATGTTAGCGGCCCGGTCTGTGGGTCACTATGCCTGACACGGAGAAGCACGCATGCGTCCGGAGGAGCTCGCTATCTGTAAGGTTGAATTATGGGAGAAGGGGCTGGACAGAGGTGACCGGGAGGTGATGGGAGAGGAATGGTAGTAATGGAAACTATGAGAAGACATGATGGAAGGGATGAGAGGAGAGGTCATCATGAACACCTGTGGCCCACAGAGGAAGATAAGGAAATGGGGGGTGACGGGGCATGCTAAGAGGATAAGAAGGACGTTTTAAGGTAGATTGAGATGGTGGGGAGGGCGGACAAATGGCATTCTGTTGGATTAAGAAACTAACCTTGGGGCTGGGGATATAGCCTAGTGGCAAGAGTGCCTGCCTCGGATACACGAGGCCCTAGGTTCGATTCCCCAGCACCACATATACAGAAAATGGCCAGAAGCGGTGCTGTGGCTCAAGTGGCAGAGTACTAGCCTTGAGTGGGAAGAAGCCAGGGACAGTGCTCAGGCCCTGAGTCCAAGGCCCAGGACTGGCAAAAAAAAAAAAAAAGAAACTAACCTTGATACCCAGGATGAAAATTCGGAGATGTTGGTGGGCAGAGGAGCTGATTCTTGGCACTACTACAAGGGTTGCTTGCATGAGGGACCCCGGGGGTGGGGGGGGGAAATCATAGGACTGACCATTCTCTCCCCTCGCCAACCAAGGACTCTGTTGGTTTCTGATAGGGTTTTCCAGGAATCCTCTCCCAAACACCCAGAAACCGTCACAGTCCACCACAGGCCGGTGAGGAACAAGTCTCTATAAGGCCCAAGCAAAAGCAGCAGGCCACTCCAAGCCTCTCTGTCTTTCCTTCAAATATTTGCAGAGAGGGCGCATGGCATGAGCTCAGGGAATGCAGTGCTTATTGCTCACACGACATTAAAATTCAGATTGGCTGGTGCAATATCCCCGGCAGAACCGCGCTGTGCTGATATTTTTATAACTCTTAATATCAAACAAATTGCCTCTTCAGTGAGACAGTTTAATGTGACGGGGGCTGTGCCCGTCAGCTTTCTCACGCCGGCCCCATAAAGATCACCGTTGTGTTACTAGGGACAGAGGAACCATGAATTTCCTATCAAAAATATGACCGGATTATGCAGAGTAAATCTTGGACTGCATTAAAAGGATCGTGGTGTTTTAATTTCTTTTCTCTCCACCTCCATGCCCACCACCACATGTCCTCTTGCTAATAAAATGAGGTGGGGGTCCACACTGGCTGTGAATCAGCTACGAATGAGCTTTATGGGCCCAAGCCCCTGTATTGGCTATGCATCTTCTCTAGTCATCAGGTAGATGTCTTTGGCGCTGCTGCACCCTGAATAGATCGCACTTTTGTCCTTCATAATCAAGGCAGGAAAAGGGTTTATGTGGATTTCTCTAGAAAATCCCCACCACACTGTGCATGTCAGAGTTACAATAGGCAGTAAAGGGAGCCACAGTTGAAAGTTGTACTCTTCTTCCCAAGTTCATTCCATCAAAGGTCCCTTGGTTAACCTAATCAGGAATTCAGACCGTGTTTCTTCAATTGGTTCTCCCTTTTCATTTGTGAATCAAACACCTAGAAAAAGGTCAGTCAGAGCAATCCATTTGAGATAGTACGTCTTCTCAAATAGAGCTGGAATTAGTCAGTCCAAAGCAAGGGAACTTCCTGGTTTACTAGCTCAAGACACTTGATTGTATACAATCCTTTCTGAATATGGAAAATATATTTCTTGATGGACTCCACCCTACCCATCCCTTACCCCTTACTCAGGAGCCAGGACACTGAAGCTTAGAGTAAGTAAGCTATCCTCAAAGACTGCAAGAAGTTGATCGGTTGAGAGGGTGAAGTCTGAAGAAATGTCAGTACAATAGTAGCACAAGTTATGTGCATACAAGGGCTGATAGCTGCACATACAAAGGACAAGTGAGCAAAGTGTTTTTCCAACATCTTCCAAACTTCTTGAGACTCACACATTCCAGACAGACAGAGAAGAAACCCCAGTTACATACCCTTATTCTTTAAGGGAGGGAGAGGAACCTCCTTGGCAAAAATGCCAGTCATCCGTATGAAGTCACGCAATGCTAGTGTCTTTTCTCCAATATCTTTATACTAAATCGCACTTTTTTCCTTCTCATTGATATGTTACTAGGCACATTTCACACCAGAGCTTTAAGATGATCACAACTTTTTATAGTTTAGTGCACTTGGAATTAGCATCAACTTAACATGTACAACATCAGTCAGGATAAATCCATCCACGACTATAATTGGGCACATGTTTAATTAACAAACGCCTTACAAATATTTAAACTGGATGTCTTCCGATATCATATCTCTTTGAACTGCTGAAGCCTTATTCACCTTCCTTGCTTCCAGAATATTCTCAGGTTAATGCGGCTTGCATATTGAGGATGTGTTTAAAAAACCCACAACGTTGGTCTAGTTAGGGAACTCCAACCAAGCTAACTAGATTGTCAACTACCGAATTGAAATATACCACATATTATCTTTATAAAGACAGGAATGAGTAGAAGTCATTGTTTTTATTGCTGACTAAGATTTTAAAAAGTAGATAATTTGGCAAATGCTGAAGTTAGCACATCTTTGTAACAGCAAAAAATTAGAAACAACAGAAATGAAAATATGTGCCCCATTAAAATGAATCATATTCAGAACATAAGTACACTATGCTCACTTAAAAGTTTATTTTAGAAGAAATATTTAATATAGTAAAAAAAAAAAGTGACTCATGCTATGTCGAGTAGTTGAAACAGGTCAACCAGGTTTGCAATAAGACCGGGTTTGTAAAATACATATGAAACAGAATAAATATTAAGCTATCAGTAGTAGAGTAGCAGGCAATTTGTAGAGTGGTTTTTCCTTTGCTTGTTTATTTTTGTTATTTATGTATTTAGTCGCCGGGGATTAAACCAGGGCCACTCCATAGGGGCCAACATAAAGCGCACGTATTCTGCCTCCGGCATGGCTCCTGGCCCCTCTCTTTTCATCTGTCTTCCTGTTTGTCAGAAAAACAGGGCCATTGCCAACAAGATTAAAAACACCAAAGATTTTAAAAAGTAGGCAAACTTTGTGTCATTGCAGATCTCACCCGCGTTCAAAGCAGCCGGAGTCCAGGAGGAGGGCTCCCTCGGGGAGGACTCTGACTCCACAGTCAGTACCCAGGGCCCTCGGGGAACCGCGGGGGGAGGACTCTGACTCCACAGTCAGTACCTAGGGCCTTCGGGGAGCCACTGGGGAGGACTCTGACTCCACAGTCAGTACCCAGGGCCTGGGGGGAGCCGCGGGGGAGGACTCTGACTCCACAGTCAGTACCCAGGGCCTAGGGGGAGCCGCGGGGGAGGACTCTGACTCCACAGTCAGTACCCAGGGCCTGCGGGGAGCCGCTGGGGAGGACTCTGACTCCACAGTCAGTACCCAGGGCCTGCGGGGAGCCGCTGGGGAGGACTCTGACTCCACAGTCAGTACCCAGGGCCTGCGGGGAGCCGCTGGGGAGGACTCTGACTCCACAGTCAGTACCCAGGGCCTGGGGGGAGCCGCGGGGGAGGACTCTGACTCCACAGTCAGTACCCAGGGCCTGGGGGGAGCCACGGGGGAGGACTCTGACTCCACAGTCAGTACCTAGGCCTGGGGGGAGCCACGGGGGAGGACTCTGACTCCACAGTCAGTACCTAGGGGAGTACTCTGACTCCACAGTCAGTACCTAGGGCCTGGGGGGAGCCACGGGGGAGGACGCTGACTCCACAGTCAGTACCTAGGGGAGGACTCTGACTCCACAGTCAGTACCTAGGGGAGGACTCTGACTCCACAGTCAGTACCTAGGGGAGGACTCTGACTCCACAGTCAGTACCTAGGGGAGGACTCTGACTCCACAGTCAGTACCTAGGGCCTGGGGGGAATCGAGGCGGGGGGAGGACTCTGACTCCACAGTCAGTACCTAGGGGAGGACTCTGACTCCACAGTCAGTACCTAGGGCCTGTGGGGAACCGCGGGGGAGGACTCTGACTCCACAGTCAGTACCTAGGGCCTGGGGAAAATCGAGGGGGGGGATGACTCTGACTCCACAGTCAGTACCTAGGGCCTGGGGGGAGCCACGACTGCCGGGGGACCAGGAAGGGGTTCTGCCCCCCCTGCCCTCCCCTCCGCCCCCCCTCCGCCCTCCCCCGCGCCCCCCCCTGCGCGGCCTGCCGGCCCTGGACGCCCGCCCCCTGGGGCTCTCGGGGTCCCCGAGCTGGGCGGTGGGGGCGGGGTGTCCCGGGGTCCCGGCAGCTGGGGCGCCCCGCGCTCCGCGTCCGGGGAGGGAGGGAGCCCGCCCCCCCGCCCCCCCCGCCCCCCCGCCCCCCCGCCCCCCCGGCGGCGCGCTCCCCCCCCCCCCCCCCCGCGAGCCCCTCCATTCCGCTCATTCATCTTCCGGAGCTGGGCTGGGCCGCGGGCTCCGGCGGGGGCCCCGACTCCCCCGACCCCCGCGCCGCCTCCCGGGGGAGCCCTCCCGCGCCCGCCGCGGCTCATTTTCCTACAAATAGTTTGTCAGAAGCAGCAGGGCGAGTCATAAATCACCGGGAGGGGGGGGCGGGAGGGGGGGCGGGGGGGGGGCGGGGCGCGCGGGGGGGGGGGCGGGGAGGGAGGCAGGGGCGCGGGGAGGCGGGGAGGGAAGGAGGGAGGGCCGCGGGCGCAGACGGGGTGGGCGCCGCGCGGGGCTGGGAGGAGGGAGGAGGGAGGAGGGAGGAGGGAGGAGAGGGAGACAAAGCCGGGGGTGGGGGGGGAGGCTGAAGAGACCCAAAGAACCTTCCAGGCGGAACGGCGGCGCGCCCAGGGAAGCACGCGGGGAGGAAGAGGAACCCAAAGTAGGTGCCGTCCGGGGAGGGGCTCCGGTGGGAGGGGGTGGGGGGTGGGGGGTGGGGGGCCCCCATGCAGGAGGCCGGTCAGGATGGGGCGGGGGAGCGGGGAGAGGGGGTGGGAGCCTCCGGGGAGCTGCCTTGGGGAGGGCGGAAGGGGGCGGCGCGGACGCCGCGGGTTAGGAGTGAACTTGCCCCGCGGCCCCCCCCCCCCGGGGCCGGGGCTTCTCCCCGCCCGCCCGCCCGCCCTCCCGCCTCGGGCCCGGCGGCCCCCGCAGCCTGTGATCCCCAGCCAGACACTCTGATCTCCCGGCTGTCAGCACCCCGCACACCCCAGCGCTTCGACCTCCCCGGGGGAGCTTTGAACACCGGTGACATCATCACCGTCGGGGGCCCAGGCGCCCTCAGCTTCTGGAGCAAGGCCGGGGGGTGGGGGGTGGGTGGGGGGGACGGCTGCCAGCTCCCGGTCCTCCCCCTGGCTTCCCTTCATCCCCTGCAGGGCCCAGCAGCCGCCCCATGCCCACTCCCAACGTCTGCGTGCTCAGGAACCTTCCTCGAACCTCGCCTGGAGTGCCTCCCTCCTCCTCCTCCTCCTTCTCCTCCTCCTCCTCCTCCTCCTCCTCCTCCTCCTCCTCCCTCCTCCCTCCTCCCTCCTCCTCCTCCTCCTCCCTCCTCCCTCCTCCCTCCTCCCTCCTCCCTCCTCCCTCCTCCTCCTCCTCCTCCTCCTCCTCCTCCTCCTCCTCCTCCTCCTCCTCCCTGGATGAAGGTGAGGAACCGGGCTCCCCTCCCAGCAGAGCCAGGCGGGACCTGCACTTGGAGGAGAAGAAGGGCTGGCGTTGGGCAGGAGGGCCGAGGCTGGTGTCCAGTCTCCAGTCCTCCCCTCTGCTTGAGGCCTTGGGGACCAGGCCACATGCTGGGAAACGCTCCCCGCCTCCGCTCTGAGTTGCTCAGCTGTACCTTGTTGTTCCCCTCCGCTCGGACCCTCCATCGACACATCCCTGAGGACCCCACGTCCGGCCTTGGCGAGGAGCATTCTCCCGCCATGTCTCCTGCCCTGGGCCGGCTAGAGGACCCCCCGACGAGCCTTTCCACTTCTCCAAGCCTTGGGTTTCTCAACTGGAAAATGGGGATTTAAAAGAAATCTATGGCGAACTCCCAAGGCTGTCGTGAGAATCAATTAAGGCAAGAGCTGTGAAAGCACTTCACATGTGAGCAGGCCCCTCATTCTTCACGTCCTCCTGGTGACAGGTCCCCAGGTCCCCTTGCTGAGCTTCCTGCTGCTTCCCTATGACGCCACCACGTGCAAACCACCCTAGCTCGCTCAAGGTCTGTGAGCACCCATCCTCTTCCCCTAGCCAAGAACCACAGCACTGCGTTTCAAACCCAAGGAGAGAGTGGATCCACTCAAGAAAGGCAGAATCAAGCTAAGAGCCCTGGCAGGAGTTAAAATTAAGTCATGTTTCTAAATTCCAGCTCCTGTTAACATCATTACATTGGAACAATCATTTCGCCTCCCTCCCTTCCTTCTCCCTTCCCCCCCTCCCTCTCCCCCTTCTCCAACATTGGGGCTTGGACTCAGGGACTGGATGCAATCCTTTGCCTTTATGCTCAAGGCCGGAACTCCGCCAGTTAAGTCACAGCTTCACTTCCATCTTCTTGGTGGTTAATTGGAAATACGAGTCTCATGGACTTTTCTGTCAGGGCTGGCTTTGAACCCACGTTCTGAGATCTCAGCCTCCTGAGTAGCTAGGATTACAGGTGTGGGCCTCCTGCTCCTGGTTCATTTGACCTCTCTAGGCCTCAGCTTTCCCATCCATAAAAAAGGAGAGTAACTGTAACAATAATTCCCACCTTCTACCTAATATGTACGAAGTACGTGGCAAGGTAAGGGCATCTGCCCGAATTTACAGGATGCTGCTCCTCTGTCCCATCCTCATCCGTTAGCTTATCCCATCTGCCGAGGCTTGGACTCCCCCAGAGCCCTAGTCCAGCGACCTGGCCTTCACCAACACTTCCCTGCTTTATTTCAACCCATCTCTCATAGCTTTTCATGCACGTATCTGACCTCAGACCAGCTTCAGGGGGTACAGTATACTCTGGGACATATATGCGTTTCCTTCGAGAAGTGCCAGGATGTTGTGTACCAGGTGCCCAGTAAGCCTTCTCTCCGAACCTTTGAGTCCAGGCCCTCTTTTCCCATCAGTCGTCAAAGGCCATCTTCCCCCACGAAGTTCTTCCACACTTTGCTAATGGTATGAAGGCTGCTTTGAAAATTCTCCCAAAGGGGACCATTCTTCTTCGGAAGCTGTACGCATGAGGTATTTTTATCTCCTTTTAAAAACTGTACTTTTCTCTTTGTTGCTATACCATATATGGCTGACATTTTAAAGGCCATTTTCAAAGTGCATAGTATCTTACCTGAGTTTTCTGAATATAGAAATCCATATCAAGCCTGGTGCCGGCTTGTTTTCTGAATATAGAAATCCATATCAAGCCTGGTGCCGGCGTGACTCGTGCCAATAATCCTAGCTACTCAGGAGGCCGAGATCTGAGGATCGTGGTTCAAAGCCAGCTCGGGCAGGAAAGTCTGTGAGACTCTTATGTCCAATTAACCACCAGAAAACCGGAAGTGGTGCTGTGGCTGAAAGTGGTAGCCTTGAGCTGAAGAGTTCAGGGATAGCACCCAGGCCCAGAGTTCAAGCCCCACGACTGACATGAAACAAAAACAAGATATATCCATATCACTTTGTTGCCTTTTAAACCCCCGAGGCAGAGCCCAGTTCTCTATGGGGAGTCTTGGAGAATCAGATCTCAGTGGCTAACAGCAGGAGGAGAGAAAAAGTATCCTAAAAGCCAGATACTGAGCCCTGCAAATGCCCTCGGGGAGAGACAGTGGATTCTGTGGACACTGGAGAAGGAAGGGACCGTTTCTGGAGGTAGAGAATCTAGAGACATGCCCATCCCCCCTGGAACGGCTTAAATGTGATGCATGTCCCACGTAGTGACTTCTATGACCTTCCAACCACACTCAAGCTCCTTCTAAAGAAATGGCACACTTGGGGTGGGCCTTTCTTGCCACACATACATAGTATGTTTTCTGTGAGTATCTCAGATAGCTAGATACATTCATGTCCCATGTTTAAACAATGTAGAGAGGCTTTCTCTCCCAGATTTCCCAGTGATTCCCCTCTCCCTCCCAGGGACAGGTGGAGGAGCAGATTTAATGTTCCACTGTGGCCCTAGCGATACAGCCCCTGAATACCCTGCTTGGAAACCAGAACCTTATGGGTAGCACTGAGTATGTGTTTCTGATGAGAAGTAACAGCTGCAGAGTCATTTGCATGATTAAGATGGTGCAGACCAACAACCTTGAGCAGGATCCAGTAAAATATAAGAAATCCATCCACACTGCCATTTGCTTTCAGAACGGGAGTTTGCTAGTTGTGGGGTGGGGTGTGTATACAGAGCCAGGGTTCTTCGGCCCAGGTGCAGCTGAAACTTCCAGATGAGAATATACCTGCCAGATGGGCAGACGCTTGGTGATGACTGGAAGGGCCAGGTAGGGGCTTGGCATCTCACACAGGGGTGGTCCGATTGCCCCCCACTGGAGTGACCTGAAGGCAATGGCTTTTTCCTTTCCTCTAAGAAGTCGGGGCGTCGGGTTTCCATACCCACTGCTCCTGTGGCAGGGTAGGGATTTGCTGCACACTGCGGACGTGAGCCAGACCCAAGGGCAGCAGCAAGCTGGACCGGGAGCGTTACAGTCTGCTGCCAGAGCCTCCTGGAGTGGCGGCCTGAGCCTGGGCCACTGCTTTACCTGACCCCGTGCTCATCCGCACAGCGGATTCCCCCGCTAAAGTGGTCCTGGGTTTCACTTTGTCGTGATAGGCTCTTCCAAAGAGAAAAGGCATCGATGGGATGTAGAAAGAGCTGTCTTTCCCCAAGAGAAACCCTAGGCTGCAGCGCTCCTCATTTCAATGCAAACCCGATTTTCAGTCTTCGCACTTGGGGTCTTTCTTCAAATGCTGTCGGCCCAGTAAGAGTCCATTCTGCCCCAAAGCTCGCTTTGCCTCGGTGGCAGTGCAATGACAATGAGAGATTGTCCACAAACATCTGGAAAAAATCACTTACAAAAGCTTTTTGTTTGTTCATTTACTTGCATTTCTTTCGGTTTTATTTTTGAGTCGAGTATCTCTCTATGCTGTCCCAGCTGGTCTCAAACTCCCAAACTCAAGTGATCCTCCCTTAGCCTTTCGAGTGCTGGGATTACAAGAAAATGCCCAGTGTCAGCAAATCTTTTACTGAACACATACTATAAGCAAGTGTACAGGAGAAAGAAAGATGAACCACCCAGTCTCTTGTCTTTAAGAACCTTCTATTCAAGAAAGAACTTAAGCAAGTAAGTAAGCTATTGTACTGTGCAGTACTATTCATTTTATACAACATAATGTCATAAAATAAAAATGTCATCTAGTCTCTAAAATATCCAGTTCCTCATACGTTGGCCTTACAACTCCTGTCACCTAGCCTATGGAAGGCCTAAGTTTCATGGCATGATAAAGAGACCAGAGTCTTCTTATTGAGTTACTTAGAAGATATGCTTGCCCTTCCAGATAGTTCTATATCTTCCGCTCAACTCCAGGGGCTAACCTCTCCAGAACTCAGTTTCTTCCTCTGTTAACAGAGAGGGTGGGGCTGGCCTTCCAGTGCTAACACTTTATGATGTAGGATTGACTGAGACAACATTGCTTGGCCTGCTGTCCAGCGCGTGACCCACCAACTTCATGAAAACAATCATCATTAACCTATGCTAATTGGTCAATAAAATCAAAATTTTATAGCATGAAACTAAGATTAGCACTATTGACGAGCCTAGTGGACATTCAGCCTTACAGGTGAAATAGCTGACTGCGAACCCAGTGTTGTATTACTCAAAGTGACATAGACTCAATTTTATTTTGGTTGTCGAAATAGGAACAGCTGATGGGGAAACCAAACTATATATAAAACAATCTCGTGGTTGCAAGAGCATAGGTCAATCAGATTGGGGATATTGGGCTTCGTGAGTTAGGAATTGGTACAGAAAAAGCCCAGAAGGCTTGCTTAATCACAGAACTGTGATCCTGTTTCCTTAAAATGACACCACAGATGGGTTGGAGGTGTGGTTCAGTTGGTAGAGTGCCAAGGAACAGTGACCAGGCCCTGAGTTCAAGCCCTCGTACTGGCATAAAACAACAACAACAACAAAACCCCAGAACCCAGGCAGTCTGTGGTCAATGAGGCTGAAGGCTCCTTCCTCAAATTTAATCAGCAAATTATTACTCCTTAAATGTGGTGCTCACCTTTCATTTCTTACTGATGCCCTATTTTCCCTTTAGGGCTTTATGGAATTCCACTCATCTTTTAGACTCACCCTCAAGATTTTCCTATTTTCTATCACTCTGCTCACAGTAAAACAAGTTATCAAGTAAGTTACCATCTACTGTGTGCCAGCCGATTTAGGCTTCATCTCACTAAATCCTTCCAAGAGGATTGATGAGCCTAGACTTTCTTTTTAGTTAAGGAAACTGAAACTGAGAGAGCTTAAATAGCTTGCCAAGATTATACCCTGGTGATGGCTGGAGTCAGGATCCAAACTTAGGTCTGCTCGCTTCTGACATTTAGACCCACTACCCCATTCACCTCCTGAGCCAGGTCTACCCTGGAGCCCCTCAAGAAAGAATGAGAAAGTGACCCCAGAAAATAATTGATGTCAAGACACGAAATATTGTCAAGAGGAAAATAGAAGTTGAAAGCTGAGAGGTACATTTGGGTGGCAGGCAAAGGGACAGACGAAAACTATCAGTTTGGAGGTCACAGAGGTAAAAGAATCCGACATAATTCAGGGAAGGGCAGGAAGGTTTCCAAACCAATTGGAGGACATTTGAGCTGCAGGGAGAAGGAGCTTTGGCACAAGGCACAGGGACAAATAAAGTTCATTGTGATGTTGCGTGTGGCTGAATGTCAGCCACCCAGTTCCCCTCACCTTGAATTATCTATGCTGTTTTCCACATTCATACAGCAAGCCGAAGTCAGTTTGAGCTATTCACAACATTAGATATAGAGCCTAATGTTAACTACCAGGTTTTTAAAAGTACGTACATAAACACCTAATCAACATGCCCATCTCCCATGAAGACAGCAAAAGTATTCGGAAGTTAGCCCTCAAATGTGAGTGAATAAACAACTCTCTTTTTTATGAGAAGTTGTTACACAAATGTATAAATGCATCGAAGATGGTTCTGTAAGACAGGATTATTTAGGTAAGTAACCTACTTATAGATTTCAAGTTGCTTAAATTCAACTTAAGAGTTCCTATAATACAGTGTACTCATAATCTGACTTAGGAATTGTAACCCCTTTGTA
This sequence comes from Perognathus longimembris pacificus, assembly GCF_023159225.1. NCBI lineage: Eukaryota > Metazoa > Chordata > Mammalia > Rodentia > Heteromyidae > Perognathus > Perognathus longimembris. The sequence continues at coordinate 3,668,857 of NC_063168.1, read as the reverse complement.
CAACTACATGATACTACTCCTAGTGGTAGTACTAGCTTTGGTTGTAGTTTTTCGGTGTAGGACTTACACAGAGTTCTATAACACTTGACCTGAAAGAAGCTCTCAGCAACACAAGTCCTGGGATCCATGACAGAAGAGGTACATGCAAAGTCTACAGCAACAGCCTGTAGCAGCAAACCGAGCGGCAACAACAATACCTCCCAGAACTCAATCCTCGTTGTCCTGAGGCAATCCGCTATGCCGGCTTCCTCTGTCTGTGTCTCTGGGAATGGTGGGCTCTCTCACTCCCCTCATCTCCTCATCCACCGTCCTCCAGGAAGCCTGCAGGCAAAGGACAATAAAAATCCTAGCAGCAGCAACACGGGCAGGCATCTCTCACCGAGTGTCTCCAAAGATGGCGCCACACGGGTTGCAAGTACAGCCAGGCAACCCACAAGCAAGAAGGATCATTCCCACTCAGAGACGTTGAGACTCAAGCTAAATCACAGGGACAGAATCAAGAAGCCCAAGTATGAACAACTCCAGTAGCCTTTCTTCTAACTCCCTACAGGTCCCAAGGGCTAACATGAGCAGTTTTGTTTGGTTTAAATAAAAATAAAAGGATACTTTGTGTGGAATCCAGGATAGGCGAAATCAAAATAACAAGTGTGATAGGCATGCAGAAGGGGCAGGAAGATGAACCATAGGGGGAAACAACCAAGATCCTGCTGCAGGCATCAGAGCAAAGGGAGCTGCAGCTGGAAAATCAGGACAAATGAGCAACATAGAATGGGGGTGAGGGTTCAAGCTCCACAGTGTACCCCTCTTGAGTCCCACAAATCTCAGGATGACTGGGACACCAAAGAAGATAGGCTTCCCAGGCCTTGCCCAGTAAAGGGACAGCCACTTATAGGCACCTACAACTTCATGCAGCAGGTGGCCTCCTAAGATGTTATGTAAATGAACCGAGTGCGATTTTAAATGCGCCAGGGAGACTTGCTTGTTAATAGGTCCCAAAGAGAAATAAAAGAATTCAAGATGACTAAATAACTAGTTCTCCCTCCTTTTGCTCCCCCCCCCCCCAGCTGTCCTGGTCAGCAAGCTTATTCTCACGAAGCAGGTCTTCCAGAAGTGGGACAGCTGGGCTGACCCTGGCTGATATTTCATCAGCCCACCCTGGTTTCTGGTGAGCAGCGAACCACTGATTATTACCACTGATGGCTGGCTGCGGTGTCCTACTTGCCGTGGTCTCCCGGGAAGGAGAATCACAACTTCCTTCACAAACTCATTTCAACTCCTAAGCTTCTTCCACATGGAGACTTCTCTGTCGCCAGGTCTAAGTCCCCTCGTCAAACAGAACAGCAGTGGTCACTATCTTCGGCAGTCTCTGTCCGGGCTGGAAAGCCGTTTTAACGTCCTAATTTTATTTACTTCTTCCTAGAGTGCCACAGCTCTTTTCCCTCAAGCCAGAGAGCCATGCACTAGCACTTCGTGATGACCTGAGCTAGACACCTGGCCAGGCCATAACTCTCCCACCTACCAGAATCCCCTTGGTCCTGTGGCCTGAGCATCATGGTCACATGCAGCTCATCGGTAGCAGGTAGATAGGAACAATAACTTCCCCGGGGTAGGGCTTCTCAGGATTAATGGAAGACATGTATGAGTTTGAGTATGGCTTATCTGAAATGCTTGGGACAAGTATTTCTGGAAATGGAATATTTATATAAGCACAGTGAGATGCCTTGGGGGGGAAAAAAATCTAAGCACAAAATTCACTTAAACGCTTCAGAGACACAACCAGAAGGTAATTTTATGCCACCATTTTTTGTAATCTTGCACATGTAACCAAATTCCATGGTGTGGGATTTCTTACCTGTGGCACCACGTCAGCATTCAGCACGTTTTGTGTTGCGTCGTTTATTTCAGATGTTTCAGATGAGAGCTGCTGAGCCTTTTCCCGGTGACTGTTCGTGTCCGCTTCAGTCCTCTCCCATGCACCATGATAATCTTGTCTACGTGGTTAGGTTCAAATGACGCTAGTAAATATCCATTGCAACCCAGCACACTAAGCAAAAGCACTATTTGGGAACTAAGAATTAACTATTAGACATAGTTTCTGTCCTGTAAAGTGGGACACCCAGCTTACACCTGGTATACCCCTTCTGTCCCCCACCCCCACCCAAGGCAAGGTGGCCAGGTAGGGTGTCGCAGGAAGGAAGCCCAGCCCCAGACTAGGTCCTTCCTTCTGGTTTTCTGTGGCTTCTTCCTGCCTGGACTTACCTGGACTCCTGGCCTTTCCAGTTTCTTTACCCAATGGTAAGAGGTGGGGTGAGGAAAAGCTTAACATGTCTCTGCTTTGGGTCCTGTACTGCTTGTGCATTCCAGTTATTTCAGTCCAAGACAACGCTACAAAGTGCGGTCACTGGACACTGTCCCAAGTCTCCATAGTCCCCCTTAAAATCAAGGACTGACTTCTCAGCTTCCAGACCACTTCAGAAGTCTCTGGTAAAGAGGGACAATTCACCCAAGGCCAGACCTCTCTTCTAATGAATGACTACTATGGGGTTTTAGTCAGGACGACTCTGTAGAGCCATCCAGTTCAGGGTCCTACATATTCTATATTGCCGTTCTGTTTCTCCCACAGACTACCCATACTTCCTTCCCAGAAGGCCCTTCACAATAAGTATTCTCCAGGCTCGCCTCCCTCTTGAGACTTGGAGAGATTAACAAACTTTTCCTACGTCACACGGCATTTACGTGACGGGACTGAGATCCAAGACAAGTTACTATGGCAACAAAACGATCGTTTTCAGTACACTTCCCCGTTTATTGACTTCCTCTAGGAATCCAGCATCTTCCTTGAGCATCAAAACTCCCAAAAGAAGTAGGATGTGCACTCCAGGGTGGTAGAGTCCAAATGAAGTCAGGTCGTATAGTTTAGAACAGAGGATAAACTCTTAGTAACTTCTCTTGCCGAGGGGCTGTGACCTTCTCCATCTGCCCATCTGCTCTACCTTGGAGCTACACAGAACACTTTCTTGAACAGGGAATTGGTATCTGTGACTCAGATTACACACCTAGCGCTTTGAAAAATTAGCTTTCACTTTATAAGCCGCCTTCCTTCTCTGAGTCTAGTTTCCTCCCTGTTGAAATAAGGGCGTTGGAAGGGGTGCACTTCAGTATCTGTACCATAGAGAATAAGTTTCTCCTCCTGCCCTACTCATGCTCACTAGCCTGCCACTTCCTCCCTTCATCCTGGGGGGTGGAAATGTCCTTGTAACCCAGGTGGCAGGGCAGGAGCAGCAGGAAATGAAAGAAAAAAAGGAAAGGAAAGGAGAGAAGGAAAGATGATGAAGATGGCTAGTAAATTCTAGATCTACTGGAATGCCCTTGGACGACAATAAACCAACCCTCCCGGCTCTTTTCATTATAAGTGCTCCATCAGGCAGGTCTGAGTTGCACCAATGCAATTGGCTCCCCTGTGCCGATTGGCTGTCCGTTCATATCAAGCCTAACGATACATTCCAGTGACCAACCTATAGAGCATCTTAGAAACCGCATGGCGATTCACAATATGCCAAACGCAATTGGGAAGGAAAAACATGCTCCAAGGAGTCAAGGGAAGTCACATCGAAGCTAAGAAGGCCAAAGATGTTCAGAATGTCAGTTTCTCAAGTTAATGACCAAGCGTAGGGCCCAGCTCAGTAGTGAGCACTTGCTTAGCATGTCCAAGGCTTTGGCTTCAATATCGAGTGCTACAAAAGCCAAGCCCATGATCATCCCTTTCCTCTCACCTCCCCCCTGTACTCTGGCACAGGGGAAATACGGATTGGAGGCAGCTGTAATTGTCACCCACAGGGAGTTCGGAGCATCCTTAGTGCAAAAGACAGATGTGACTTCCAGAGAAAGAGACGTCGTTTTATTCTAGTCCTGGGGAGTTCCCACAGCAAAATCTCATTGCCAACATGCTGCCGTTTATAGAGATTGCTTTCGCTTGAAAAGGGTTTTCACTTAACGAGAATTACAGAGTACGAGTACTTCTGAGGGAAACTAAAAGGGCTTTAACTTCATTCATTTTTTTCCCCTTGTTCATTCAAAAGTTCCTGGTAAGTTCCCACTCCATGCTGTTTAGTTGACAGCGAACCAAAAATTGTGTGAATCCCCAGGTGATTTCAAATTGCTCTTTGGGGGAACTTAAGGAGAAACATGGTGACGAGTACCTTTTGGTCATTATTAATATCTAGAGAAACATTTGTGAATGTTCTTGTGTCTAGTTAGTAGGACAATAGAACCATTAGGAACGTTGTATTATTCATGCAGCTCTGAGGGATACAGGGATGGCAAGAACAAGATGCTCACACTGCCTGCCATTTCTTTCTCTGTTCAGGAAAACCAGCCAAAAGAATAAACGCTTCTCTCCTAGCCCAAAAAAAAAAAAAAAAAAAAAAAGCAAGTGACAGGTACAGAGGAACACAGTGCAAAACAAAGCTGGGCTGGTTAAGGGGTCAGGTTTGGGAATTCGGTCTTCCCAGCTGATGACAGAAGTCGCAGCTCCCGGCGCGTTAGCCCCAGGGACAGCCATACTCTTCACCTGCTGTCTGGGTAATTAACCAGCAGTTGTTTCTGCTTTGTGGAACATGGACCCGGCAGCCCTGCAAGGTCCTGCGGGACATTCTCAGTCTGATTGGCAGACAATTGGCAGGCAGGCCCCCGCGTCTGCGCTGCTTGACTGAGAGGCTGAGGACAAGCCGATTTCCCCCGTCTACCTGAAACTGTGCTTATCATCCACCTTACGCCCTCCCGGAGCCTCCCTGGTGTGACCTGCGCCTCCCTGGTGTGACCTTGGCCGGCCCTGAGGATGAGTGGCTTGGTGGGGAGGGGGTGGCGTGTGGACCATATGACCCTACAATTTCCCTGTGGTGGTTCAGCTCAACCTTGATAGCCACTTCTACGTGGGAATGCAGATTACATCCCTAAGGCCTTAGAATTTGAATCCGGATGCGCCTAAGTTGAAAGAGGACAATCTCACCACTAGGCAGAAGCAAAAACTTTCCAGTGTATTCCAGGACACATATGGTGGGGGCCGGGGATTGAGCCTGCTCCCAGGACTGTTGGGCCGTTTGAGTGATTCCCAAACCCTACAACAATCCAGAGCCACGGGATCTCCCTACACACGCCTCACTTTATTAGTCTAACTCCTGTTTTTATGCCTCTGATTTAAATGTCAATCTACTTTTTCAGGTGCTTAAAGAGCCATTAGGTGCAACCTGATAGGATTTTGTTGCCTTTTCTGTGTAGTCATCTGCATCGTTGCCTATAGCCTTCGTGTTCTTTCCTTATGATGATTTTAAAAGTTTTTACATTATCTCCAGAGGTACAAAGGGTTTCAACAAAACATTTCAGTTGATGAGAACAATTGTGGCCAGTGTCACTCTCTCCATCGTTCCCCCTCTTCCAATGCCCCCACCCCCTTAGCTTACCCTAGTCCATTCTCACATTTGTGCATTTCTTATGATTTGCTTTTCTTTCTCTGTCTTCTCTCCCTCCCTTGACCTCCCTACTCTTGACAGTACATTTTAGCTTCCTGGAATTCGTTTAGTTAGTTGTTCAACTAACTAAAGCTCCCCCGCTATACCAAGCTGTTAGCCGATTTGTTTGTGTATATATGCATATGACAATGCATATGTTTTCATGCATGTTTATAGTTTACATCTATCTTCCACATGCGAAAGAAGACATGTGCTCTTTGTCTCTCTAAGCTGACTTACTTCACTTAATGTGGATTTACTCAGGAAGGCAAGCTAGGTGATTGCTCCTCGGGGAAGAAGAGGTATCATGTCTCCTCGCCAGGGGTCATGGAGAAATCGCTAGGGGCCACACGTCAGACAGGAAGATGAACATGGGGCCCCCAAAATGATGCTTCCTTCATGGACTCAGTGAGTGGACAAGAGAGCGGAGATGTCGTCCATTCATTCATCTGTCCTCGCCCAGTCTCAGTTGTCCACATTCAGGGGCTAAATAAATCCTTTCTCCATGAGGTGGTTGGGTGCATTTCCAAGTGAGAAAGGGCTACCACCATCTTGTTCTTTCCAAATAGGAGACATGATCTGCTTCTCTCTAAAATACCATGGGTGATTAGATCTCCCCTGTGACTGCCTTCCCAATTTGTGAATGTGATGCCCAAACCAAACGGCACTTCTCTACAGCAAGCGTCTTCAGCTCCCAGGGCTCAGAGGCTCATCCTCAACGGCTCTAAACACATCAGCATCCCAGAGGTCAAACCCTACGTATGGCATCCACTGTGGCTCTGGATGGAGGTCTGAGCCTCTCTGTTCCACTGGCGGTATCTGTCATGTCAGCTCTCTGAGCAGCCAGGTCCCCAGGACTTATTCCCAGCACCCATGAAAACAGGGCCCGAGTTTCCATCAGCATGATCTCCTTCCTGCCCCAGACTTACACATGCCTTGTCTCCTTACAACCTGTGTAACACATAGCTCAGCAACCTCCTAAAACCCCTCCTCACTTGTTCTGTGTACCCTATATCTTTCTTACTGAGACTATTTGCTTCTGAACATTATCCACAGAGTAAGGGAATTGGGCTGAGCAGCCCTGTGATGCTACAGCCTTCTCAATGAGCTTCCGGGTTCACCTTCCCCCTCTAGGGCATGATCCAGCCTGGCATGGTGCTGTTGCTTAACAAACACTTGCTTGCTGCATAGAATGGAGGGATGCTAAGGAATGGGATGGACAGGAGATGAAGGTGTTACGAGAAAAAGAACATGTCACTCAACAGCAGTCCCAAAGGGGACAAGGGTCCGGATAGGAGAGGTAGGAATAGGCTGGAAGCCAAAGAAAGCATTCAGAAAGGGCAGAGGAAATCATGGTGTGCCTCTTGTTTGGGATTTAGGTTTAGAGTGGATGTGAGAGACAGACAGACTGAAACACCAAATGCTGTGATTATCTGAAGTACTGCAGTTTCAAAACTATAGCTTGCAAGTCAGCTGCATGAACACTCTGAGCTTCTGTTTCCTCGTGTTCAAACGCAGAGACATGGCTGGGCACTGGTGGCTCACTAGCTACTCAGGAGGCTGAGATCTGAAGGTTGCAGCTCCGAGACAGCCCAGGCAGGAAAGTCCCTATGGGAGTCTTATCTCCAATTAACCACCAAAAACCTGGAAGTGGAGTCAGGGTTCGAAGTGATAGAGTGACAGAGTGCAGGCCTTGAATGAAAGAGCTCAGGGACAGCGCCTAGTTCCTGAGTTCAAGCCCCATGACCAAAACAAATGAACCACCACAACAAAAACAACCAGAGACACCAACCAGACCTTGGAGACATGGTCAGAGCTGGTGAGGAAACCAGAGTCCCCACCTCACGGTAGGGCTGGATGTACATGGGTTCACAGAAGATGCCCCAAGTGTGAGAAGCGCTGTCATGAACAACCTCTGCGTTTCCAAAGCAGAGGGGATCATTAGAACAAAGGTCCTAAAACTGAAATAATAACGCATTTGAGGACATCAATGCAGTCTATTTCTCCCCTTGAGAAGGGCTGTGCTCAATCATACATATGACGTGGTGCCTTTCCTAATGACGTAAATCATGTTTCTTTACCTACATTTAAAACCATTCTTATTGGTCTCACAGGCACACAGGCAACACGTTGTCTTGATGGCATAATCTAGAGCAATTAGATCAAAATCCCGGGCTATTTCTCAAACCTCCCTCTCCAGTTAGTCCTCATGGGTGAGAGGTCTGAGCACTCTACCTGCCAGCCTCCAGCAGGTGTTAACAATCAGTTACATGGCCTCGTCCCCTGAATGCCCAGCACCGTGTAAAGAACACGTGCAACACTTGCCACAAAGGAGGAGCGTGATAACCAAGACAGAGCCACACCCACAACCAGAAGCGTCCAAGTGGTCCGCGTGAGGAGAAAGGGCACGGCAGCTCTTCAACCCTAGGGTCACTTTCCAGAGCCTTTGTCTACCCGTCCATTCCCGGGTTGTCTGGCTGAGTGGAGACTCAGCAAGGTCATCTGGCTTTCCCAAGGTCACACAGTGAGGGAAGTTTGGAGAGAGGCCTTGAACCCGCGTCCAAGGTGCCTCAAAAGCACAAGCCCTTCCCAGATGCCATCCGTGCCCCATCCAACGGACGGCAGGCTGCGATCCACCCTTTACCAAGCCGGAACCCATCGATCGCTATACCTCGTGGCACCTGACTCCCTCATGTCCCTCCAAGTCTCCAGGAGTTGAAAACAAATGAGCCCAAGTAACAGTGGTGTAGGTTGGGGTTGGAAGTCATCCTGTGGGTGACTGCAAACAGGGGGAGGCCGAGGATGGGAGGGCACAGGTGGCTGTGCCTCCTCCTCCGAAGGAGGAAGCACCGCGTGTGAGGGGAATAATTCAACTCCAGGAGGCGAGGGCATGGTGAGTCCCGCCGCCCCTCCTCCTTTGCCAGGGCAACCTGGGACATCAGACAACACTGTGGCGGCCTCATTATGGGGCTGCTCCCCCATTGTCCCGGGGACAATGGTCCCCGGCCCTGGCTTTGTGTGAGGCTGCCAGCAGAAGTTATTAACCACAGGAGCTGCCTTTGAGGGACATCCAAGGGAGGGGTGAAAGGTCACCAGCCACTGTGGGGAGAGCGGAAGTGGGAGGGAGAGGCCGCACAAAAGAAAAGGATGAGCCCCTTCCCCCCCCCCCCACTCCTCTTGCGCTCAAGGAACCCCAAACAGAGCCGAGCCCAGAGGGAGGACAGGAGGGCAGGGCTGTCAGAGGAAGTTCCCCGCATGGGGGACCGCAATTGTGAGCAGCCCAAGACGGGAAAAGAAGGTGGCAAAGGCTGGGCTTGGGGCTGTTCAGTTCATCCTCGAGTAGATGTATGCCTCCCAAGCCCTCAGCGCCCGGGCCTGCCCACCTGCCTGGACCCCGGTCCTTCCAGAGGTACATACACTGAATGGGCCAGAACAGTGCTGGTCCTGAGAGAGCCTCCCGCGACTGCCCTTCCCCTCCACCGCCGGGGTGAGTCCCAGCTTAGTCTCTGGAAGGCAGCAACAAGGACATCTAGTGGAGACCTGTCTGGGCAGGGGGCCAAGGAATCAGGCCTTGGCTGGAGTTGCAGAAACGTGTTTGTCATCTGACGACACCGCCTTTCAGCGAACGAGGGAAATGATGCTTTGAGAGGCACAAACCCAGTGACGGACAAAACGAATGTGGGATGTTGTCCAGAGAGAGAGCAGCTTTGTCTTTCCTCGAGCGAGAGCACTGTTTTCAGAGTTGCCACCACACCAGCTCTTCTATTCTGCCAGTCCAACAGAAGACCAAACCAGAGCCATCCGCCCAGAACGAGGCTGGCAGAAGGCCCAGAGCTTCTGTTCCTGAGGCCCAAAGAGGCCCAGGGTTTCTATAAGGCCCAGAGATCGGAGCTTCTTATCACAGCCACCCCTCCAAGACAGGAACAGGAGTGTGGATGTGGGGGGACTCGGCTGAATTGTTAGATAACAAGATCGCTTACAGCTTATCTAGAAGTTTGGGTATATGTGTGAATTGTTCCACTCAACTTATGAGTTTAAAGTTATGCTTTTAATCTGTAGCCTTTCTCTTCCCCAGTTCTCTTCCCTTGATCCCCGTGAGAAGTGGTAAGGCTGACAAGCTTGCTAACCTCCCCGCCCCCTGCCACCTACCCACCCCAAAGGGCTCAGCATGGCCCAGCTTGGCCATTCCTAGAGGCCTTCATGGGCACGGCTAGTCTCTTTGCCATCTCTCTCTCTCTGCCCCACTGCTGGAACTCTGGTGCCTGGTAAAGCTGCCCGAGGAGGCTCAGATCTCTGTTTTCTGTAGTCAGCACAGCTGGGGAAAACCTCCAGGTGAAGGAGACTTCATGTTAATAAATGCGCGGTGAGTAGAGCCAACGAAGTCAAGGAACAATGGTCTCAGTCTCTCTCTCTCTCTCTCTCTCTCTCTCTCTCTCTCTCTCTCTCTCTCTCACACACACACACACACACACAGAGCTGCACCGCAATTGTCTATAGTGTCTCAGTTATTCTGGCCATCCTTCTTGTCTGTCTTAAGCCTAGAACACCATCACCACGTCCGCTGCTCAGGTTCACTTTCTGAAGCCTCGATTACCCCAGCCCTGTCCCCAGACGGCAGCAGAGTAAGGCAAGACGCCCTCCACGGGCCTCACGTGGGCACCGAGGCCTCATGGAATGACTTCACAGGGGGATAGGGCTCAGCTTAGGAACCGTGCTCTAAATTCTGTCTCAGGCCTAGTTCAGCCATGTACTCGCACAAACTTCCCAGATTTTGACAACAAATTAAAATCCAAGCCGACGACAAGAAGGGGTGGGAAGAGGAAAGCAAATGAAAGGTTGAAAAAAGATAAGCAATATGTACTTACATTCTCATTAGTAGAAACATGTGAGATGAAGCACGTTATGTTATTAGGCATTCTCTCTCGAGTCAGTAAACACATGCTGAATACATTCATAAATATCAGCATTAAGTGAGATTTAACGGGGAGCTGTTTATCTTCTGCCTGTCAGGAAGGAGGCAATGGTCGCCATGTATCACTCCTGAGCCGTGCAGTCTGTGCCGGGCCCAGGTACGCCAGGCCAGAGCCCGCTGCGGGATGGGCTTCCCTCCGCAACGGGCCCCCGCCCAGATCAGCTCAGCTCAGCTGGGCTGGCAGTGGGTGCTTCTGAGCTCGCTGCATCCTAGTTCCTCCAGCTGCAAGCGTCCCAGCGGCTTTGGAAAAGCTCTTCAACCTCTCGAAACGAATGCACCTTGGTGTGGCTTTAGAAAGCTCCAGAACCCTTGCTGAAATTGAATCCCCGACGTGAGGCATTTGGACAGAGGCAGTCAGTACGTTCAACGTGCCTGTGTGGTTCCTTCCCCGAAGGGATGGGTGGACTTGGGCTGGATCAGGCAGGAGAGAATGAGTCACCAGGGAACACTGATCAAAATTCACTGTACCCGTACACTGACATGTTGAATTGAAATCCCTGGGTACGCCTACTTACAGATAATTTTAAAAATTTAAACTCCACAAGAACAAACCAAAAAAAAAAGAAAAAAGATGAATCGATCACTGGGTCATTTGGAGAGCGAGTGCATTGTGAACGTCAGTTTGGCTCTGTATCTTGAATGTGATCGCCTCGCGGTGCGATGCCCTGCACAACCGTGGCACGATGCTAGCAGAAAGGACCTCACCAGGTGAGGACTTGCAGCCTTAGACCTCCAAGATCCTAGAACTCGCAGATAAATAAACCTCTGTACTTCGTAAATTACCCAGCCTGCGGTGTTCAGTTATGGCCCCAGAGAAGGGACAAAATATACTTCAAGTGAAGCATTATAAAATCAATACCTACACGCATGAGGCCTTGGGTTCGATTCCTCAGCACCACATAAACAGAAAAAGCCGGACGTGGCGCTGTGGCTCAAGTGGCAGAGTGCTAGCCTTGAGCAAAAAGAAGCCAGGGACAGTGCTCAGGCCCCGAGTGCAAGGCCCAGGACTGGCAGGAAAATAAAATAAATACCTACATCTTTAAGTTGTGGAGAGCCTCAAGTGCTTAATAACCGTCTGGGAGGTAGTGTGGGTCTTTATTTTCAGAACAGAGCCCCAGGCACGTGAGGAGCATGCAACTCTTGGGCGCTGCCATCCTGGTTGGAAGCATCCCAGAGAGCAGGCAGAGGGAAAGAACAAGGCAGCCCCAGGGCGGACGGGGACTCTGGGAGCCTGGCTATCCATCCCGGCCCTGCCAGGACCACGCGTGGCGTTTAATCCTCACCGTCCCCCTGTGACGTCCTTGCGGCCTCCTCCCGTGTGGAGACCGCCTAACAAGTCCATGAGCAAGGCGTACCACGTGTTGGTGGATGACAAGGTCATCAAGAACTGTAAGAAGGCCAGGAACTAGTAGTGGCTCCTACTCGTCACCCTGGCTACTCGGGAGGCTGAGATCTGAGAATCAGGGTTTGAAGCCAGCCTGGACAGGAAAGTCCATGAGACTTTTATCTCCAATTAATCATCAGGACGCTGGAAGTGGAGGTGTGGCTCAAGTGGTAGGACATGCCCAAGCCCCAATACTGACACAACGAAAAAGAAAAAGGAAAAAGGAAAGAACTTTAAGAAATAAGACCCTGATGTTAAAGGCACAAGGTTCTTTGGACCCTTTGTGGGGCTTGCAGCCTGCTTCCGCCTTGTTTACAAGCTGGGACAGTGTGGACAGACTCGACAAACCAACAGCCTCCACTCCAATGACCTTCCCAGAGCTGGCGAGCCGCACCTGGACTACAGGCTGTGTCTAGCAACCACGTCCGACTCCTTCCGACTCCTTATCACTCCCTCTCGCTCCCCGAAATCTGCCCTCTGGTCATGCTTGCTACGTGTCAACTGCTATACGGGTCTCAGCAGCAGGGTCCCAATAAAACATTGCTGAATACTAACTGTTACCAGTTTAGTTCTCTAGAAAGGCTTTGATTCGTATAAGACCCAGCGCAAGCCAACGAGAACGGACATATACTTGGGCTACAGATGAATACAGGAGCTGGTGACAGGCTTGTGTTTTCCAATGAAGGACAATTGCTGAGCAGGCTGTTCCTCCTCCCTCTGCTGAGACCTCCAGAGACCGTGGACCAGCCTTCCCAAAGGTGCTCTTGAGAGACGCTGTTGCAAGATAGCACTTCCATGGAGCTGTTGAACACAACAGGATGAAAATGTGCACCAGAACTGCATCCCAACACCAGCAGACTACAGGCAGGAAGGTCATAGCGCACCCCTCTGCCTATGCGAGCTCCCTGAGCTGTATGCTACGCTTGCTAAGATAAACGTAATAAGATAGGACAAAAGAAGACTCTCCGGGGAACAGTGGGATGTCCCTTGGAGTCTGAGAACATCTGCTTCACTGTCGAAGGTTTGAGACAGGTCTTTTCTACAGTGCATTCCACCCTGAATCCCACATGCTGTCATTGTTATGCTGTCTGGCTATACAGAGAACGAAGTTCTGGAAGTAAGCTGCAGCAAAGTAATATTATCTGCTGCTCACAGGGTGTGTGTGTGTGTGTGTGTGTGTGTGTGTGTGTGTACTGCGTTGTGAACTCATGGCTTTGCACTGTCACTTGGCTTTTACTTTCGTAACTGATGCTCCAAACACTTGAGCCACTTCAGGTATTTTTGCTGCTTAGTTGGAAATAAGAGACTCATGATTTTGTTGAGATAGCGCTAAACCGTGATCCTCATATCTCAGCCTCCTAAGCAAGTGGGATTATAGATGTGAACGAACCACTGTCACCCAACATTTGCACGCTACATTGGATTTTATGACCAAGATGAACACCTAGGCAAGTGCATCAGCTGATTACATTTATAGGAAGCTGGTTAACACTCAAGATACTCTTCCAGAGTCTTCAAAACAAATGCAGCATTAGGATGAAAACAATACATTCCGAACAAACCACAGATAAAATAAAGGAAGGCTTTGGGCCTTCCAGGCCTAGCGCTGTATCAGCTAAGTCAGTTCAGGCTTCTATAAATTCAGGCGTAATCAACAAACATCTATTTTACACACCTTTGAAGACTAGAAATTCAAGGGAAGGGTTTCAGGATGGTCACGGACTGGGAAAGGCCCCTTCTGGCTTACAAGTGGCCAGCCAGCATCTGTCCATGTCTCACGGCAGAGAGAGCGCAAGAGGTTGCAAGGGAGGAGAGGAAGAGCAGGCAGGTTCTCTGATCTCTTCTTATAAAGCCACTAATCCCACCTGAAGGCTCCACTGTCACCATCTGCTTATCATCTCCATATCACCCCATTTGTGTGGCCTGAGCTTTGGGGAGGTCTGTGGCACACACATATAGTCCAGATTTCCCGATTTCTAATACCCTTGCCTCTACTTGCTTATGCTTGCTCTAACGTTGCTTTGAGAATCTCAGCCACGGGAGCCAGGTGTCGATCAGTTATCTCTCGGTGTCCATAGCTGGATCTAAAGACTGTGCTCACAAGACTGGCAATAAGATATGTTTCACTTTAGGACGCCCGTTCACAGTTAAAGTGCCATGAGTATTTCTAGAGCTCTCAACTGTTTCACAAACGCTAAAATCAATACACTGAAAAAAAAAATAAAGATGGGGAGAAGAGCTAGGGAATGTAGTTCAGTAGTAGAGCCTTTGCTGCCCTGTGTTGAATGACAAGATCTAAAAGAAGAGAGAGAAAGAGAGTTGGAAGATGGTGCGTTTTAGTACATAGGTGAATGAAGATGGTGTGTGTGCTGTTCTTGAGTTACTTTATTTTTGAGGCTCTTTTGTGATTACCAAGTAGCAATGCTTGCCCTGCTCTGGGAGATGAGTCAGGTCAGAGATCTATCCATTGCCTACTAGAAGAAAGCACCGAAGCATGAAGGTGGGAGGAGTCAGAAGAGAATATAACTGAGGTCCCAATGTGAAAGTACATCTTGAATTGGCGCTAAGGAGAGAAGGAAGAGTCTGAAAACAAGGCACACATAGAACAATCTGGAAGATAGGAGGGGCCTCCCGTGTATATAGTGAGCTGAGCATCCAGTCAACAGTGATCACCCTGGACATAAGGTAACCAGGAAGAAGGGGAAAGACAACTAGGACAAACACCAAAGGATTGACATCAGGATAAGGACTGAGGGGGGAAAAAACCCCTATTGAATTAGGTATTGATGGCCTTCAGGGGAACCGTGGGGAGTATTAAGATGTGGAAAGACAACGGATTTGTAGAAGCTAAGGAATGAGTTGGTAGTGAGGACAGTGATGACATTTTATGGGTTAAGTCATGTTTACTTACATGCTGCAATCCCAATCGCAGTACCTGAGAATGTGAGGTTAATTTAGCAATAGGGTCTTTGCCAGTCTAGTCAAGTTAACGTGGGGTCATTAGAAGGGTTGTTGATCCATATGGGAGGTGTCCTCCTAAGAGAGGAGAGAAGGGCGTATGAAGACACAGAGGGAGGGAGCCATGTAAAGAACACTGGGAACTACCACGAGGCTGCGATGGTCAAGGAGCTCCTCACAGAAGCAGAAGAAGGCAGAGAAGAAAAGTCCTTCAGAGGGACAACGCCCCATCAACACCTTGAGCTTGTATGTCAGGACTCCAGAACCACAGGAGAACAAATTTCCGTGTCGTAATCCACCTAACTTGTGATTCAGTATTACGGCAGCTCTAGAAAACGAACAGATGCATGAAATTTAACTTTGTAAGACAGTCACTCATGAGGAGATGCAATTTAGTTGTTTTAGGTAAAAAGGATGCTTGATTTTCAAGGAAATACTTGAATATATTCATAGATGAGAGGAATCTATAGAAAGAAATAGAATTAAAAAGATAGAAGAATGGTCAATGACAAGGCATAAAGGAGCCTGAAAGGAATTGAAATGAGAGCAAAAGGGACACAACATACACTAGACACAGGTGGATACTTTGCCCTCTGAAGCCCGTGTCTTTGTCTGTATTCTATAGAAGACAGAGCCCGAGGCAAGGATTGAAGTGCTGGCTCTTTATATGGAGAAGAGTATAAATCCAGGACAGTGAGCGTAAGGAATAAACTGAAGCAAGGCAAGGGAAGATGAAAAGTCCTGTGTGCAATGCACTTTGGGGCTAGCAGCAACTTCTTCACAACAAGCTATGAAGATGTTACATTTAGGGTTAGCTGGAGAAACAGGATCAATACAATCTGTAGGAATAGATATTGAAATATAGACACACATCTCTCATGGGAAAGCAGGTTAACAGATGACTAGATAGATAGATAGATAGTAGATTGGAACATTCCCCCATCAGGAGACTGATCTGATTTGTTCATTCTATCGATTCAAATGCAGAAACAGCTTCACAGACATACATAGAAATAATGTCTAGCCAGGTGCCTGGGGCTCCCACGGTCTTGTCAAGTTCACACATAGAAGTAACCGCCACAGAAACAGCAAATTGTGCATAAGATATAGCTGCTGGCAATGCTGTGCTTCTCTATAAGATGATGAAATATTTTGGTAAATCCACCAAGAAGAAGGGAATTATCTGACAATCCTCCTCCAATTTCCCATTTTCCCAACAACCAAGATTTGCACACCGGTGAGAAAATACCTCTGAAGCTCTGGGTTTGCACCATTCAGTCTCTTTTGTGGTGTGATGGGATCTTGAAGTGGACAGAGCACCTGACAAGAGAGAAGAAGAATACAGGTAGTCAAGGGAATCCAGGAAATACTGGGGGGGGGGGTAGGAAACTGATGAGTAAAGACATTTTTTAATTGAATAGATAAGTTGAGGAGATTGGCTATTAATGGTTATTAACATCGAAGGATAAAGAGCCCAGCAAAACTGTGGGAAAGGACTGTGGGGACAACTCCAAAAAATGCCAGGCACCTGTGGCTCATGCCTGTAATATTAGCTACTCAGAAAGCTGAGGTCTGAGGATGGAGGTTCAAAGACAACCCAGGGGAGAAAGTCTGAGAGATTCTTATTGCCAATGAATCACTACAAGGCCAGAAGTGGAGCTGTGGCTCAAGTGGTAGAGTACAAGCTTTGAGCAGAAAAGCTCAAGGACAGCACCCAGGCCCTGAGTTCAAGCCCCAAGACTGGCACACAAAAACAATAATAATAATAAAAGAGTAAACTAAGCCTGGGATAAATGTTATATTATGGAATCCTAGAACATCAGATTTGGACATTAGAAATCACTTTGTTCAATACTTTCACTTTAAAGAAGAGGCAACGAAACACCTAGAAAGGATTCGTGATGCATCTTCCCTATAGTCCTTCAAAAATTTACAATACAATACTTGTTAATGGGTCTCTGTGCTCTCTCTGTGTAATTAATGTGTGTGTGTGTGTGTGTGTGTGTGTGTGTGCGCGCGCTTGTGTGTGTATGTGGAGGGGTGGGTTAAGAATGAGTTCAAGCACCACCGTTAAATTCTTACCTTCTCAGTTCCCCACATTTAAGGAGAATCACAGACTGAATC
The DNA here is from genome assembly GCF_023159225.1 of Perognathus longimembris pacificus. Classification (NCBI taxonomy): domain Eukaryota; kingdom Metazoa; phylum Chordata; class Mammalia; order Rodentia; family Heteromyidae; genus Perognathus; species Perognathus longimembris. Next base: position 3,651,912 of record NC_063168.1, on the reverse strand, counting down.
CTGAGCTTCTAATCCAGGCATTTCTCCACCTGGTGGCACCTTCCTGAATTACAGGCAGAGTCCAGCCCCTGGAAGGAAATGTCCCCGAACACTGCCTTGAAATCCCAGAAGGAAATCTGAAATGTGGAAACTTCCTTCGCAGACCCAAACCAGATTCTCACTGCGCTGTCGTAATACTCAGAGACCCGGCCCGCTTGTCTTTTCCCTTCCACGCTGTACAAGAAGATCGGGACGAAGGAGAAACAAACAACAGGTGTAAGTGGCGAGTGCTGGATTGGCCTCTATTTTGTTGAGGAATTCCGGGATGGCACGTGGAGAGGACACCTCCACACACCGGTGTGCCCTAGAGACCAAGACCCCATCGGCTTTCTCTCCTTTGACTCCGAAAGCTAAATCTCACCAACCTCAACTGATGTGACCTTCTGCCATTTCTTCTGACTAGGAAAGGTCGCATGACCTCCTTTGCATCCACCAGCCTGATCAGCCCAGGTAGGAGAAAACAGGAATTGGACCCAAAGAGCACCCCCAAAGATCTATTAGCTCAGTACTACTAAGAGTCCGGAATCGAGGAACCACACAGATGGATGAATCTGGCCAGGGCATCTCAAGCCAGGTGGTCAGTCACCTGAAGACTTGACATGGGCGGATGATGCACAGGAGAGCTATCTTCCACTGGCAGTCATTGACTAGGCTCTTAAAGACTGTTGACAGCTGCCACTCAGCTCTTTACCATGTAAGTTTCCCCATTGGGATGGCAGGTATCTGTCCCTTAGAACACCTGGCCCAAAAGAGAGCAGGACAGAAGCCTTGTCTTTCACCATGCGGCTTTGCATCGGACCCTGCTAACACATGAGAAAGAGTTGAAGAAGGGCAGGAGTTGATAGAAAGCAAAGGACTTGTGCATTTGAGTCCTTCTCTTTGAGATTGGCTACAACTTATTAGGGGATAAACTCAAGGGAACAGATCGCTCCAATATAAACTAAACTAAAACTTAAAATACTTACAAATAGCTTTATGATAACAAATGAATACACACTGAAGCTCAGGCCAATGGTTGAACAGACATCAGAAATAGCTGTGTTTTAATACACAGATTGCTTGAATCTACCTTTGGAGTTTCTGATTCAGCAGGCTTTAGATGAACCCAAGAATTCAAATTCCAAACAAGTTTTCAATAGTGCTGATACTGCTTGTTTACAAACCATACTTGCTACAGATAAATTCCTAAAATTTAGAATTCAAAGGTTTCTCTTCTTTTAGGAGACAGGATAATAATGCTCTGTTGCCAAATCTGGTCTTGAACTGCTGGATCAGTCCACTACTTCCTCAGTCTTCAAAGTCACTGGGAAGACAAGTATGAACCATTGCAATCTGCTTGAAGATTTCTTAAAAGTCTTCTGAACCAATGGCTTCTAAATCCAATTGGTTATCAGAATCATCTAGGGGTTGTAGAAACTAGAAGAGGACCTGACATCTCCCTCATTCCAACTGATGATTCCAATTGAGGAGATCTTAGATGTAATGTTTTAACTTCCTCTTGAGTGCATCCCCGATCTGAAAGGACTCATCTTCTCAGTATGCTCTGCATCGAATCTCCTTTGAAAGAAGACTCTCAGCTGTAGGCCATTAACCAACTTCCAAAAGAAATGCCCATAGATGATCTGTGATGCCACATAGATCAACTGTCCCGAACTTGATGCTCAGTCTCTTTTTTTCCTCCAGATTGTACTGAACACATAACCCAAGTGTGATGTGCTTCAAAAAAAAGCAGGGAATTGGGTGATGGTAGTCCATGCCCGTAATCCTAGTTACTCGAGAGGCTGAGTTATATAAGGATCTCAGTTTGACAGCTTGGGCAGACAAATCCGAAAGGCTCTTTTCTTAAGATGTCCAGCAAAAAGCCAGATGTGAAGCTGTGGTTCAGATGGCAGAGCACCAATTTTGAGCAGAATAAAAGCAAAGGGTACAATGAGAGTTCATACTTAGTAATAGCACACACACACACACGGAACAGAGAGAGAAAATCAGTGCCTTTCTCTCAGATATGCTATCATTATTAATGCCATCTAGGAAGATAACCCTTCAGTCAGCCCCAGTCAGCACAGGTGGGTATGACAAGTGAGTGTTTAGGAACTGCTTCGGGAGAAGCATCTGCGATGAGTATTTCTGAGCTAACTAAGCAGCACAAAAGTTTCCTTTAACCTCCTTCTCTCTGAGAGCTACAACCTCCATTTCCAAAGACAAAACCCCAGTAGACTCCGTGAAATCAGACCAGACCAGGCTGTCAAGCAATAGTGACTGGTGTGAGAAGTTTCTCTTGGGGGAAAACAGCGGCTCCCCAATTCACGAGGCTCTAGTGGTGAACTCGGGACAGGACACATCTGAATCCACCCAGTCTTGTGCAGAGGGCGAATGCCTGGCAGCTCTCAGACAGCTCTGTGCCAGCTGCACAGAAGGACCTCCCTGGGGACAGCGCGGAGAACCAGGGCACACTCGCTAGGCCAGGTATTTGGGGACCAAGAAAAGACGATGCTTGGTTAACCACAAGGTCCCTTCTGATATGGAGGCTGCATAAAGCGAAGGGACTCATGCAAATGAAGGCCGATGTAGCAGAAGGCAAAACACTTTTAATTAAAGGAGGGTACCTAGAGACCCAGCCAGTGGCGGGGGGCAGGAGGGAGCACTGGAGCAAGGAGGTTAAACCTGTAAGCAGAGAGGAAGGGAGCGGCTCTGGCCCTCCTGGAGCTCTCCTTGCCCTCTTCCACCCACCTATAGCAGTGGAGGAGGACGGGAGGTATCCTGACCCAGAGGGATTGGGGACCGCATCTCAGTGTCTGGAAGAGACCGACCTTTCTGTCTGGAACAGGAAAGAAAGGAGATAGCAAATGACTTCGGGTGACCAGGCAAGTGAGAACGAGGGCGCTGTCTCCCTGGGCTGCCTGCATGGGGTCCTTTAGCAAAGCCAAGGGCAACGTACAGGACGAAGCATTCTCTATGTCTGCTCTGTCAGTGTCATCCCTAAATGTCCCAGAACCCTCATACATCAGCCCTGTTCCATGTGCCTTCGCTTTTCATTCAATACTCACAGCCCTGGAAATGAAAGTGTCCTGATACCTTCATGTCCTACAGGAATCTCCAAGACTCATTGTCCAACTGCCAAGTTCTAGGTCATAGAAACCTTCTTCTGGGGATAAGGAACAAGAACAGCCCAAATGGTAGACCGCGCCTCACATAGAGCTAGTGCTCATGAAACAGACCCTGATCATTTCAATAGCCTTCTTCTCGCCCCTAGACCTTGCTGCATGCGCCAGAGCTCTCTAAGCTCCCTGTGAAGATGAGTCCAGAGAGACAAGACATAAGACGCAGCCATTCCTACCAGGTTCCTACAGCCAAGATGGCGGGCACGTGCAGATGCCTGGGTCTGGCCTCTCCATCAGTACCTGCTCATCAAGGGAAGCTGGAAAGGGAAAGTGCTCTTACTGTCCTTTCCTTTCCATGTGGAAAGTGTGGTGAGCATTTAGGGTCAAAGTAGAATTTAGGAATCTTGAACCTATAATGAACATTTGGAACTCAAAGGGATCCTGTTTCACCTGCAGCTCCAAAGTTCAGATTTAGACCTTTTTAGCACTCACTACATCCAATGTTCTTGAGGCTCTCGTGATGTATAATGCAAAAGAATATAGGCAGGAGAATAAGGAGCCCAAACTCTGCACTCAGGCAACTGGGCTGTGTGTGCTCACCACGCTGGCTGTTGCGGCTCCGTAGAAATTTCTGTGGCTGGAGTTTTGTCTCTCTGAGGTCTGTTTTAAAGGGAACACACAGGCACCTGCAGGAAGGCGCGGGTGAGAGAAGAAGTTTGCTCCAATGATTAGGACGTGGGTAACGCCTCACCGTGCCATCTCCTTTAGGGGTCACCCGTGGTAGAAAGATGTAAGAAAAGCCTGAGCAGACTGGGGTTTTCTTAGTCACAGAATGGTCCTGTGGGGTGAAACTCACCGGTGAGCATCGCCTGAGTGGCAGCGGCGCGCAAAGCCCTATGGGTTTCTTCACAAACACACTTTTGGTGCGCAAGCCAATACTTTACATACCTCATTCCACTTACGACCACCTACACGGCCATCCTCATTCTTTCGGTGAGGAAAATTAAGGCTTGCTCGAGGGATTTCAGCTGCAAAGTAGAAGGGTTGGATGGGAACCCTCCCACTTCGTCTGCCTTTCCCGAACCGTGCTCTACCACGTTGTCTCCAAGGTCAGCCAGGGTCACCGAGAACGCACCTAAATCCCTTGTCTAGTGGTCCAGGGACCAGCTCTGTGATGCAAAGCCATCTTCCAGAATGGATGGACAGTGAACGGATGGGAATTTCTGGGTCTAGTCACAACATGAGGAAAATCTCTGCACAAACAAACAAAAAGACAGCTTGTCAGCCTTTGCTTCTTAAAGCAAATGTTGAAGGACAAGGGTCAAGGCCAAAGTGCCACCAAGTCTCCAACAGGAATGATTTTGTCAGCGTCTGCCACAGCTTGTTTCTTCCTTCCGCCGTCTGCGTCATCCTGGATCTCAGAACAGGTGAGGATAAATGGACTTCTCCGAAAGGATCTCCCACTCTCCCAGGGTGATTTGGACAACGACCCCTCCCACCCCCACCGTGTCTGAGGACCCTGTAAATCCGGCCGGGAAGTGCTGGGGCAGGGCGTGTCTTGGCACGGACACCAGTATGTTTAGCACAATGACCTGATTGTGCAGGTTGTTCCAAGCAAGTATGCTCCACTGGTCACATGTTCCCTTGGCAGCAGGTGCTGTAACCTTTGCCCGGAGGTTCGTTACCTTCGGTGGCAGGACTGACTATTAGAGAGGAGGAGAGAGGTCTAGTTGTATCCCACCATCCCTACAATCTGAAGAGGAGGAACTACCGGACCCTGCTCATGTCCTGAGCCCAATCCCCCGGCCCAGAGTCTGTCTACTCAGAAGGTCCTCAGTGACTCAGAGGAAGAACAGGAGAAATGCAGGCAGCATCCGCAGGTGAAAAATGAAGACCTGCTTAGTTTCTGCCTCTACCACTAGCCACCAAGGAGAAGTAAAGGCCCTGCCCAGCTGTGACTTCAGTCCAGTGATTGTGTGGTTAATTGCTGTATACCCAGTGCCTGGTGCCACAACATCACAATAAGGGTATTGTGTTACCTTTGTCAGCCACCTTCATTCCATGAAACATTCATACAAATATATATTATTTATTATATACATATATATGGGGGGAGGAGAGAGAGAGAGAGAGGGAAATTCCTAGAACTGAGGATTCAGAAGTAGACAAAACTAACAAGAAATCCCTAATGAAACTCATCTACTGGGGTAGACAGAAAGTAAAGAAATAAATATAAGAAATATATATGAGATTGTAAAGAGAAAGTAGAGTTACATGGATAAAAAGTAGAAGGGAGCTGCATGTTACCACATACCTACAATCCCGGTTACCCAGGAAACCAAGATGAGAAAACTTGTGATCTGAGACTAGCGCAGGCAAAAAGTTAGTGTGATCCAGTTTCAACAACAACAACAAGAAGCAGGTGTGTTAGTGCTCACATCCAGGCTCCTTGGTAGGTTATAGGAAGTAGGATCACAGTCTGGGGTGATTCAAGGCAAAAGTGAGAGACATGGTCTCCAAAATAACTAAAAGTATAAAAAAAAAAAAAAGGTTGGGAAGTGTGGTTCAATTGGTAGAGCACCTGCCTAGCAGGCCCTTGAGTTCAAGCCCAATAATTCAAAAGGTGAGGGGGAGGTCATTGAAATGGGATCTATCACCGAGGTAAAATCTGAGGCTGGCTAGCTGTGGAGGTGAGGGAGAAAGCATCAGGCCAAATGGAGAAAGGCGAGCCACGTGCAGGTCCAGAGAGAGCGCGCAAGTCTGCCGTGCCGGAAGACAGCAGCAAACCAGGGTGGTGGGAGAAAAAGAAGCCGACGCAGAATACACAAGAACAAGTCAGAAGGCGGTGCAAGGGGGCCAGTGAGCACGCGTGCTAACAGAGGACAACTTCAGAGGCTGTGGGGAGGATTTTGCCGTTTTCTTCCTCCATGAGCTAGGGAGCCAGTGAATTGAGCACGGAATGTAGGTTAGACTTGTACGCCCGTCTGCTGTATTATACATTGCATCTGTAGACATACACCGATACATGTATCATAGGTGATAGGATACATTGTAAGACAAGAGATGCACAGCTATACATAGGAATGTGCATATATCTGGTCTATACATATTGAATGTGAAATCATGATAGCCCATGAGACTTGTCCCTCGGACGTATTCTCTCACTCAACAGAATTATTACACTTCTCAGTTTTGAGTTGCTTCTACCTATACTGGTTCACAAGAGCCAACTCAGTGGAATTTAAAAGGAAGTTATCCTTAAGTACTTTTTACCAAAATTGAGAAAATGCGATAGGAAGACACTAAGAGATTTTTCTCAAGCCGTGGATCTAGGAAAATATCAGTTTCACTCTTCTTTTTTTTTCTTTTAATTTAATTTTATTGTCAAGGTGATGTACGAAGGGGTTACAGTTACATACGTAAGGTAGTGAGGACATTTCTTGCCATACTTGTTACCGCCTCCCTCATTTTTCTTCCATCCTTGCTCCTTCTATCCCCTCCCCTGCCAGTTGTACTGTTAATTTGCAACATACTGTCTTGTGAGTATTGCTGTTGCATTGGTTTGCCTTTTATCCTTTGTCTCACAGTTTTTGGATGTTCCTTTTCCCTTCCCTAATTCAGATAAATGTATATACAATACCCAGGGTACCAAAATCAAATACAACAGAGGATAAACCATAGGAAAGGAAAAAAAAAAGAGAAAAAATTTCACATGGCATATTAAAAATAACAACAATGGAAAGTCATCTTGTTTCCATTTCTTTTAAAAAAACATTTTTATTTTTACTGCAAAGGTGATGTACAGAGGAGTTACAGTGACATATGTCAGGTAATGAATACATTTCTTTTTTTTTAAAACAAGTTATACAAGAAATGTGCCCACTGCTTTACGTATGAAACTGTAACCCCTCTGTACATCACTTTAACAATAAATAAATAATTTAAATTAAAAAAAAGTTTTCCTCTTCTTTATAGACACAAGGAAACTGAAGCTCAGATAAGCTAAGTGATATTAGCAAGGCCCCTTCCCCTCGCTACACTGAAGCCAAGAATGTCCTCCTTTTTCCTTGGAGATCGAATCACTGTCATTAATATGTACATCATGTTACTGAAATGGTACTTCTCCTTCTCCTTATCTTCGATTTAGATGGCTAAGGAAACTTCTAGTAGTCTGGCTAGAATCTTCCCCAAGGAAGAGATCCATAGATGAGCAATCGTAACTGATGGTTGGTTCCCGGAAATCCTGGTGCAGCAAATGCTGCCTAGATACCACTGACTCGACCTAAGGGCATTGAAAGGCCCGGAAGAATTCACCTTCTCTTGCTAAGTTTCTGTGTCATCAGATGCAGCTGCGTGGCTTCTATGGGCGATCCCTACTGCATCTGGAGAAATAAAAGTTTGGAGTGACAGAAGGAAAACCATACCCTGATACTTGTTGTGAGATTTGTCAGGATGTCTCAGGTATGAGAATGAGATCTGCTTGCGTCGCCCCGGCAGCGACCACAAAACTTCCTCATGCGATTTTCAAGACCCAAGCCTCTGATGGGGCACGCTGCCGCCCGCGGGGTCGCCGGCCCATGACACAGGGACGAGGTCTTCTGTGCCTTCTCGTTGTGCTCAGGAAACATTCTCTCCAGAAATGTGCTGGCAGGCTGTGGTCTCCATGGCATTTGAGTTCCTCCTGACCCATGGGCGCGCGCGCGCGCACACACACACACACACACACACACACACACACATCGCATACATGCCACACTGCTACATACCACATCACTTCAGACATGCCTCCCACCACACACACAGACCACACACGCCACACTCCACACACACATACACATCCCATGTCCACAATACACACCACAACACGCATCACACATACTACATCCCCACAATACTAAGTTCGGGTCTCTAAATGTGCTTGGACATGGGTGACCTTTCTCTGCTCCCCGACTCTTCCCAGACCCCTTTCTGCACAGGCTACGTGAGTCGGTTCCTTTAGGTCAGCGTCCTTAGTATGGTTGCTGCTGCCTTCCCAGGACCTAGCAAATGCCTGGCACTCAGGTATCATTCGTACAACAGAATCTATGGGAAAGGAGGAAGGAGAAAAAGCAAAGGCTCTGCTAGAGCTATAAGCTTTGTTCTCTTCATCACGATTGCTCCAAATTCCTCAGCTCTCACTTTCCCTGTGTCTAGTAGTTTACAGTTCAGTTTCTCATTGCCTTGGTGATACAGCATGAATAGAATGTGCTTTTATTTTATGGGAAACTTGAAAAATCACAGTGGGTGTGAGACTTAGCAAGTTCATACAACTCGGAGCAAGGGTGTATCACCAGCTTAGGTGCTTCTGACCTTGGAGTTCAAGGTGTTTCCCACTTGGGTCTGAGTCCTGAGTATGTGAGACCAGTTTGTCTTTTGAACCCTGAGAGAAACCATAGGCTACAGTCAGTCACCAGCTCTTCATTCAACCACCCAGTCTCACCTGGGAAGCCTGGGGATCTTCAGGGACTGAGGAGTTCCCCGGTTACCTGCAGATAGAGAAGAATGCACTCCCCACGGAAATTCCGAAGGTAACTCCAACGTTTTATTTCTCATTCCCTATGTTTCCAGGAGAATGTTCACACATAGAATTCACTGCCCAACAATTTCAATAGAGAAAAAAATTAGACACTCCCTACCTCTCCCCCAACATATATCCATTGGAAGTGTGACACTTACACAGACCATGCTATACCCATATTTTGGACAAGGATGAAACAGTTGATGCAATATTTCTGATCCGGAAAGATTGCCAATTGAATAAAAGCAAGTTAGTGAGCAAGACGCTTAGGGTACTATTTGTGCTAAAACACATCCCTAAAAGCGATCACAATTTCACTGATAAACATAAATGGCCTAGAAGGCTAAACATGTCAATAACGGGGTTAACTTAGGCTGAGGAAACAAGAAGGAGGACAATAGTCATTATTATTTGAATGATTTATGACATAGTATGTTAAAAACAGAAAGCAAGCACCTGAAGACTCTTAGGGCTCAATGGATGCTGATGAATTTAGTGAGGTGAGACACTAACACAGAACTGAGCTTGGCCATCTCAAGACCGGAAGCCACAGGTTGTATTCCAGCCTCCACTCTTTGAAACCACGTATCTTGGGAAGCGAGGCCTACTTCCCCTGAGGAGAGTTCTCTTCTCAGGCAGAGGATGGCGGGCGAGGTAACAGAAGGGAATCTATCCACGCCTGTAGGCCCTGGAGGACAGAGAGCTGAGCGCTAGCGAGTGCTTGCTCAAACATCCTCGTGGAGGGGCTGATGCGTCTCACATGCCGGAAGCACCGTGTTCTGAAGGTGTTTTCAGTCTTCCCGTTTCCCAGTGCCTTCATCTCTTGCCACTTTAGAGACTTCTCAGTGAGTCCTGTTGTCCTGGGTATACGCACAGTGGCACCACAGCAAGAGCTACTTGTCATGCTCCTCAGCCATCTTTACTGTAGCCAGTTTTGCTTGAACAATGCCACTTACTGAGACTTTGTACTCCACGCACTTTAATTACCACCGTAACATTTAGAAAACCCTCATTCTCCCTACTCTAAAGCTTCCGCCCAGGGACAGACAGCTGGAACAGGTCACGTGGCTAGTCCAGGTCACATGGCTAGTTCAGGAAGGTGCAGGACCCCATCCTTAGCCATGATACCCAGCCCCACAATCTTGTCTCCTGTACCATCTCCAAGCCGTGAAAAGGCACTTGCCAAGGTCCAGCGGGAAAGATCCTCTTCCAAGAACTTTGGGCTTTTCCTACTAGGATGAGCCCGAGGGAAATGATTTTTTGCTTTGAAAAATGAAATCTCAAGGTACTCAGAAACAAAATCTAAAAAGTTGGCCTTGTCAGGACTGGGAATGTGGCTTAGAGGTAGAGCGCTTGCCTCTCATGCATGAAGCCCTGGGTTCGATTCCCCAGCACCACATACACAGAAAGGGCCAGAAGTGGCGCTGTGGCTCAAGTGGCAGAGTGCTAGCCTTGAGCAAAAAGAAGCCAGGGACAGTGCTCAGGCCCTGAGTCCAAGGCCCAGGACTGGCCAAAAAAAAAAAAAAGTTGGCCTTGCACTGGTGTCTCATACCTGTAATTTACTCAAGAGGCTGAGATCTGGAGGATTACGGTGAATTTTTCTGGGCAGAAAAATTCTTGTGACTTCATCTCCAAAATAACCAACAAAAAGCAGGGCTGGGGAATTGATCAAGTGCTAGAGCACCAAGCCTAGCAATCAAGCTAAGCCAGTGTGGGACCCTGGACACCATTTTTTTAAAAAATCTATACATTGAAGATGATCACAGGCAAAGCAAACAGACTAGAGGCATAGCAATTCCAAGAAGTTCAAAGAAAGGGGGAAGTTTAGAACTAAGAGAAGGAAATGCTTCCTGACACAGGGATGCATAAAATGAGAATCATTTAAAACTAGTTTGGGGTGGGGGAAGCACAGACAGGTGGCTCTCCTATCGTAGTGTAGGTAAGTGTGCTCTGGGTCTGCGCTTCACGAGTGTCACCCGAACTCAGGTGGGAGTGGTAGGACGTACCATTTGCCTACATTTGCCAGCCTTTCCAGCCTTGTGAAACACAAATCTCACTATGGGTTTCTTCTTCCTCCTCCTCCCCCTCCCTCTTCCTTCTCCTTTGCCTCCTCCTCCCTCTTCCTCCTCCTCCTGACCCTCCTAATCCAGTACCCCCAACCATTTTTACCCTCTATGTTTTTGAGGTAGGTTTTCTTCCTCTGCAGGGATGTGCTTAGAGGCAGAGTCTAAGCTTTCTGTTGTACTGGGATGACAGGCATATATGTATATATATATATATATATATATATACACACACACACACACACACACACACACACACACACACACACACACACACACTATGCTCAGCTTCTTCTGCTGAGGAGATTGGATGACCTCTCTGCCTGGGCTGGCCTGGGACTTGATCCTCCCTACCTCAGCCTCCGGAATAGCTAGGATTACAGATGTGAGGTACCAGTCTCCAGCGCAGAGAGTCTTTTATTCTTGATTTTGGTAGCTCATTTCAATAGCTTCCTTGGAGTTATCATAGTTGTTCAAACCCAGAAACACTTGGTAGGGTATGGAGAGAGACAATGCTAGTTTGAGTGTTGGATGAGCCTGCGATCTGATTCTAATTCCACCAGTCAGCAACTGAGTGACCCAGAACAACCTCTAGGCCCTAGATGACCTCAAAAACCCGACTTCCCAGAGTGCCATGAAAAATAACTAGAGCTCTCTCTGCACAAGGCACTCAATGCTCTGGGAATTTAGCCATACTAGGTAAATAATAGTAGCAGTAGTAATATCTGTAGTAGCTGTCGTTATTAGAAGGAAATCATAATGGTATGTCCATTCTAGCAAAGATCTCTCCTGAAACAGAGACAAATATGGACTCCCATACCCTCCCCCAGGGCTGGTCCAGGGGCTGTCTAGGCTGCAATTCAATGCAGGTCTGCCCACCTAGTGCAAATTCTCTTTTCAAACACAAATTATTGAAGTAAGCCTAGGCCAAAAGGGGAATGGACAAAGTCCCAAAGACTGCTTGGCTCAGAAAGGTCCAGAAGCCTTCCAGGGGGTAAGCAGAGAAGGCTGAGGACAAACGTTAAGTTAGCTCTCTAATTTTCTCTTCTCCTAATCCTTCATGGTCTTAGAGATTCCAACCACCAGGCTCTCTGGTCTGTTTGTCAGAGGGGTTGGGGAAGGTAGAGACGGCCCTGTGGTTTATGCCAACAGCAGGGCCCGCTGACATTCCAGGACCACAGAGAATAGAGCCGGTCCTGAGCCTGGGGTTTTTCCTTGGCATTTCCCCAAGAACAGCTGTCAGGAAGGCGGTCCACTGGGGGCCCGGGCATGGCCAGCGGGATTCTTGCCTCCTGCCTCTGGCTGCTTGGGGTTGGACGGCCGGAACCTGGCCCAGGGAGAACATTCCTGTTTGGTGAGCTGCTCTCCTCAGCTGTGGCAGAGAAGTTTTCTAGCCCTGGGGGTCTGATCTCACCCTGGTCACTCCCAGGTTCCAGAACCTTCTTTCTGGATGGGAAGGAGTGTTAGGAGCTGGGGAGAGAGAGAGAGAGGAATCAGACTGAGGTAAGCAGAATATCCACAACGTGAGGACAGGAAGGAGTCACGAGTGCTTTCTTGGCCCATGAGCCAGACATCTACCAGCGAGGTGACGCTGCTCATAGCAGATCCCTGGGACTCAAGCTCCTCATTTGCAAAACAGGTTGAGAAAAGGGTCTGCTAATTATTTGTATTTTTAAAAACAAGCGTTCCTACAGAAACAGATGGGTAGACTCTATATTCATCGTTCCCGTCCTTCTGTCCCCTTTTCCTTCTACTTCCTCAATCAGGGTTTTTCCTACTCAGTCCCCAAACATCAGGCGCCAGGACATAGGCAAAAGGTTCAAGAGACATGTGCCCGGGTCCTATTTCCAGCACTACCCAACTGGACAAGTGCCAGGGGTGGCTTTTTCCAAAAGGTTTTCCCCAGCTAGTGGCCTCTTTCCTTTTACCTGCCAGGACCTGTATGTCTATTTCTGTGTTTTGAAAGCCCTCCTCCTCCCATAATTAATGATTGATTCTCAGGCACAGCCACCAGGAGGCCCCAGGGCAGGCTGCTGGCCGTTTCCTGAGTGTGCAGACCAGGTAGAAATCCCGTGTGGAGGTGGCAGGATTGGACAAGTCCAGGAGGGAAGAGAGTGGTGGGAAGGCTGGCTGTTCCCGCAGCAATCCCTCCCTCCCAAACCGCCAAGCAACCGGGAAGGCTGTCTCCCCTTTGCCACTATCTCTGCTGCCCTCCCTTTAGGCCAAAGAACATTCATAGCTCCCTTCAAAACCGTCTCCTTCAGCACACATAGCCTTCCTCCCCTGCCTCCCAGGCCTTCCCCACAACCTTGAGTTCCCCTTCCCTTTCCTCCCCAAGGATGTCAGCCAGTACCCCAGGCAAAAACTCACCACCACCACCGCCACCACCACCACCACACTTTGGGAGAAGGATGAAAGGAACCGACTTCTACAGCAAAATGTGAGAGGAGTTTTAACTCGGCCCTTCTCGGCTATATTGCTCCTGCCTTTGTTGTCTAATAATAATTAACTTTTGTACAGAGCTGTAGTTTTCAAAGGGCTTTTACATTCATAACTCTATTCATCCCCCACAATAGAGCCACAAGGTAGGTTCTAACCTCCCTGCCCGCGCCCCGCCCTGCACCCACATTCTACAGAAGAGGAAACTGAAGCTCAGAGGAGAAAAAATGGTCCCATTTTACACCATTGGGTCAGGAACACTTATGTTGTGTGGGGGCCGGGATTTGGGGCTTGAACTCAGGGCTTCCCTTCTTGCTCAGCCTTTTCCAGTCAGCTGGCACTCTACCGCCGGCGCCATGCTTGCAGATCAGCATTTTGCTGGCGAATTGGAGATGGAGTCCCTCTGACTTTTCGGCCCAGGTTCTGTGGATCCCAATTCTCAGATCCCAATCTCCTGAGTAACATCACAGGTATGAACCGCCAGTGCCCAGCTAACACTTGGGACTCAAAGTAGAGAGCTGCCGCTTTCTTCCTAAAGGCTGTTCGTGAGGTCCAGAGCAGTTCTTCATGTGGGAGAGGGTGGCCCTGTAGGTGAGAAGGAAGGTTGTCATGGGGGGAGAGGGAGGATGGGGTAGGAAGCTTCTGCCATGGCTGGCATCAAGGATGCCCAGCCTATGCAGAGGAACTTCTGAGAACCCATCTCGTGGGAGAGAAGTGGTCCCAAGTTTCCTTTACTGCAGTAGAGAGTCCCATAGAGCATTCTGGAGTACAGATATAGGTCACCAGAGCCAGCAGGTTGGTAAGATTTCACCCGGGTAATGAAACACTCACCCAGTAGTTAGTTGAAACTTCAGGCTATTTACAAAAGACCCCAACTGATGTCCCTCCAACTAGCTACTGTGATAAGCCAAACTCATTTGTCCAGGACGGCCATCTCAGCACTGGAAAGTCTCATGACTGGGGCATGGCCTTTGGATCCATCTGGAGCGGGCCCCATAGTTCATCACACTACTAAGAAGCACAGTGAATTTCAGCTGAAACCCAGAAAAGAAGACCTTGAAAGCTCTGCAGATCAACACAGAATTAACAAGTCATAGGCTATTAATGCAAACTCAAAAGCGTAGGAGAGTTAGGCAGTCACCTACAACAGTTGAAAGTTTGAACATGAGAGAATATTCAATTCCACAATGGCACGCAAGATCTCTACTTTTGCATTTTAATATGGACAATGAATTAAACTTTTTCAGAAAAAAAAGAGTTTAAAATAGTAAGTGGGTTAAACTGTGGGTTTCTAGACAATAATCTTGGCAAGGAAGCATTACAGGAATCAAGTTTAAAAGAACAAAAGCTGGAGAAGGAGGTGGTAATTTTAAAAAGTGGGAATCTCAGTTTCCCACTGAAATGAGATAAGTTGTAAATTCATTTTGAAATCAAATAAAGTGAAAGGAGAGCTTGAAGTCTTTGTAGCTTAAAGTTAAACTGATCAAAGAAATTCAACACATATATATGTATATATGTATTATTTGAGGTATGATACATATCTCAAAATATACGTATTTTCCAATATATATGTATTAGGAGACTCGTACTAGAGAGGTCAGGTTGGGGTACTGACATTTCTGTGGCCCTTGGTCTCAGGGACTCGGGAAGAATCTCGGAATCCAGACCTGATTTCCAATTGTAATTTTGTTTATCTCTGCAGCAAAAGCTCACCATGTTCTTACTGCTCTTTGGTTCTAGAAGATGATCTTGCTGAGTGTCCCCATTATTGGCTGTGTCACCTGCAGCCCGCAGAAGGGATTTTCTCAGAGTGTGTGGGTGTTTTCCTTTGAGACGCAGACCTGCTCGGTTGTGCATTGTTTTTATATTAAAGTGATTTTTCAAATGTGTTCACAAACTGGGCAAGAAAGTTTAATCTACTGATACTTCCCTTTAAGAATTTTTGCTCAAACAGGGGAGGTAGGAGGGAGATTTGTTTTGTGGATCATTAGAAAGAACACTGGCTAGATAGCTAGACGATGTTCTATTGTGATTATTATTGACATCTGTGGGGTCCTTGGCCCCAGTAGAAATCCATGCGTTTCCAGAAGTTTTGGATGAGACCACTTAGAACCCCTCTGGTGAGAAGGGGGCCTCAGAGTGTCTGTCACTCCACGGGTGCCCTCCAGTGACCCGGCAGAGGTCATGGAGAAACGCCAGCTTGGGGGTGGGGGGCCTTGGGACTGATGCCAAGATCCACTTTCCTCCTGATGCGTTTCTTCCTTCTTTCCCAGGGGGAGTCCGATGGAGGCAGCTGAGGTTCTGAATCTTTCAAAACCACGGCCGTTTTCAACAATTTTGGAGAAACATTTAAAATACTCAAGTACCCCCCTTGCCTTTGCTTAAAGACCTTTACAAATGGGGAGGCTCCATTCAGTAGCATGTCCATTCTTTGCATGAAACATGGGGAGAGGGAGGGAGAGAGGAAGGGAAGGAGGGGGAGAGGAAGGGAAGGAGGGGGAGGCCACTCTTGTCCTGGGCCCCTCCCTTCCCCTGCTTCCTTCCCCGTCTAATAGCTTAGCCTCTCTAGGCCTCCGCAGCCCCTGAGAAGCCTTTAGGGCTGCCTCTCCTGGCCTTTGGCTGGGCCACTGTCAGGCTCTGAGTCAGGGCCTGGCTCCATTGGCTTGTAGATACTTCAGGATATTTGCTTCCATGTGCTCACAGTCTTCCCGTAATCCCTCCTCCACATAGGAAAAGGGCCTCTCAAGTCTACCTAAAGAACCCCTTCTTGCCCTCACGAGAAGTGTTGATTCCCAAAGCCGATGCCACCGGTCCACCCAGTCCCCGTCAATGCTAAAGCCCTTCCAGGGTGAGGTGAAATTTAATCCTTCCCTGCCCTTCTCTCAAACTTTTCCTCCAAGTTCAAAATGCCCAAGGAGCGAGGAAGAGGTGCGCTGTGCATGTTTTTTTCCGCACAGAGAGATATCCCAAAGGCTTGGGATGTGACCCCGGGGGAAACGGATCTCAAGGCTGTCCAGGGGCCTGGCCCTGGAAGTCCCCACTAGGGACTTGGGGAGCAGCTGGGGGCCTCCAGTGAGCAGGCTTCTAGGGGAAGAACCAGGCTTGCAGGCGAAAGTTCCTTCCTACGGAGGGAAGGTTGGTTCTCGGTGCGCAGATCAGGGGAGAGCTGAGGGCCACTGTGCCACTTACGGGGATGGATGGTCGGCAACCCCGAGAGGCCCCCCGAGAATCGTGATCCTCAGACCCCTCGGCCTTCCTCACGCCAGGCCCCGCGGAGCTCGGGCTTGGCCACGGTCCTCCCTTCCCTCCGCGGGAAACAGAAGCTCCAGCGAATGTTTCTAACTCCTGAGTCCACTCAGCCATGTCCCCCTTGCAAAAATCCTCCCCTTCCCGCACCCCCCTTGCACCCAGCCAGCCAATCGGCGGCCCGAGAGCCTCGCCAGACCCATCTCCCAGGGCCTCGGCGGGATAAAACCGGTCGGGGATGCGAGTGGATGGGAACAAACTTCAGCCCGAGGAGAGACGCCGGCCCAGGGCAGCCTCCCAGGTGAACCCGGGCGGCCGAGGCCTGTGTCCAGCCCGCCAGGTACGCCAGGCCGCGCCCGGCTCAGCCGGGGACTAGCCGGCTAGGCTGGGGGGGGGGGGACGTGGGACTTCCAGAAATGAGGGGGTCCCCGCAAGTCTGGAGGCCCCTTTCCCCCTCCCCTACGTCAAACAGGTTCAGGCTGGGACAGTGGAGACAGGGGGTAAAGGGGCAGGAGTTCAGAGCTCACCACCCCAAGCCCGGATCCCCTGGACTGACTGATGCCTGAGCTGGGCCTGGCTGAGCTGCCCTTCTCCCCCCCCCCCCCCGCCCCCCGGCCTCCTCGACGCCTGGCGAGCCGCGGGGTCCGGGGGTCCGCGCCCCGGGCCTGGCGTCTCATGCCCCCCGCCTTGGGTCTGTCCGTGCAGGGCCGCGGCGGGCGCAGCGCGCAGTGCGGGCCGGACGCGAGTTACGAAGCCCCCGGTGCTCCGCCGGCGGAGAGCGACGCCCCGGCGATGCCTCACAACTCCATCCGATCCGGTAAGGACGGGGCGCGGCCGGGACCCCCGCGACCCCGGGACCCCGGGACCCCGCGACCCCGCGGGGCGTCGTGCGTGCGCGCGGGTCCGGGGCGCCCGGCCGCGGCCGCTCCCGGGCTCGGGGCGCCGGGGGGGGCCTCAGTCTCCCCACCCCCCGCCCCCGGGGAGAGGGGGGGACCCGCCCGGCTGGGCCCCGGGGCCCCTCCGCCTGGCTCCGGCGGGGTCACGGGGTGGCGCTTCGCGCTCCGCCTCGCGCGGCCCGGCCACGGCGCTCGTCCTCGGCGGCGTCCCCGGCTCCGCGCCGCCGCCCGGGCGCTGCGGCCGGACCTCGGCGCCCCGGTGTCCCCCCCAC
This sequence comes from Perognathus longimembris pacificus, assembly GCF_023159225.1. Taxonomy (NCBI): domain Eukaryota; kingdom Metazoa; phylum Chordata; class Mammalia; order Rodentia; family Heteromyidae; genus Perognathus; species Perognathus longimembris. The sequence goes on along the minus strand of NC_063168.1, from coordinate 3,634,299 downwards.
CCCCGCCCCCCCGGCGGGACTGGGCGCCCCGCGCGCCTGGGGGGGGGCCGGGGGTCTGGGGGCCGGCGGCCCCCTCGGGCGCCCCGGGATGCCCTCGCCCCGCCGCCGGCGGGGTGTCCGCTGGCGCGCCCCGGTCCACCTCCACCCCCGCGCCCCGGGGCCTGGGGCCTGCCGAGCGCGCGCGGGCTTCCCGGCGGCCGGGCCCGGGGCCGGGGCCGGGCGGGGTCGGGGTCGGGGCCGCGGGGGTGATGGAGGGAGGGAGGGCGGGCGGGCGGGCGCCCCCGGCCGCGGGGAAGGCGAGGGCGGGGGCCGGGGCTCCTCGCCATCGACCGGGGGCCGGCGGGGCGGGAGGAAATCGATATTCCCGGCGGAGATGAAGTCCCGCCCGGCCCGCGGGGCGTTCGTTCTCCCGCGCGGGGCCCGCGCCGCGCCGCGCTGAGGTCTCTATCCCGCCGGGAGCGCGGCGCGGCCGCGCGGGGCCGGGGCCGCCCGGAGCGTCCTCCCCGCGGCGCCCTCCAGACCCGCGGGCGGAGCCGGCGGCCCGCGTCCCCCGCCGCCCCCGAGCCGGGCCCGGGGCAGCTCCCGCGGGGAAGCCCGGCGCCCCTTCCCCGGCGCCCGGACCGGGGGCAGCGCGTCCCCCGCTCCCGGGCCCAGCCGAGGCCCCGCGCCCGGGGCGCCCGGGGTGCCCGGCGCGCACCCCGCCCGGCCTCCGGAGAGTCTCGCGGGGGACCCCCCCTCGCCCTTCCCCTGACCTTTGGGGGCGGTGTGAGCGCGAGTGGGGGCTCGGGGACCCGGGGTCTACCCGGCCCGGCGGCGGGGGGCGGGCGGGGGGGGGGGATGAAGCCGTCACCGCTCCTCCGGGGGACTTGAAAAAACAATCGCTACTTATTTCCATTCTAGAAGCGCCCATCACAATGAACGGGAGCGCGAGGAGGCACGATTTGCTTTTACTTCGTTTACTATATTATTATTATTATTATTATTATTATTATTATTATTATTATTAATCAGCAGCGATCTCCGGTGATGAGACGCCAATTTCCCACTAGCCCCAGATGCAAATCACCCCGGGGTTGGAGGAGGGAAGGAGGGAGAGAGGGAGGGAGGGAGGGAGGGCGTCCTCTCCCCCGGCCCGGCCAGGTGTGTGTGTGTGTGTGTGCAGGAGGTGGGGGGGGGGGGTCAAAGGGACTTCTTCCACTCTCCCCCAAACAAACAAGAATAGGGGGGAAAGCCTTCGGAGAAGGGAGAGGATTTAGTGCATTGCAAGCAGCTAAATTCATACGCGGATCCTTCCTGTGTTGGGAACATCTTTTCCTTTCCTCTCTCTCTCTCTCTCAGTTTTTAGCATTCCGGGCGCCCCCCCTCCCCACACCCCCTTTTTCCGAGGGTAGCTCTCACTGGAAGTTTCCTCTAGACTCCCCCCCCGTGGGAGCACCCGCCTGGCTGGCCCCAGCGCACGGTTCCCCGAAGCCCCGGGGAGAGTCCGGGGCGCGCGCCCGCCTCCCAGGTGAGCGGGGCTCCCCCCGCGGCTGAGGGAGAACCTTCCCCCCCCACACCCCCACCCCGACCCCGACAGCTTTGTTCTGAAGAAAGGGTGCTAGCGAGAACCATTCTGATGCCGGCAAAGCCCATGAGAGCCAAATAAATGTTGGGTGAAATCCGCAGGAGTTTTTTTTTTGTTTTTGTTTTGTTGCATCAGGGAACAAAATCTTCCCCCGCAGACACATTTTGTAATGTCGGGGTTCATGGCAAATAATCACTGCCACATGCCTATTAAGACGTCAGCGGATTGTGCCGGGTGGATGGGAAAGGATTCTGTAAAAGCAAGCTAGTTGTCAGCAAATGGTATGAGGAATAATTCGCGGTTCTCGTGGTGACTTGGGGGGCGGGGGGGGGGGAAGCGATCCGCGTGCCGAGATGTAAGATCCAGGAGAAAGAATCGCACGTAGGTCCTGATCCGAGATCGGGGGTTACACACGCGGAAGCCCCCGTCCTTCTCCTGGCTTCAGACTGGAAGGAGAAGGGGAATCCACAGACCTCAGGAAGGATTTGTCTTCCAGGCTTCTCCACAGGGTTAAAAGCGAAGTTCTTTTGGGAGAGGAGACGTATAAGTATTGAGGGACATAAAGAGGTATTGGGGGTTCCTCAATTCATCTTTGTTTCCAGACGGGGCTATCCACCCACCCTCCTTCATGCGAGTTAATTAGTAGATAATTTAGTTACCTTGTGAATTAGTTTTAAGATAAGTATCTTTTCAAGCTTTGTCACTTTAATTGCCCCACTGATTGATAAGAAGTAATTATTTCTAATTGACACTTTTTTGATGTCTATTGGAAGCATTTATCTGGGACCTTTTGGGGGCTGGAAGGAAAGTTAATTAATTTTTTCAGCCTATATCCAAAAAAAAAAAAAAAAAAAAAACCCCAAACCCTGCCTAATTTTCCCGAAAAGGACAAAGGCAAGTAAAATAAACAAAACAAAAACTAATCTCGTGGAACTTCAGTTATTAAGAAATATTCTGGTTCAAATGAGATAAGCATTCTATGAATAGAAAAAAACTTTCTGTTTGTGGCCTCATCTCTAATTTTAATGAAGTGCACATTTTGGGGAGACATACATTTTCTCATGATTAATTTCACAAGCTCTTTATATGCCAACTTCATTTTGGATTGGGACTCTCTACTTGATAATTAATTTGCAAAATGTAAAAGGCAATGGAATTTCGCATGTACAAATGTAGAGTCAATAGAATGCTCAGAATAAATGAAATCATTTTTGCAATAGTTAATAGTAAGAAAGATTTACTAGGTCATTCTTGTTCTGTAATTATTGATGGGGTTGGTATAAAGGTGAAACTTTACTTATGGTGACATGCCATCTCATAACTAAACCTTGGAGTAAACAGTTTAATAATTTACAGCCTCTAGGACAATTTTAAGAAATTCTGTGAGAAAGACAGGAAAGAATAGAGGAAGACAATGAATGCAAGGTAATAGCAAAACAAAAAAAAAATAGGGGAAGGCGGCTGACAATAAACTGAAAGTGCTCATTTCAGAAAGGAAGGTAGCCAGGCGTATGGAATCTTTGCTACTCAATAGAAGAAAATTGAAATCCCATTTTCAGAATGTGTTCTTCTGAACACAAATTCTTTATCATAGACCCAAACTCACCTTTTTCTACCACCCTAGACTCCCCACTTTTCTATGTATAAAAAGGCAGAATCTTTGAGAGCCAGCTGGGCAGGAGATTAGGTATCTGACTATCAAAGTTTGGATTTGAGGGTCCAAAGAAAGGAAATAAGAAAATAACCATCATGCTTTGAGGACTTACCAAGACATTGGAGTGTTACTGTTTTTATTTTATGAAAGCCCTTATAATCTTCATCTCTAGTTCCTATGTAGTCTTTTCACACTCAGACTTACTGACATGAGAATATATTTCTGCTTAAACTCGAAGTAAAGACACACACACACACACACACACACACACACACACACCTGGTATTAGAAGAACATAATTATGCAAGATTCACTTCATTTAGATTAATTTCAGCTAGTGCCTTTTCAATCATTCATATATAAAATATTGTCTGCTTTTAGTGATGTTTCTCCCAGATTACTGGGAGCTGAAAGAATGAGGAAACATTTTAAATGAAAAAGAAATTTAAGACGCACAAACAGCAGATAATATCACATACCAACCCCACTACCAGCAAAACTGAAAAAAAAATATAAATAATGCAAGAAAATCAGCAAGGGAGAGTTTAGTAATGGAAAATTCCCCTGCAATTAAATGAAACAGTAATTTAGTGCAGATATGCTTGAATGAATTAGCATTTATTAATTGGTTCTCATAAAAACAATTTGTGTGCGTTTGGGGAGGGTAGTATAGAAATGATATTTTTTCCATAGGAAATGTCCCTCAAATGTTCCTATCAAATTACGTCATTAGTACCTTCTATTTTGTGAAAAGTTCCCATTCTTTCACTGGTAAGTTTCACCTGAAGCCTCTCCGCGCCGTCCCCCCCCCCCCCCCCCACCGCCAGCAGAAATAAACGAAACCAGTGGGCCTCTTCTCTTGGTACATTTCCAAACGTAAAATTCATAGGGTGCACGGACAGATTGTTAGGAACATCCAAACCAGGTCCCCCAAAAGACTGGGTCCCCTCCCGCCAGAGCATCCTCGAGCCGGCAGGAGCTGCGGTTTGTAGCATCAGCGAGGAGCTTGCTAGAGTTGACTGATGCGCGGATGTGTTTACTTTCTCTTGCCACAGTTGGTCTGTCTTCAGTTCTAAGCATTTTCAAGCTGCTCCAGTTATCAGTCCAAGAGGTGCTGAGCTCTCAGTTAAGCTAAGAAGCTTTGAGCTGTGTGGTTCAGAGTACAGAAGGAGCCCAAAGATAAAAGAAGCAGCTTCCCTTTAGGAAAGAGTGAAAGAGGGAGGAGAGCTAGGGGAAAGTGGGGGGAAGGGAGGGAGAGATGATTTGCAAAGGAGGACGGAGGGAGGGAGCCCCCTTCCAGACACGGATTGTTTGTGACTTAGGTAGAGGCTGTGGCTCTGGTTCAGCCCCCAGTTCCTTCAGAGCTAGAAGCTGAGGGTGCACCGTGTTCCCCCTCTGTCCCTCGAAGGGCTCAGGTTGTTTTGGAGAGGAAAAGGGTGAAATGCTTTCTTCTAACAGGGGTGTTTGGAGGCTGTCTTGGGGTGAGGCCAGGTGTGGGGAGGGGGGAAGTACAGAAAACAATCCAGACTATGGTGAATAGCCCTGAAATGATCTCTGGGACAGGAGGGGTGAGCAGAAACTAACTGCACACGTATCTACCGCCACGGCAGACTTTCAAGTAGATCTGGAGGTTCATGGTTATTTTTTATCCTGTCCAGAGTTAGGCTGATGGGCCTTCTTGGGGGACCAACCTGCTCCAGATGCTTCCCACAGCCACACAGGTTGGCGAGGACCAAATGCCTGGCATTCAAGCTACTGGCCAGGAAAAAGCCTTCCTGAGATTCTCTGTTTAAACGTGTAATTCATGTTTCTGAGTTTGGGCTTCACCTAGCCCTTCCCCAGCAATGGCTCTGGCTAGAAACATACCTTTACTGAGTCTTGTTCAAGGTCAAAGGGAGGAAAGTCAGAGGCTCCCCCAGGGATATGTAGTCCCCTTTTCCATTAACTCCTGAAGATCCCCCCCCCCACACACACACAATAGTCTCAAATGTCATGTAAGGTGTCAAGTGTTTCTAGGGTTCCTTATAGCCAGCCTCTTAGCCACTCCTGCTCCTCTAATGCTACTTTCATGTCCAAAGAAAGAGAATGTGTCCATGAAGCTACAGTTATCTCTGAGGGCTGCTATAGGTATGGTGTTGTGCGGAGGGTAGATACTTCCAACATCTCATTTAATTCCCATACCTCTGCCCTGCAGCTACTGCTGCTGAGTTGTTTATTCAAAAGGAAGAAAACCAATGCTCAGAGAGGTAGACCTGATTCCATTTTCCTGCCCACTCTCTACCCACCCAAAGTATAGTTCACCAGGAACTCTTTGTCCTACCAGTAGAACAATGATCCTCTTCTACAAACTCAGTGAAAACTCAGCCAGAACCCTAAGCGTGTGCACCAGCGGAAACCTTCAAGGTCTTCTATGAGCTCATTTTCCACATCCATGTCCATAGAAATGCCATTTCAGTACGGTCCTCAGTTTTCCCAGCTGTGAAATGGGTGATGTACCACTATTATGATATCCATCCTCAAAGTCATTGTGGGTAAAAGGAAGGAGAAGGACCTTTTGTTAACACACACACACACACACACACACACACACACACACACATTCTCTTAGGATTATAGTGTCTCTGCTTGCAGAAAACATCCATCCTTGGGCACCCCAACCGTTTGAAGGTGTATAGGAGGCTTAGCTCCCTACATTAAGACCACACTAGCCTGGGTCCATTTTAGGGATGGATAAGAATCTGTGGCAGAAATAACTTTGGAGTTACCGAGCCTGCCCACCATGCCGGGGGCCAGCACCGGACACCTCCTTCTCCATACAACACAGCTAGAAGTGGCGGAGGCACGAGATGGGGAGTCTCCTACGTTTAGCTTCATTTCCTCTGCAGTCTCCTCAGGGCCCCTCTGACTGAGGGGTTCAAAAGCAAGGCTTTTGCTCCTTTGGTCCTCTGCACAGGCTCAGTTTGTAAACATCAGTTTGAAAGGAGGGCTTTCTTAATCATCGTATTGTTTCACGTAGAGAGAAGGTGGCTAGCACTTGAGCAGCTTGTATTTCTCAGATAAAAACCTATGCTTTGGCTGAGGAAGGAAAAGCATTTCTTCCCTTCCTCCATGTTTTTCCTTGTCGTCAGTGATGGTGGTCAGTGGTTTTGTCTTTGCATGTTTTCCTAGGCGGCCTTGGAGTGACCTGGCTAGTTAGTGTTAATTAGTCTGCTGAGACATAATGTCACTGTCAGGGTGGCGCAGCAGAAAGGTCTGGGTGCCGGCTGGGCCGGCCGTCCAAGAGGGAAATGGCTTAATCTGCTGTCATCATGGGAACGGTGTTTGCACACACCCCGGGCCCTCTGTGTGAGTTGCATTTTTCTTTTTTTGATTTCCCAGTATTTCTGGAAGGATAGCAAAACTATTATTTGGGGGGATAAGCTCGGGGCCATGAAGTGTCAAGAGGGTGAGGGACTTTTGAAATGAGTGTGAAACCAGGGCTCTACGGCAGCCTCCCTCCACCAAAGTGCTTGCTTTGCCAGCCCCGGGAGGAGGATAAGCCTCCAGGCTTTGTTCTGAACCCAGACCTGCTGTTTTCTTCCTTGGTGACCTTACTGAGCTTGATTTCTTCATCTGTTGTAGGGCTTCTAGAAAGCAATGTAAGTAAAACCAGCGTGTTCACTGGACAAACAGAAGCTAGTCAAGAAGTTGTTTTCTGCCAGATACACAGATAACCAGGAAGGGGCATCTCCAGGGCACATTTCCAATGTTCTATTGTCTTAGTACTTTCTGTGAAACTTCAGATGGGTAACTTGAAACTTTGTTTCTCTTAAAATGTGGGCAAGACTTCCACAGAGCCAAAACAATAGGCATATCATATATTGAGGTGAAACGAAGAGATAATGGGCTGGGTGCTAGTGTCTTAAGCCTGTAATCTTAGCTATTCAGAAGGCTGAGGACTTGGAGGATAGAGCTTCAAAGCCATCTCTGGTCTGGCAGAAAAGTCTGAAAGTTTCCATTTCCAATCAGAGAGCAAAACTCCAGACTGGAGGCATGGCTCGATTGGTAGAGTGCCAGCCACGAATAAGAAAGCTGAGCAAGACAGTGAGGACTTGAGTTCAATTCCTAGTACCGCCCCCCACATAAATACATAAACACACAAATAAATAAATAAATAAATAATAGACGCGATACCTGTGAAAGTTAGCTGAGCTTCCCGCAGCCACCATTGTTAGCTGTGAGCTAGTCCCATCTGGAAAAGGATTTCCTATTTCGGTTTCCCAGAAAAACCAATGGTGGGGGGGGGGGGGGCACTAGGCATATGATTGAACAGTCTGTTTATGGGCTTTATGTTGGAGTCAGAACACTCTAGGGGTTTAGTATTATGAATTTATCTGAGAGCGAACGAGAGCGAACGAGAGCTCGCGTGAGTCTGTATTGATTCTTTGTATACAGTTAAGATGCCAGAAACATTTGTCTTAGGAACTTGTTTTGCTTTTTGTTTGTTTGTGGTGTTGGAGTTTAAACTCAGGGCCTGGGATGGTTTCCTTTAGCTTGATTTTTTTTTTTTTTTTTGGTATTGATCCTGGGGCATGAACTCGGGGCCTGGGCATGGTCTTTTCAGCTCAATGCTAGCTAGCACTTTTATCACTTGAACCACAGCTCCAGCTCTTTTTATTTGGAGCGGGGGGGGGGTCATTGATGATACGAGTCTTATAGATTTTCCTTCCCTCCCAGGCTGTCATCAAACCAGGATCCTCAGATCTCAGACATTTGAGTAGTTAGAATTACAAGTGTGAGGGCCATGGACTCCTAGCTAAAACCCTGCTTTTGATCAATATAGTTATATATATTGACTTAAAAATATTAAGGGGCTGGGGATGTGGCCTAGTGGTAGAGTGCTTGCCTCATATACATGAATCCCTGGTTCAATTTTTCAGCACCACATATACAGAAAAAGCCAAAAGTGGCGCTGTGGCTCAAGTGGTAGAATACTAGTCTTAAGCAAAAAGAAGCCAGGGACAGTGCTCAGAGCTGAGTCCAAGCCTGAGGACTAGCAAAAACAATATTAAAACCCACCTATCTTCTGCTTTATACTATTGTTTAAATCTCACCATTCTACTTACTTGTTTTACGGTTTCATATTTGGTATAATAATAATCCAGCTTCGGCATGATGGCAAATGCTACTGGCATCTAAAGGTCTGAGTAGTGGAGTACCGACCCTTGACATGGGCTGTGTTGTACTCTTTGGTACTTCCTCACACTGAGACCGGTTCTTGTTCCTGTGTCAAAATGGAGGTGATGGCAATGACTCACTGGGGTGTATTTGGCAGGGAGTCTTGCTATGACGCGAAGTGAGAGCAAGGAGGCAGAAGGATGTTAGGAGATGGGAAGCAGGACAGGAAATGGTACTGGTGGCAAGCTAGGAAGCAACTGGAATCTGAGGGTTCCTCATAACTTTAACAAATCCTCATGGAGGCTACCCACCGCACAGACGGCAGACACCATGCCAGCAATAGTGACATTGATGGCTAGAGGAGAGAAAGTAACTGATTGAGATTTGACAAAATCCATGATTCCATTTAAAGAGAACAGACCCACAGTCTTGGGGTGGGAGATAAGCCGACTAAACAAGTCAAGGACAGGACTAGAATGAGCACTGACAGTTTGAGAGTGGAGAGTAGAGCTGCTGGTCCACTAGGGAGCACCAGAGATAATTTATCTTGAGTAGCCACCCTAACTACATCACCAGCACTGACAGATAAACCTCATCTGGCCTTCTCACGTCGAGCATTGCTTCACAAAGGCAACCTATGAAGCTGTGTGAAATTAGTTCTATGCTGGTCTAGGCTAGGAATCCATCTGGTAAGGCCTGGCAGCTCAAAGCAAAAGATGGCAGAGCTGTAGGTGCCTGTACTGTGGAGACGTAGCCACTGCTGCCAAACCTGAATGCTTGCTGGACACATCCAGCGCTTGACTCCTGTGCCAGCGTAGCGTGCGAACTTCGTAGGGCTTTTCCTCTCAAAGCCTCCCCCCTCCACGACATTGACACGTCCTTCTGTCCTGAGATTCTGCCCTCCTCGGGGCCTGCCTGGCTGAAACCTATTAGCTACAAGGTGTTTACTTTCTGTACTGTAGTGTCGACACAATTATGCACAACCTTCTATTGTCTGTAGATTGTTTTGCTAGTGTTCCTCAGTTTGTCCATATTAATGATGCCCATCTTGAGGCCAGGGAACATGCCTTTCCCCCACTGGTTGCTTAAAAGGCCGGGCTTTAGGGTTAGTTACACCTGGCTCGGAATCCCATTCATCCATTCACACCCATATGACTTCAGGAGCCGTCAGTGGGACTCATCAGCCCTACCTCAAGATGAGCTGAGGTTCTGTTTGTGAAGCATTTGCATCCCACATCCTAACTATACTCAGCCAACCCAGCTCCTGCACCACCACCCTTAAAGGCTGCCAGTTTCCCTTTCCCCAAGTTCCCAAGGCCTTCTAGGCCGACGTCTGTGAGGCTCTTTTGAAGTCTACTTTGCCGAGCTGTATTCATCTCTATGGTTCTTGCCTTCTAGATTACAGCTACTTGAGTTCCCAGCTGGACAGGTGCTGCATACCTCTGAAAGGTTGTAAAGGTTATTGTGATAACGAATAATCCACTTAAACTCAGGGTCATTCAAGGGCAGGGGACTTACAAATGAGGCCATGACATCACATAACATGGATGAGGAAACGGAGGGCCAAAGAAATGTGCCTTGGTCCAGACCCACAGCCCCGGTGGCAGGGCTGAGTACTCCCCAACACCAGGGGGTGGGATGGGTAGTGAATACTCGAAACTCAGGCTGTGGCCCGCTCTGCTCTATAGCAGGATTCAAGAGAACATAGATGAGATCCTAGAGCACCCTCCACCTGCTGATGAGGGCTGAGAAGTCCAACGAGAGCTTCTGGGACACACAAACATACAATCACACACCAGTATGTACCCTCACACTCATGGACACACATGCAGAACACTTACACCCCAAATACAGAGAGATACACACTTATATCCAAGCAGGTATGGAACTAGAGCAAGGCTCTAAGGTGTAAAATTTAAGGAAGCGCTCCTTGTCAGGCATATACAAGGGCAGGGTCAGCCCTGAGAATGAGTGGCTCCTTACATGTTGTAGCCCGGATGCCCGGCTTTCCTTGCTCTTGATTCTCATACATGATACGCTCATTTACCCACCACATGTACTCACAGACATTCGTGTATACGCAGAGACACAATACTCATTTTCTTACAATATAAACATACGAAGAATAAGCCTTTACAACATATATATGTGCATGTTGCACACTGTCCTAGAGCCACAGGTGATTAAGAAACAAAAGAATACCAAAGAAAGCTCCCATTTTCAGAGACTTGGAGAGATTCAGCTATGAAGTTATAGGTACGATTGATCCTGGTTGACTCTACAGTTGCTAGGAAGAGCAGGACAATGGATATGGTGGGTGGGGGGGGGCGCAGTACGGTCCTAGTTACCCAGGCAGTCTGTTCCGTGTTGCAGGTCCATTAGGTACTTAGAGCTATGGCCTTCTTGTTCTTGCAGCCTATCATTTGACATCTAAGTAGAGAGACAAAAGTGTTTAGCTAGCCGGGCACCGGTGGCTCACGCCTATCATCCTAGCTACTCAGGAGGCTGAGATCTGAAGATCACAGTTCAAAGCCAGCCCAGGCAAGAAAGTTCGTGAGACTCCTATCTCCAATTAACCACCAGAAAACCAGAAGTGGCGCTGTGGTTCAAGTGGTAGAGCACTCGCCTTGAGCTGAAGAGCTCAGGAACGGCACCCAGGCCCAGAGTTCAAGCCCAGCCCCATGATTGACAAAAAGAAAAGAAAAGAAAAGAAAAGGTATCTGGCTATTTCCTCCCTTTCTACCTCTATTCTTTCATTAACATTATGAGATGGGACAGGGGTGTTCGTCCACAAGATCTTTGTGTTCTGTATTTTGGTTGAAGCCTAGGGTTAGTTAACCATTTTCCCTAGCATCAGTTGATCTCTGGGGTTCACGGTCATTTATCCTAGGTCAAGGCAAAGCTAACAAGTGGGTATAGCAAATAGCAGCAAGGCTCGTTTTTCCAGAATCCAGCCCGTTGTTTCCCTGAGGAGTTAGGGGCTGAGGCTACCGTGCGGATCCTCTGCTCAGGTCATGAGGATAACTTCTCTAGCATTCCTCCCTCCCTCAGACCCGATGAGCACTGTGTTCCACTGAGATCCCTCAGGTTTCGCCCCACAGCCTAAAGAACAAGCGTGGCCTAGCTTACCCAGGCCTGTGCTCACTAAGACCCGAAGAGGGAATGTAAAAATGAACAGCCAGGTCACAGGTGCACAACACCAGGCTTGTTTATTGCATCACTTGCATGGGTCACGTGTGTGATTGTTGGAAATAATATGGTGGTATTGACTGGGCAATATTTGCGGAACTTTCAGATATAAAGGTGAGCAAAGGTATTCATTGGTACAGTCTAAATTACTAACCAGAAAAAGTGCATTTGTGGAGAAAATACCTTCCCGTTTAAGATGTGAAGGTTTTTATTTAGAAGCCATTGTCTTCTTTTTTTTTTTCCTTCGAACCTAGGGTCTGATTGAGCAACACACTGGTTTTACTGTGCTGAGCTCACTGTTCTGTGGTATTGTTTTGCTGAACACTATGACCTTCTAGATGTCCCATGTCCAAACAAGTGTTAGAACAGCTGCTGTTGGCTAGACCTGTCTGATGTCCAGAGTGGTCACATAGCTCCCTAGTTGAGTAAAATGATGATGTTTTGAGCGAAAGCACTCCTTGAGACTACCTCTGGAGACTGGTCACCTTTGACATGAATAAATTAGGATTTCTTCTGCCTCCCTGTGGGCAGCGGACACAAGCGTCATGGTCTGCTCTCCGGGAAGGCTCCTCTTCCCAGTCCTCCACTCTCCGTGGGGAGCCTCTCCCCCCTCCTCCTCACCCCTTTCTCTGACAGGTGTGGGTTCAGGGTGCGCTCTGTGCCCCGATCTTCTCAAGAGTTGTTCTGGCATCTAGAGAAGTACCGTGTGCCACTTCCTTTCTGACTCTGACCCCTCTGCCTCAGGCCTACCCAGAGGTGCGCCGCGCAAACCCATCACCCCGGCTCGCTGCCATTGGCCATGCCTTCAGTTCTTCACTTCAAATTATTTCAGAGAGCCTTATTACTTGATGACACCACTCCGTAGGTAAATGTCTATTAAACTCTTCAGCGTGGCAGGTGTGGAGTTAGCCGTGGGGCTTGAGAACTTAAGATCGAGTGCCCGTGCCTTCATCTTGACATTACAGAGAGACAAAAAGCAAACTGGACTTTTACCCACCATCAAAGTGGAAGCCAGGCAAGGAAGGCTTCAGTCCCTACAGGCCGGAAGTGCTGAGCTAGTGGGGAGACCTCAGGGGCTGTGTCCTGAGGCAGGGGCCAGGCCCCATAAGCGGTTCAGGGAGGGAGCAGCCCGGCAGAGACTCGGAGAGCTAGGCGCATGTGCACCTGTAAGGATAGAGATGACAAACGGAAGATGGGCAGGATCTGGACCACCTGTAGGGGCCAGGAAACAAGAGGAGCCAGCCAGTGCACTCATTCTAACCTTCTCTCAGAAAGTCTGTCTGGAGCCTTTGACTGACCAGCACCAATTCCATCCTGGACTGGCTTGACCTTGCATTTCTGTCATTGGCAATGTTCATGTCCTTTTTGCTCCCTTGCCAGAGCTCCCTGCTTCCCGGCTCTATCCTCTTTGGGACAGAGTGTGTGTGTGGCTTTTGTTTTTGTTTTTGTATTAAGTGGAGCAGCTGTGATAGCTAGATTATTCACATTATCAAAATGTTTTCATTTCTCTCCTCCCCTGGCCTTGTTCCAGCGAAACTTAGCCCGGTGATTTTCCAAAATAATCTTAGATTCCTGCTTATACTTCCTTTTAATCCAATCATTAACAAACCTTTTAGGACCAGCCATTGATATACACTCCAGAAGGCTCCATCTCACCTGGCTGACCCGATTACCCACTATTTTTGTATGCAAGCCCATGTTCCAGCCAACTAGTCATTGTTTCCAAAACATACAGTACTCATGCCCACCCCTGCAGTGCCCCTTCCGGGAACACCCGTCCCTTCGCCCGCTTCTCTGACAAGTGTGTCTCAAGTTCCACCTCTTTCCACTAGATCCTCTCAAGGCCCACGACTCCCATGACTGTGCTCCCTGACTTCCACTGTCCCTACTGTGCTCCCTTCCCCTACTCTTAGTACCCATTACCCACACCGCTTGTCACTTACTTGGCCTCTCCCAGTGACACCCAATATCTAGAACTGGTTCAGACCTTTCTGCAGCCTCGGCACCTCACACAGACTGCTGTAAGAAAGAAAGACGCTGTAAAGGCGCGGTGTTGGTTATTCTACAAGGATATGGTTTATATTTCACACACTCGAGTTTTATATGTGAACTTTTCCCAGTGTGAAGCACACCGGATTCTTTCCCGTGCTATTGGTGTCATTACTTTTCCATTTTCTTTAGAGTAGGTTGCAACTTGGGAGCTAAGGAAACAAGAAGTGCAGCCCGTCAGAGAACCCCAAGGCAGCGATCAAGGTCGGAGCTGCCTCTCAGGAGCATTTTCTTGGTCTTGAGGACATTTTTTGTAGCACACATGCTCAACTACAGGGTAGCTGAGTTGGGCAGTAGAGGCCAGCTCGAACGGATGTTCTGATTTAACAGGTGGTCTGCCTGGTAGACAGGGGCGAGGGGGTAGTGAAACAGTTAGTTGGATTTAGGTCAGAACCTCTTAAAGGACCAAGAATTTACCATTCGTAGAGGACTAAAATCTTCAAGTATTTTCTAGCACACATTAGACATACATATTTTTAGTCAAAAAAAAAAATCTTTCTGGCTTTCCCCTCCCCCTTCCTTTTCCCCCGGACTTACTTTATTTCTTCTTGCTTTGTTGTCTTGTTTCTCAAATGAGTATCTTACGTAAGAACCTCAGAGGCTCCTTTTAGAAAACCTAGAACATTGGAATGTGTATGTTCACAATCCCCCAGGGGTTATTCTGTAGATCGGTGCTAGGAGCTGGCTCTAGTTTGCTCCCCAAAAGTTCATGTAGTGGGGGTTTGGTCCCCAGTGTAATGGTATTGATTGAGAGGTGAGGAGCTCTTTACAAGGGGGGCCCAGTGAGGAATAATGAGCTCATACATGTCTCCTGGGAATGTGCCAGTTCTCTCAGGATGGGGTTCGTTTCTGTGACCGTGGGTGTTTTGTGATAAATAAAGGCCTCCCCAAAGTGTTGGGCGTTTTCTGTATTGTGATGCCATGTTATAATGCAGCACAAGGCCCTACTCTCATGTGGCCACCTAAATGTGGGCTCTTTGGCCTCTAGAACCATAGGCAAAAATAGCTCACGTTTGCTGATAAAGAATCTAGTTTCCGGGATTTTGTTATTGCATCATGTCAGCATTTGAGAGAAACTAAGAGTCGTCAGACTGAGGGCCAGCCAGAGGCCTGGGGTAGGTAGAGTCTCCTAGATAGTCTGCTGGGGACACAGCCCTTCTTGTACAAGGTCTTTTCCTCCCAAAGACTTCTCACTTGGCTGTGGACCAGAGTAGATCAGGCTCAGGTCTGCTTCTGGCTAGCTTTGTACAACCCACTTGGCGCTCCTAGATGAGACCTACAAAAGGAGGCTCCAAATGCTAGCTCCCTCCCTCACAGGGCTACTGTGAAAATCCATCGCTGATGAAACCAAGGCTCCATGGATGGTTTTTTGGAATTAAATTAAGTTTAGGAATAGCTCATCTATAGACTGAACCCAGGGTCCAGAAGTTCATGAAAGGAAGAAGCTTGGAAGCCCTGGTAAATGGCGGGGGGGGGGTGGTTAGGGGGACTAGTCTAGTGGGTCAAAACTAGTGGAGACCTGCACAGAGGCTTTCTATGCTGATTTATTGACAATCTTCCATTAAACGAAAAAGTTGCCACTTTTGTGCAGGCTGGTCTCAGCCTGGATCTTCCTACCTCTGCCTCCCAAATAGCTATGATGACAAGTGTGCACTACCGTGCCTGGCTACATAGGACGTCTCTCAGGGGCACCTGTTCTCTACACCTCTGAGGAGTGTGGTCAACTGTGCTCCCCAGAATGACCTCAAGACACTGCAACACCTCGAAGCGTCCTCTATAGCATAAGGACAGGGGAAAATTCTGCTCATTAAGCAACAGGTATATTCCCAGGGCATTTTCAAGTAGTTACTAAAAGATCAACACTGTTCACTAACCACATAGGGAGCAGCCACAGAGACAAAGAGCTTTCCTCTTCCTGTTGATTCAAAACCTGTCTCGGTCTGGTTCCCAATTCCTGTTTGTTGTAAGCAGACTTTGGAAGGAAGTCAATGGGTCTCCCTCAGAATGTCTGTTTTTTAACAAATACAATGAACAGGATTGTCAATGCAGTCATATTAAAGCACAACTCTTAAACCATGTAAAAGAAAAAAAGGAAAAAACATGCCATGTGATAGAGGAATGAAGAATGGAGAGGAGAGCCAAGTCCTGGTAGCTCCTCCTTGTAATCCTACCCAAGAGGCTGAGAGCTGGAGGATCACAGTTCGAGGCTAGCATCAACAGAAAGGCTCACTAGCCAGACTCCATCTCTAAGATAACTAGCAAAAAGATTGTAGGCATGGCTCAAATGGTAGAGTGCTGGCAAGCAAGCATGAGGCTCTGAGTTAAAAGAAGAAAGAGGAGTAGGAGGAAGAGGAGGAGGAGGTGGAGAAGGAGGGGGCGGGAGAGAAAGATGGAGGCACTGCAGGGAGGACCGTGATGCTTGTCAAGAGGAGCAGGTGCAGGTGGGAGGTTAGTGAGCATTGTTCTCCTGTGGCATTTGGAGGGCCGCTGGAGGGCTAGAGAGGAGCCCCGGGGCCTTCCCCGCCCTGCTGCCGAATCCAATCCACGTTAACCCTCTCCTGAGCCAGGTGTAATGGGACCTCTCTGTAATCTCAGCATTCAGGAAGCCGAGGCAGGAGGAGCCTAAGTTTAAGGCCAGCTTGGGCTACACAATGAAACTCTTCCCCCTAAAGAAACCCGTTGACCTATGAATTCATTTTCTAGAGCTATCAGGACAAAGTATGGCGATCTGGGTGACTTAAACAGTAGAACTTTGTCTCCATACAATGAGGGAAGGCCAAAGTGTCAGCAGGTGGTGTGACGCAGAAGTGCTCTGTGCGTCTCTCCTGACTCCCGACGACGTATTGGCAGTCTTTGGTGGTCTTTGGCTTGTGGCAAAGTGAGTCCAAGCTCCACATGCTATTCTTCCTCTATGTCTGTGTCCAAGTGTCTCCTTTCTTCGGAGGCATGGTCTTCCTTAGGACCTATCCTACTGAACTCCGATTAACTCCGTCATCCGCAAAAACCCTACTTCCAAAAAAGGTCACATGCGGAGGTACTGGAGGTTAGTATTTCACATACAAATTTAGAGGGAATACAATTCGGCTCCTAACAAACCTGAGTGTCCCATGTTGTTGGCCTAGCTCAGCTGCTTGTGGCAATAACGACAGAAATCAGCTTTGAGATGGGCAGGGAAGGGAAACTGATCACCTGTCCTCTACAAAAATCTCCCCTAGAGGAGGGGCTCCACCTCCTAATCTCAGAACTCCTGCTGACAATCAAGTCTGGGCTCAGCACTTGAGAAGATAAAAATACCAAGCAGATAAGAAAGCCCATGATCTTCCCCGGTACCTTGGTTAGAACACATCTCATGAATCTATACCATCTCTTCCTCCGCTCTAGTAAGATAGCCTATTCCCAGACTGCGTTAAGATTCCGAAAGTTTTGAGGCATGAGAGAGCGAACAGGGATTTTGGGCCCGAGAATGTAAGTTCTAAAATATACATAAATATGTAAGTTCTGTTAGGGCTCTACCGGGAACTAGGGTTAACCCTAGCCAGGTCGTCTTCTCCTCCCATCTGAGAAGAGTCTCAGAAGTATCCTGCACAGATTCTATGCACCTACCCCTCAGTGGTCTGTGGGCCACAGCAGCCCCCAATTGTACCATCATTCAGGCCATGCAGGAGCCCACAACACCCCCTCCCCTCCCCCACCCCCGGCCTGTCACCTCCTAACAGCAGACCAGGGGCCACTCTGCTGCTCAGCTGCAGGTTCAGAGAGCTCCCTCTGTTTCCGGGGGCATCTGGCCTCCGCCCAAGCGGAAGTTGCTCCTATTAGGACTGGTAGGGTCATCTGCGCTGCAGAAACTAGAGTGCAGATCTGCAGAGGCCTAACTCTCAGCACTCCCATTTCCCCCTCCCCCGAAACCACAACCTTCAGACTGCACCTAGCTGTCCCTGGCTGTCCCCCTTCACCTCCTCGCATCCCCCATCCTCCGCAGGCAGGGGTGAGTTTGGCTTTAGAGTAGTTAACCCCCTTTGCTATGTGCGAAGTTCCTGAGAAGCTGCTGTCTCTGTGCACAGGTGTGAAAACCACAGAGGTACGTTTTTAGTTATGGATTTTGCTCAGCATGTTGTGTAGCTCTTCTTCATTTGTTCCTTACTTGTTTTGCTCCTCAGAATGGCCAGACCTCCTCTGGCCCTGGCCTGAATTTCCCCAGACACACAGTCTCACAGACACACACACACACACACACACACACACACACACACACACACACAGAGCAGGTGTCTCTCTCTGTGTGTGTCTCTCTCTTTCTAACTGTGCCACTTACTTCAGCCAAAGCCCCTTGGGTCCTCTCTGAACTTATCAATCACATCTTAGTTAAGATCTCAAATGCAAAGAATCCCAGAGCGAAAGAGGTCATTTAGTTCAGCCCTCTTGGTAAGAGTCTCTTCTTCTCCCTATTTTATGTGACTTTATTTTATTGAAGACTTCCTCATTCCTCTGGCCTCTCAGTCACTAAAACGACCACAACTACAGTTGTGGTTACTTCTGTGTCCTCTTCCTCCTCTTCCTCTTCTCTCCTTCTCCCTGCCCTGTTCCTCCATTCTTGCAACCTTTCCTTCTCTCTTCCTCTCTCATTTTCCTTCCTCCTTCTCACGCTTTTATGCCCCCCACTAGGGTATAGCCACCTTTCTGTTTCCCTCCTTAACCGTCTATAGGGAAGTTTTTAATGAATGTGCAGTAAACCCACATTTATCACATCGCAACTGTGTGATATGGAACCTAGCACTGCATTATTACTTGTGCTATGGGGACCCCGATTGTTTATTATGCACCAACACCACAGACACACATACTTTACACTTTCTCTCACACACATGTGTACCCCAGGATGTTCCACAGGGGCTACTGGTGTAAAATTAGTACATGTGAGTGAACTGAAAACCCTTCGGGTTCTATCCCTTGCCTAAGGTTATTAATTTATAAGTTTCTCAAGGGCAAGGCCTCAGAAGCCTTTTCTCCACACATACCCCTCCTGGAATACCATCAGACTGAGTGGGCACTAACTGGATTGGAATCTAATGAACTGAAAATTGCTTTAACATCAACCCATTTTTTTTAAAGCCAGCATTAATAGCCATAGGCCTCTGACCCCCAGGGACGACTTGGGGTTCAGCACAGTGATTTGCACAGACACTGGAGATCAAGCTGTATGTTCAACAGGGCCTTGGCCCTGACTGTGCAGCCCACGGGGCCCTCCTACGGCTGGTGTGTAATGCTGGGAGCCCCTGGGCCTCAAGAAGCTCAGAGGAAGGAGCTAGGAAAATGACTTCTAGAAAGTCTGCAAGGAGCACTGGCAAGTTCCATGTGTAGACCTTGACGGAAGTTCATGTTTAGTCAATTCATTAATGCTTTCAGTTAGTTATAAGTAGCCGCTGAACGGACACAAACTCTGGAAAATCACCACAGGAGCTTTTTCAAAAATTCAGGTTCAGGCTGGGCACCCGTGGCTCAGGCCTGTCATCCTAGCTACTCAGGAGGCAGAGATCTGAGAATCGTGGTTCAAAGCCAGCCAAGACAGGAACGTCCGTGAGACTCTTATCTCCAATGAACCACCAGAAAACAGGAAGTGGCACGGAGGCTCAGAGTGGTAGAGAGCTGGACTTGAGCTCAGCGATAGCACCCAGGCCCTGACTTCAGCCCCATGACTGACAGATAAATAAATAAATACATCGATCAATCAATCAACCAATCAATCAATAGAATCAGGTTCAGGATCACGATGTCAGAAGCTTCTGGTTGACCGGATCAAGGTGGAAAGTTGCCAGGCTCCTCGAATGATTCTCGTCTAGCGTGAAGCGGGTGAAGGCAGTGCTCTGCGTCCCGGCCCGTTGGGACTTGGCGTAGGCAGTCAGGAGAGGTGCTCCGCCTGCCCTCAAGGTGCTTAGTCTCCAGGGGAGGCTGGCTAAAAGGCCATGGTGCGGAGGGCTTTATGCGTTGTGGCAGCAGAGCTTCCCGAGCTTTGTTGCTGGGAGGCAGCTGCCCTTGGGTGAATATGGAGTCCAGAGTGCAAGGTGGGGATTAGCCAATCCAGGGCCACATCCTCAGAAGGGATTTCACTTCCTCAGGAAGAGGAAGGTTTACCTCCTATTTGGGAAATAGTACCCAGTTTTAGCCTTAGAAAGAAAATATCCCATTCATTCTCTGGCCTCCCGATAGAATTGATTGAATCTAAGACCTATAGGAAACAGGATCTAAGACCTACAGGATTTCAAAGGTTCTTATAAGATCTCATAGGATCTATGATCTATCAGAGATTTGTAGAAATCTTTGACAGAACCTTAAAGACCACCCCTCCGAGAGACCGGGCAACTTTCAGGCTCAGAGTAGCCTCTCCTAGGTCCTATGTGCCTCCACCACTCAGAGCCTCCAGGCTGGCTTTAGGTTAAGTGGTACTTTTCCTAGTGAGCTTGGAAGCCTATTGACGTTGTTTGTCAGTGGCTGGCCCCATCCTTGGAAATCCACACATTGGGCCTTGCTTGGGAAGGAGGTGACAGGGTTAATCTAAGGGCTGAGGGAAGCAGAGAGAAAGGCCTTGAAACCACACAGTGAAGCCAACCAGATTAATAGAGAAAGAGAGAGGGGGGTAGACCATTAGGAAGACAAAGAGAAAATCATGCTGGAGCAATAGAAAGGGAAATCTAATATCAACTAGGGAAAAATAAATGGAGATTAGGGCAAACAAATTAGCTTTAATGGGTTCAATGCTAATACAAGAATAACAGCAGAGCTGTGAATGCCTTTGAGGGGAAGATGGGATAAAGAACCTGAGCAGTCATGCAGGCAATAAAGATTATGCAGGGAAGGGGGATCAGCCAGGGGAGGGGGGGGGAAGACAGGGGTGAGTGGGCACGGGAGATTTGGCATGGGAGGGGCCTGCCACCATTTGCAAGAAGGGATTGGGGCAGGGAGGGAGCTAAGAGCTGGTGACAATGGGGAGAGAGGCCATCAGCATGGGGTTGGAACTAAAGGAAAATAAAGCAACTGGAAGCGACTGAGGACAGGGGAATCAAACTCATGGCAGAGATGGATGTAAACAAGGAGAGTGGAGAACAAAGCAACATGGACGCATGGGGGAGAACGGAAAGGAAACCGGGTTCATTCTCTGTGTGGAGAAAATAAAACGGGAAAAAAATAGGCCCCAACAAAATGATCTCTGTAAAACGGAGATGATTCCGTCCTTCCTACATCAGAGAGTCGTTCTGACAATTAAAGGGGAAGATGCATTTGCAGTGCTCAGTGGAGGGCTGGTAGGTAGGCCTGTTGTCCATCTTCTAACCGGGAAGAGGGAATACACACTAAAGAGACTTCCTCCTCCTTTCCTTTCTCTCCTCCTTCCTCCTCTTTGTTTTATTTATCTATCTATGTGTTTATTTACATGGTGTGCCAAGGTCTCAAACGCATGAGGTCAACCTGTGCTACTTAATGAGCCTCAGCCTCCCCAGGGCTGAGGTTTCAGGCATGGGCCACCGTGCCCAATGTTTTCCTCGCCTCTTAGGTCCAACCTAAGAGAAATACAGCCTAATTTGTTTTTCCAATAATAGTCTAATGCAGTGAAACCCCTTTATCCATCCTTCATCATCCTCGTACTCCTACCCATCCCTCTGTCCACACTGGAGGGGAATGAATACTGCTAAGCCACGCAGGAACAGCCACCATCTGGGTTGACCCAGGGAAAAGGCATGCCAAGAAACCGCACTTCATATCCTGCTGAGAGACCCTCTTCGATTTGCCTGCGCTTCCGAGGGTAGGAGACAGTACGAGGGGCGTTGCTCTTCCCAGCCACAGGGGAGGCCAGCTGGAGGAATAGAGCCCAGCAAGGTAGGGGAAGGCATCCGGAAGAATGTCTCAGAGTCAATCAATAACTGCCCAGTCATGCACTCAGGAGGGGAAGGAGAAGCTGGCATTATTTCCTGCCCCACGAGGCATCCAGAACCACGCCTTTCCCCACCACTAAGGGTTTTAGAAGAGCGAGGACAGAAAAAAAAAATCCGGGTAAGAAGAGGTGCCGACAAGGTGAAGGAGCTGTGTCACCTGCTAAGACACCAAAAAAACTGAAGGATCACTACCAGAGAAAGCACTTTCTATCAAGTTACAGTCTCGGAGAGCCTGGACACTATCTTTCTTGACCTTTCTACATTCTGAAGCCGTAGCGCAGTGCCCGGCAGGAAGAGCGAGCGCGGTCAACGCGGTTATGGTGACGGTGAGCGTCCGTGGAATGCCTGCTGAGGCCCAGGCCTGAGCGGGGCGCCACACGCGAGTCACGTCCACGTAACACACGACAGGGAGAAGCAAAGGGAGGTGAAGCTCATGCGAGGCCAGACAGGAAAGATGAAGCCGCAGAGGTTCCCTCATCTTGACCCTCTAGGGCTTCAAAGAATGAAAAGAAATAAATGCGGGAACCACTCCATGTCCTGTGCATCAGTACAGAGGAACGGGTTGGAAGCTGTCTGTCGCACGAGGCTTCTATGGGGGATGGATTGGACGGCCACCTGGCCCATGGTAGAAGGCAGGAAGCGGGAGGAAGGATTTCCTGTTTGTGCCAAGTGGTTCTGGTCAGCGTTGCCTCAGAGCAATGCACCTGTATTCCAGCTCTCCCTGAACCAAGCTCCCCTCTCCCAGACACAGCGGGGGTCGTTGCCCTGTGGATGGAAGCCCCAGCCCCATGGATTCGGATTCTTCCTCTAGATATCTAAGTTCTCATAACGTCGGCTCTTTTCTTTGCGTCTTCCATCCCCGGGGGAGTGGCTGCTTCCTTCAGGTTGCATATCCCTTGATCACAGTGTTTAGAATATTTGCATATATGTAAATGGGACTTCTTGGGAATAGGATCCAGGTCTAAACACGGCATTCAACCGCACTTCATACACACCGTGAACTCATAATGAAGGTCCCGCACCTGTGTTTTGAGTAACGCCTCTCATATTGGTCATGTGTGGAACTTTTAATTTGTGGCGTCAATGCTGATACTCAGAAAGTTTCAGGTTTGTGGAAACTACAGGTTTTTTAAAAAAAATTTATTTTGAATCAGGGATACTCAACCTGTGATTCAGACTCTCTTCACTTCCTCCGTTGTGGGTTTATATTCCCTCAGTACCCAGTTCCTTGTGTTAAAGGTCTCCATTGAAATAACCAGGAATATGTTTCTATCTTCTGACTATCTCCTGATTGGTGATACATGTTAACTACCAGGAGAAATCTGAGGAAACAGAATTCTATGACTAGATCCGTCGTGTCCTAAGCCGTTGACATAGTGTTGAGCTCACTGGCCATGAGAACCAGGAACTCGTTTCTTTTTGATTGACTGGGCCATGGCAAACATACAGGGATAGCACAGACAACACACACTGCCACATTCGACCACAAAGTTTCTAAGGGAAGGATGGGCTCACACACTGAATGTCGGCATTAAAAGCTTGATATAAAAGTTAGCAGGAAGACATTTGTTCCCTGGCTCCTGCAGAAGCTGGAAGGTGCAGACCTTCTTTAAACAACTCATGTCAACGACATTTGTGAAAAGCATCCTTCTGCTTAAGACAAAGTGTTGGCTTCTCTGAATTTGTTTTAGATATGCCTTCTTCCCTCATTTTTCTCCTTGCCTCTCTTCTTCACTTTTTCCTTCCTTTCATCCTTTGTTCGTTCCTTCCACTACTAATAAATTCAATTATGGTGCACCAAGCATTGCATTATATATCAGGACTTCAGAGATAAAGAAGCTATGTCATTCCTCAAGGAGCAGAAAACAAAGTTCATGCAACAGGACACTTATATTCTGCTAAATGGAGTGCCACAGGTTAGGCTTGCCAGTATGGCAGCCCCTTCAGTCCTAGTCCAGGGTCTGATGTGTCAAGGTAACCTGAAACCTCATGGATGGGGGAGTGATCTTGAGTACTGAATTGTAACATTAGCATTCCATGGTCCTAAGGCAGTGAGTGGCCCAGACTTTCTTGCAGAAAGCATCAAGCTGAGGGAGCAGCTGAGAGGTTACAGAGGAGACTAAGGATCTACAAGCAAGTAGGTCAAAAGGCTGAGAACACTGGGAACTAACCAGCACTGGTAAGGCTGTTCCTTCATGGAAGGCCACGTCTTTATGGTATACGTAGCCTGGTTTGAAAGGCGCCTCAGTGCAGTCTCTCTCAAGCTCCCACTTTAACCCTCTTTGAAGTCAGAGCACAATACCCCTAGATATTAAATGGAAATTTTTTGCACAGCACATTGAGCCACTGTCCAAACTTTAAGGGTTGGATAGAGCTACTAGAGATGTAGCAGATGAAAAACAAATAGAAAAATACTGGAATATAGAATTCGAGGCTCACAGCGGAGAATTCTGGGAATTCCTTTGAGTGCTAGCACATAGAAAGCACTTTTTTTTTTGACAAATGTACACACTAAAGCATGAAATAAACAGGTGGATGGGTTCTATAGACAAAGACAGGGCCCCTTGAAGGAATTTATAAAGAATATGAACAAATAAAGTTACCTTTCCAAAATCCTTATCAGTGCCATGACAGGGAGAGGGAATTTCTTAGGGCCCGCAGGGAAGAACCCTCACATCTTAAAGGTTTGATAGCTGTGCATGGAATGAATTTTAGTCAGTGGGCATTTCTTCTTTCTCCCACCTTTAACTTCTCAGAGTCTTCTAAGAGTCAAAACATTACTAAAAGTCCTTGGACTCCCCTCCCCCCAAAATGGCCATTTTTCCAAATCAAGCATCAAGCCGAACCGAGCCAAATCAAGACTTCCAGCCTCAAGCCTCCCTGCCCACAGGGCAGCACGGAAAGGGGGTCCGAAGAGTGGGTGCCAGTCCCCCCCTCCCAGGGCAGGAAGGAAATGCGCACCCACCTCTGGGCGTTCCGTGGTGACTCACCTAGAAGAGTCCACGCCCCCACACCGGACACGGGAGAGATAAACGTCCTGCCATTACAGAGCTGTTTGCAACCTCAAGCCATGAGCGCCACCTTCATAGGCAGCGGGCTGGCCCCTCCCAAGCCCTTCCTGCCTCTCTGCAGACACAGCGAGCCATATTCAATTTCTTCAACATCCTGAGACTTCATGCATGGGAATCGTTCTTCCTTTCTATAGAAGCTCCTTCAGCTGGTTACCTCTGAGCCATTCGTCTCCGAACCTTCGCTCTGGCCAATTGTAAACTCACTGAGCACTTAGATTTACCGCTTTCCAGGGATTTCACCCCTCACAGGGCAATTCTCTGATGATCTGACTGTATCTCCTAAAAGGGTGTAAGTGCTTGTAGGCCAGCATCTTGCTTTGTTCAGGCTTGATGCCCCCAGTCATGATTAGCACGTGGTTAATATGTATGGAGTTGAAAAGGACTGAAAACCATAATGTGCCAATAGTATTCCTAGAAGAAGGTACAAGAGGAGAAAAGATGAGGAATGACCTCTTACATTTTCCTTACCAGCCACTACTCGTTGTCTAGCCTACACCAGTGGCCCTCAAGGGATGGTCCCCAGATTCTCAGGACTCACACCATCTAGAAACTTCTTAGAAACAAATTCTTGGTTCCAATCAGATCTTGATTCCGCAGGTTTTGTTTTAACAAGCCCTCTGAGGGTCTCCGCTTACACTACTGAATACCGACCACTCAAGTCCAAGCTGGGGTCACAGCACTCAACCAAGTAAACACTGAGATGCTGGAAAAGCTCCACACGGATCCCTACATTCCATTCACCAAACACTTCGCTAGGTCCTTAACCCTTTGGCTTCCTATAGCAGTTGGTATAGTTTGGTAACTCCATTCAATATTTCAGTTGGAAAAAAGAAGACAAGGACCACTTTCTCAGGTAATAAATTAAAACAGGTAGAATGAGCCGAGTGTGGTGGAATATACCTGTAATGCCAGCACTTGCGAGGCTGAGACAGGAAGATCATGAGTTCAGAGAGCCTGGGCTACACACACACACGCGCACACACGCATGCACACACGCACGCACACGCACGGCAAGTGAGCAACCAGACAGAATGAGGACAGAAATCTAGACATCTTTTTTCCCCCCTCCAAAACCATTCAGAAACATGTAAAATAAAAATAAAACAAAGTCCTAGAGAATTCACAGTTCAGGTGCCCAAAAGGTGAGGATCTGGTTAACATGCTTCAGTAGGGTTTCTAAGTGTTTGGGTTTCTAGGACACGGAGTCAACGCTTAAGCACATAATTTAGGATGCACAGCTTACGTTGGGAGAATTACATCCATGGATTTATTTTAAAAGGCAAAATGCCCAACTCATGCCATCCAAAAGTTACTTTTCATTTTGAAAACGTATTTGTGAGGGGGGACGCACCTCTACTTGTAAGAAATCCTGCTTCCAGATGAAGAAGTCCCAACAGATACACAGCAAATGTTCTGGAAAATGGGGACAACACAGGACTGTTCCGTCTCGCCTGTGTTTGGGTGGCTGGCTAGTGCCCTCTGGTGTTCAGCGCCCGGAAAGGCCGTTGGCTCGAGAGGGCAAATCCCCACCCGTGGCAGTGTGCCCTGCGCTAGGGAGAGGGTCCGGCCGCTCTGCTTATCCTCTGGCCTGCATGGAGGGCCCAGGGGACACGGTCCCAGGGCTGGTGGAAAGGCATGCCCTGAGACAAGTGGCCTAGAACGAGGCAGGTAGAAGCTGTGCCCAGGCTCACCCAGTGCCCTCCAGCAGGGAGGTGGAGCACGGTGTCCCTCCCGCGGGGGGGGGGGGGGGTAGGGGGTAGCTAGCGGGCTTTTCCCCTTGACTTACTGCCCAGGGCAGAGGCTTACAGCTTTTTTTTTGTTGTTGTTTGTTTTAAGGGAAATTAACTGTTCTTCTGAAAACAGCTTGGGCCCCCGAGGAGGCATTGCAAAGCAGTTCTGAATGTTCTAAGCCAGTGGGGGATAATGGGCACGGTGTGCCCAGCAAAGGCACTCCCCACCCGCGGCCGTAAATAGTCTTAACTGGCTCAAGCGGAGACCCGCGATGGGTTCCTCCTTCTCACCTGTCTCTCCCGGTGACTCCCACCTCCCAGGGTTCAGATCATCAAATCACGTCCCAGGGCCTGGGCCATCGTGCCATCTAGGGCAAGGCCCGTCCCTGCAGGGGGTTTCAGGGACAGCTTGGCCCCGAACTGAAGCCTAACTGGGATCCTAGTACCCCAGATACAAGCCGAGCCATTCAAGGCGAAGACATCAAGTTAGTAAAACTCTCCCGAGTCTCCACGTCGGAAAAAATGGTGCACTTGAGTTTGGGCCCTGAAATTAGCCCAGCGTGGGTCTAGGGATTTAATGGAATTACGCACGTTGGTCAATCTAACAAACACGTGTCCTCTTAACCTCCAAGCCATTACACATGCTCTTCTCCGTGTCGAACACTGCTCCCTACTGCTTCTTTCTCCGCCGCGTAGCACCGCTGCCTCAGTCTGAGCCTCGACGGGCGGTCCCGCATCCCTCCCCAGCCCCCAGTTCCAGAGGTGCTCACTTGGCTGCGTGGTGCTCTGGGATCCTTTTATCACAGACCCTGGGAGTGGAGAGCAGCCAGCACCACTTGTCCACTTGGCCCCCGCAGGGCCTGGCCCAGCACCTGGCCCATTGAAAGTCCTCAGTGGATTCAGGGTGGGTAGATGAGTGGGATCGGATGAAATATGGGCTCAGGCTCGAGGACAGAGGACAGCAAAAGCTTGGCTTAAACTACGTACCATACAACTTCTCGCAGCCCGGTGTGGTAGTTCTGGCCCCTGCAGGAGATGTCCTTGTAAGTTCTCTGCCTGTTGTCTTTTGTGGGGTTTTTATGTTTTGTTTTGTTGTTGCCAGTCCTGGGGCTTGAACTCAGGGCCTGAGCACTGGTCCCTGGCTTCTTTTTGCTCAAGGCTAGCACTCTGCCACTTGAGCCACAGCGCCACCTCTGGCCTTTTCTGTGTATGTGGTGCTGAGGAATCGAACCCAGGGCTTCATGCATGCCAGGCGAGCGCTCTACCGCTAGGCCACATTCCCAGCTCCCTCTGCCTATTGTTTTTTTAGGGCTCTTCCCTCTTAGAAAGAAAAGAAAGTTTGGGGCTCATTCAGGTGGAACACACATAGGGAAAGTTCAGGTCCATTCTGCCCCAGCTCAACCAGAGATCTTATTTTATTCTTTTGTCCTAATGTCTGTGTTTCAAACTCCGGTTCTATGGTTAAAGAGAAGAGAGAAATGGAAAAAAAAAAAAAAAAACCCCGCTGATTTCATTCTATGCCTTCATTTCACAGAAAAGGAAAGGAGACTCAGAGAAGACGGGGTACTCTCTCCCCAAAGATCATTCACCTCAGTATTAGCACCAGGAGTCCCCGGGTCCTGTACTTTTGACAGATTTTTCAGAGGAAGGGAAGCCGAGAGAGGGGGTTGTTATTTGGAGTGAAGGGCTGAGGGCCGGAAGGAGATCGGGCGGTCCCCGCTTGCTGGGTGCCCCCCTTGAGAATGGGAACGGGAATGGGGACTGAGCGGGACGAGCCGACCCTGCAGCTCACAGCCCCTGTGGCTGATTCTCACCTCCCCTCCCTGCCTGGCACTGACGGCCGCCTCTGCAAACGTGGTGTCTTTAGGTCACGGAGGGCTCAACCAGCTGGGCGGGGCCTTTGTGAACGGCCGGCCTCTGCCGGAGGTGGTCCGCCAGCGCATCGTGGACCTGGCCCACCAGGGCGTGAGGCCCTGCGACATCTCCCGCCAGCTCCGCGTGAGCCATGGCTGCGTTAGCAAGATCCTTGGCAGGTAAGCACAAACTTCACCCAACGCCACCTTCTCGGCAGTGCTTCCCTGCTGGGCTGACCCTAAATGCAAACCCACCTGCCCTCCCACGGCCCAATCCCAACGTCCACCTGTCGTCCTTGCCCCCGAAGAGAAGGAGGTGCTCCTCTGAGGCCTCTCTGCCCAGCACTGCTCTTTTCCTGCTGCTTTCCTATCTTTCTTTGTCCATTTCTTCTTGCTTTCGTTTCTCCCTCTCTCTTTTCTCCCTTACCCTGGGTCACATTTTCTATAGTTGTCACTGCTCCTGAGGCAGGAGAATTGTCTCAGTGAGACCCAAGGAAATGGACAGTCGAGGGAAGGAGCACCATGTTAGAGGTGGCTCCTGACGTCTAGGAGGGACATTTGAATTCGTGCTTCTCGAACCATGACTCCAAGAGCCTCCGCAACGGAAACAGAGGGGAAGCGGGAATACAGCTTCCTAACTACTGAATCCGCCTCTCTGGAAACCAGGCTTTGATGCCTGTAAGATGACTATGCACTCAACACTCAGAAACACGAAGAATATCCAACCACTGATCTACAAGACTAGGGCTGTTCACAACCCTGGCTGCCCCTGAGAATCTTACATTTAAAATGCAAAAATAAATAAATCAGTGCGTTGGGTGCCGGTGGCTCAAGCCTATAATCTGAACTGTTCAGGACACTGGAGACTGAGATCTGAGGATTGTGATTTGAAGCCAGCCTGGGCAGGAAAGTCCACGAGACTCTTATTTCCAATTAACTATGAAAAAGCAAGAAGTGGAGCAGCACAAAGTAAATAATTAAATCAGTATCTAGGCTCGAGCCCGGACAAATTTAGGGAAATGGGCCCAGGTTGAGGTTTATTTAGAATACCTGACCCCCAAGTGCTTCTACCATCCAACAGCCGGGGTGGAGAGCCACGGGAGCTAGGAGCAGCAAAGGCTTGCCATGTGTTTTTGTTTCAAGAACCTTGAGTGAGACTGGAGGACCTTCTCCCCGCTCCCCTCCCACCCATCTGTGGATTCAAGGGAGGTTCTGGTACGGAGAAGACCAAGGGGTTTAGGCTGGAATGAGCCATTAAAAGCCGTGGCTCCCGCCTGAATCATCAGCGGAAACGTGGCCTTTGGGGTCAGGAAGAGGAGATTTCCAAGATGGCCCTGGAGTCCCGGGCAGGGAAGAACTCTGCACGGCAGTGACAAATAAATGGGAATGTCAAGAGCCAAGAGCCAAGTTTGGGGTGGTGTTTTTTGTTTGTTTTTTTTTTTTAATGGCAGAGGGGATCCCACGCAGGACGTGAGTCTGCCAAAGCAGCTGTTGGCAGGAGGGTTAGAAAATGGAGAGTAGCCGATGCCCTGAAGGAGGAGGCTGGCTGAGGAGGCCTGGGATCTAAACGAGGCTGGGACTCTCGGAAAAGGTTTAACTTGATGCCGAAAGCCAGCGGGGGGTGGGTGGGGGTGCGGGGGCGGGGGGTAAGGGATAAAGCAGGGCCATGAACAAAGGTGAACTAGCAAGACGGGGCAAAAGGCCTGATGAACTCAGCTGGCTTCCAGGGAGGGGTAAAGAGAGACGTGACGGTGAAGGCTTTGGTAGAAAGTTCTGGTTTGGCAGCAGCCTAAACCTACCCAAGCAAGGGAAACGGGCTGTTCTGGGAACAGGGCGTATTTGAGCCCAGCCAGGGGGTAGGGGAACAGCTCCCTCCCACACATCTTCCCAGGAGCTTGGGAGGCAAGAGAGGCTCTGGCTAAGTCATTGCCCTAAGGCCCCACCTGCTTATTGGGTAATTCTTTGGGGTTCTCTATTGGAGTAGGTACTACGAGACTGGCAGTATCCGGCCTGGAGTGATAGGGGGCTCCAAGCCCAAGGTGGCCACCCCCAAGGTGGTGGAGAAGATTGGGGACTACAAGAGGCAGAACCCCACCATGTTTGCCTGGGAGATCCGGGACCGGCTGTTGGCCGAGGGCGTCTGTGACAATGATACTGTGCCCAGCGTCAGCTCCATCAACAGGTGAGGGCCAGCAGCCGGTGGCATCTGTCTGGGCCCCGGGCGTTGGGGGAATCATGACGGAAAGCCCGGCTTTGTCGAATCAGGGGCTGGGAGGAGACCCCATGCTCAACAGTCAGGCCCTCCCCGGGTTCCGGAGCCTCTTCCGGCCCCCACGCCAAGGGGTGCTGTCTCTGGCTTTCTTTTTCAAACACCACATCCTTCCTTTCATTCATTTTTTTTTTTTTAATTCTTGAATTAATCTTTTCTGGATGCCTAACCCGACCTTCCATTTAGTCCTTCTGTCATTCACTCAACCGTTTGCCTACTCACGCCTCACTCTTCATTCATTCATTCACGCAGATTGCCCTCCTCTCTGTGGGTTAGGCTCTGGGGCCGCGTAGCCCAACCCCACGTGACACTGACAGTCTCACAGAAGCACAGACACAAACCAAGAGCCCCTCACGGCCGTCGTGGAAAGGCGGCCTGGCAGCCTGGAAAGGACAGGAAACCGAGCGCGTGCGAGCTAGCGAGAGGGCGACGTAGTTTCATAACCAAGAGGTTACAGAAGGCTTTGGCCAAGGGAAAAAAAATAAGAGTTAACTAGACGAAAACGAGAGCAAAAAGAGCTCTGGATCAGCGCGTGCGGAGAAGCCTTCTGTCTTACACAAGAAGGTGAAAGAAAGCCCATAGACAGAAAGAGAGCATGAGGCTCACTGAATTTGGACAAGTTAGCAGAATCCAACCCTTTGGCGCCATGGCCTTGCTGCCTATTCAAACCTTGGACATAAGCAACGATGGGAAACCCTTAACCTGTTTTAAGCCGGAGGCTGCCTTGCATTTCAAAGCTCCCTCGGGCTGCAGGGAAGAGAATCAGTTAGTGGATTCCTGAGGGAATGGGTTGTCCCCGGGAGCGACCTTGGAGGGAGGGGTTGTGGGTGGCAGGCCCTGAGGTGTTAAGGAGATCCAAAGAGAAGTGAATGCTGTGGGGGTGAACAGGGAAGATGGTCGGCTCCATCCGTAGTTCCGCCTCGAGTGGTCCATGGGTCCAATCTGGTGATGGGGATAGGAAGGAGGACCGAGTGTGAGGAGTGGGGTCCTGGGTTCCACGGTGAGCTCGTTCCGTGGAAGATGCCTTTTGAGATAGCCTCGCGGGATGCCCTCAAGACGCTACCCTGGATCCGGGGCAGCCGAAGGTCCCGTCTCCTCCGTGCGGCTCTCACGGCCTTTCTCGTCTCCCTTGTAGAATCATTCGGACCAAAGTGCAGCAACCATTCAACCTCCCCATGGACAGCTGTGTGGCCACCAAGTCCCTGAGCCCAGGACACACCCTGAGTGAGTGCTGAGGGGCTCCGATACCATTGCACCCCATCCCAGTCCCCCCAGACAGACACGTCCAGGCCCCCCCCCTCCACCGGCACCTGTACGCCCCCGAGCTCGTGCCTGCGCTGAGCTGAGCTGTGTCCGCAGAGGAAGCGCGGAGCGGCGGGGAAGGTGGACCCTCACCCAAGAGCGACTCTACAGCCCTACTTCCACGCTGCCCAGGCCGCGGGGACCGCAGGTGCTGGGAGGAAGGGCCGCCCCGACGCCCTGATCAAACCCCTCCTTCTCCCCCTGCGCAGTCCCCAGCTCCGCCGTCACGCCGCCAGAATCGCCGCAGTCAGATTCGCTGGGCTCCACCTACTCCATCAACGGGCTCCTGGGAATTGCGCAGCCTGGCGGTGACGGCAAGAGGAAGATGGATGACAGTGAGTATTGACGGGGGCCAGGAAGGTGATCAGGGGTGCAGGAGGGCGATTCCAGGTGTTGATGGGGAGTATGCTTCTCCCTTCCTGGCTCTGCGCAGCCTCAGGGGCGGCGGCCATGTGCTCGGCCAGCCCTGGGGACCCCCCCCCCCCGCCTTTTCCTCCCGCCTCAGCCTGTCTGTTCCTCTGAAAGCTTTCTCCCTGCCCGGGGGGGTGCCAGGTGACCAGGACAGCTGCCGGCTGAGCATCGACTCGCAGAGCAGCAGCGGCGGGCCCCGGAAGCACCTCCGCACCGACGCCTTCAGCCAGCACCACCTGGAGCCTCTGGAGTGCCCCTTCGAGCGGCAGCACTACCCCGAGGCCTACGCCTCCCCCAGCCACACCAAAGGCGAGCAGGTGAGGACCGGGGGTGGGGGAGGGCGGCGAGGGCTAGAGGGAGACATCCGTTCAGGCCACAGACGGCTGCGTTTGGGATACGGGCTGCATGCAGCCAGACACAGAGGCCACCCCCATCTTCCTCGTCTCCCTCTTACCCTCCCTCCAACGACCTGGACCTGGCCTTTCCACTGAAGGGCAGCATCCCTTGGTGGCCC
This sequence comes from Perognathus longimembris pacificus, assembly GCF_023159225.1. Classification (NCBI taxonomy): domain Eukaryota; kingdom Metazoa; phylum Chordata; class Mammalia; order Rodentia; family Heteromyidae; genus Perognathus; species Perognathus longimembris. The sequence goes on along the minus strand of NC_063168.1, from coordinate 3,601,614 downwards.
TGTCCCTTTGCCACCCGTGGCCTTCCCCGACCAGAACGCAAGGCCACCCCAGCTGTCCTAAGGGGGCTTGCAGGTCTCCCAGCGATTAGGTCAACACGACTCTCAGTTACCCAGGTCCCCAAGCACGCATGCTCTTCATGCCTCCCTGCCCGCGGGCCAGGGGCGCTCCTCCCAGCCCTGGAAAATTACCGGGTAGCGTTGGTGATTCAGCTCAGTTACCCTGAGTGTGAATCGGTCCCTGCCGAGCAGCTGTCATTCCGCCCCCGTGTGCCTGTGATTCTTCGCGACCTCCACAGGGGTCTCGGAGTGCCTTCTCAAGGTGCATCATAACAACCGAGTGGACAGAAAGGTCAAGGCAGGGAAGCCTCTCGAGACACATTTTTTAGCTCTAGCACCTAATATTGTAAGGCTATCCATCCACCCATCTACCCATATCTATCTTTTTATCATCTATGTATCTATCCATCTATATGTATCCAATGATATCTATCCAACTGTTCTATCAACTATCTGTCTATCTATCTGTCTATCTATCTTGCCTGCTTCACTGGGGATCAAACTCATGGCCTCATACATGCTAGGTAAGGCCTCTCCTGCTGAGCTACATCTGAAATCCAGCTAAATCTGAAATCCCTCTTTTAATAGCCACTCAATAAAGTATGCCAAATAAATGTACAAATGAAGAAGTTGAGAAATCCAGAACAATAAATCACAAGCTGCAGGGACGTTTTCTTTCCAGAGCTCAGGACAGGTGAAATGGATTACAATTGGTTGCTGTCTATGAAAAGCTGACAGAGATGTCAGAGGTCCTACCCCGAGGCCAACAAAGACTACAAAGCTGACAGCCACTGGATTTAGTTCATTATTATCTGTCAACAGTTTCAGTGTCTGTCTCCCCTCAGTGCACCTCATCCACCGGCTGACGAGTATCTTTAGGGTGAAGTCTATTGCCCCTTTCTGCTAACATTATAAGTGAGGCAAACCTGTATGTACTTTTTTTTTTTTTTGCCTAGACAGTCTGGATGCTGTCCTTGAGTCTCTTTGTGCTCAAGCCTAGCACTCTATCACTTGAGCCACAGCTCCATTTCCAGCTTTCTTCTGAGTTGTTTATTGGAGATAAGAGTCTCTGGGACTTTTCTGCCCAGGCTGGCTTCGAACTATGACTCTCAGATCTCAGCTTCCTGAGTAGCTGGGATTATAGGCGTGAGCCACCACTGCCTGGTTGTATGTACTTCTTTAAAATCTGTAGACAATAGAGATGATGCCAATAATCTTCTAACTTGACTGCCAGTGACTGGCTGGGCCTCTGGCCCCATGTCAGTCCCCACTAGGTGGGCAGGCAATCTGTGCCAGCCATTTTGATCAGCCTTCGCTGTGACCACTACAAAGACCTGGGGGAGGGGCCTGGGTGCTCACCCTGAAGTCAGCAAGTGGCTCTTGGAGGGAAATAAGGGCTCCGTGGTAGGCCTGCAGGAAGCCCAGTCCGTGAGAATAAGTCTGTACAACCTAGTGCGCACACATCAGACACCCTGGGGGAGTAAAGAAAGCCTACTGAGGCGACCCCAGGTACCTGCTGGGTCCCATTTCCTGGCTCTAACAGTAAGCCCTCAAAGGGCCCTGCTTAGCTTCAGAGAGGCCCTGTGCTGTGCTGGCACCAATACAGGGGGAATCCTGGAGTGAGAGACTCACAGAACAGGGCCAGACCTTGCAGAGATCTTAGTCCAGCCTTTCTATTCGTGTGGAGATAACCACGGACCGAGAGGCATAGAGAGGACCTGGAGAAGCAGGTGGTTGAATATGCCGGCCCTGGTTTTATCAAGCAGGTCCGCTATTGCCTGTTTTGATACCGAGCCTTGTGTATATTCCAATTCAAAGACCGAACAAAATGAACACGTTTGAAAACGATTTGAATTTCTCCAACCCTTCAGAGTATAGAGTAGGAAACAGATGCCCAGCACAGTGTCCATCAATAATTGGCTGTGAGAAGCAGAAAGAGCTCAGAGTGAGTTAGAGCCCTCGGCTTCCCTCGCCTTCCCCCGCCTTCCCTCGCCTTCCCCCGCCGTCCCTGCCTTTGGGGACTGACGGCGCCGCCAGGGTGCACTGTGTTCTCTCACCGGGGCATGGGAAAGCCCTCCGGCTTGACAGCCACGGAAGCAGCACAGACACGCACACCTCACCTTAGCACGGGATGAAGACCGTGAAAACCATTCAGAGATGCTCAACAGATACACCATGGGGCTCATTTGTGGTTGCTATTTATTACCAGACATAGTTGGAAGTTTATATATAGCTCTTCCTCTACCATACAAGCCCATCCAGAATCAAATCAACAGCATAAAAACATTATGATAGAGCTGGGCGCTGGAGCTCACGCCTATAATCCTAGCTACTCAGGAGGCCGAGCTAGGAGGATCAAGGCTCAAAGGCAACCCAGGCAGGAAAGTCTATGAGACCCTTATCTCCAAAAATCCAGAAGTGGAGCCGTGGCTCAAGGGGTAGAGTACTAGTCTTGAGCAAAAGAAGCTCAAGGACACTGCGTAGGCCCTAAGTTCAAGCCCTAAGACTGGAAAGAAGAATTATAGAGACCAAGAATTTGGCAGCCTTTGCCTCTTTTCACTACCCTAAAATCCTATGATCCTATAGCTGTCATCACTATTTATTGGGTACTTATTGTCAATTGTTACCAAGTCCTATGTGCTAAGCACTTTATAAAAGTACTGAATATAAAATCCCACTTACTCTTTACAAGAGTCTTACAATCCCCATTGTTTGATCCCCATTAGTACAGGTGAGGTAAACCAAAATGCTGAGGAGGCGGGTAGATTGATGCTACCTGCCAGACCATTGCAGAATCAGTGATCTAACTCACTCAAGCTCTGAACCTTGTGGCCTTTTGCCCAGTTCAAGTTCAATCCCCCCCCCCCAAAAAAGCCACTGGAATGTTTAAGCTATTGATATTTGCATCACCCAAACAATTTTTTTTTTTTTTTACTATATAGGTTTCTTTTTCTTACGGAACTGCCTAAATTTTGGCATAGAAATATTTTTATATCAAGCCAACACATTCATAAGGCATTTAAGATTGTTCTTGCAACTCTCTACAAATCAGGTATTGGTTTAGTTTCATTCATCCAAACTCTAAGCAACTCTGCCATTCCTCAGAAGGAATGCATGCAACCAGGGCACTGCTTAGTCAGTAATTGCTTGGTACATGCTGATGGTGCCCCGGTGGCTTCTAGAATTGACTACAGCTTCCAAAAGTGCCCAGCATGCAACCAGAAAGTGCTGTGGTTCCTTGGAGAGCCTCGCTTGATGGAAATCACTGCAAGTCGTGGTTGTTAGTAGTGCTCTTATGCAACTATGCAATGCTCCTCAATGTCAGTTTTGTGTCGTATTTCACACACAGGCTTGTAATGTGTGTGGGTAATGGATGTGTTCTGACCCTTCCTCAGGGAAGAGTCGTGAGGAGGGCGGGCTATATTTATGCTTTTAATTGAACAAGTTCCGTTTTGGAGGAGCACCTTAAGCTATACTCAGGCACAGGTGTCAGAGGACAACAGTAGGCGTCTACAATGAGTTGATACTGAACCCCCCTCCCTGAGAACTTGGGAAGAGTTTTTCAAACAGAATGAACCCAAGTATCTCCCAAGCTAACCTGAATGCTCCTAGTTGCTTGGAAATGGACAGAGAGAGAAAGAAGCAACCCGCCTGTTGTGTGGAGTGTAACACCCGTGTCAGCATTTTGAAGTTCCGACTAAAGTAGCACAAGCTTGGACATTCACCGTCTGGGTCTAGACTCTCCGTGTAGGATACACAACCTTATAGGTCTACGCCCCAGGGCTGCTGGGGGAACTTGGTAAGAATGACAAAGGCAAAGCCCAAAGTCAGCTTTGCAGATGTAAGAAGTTGTCCTGGTCATCAGGTCAGAAGTTGATAGCAGAGGCAATCGAGTCGGAATCCCGACTGCACTCTAGAGTGGAGGGCCATGAGTGTATTCACGCCTCAAACCTGCCTGGAAGACCTAGGAAGAATGAATTAGCAGTAAAATGAAGTACTCCAGCCTGTGGGCTGCCTGTTTTGGCCCTTAGCAAGTGTCCTAATCTCTAGGCCCATGCCCTAGGAGAAGCTGAGGAAGGAGCCCAGCCTCCATCCAAGACTCCCCGTCATACCTGGCCTCTCAGCCGGCCTTGAACTGGAGAGCCTGGAAGGGGAAGCCCTAGGCCAACAGCGGGAGATCAGTAGGGCTCTGAGGTAGAGAGTCCAAACGCGTGAATCAGGCCAAGTCGCGCTCAGGCTGACTAGGAAGTGGGCAAAGAGCAAAGGAGCGCTTCCTGGGGAAATCCGGATCGCCCAGTCCAGAGTCAGGAGGTGGGTTCTGTAGGAAGGCTGGCTTGCCCCGGGCCTCTGTCCTGCTGACTGTTCTTGATTCCCCAGGGACTCTACCCACTGCCCTTGCTCAACAGTGCTCTGGACGACGGGAAGGCTACTTTGACCCCCTCCAATACGCCCCTGGGGCGCAACCTCTCAACACACCAGACCTACCCTGTGGTGGCAGGTAGGATTCCTGGGCCAACCGGACCCGGCTGGGGGCGTGGGCTGCCGAGGAGGGGAAGGCCAAGGTGGCAGGCTGGCAGAAGGCAGGAGGAGCCCCAGGCGCTGGCTGGGCCTCAGGGTGGGGCCAAGGGCTCCTTCCTTCCGGGAACACACACGGAGCACTTTTCTGGGTCCACCCCAGCAGCAGGGAGGTAGAGCACAGGGGGGTGGGGGGGCTCCCACCTCAGTCACCAGGCAGCCCCTGACTGCCCCGCCCCCACCCCCGACCCAGACTCCCAGAGCAGCCAGGCCCCCCCGCCCCTCCCCCTCCCCCATCTCATGGCTTGATGTGTGCATGCTCCCGCACCCCCCGTCATCTCACACCCCTCTTCTCCTTGTTGTCTCCCTCCCTCCAGCAGATCCTCATTCACCCTTCGCCATAAAGCAGGAAACCCCGGAGCTATCCAGTTCTAGCTCCACCCCTTCCTCTTTATCTAGCTCCGCCTTTTTGGATCTGCAGCAAGTCGGCTCTGGGGGCTCAGCCGGGGCCTCCTCGGTCCCGCCCTTCAATGCCTTTCCCCATGCTGCCTCGGTGTATGGGCAGTTCACGGGCCAGGCCCTCCTCTCAGGTACGACTGGGAGGTCCCTCCTGGCGGCTCAGGTGATGGGGGGGGGGGCGGTCACCAGGGTCAGCACAGAGCCCCCCGGCTGGGGTCCAGCCTGGCTGGGGTCCCGCGCTGTGCGCGGACACCAAGCGATTGCCCGGGACTGGACGGAGCTGCCCCGGGGGGGCACCAGAAAGGGAGGCTCGTTACCCCAAGACCCCACGAAAGGACAGCCCCCCCCCCAAGGCCAGGGGCCAAGACGGGGAAGCCAACGAGAGGGCTGTTCCTTTGAGAACCGTCTCCAAAGATGCTGGTCTTAGTGACGGAAGGGGTGCCCCTGGCCTGCCGCTCCCCCACCCAGCCATCTGGAGATGCTGGAGCAGAGACCGGGGGAAGGTTGGGCAGGGGAGCTGGTGCAGAGACAACCCAGAGTCCCCAGACACCTCCAAGTGCCAGGTAGGGGAAGTTGACTCCCCTGCCTTGGAGATGTCAACAGTGTGAGGTCAGCAGCAGCTTGGCTTTGACCAAAGTGATTAGAGAAGGAAAACCTGCAAAGAAAATGGGGTGCCGAGGGGGGGAGGGCAGCGCCTGCTAGGGAGGACAGGCTGGATTGTGGGGCACACGCGTGTGTCTCGTGGAAATCGCAAGCTAGGACTGGGCCCTGAGGTGAGCCACGGCAGGGATGACGGCCTGGACGAAGCACAAGGCAAGGAGCAGAGTCGCAGTTACCGTGTGAGCTGGGAAAGAGGACGGATCGCAGCTGGGAACAGGGAGGTCGATCAGAACACAGACAGGGTCTAGGATAGGAAGCGTGGTTGAAACAGCCCAGGCAAACGCCCCGACCCTAATTTCCTCCTGGCCCAAGTTTCTCCCTGTCACCCTTTCAAGGCTGCAGGGTTCCCTATCAACCTGCAATCGATCGGAATTAATGCACCCAATCGCCGATCAGCTGTTAATTTCCCGAGCATGCTCACCACGCAAGGCAGCTGCAGGATTGGGAGGCCATCCAATCTATGAGACAAAGCAACTGGCAATAGATCCCAGGGAGTCACCAGGCAGCAAGCAGCCAAATACACAGCCTCAGCAAGTCCTCGACCGACCACATGACCCCAAGCCCAGGCCCATATGGAGCCCAAGTGCAGGCGTGAGCACCCAGGTGGACTAGCCACAGCATTGGAAATTCAGCACAGAGGCCAGGAGGCTGGGCGGCCAGGGACGGAGGGAGGAGGGTCCAGATGGGTAGCCATGAACAGGAGGCAAGTCAGCGCGGCAGTTCCCAGCCAAGCCTCATCCTGCAGCTCAAGGTTGACGATAGCCAGTGTCCATGATGAACTCAGGACATCCGCCCCAGAGCTCCCTCCTCCAGACTGGCCGCCTGACTCCATGGGTCAGGATTGACCCTGACGACTTCGCACGCAGCTAAGCTCAGGTGGGAGGAGTAGGGGGAGATGCTAGGATGAAGGATGGAGGAAGGCTAGGAAGGGACTGAGCTCCAGAGTCTGGGGGCTGTAAATCCATCCACAGGAGCAGGGAGAAGTGTATTTGAAATAAAGGAAAGGAAGCAGAGACCGAATTATTCCTGGGAAAGGCTGCAGTCAAGGGGAAAAGGAAGAAGGTTCTTGGGTAGTTTTCATTTCATAATTAGCTCTAGCCTTAGGAACCTTCCTAGCTCCCCTCCATCGTGTGACCCCCATCAAACCCCTCCTGCCATCCCCTGAAACTCCTTCAACTTGCTTCCTACTACTTCTCCCTATGTCATTTTTCTTGCGCCTCAACTCATCCCAGTCAATCAAGGAAGTGGCCACCGTAAGGTTTGAGGAATAGGGAAATGCACCTCCGATTTCTGACAGTCCCCTTCAGATATTCCAAGGTGGATTCCCATACACGGGTCACAACAGTGACATCAAGACTGTCCTTGTCCCCGCTGCTCCAAGGTTGACTCTAGCTCGGGTCATCAGAAAGCTTGGAGAAAGTTAGGTTTTATCATCAAAGAGTCCAGGATCCTCCTCCATCCTTTTGTACAAATTATATTTAGTCCTGTCAAAGAGATTTCTTCTAGGTTGCCATAAATTCTCCCTGCTATCAGAACAAGATAAGAACTGAAAAATGGCTACATAGAGGGGAGACATCAAAGGCGACAAATGAAATAGTCTGAAACACCTCTACCCTCGAAATTCCTCTAGCTAATGGCTTTCTGGTCCTGTTCTCTGCCATTTAGAATATTTGCCAATAGATCTGGGTGCTTTCATGCTCTTAGAAAATCCTGCTTCACAACCTATTAACTTGGTCCTGGGCCTGAGTCAGCTTTTTCAAAACAGGCCTACGCTGGAAATGTTTTTGAATACGGAGCAGATGGAATTATTCAGCAAGGATAAATTTATGATAAAGAGCTTTAATAAACAGAATTAGCTAGGAGGACATGTGAGACCATGATGAAGTATCTCCAACCCACAGCTTCTGTTGTCTTGTTTCTAAGAAGGCTACAAGTTCTTGGATTTCTAGAAAACAACAACTTTTTTTTTCAGTGCTAAGGTTTAGACAAGTATGCTACCACCAACTCCAGTGCAATAAATCATTATTATTATTATTATTTTTTGCCAGTCCTGGGCCTTAGACTCAGGGCCTGAGCACTGTCCCTGGCTTCTTCCTGCTCAAGGCTAGCACTCTGCCACTTGAGCCACAGTGCCCCTTCTGGACATTTTCTGTATATGTGGTGCTGGGGAATCGAACCCAGGGCCTCATGTATATGAAGCAGGCACTCTTGCCACTAGGCCATATCCCCAGCCCAATAAATCATGATTTTAAGGAATTGGATCAGGACCGTTGTGGTAGCAGTTGAGTTAAGGCCTATCCTGGAGAAAGTTCTATTTGTTTGTGCAGGAAAACCAGGCCTTTATTTATTTATTTTTGTATTGTTTTTGTACCAGTCCTGGGGCTTGAACCCAGGGGCTGGGTGCTAGCTTTGAGCTTTTTCACAGGGCTAGCACTCTAGCCACAGCTCTACTTTTGGATTTTTTGGTGGTCATTGGAGCTGAGAGTCTCATGGGCTTTCCTGACTCTCTGACTTCTAAATGTGATCCTCCTATCTGGGCCTCCTAAGTAGCTAGGACTGCAGGCATGAGTCACTGGTGCCTAGCAGGACCACGTTTTACAAAGAGAAAATGTTCAGGACTTTTCTCCAGTCATTTGATTTAAAATGTTTACCTTGGTGTGAGGAAATCACCTAGCTGCTAGGAAATGATTAAAGTCTCCGAATATAAGGAGGGGAGAGCAGTGTTGGGACTGGAGCACATGGGGTAGGATCCCAGTGGATACCATACATTATAAATTGTGGCTTCCAAAGAATGTGTGTTCTGGAACTCGGCCCAGTAGGAAACATAGCTCAGGAGGCTCAGGCTGACGGCATGAGGACAGGAGGGAGAGGAGAGGGGCTTCCAGGGCTGAAGGAGCCCAGGAATACACTAGATCAGCACCAGCAAGAGAGCCGAGACTCATACCATGGCATCCCCTAGTCCCGACAGACGCACATACTGCCTCTGGGGCCTTCTCAGTGCGAGGAAGCCTCGACCATGCAAAGTCATTCGAACCCAAGTTGCATGTTCTCATCTAAATCTCCTCACGTGACATGGAGAAATTGAGTGATTTGCCTTCCATACTCTGGCCTGCATCTAGCGTCCCTCCTCTCCTCCGCCCCCTAGAAGTAGGAGGAAAGAAAAAAAGAAAAAAAGAGAAACGACCAGACCAGAGTCAGCGCTCTCTTCCACCTCTCCCTGCCATGCCATCCATCTACCCCTGAACCCGGCACCCCTGCGCTTCAAGACTTCCCACCGCTCCTTCCCTCTCTCCGTCTCCCCTGACTAGCCAGGTGCTTCACCTAGGATGCAGGGGGCTGAGTCTCAGAGCTGAACACATGATGGCCCTCTTCACGTGCTTACTACTTACCGGTGTCTATCTTCTTCCTGTTTCTCCTCCTTCTAAATACATCGGACCTCTGTTTTCCATATTTATGCTTCCATCCCTTCCTGGGTTCTCCCCATGACCCCGTGTTAGGTGGGCAGAAGGGAACACTTCAGAAGAAATCAAATGAGAAGGTGGTATTCAGATGTTTCAAAACTCCAGACTATTTCAACTAAGAACGCTGTCAGTTCATTGTAAAGATTTATTCTGTAGGAGTTCCACTGACATAATCATTTCTAAAATGTATCCATTGCATTCATTAATGTATATCTGGAGCATGAAACCGTGGGTTTGAATTCTGCTAATAACTTCAGAGTAGTAATAAGGTATGTAAGTTACCCTCATTCCCCCCTTCCACCCCCCATTTTGCCTGTGAAGAAACAGGCACATAAGTAGATGATCAAAGGACACACAGAAAATTACCAACTCTATGGCCATACCTCCCTGGACTCACCTGATCTTCGAAGCTAAGTAGGATTGTGCATAGTTAATATTTGGATGGAAGCAAGTTAGCCATAAAAGCAGAAGGAGGACCACAGATCCTCTCATTCCTAGCCTCTTTCTAAGAGGGGTGAGGGAGAAGAAGGAGGAGGAGGAGGAGGAGAAAGAAGAAGGAAGGAAGAAAGGAAGGAAGGAAGGAAGGAAGGAAGGAAGGAAGGAAGGAAGGAGGGAAGGAAGGAAGGAAGAAAGGAAGAAAGGATGACAACATTGAAAAGCCAGGTCTTTTATTGATCCCTTAGCTCATCTCCCAATGCCTTTCCCAGCCTATGTTTCATCTTGACTTAATGCTTGGATAATTAGCACGTTTGTTGTCTGATATATCCCTGGGTGCTTAGAAAAACACATACTAGAAAAATACGTTGTATAATAAGTACTTGTTAAGTAAAATAATTGTGCTGTGGGAAAGTCCAGGAAGAGAAGTAGGGAAGAGGGAGCCATTGTATCACTAACAATGTGTAGAGTTGCATGGGCTAAACCTTCTAATCCATCACCACTGGGTACCTTCCAGGCCCTGAGGCATGAAGGGCAGAGCAGGTAGAGGGGTGATGGGTGGAACGAAAGTGGGATGGGAAGTACCACAGAGAATGTGGCTATGGTAAGTTGATGAAGGGGCGTCACTGGCAACCTATTAGTCCTAGGAGAACAACCAGCCAGTGGAAGAGGCAGAAGGCATTTGGGTCAAGGTGAGAATCTTAAAGAGTGGTCCTTAATTCTTTCTGAGGACATATGACCGTGTCTGAAATCTAGTGGGTAGATAGATACCAGAGACGCTGTTCAACACCCTGAAATTCCCATGACAATCCCACAGCAGAAAATCAACTCGCCTCAAGTGTCAGTATTATTCAGATTGGGCATCAGCAAGCACTAGGATGACCAAATAGTTCATCATCCAAGCTGGAGCTTTTTGAGAGAAGTATGGCCATTATTTTTACTATTACTATTTTGTCAGAGTATAAACTCAGGGCCTTGTGCTTGCTTAACTTGCTTGTTTAGCAGGCACTCTACTTCTTGAGCCATGCCACCAGCTGTGCTTTTCAATGATTATGTTACAGACAGCATCTCAGACTTTTCAGCCTGAGCTGACCTCAAGCCTCGGTCCTCCAGATCTCGGTCACTGGAGAAGCTAGGGTTACAAGCACGAACCACTGGGGCCTGGTTAAAAAATAATAATTATCAACCAGCATGCTGGGATCGTTGTTACCTCTTGATCAGACCTAGACAAACCAAGATCCTTGGGTGAAGCAGATTCGGGTCTGGATCTGCAGAACACAGAGCTAATGGAGGTATACGGGGAGAGGACAATCAGGTCAGGTGGGGTATCCTAAATGGAGACTTCAGGCTCTCTCTTCCTGGTGTGGAGGACACACAGAGCCGAGGAGATGGGGTCTAATTCATAGAACTGTCTTGGTACCTCCAAATGTGAGGACAAACGGGGATCAGTGTTTTGCTGCAAAAAATTAGTTTAAAAGTACATTTGAGGCCGGATACCAGAGGCTCATGTCTATAATCCTAGCTGCTTAGAAAGCTGAGATTTGAGGACCTAGGTTCAAAGCCGGCCCAGGTATACCAATCAAAGAGACTCTTCTTTCCAATTAACCAGCCAAAAGGTGGAACTGAAGGCATGTCTCAAGTGCTAGAGCACCAGCTGTGAGTGCCAAGGCTAAATAAGAGTGTGAGGTCCTGAGTTCAAGCCCCAGTACTGGCAACAAAGAAAATAGAACAAGAAAAATGTACTTGACAGATTCACAGTCCATAGTCATGTGAAAGCTAAAGATCTCTCCACCACGTTTCCTAAGTCAGGAACAGCCAGTAGGTTTCATGTCTCTTGTAGCTCTGATCAATTACATCCACCGAGAAGGCCAGAGTAAAGTATGGGAACCCCTTCACTGGCTCAGTGGAAAATGGCACGCTGGTTGAATATCAGTATCTATCCCGGGACCAAAAGAGGGAAATAATAGGCCAGAGGCCACACATCTGTCATCGATTCCCAGGATCTGATTCTCGATTCTTTCCGAACGGGAGCTCTCTATCTCTAAGAAAGAGATGGTTTGAGTCAAGTGGCTTCTAGTTATTTTAGGCCATTGATGCCCATCGTCCTGCTGGACAAGGGGAACCAAGATCCAAACGACGTATGTCTGTCAATAAAACCACTGGAGAGCAGGAAACAAAGGAGGACTGCACTCGTAGCACCGAGAGCCCTGGGAGAGGAGCCAAGGACGGGGACGCAGAGGGGAGAGGGGGAGATTGGGAGAGTGGCCTTGGCGGGCTTGGGAACGGCTGCCGAGCCTCAGCTGGGCGAGATGATACGCCTGGGCACCCTCCGCGCTGATGACGCTTGTGTCTTTCCAGGGCGAGAGATGGTGGGGCCCACGCTACCGGGATACCCACCCCACATCCCCACCAGTGGACAGGGCAGCTATGCCTCTTCTGCCATTGCGGGCATGGTGGCAGGTAAGGGGAGGGGCTGGAAGGAGGAGGAACATGGAAAAGGGAAGTGTGGAAAGGAGGGGTTGGGCAGGAGAGGAAAGAGATGGGCTGAGTCCGGTCCAGAGGTTCGGTTCTTCATAGCTTCAATTCAAGGGCATCAAAGGATGGACCAAAGAGACACTTGCTTGTAAACACCAGGGGGAAAAAAATGTCCCAGTACCATTTTGGCTCTTTACCTCGTGTCAGTTCAGCCTCCTTTCCCCGAGATCATCCATATGATCCACCATGATGGAAAGGGATGGTCTGAGGCAGACCTGGCCTCCATTCCAAGCTTTTACTTCTTTCCACTTCTTCCACTGACTTGGTGAATACTAATGGAGCAAGTGGAGGGACTGGCCACCCAGGAGAGCCAGGCCTGAGACGGGCCTGCATGCAGGCGATGCATCTGTAAGCTCTGAGCACAAGGGCTGACATTCCCTTTTGCGTCCTGTACTCTTCCAACTCCTCACGAGCAGGTGGCGGATCTGGGTACCCTGAGGGTGCCACACGGTCTGAGTATCTCTCTATCCTCATTTGGACTGTCCGTTGTCCACCCGCCCAGCTTTCGGTTTTCTTTGTCTGTAATTACCATCCAATGGCAACGTGGGATGACAGGGTCTTGGACATGAGGACCACGCTCATTTCCTTGCTAAAGTCTCTTTTAGAAGCCAGGTTGGAAAAGCCCCGGGGTAGATGCAGTGGATTGCAGGCATTCCCGCTTCGCAGAGGCGTCTGGGAGTGGTCTGGAGCTTGCAGGCCAGGCTCTGATCTCAGGCCCTGTGTGGCCCCCGGGCCAGGCTGGGAACCAGGCTCCTTGGCTCTGGCCTAGAAACCTGCACATTCACCCAGGCCCGCTGCCCCTGGCGGAGGTTAATGTTTGCCAGCCACCCACTCTGGGCGCCCTGTGCAAAGGCAGGTGGGCCGGGCTCTCCTGGGCACTGGGAAGGGAGGGAGACAGGAGGAAAGGAGGCCCCGCTCCCTGGGAACCTGCTGAGCTGGCACTTGTTGCTGCCCGTTACCGTGGCAATGTGCTTAATGCAGCGTTGAAAATACAGAATACTGACTCCTCTCTCCCTCCTGGCCCCGGACTGCCTCCCTCCCTCCCTCCTCTTCTGGAGCGTGAAATGAGATTGGTCAAGATAAAAAAGGAAAAGATTCGGTTATTTTTTTAAGAGTGTGGATAATGGGGCCTCTCAATCAAAATCCCAGGCTCCAGTCGTTCCCCCCCCCCCCCACCATTCCCCTCCCAGTCCTTCCACCTTCCCCTGCTGGCTGCTTAGAGGAGGGAGGAGGAAGAAATAGAAAGGCAAGGTTTTTCTCTTAATTATGAATCATTCCTTGAGGGCAGGCCTAGGGCAAGGGGTTCCTGGGGCCAAAAGTTGACCTGTGAGGTAGCAGAAAGGCATGAGCTCTCATCAAAGGCCCCCAGGTTGTTTCCAGAACCGCCTCAGCCAGAGCGACTGCAATGAAGAAACACACACACACACACACACACACACACACACACACACACACACACACACACACACACACACACACACACACTGTTAAGTGGATTGTGAAAGAGAGGGGCCTGGCCCACGGGGTGGATAGCCTTCCAGTAAGTGTTCAGAAAATGCAATCCATCCACCTGACTCCTAGGGTAGCCTTTGTGCAAGTGAGTTCTCAGAGACGGTTGGTGTAGGAGAATTCTGTGTGTATCTCTCAGCATTCTGTGACATCCCAGTTGACAGAATGAGGACTTGCTCCATTGAAGTCAGTAAATTCAGTGAGCACCAACTGCATACCTGTAGATGCACAGTGATGTTCAGAGTTAGTTCTATCAATGACATGTTCCAATCAATTATAGAAAGGAAGAAGTGATCGTTTATTATGCCCTTCGCACGCCTGGCCTTTCATCCATATAACTTTACTTCTCATTTAATCCTTATCATAAGATTGGGGGAGGGTTGATGGTCACCAGTTTTATAAAAAAAATTAATAAAACAAAAACTGGGGCTTGAGAAGTAAAATGGTATGCTCAAGATCACAACAAGACTAAGTGGCACAGGGATTCAAACACAGGCCCTGACTTTCAAATCTGGGGCTCTTTCTGCCTCCCCACGCTGCTCCCCACCTCCGACTGTATCAGAATAAAGACACAAGCTTTGGGTAAATGGACCAAAAAATGAGGGCCAGAACACAGATCTCTTTTGTTCACTCTTTGGACCTTCAATCTCTGACTCTCGGTCTCTGTCTCTATCTCTGTTTCTCTTCCTCCCCTTTCCTTCTTTTTCCCTTCCTTCCCCTCCCGTTCTTCTTTTCCCTTCCTTTCCCTTCCCTCTCCTCCCCTCTCCTCCCTTCCACACTTCTTCTCTCTCTTTCTTGCTCTGACCTCCCCAACACAGTTAATAACTCTCATTTCATACAAAACGACAGTCAACAGCTCCAGAGGCAAGGACCCAACCAGACATCTATCCATCCTTCTATCTACTGTTTTTATTTTGTAGTTCTGGGGTTTGACAGGCCCATGGTTTGCAGTTGCTAGGCAGGTATCATCCTTTTTGCTCTCAGCACTTGCTGGCTAGGGGCTCCTGCTTGTTTAGGTTGGCTGGGACCTGCTGTTTAGGCTGCCTACATTTCTGAGCTGACAGGTTGAGCTAATTCTCACTAACAGTTTGCCTGTGCTGGCCTCAATGTAAAACCATCCTGATTTCTCAGCCCCCTGAGTAGCTAGGACTGCAAGCATGAGCCACAACACCTGATCTTCTAGTCACCTTTCTGGGTTTTTTAATTATTTATTTATTGTCACCTTTCTATTTTTCTCCATCTTTCCTATCTATCTTCCTATGTACTCACTCACCCACCTATTCTTCCCTCTGTCTTTCTAACCACCTGTCTTTCTACCCATCTTCCCATCCATCTAGCTGCTAATTTCCCAGATATCTATTTCCTCTCCTATTCATCTCTCTGGCCATTTGTCTTTAGTCCACATTGTATCCATCCTTGCACACTTGTATCTGTTTGCCGCTTTTTCCTCAACACACACTAGTAAAGATGTATTGGATGGAATTCTGGTGACGCAGACGCACCAAAGGTGTGTTCCTCTTACTTACAACCTACTATTGGAAAGAACGGACAGTGAACAAGTCAACAAATGGATGAGTGTAATATCAGATTGTGATAAGTATGTGAAGACCATAAAATGTGATGATGTAATAAAGAGCCACAGGGAGAAGAGATAACTGCTTTAGATTGGGTGATAAGGGGAGGCCTTTCTAAGAAGTTGTTCAAAGTGGTCAGCCAAGTGGTAAACTGGGACTGACCATCCCTGTCCCAAAAGAACAGCAAGTGCAAAGGCCCTGAGGCAGGAAAGAACTAATTTAGCATGATATCACACTGAAATGTGAATATTTTTGAAGAACAGGGAGCAGTTGAAGAAAGGACGACAAGGTAAGATTGTGGTAGAAGCAAGGTCAGCTGTTAAAATACCACTCAGGCCTCTGGGAAAAGAGATTATGGACTACCAAGACAAAGCACAGACACCAAATAGGTGATACTTACAGTAATTCTTGCAAGAGGTGCTGGTGGCATCCACCACAGAAGCAGCAGAGAAGGAGGAGAAGAGAGAATCCGATGAAGTGTTTTAGTGGTAGAGCCACAGGTCTACGACAGATTTATCTGCTGATAGATTTGCTATACTGGAGAAGAGAAAATAGATGAAGTGTGTTATTGTGCAAAGAGTTGGAACTTGGGGAAATCCACAAATGTTTGCAGCAAGTGTTTTTGTGGGAGAATAGGAGAAAAAGAGTTGTGGTATGTCACGGGTCCAAATCAAGTCCCGTTAGGCCACGTTCGGATCCAAATACCTAGGAAGCACCCAGCTTACTATGTTACCAGGCACATGATACTTCTGAAGTCAGCCAAGGATCCTGGCTAGAGTATACGTTTCCACTGTGGTACAAAGCTAATATACATTGCCAAGGGATTAGACAGTAGAGAATGGAAATTCATAGAAGGCCTTCATAAGCAAGAGTTCTAGCCTAAAAGCAGAGAACCCATCAAATGATGAAGCAAGCCAGGAGATGGTCTGCAGAGACACCGGGGAGTGAGGCTGAATGAGCTAAGGAGAGAGGGAGCTGTGGACACAAAGGGGCCCATGGGAAGAAGGACCCCGTTAGAGATCATGGGGATTTGATCGACAAGGGTCTGAAGGGAAGAGGATGGAAGATGAAGGCGGACCACAGGACAGAGAAAGAAAAAGGTAGCTAAAGAGGAATGTGGAGTTTGGAGTGGGAGTTTTCAGAACAGATGAGTTGGAAGTAATGAGTTAGAAAGGAATGGACTGTTGAAGCAGAAAGTGGGTAATTGTAAGGGCTACGAGGCAAGGCGAGTGGGTGGAATTGGCCTATGCTGTACACGGGCTGGTAGATCCAGCGCTAGGAAGATGCCACACCGAAGGGTGAAGGCATACCGCCTTCAAGCACCATTTCCTACCCTAAGACTTCCATGCGGTTGAGGCAGTCAGGAAGGCAGTGTGTGTGAAATAAATAAATAAGTGTATAGGTGAAAGAATGCATGAACGAACGACAAAGTGAGAGAGTAAACACACTGTGTTTTCCATCTCTCTTCCTTGTCCTTTACACCTGTGGTGTTCAGTGTTGGGAAAGGTCAAGTAAAAGTCCATTGCTATCTAGCTAATGCAGAACTAGCCTTCTCCCAAGGATTACTGTACCAGGAAGAGCCGAGTCAATCAGTAGTAAACAGGGGCTGTTTCCTCTGTGGGTTTTTTGAGCAAGGCCTGGTGTTGGACATGGGACTCAGCTTCTAGTTTAAGCTGTAACTAAACATAGGGCCTCGGGCAAATATCTTTCCTTCTCTGCAGAGCAGTTTGTTCGTTTCAGTGAATGAATGGCTGAATTAGATCAGTTCTTAGTTTTTTCTTTTCCCTCGTTGTTGTGTTTCCCTCCTTTCCCCCCTCTTCCCGTTTATTTGCATACTTTGCCCTTTCTGTGCCTGGCTCAGTCCCTTTCCCCTAGGGAACTGTTTTCTCACTGTGATTTCTCTGCCTATTTTGGACTGCCTGGATTCGAGAATCTGGTAGCCTTCCTCTGCCTTGAGCTCAAACAAATGCCTCCGTCTCTGCAGGAGATTAGCCCCAACTGGTGGCATGAGTTATTAAGCCTCGATTGAGCTTTAACGCTTGTTTCATGAGAAAATAATAACAATTAAATATTTATTAAATGCTATTTATATTCTAAGCATGGGACCTAAGCATTTAGCATCTATGATCTCAGTAATTGTCACTGCGTGAGATGGGAACACTAATTGGCTCCATTTGACAGATAGGAAACAAAGGCTTAGAGAGGTAGTGACTTATCCAAAGTTTCCCAGCCAGGACATAGGATATGGTGCTTTGACCGCACATAGAGCCAGAGAGATTTGAACCTTTCTTCCAAAGAGTCTGTGGAAGAGACAAGGAGCCTGAGAAGGTACTCAGCCCACAACTGAAGATGCTTTTTTTGAAAGACGATGTGGACACTCACTGGCTTTCAAAGGTGGCAGGAACCTGGCTTTGTAGATGAAATTATTGAATAAGTGCCTAAGAACTGATTTGGAATTTAAGTCAAGAGTTCTAAGGTCAAGTTCTGCTCTACCATTTGACGCTGTAATTTGAGGCAAACTGCTCAGTATTTAATTTTCTTTTCTGTAAATTGACACTATGGGTAAATATGTCATAGAATGGATATAACGCCATTCTCACATATACACCCCCCTTACACACCATACTCACACATATCCATATACCATACTCACATAGACACCACACATACATACAACATATATACACTCACACACACACCACACACACACCACACACACATACACCATACACTCACATGTCCACCACACACACACACACACACACACACCACACATTTATACTTAGGCCTAAACAATTCTTGTCTGGGCTGTTATTTCCTTCCCTTCCTTGTGCTTCTACTCCCCCCTACGCTGCTCCCGTACCCCGCCCTCTGCCCTGGGGGTGTCCCCCTGGACACTCTCCTACAGCGGGTTCAGGACGCAGGTAAAGACCCCAGCATCACAGCGCGGCTTCCGTCCTGCACTCGACCCTCCAGCTTGTGGGAATCCCAGAACCTCAACTTCCTTCTCAGGAAAATAGGATGGTCGTGCCATCCGACCCGAGGGTTCTGTTGAGGGCCGCAGTGTGTCAGGGCAGGGCCTCTACTTCCCCGTGCCACACGCATCCCTGGGCTCAGCCGCCTCTAGCCACGGAGACCCCAGATCCCCGCCCCCACCCCGCGGGACTGCCATCAGCCTCATGGGCCTCTACTTTTGTGCCTCCCACAGGAAGTGACTACTCTGGCAACGCCTACAGCCACGCCCCCTACTCCTCCTACAGCGAGGCCTGGCGCTTCCCCAACTCCAGCTTGCTGAGTGAGTCCCTGGGGCCCAGCAGGTGTTCTGTGGGGGGGAGGGGGATGAGACCCGGGGAGAATAATGGGTGTCTTTTTTAATAGAAGAAAGTAGCTTGTTATTTGGGGGAGGTGGGATGGGGAGGGGATCACAGAAGGCTAGAGACCTCCTGGCTTCTGTTCCCCTCCAGGTCTTCAAAACAATGTCTGTTACATTTTTATTTATTTTTATTTTTATTTTTTTCTGGCTACTGCTGGGGCTTGAATTCAGGGCCTGGGCCTCGGCCTTCAGCTTTGTCTCCCTCATGGCTCGAGCTCTGCCACCGGAAATACATCTCCACTTCGAGAGACAGGAAGGAGTCTCTGGCTTTGGGGCCTAGGCTGGCTTCAAACCATGATCCTCAGATCTCAGCCTCTTGAGTAGCTAGGATGACAGGCGTGAGCCACCAGCACCTGGCTGAATCTTTTGTTCTTGTAAGATTTAGGGCCCAAGCCTCCAAAGACAGGGGGAATGAGAGGGCCAGGATGGACTCAAGACAAGCCTAAGTGAGCCAGGCCTCTGGCCTTCAGAGGCTGAGAGCCCACACCAGCAAACCGTGGCTCAAGGGTCCCCTCCAAGATGCCATCCTGTGGTCCCCATTAACCATCTAAGTGGGTCCCAAATAATCGCGATTCAGCCGCAAAACGGTTACCCAGCAATTCCGGTTCCACCCGTTTCTCCCTATATAACCGGAGAAAGCAGTGTTTAGAGCAGAGGTCCAGAAAGCTCCGTGTCGGTGTCAAGGGGCTTCGAGGCTACTCTTCACCCGTCTTTCGTCCTGGGGTCCTAGTCTGGGTAGAGAAAATGCTTCAGGAAAGCAAGTCCACAAATGGAGAGCTTGAGGGGTTCTACTAGCGCACCTCCTGAAGTGGTGGTCTTGGGAGTGTCAGGACAGACCTGAGCCAGGGAGAGCCAGCGTCCCGAGGGCACCATGGCAAGCTAGCTGAACGGCCCGTTCCCTACCCCCCTCCTTCTCCGCTCCTTACGTCCTGGTTTGCCAGACTAGAAGGGTGCCCGCCACGGACTCTGCTTGCGGGAGCCAGCCACACCGACTTGGTCACTTTCGACGGGACAGGGCAATGGGATGCGTGGGGCTCTGGGCTCCTTCCTGCCTTCCTGCCCAGCCTCCCTGGGCCACCCGCCTGGCAGGTGCGCGGGGCCTGCTACGAAGCACGGACACCCAGACGGACGACTTAACCTGTTGCTGTTTGGGCAAGGCTGGGGCGGAGGCCCGTGGCGTCCAGTGTATTTGGTTCTGGGGGTTCCATGTGCAACTGTTCTCTGTGACCCTCTTCTAGCAGCCAGGGTGAAGCAGCTGGGATGGGGAGGGCGGGGAGAGGGAGAGAGACAGAAAGGAAGACGCCACCCTTCTCTTTCTGGCCGGAAATTCCAAGGTGAGGCTAGAGAAGGGGGAAACGAGGCTGGGGAAGAGTTAATGTTTGATGATCCGGTAGGCAATGCATTAATGATTAAGGCTCGCTGTCCTATAGGTCAGCAGATGTAGGGAAGGCTGTGGCAATTTCCTCCTCTGACCAGCCACCTTGTTCTTATTTTTTTAAACACGCGCAGGTTCTCCGTATTATTACAGTTCTACATCGAGGCCAAGCGTACCGCCCACTACTGCCACGGCCTTTGACCATCTGTAGTTGTCATGGGAACGGTGGGAGTGACTGGGAAACAGGAGGACGCAGCTCGGGACACACCCCGGAGAGTCATACAAAGGAATCTTTATTTATTACCTGAAAAATAACCACAATCCCAGCATTGCGACTCACTCCCTGTGTGGTTAATTTAATGAGCTGTGAAGGACAGGATGACCTTGGAGAAGGCTTAACTGTCCTCTAAGACTCCTTCATGATGAGCAGAAGTCCCAGAGAGAGAACCAGCTGATTTCAAGAGGCCAGATTGGTGGAGGAACATGCTTCAGGCTGGTGCCCACCACGCACACACACACAAAAACAAAACAACAACCACAAAAACCAAACAGGAAGAGGACAGAAGAGGGAGCACGAAGAGCTTGGGAGGGTTGGAAGTGGGCTAACGGGTACACCATGTCCTCAGCACTCCAGCAATCGTGACAGTAGTAAACAAGAACCTTTGTCCCGCAAGTCATTCCTGGGCCCAGGCTGTCCGTCAGCCACTAGGAGAGTCACCACGTCCTGCCTCCTGCCGCCTTCTTCTGCTCCGTGTGCCCGCGTCTGCCTCCACCTCCCTCCGGGACAGCGGGAGAGGCTGGCCTAGCCATCCGTCGCTCCACCCGGCTGCCAGCCGACCTGCCCTTTGCTTGCTGCTGTGAGCTGACAAGCACCCCCCAGCCTCTCTTCTAGCAGCTTGCTTTGGCTGCTGGCACCAACCAGAGGAGCCGCAAGTCCCTGGCGACAGGCGTGCCAAAGATCCACGGCCTTTGGGAGGTACAGGGCAGCTCTGCTAAGGGCAGGGCAAGGCGGAATGGTGGGGACTTCCCTCCCCTCCTCCCCAGCTGCTCCTGCCAAATCAAGTGTGTTTTCTGCCGTTTCAGCCCACACAGCCACTGAAGAGACAGAGAGGCCACCCTCTGGAGCTAATCAGGAGGTCCCCCCTCTCGCCCCTGCAGCCTGACTGTAAATACTGTAAATGAAGCTCTGTGTAGGTCAAGCTTCCCTCTTTCCATCCCCCATCTTTTGGCCTCCCAGTGAATCATCTCCCTACTGTGTTGGGCTTTTCTCCTTGATGCTTTCTTTTCTAAAGACAACCCACCATTGCCAAATGACTCAATAAACCATTACTCTTTATCTCAGGCGTGGAGGTTGACTGTGGAAGGAAGAACTGTGGGGTTGAGGCTTTCTCCTGTGCTCAGAGCCGTGCGGCTGACACAATCACTGGGCCCTGACCCAGCATTCTTCCTCCATCCGTGGCAGGTCGATGTCCAACCCTGGGTACATCAGCTCTTTTGAGCTTCGAGTCTTTGCGTTCTTTAAATGTGAACAACAAACAAGCAACATGGCACGGGCCCGTCATGTACTCCCTGTGAGCAATTACGGTTGCCATTAAAACAGGTTGTCAGAGGGTCCGTGGCCTTGGTTGGGGAAGGATGCAGGAGTAGCTACAACCCGGGACTCTCTTAGGGGCCTCCGGGTGTTGGAGGATGGAAGGGAGAGAGCCAGGCTGTCTTGTGTGTCTGGCGTGGGAGGGTGTGGTGTCAGTTAAGTTGGAGTCAGCCGCACTTTACATACGAGGAAGCCGGGCCTTCGAAAGGAAGACGTTGGCGTGCCTACGATGGGAAGTGGTGGGGCTCGGCTTCATCTTCTTACCCTAACCCCAGCACGGTCACCCGGCAGCACAGGGCGCTCATCTGGGTGCGGGAAGGCTCCCAAGGAGATTGTGGCTCGCTGTTGAGGGTGGTGCGGGGGATGGGGCTGGCGGGGAGGCTGTAGGAGAGGGAGAGGGAGATGGCTGCCTCCAGGAAACCTAGGAGTGAAAGAGAAGCATCCCGGAAGCACCCTGCCCACCGGGGGCTGCCGAGCGTTTGCACGGATCTTCTCTCCACGGGGCACTAAGCGGGAATGAGGGCCCGGGCCCTGCAAGCCGGGCGCTCAGGGTAGTATGGATCCCCGGGCAGATGACCGATGGAAGAAAGATTCCTAGCCTACTGAGGGACCCCGAGGTGGCTGTTGTCTTCTTAGGTCTCCCAAAGCAGGGAGCCGCGAAGGTCATGGGCAGGGGTGGCTTGACGCTCTTTGACTCACAAGGGGGAACCCCTCTTGTGAAGAAAACTTGTCCCTGTGCGTTCAGAAGGGTTTGCAATGAGGCTCACTCTCTCGCGCCGGCACTGCCCGCTGGCGATGAGCCGGGCCCATCAAGTCTTCGCCCCTCTAGGAATACCGTGCGCCCTCTGGCTAGACCCTCTCCAAATGACTTGGGTGTACTTTCAATGAGGTGACCTTGGCACAGAATTCGCCTTCCTTTCTCTGGGAGAAGCTAGCCATTTCAGGACACTCACCCGAGAGGAGATGTCTGGCGAGTGTGCGGTGCGACCACCGGCTTAGGTTTGGGCTGGAGCCGATGTGGCAGGCCATCCAGGGATGCAACTGTGGCTCCTCTGAGGTTCCCAAACTAGAGTCGTCGTCCTCAAGGTGTTGGGGGGAGAGAGACGATTCGAGGTCCCTCCGTGCGGGGTGTGGTGTTGGAGTTGGGTGGCCCGTGAGAGCATGGGAGGACAAGGACTGGAACACGGAGGAGGCGGTAGGGACTGAAGGGGAAGTCGCCAGCCCTCGCTGGAGAGCGGGGGGAGCATCTGCGGATGGCTGGGTTGGAAGGGGCCTGGTTTGCTCTGCAGGAAGTCAGAAGCCCCGGTTTCTGGGGGGCTGGTGGGAGTGGTGTTTGTCGCAGGAGAAGTGGGATTGACTCACGGGGTTGAGACATGCCCACGGCGCTAAGGGCTCTCCACAGACACGCTCATGGCAACGGCTCCTAGACCCGTCTCTCTCACTGCCCTGCGTGAAAAGACCCGGGCTTTCTAGGCAGTTCTTTCTGGTCCACCACACGCCCCATCACCTCAGACGAAGTCCCCGGGGTCTGCTGACAGAGGACACGGGGGACGGTGGCATGGCTCGAGTGAAAGGACTCCCGCCTCCCACAGAGATTGCTCCCCCGTGTGTCTTGTTGGTTCCCCCCCCTTTTCTTTTTCCCATCTTCTTTTCTTATTCCAGTCTCTCTTTTTGCTGAGTTCAAAGCAATTGTTCCTCTTCCTTTGTGTGATGGGCTTTTGTGTCTCCAGGGCTGAGGAGGTGTGGAAGAGAAAGTGAGTGATTGCAGAGAGGGCCCGGTGTCCCCCGCCAGCGGTGGGGGTGCCGGGAGCTTGCTCTCCCCCTCCAGTCCCCACCTCTGCGGCTCCCTGCTCTGCTCCTTGCTTCGTGCTGTTGTCCCTTGGGCTCTTGGGCGACTCCGGGACAGGGACTCTGGAGAGGGGTCCGTCCTGTCCACACCCCACGGTCATTTCCATGCTCACACGCAAGCGCATCTCCTTCCTGGGAGAAGCCGGAGGAGGCAGGTGCGCCTTCTCCCCCCGACACCCCACCTCCCCTACTCTCGGACAGCAGAGCAGCCTCAGACCCAGCTGTGGAGGTGGGGGCCGGCGCCCCGGCCCCGGGGGGGGGGGCGGGCGGGGGAGGGACGAGGGGGGGCGGCCCTCCCGCCTCTGGGCCGGGTGGCAGGCGGCCAGGCCGGGCGCGGCGCGCTGCCCGCGGCTCTCCCGGGGAAATGTGATTTCCCTTGAGTGAAGCGGACTGTGCAGTGTGGAAATTGGCTCTTTTCTGAGCGAGCGGTCGCGGCGGCGGCGGAGCCGGGGCGGGGGGCCGGGGCTGCGGGAGGCCCCTGGAGTGAGCCGGGAGCAGCCATGTGCTGAGAACTCATTAGGGATAAATCAAACTAGTAACAGCATGGAGCCAGCACCCTCCCCCCCCCCCCCCCCCGCCAAGACCTCCCTCCACCGTGGTCCTCTCCCCCCCAGCTCCCCCCGGCCAGGGGCCCTTCCCCCCACCAGGACGTGGAACCCCGCAGGTGCACCAGCCCGGGCCCACACCCAGACACGCGTGGCGTCCGTGTGCCCTCGTGCGCACACCCCGACTCCAGGAGCTGACGCCGAGCGACAAGCGCAGTCATGTCGTCATTTAGCTCCTCTGCTTGCTTTCCGTCCGTTTCCCTTCTCAGCGGTGCAGGAGTTGGGGAGCGAGCCTCGCCCACGGCCCGGCTCTTGCTAGACGGGTCGCCCATCGCGGGCCAGGCCGCCGCGTCGGTTCTGTACGATCTCCAGCCCGCCTGGTCTAACCCGCACCATCCCGTCCAGGGTGTGGGAGAACCCCACGGGACAGGACGGACTCCTAGGTGTGAAGTCTCAGCTGCCCCACCTGTGAGCGGCTGGGGAGTTGAGGACGTCCAGAAGACGTCCTGCCGCGGGACAGACATTGTCCCCAACGTGGATGAGCTTGGTTACGAAGGAAGAGACCGAGAAGAGGGGGCGGGGGGAGGACCGAGGATGGGGCCACGAATCCAGGGCTGCGCTGGGCATCATTAGAACCCATTGGCTATTGTCACACGATGATGAGGCTCCCCAGCCGAAAGCAGCTCATGGATGTTGCCGGAGGAACCCAGGTTTGGAGTCGAGAGCCGCAGCTTCTGATCCATCCCAATGGTGACCCCGAGAATGCCCACCCGGCTCCTTCGACGCCGGCTGACCCGCCATGTGCACTTCCGATGCCATGTCACGGGGCCAGCGAGGATGAGCGGCCTCTGCTGACGGGGCGAGGAGTCCCAAATTTCCAAGCAGAATCCCCTATTTGGAATCTGATCTCTGTTCGCAGCAGGAGGTGGGTGAGCCCAGGTCCGGGCTCGATATGGTAAAGTACCGCCAGGGTTCTAAAGGATGTCAGGATGGGGCAGGAAGGAGGGACGGAAGAGGAAGGGGGGACATCGAGAGGGATCTAAGTGTTCTGCTTCCTCTCACATTCATTCTTCCATGAACCAACCTCCTATGGGCCGTTCTCTTGGGGAGACACCTCAGAGTAAACAAGATAACTCCAGTTGAAACCTTTCTCCTATCCTCTCTCTCTCCAAAGAGAACAAGCATCTTAGAGCTTAGATAGGAGACCTGTGCAAAGCCAGGGAGCAACGTGGAAAATTGGCGAGGATCATAAGAGAGATAGAAAATGCAGACGATATTTGCAAAATCCCTTATGGGCTTCCCAGGATTTCCTCTGGCGTCCCTGTCTTCTCTTAGAAGCAGCCGCCACAAACTTCACTAATAAGCTCGGTATGTCAAGCCCGACAGCCTGGCCTGTCTCTCTCTCTCTGAAGGGGCTGCTCCCTGGCCTTCCTATGTGTCTACGCCCATCCCCTCCGCTGTCTCTAGACTAACCCCTGCTTAGCTCGTTGAACAGACAAATCTGGCATCTGGGCATCTGTGCCTGGCAGCCTGCCTCTTTGTTCCTAGGCCCTGGCAGGTTCCCTAACCGGAGGTGAGTGCTCAAAGTCTCCAAGAGACCACAGGCTGCCCCTCTCAACACATCTCAGCTGGTTTGCTCCCCTCCTTACCTTGGTATCTATTGTGCCCAGGGTGGGGCAAGCCCAGATCCAGACCAAGAGGAAGAGAGAGAGAAGGAGGCTCGGCAGAGCGGGAAGTCACAGGCACAGAGACGGAGCTGGGCACCTGGCTGGGAGTGCAGGGACTCTCGGGGATGGTAACACAGACCTCAGGAAGGAGGGTCCCCTTCATGACCCTCCTCGTCCCTCCCTGTGTCTTTCCTGGGGCTCTACTTGGAGCATGGTGGGGAGCATGGATATTTAGGGGCTGAAACACAGACATGGCGAGTGAGTTTCACATGCCAAATACCCTAGGGAAGGAGGGAGTCAGAGGCAGAGAGTGGGGAGCAAGTGTGCGTGTGTGTGTGTGTGTGTGTGTGTGTGTGTGTGAGAGAGAGAGCAGGGGGTGGGGAGAGAGGCCCAGACCCAGGCCCCGGCTCAGGGCCTATCTGAGCATGTCGCCTGCTAAGGAGGAGCTGAGGCGGGGGAGGGGAGGGCGGGGAGGTGAATAAATAATAGGAAATAAAACTTCATGAAGCAGAAAATAAAAGGCAGATTATACAGATGTGGCAATTTGAAGGATCATTGCTTCTGTCCTCTTTTTAACTGCTGCATCTGGAGTTTTGAAGCGGCTTATCCTCTCCCTCCCTCTGCCAGGTCCCTGGCTGGCTGGAGCCCCCACCTCCCCCGACGGGGGCCAAAGCGCGCCTGGGGACAGCACCCCGAACACCTCCGTCCATGCCGTTTCCTAGCATCTTGCGCAGAATCCCAGCGGGGGGCCAGGCCCATGGAGCTGGGGCGGTGGGCGGTGGGCGGGAGGGGCGTCTGGGGCGACACGTGTAGCTAGGTGTGGACGTGACTACAGCTGTGACACGGGAGGGATGAGCGTGGATTGTCAGGGAGCAGGGGTTCACTCGGGGGAAGGAGCGCCCTGCAAGAGGGGTGTGCAGGACCGTCAGCTACTCGGGGGGCCACGGTGGCTTCTTTCGTTCTTCATCAACATTCATTTGCTAAGCCTCACTTTGACACTGTGCCAGGTGCCATATAAACAGACATGGTCCCTGCCCTGAAGGAATTCCCAACTTAAGACACACACTGGCATTTTGCTTATTTTATTTTAAATATTAATGTATTCCCACCTTGTTCCAGGGAGGATTTGTGACAGCTCATAGGATATGCATGCAATAAATTAATAAGATACAAATAAAAAAAAAAGAAAGCACCAAGGCAACAGAACAGTCCCCAGGGTAGGCAGGAAAAGCCCTTTAAGAGGTGGCAAAGTTAGTCTGGAAACTGGCCTTAAATCTCAGGGTGGTCCAGTACTTGGCTCTTCCTCATGAGAAAACAGTGTCCCGGCTCCAAAGGCAAGCGGCACTTTGGCGAGCCCTCGTCTTTGAGGGAGATGGTTATTTTCAGTCGTTGTCTTTAAGTGGCTGCGTGGAGGGGCTTCGTCATGCTGGTTCACAAACACAGTGCATGTTGGTGTCACCGCTTTCATCCTCCTCCTCGATTTCTCCCATCCCCACTCATCCACTCCATCTCCCTAGCTCTACCTTCACATCTACACATTGGATATGATGACCGCGTTACCCCACCCTTCCTCTCTTCATCTGCCTACACCCCCTCCCCTTAACTTCAACACCCCGCCCCTGCCTCAAGTACCGGCTTCCCGGTATTCATTTTGTTAGACCCCCAGCTCGTCCCTCGAAGGAGTTACGCCATTGGGATCGCTCACCTGGCCCTGAGAAAGGAGGCTAAGCGCGGACAATCCCACAGACACACCCCAGCCAACTCCCAGGGCCCGGCCGGCAGAGCCAAGAGGCCCTCGCTTCCAAGTTCTGCCCCGCGAGAACACTGGGGCTCTGCACCCTTCTGCCCTCCCTTCAGCAGGGGGTACGAGGGGGAAAAGTGAGGGGCCTGTTAGCTAGGGATAGCAAAATGGCAGAACTAACCTGTGGCAGACAATCGGTATGGCCCCTAAGGGCATCTGTTCCCGTAATGCCCCGACTTCCCACTCAAACCCTTCCTCCCATGATGCCCTGTATTCCCACTCAGCCTATGGGAAGCGGCGATGGGGCACTCAGGAAGTCCGTGCCCAGCCCAGGAAAGGAGATGCCGGAGTAGCCCCCGTGTTGTTGCAATTGCCCTCTAAGACCGCAATGGACCCCAGCTCTAGAACCTCTCTCCCCAGTCTACCTTCCCTTTCAAAAACCTCCTGCTTTGCTATGCTTCACTGCTCCTTGGCCTCTTAATTCCTTACCCAGAGGAGGGATGGACCCATAACTCTAGACGGCATCAGGTCTTTGCTTACAGCGGGGTTTGGACCACAAATTCAGCACACGGCCAGAAGTCGTGCACTTGAGTATTACACGAGCAGAGCCTCAGAGGCAAAACGAATGGCGACCTTAGTCCAACCCAAAGCAGAGAAAGCGAGTTCATAAGAACAGGAGAAGGGATGAGAGACGAGCCAAAGACTGCTCTGCAAACCCTTAATGAGGAAGAAGTCTGTCTCTGTCCATCTCCCTCTCCCCATCCAGCGTCTCATCGCAGACAGGGACAGAGAGATCACAAGGCAGAGGCTTCTAACCGGGTACCAAAGGGGAAGTAGGTGTTCTGGGGTTCTGGCGAGTATCTTTCAGAGTAATGGAGAAAGCACCATAGGTTCATTTGGAAAAGCAGGAAGTCAAGGGGGGGGGGGAGCACTCAGCTCAGTTTTGGGAGAGGAGAGTTGGGGAGGCAGAAAGTCAGTGCCTGTCACTTAGAATAGACTTCACAGAGGAAGTGACAGCTGGGAATGGTTCTCACCCATTTTCCATTCCTTCTAACCTGTCATGATAAGAATCACGGTTCTCACAGACGGCGCAGGTTCCTTGTCTTTGGGTGGTACTGGCCACACTCCCGCTATCTCCTGAGGTGGAACTCAAATTCCACACGGACTTGGTTCATGCAGTTGGCTCAGATGTAGGCATATGGCCCAAGACAGGTAGCTCAAGGAACCTCTAGCTCTGAAATTGAAATCGCCAGAAGCACGTAGTATCTATCGCCTAGATTTGCACCAAGAAAGATCTTGGGAGATCGCGGAGCCATCTTGGTACCATGAAGAGAACTCCCGAGTCTAGGTTTGTAATGGAATCCCAGAAGAATAAGAAAACAATGGAGGGCTGACTGAACTTTACCTATGTTTCTGATATGTAGTCAGAGTATCCAGTCACTGAAAATAATCCATGTCCTTTTCTGCTGGGGCCATTTGAGCTACAATTTGTAACTGCCACCTCCAAGCAGAGAGAGCCAAGCGCAAAGACTTACCTCAAAATAGGCTGGCTTGTTTGAATCAAGACCTAAATCAGAACCTAGAGAAGAAGGGGTGGGGAATACCTGCGTTGGTCTAGCAAAGCTATGTGCTAATAGTTAACTTTGCAGGTGTTTCTTCTGTGCCAAGCATTGTTCTGAGGTGTTTATGTGCATAATTATACTCCGTCTTCTTGAGGCTCTGTGTGGTAAGGAGTGTTATTATCCTCATTTTGTCGAGAAGCAAACAAAAGTGCAAGAAGCCCAGTAACAGGCCTGAGGTCAGGCAGCTAAAACATGCACAGCTGGGAATCAAAACAGCCCAACTCCTAGGCCGCTACAAAATGGCTAGGTTAGTCCAGGCCTCCATTCGGGGTCAGCTGGGTCTCGCGGCTAAGGGAGGCCTGAGGTCCCTCGGAAGGAAGGGGAGAAGAGGAATGAGAAATCAAGCACTGAAGGTCACCCGCGATCCTTGGGGTTGGCATTTCGGGGAGAGGTAGAGTGGCAGCCCAGTTGTAAGGAGTGAATTGGAGCCAGGTAGAAATGGGGACCAGGGAAGGGAGAACTAGCCACTCTGGAAGTTCACCCCCAGATATGAGGAACAGAGGCCTCAGCCATAGGAAGCAACAGGGTCTAATGAAGGTTTCGGTGATACTAGAAGTTATTCTCCAGGCACAGGAAAGCTAACGTGAGGGTGGGAGGCGCGAAGACCCCTTACAGGCCCCCTGGAGGAGAGAGGAGTTAGGGGACAGTCAGCACTTTTCTCTCCGGGAGAGGGGAGGCGGGGAGCAGGTGTCCTTTAGAAGTCAAGGGCACACTCATCTAGAAAAGCTGGGGTGAAGGCCCCGACAAAGGATGGAAGAGAGGAGCCGTTAGGAAGGGACTGGCCGGATGAGAAGCTTTGAAATGCCCGTGAGCGTTCGAGTGCACAGGGCAGGGGGGACAAGCGGGAGGAACAGGTCCCAGGGCTGTTCTTGACCTTGCTCCTGGCTTAGCCAGGTCACTGTCCCTTTTCTCTTTAAAGCTTTTAAAACAATATTTTGAGGGTCTGAGGATATGGCCTAGTGGCAAGAGTGCTTGCCTTGTATACATGAAGCCCTGGGTTCGATTCCTCAGCACCACATATACAGAAAATGGCCAGAAGTGGCGCTGTGGCTCAGGTGGCAGAGTGCTAGCCTTGAGCAAAAAGAGAAGCCAGGGACGGTGCTCAGGCCCTGAGTTCAAGGCCCAGGACTGGCAAAAAAAAAAGTATATATATATATATTTGAAATATTTTTAACTTATATAAAAGTTGTACAAACAGTACGGTTCATTTCTTGGCCATAGTTTGACTCTATCCATTAGCCTTACTTATCTTGTCAATAAATAAAAAGCCCTCCCAGACTGTCTTGGCAAAGCATGAGTTTGGATTTCTCTGTCTGCTGCTGCAGAAGACTCTGAGTCCCCTCAAGCTGGCCTTACACTGTCGTGATCGTTCATCTTCTGAGATGTTTAGAAAAACAACAAATGCGCATCCTCCACAGAAGGCCAGCTGAAACAGAGCAAGAGACGCCAGGACGAGGTTATCCTGGGTGTTCCGGGGAGCCCTCACGAGAGCAGCTTCCTCAGGTGGAAAAGGGAGGCGCGGGGCCCAACTCGAGCCCCTTTCTGGAAGGCGGGCTAATCACCAGACCCGCTCCTCAACCGACCAAAGGGCCAACCCCGTGCAAGGTGGGGAAGGACGCAGGAGGAAACGAGGGGTACAGCCTTTCTGCCACTTAGCACAACTCTGCAACCACATACCTGAGCAGACGGCTAGGGAGATGCATGCCCGCCCCCACGTGGCCGCATGCTAGAACTGCACGCCAACAAACCTCTCCACCTTCCTAGATTCTTCGGGCTTACGCGAGAGTTTAACTTGTTGACACGAGGCAGTCACCATCTCTTGGATTCAAACACGGCACACGCATCACCTGTACAAAACAAAACAAGGCAAGAAGAGAAAGAAACACGCGCACACCTCTACTTTTGATTCGGGTGATAGAAAGAAGGTAGAAGAACCCACCAAATGCTGCTTCGTTTACGAGCGTCAGCTCTGGACCATGTCATCTGATACTCTTTCCACCTCCACAGAATGAGACAAATTCCTGGGTGCTTGTCAAACACTACCCACACTTCTTATCCAAGGAGCTTTCAATATATACCACTACCACCTCCCCAGAGGTCTACTGCGTCAGAGTCCCTGGGTATGAGGAAAGAATATGGGATTTTTTTTTTCCAGTGTGCTTCCCCAGCAAGGTAAAATGTTCTTCTACAGTGGCAGCTGGGAACAATGGGCAAGACTGCTAATTTACAGAGTTGAAAATGCATTTAATTCATTTTGAATCCCCTGGTATGATACACAGTACATATGGAATGCATGAAGTGGGTGAAAAATGATTCTGAGGTCCCTTACAGCTTTGGTAGCCTGTAACTCTACCACGCACGTGTTCACACAGACACAGAACACCCCATACGCGCACACAGACGTGCCACCGCACCACACAGCTGCCTGCCAGACGGCAGGTACCCCCGCGTGCCAGACTCTTCCTCCCTCACGCACAAATGCACACTTCTTTCTTTGGCTTGTATTTATTGGACGCTCGGTGAGTCCATGGCCAGACATCTGGCCCGAGACTCCTCCCCCCCATCCATCCGGCCCCCAAGGGCCAGCTCATTTCATAAAGACCCAGGCTCCAGTCCTGGCTGCAAGCATCACCGGAGGAGAGGGGGAGGCCCAAGAGGAAGGAGGAGAGGCCGTGGGTCAGCTAGGAGGCAGCGCACAGGCAGCAGAAGCCCCCCACCTGGCAGACAGTCTACCTGCACACTTGGCTGGACAGAGACAATGGTGGAGGCTCTGGCCAGCCCAGCCTCCTTCCCACGGGCAGAGCCCGAGACTTTAAGTCTCCAAAACCAACTCTAGAAAGCAAGCTCTGCCGGGAGGCAGACGTAGGGTGGGACAGAAGCATTTCCCAGGGGACAGCAGCAAAGAACTAAGGGTGGCCTCAGGGGGGAACCCCGGGGAGCGCAGTTTTAGGGGCTGTGGAGGACCCTGGTCTCCAGCCTCAATGGGTCCCTCACACACTGTACCCAGCTGAGGCTCCTGCTAGGCAGTCCCCGGAAGGAACCATCCCCACCATCCTCCATCTTTGCTAGAGGCCGGCACCAGGAGAGCCACCTCCCCATCCTGGGAAGCAGCGGCTTCTCTTTCCCAGAGTTCCCCGGGCCCCACCGGCTCCTGGCTCACACCAAGGGCACTGCCGCTGCACGGTGGCTTCGCAATTGGCCACGAGGCTCTCCCATCTCCCCCGTGCATGGATGCCTGTGGAGGGGGAGGAACTAGGGGAGGAAAAGGCTCAGACCCCCATGACCTTCCTGAGCCCCTGAAATCTGCCACAGTTCCTTCCAGAAGGCTGTCCCTCCAGCAGGCAGGGCCTGAGAAACCCTGTCCCCTGGGCGCTAGTGGGTGTTCTCCAGGGGCAGCCACTGGCAGACCACCTCACCATCAGGCTGACACAGAGCTGGGACTGTGGCCTCCCCTCTCCCAGAAGCAGGGGGGAATGAGGCTGTTCTGCATTCTGGGGGTTGCCCCCCCCCCCCAAGGCAGCCAAGGGAATGATCTTGGGGTGTGGCACTAAGAGCAGGGAGAGTTTTCCTCGGGCAGTTCCAGAGCCAGGGAAGGAAGCCAACGGGGAAATGACAAGGGGAGGAGGTGCCTCGATCCCTGGCCAGAGACCCCGGTGGGCAAGGAGGCTCCTTTCCCGGGGTTCCAGTCCACACCCCAGGGGCGGAGGCTAGCGTTCACAGCGGGTTGCGGTTCCGCTTGGGAATGATCTTGCGGTAAGTCCTGCGCTCGGAGACGTGGCGCTTCACTTTGGCGGTGGTGGGGGCCTCCTCCTGGTGCAGGGACGGGCTGGAGTGGGACTTCTTCAGGCCGGGCTTGGGCGTGCGCGGCGGGCCGGCCGCCTCCCTCCCCAGCTGCTCCTCCCACAGGGCCAGGTCCCCCGACGGGCAGCGGAGCCGGGCCACCAGCAGCTGCACGTAGGTCTCGTAGCGCGCTTTCTGCAACACGGGGCGGGGGGGGGGGGCGCTGAGTCCCACGCGGGACGCGCGAGGCCTGGGACGGGTGCCGGCGCCCCGGGCGGCTCCGCAGCCCCGAGGCCCCCCCTCTCCCTCCCCCTCCCCCGCCCCCCCCCCCCCCGCAGCCGCCCACCTCGTGCTCCAGGAAGGCCTCGCGCAGGCGGAACTCGTCCGGCTCGCGGCCGCGGCCCCGCCCGTCGGGCGCGCGGCGCCGCTGCAGGTCGCGGAGGTCGTGGGCGGCGGCGTCCAGGCAGTGCCCGTGGGACCGGTGCTGCTCCTCCTGGGGCGGGCGGGCGGGCGGGCGGGAGCGGGGCGCGGTCGGGGCCCGGGTCCTGCACCCCCTCCCCCGCCCCCCGCCCCCGCGCACGCACGCACCCCCGTACCTCCCCCCGCCCCCGCATGCACCCCCGTACCTCCCCCCGCCGCCCCCCCCGCGCTCGCATGCACCCCCGTACCTCCCCCCCTCCCCCGCCCCCCCCGCGCGCACGCACGCACCCCCGTACCTCCCCCCCTCCCCCGCCCCGCCCATGCATGCACCCCCGTACCTCCCCCCCTCCCCCGCACCCCCCCGCGCACGCACGCACCCCCGCACCTCCCCCCTCCCCCGCCCCCTCCCCACCTCCCCCCGGGGTCGTACCAGGGAGCCGCGCGCGGGGCGGACGGGCAGGATGGGCCTCACGAAGCGGCGCTGGGAGCCCACGGCGGCCGGGAAGGGCGGGGCGGAGTGCGTGGCCGCCGCCAGGTTGATGCGGGAGATCCACGAGGTCATCTCCCGGGCGGTGCTGCGGGCGGGGCGGGGGGGGGTTGGGGAGAGCCCGACGGGGTCTGCGGGGGGAGGAGGGCCCGGAGGCCTGGCCACCCCCCCACCCCGTCCCCCCGCCCCCACCCCCGCCCCCACCCCGGGCAGGGGGAACCACTCACGGCGCCTGGAAGAGGTAGAGGCGCCAGTCGGCGGTGCGCAGCTGGAACACGTGCGGCCTCTTGGTGTAGTGCGCGGCCGGGCTGGCCAGGGAGTGGTGCACGCCCACGGGCTCGTCCGCCATCGGCCCGGCCGGGCCCTCCCCGCCCGGGCTCTGCTCCTCCCCCTGCCGCACACGGGGGGGGGGGGCTCAGGGAGGAGGAGGAGGAGGAGGAGGCAGCCTCCCCCCCCCCCCGGGGCCGTCGAGGGCTCCCCCACCCACCTTGAGGAAGTACAGCGCCATCCCCCGAAGCAAGGTGTGGAACATCTTCCAGCCGCGCTTGCCCCACGGAGCTGTGGCAGGGACAGACAGGAGAATCAGGCCCACACACCGGTCAGAGACCCCCCACCCCCAAGATCAGATACCCGAACATACTACAGGGAGGGACAGGGGAGGCAGCAGGGCCCCTCGGCACAGCTGGAAACTTCCTAAGTAAAGATCTCCAAACACAACACGTCAAAGAAAGGCTGGGTTAGCTAAACTGCAGCGTCTGCATGGTGAAGGACAAAGCTAGCAACATGCAGGTCGGGAGAAGATCTCTACTGACTATACATCAGACAAGGGCCTCCTATCTGAAATATACTCAGAGCTAAAAAAAACAAAAACAAAAAACCAACGTCCCCCAAAAGAAACCCTCAAAGAAACAACCCCATTAATAAGTGGGCCAAAGATTTAAAGAGACTTTTCTGAAGAAGAAATAAGAAGGGCCAAATAGACTCACAAAGAAACAGTCAACATCTCTGGCCATTAAATAGATGCAAATCAAAACAACACTGAGATTCCACTTCACCCCAGCTAGAATGGCCATTATCAAGAAGACAAATAACAGAACTGGCAGGGATGTGGCCAAAAGGGAACAGCCCTACATGGTTGGTGGGAATTTAAACTTGTTCAACCACTCTGGAAAGCAGTATGGAGACTAAACATAGAGCTCCCCCTATGACCCGGCAACCCCACTCCTGGGCATTTACCCAAAGGACCACAAATAAGGCCACACTAAAGCCACCAGCACAACTGTGTTCATTGCAGCATTATTTACCATAGCTAAGTTATGGAACCCACCCGGATGCCCCTCTGCAGATGAATGGATTAAGAAAATATGGTCTATATACACAATGGAGTTCTGTGTTTCCATCAGAAAGAATGACATTGCTCAATTCCTAAGGAAATGGAAAGACTAGGGGAAAAAAATTGTATTAAGCAAAGCAAGCCAGACACAAAGGAACATAGGCTGCATGGTTTGACTCATTTGTAATAAGCAGAATGTGTCTAGAATATTCTTAGCAGAGTGTCACAATAGCTCAGTAGCTATGTGCATAAGACCATATTAAATGATGCTTATCGAAATGAACTCCAAGAAATGGAAACAACAGGGTTTTTATTTTAGTGTACTGTTTGCAGTTATTTCTTTTTTTCCCTTTAGTTTATTCCCTGTTGTCACTGTTTTGTTTTTTTTTTATTTCTGTGCCTTTTGTCTTGTATATAAGTTATCTTACTTGGGGAGGGAAAGGGGAATCACAGAAACGGTGAACCGATGCAGTAGTGATGCTCACTAGACATCATGTTGGACATGAACTTCACAACTTAGCAGGGAGAGGAGTTGGGGAGGAGTGGAAGAAAATGCGGGAGGGGTAACTGTTCAAAAAGAAATGTACTCATTGCCTTGTGTAATTGCAACCCCTTTTTATGTCACCTTTACAATAAATTTTTTAAGTGGGTGGTGATACCCACATCCAAACACACTCAGGCACTCACAAGTGTGCACACAGTCACAGGCCCTCACCAGGATACAGATAAACACACAGCATGCTAACACAAAAGAAAATAACACAAGCAAATACCCCACTCAGAAACAACACCAGACAACAAATGCGGATAGTCAAAAAAAAAAATAAAGCATCTCTCCAAATACACGCCAGCAGCCCAGGAGCACACCTGCTCGTGACGAGCACGTTTGCACTTGCACACCAGGAACCCATCCAGGGGGCACAGGCGCTCAGGTCCCAGCCTTGGGGTATTCTGCCCTGTGCATCTCCATGCGGGCACCAAGCTCCACCTTTGCCCCCCCACCCCAACCCCTTACACTGTGGTCTTGTGTGGCAAGACCTGTTCCTAGCTTTCTGGGCTAAAAGCTCAGTGGTCTGCCATAGCCTCTTCTGTCCCTGCAGTGGCCCTTGCGACTCCTCACAACCCGGGCTGCTTCTCTTGTACCCCTACTCCATCTGTGATCCCCGACTGGGCTATGGCGATAACTGCTCTAGTCAGCTTGCAGATTTACTCAACGGCTTTCAGCGGACTGGGGAATGAGGCCCAAATGCAGACCCTGACAGGCCCTGTCAGCGTTGCCCTTTGGGCCCCTCCTTCATTCTCTTCCACTCACTTCTAGCAGATTCTGCTTGCCCTGTGCGCTGTAAGGGATGCCCCTCGTCAAGCTGGAAAAGTCTACAACTCCTTATGCTTCACTCAAAGGCATCGTTTCCTTAGAAGATGTCCCTAGCCCTGCCCCAGGGGGTGAGTCCTCAGAACAAAGCCTTCCTCCAGATACCCTTGCTCAGTCCCTCTGCGCTCCATCTATCTTTTATCACAGATATGGCAATGCTTGTCTAACCTCTGTCTACTACAGGGGCCCCGGGACCCCAGGAATAACTGGGTCTGACCCTCCCCCTTTCCCAGGCCCCTGCACCTGGCCACTGTTCAAGACGTGCTGAGAAGGCCCATGAGCTCCCTGCGCTCGACACGGGCCAGCTCTCCGCACACCACGCACAGGTTGCGTGGTCCCTGCGCTGAGCCCTTCCGCTCCACACCTAACAGCCCGGGCTTGGGCAAACACTCACTCTTCTTGCCATCGGCATCCTGATGCATCTTCCGAGCCAAGAAGCCCTGCTTGTACGTGGGCACTGTGGGGTCCCGAGCCAACTGGAGGAAAGGGTTAGTCATCTTGCTAGCTGGCGGAGCAGGTTGGGCCTTCTCAGGTCTAGCTGTGTCCTCTTCATCCCTGAATGAATAAGAATCAGGCTGGAGGACTGGCCGGGCAGAGACTACCAAGCAGGAAGTACCCGTCATCTCTTACTAGGAAGACACATGATAAGATCCCTAGAAAAGAATCCTCGTCCAAAGGCAGGCTCATCAATTCCTGTGGATGTTGCTACCGCTGGCTTCTCCAGTATCACCTGGGCTCCTCTGCCTTCCTCGAGACTGACCTGAACACCCACCTAAGGCCTCACCCACCCCGAGGGAGTACTGTCTGGGGCCCTGGACTTCTCTGTTTCTCAGGTAAGGCATAGAGGGAGGAAGGCCCAGAGGCCAGGGCAAAGCCAGAGAGGGGAAAGGGGCTCTCACTTACACAGTCCACTCAAGCTTTTCAGTTCGGATAGACCAGTAGAGGGCCTGAAATAGAAGCGTGCAGGTAGGCAGAATGCCCTCAGGGTTGTGGTGCCTAAATTTACTCTTAACAGATAACACAAGTAAGGCCTCTTTCTTCTACCCCTTTATAGTTGTACTTTTCCTTGAGCAGGCAAGCATCCATCCATCCATCCATCCACCTATCCACCCATCCATCCATC
The DNA here is from genome assembly GCF_023159225.1 of Perognathus longimembris pacificus. Taxonomy (NCBI): domain Eukaryota; kingdom Metazoa; phylum Chordata; class Mammalia; order Rodentia; family Heteromyidae; genus Perognathus; species Perognathus longimembris. The sequence continues at coordinate 3,564,132 of NC_063168.1, read as the reverse complement.
CAACAATCCATCCATCCACCCACCCATCCATCCACCCACCCATCCATCCATCCACCCACCCATTCATCCATCCATCCACCCACCCATCCATCCATCCACCCACCCATTCATCCATCCACCCATCCATCCACCCACCCATCCATCCATCCACCCACCCATTCATCCATCCATCCACCCATCCATCCACCCACCCATCCATCCATCCACCCACCCATCCATCCATCCACCCACCCACCCATCCATTCATCCACCCATCCATCCACCCATCCATCCATCCATCCACCCACCCATTCATCCATCCATCCATCCATCCATCCACCCATCCATCCATCCACCCACCCATCCATCCATCCATCCATCCACCCATCCATCCACCCACCCATCCATCCACCCACCCATCCATTCATCCACCCACCCACCCACCCATCCATCCAACTATCCATCCATCCATCCACTCACCCACCCACCCACCCACCCACCCATCCATCCATCCACCCACCCATCCACCCACCCATCCATCCATCCACCCACCCATCCATCCATCCACCCACCCACCCATCCATTCATCCACCCATCCATCCATCCATCCACCCACCCATTCATCCATCCATCCACCCATCCATCCATCCACCCACCCATTCATCCATCCATCCATCCACCCATCCATCCACCCACCCATCCATCCACCCACCCACCCATCCATTCATCCACCCATCCATCCACTCACCCATCCACCCATCCATCCAACTATCCATCCATCCACCCACCCACCCACCCACCCATCCATCCATCCATCCATCCATCCACCCATCCACCCACCCATCCATCCATCCACCCACCCACCCATCCATTCATCCATCCATCCATCCATCCACTCACCCATCCATCCAACTATCCATCCATCCATCCACATACCCATGAAAAAAAATTAACTTTGGAGCATTTCCTCTGCTCCAGATCTTGTGCTGGGTATTAGAGATGTAGAGACCGTCAAGGCAGCCCATGTCCCTGACCTGCCCAGGCTAGTGAGGACTGAACCAGTTTTTTTTTCTATTTTGTTTTCTTTGTCCATTGTAGGGCTTGAACTCAGGGCCTGGGCACTACCCTTGAGCAATTTTGCTCAAGATTAGCACTCCTCTACCACTTTGAACCACAGCGCCATTTTCAGTTTTTGAGTGGTTAATTGGAGATAAGAGTCTCCCAGGGATGTTTCTCCCTGGGCTGGCTTCAAACTGCCATCTTCAAATCTCAGCCTCCTGAGTAGCCAGGATTACAGCTGTGGGCCACTGGTGCCTGGCCAAACCAGTCTTTTTAAAGGAGACATAAACGCCTCACATACCAGCCTGCTCTGAGGACTCTGACAAAGAACTGGGCTGAACAACTTCAGCAGCCAATACTTGATAAATGAGCAAATGAATGATGTGCTAGAAGTTTTGAAATGATATGATAAATAGAATTAATCTAGATGTATCTTGCTTACTTTGATAGCCCTTGAAGTACTTAGCCAGGTGTCTGTCGCATAGTGTGAGCGTTCAATAAGTGATCACAAAGTATGTAAAACAGTCAGCAGTCTAATGGCTCGTGAAGCACATGTATGTCAGGCAGGGGCAAAACACCCGGAACTTTTTATCTCATCTTTTTTGGTTTGTTTTGATGGTTTGAACTGAGAGCCTTACTAGGTAAGCACTGCAACATTTGAGCCACAGCCCAGTCCATGTTTGCTTTTAGTTATTTTTAGATAGTGCCTAGAAGGACCTGGAGCATTCTACCCCGACCTCTCGCATAGCTGGAAGTACATGCATACACCACCTTCCTCGACTGTTTCATCCTGATGTCGGGGTAGTTATTGACTCCAGGAGGACCTGAGTTGCCCAAGACTAGAAACATCCATTTCCCACCTGACCTCTTGACTTTCTCTACACGAAATGTGACCTTTCATCTTCTCAGATGACCAATAAACCAGCTAGAGTTCTCAGAGGCTGAAGGGTTTAAAAAAAAATCACTTGGAAACTTGATAAAACATTTGAAGGACTGGGCATTCACAGTTCACAAATTCCAAGATGCCGCTGACGCCGCGCGCCAGAACCGCGCAGGTAAACTCTGCCTTCTCAGGTGCATCTCAGTAGATGCGGGCCTGAGCTCCAAGTCTCCTTCGAACAGGAACCAAGGCTCCAGGTCCCAGACAGGGGGCCCAGGCCCTAACCCAGCAAGGCAGCCCTACCTTCAGCAACTCTTTGGGGAAGTTACTGCCATCCTGCAGGCCTTTCAGGTTGGTAATGAATTCCTGGCAGTTCATGCTCTTCCCAATGTTCTGTGGCCGTGGAGAAAGTGTAGAACGGTTACAACGCCTCACCCTGAGCGAATACACCCCGAGGGGCCACTCAGGAACCTTCTCCAGTTCCCAAAGCCCACGTGCCACAGAGCCCTAGCCCCGGCCTGTCCCGAGCCTCCGACCTCCCCCCCCCCCACCACCCCGCCCAATCCTCCATGCCACGCCCCCATTCTGACCTCTGATTCACAGGCACTTGCCCCCCTTCTTACCTGTCCATGCAAGTCGGTGTTAAGAAGCATGATGGCACAGGTCAAGGTGTGTATGGAATCTGCCGGCGAGAGAGAGGGGCGGGGGGAGGGGGGCCTGGAACCTGGATTTCTGTGTCATCTTTCTGTGGCATCGCACTAGGCCGTGCGACTCCTCTCTCTCCCTCCCCGGATTTCCCCACTGCTCAAACCACCCAGTGAACTCCTAGCGGACACAAGGCCGCTCTGTGCCATGCCCAGGGAAGGCCCTCCTACCTACGGAGGGGAAGGCGCCAGGATTGCAGCGATGGAAGCGTCTGGAGAACTGGTAGAGGATTCGCTCCCGCTCCTGGGTCTCCCCGCTGAGCACCAGGGCCTGCAGGAAGCCCCTGAGAAGGCCAGAGTCGCAGAGAGCGTCAGCCTGGGATGCCCCGCAGACCCCAGGGCCAGCCGCCCTGTCCTCAGCCCCCCAACGTGCTCCCTACCGGAGGGCTTGGTCCAGGCTCTGGCCTCCAAAGTGGAAGAAGGACAGGTACTCCTCAGCCACGGCCCTGCTGAAGTCATTGCTGCCGAGGGAAACGGGCGGTGAGGACCGGACGCGGGGCCAGGCTGGGCTCGCACGGAGCGGCCTCCGGGGCCTGGACACATGGGCCCCCGACAGGGCAGGGGCCGAACGGCAGAAGGGGACAGCCAGGCTGGACCCCAGCTCCCGGGGGGGGGCAGCTTCGGGCCTGCCCCTGGCACCTTGTCCAGTGACGCATGGGAAGGACCATGGGAAGTTGGGGGCCGGCAAAGGGAAGAGACCGAGAGGCTCCGCGGAGGATCGGGGTGTGCTGAGGAGGTGACCAGGCCGTGCCTCTTCTGGGAGAGTGGGGGAAAGGATAAGGATGGGGCTGTGGGGGGGCAAAGGGGACCCAGGGCCGGGAAGGAGAGGGGCAGCCAGTGGAGCAGGAGTCCTGTGTGCCCCCTCATGAGCCTCGAGCTCCTTACTTTTTCCGCAGGTAGGCAGCCACTTGAGACTTGCGGAAGCCCTCCAGGCGGTAGAGGCGCGAGGCCAGGCTCCGGGCCTCCGGGTCATTCCGGACTCCGTTAGCCAACTTGGCTCCAGCTGGTGGACTCAGGCCTTCCTCCGGGAGCTGGGCGTGGGGCGCGGGGCTCTCCGGAGGCCTGGAAGAGTCCATTCGTGCCCTCAGACTCCCCCTTGGAACGGCCGTCGAGGGTCCTGGCAGGCCCATTGTGGAAGGGGTACCCCGAGCTCGAGGCCATTGCTGGGACTCGTGGGCACTGAGTGGTTGAGCTGAGAAGAGCCGGACTCCAGACCCTCGCGTTTAGGGGAGTTAAAGTGGAGTTCTGTGATGTGCCATTCCCCCGCCTAGAGCAGCCCTTACCACCGGACACTGCCTGGAGACCTCTGACTACAACCAGGCCCAGACAACGCTCACCAGTCAGAGAACACGGAATGAAGCTAACACGGACACTCAGATTTCACTCAGTCCCATTTCAACCCATCTCGTCTGTTTCTCCTGCAATATTACAGACAGACAGTGTGGGGTTTTCCTAGTTATTTAAATATTCATTACCTTAGTGAGCACAATGAGGGAGTCGAGTAGGTAGGCAAATGCCATCACAATATGAAAACAGGCTCCCGACAAACTGACCACTCACTAGACGTCACTGAATATGAATGGGCCAGTTCTTTCCTGATCATTTCTCAGCTTCCCGAAGCTCTCAAATAACCCACAATGCGGGATCGGTGTGACAGACACTGACTGCAAAGTAAAGTTATAAATCATGCCTAAAACAGGATTTCATGATGTTCCCCAAAGTGATGCTGAATGATTCCCGGAATTGCATAGCAAAGCACTGACAATGAAGAACTGGAAAGATTGGTCTACTCAAACAAAGAGTAGGAAATAAAAGCGACACAACCATCATACCTAAGAGAATTATTTGGATAACCAACTGGAGGATGCCCGAAACAATGTCTAGCTAGGGAAGGAAGCACTTTGGGAAAATAACACTGTAAAAAACCAAGTGTCAGGGAAGTGTCAGCTTTAAAGTGGGTGATTCATACGGTAGGTGAATTATACTCCAATAAAGCTGTTTTAGTTCGGCATCTTTGCTTCTGTTTGGTTTCTTTAAGACAGAATCTCATCATATAGCTTAGCCTTGCCTGGAACTCTGTAACCAACGCTGTTCTCCTGTCTTATCTTTCTGAGAGCTGGGATGAACATTTAACATAGTAAAACTCCTTTTTCAGATACTAAAGCCAGCCTCTGAATGACTTCTGGGCAGCATGGTTTCCAGATGTGCAAGGACAATAGTGACTCGGTTTGTGGCACTGACACGCAGCCTCTGTCACCACAGACAAGGTGACGGGAGTAGAGCTCACCCTCTAATTATCACACCATCTCAGCCAGGCCTGGGCCACCCTTCTTTTCCATTTTCATTCCCATTTCTGGTGGTGCTGGTACTGGGTTGAACTTGGGGCCTCATGCTTGCTAGGCAAGGCTTCAACTCGAGCCATGCTCTCTCTCAGTTCTTTTGGCTTTGAGTTTAGCTTTGTTCTTTTTAAAACTGTTTCTTTTCTGATAGTCTCAGGCTCTTCCTCGGGTCGGCTTCCGACCCTGATACCTCGACTTCCCAAGCAGCTAGGGATATATAGGCCTGTGTCACCACGCTTGGCATCCTCTTGGCTTTTTCAAGATGACCCAGTCAGCCTACCCTCAAACAAAACCCCTTTCTAACAACTCATTCTCAGAGGCTGGGGGTCTGGAGGCAGCCTCCTGTCAGAGGCTTTCCAGGGGGTGTGCTGGCTCTGGCCACCCTTCTGAGGTTACACAATTCTACTGTCAGCTCCAAGATGATCTCTCAGGCCAAGCCACATTTCCCCTGGGTGAGACACCAGCCACTCTGAAACTGGGCTCTCTGGTGAACTTCTCCCGAACGACTCAAGTTCAAAGCAGTCTACAACTTCTTCACACACACACACACTAGCTCCAGCCTCCTGTCCCTGAAGCCTGCACACGCTCTGTTTGGTTCTCTGAAGGCTCCTTCCTCTTCCTCCGTGAGTGGTGGCCAGTCGTGGACACTTCTTATGCCACTGCTTCTGCACCCTCGAATTCCTGCACCTTGTGCACGATAGCCTGCCCTTTGGCTTCTGTGCCTTTAAGTCTCCACTGGTACCGAGTCACAGAATGCATTTAACACAGCGATGGAGGCTGCAGCATCAGTATGCCAAATCTTCACCCTCTTACACTTCATCTAAATTGGGGTGCTCTTTCTGCTTGTTTCATTTAAAGTGCCCTAGGGTTGGGGATGTAACGTAGCAATAGTTCATTTGCCTGATGTGCATGCAGCCCTAGGTTCAATTCTCAGAATAAGAGCAAACTTAAATTGCTTTAATTTCAATATGATTTTTCTCATTTAATTTAAATTTAATTAACTTTTAATTAATTTATCATTTTGATCTTAGGAAGAGCTGGAGGAAATACTTCTTCTGATCAGTCTGTCCTTCCTTCCTTCCTTCCTTCCTTCCTTCCTTCCTTCCTTCCTTCCTTCCTTCCTGCCTTCCTTCCTTCCTTCCTTCCTGCCTTCCTTCTTGCCTGCCTGCCTGCCTGCCTTCTACCTTCCTTTCTTTTTCTTTTTGTGCTGATACTGGGGCTTGAACTCAGAGCCCAGGCACTGTCCTTTAGCTTTTGGGCTCAAGGCTGACGTTCTACCATTTGACACAGCTCCACTCCTGGCATTTTGGTGGCTGATTGGAGATAAGAGACTCATGGACATTCCTGCTCAAGCTGACTTTGAACGGCGATCCTTAGATTTCAACCTTCTGAGGAGTACAGGCGTAAGCCAGTACTGAAGCCAGGGCGTTCTTAAATGTAGTCGTAATCGGGAGCCTGGGAGACAGCTGCTTTGAGACTTACCCTTCTGTGGAAGGCAAATGAACGTTTAGCTGGGCACCGGCAGCCTCCGCAGTCCTGGGCGTGTCCTCCCTCTTTCCTTCTTGCCTTGGGTCTGGGGTCTCGGCCGCCCCTTCTTCCTTCGGGGAGCCGGGCTCTGCCTCATCCATCTCCAGAGGCAAAGGGTACGAGGCATCCGGTGGCCACTTGGGGAAACTTCCAGGGCTGCGGCACTGACGCTCTGGGCTGCCCTCGGGGGAGGACACAGGGCCGAGGGCTGCGGCCTCAGACACTGGGCCGCTAGGTTCCGGCAAAGACACTGGGCTCCCACAGGGACCAGAGGCCTGGGCGCAGGGCGCAGGCTGCTGGAGATGCCCGGTGTCCTTCTCACCTGAGGAAAAGCAGGCGTCAACAAACCCAGGGCAGGAGGCAGGAGAGCAACAGTGACTGCCTGGCGGTCCCCGGGTCTGGGCGCCTCCCTGGGGCTGGGCAGGGCACCCCCTCCTCCCACGGGTCGCGATCTCTCCCACACCAGCGGCCGGCCGGCCTGCAGCAACAACCAGGACTTGAGTCGCAAGGCAGCTGAGGACTCCCGCTGGACTATTAAGATCACTTGACTCCGTGTTTGGAACTCTATCTCACTGATGAAGAATGAACCCCAAGTCTTTTTGGCTCCAACAGGATACAATTATCTCTATTCTGCATCCCAAAGCTCCTCACCGTCTGATTTCCTAGAACCTCGTTCTGGGTCTCACCTGGGTCGTTGGGGAGAAGAAGCTCCAGGGGCCGGGGAGGACCCTCTTCCATCTGCAAGTCCTCAGGGCTGGACGGGACCTGTTCAAGGAGGTACAGGCCAGTCCATAAACCCAGGAAATAGCTAGGAGAGTGGGGTCTGGAGACGGAAGCCCTCTCTCTGTCTCCGCTACCCTCACACTCCATACCACAGACACTCGTCTAGGCCCGAGGTTCAGAGGAGGATGTGAAATCAGTGGGTTCACAGTCCCCCCTTCACAGACCCCCACGGCACAGCCACGGAGGGAAAGGACTTGCCCGATGCCGCGCAGGACGTGGGTGAGGGCCAAGGTCAGGCCCAGTGTGTCCCATCTCCTGGGTCAATACTTGGTCCACACCGGATACTACAGGTGAGGCAGGGCCAGGGTTGTCTTCCAGAGGAGCCTGAGGGAGAGAGAACAAGGGATGGGGGAGTGGTATGACCAGAACAGAATGCCTGCCAGGCCCTTTCCCACGCTCTGTGAGGCACCGTCTCTTCCCAGGTGACCCCAGATGGCCTTATCTGGAGCGCCTTGCCCCCCAGGAAGGCTGTGTTATTGAGAGCTCCTGGGCCGAGTGAGTTCTACCAGAATAAGAGACAACCCCGAGCTTCAACATCCAAGCTCGCAGCCTTCCATCTGAGCACCTGAGGTCTTGGAGCCCGGTCCTAGGAGAAAGCACCACGGCAGGAAGGGGCTCCATTGTTCTTTGGGAATGGAGAGATTGGAAAGCAACAGTCTCACTCACTCAGCCACTTGAGTTCCCTTATCATCGGGAAAGCAGAGGACTCACTGGGAAAACTCTGCTCCCCACTGTCTTGCAGAAAGTGTCCCCCTGCCTGGGTGATATCAAGGACCTCCTGCCATTGTCATGACATACCCTCATCTATTGACACTGGACAAGAGAACGAAAGACGGTGAACTAAAAGTAACAACATGCTGGGATATCTCAGAAACCAGAGGTCGAGACTCCTGAAATAGGAACTTATCTCTTCGGGGTAGCGGTCATGTCTAGGCTGCCTCTGCCCAGCTCCAGCTGGGGATGTCTTAGAGGTGGGTGGGAGGGGAGGAATCTGAAGGCGGCCTGAAACTCCCTGTGACTGAAGAGCTCTTGTTCTCCAAAGCTTTCCAGACGGCTCCGTGGAGCTGGTGAGATACAGACACTGTGGACCTGATCGCCATCTTGTTCAACTGCAATCATGGCATGGGTGAAAATCACCTAGACTTTTGAAAAGCCACGCTGGTCAGGATTTTCTACAACTCTCACCCCAGATCTCAAGAAAAGGCCTTCGTATGGTACGAGAGTGTTCTGAGCCCTGCGGCCCCCCGCACGGTCCTGGGCCGGTCTCCTGGAGGACACTTACCGCATCTTCTTCCTCACCCGAGGATGCCGCGGAGGCCCCTCCGGTGGGGGCCTGGGCGGCCCAGCAGAACGGGTGCGATTTGTAGGAAGGCACGGGAAATGGAGGGGTGCTGCGCCCGCTGGAGCTCGTGGAGCTGCTCTCCACACGCGGCCCGCTTCCCGGCTCCGGGGAGACCGCGCGGCCCGGGGGCGGAGACGGCGGGGTGTGCGGGTCGGTAGGCCAGGCCCTCACGCTGGCCTGGGAGTCTGGGAGTCCCCAGGCAGAGCAGTCCCCAGCCGCGCTGGTATCGGGGCGGGGGCTCTCCAGGAAGAGAGGGTTGTCGAAGAACACGCTCTCCTCCTCAGCACCCCACTCCAGGGAGGAGCCGGGCGTGTCTGCCCCCGGCCAGGCCTGGTTTTCCTCTTCGGACTCGCTGCTCTCCTCCCTGAAGTCCTCCTCGGCGGGTGGAAGGGCGCTCAGCCCCGCGTGGAGCTGGGGCGGGGGCGGCGGGAGGCAGCACCTCAGCTCAGCCCTGAGCCCTTCGGTCTTCTCCAGCTCCTCCTCCAGGTCCAGCACGCACATCTGGGCCTGCAGGATGCCAGCCCAGAACACCACCTGTGTGGAGGACGAGCTCCGGCCCTGCGGCGCGCACCCCCGGGGCCGGCTGCACCCCAGGGGCTCCCCCCGGGAGGAGGAGCTCTCCACGCCAGAGCCGCCGTGAGGAGCACCGGGCCCGGCGGATTCAGGAGGGCCGAGGGGCCAGGTTCGCTGTCCGTGGGGCTCAGGGGGGCCGGGGTGGCTGCCCGGGTCCCTCGGGCACGCTCCTGGGCAGGGCTGCAGGTCATCTCCCGAGCAGGTGTTGAGCAAGTCCGCGGGCTGAGGCTGTCCTGAGACTCTGCGGTCACCCATCATTGGGAGTGTCTGTTCTCACAATCCCACTGCATGGATCGGAGCCCAGGCGGCAACCGGGAACTGACGTCCACCCTGGAAATTCCCAAAGGGAGCACGGTTAGAGGACGGCCTGCCAGCCATGGCATGGCCTTCAGAGCCCACACACGGGGCTACGAGGTGCCATCTGGTCCCGTCACCTCAGACCGGCATGTTAACTGGAGGACGGAGGGGGAGGTCAAAGGGGCGTAGACTGGCAGCAAGAAGGGGGCTTCCTCCCAGGAACCACAAGCACCCTCGAGAGGAAGGGCACGGCCTGCTTCTGAGGCCTACACCATGCACAGGGCAAGCTCACGGGGCCGAGTCTGGTCCCTTTCTAGCCACGCGTGGCCATGCCACTTGGTCCAGGAAGAAGCTGTATGGCTTCTCCACTTAGCCTCCGCCTCACGGAAGAAGGGGTTCAAGCCTTTCTTTCCCATAGATGAGTAGACCGCGGACGGCATGGGGAGGGACTGGGCCTTGCGGCTCTTCTCTATCTATTTCAGTGAGATCTTCTCTCCTCTCATTCTGGGCTCCACCTTTTCATCACACACCTCCAGCCTCAAGCTGAGGATTTACCCCCCAAGGCTCTGACTTGCTAACTTGCTCCTGGATGCAGCCACCCATTTCTGTCCTCACTGCTTGCTACATGAAGAGCCCTGTGACAGTCCCACCTCCAACAGGGCCTTAGGATATACGACGGCTTGGACCTAGAGTGTACGGCAGAGGCTCATGCGTGTGAGGTAGAGCCACCGGTCTGTCACGATGAGGAGGAGGTGGTGGAAACGTTTAAGAGGCCATCGGAAGCACACCATCGAAAGAGATTGTGGGACCCTAGGCTCTTCTTCCCTTTGTTCCTCGGCCACAAGACGACTCGTGTTGCTCTGCCACCCGCTCTCTCCATAATGTCATATATAGAGCCAATTAACCGTGGACTAGAACCTTCAAGAGGATGAGCTAAAAATAAAAATTTGTCCTCCGTGTAAGCTGGATGTCACACACGTCTGTTACAGCGATGGGAAATGAATGCAAGGAGGCCCATTGTCTATACTCGAGTAGACTTTTGGATCACAACCTCTCCCCCCTCCATCAGCCCGTTTCACAGACAGAGAGAGCAAGGAGGTTAAAACACGCCACCACAGAGGCCTCCTCGGGAGACAGTCTGCGGAGTACACATGAATGGGAAGAGCAAACCACTAGGAGCCCGGAAGGAGAGGAGGGAGGAGCACTTGGGTTACAGGCAGTGAAACACAGACAGGTCGAGCTCTGCCCGCCCACTGTCTCCCTCCCGTGCCTCCTCCTTCCCCTTTGAACCCTGCTGTCCCTGGCTTCCTGGCGTCCGTCCCTTCTCCCGTCCTCATCCGTGAGCCCCCCCCCCCCCACATAGCATCTGAGTGTACATCAGCCTCCTGTCCTGGGGGCGCCGGAGCACTGTGCCAGCAAGGCATCCATCCACTTCCATTCACCGAGAACTCCCTCGGCAAATCCGCAGGGCAATCATGGGAAGAGAGGGAGGCCCGACGCGGAGGGGGGCTTGGATTTTTTTTTTTTTTAAGACCAGAGTCCCACATGCCTTCCTTTGAAAAATACGTATATTTAGCGCCAGACCAATCGCTATTCTGGACATCGCTGAGTGGAAGACTTACCTTCCCTGAAGGAAGCCATTGTCCTGGCTGAACTTTTTTCAGAAGGGGAGGAAATTAGTAAAGCTGCAGTAAACTTTGTGGGGGATCAGAGAGAGTCAGAGGGTGTGGGAGGAAAGGGGGCTAGGACATGGAGGGGAGCCCCAGGCAATGGAAGGAGAGGCGATTTAGATCACAGACCGTGTGGTCCTGAGGGCAAGGTATGTGGCATGACCAGTCCAAGACTCTTTAAACCAACTGAAGTCAACCTGACCACAGTCCCATCCCTCACTCTTGATGTTGGAAAACCAATCCCAGGGTGTGATTCCTAGTGTTTGCCCCTATGAGTCTAGTCGCCCGGAAAAAAGTACCAAGAAGGCAGGTTCTTGGTGCTTTCCGGTCACTAGGTCTCTGTGCATGACCCCTACTCCCATCCACCCAATGTTAGGGGGCCTACTGCTCTCCTGTAGTGCAGCTGGGTTAGAAGATTAAAGAAGAGCTGTTGACTCAAGAAGTTCAAGGGCAGCCTGGTGAAAGGAAGGCCTAGCCCCACAGAAGCCACACGAGTGGCCTGTGGCTTTGGGGTCGCGTTGGCGAATACACATAGCAGGGGGCTGCGGAGGCAAGAACGCTGCTGCGGGAGAGCTCCGAGACGCGGTGCTACCTGTCCATCTGGCCGGCCTTACCACGGAGAGAAAAACCGCACCAGGTTCCTTATTTGTGAAATAGGGAAATAAGATGGAGTAAAGCTCCCCTGCTAGTTTGCTATAAAAATGGAACCCGGTCTGGGCTGGGTCCTGGGAGGGACTTCAGGAGCTAGTGTGTTCTGCTCTATTTTAAACCTGTGGCTCTGCCATCCATCCAAAGAAGCCAAAATAAACACAAAGAAAGACCCCAACAACCCCCCTTGCGAGACTCAGCCAAAGCCCCACATTCCCGGCTTCCGGCTGACTCCTGGGTAGTCAGGCCACGGCCTTCTTTCTGGAGTACTATGTCTGTCTGTCTGTCTGTCTGTCTGCCTCTCCTCCCCCACCCCCGTCCCTTTAGGCATTCAAACTGAGCACGCAGCCTTCCCTCCTTCTTGGAACTATTTCCCTTCTTGGAAAAAGCCTGAAGGCTCCCCCTCCCAGCCCAGGGATGTAATGCAGCTGCCTGGCCCCCGGTGCGGCCCCGGCGGCTGCTGTTTAGACATAGCCCTGGAAGGGGGTGGGCGCGGTCTAACCCTAAACTCTAAACCACTCCCCCCGCCATACACACACTCGAACCTGGGCCCAGAGCACTGTGAAAACTGACTAGAGGAGGCTCCCAAGGCTGGAAGGCGTCTCCATGCAGATGTGCACAGAAAGAGGTCCCCTGAGCCTTGTATTAGAACAAGCAGAAGCTCAGGAAAAACAACAAGAGAGGGTGGGAGAGGATGAAACTGTGACTTGCAGCAAAGAGCTCCAGAAGAGCTGTGGCCTAGGCGGGACCATTCTTTCCTGTCCTTACAGCCTCGCAGCTGGGTTCTAATCTCCATGCTGGATGGCCAAAGGCATTGGAACTGTGGGGGCCTTCTTGGGGCCCATTCTTTTAAGCCTAGCTAAAGTCCAGCCACCCTCAGTGGTATTGATGGTCAGCTGGTGACAGGTCAACCCTCCCAGCCTTTGGGCAGCGGAATGACTGTCAAGCTAGACTCTAGAATAAGGAAGCGGAGGCTGAAGCCTTGCTCACTAGGTTCCTTTTACCGTCAAGGTAACAGCTGTTACCAAAGGGTCTCCTGGTGTCTCGAGCAGAGACGTCTGTGAGAATGACGTGCTTCCTCCAGTCTAACAGCATAACCCACAGGAACCAGGGCTAAACTGACGGGGAGGACCCAGGACCTCTGGGAGGGGCCCAGAGTACAAGATGGAGCGGAGAGCCCTCCAACAGTCAAAGCGGGGGTCCCCTCCCCCGAGGCTCAGGCCCTCAGGGCTGTCCCAGCCCTAAGCCTGCGGGGCTCCCTCTCTCGGGGGTCTAGGGCCGGAGGGCACGGGAGGTCTCGGCACAGCAGTGGCTTCCTGTGTCCTTCACTACCGCGGCCCCTGCAGAGGTCTGGGGCAAGATCTGGAGGCGGGAAAGGCATCGGGGAGGGAAGGGGCAGGTGGAAAGGAGGCGGATGGAGGGAATGTGCGAAGGAGGAAAGGGAAGGGTACCACCCTCTAGTGAGGCCAGACTCATGCCAGGTGCACAGGCAACGGGACCACGCAGGCCCGGGTCCTCGTCCCTAGCGGGAGCTCTCCACATTCCCAGCTACCCCGAGGCTTCTCCCAGCCCCCCCCCCTAGGCAGCCCCCCCCCCAACCCCCCGGCTCACCTCCAAAGGACTCAGAAGGGGCGAACGGTCCTGAGCTCCTCAGACCCGGGGCCACTTCCTGCCGCACCGTCATGGGCCCCGTGAATGTGGCAGCCGAGCTTCCGACTTCCGCTCCCCTCCCCACAGCCACGCACGCCTTCTCCCCAGAGCGCCCGGCCCGGGAGCCGCTGGGCGCCTGCACCTGCTGCCCACGAGACCAGAACGAGCACCCGGCCCCGGCAGATGCCAGGCCCTCTCCCACACAGCCCTGGGATGGAGGTCTCAAGACACACGACGGGGCCCCCCAAAGTGCCACCACTCACGGGACTGTGAGAGAGAAAGGGGAAGGTATCAAGGCTGTGACTGTGACAGCCCCCCCCCACCCCCCTTCCTCCCTGGGTCCTGCTCCAGCTCAGTGGAGACAGGAGGGCCTCAGGTCAGGCGACTTTTTCTTGCTTTTAATACGTGGCATTTCAACGTTTATATGGCTACATCACCAGTAACAATGACCCAGATACAACTGCCTTGTAGCGTCCCCCCAATAGCTCCTGCTCCAATTCTCACACCTACTTGGTAAAGCTTGTTTGTTGGTTTTGTTTTTGTTGCCAGTCCTGGGGCTCGAACTCAGGGCCTGAGCACTGCCCCTGGGTTCGTTTTGCTCAAGGCTAGCACTCTACCACTTGAGCCACAGCGCCGCTTCCGGCTTTTTTCTATATATATGTGGTGTTGAGGAATCGAGCACTTTACCACTAGGCCACATTCCCAGCCCCCTTGGTAAAGCTTTATTACCCTCAGATCGGGACCAGAGGCCCAGCCGCTGCTCAGGGTTGCACAACCTGGAAGCCACAAACTGGTATTCAACTTTGGAGCCTCCGAACTGGTGAAGCACCTGCCATTCTCTCCCGATGGCTGCCCCCTCCCCCCGCCCCCTGGCCAGGCTGTGAGTGTCCAAAAGCCATTTTCCCTTCCCTCTACACAACCTTCTTCTCCAGCCTCAACCACCGCCGATTTCTCTACTGATGGTCCAAAGACACCACAACAGCCTAAGCTCTACCACACCTTATCAGCTCACCTACCTGTCTAGCTACCTCCATTAGGAGTGACCCAGGCCACCCAGCCCAGGCTTGGGAGGGCCTGGTCCTAGCCCAGCCACCCCCTCCAGCCTTACCTCTCCCCTAGCACCGGGGAGTCATGCACTCCTTTCTTCTGCTACAACCCAGGTGTCACGATCGGGGGATCCCCTGCTTCTAGCCTATTTGGCCTGCTTTTGTGGTGGGCAAGGCATGGCCGCTGACAGAAAGACTGGGTGGGGGGGGGGACTGCAGCCATACCCGGTCACCCCTCCTTGTGGACCCGGGATAGGGGGAAGAGAAAAGGAAGTGGGGCCACTTCAGGAACCAAAGTGGGTGAGCTCGGCGACGGCAGCAGCTACGTAGACAGGAGACAGAGCATCCCAGTTCAGAGCCGCGCGCCCAGGCCGGTGCTGTGGTGCGAGGCGGGAGAAGCGAGGCAGGGAAGAGCATCTTAGGCCGGGCAGCCGCAGGTCTGATTCCCCGCGCAGGGCAGCAGAGGTCTGGACACGTCAGGGAACTGACGGCAGGCCAGAGAGTGGAAGGCGGTAGCGAGGCAAGGTGGCAGAGCCGGCCAGGTCCCTCCCAACCGCAAGCCAGAGACATTTTATGTAAGGCAAGTTGTGGGGGGTATTTTTTTTCCCTCTAAATTCATTTTTACAATACTGGAGATCAAACTGAGAGCCGACTTGAATCGCATTTCTGGTCCTTCTACAGTGAAGTATTGCTTTGTTCGTTCCATTTCTTCGGGTGAGATTTCCTGCTAGCGTAGTCCAGCGGCTTGACGGAACCACCAGCCTCTGCGTCCTGAGTCTCTGGGACCACAGGCATTATGCCTGCTTTGGTTTTGAACTAAAGCCTTGATAACTTTTGCCCTGGGCTGGCCTCAGACTTTGGTCTCTCCACTGCCAACTGAGATTACAGGCACGTATACCACACCCAGCTTTATCTATTTATTTTTATTTATTTATTTATTATATTTGAAAACCACCTGCTGCTTGGAGAATAGGCCGTCGAGGGCTACACGGGAACAAGGAGACTTGTCAGGCTCTTTGGGGGAAGTCCAGGCGAGGAAGGACCCTGGCCCAGAAGAGGGTGGGAATGGTGCTAGGGCTTGGGGTATAGATCAAGGATGACTGGGAAGACTTCCTGCTTAGCTAGACGGGAGATGCAAAGACAGGACAGAAGTCCCGGGCAACTTCCAGACTTCTGGGTTGAGAAACTGGGCAAATAGCAACAGTGGCATTTGCTGACCTAGGAAAGAACCGGGGAGAGAAAGCTCAGGCAAGGGAACCAAGGGGCTGGAACTGAGGGATATTCAAGTCTGCAACAACCCTCTCCCTCCTGGAGTCCCACAAGTGAAACCAGCACTGGGCTGGTGGAAGCCCCCAGGGCAGGAAGAGGACATCCGCAAAGATAACTGATCAAGAGGTTGAGAAGATGGTAAGAGGAGGGGAAGAGCGAGCGGGTCACCCAGGATGGGAGCGGAGGTGACTTCTGAAGGAGGAAGTGCGTGGCTTTGTTGAAGGCAAAATCAAGGAAGATAAAAAGCCAAAGCGGTCCATCCTTGAACACGGCCAGTGTAGAGCTGCGATGAGCAGGCTGGCAGGGCAGGATGGAGGCCCCCAGCCAGCGTCCAAGAGGTGGGGACAGACAGACAGAGAGGTGGGACCCCAGGCTGTCTGACCTCCCCAGTGACTACGGCACACTGAGCTCCCTGAAGCGGCAATGGTGCTGGCCGGGCCCAAACTCCAGCCCTAGCCCTGTCCTTGACCTTGACACCCTCAAGGATGGGAGCCACACATTCCCCCCGCGGCACGTCCCCCAGACACTTGACGAGGGCCTAAGTGGCCCATCTTCCCTCCCTTTCTCACTTCCAGACAATCCCGTGGGAAATGAGTCTCTCTTCTTCTTCCGGGCAACGGGCTTGGGATGTGCACAGTGGGCGTGAGCGTGTCGGGCACGTGGGAAGTGAGTGCTTCTTGCTCACACCAGACTTCTAGGAGAACCTCCCAGACCCCGGGAGTCTTCTCAGTTCTTGGTGACATTCCTCTCCTTCCCAAGACTACAATGGCGAATGCTCTGGGTGGAGATCGGGGGTCTCTAGCTCTAGAGCTGTGACTGCTCTGGCCCCCACAGCCTACCAGCGGCCGGTCTCTCTCTTTGGGGTCCCTCCCCAGTCCTTTATCTCCTCCCGAGGGCCTGAGACGTACAGCTTCCTGACCTGGGGGTCAGAAGGCACACACGTGCGTGTGCACACACAGAGCCCAGGGCAGGGAGATGGCCCCGCCCACCTCCTCGAGGTGAGCTACTTCCTGTTTGCTGCGGAGGAAGCTGCCAGACTGAAGTGTGCAGCCGACCTTCCTTCTAAGCCATCGTGATGGAATCACGGAAGCCTGACGTGGTGTCTCCCGAGCAATGTTCAGTAAAACTCGAGAGTGTTGATGTTGCTTTAATATTGAATTTCCAAGGGTACCGGCCACCCAACATGGCAACAAGCAAGCTCAGAGCGCCTTAATGAGCTCTTCTGTCCCCATAAAAGCCCTCTCATTTCAGGGAAGGCTAAAAGCGAGACAGCCACCTGCTCCTTACTCCAGAAAAGCCATCTTCCACGCAGGCCCTGTGACCTCTGCAAGCCCACAGACAGCAGGACGCCTGCTTCCCCAGACATCCCTCTGCAAGTTACACGTTGACCATCTCACCAGACAGCCGGCCGGTGGCTCCCAGGGATCAGAGCATAGAGCAAGAGGCACCAGAGGGCTAAAGAGCACTGCAAGGAAGGACCTGGAATGACCAGGTACACCTCAGGGGCCACAGTTACCCCTTCCTGAATACATGCCTGTGTCAGGAGAGGAGGAAGCCATGTCTCAGAGGCAGGACAAAGAGGAAGGGGGACAAACCCAGGGGCAATACTGTGGCCAACCTGCCAACATACATGTGGGCATAAATTCTGCCCTCCGCCTCCTGGAGGAGACAGGACCTGATTGCAAGGGTGAATGGCAAAGCGGGGGTATAGCTCGCTGGTAGAGTGCTTGCCTAACAACACGCCTTGGGGTTCAGTTCCAGCTCGCCTTTCATTCCTAGAGCTCCCTTCCGGGGCTCTCTCTCAAAGCCGGAAGCTGTTCCGGAGCTTTTCGAAGCTCAAGGTTAGCGCTCTACCACTTTGAGGCACAACTCCACTTCCAGTTTTCTGGTGGCTCATTCAAGAAAAGAGTCTCATGGACTTTCCTTCCCAGGCTGGCTTCAAACCTTGATCCTCAGAGCTCAGCCTCCTGAGTAGCTAGGATTACAGGCCCGAGCCGCCAGTGCCCGGCCCAAAGCAGGAAGCTTTTCAGATGGCTCTTTACTGCAGACACTCACCACGGGTCTATTTCTCTCATGTAGTTCGACGTTATTCACTTTCATCTCCCGTGCTTTGGGCACTGGAAGACATCCAGGAAACGTGCTAAAGCACAGGTGCACACCATCACTTACAGCAGCCAAAATGCTTACTGTCTTCACCCTCCAAAGTGTCAACATCCACAAGAAGAAATGGGATTAGTAGATACGGTATAGCCATACGGCAGAGCCAAATGGCTTTTTTAAAAAAAATACTAGGATTTGAACTCAGGGCCGTTTGGCTAGTACTCTACTACTTAAGCCATGCATCCAGCCTGGCTTTTTCCTGTTGATTTTAGAAACAGAGTCTCACAGAATTTTCTCCCGTGGCAGATCTTGAGCCACAATCTGTCTGAACTCAGCCTCTCCTGACTAGCTACAATCATAGACACCAGTTACCAGTGTCAGGCACCATCTCGCTTTTGAAGAATATTGAGGAAATGGGAAGATGCTTGCAACCTATTAGGAAGAAAACTTTTACATATTCAGCTTTTGAAACCTTGTTTATGTATGCCCACCACCTTGTATATACTTCATGATCCTTACCCATTCTATCTCTCAAGTACCTGCCTATGTGACCTCACCGATAATGCACGTGAGAGCCCACTTGAAATCCTAGCATGAGGATAAAAAATTTGACATTCATCCAACATAAAAAGAAGCCTTTTCCTCCCCTACGTGAGGTTGAGAGGAAGCATTTGCCTCAAGATTACCTCCTTCCTTGAACGCACAGATTTAAGGCTGTTTGTCTAAGTAATACGTACTATGAACGTTTTTGGTAGTTATTTACCTTGCTAGGCACTAAAATATGTAACATGTTCATCACTTGAGTTCTCATCACGGATGTGGTCACTTAGGATAATAGGCAAAAATAGGTAATAAATACCACATGCTGTTTTGGGGTGTGTATATTCATGGAAAAAAATAATAGTATAGGTGAAAAAGTCCATGCAGAAGATCACGGTAGGGATGCAGCATTGAGCAGACACTTTGCAATTGGACCGGTTTTATGCACCAGTTATCCCTTTGGAGAGAGAACAGAATGCCTTCCTGACAGCACTCATTGGACTGCCCAGCTGTCAGTCACCGGACCGGCCTCCCGGTGTGTGCCGATCAGGAAGGCAGGGCTTGATGTCAGCAAACGGCACAGGTCTGCTCACACAAGCACACTTCTGACCAGGTGTGCTTCCTTCCTGCTGAAGGAGGAAGAGGACTCACAGCAAGGCTTTTCCTGAAAGGTCACCTATTCCCCCGGAGGGTGCCCACTCTGAACCCTGCCCCGCACCCATGGGGACAGACCCATGATGTCAGAGTGACCTCTCTTCCTGGCCACCCTTGAGGATAAAGGCACAGCCTAGCTGGGGAGCTCCCTCCAGGAACAGTGCTTGGGCCTCCAGAACTCATGCCCAGTGAGTGAACCTGCCATCTTCCTCCAGTCTGCCTCAGCACGCCCCTGCTAGCTCCAAGGAGGCCAAGCCTGGTGGAAGGCAAGTCCTCAGGCCTTGTGTAGAGTTCTATTCACCACTCTTGCCCAAGTACCAGAGCAGCGGAGTCCCTGCTAAGAGGATGTGGAGTTCATTAGCCAAGACAGTGTTCAAAGGTGCAGTAGGTCTCCTCGCTGGTCCAGCCTGTCCATCCACTTTTCCTTGTGGGCCCGCCCCAGGGCCCTGCTCTGGCCTTACAAACTCTTCCAGGGTGATTTCCCTCCCACACGCAGGTCCACCTCCCAGTACTTTACTGGAGATTAATAAACAGAGTCCGCCCTGTCAGTAGAAGCCTTTCAGCAGTACCTCAGACCTAGCAGGCTACCCATTTGCCCTGGGCCACTCCCACCCTTCCCCCAGGACTGCCCTCCTTGGTCCTGTTGAATGAATGGCTTCCCCAGTGAGTAGCCTTGCCAAGCCTGGGGTGGGGGTGGGGGGTGGGGGGCTCTCCTGTGGGCTCTGGGAACCCAGGCCTGCTGGTTTGGCCCTCACCTTCCCAAGGCTCCATCGTCACATCCTCACACAGAGCCCTTCCTTCCCATCTGATCTGGAGAGGAGCAGGGACTCCCTGGCTCTCAGAGTTGATGTCCACAGTTTGCCCTAATTCTTTGCTGCCCTGGAAACATCTGGACCCCCTCCAACTGCAACAACCCCCCATTCCTCCACACTCAACTCCCCCTTATCACTCTGGGGAAATACAACCCCCAATGCAGTAGAGGCCTCTCTAGGGGTCTACCAGCTCCCTCTCCCCACGATGAGCTAAGACCCCAGCTGTCTATGAGCCATTCCTGGTACACGTCTCCCTGCCATTTTTCTTTCTATGCATCCACCTTCAGAATGCTTCTACAACGCCACTTCTCCATCTACCCTTTCCAGACTAATCCAGGAAGAATCAAGTGCACGTCTGTGCTCGAGAGCCTGAGGCAAGAGGACCATGAGTTTGATGCTGACCTAGGATTCCTAGCAAAAGCTTGTCTCAAAAATTTTATACCTATAGATACAGATATATATAGTTACAGTAATTCCATAACTCCAGCTATGGAAGAGTGAAGGAAAACAGCAAGCCAAGTATACACTTAAAAGTCAACTAGATCACTTTTTAAAATTTGAACACAGCAATGACTTTAACAAGCAAGAAAAGGATTATGATTTATAGCACAGTGACTTATGCCTGTAATCTTAGTTCCTCAGGAGGCAAAAGGTTAGGAGGATCATGGTTTAAGGCGTATCCTGGCAAAACATTACTGAAACCTCTCCTTAACAAGCAAGCCAGATGTGACAGGTGTACATCTGTTACCCCAGCTACACACAAGATCTAAGTAGAAAACTCATAATCCAAGGCTGGCCCCAGGCAAAAGCACAAGACCCTATCCGAAAAATAACTAAGCAAAAGGGCTGCGGGCATGGCTAGCAAACTGTGACTCTCTAAGTTCAAACTCCAGTATTGTGAAAGAAAGGAAGAACAAGGAAGAGAGAGAGAGAGAGAGATGTCATGATTTATAGAACAGTACAATTTATGTCAGTTTAAAATATACATAAACCAACATTAGATATATATCTAAAATATACCTAGTTCTAAGGAATACCCTTGGAGCTGCTGCTCATGAGGGTTGGAGCTTAGCAGACATGAGAGACAGTCACTTGAACAAGAATTCAAGAGGAAATACATCTTTATGTTCAGTAATGAAAAGAATGGGGAAAATCCAGTTTAAGACATAGGCCAAGGGCCTATCTAGAAAGTGCCAGAGTCTCATACACTAAAGGTTTAGTCCCCAGCACACAGCATTATTGATAGGCAGAAGAGCCTTTAAGAACGGAGCATTCTGGGAAGTCTTAGGCCTTTGGGGGCCTGTCCTCACAAGAGAAAAGGAAACTACAGTCCTTTCCCCCATCTCTGCGCTTCCAAGCCTGCCATGTAAGCTACTCTGCTCTCCTGCATGCTTCCACCATGGGGTGCTTTGCCAAGGGGCCAAGGCCCCGGACTGGAATCTCCAAATCTGTGAGCCAAATAAACCTTTCCTCAGTATTTATAAACTGATTAATTTCAGGCACCCTGTTATAGTAACACAAAGCTGACCAATACATATGAACAAGGATATGAACAATCCACAGAGAGACAAATGGCTTAAAACATACAGAAGGTATATAACATCACTTATCATGAAGAAATGTATTCCAACGACAGAGGGAAAGCTTTCTAAACACCTGTCATCAGCGAGGCACTGAGCTGGAAACTTGGAAGTATAGTTGCGCTATGTCACTGGAAAGCAGGCAGGTAAGATGAATCACAATCTAAAAGTACACATCACACTTACACACACACACTCATGAGCTTCTGCTGAAACAGTCACAGACTTGAGAGATCGGGTACAAGTAGGCTTAATTCACTATTGCCTATTATACCATTGGAAAAATAAGGGAAACAACCTATAAACGATGGCTTTATAAATAAAGCACATCCAATTCAGAGAAATGTGCTAGCCTTGAACAAAAAGCCCCTCAGAAACCAGCATCCAGGCCCTGTGTTTAAAAGGCCCAGTAATGGCACAAAAATGCATAAATTAAATTAAGAAGAAATTGATGGGCACAGGTGGCTTATGCCTACAATCCTAGCTATTCAAGAGGCTGAGATTTGAAGATTTCAATACTAGCCTCTAGCAAAAAAACCAAGGGACAGTATTTGGGCCCTGAGTTCAAACCTCAGTATGGACACACACACACACACACACACACACACACACACACACACACACACGAGTGCATGATAGAAAAAAGAAGTAAAAGGAATTGCCTCAGATGTAGTTGTTTGTGGTTCAAAGAAAATTTAACTGGCAGCCTCAGTGTTGTATTTAACCACATCTCTATCCTTTGCTAGTAAGTATCTGTGCCCCCCTGAGAATGCAGGCCTTGTTAACAATCGTTTGAACTAGCAGCACCCAGCTGATTTACCTCTAAGGGCCCCAGTGTCTCTCTCTTGCAGCGAAGCTTGATACAAATCAGCAGATGCTCGGATAAAGGAGCTTAAAACCCCAGTTGACCTAAGATGGTCTTTCAGCATGCTACTCCCCATCTTCTTGGTCGTGCTGACTTACTGAATGAATCCTTTACACTGCCAAGAACTGTGTCCTCAATTCAAATCATATCTGAAAGTACCATTTTTTAAATTAAGAGAAACAGAATGTGGTTGCAGCCTCTGTTATCTTCTCTAACCACCTCCTTTGGCCTTGTTCTATGAAGCCCTTCCACTATGGAAAAATATCTTTCTGCCCAAACCTACTGCTTTTCCCAAGCCTTCTGGGGCCCTACTTCAATCGTGCTAACAAACTTACTGTATTCTTTTTTTTTATTCAATCCTGGAAGGCTTGTGCTTGTCACCCAGGTCCTGATTTGGTTATTTTTAAGATAAGAGTCTCGAGTTCATGTTGGGGCTCTCCTGGATCACGTTCCTCCTATGTATGTTCGCTTAACAGGAGAGATGGCCGCCCTGTACCGCTATGTCCAGGTTGCCATTGGTTCTGTTGAGACCCCATAAACGTTTTGCCCCAACTGGAGCCATGATTGTCTCCATGTCTACCTCCCGGGGGCTACAGGTGTGATCGAGGGCCCAGCCCCTCGATCACATTCTGAGCAGATTCTAATTTATCCACTCGAGTCATCTGTATGCAACCCACCGAAGCCAAGGAGAAGGTCAGTTTCAATGATTTCAATGTGTCCTCCACAATTCTTGAGTTGGAAACTTAATCTTCAGTCATATGTTAATGGTATTGAAGAGACGGGAGGTGATTCGGTCGTGAAAGCAACTTCATTAATTGTGTCTCAGGACTGGCTTTATGATAAAGGCAGCTGTGTCTAGCTTGCTATCTTACCACGTGATGCTATCCCCACATAACAACTCCAGGAAAGCCTCAGCTCTTAAGACGGTCCGTCCTCCAAAACCATAGGTTACCTCCCCAACCCTCTTCTTTATGAATGACCCTGTCTCTTCCTTCTAGCGACAGAACACCAGCCTCCTGTTCCAGACTCTCATGGTGGACCTTGGCTAAACTGCAGTAAGACATGCATGGGGTTCTGACATGGACTAGGAGAGAGAACGTGTCTCTCAAAGTGACAGCTCGGAGCCGATAAGACCCACAGGGAAAGGGCACTTTCTGGACGTCGGGCTGGGGCTCACATCAGTAGAAATGAACAGCACCTGACCGGCCCACCCAGCGTGTGCCCTGCACCGGCGTCCTCTCCACAGCCTGGGACTCCTCACGGGAAGGAACCACAGGGCATGGGGGCTTTATCGTGGGACCGATTTCACGGGTCAGCTCTGCTGGGGCAGCCGGCAGAACTCCATCCCGACTGAGAGTCTCTTAGCATGCAACCCCAGGAGCCACAGTAGCATGACCTCACAGACTCGCTGTGAGGACTGCCTGAGTTATTATTGTACATAAGATCCTCAAAAGGGGGCCTGGAAGATACCACATGCGCCACAAATGCCAAATGCCATATGCTTTCCAACTCGTTTTCGTTTGTGAGCCTGCTACTGAGATTGCCTAATTCGTTTGAGGACAAAAGGGTAGATCATTGGAAATGCCCAGAAGGCAACCACTTTCCTCGCATGCCCAGCTCCCAGGGTCTTTACTGGCGTGCAAACCTTGATATCTACCTCCCACTTTGCTACCCTAGGTGAAGGACCATCATGTGTTGGACTCCGGAAGAGGAAGTGCTACCTCTCCCTACAGGAGACACACTCTCCAGTGATAACTCTCTGTCCTGCTTGCTATAACTCAGCAGGCCTGATACAGAGCTCTATCGGGGATGCGTAGAAACGACTGGGGACACTGGCCGCCTTTCCAGCCGCCTCTGGTCAACAGGCTAAGTCCCATCACTGCCTCCTTGAAGACAGCATTGGAGATGCGTGCTGATCTCCTAGAGCAATCCTGGTGTCTCCTCTCCCTTTCCTCCAGCGTGATCAGCAGGCTCATGTCTTGCCCCCACCCAGGGCCTTTGCAAGCACTGTTCCCACTACCTCAAATCTTCTCCCGATAGTTGCACGGCTGTGTCTTAGTCTTCAGATCCATCTCCCCTACACAGCCTTTACTGACCATCTTACTGAACACAGCAGTCCCTATAAACTTAAACCCCGAAATGTTGGTCCGTTTTTCTTCGCTGTATTTATCTGGCAGGACATCAAGACTGTCATCGTTATGGTTGGGAGCGATGGGGAAAGAAGATGGAAGGGGTGACATTGATTTTTAAAAAAAATGCATTGAACTCATAAACTGTCATACTGAGTTGAAATCCCTTGGTACAACTACAAGACAATGCAAGTTATCTTAAAAAGTAAAAAAAGTCACTGCTTATTACCCAGTTCTCCTCACCAGAAAGTAAGGTCCATGAAGGAGAGAACTATCTCGTTCTTAATGGAACTGAATGAATGAATGGAGAAATAAGAAAGAAGACATAGTCTAGGAGAGGCATAAAATCTCTGCCTTAGATCGAAGTCTCCGAACAGGAATACGGTCTAAGCAAGGATAGAAGGCGAATCAATGGAACAGCGACACGCACAAGACAGTATGTTGGAAATTAACTGTACAACTGAGGGGTGGGGGGGACGGGGTTGGGGAGGAAGGGAGGAGGGGAGGGGGGAGGAAAATGAGGGAGGAGGTAACACGTTGCACTAGAAATGTACTCACTACCTTACGTAGGTGACCGTCACCCCTCTGTGCATGGCCTTGACAATGAAATCAAGTTAAAAAACAAGAAGCATAGGGCCTAGACCTTCGGGGGGTGCCCACCGGCCCCTTGCAGGAGCTCCTCGGGTGGGGTTCACAGGGGCAGGCTCCCCCTCATTTTCCAAGCGCCTCAGATTTTGGGGAACTGGAGATGGTTCCCATTTCCCCTCCCTCACTTGGGAGGTGGACCCGTGACCCCCCCCCCCCCAGCTCCTCACTCAGGGCCAATTTCTCTTCTTGATTTCACTGTCACACACCCCACCACCCCGTTCCGGGTCCCCCCCCCCCCAACTCCTCCTTTTTTAGAGAGTACCTATCACTCTGCAGTATGCGATTCATTTCTTAATGACTCCCTTTCTCTCTCCCCCTCTTCTGCAACCCATATGTAAAGTGCAATGGTGTAGTCTCGGGGGGCCCCTCGCGCCCCCCGCGCCCCGCCCCGCGCCCCCCCCCCGCGCCCCCCGCGCCCCCCGCGCGCGCTCTCACCCGCGTCCCGCCGGGCTCCGGCTCCGGGGCTCCCGCGTCCCGCCGGCGCGGGGCTGGAGGGGGTGGCGGGTGGGGACCCCGGGGTGGGGACCCCCATGCTCGGCGGCCGGGGCGGCGCGGGCTCCGGGGCTCCCGGGACGAGGCCTGGGTTTCCGGGAGAACCGGCGGGGCGGGCCGGGCCGGGGCCCCGCGCGCGGCGGCCGGGGCGAAGCCGTCTGACTGGTCGGGGCGGCCGCGGGGCTGGGCCGGGCGCGCACCGGAAGCGGGGGAGGGGGGGGGGAGGAGGCCCGGAGCCCGGAGCCGCCCGCCAGCCCGGCGCGGCGGGGTCCCCGGCGGGGGGGGGGGGAAGGGGGAGGCGGCCGCCCCGGGCCGGGGGGCGGGGGGGGGAGGGGGAGGGGGAGGCGCTCACCCGGGTCCCCGCGCCGCCCCCCGCGGCCTCGCCACCGCCGCCGCCCGCACGCGGCCGACCTCAGCGTCGGTGCCGTCGGCGGTGCCGCCCGAGCGCCCCGTCCAGCCGCATCCCGGGGAGAAGCCCCGCCCTGCCCGCCGCCGTCCTGGTGCGCCTGGCCGCCCCGAACCTGCGACCTGAGAGGCCTCCCTCCCTCCCCTTCTGCCTCCCTCCCTCCCCTTCTCCCTCCCCATCTCCCTCCCTCCTACCCTCCCTCCCCTTCTCCCTTCCCCCTCCCTCCATCCTTCCCTCCTTCCCTTCTTCCCCTTCTCCCTCCCTCTCCCTTCTTCCCTCCCCCTCTCCCTCCCTCCCTCCATCTTTTCTTCCCTCCCTCCTTCCCTTCCCCTCTCCCTCCCTCCTTCCTCCCCCTCTCTCCCTCCCTAGCCTTCTACCTCTGCAGTCCCCTTCTTCCCCTGCTAGCCTGGCGGCCTGAGCTCAGGGACCCCCCCCCCCCCCCCCCAGCTACAGCTCCACTTCCAGCTTTTTTTTTTGATAGTTCATTGGAGATAAGAGTCTTGGGGATTTTTCTGCTCAGGTTGCCTTTGAACCTCCATCGTGGGATCCAAGCCTCCTGAGTAGCCCGGATGAAGATGTGAGAGATGGCTGGCCCCTCTCTTCATTCGCCTCCGCCAGTATTGACCAAGCTCTCCAGAGGCAACCACAGCCACCAAAACGCCCCATATTTATCTACTGTTACATGCTAGGTTATCGGCGTCCCCGTTGCCTTAACCATTTTTGTTTATCCTTACAATACTCCTAGGAGGTAGGAAGCTTTTCACATAATGGGGAAACTGAGGCACAGAGGGGTCAAATAGCCTGCCTGAGGTCACAGAATGAGGCAATGGAGACCTACAGGCCTTGTAAATCACCATGCAGCACGGACACTTTGTCTGTTTTTAGTTTTTAAGGTAATTCAGTCTTTTTGAAAAATTAACTTTTTAGAAGAACTAGTTTTAAGTAGTTGACAAAGCAGTTGCCGTTTAACAAGGCGGCTTATGAGTGCAATCTATCATAACCAATGCCGCCCCTTTCAACATTCTGTTTGCCTTTCTTACAATGTTGTGCCCCCCCCCATGCTGGGTGGGTAATCGTCTAGCCATTAATTCATAGGTTCACTCAATGAATATTTATGGGGTACACATATGCATATTTGCCAGGCACTGGCTAGACAACTATGAGAAGGAGGATAAATCTAGCATAGCACAAGTTGCACCCTAGCAGGTCTGATAAGCAGCAGTGCTACCTGCTGGGGTGTGTGTGTGGGGGGGGGGACTTCCTGAGGAGAAAAATCCCCCAAAACTCAGTGAGCCCCAAGGGAAGAAAGGCCCAGCGTGTGCATCTAAACTGCTGTAGAGTCTTTGGCTCTCCTGAATAAACACACAAAGGGCAGGAAGTCAAATAACCCAAAGGAAAGCAATAATGAGTGGAGGTCTGAATCATTCCTTGTCCTTCCCAGGGAGTGTGGTTCAAGTTCTGACACTTGTAGAGGATTTGGTGTCCACTTTGGACTTCCCTTTGAAACCTAAGACTGGTCACAGCCAAGGGGGGAAAAGACTACATCCCAGGATTAAAAGATAGATTCAAACCTGGTGCCCGTGGCTCACTCCTGTAATCCCAGCCACTCAGAAGGCTGAGATCCGAGGATTGCGATTCCACACCAGCCTGAGCAGGAAAGTCCACGGACTCTTAACCTCCAATGAGCCATCAAAACAGGTAGAAATACAGCGTGGCTCAAGTGAGAGAATGCTAATCTTGAGCAACAAGAGCCGAGGGACCACACCCGGGCCCTA
The DNA here is from genome assembly GCF_023159225.1 of Perognathus longimembris pacificus. Classification (NCBI taxonomy): domain Eukaryota; kingdom Metazoa; phylum Chordata; class Mammalia; order Rodentia; family Heteromyidae; genus Perognathus; species Perognathus longimembris. Next base: position 3,536,365 of record NC_063168.1, on the reverse strand, counting down.
AATTCAAGCCCCAGCACTACACCACACACACACACACACACACACACACACACTCACGAATTAGTGACAAAACTATAAGAAATATATCCAGAGTATAAGACTAAGGCTCCACAAAACCAACATGAGACTCCTGTAATTTAATTTCCTTTTAGAAATTGACAGAATTCATAATCACTTACATTTTACCACATAACACATAAGGAGTTAAAAACTAAGAACTAAGTACATAAACATATTTTTATAAAAATAGGGAATCAGCAGAAATAAAAGGAATATAATAAGTAAAGAGATCAGGAATCTCAGCAGAAATATTATGACTTAAAAACAAATACTTGAGGGAATATAAATAAATCTGCTCCAGTGAGGATGGGAACATCTTTATCATGTGACAGTAAAGACACGTTTCCATCTCTACCATTGAAAGGGAAAGGCCTTTCCAGTAGCCCCTACCACTAGGGTTTCTCTCTTATAGAGCATTCTATTTGGTCACACCATGTGCTAATCATCTTTCTGTTGCTGTGACAAAATACCTGAGGTTAACCATTTATAGAAGGGGGGAAGATTTATTGTGACCTGTAGCCTCAAAGGTTTCAGTCCTTGGTCATTTGTCCTGTTGCCTTCAGGCCCGTGGTAAGGCAGGTACCAGGGAAATGGCTACGTGGCAGAGGAGGCTACTCAACTCATGGAAGCCGGAAGCAGAAGAGAGACACGGAAAGAGACCCTTGCCCCTTCCTGTCTTCACTCACCTATCCAGTCTTCTTCCACCAGGCCCACCAGCTCCCAGGTGCACCATGGGCTAGCAAATAAGCCTTTCATATAGGGATGTTGGGGGCATTCAAGATCCAAACCATAACTCATGTTCTCGAGGAAATGGAAACTCAGAGAACCTAGGGAGCAATGTGATTCTGCAACTGCTGTAAGTGACAGAGTAGAACCTTCCAAACGGTGACCATTCACTGGCTAGCTTACAAGCAAAATAAAGACTCAGACCTTTCTCATAGTGAGTTAATAAAAAGGAAAACTCTTAAAACACCCAGGGAAAAAGTATACAAAAATCTTATACAGAAATGAGTAACTACTCGTGAGAAATCATGCTGACTAGAAGAAAATAGGATGCCGCTTTCTAAAAGTGCTGAAAGAAAACGTGATCTGACCTTTCATTGTTCTATTTCTATTATATATGATGTTAAAGACTTCAAGTAAAAGGCGGAGCTATGGGGCTGGGTGCCACTGGGTCATGTCTGTAATTCTAGCTACCTAGGAGTCTGGGATCAGGGACAGCAAGGTCTGGCGCCAGCTTGAACAGAAAAGAAAATGATACTCCAGCACAAAGTCAGAATCTGGCTTTGTGAAGTGGCAGCTCCTTGGTAGAACTACTTAAAGATAATTAAAAAGAAAAATAGCCAGGCTAGAAGCATGGCTCAAGTGGTAGAGCACCAGTCTTGAGCAAGTTGAGCTGAGCCACGGCGTGAGAGTCTGAACGCCCCCACAGAAAAGGCAGGCCTCTCGAGGAGGCTAAGGAGACAAGAGTCAGTTACACTATGTTTATAAGACACACCATTTCTACACAAAATACAGACACGCTGAACACAAGAGGATGGGGAGAATACACTACATAAGATTTAATTTTAATAAAGCGACTTTAGTGGACTTTAGATCCTCAGTAGTAAAAAAAGGATCACGTTAAAATGGCAAAAGAATCAATTTATTAAAAAGTATATGTAAATATAACAACAGAATTTCCAAGTACATCAAACAAAAGCTGGAAGAACCAAAGAGAGAACTAGGAAGTCTATAATTAGACAATTTTAAATTCGTTTCTTAGTGATTAACAAATAAATATACAAAAAAAATCAGTAAATGCATAGAAGATTTAAGCAACACTACTATCCAGTCTGACCAAACCATGATATAGAATATATACCACTGAGAGCAAGATAAATATTATTTTCTAGTACACATGGAATATTCTCTAAGACTGAGCATACATCGGACTATAAAAGGCTCAACAGATGAACTCATAACATTATTGTTTCTCATTACAAAAGAATTAAATTAGCAATCAACAATAATGTCTTATTAGAAAAATGCACAGATATCTGGAAATCAAGAAATAACTTCCAAATATCCTGTGGGCCAAAGATTAAATTATAGAAAATATGAGGAACTATTTGGAACTGAAATGGCACATGCAGAAAAACAGACTGAAGTAATAGAATTAGAATGTCCAAATATAGATCCACTTTGTGCATGAGTGTGTGTGTGCGCATGTGTATGTGTGTGCACTTGTGTATGGGCTTGTTCATTACTGACACTCAACGGCTTGAACCACACCCTTAGTTCTGGCTTTTTGCTGGTTACTTGGAGATAAGTATGTTGCCAACTCTTCTGCCCAGGCTGGCTCTTCAGATCTCAGCCGGTCTCAGAACTATGGAGCAGCTAGAATTATAAGCACGAGCCTCTGGAGCCTGGCTTACATCTACATCTTTGAACAAAGGTGTGAACATGAGAAAAGGAAAGCCTTTTAAACCGGTGGTGCTGGGAAAAGCTAGAAATCCAGGTGATTAAAAAAAAATGAACCTCAAATCTGTATGTAATGTAAATAAATAGCTCTTAAAATTAAGTATAAAAAAGCATTCAATTTAAAAAATAAACACAGAACCCAAAGAAACATTTCTGTAATGAAGAGGAATTTATGGCCAACAAACCCAAGCAAAGATGCTCAATCTCATTAGCCATGAGAAAAACAGAAATCCAAAGAGCTTAAAAACATAGATAATTGACAATAAAGAGAAAACGCTAACTATTAGCGAGGTTATTGAAAACTGTTGGGATGGTAAAAATGGAGCAGCCACTTTGGAAATCAGCCTGGTACTTCCTCAAAACATTAAAAATAGAGCTTCCATATGAGTCAATAATTCCGATGTTAGGTCATCCCAAGAGAAATAGAAACATTTGTCCCCACAACGGATTTTTCACTCTCCAGAGTGGTATTATGCGTAAGAGATAAAAGATGGTGACAATTCACATGCCTAGCAACTAAAGAACAAATAACAAAAATATGGCTCTACATCGTATGGCTATCCAGCAGTGAATGCAATATATATTTAGCCATGAAAAATAAAATGCTGAGCCAGGTGTGGTGGTATACACCTGTAATCCCAGCAGTCAAAATCTGAAGTAGGAGGATCATGAATTAAGGCCAGCCTTTGCTACAGAGACAGGCCTTGTCTGAAACAAAACAAAATATGTGTAAGCAAACAGCAGGTTAAGGAAAATATTTATAAAAATAGAGGTGAGTAGAGGTGTGTGTGTGTGTGTGTGTGTGTGTGTGTGTGTGTGTGTGTGAAGTGCGTAACACTATACCTAAGGGGAACAAACACAACAGTCGTCCTAGGTACACATGCTGACGATGAACTATACAACTCTTGCGTTGAGATGGGAAGGAAAAACAGAGAGAGAGAGAGAGAGTGAAGGAAGGATATATTTCAATAAAAAGTGTAAAAGGTAAAACTGTGAAAAAAGTATGTCTAGAGAATATAGAACTCTTGTAAATCAGTATGAAAAAGATGAGCCACTTGGTTTAAAATAATGTCCAAAAGATTTAGACAATTGACCCTAAAAGCTAAACAGCAAAAAAAAAACAAAACCCAAAAAACGGTTCAGGATGATTATTAGTGCAAATTCAAATCACAATGAGCTTCAGTCTGGTAAACTGAATTGTTTGACCTAAAGCTGTCTCTTACAGCGTTTAAAATCTGGGCTGGGGATATAGCCTAGTGGTAAGAGTGCTTGCCTCGTATACATGAAGCCCTGGGTTCGATTCCCCAGCACCACATATACAGAAAACGGCCAGAAGGGGCGCTGTGGCTCAAGTTGGCAGAGTGCTAGCCTTGAGCAAAAAGAAGCCAGGGACAGTGCTCAGGCCCTGAGTCCAAGGCCCAGGACTGGCCAAAAATAAAATAAAATAAAATAAATACAGTGTTTAAAATCAGCCTTAAGGTTTCTCTGTACCTAGCGAATTGAGGCCTAATGTGACGTACGATCTACTCTGTACCGATGGTGAGTTTCAGCCAATCACAAGGGACCAACTGATCAAAGCGCGTTCACGTAAGACAGATGCCAGCTGTGTTGAATTAGGCTGTCTCTGTACAGCACTTCTGTTTTCTAGCTCTCACTTCCTTTTCTCTGGCTATAAATATAACCTACCGAGGTGACAGTGTGAAACATCTGGAACCATTTTTGGTTCTGGGCTGCTGCCCTGTAAGCGACAGAAAATTAGAATTGTTATAAAGTTTGCTTTTACCAATCCCTACTAAAATAGCTAAAATTTAAACATAGGTAATATTGAATACTGACTAGAAGATGGCGCCTTCCTGTTTTAGACTCTGATAGGAATGTATAACAACATAACTACTTTGGAATATGAGCAGTTTCTTATAAAATTCAACACAGTTTCTTATAAAATTCAACACACGCCTACTCTTTGGCTCCGGTGTTCCACTCCTAGGCATTTACACAAGACAACGGAAAACACTGTGCATGGCAAGAGTCCTGTACAATAAATCTGCCTGACCCATCGCCTGTCACAGAGAAAAACTGGTAACAGCTGACAAGTTCATGAACAGATCGCTGGGATTAACATGTAAGTTAGGATACTGTTACACGGTGTAAAGAAATCATCTGCTGATTTCCCAGAACAACTTGAACTCCGTTTTCAGAAGAATGGGTTCTACATTTTTTTTTTTTTTTTGGCCAGTCCTGGGCCTTGGACTCAGGGCCTGAGCACTGTCCCTGGCTTCCTTTTTTTGCTCAAGGCTAGCACTCTGCCACTTGAGCCACAGCGCCACTTCTGGCCATTTTCTGTATATGTGGTGCTGGGGAATCGAACCCAGGGCCTCATGTATATGAGGCAAGCTCTCTTGCCACTAGGCCATATCCCCAACTCCGGGTTCTACATTTTTGATGCAGCCGTGGTCAGAATGCATACATCTGTCATAAATCGGTTTCTCAGGAAGTAAACATTTCAGATTTACTGTATACAAAGTATACCTCAGAAGACAATGCCAGCCAAAGCCCTTTGTCTTTTGGCTTGAATCCTTTAACTGACTCAGGCTCGCTCAGCGCCCAAACTCTCTCCTACGCTTCCCCAGGTCCTGAGTGATTTGCACTCTGTGTGTGCTTCATGGTGATTATCAAATGCATTTAGATTAAAAGAAAAGGAAAAAAAATCACACCCGATTCCAATGTCACAGACATTATCTGAAATTATATTGGGGAAAACATGGGCATTATTTTATTGATTCTCCTGAATTTTATTCTATTGTGCCTGAATCATTCCTGATAAGAGTATTGCTGAGAGGATAAACTTCTCCATAGACAGGCATTTCAAGGTTCCTGGGACTGACATACACACTCTCTCTGTCTGTCTCTCTTTCTCCCCCCCCCACCACCCCCACGTATATTGGGGCTCGAACTCAGGGCCTTCTGCTCAAGGTTGGAGCTCTTTCACTTGAGTCACACCTATACTTTCAACTTTTTGCTGGTTAATTGGGGATGAACATCTCATGGACTTTACTTCTCCAGGCTGGCTTCAAACCCAGATCTCAGCCCCTTGGCCGGCCATCAGCGTCAAGCTGAGAATTCCTTCTCTACGGGGACTTCCAGGAAGAACAGAAACACGCGGCTGTAAGGGAGTGGGCAGTCAGAAGCTAGATCTTCACCAGTTGGCGAGTGGGAATTGAGAACGTGTCAGCCTTAGTCCTCCCACGTTTTCAGAGGGGAACACTAGGCAATGGGGAAAAGGCTGGCCCCTGGTGGACATTTGTTGAACTTCATCTCCTGCCCCCTTGTACTAGAAGCTGCTGGAAACACACAAGCTGAACATTCTTCAAAAAGCCCCTGGATTCCTCTACTAAACTTTCTCTAGTGTGAGACTAAGGATCTCCAAATCCTTTTCACTATCTCTCCAAACGCGGGACGCTTGGTTTAGTATCCAACATGTCCGTATTTGCTGCGGTGGCTCAGGGACTTCACAGTTAGAGAAAAACACAACATGTATTTAGCTTCCCCAAGATTGCAAAAAGTACATCTCAATTCAAATGCTCGCATTACCACACCGCTTATGCAGCGACAAAGAAGCGAAGCTGAGGTGTGTTCACCAGTCAGAATCAAGCTCAAGATTGAGAAAGTAGAGAAAAAAAAATGTGAAAGACAGATTGGCCAGGGTTAGCCCAGGCTGGTCTCAAACTCACGGTCCTCCTGCCTCCAGCTCCCAGATGCTGGGGTTACAGGCACGAACAACCCTGCTCAATGGAGAATATGCAATGTTTGGGGGTTTTGTTGTTGTTGTTCAGGTGCTAAAGATCAAACCCAAGACCTCACATAGGCTAAGAAATCATTCTACCACGGATGTATGCTTCTGTTTCCAACCCAATGAGCCCGTAGTTGAAACGTGCCCTTCCCTGAGGCGAACCGCCACCTTCCTTCTCTGCACTGAGGGACACTTCCATGCAGGACCGGCTGGAGAGGCCTAACCTCAGGGCTATAGGCTGGACATAGAACAAATGGGCTCAGGCCCCCTCTGTCTCCCACCGGAAACTCCACTTCCCAGTCACCTGGACACAGGAACTTGTCATGCACAGGCTGCCCCGATGTGATGTTCCTGAGCCACGGTCCGTCCCAGATGAGACAAAAGTGGGGCCTCTGCGAAACTGGTAGCTGGGTGGCTGATTCCTTCACCGCGGACGGAGTCAGGTCAGTTAGATCAACATCCCACCCGATGGTAAACTCGCAGGTCTGCATATCCTGTCTGGGTTTTTTTAGGTATAACCCAAATAAGCGGATGTTTGTGGCCACACCCATGAAATCCACTATCCGCTAGCCAAGAAGCATGCCCAGGCCCTCAGAGGAAGCCTGAGAACCCGGGATTCGCTGCTGTTCTGGGGAGTGACTTCATCTGAATAGGGGTGCCCCTCCCCACCTCCGATTCCTCTCTCTCCTAGAAATTCCCTCACACCTCCACCACGGCTGTAGCCTCTGGACAGACCTCCCATTATAAAGGACTCCCCCAGCCTTTCAGAGCATCACCCCCTTAAAGCTTGTGGGTGCTACTGCCACCTGGTGGTCACAACTTTCCCCTGCTCGGGGGCCCCCAGATTCCTCAAAGTCCTCCGCACCCTGGGTATTTCTCTTTCTCTTGGCCTCTTTCCCATCTTCCTAATCGGAACGCCCAGGCTTCTCCAAGTTGCTGATTCATCTAATATACGAATCCATATCGATGTATCAGCAGGGAATCACGACTTCACCAAGTTTAGCCATCCCTTGGCACTTCGGAAAACAGATGGAAATCCCTGGCCCAGCGGGGTGATGCGGAGCAGGACAATGATGATTGGAACTTCCCCTTTGGAGCATTGAAGATCATCTGAAGCCAAAGCAAGGAAATGAGTTTGCTCTTTAAGGGAGATTCCCTGATGTTTGGTGGGCTGGTGGGATGGGGAGGCTGGACATGGCTTGGGCTTATAATGATGAAAAAATTCCAGGGCTTCTGGACTGCATAGAAGCTGCATTTCGGATCAGCGCAGTCCGACGTGGAGCCTGGTTAAGATGAAGATCCTAAGCCTGGAGTTCAACTCCCCAGCAATGCTGAAGCGGCCAATGGGGGGGGGGGGGACATACTTGGAGCAACACAGCTTTAAAGTAGAATTCTTTGTGTCCTGACCCTTCCAGAACCGATAGTAGTAATAATATATATTATGTAATTTTCTGGGAAATAGATGGGCCTAGGAAAAAAATTACAGTAAGCGGATCAAGTTAAGTTCAGGTAGACAAAAGCGGCATGTTTTCTTTTCTATGTGGAAGTTAGATTTAAAATGTAAGGATATATGAAAACGCACACAAGCTATATGCATATATCCACGATCAAAGTATGTCTAAAGTATGGACTATATGGGGGTGGATTTCCTTGGTGTAGCACCTTGAACGGTGGATAGTTTCACCTAATGAAAGCCAGGAGCTGAAACACGTCTTACCGGAGGGAGGTCAGGGCTAAAGGAGGGACACAGAAAAATGAAGTGAGGAGTGGTGGGTGAATACAGTTGTAATATTTAACGCACGTGTACGAAAATGGACACTGATCAAGATGCATCGAACACGTCCATGAGAGGTTGCATTGAAACCCCTTGGTACAACTAAAGATAATAAAACATAAATGAATAGTAACGATCTGACCACCTGTTACAGATGGCTCTTGCCAAGACAAAAGAGGGCGGCGGGGCGGTGGGCATCAGCCACTAGCCCAGGACTCCCGTGAGAAGCTGTTTTATTGCCAACCTATAACAAGTTACTTGGCCGAGTTCACATGAAGTCTCTGGGTTTTCCTGACTTTTGTGCCTTGTGTGTTGGTATTCGGCTGTTGGGCTGTTGGGTGCTGTGGTTCTCTGACTGTCTTTTCTGTGGAACGTGCACTGTGTACAGACCCGTGACCGGTGTCCATGCTCCAGGGACGGACATTTCCGTTGTTGCCACGGTGAGCCACGCTGTCCCACAGCTTTCAGGCGGGGACATTTGCCCTCTTGATATCCCAAGAGGGGAGGCTGATTCGCAGAGGAGGGGCAGCAAAGGCTGCAGCCCTGATTTAAGAAAAGTGAATGGACCTCCCCGCCTCCCCACTATTATTCTGTGTCCCGGGCCTGCCAAGGCCATGGTCAACGGCCCACAAAGGAGACAGTTTCAAAGTTTTATTGTAAAATGGAGATGACACATACAACACACACAGCCAGCCATCTTGGACACACATTGACGCTGGGGACTTGTGATGCGGGAGGAATCCTGTAGGCAGTACTCAGCTGTTGTAAACGATCTGGAGTAGATGGTGCTGGGAGCCGCAGTCCCCGATTAAAGGACTATTTGAGAAAGAAGAGAAAAAGTATGGGGCCAACAAAGTCTACTGACTTCATGTTTATAGTTTGAGGCACCACAAAAAGAAAGGAAAGCAAGCAACATAGCGACCTGCTTTCCCAAGTTCATGACCATTTCACAAGTACAGGGACATGCTAATCCCTAGTCTGTGTGAGGAAAAAACAAACAAACAAACATAAGTTTCTTTTAATTTCTTCTTACTGAATAACTGGCTTCATTAAAAAAAAAAAGTCATTTGTATTTTCCAGAGCCCTTAAAAAGCGTCCCCATGGACTGGAGGGGAACTTGGTAAGGCCCTAGGTCTACTCCCTAGCACAAAAACAAAACACAACCAACCAGAACAAGACCTCCGAGAGCCAGCTGGGGGGAGCCGGGGAGTGTCCTGATGGATTCTGGGTCATGAACACGGGGTAGGACAGTGGAGGAGAGGGGAGACAGGCAGAGAAGGGAGCCCGGATTCTGCCCAGAGGACAGAAGGGAGAGGGAAGGACTGCACGGGGGCTGCCAGGGCCTGACTTGCAGTTGGAAGATCCCCTTGGAGACAGTGGAGAGAGAGAGAGAGAGAGAGAGAGAGAGAGAGAGAGAGAGAGCGTCAACTGAGAGACGGCAGGAGGAGTTGTCTCCAGCGCTCTTTTGCCTCCTTCCACAAGTCCTCCCCGCAAGAGTTGCTTTCTCAGAGCCCAGAGATGGCTGGGGTGGAGAGTCTGTCTCAGGAGCCACTGAGGGCCCAGGAGTAGGGCAAGGCAGGTCTGGGCAGCGCTACTGGTCCTCCTGGAAGTAGAACTTGGTGACCATGACGGCCTCTTCCGGTGTGTTGGTGAGGCCGACGGGCTGGTCGGCCTCCAGGGCTGTGCAGAGGAACCAGCCTGGGTAGGCAGCGGACTCGAAGGTGGTCGTAGGGCCACTGTCTGAACGGATGAAGGTGAAGCGTCTGTCCTGCTCCCTGTTCTTGCTCAGGTCAGTGATGTTAACTGCCTGCAAGTCAAAAGGATGGGCAGGTGAGAGCTGTGGAGCTTGGAGGCTGGTACCGTCTGCCTCCCACCAGGCTCACTGGTGGCCCACAGAAAGTGCTAGAGAAGTGCTTGCCCAGAGACCTGCAGAGAGACCACGGGTTCCAGGTGCCCTGGGACAGCACTGACCCCAGGGTCGTCCCATTGTCACTCCTTGACTTCAGCAATCTTGCTGCTCTGCTCGGACCGTGGGCCAGTAAGTCTGACAAAGGAATGGCTCCATCATTCAAGGCCAAGGCCAGTAGAGGCAGGTGCTATGCCCGGGCCTTTCTCCAAGGGAAGGGGTGGAGGAGGGGCAGAGAGTCTCACAGTTCATGGGGCGTGGTGCATGCAGTAGCCCCAACATCTCCATGTCAGAGAACGCCATCACACTCTGCAAAAGCTGTCGCTCGCCATTGGCGGAGGAAGTGACAGTACTGTGCTCATGGCCATAGGACTTGAGCTACACTGTGGGCCAAGGTCACCTTTCCTCAGGACTCAGCAGCCCATTACGATTACATGGAATCAGAGAGTGACAAGATAGGACGCCAAGTCATCAAGGAGATGAGGATTGGAAGAGAAAGCGCCTGACCGTTGGTCTGGCTAGAAGACAGTCGGTACAAGCGGGAGCTCCGGAGCAAGACTTTGGCCCACAATCATCCAGGTCCTGCGATAAACTACCATGGTGATGTTTCCCATGACGTCACCATGTTCATACCCCCCTGCTGTCCCCAACCACGGTGAAGCCCACTTTTGCCCAGAGGGCCAAGTAAGCCAGAGTGTAATGAGCACGTTCTTATTGAAACTAATCTTTCTCATGGCAGCCAGTGCCGTGCTTCGGCAGGCTCCGAGCACGGTAATGAATGCTGAGACGAGAAAGAGGCTGGCGGAGAGGAAACGGCTACAGAGCGACCCTCACTTGCGTTCCTGCGCAGGCAGCAGACCTGCTCACAGATCCTAGTCCGCTCGGAGTCATGAGAACAAGCCGTGGCGGTTTCAAGGCGCCAGGCTTTGATACCCGAAACAGATCCTTACCTCCAACTGGAGCCTGGTGTTGTCACCAGCCTGGACACAGGACAGGCACAGCTTGCCCCCGTGGAGCCCCAAGAACACTGCATGGGCGTCGATGGGCACCACATCTATCTTTTCTGGAGAGGGGACAGAGGGGAGGATTAGGAAGAAAGATGAGGAGGCAGCGATGGCGAAGAGACTCTGGGCATGTCTGGCCTGGGGTTTCAACTAAAATCCCAGATCAGAAGGACAGCAAGGCCCTGTCTCATGGTCTGCATTTAAATAGAAGGTAAAGCAAAGCACACAGGTAACCAAGTTCCCCCAAAGGACCAACGGTTCTGGATTCTGCTCCATGTGATCTCTGCCCCCTTCGCTTTCCCAGACAACCTGTGCTCAGGTCAACAGGAACTCTGCGGATGGGCATTCAAAAAAAAAAAAGTAGCATTCAAGGGTATGATGGGATCATGAGCCTGGGGACTTGGAATCTGCTTTTTAATGCCCCCATGTAGCCAGAGGGATGTGATATGTAGATCTTGTACTCTTGCAGAGTACATCAAGGCACAGAAAGCAAGAGGTACATCAAATTGTTCAGACGAAGATAATGCCATTCCACAATACCAAACAGGGAAGTGAAATACTCTAAATGCCAGGCAAAAAGAAACTTGGGGCCAGGCACTCGTGGCTCACGCCTGTAATCCTAGCTACCCAGGAGGCAGAGATCTGAGGACCACCGTTCAAAGCCAGCCCAGGCAAGAAAGTCTGTGAGACTCTTATCTCCAACTAACCACCAAAAAAGCCAGAAGTAGAGATGTGGCTCAAGTGATAAATCACTATCCCTGAGGGGGAAAAGCTCAGGGACAGTGCCTAGATCCTGAGTTCAAGCCCTAGGACCAATATAATAATAATAATAATAATAATAATAATAATAATAATATGAAAAGAAACTGAGAAACAGAGTGGGTAAAGCTTGCTCAAATTCATTCCGGCTGGCTGGAGTGTCCTTTGAATAAGGGACATCTTCCAGCTTTGTGCATGGCAAATACACCTGGGTAGGGTTAGGGGGTGAATGACACGGCTATGTGGGTGCACGTGATAGGTGCAGGGGGACGGAAAGGGCAGTCTTGCTTTGCCTTCTGGTCCCTGCCCCTCCCAGCTGTGTGTGTCCCCCCGGACGCTGTCCAGAGGTGTTAGGTCTTGACAGCCTCTACTGCCCACTCTCCTGAGGCTGCCCTCTAGTGGCCAGGTCTGCAGCTTCACAGTGAACAAGATTAGGGTGCTCCAACTAAAGCTGTCGGGGCTCCGCAGTTTGACGCAGTCCCATCTGTCCAACCCAGACCCAAAGACACATGGACGCTACGGTCTCCCTCATAGGGAATAATTAGTACATCTCTAGGCTGGACATAGCAGAAGATCACAATAGCTCAATAGCTATGCCCGTATGAACACATAAGAGAATGCTAAGCGAAATGAACTCCATGTTAATGGAAGTAAGTGGTGTATCATTGTTGTTGTTAATTTCAACATGCCATGTGAAACTGTACCTTTTTTTCCCCCTTGTATTCCCTCCCTTTGGTCTTATTCCTGCTATCACTGTAACTGATCTTAGTCCCCCGGATACTGTATATACGTGTATTGGAACTAGGGAAGAGAAAGGGAATTCCAAAATCAAGAAATAAAGGATAAAAAGACAAATCATTCCAAAAGCAACACTTAGAAAACCATTTGGTGTAAACAACTGTACATGTCACGGTGAGGGGGGAGGGAAAGGGGGAAGGGGGAAGGCAGGGAAAATGAGGGAGGAGGTAACAAGTTGGCTAAGAAATGTACTCACTGCCCTACATATGAAACTGTAACCCCTCTGTACTTCACTTTGACAATAAAGAAAAAAATAAAAACATAAGAGATGATTTAAGTTTTTTACAAAAGCTGTCGGGGCAGATCCTAATGCCACGGAATTCAGGGGCACAAGCAACAGGGATTCGCCTAGCAACCACTCACCTTCTAATTTAGTATTTAGCCCTTGCAAGTACCCAGCAACTAGTTGGTTATTCCTCATGTAGAAGGTCTTCTGGTTAACATCCCAAATTCTGAAAAGGCAAAGGATTCAGCTCTAGCAAGCACAACCATGGGACATGCCCTGCATTCAGCGTCTTTCATGTCTTAACCTGCATCCAAGGGTGTGGTAGCTAACATGCCCACAACATAGACGGGAAGACTGAGGCTGATGATAGCTAAGCAACAGGTCTAACTCCCATAGCTGGTGAGCGAAAAACCCTTTTCAAGCCATCTCCTCTTCTTTCTCCTCATTCAGCACTCCCAGCATGCGTACATCATGTTTCAATAAAGAATGATCCATCCATCAAAGCATCTAACAGAATTCCATGGGATGCAGAAGTGTTCTCGTACCATATTCAATATGGTAGCTACCGGTCACGTGTGTCTATTGAGCTCCTTAGTTGTGGGTTTTCATTTTCTTCTACTTTCATTCATTTAAATGTAAACTTAAGGGCTGGGAATATGGCCTAGTGGTAAAGTGCTCGCCTCGTTAAACGTAAACTTAAGTAGCCACTTAGGGCGAGTGGCGACCACCGCACAATACTAGAATTTCTGCCATGAAAACCTTTCCGCCATTCCCCAGAATCCTGCTCTGAGCCTGGCAACGGCAAGGACAGCCATGCCCGAGAGCAAGCGGGCTTCCTCTCTAGCTCACCCAGGGACCCACTCGTTGGCTTCCATGGTGAAGGGCCCCTGCGTTCAGAGAGCAGAGTGGGCAGCGGGGAGCTGTGGTAACCAGGTTGGCCAGCCTGGCTTTGGCTTTGTGTCTGATCTCCTCGTTTGTGATGTGTGGCTCCTAAGCCCCGCTTTATCAGGGTGCTTTGAGCAGCCAGTGAGCTTGGGGAGAGGCGGCCAGATAAACCAACGGGCTCTGCAGGTGTGAACATCTCACTTTTTATGATGATCTTTCGTTCCTAGATGAGCCTCAGTCTGAAGAGATTCAAGATCCCTGTTAGAGGACTCCAGGGACATCTCCTGGGACCAACAACACCTCAGGAAGGAGCCAGCTCCCAGGTCTGTGTGGAGGGGGCTTGCCTTGGTTCTCAAGGGCATACACGCACGCACGGCCACCCAACGTGACTTCACTCTCAGGAAAGGATATAGGGCCCAGGGCATGCACAGACAGACAGCGCATTTACCTGTTTGTTTGTTTGGTTTTCAATGATAGTAACATCATTCCAGGCCTAACCCAACTTTTTAAAAAGCTACGATCATGTTCAGGCGCTCTACAGTTCACAGAACACTGTACTAGCCTTTTATCTTTACAGGAAACCTGAAAAGCTTGCCGTGGGTTATCACCAAGCCCATGACTCAGCTGAGGCTCCGTGCAAGGAAAATCCTCCAACAAGTCAGCGCAGGTAGCGGACGCTGGCAGTCGACGTGGGCCTTTGCGTGATACCCTGCCTGCACTTCCCATCTGTGCAAGGCCCAAAGGCCAGCCTGACTCCTGGGCTCATGGACAGCACTCGCTGGGCTGCACACCTGAGTCTCTGGGAAAGAGAACCCAGCCTGTAAGCCCTTCTCTCCCATATGGGCTAACACGGAGCGTGTAGAAGGCTTTTCTTCATTAACAGACCTCACTTCCCAGACCAAACCCAGTCCTCAGTCCTTGTAGAGCGAGTAGCCCACAGAGGTAGGTGCTCTGTTTCCTCTCTTGGGCTCCTCAGCCCCATCTGCTTGGGGAAGAAGCCTTCCTTACCTGAAGGCTTGCATCTTGCAGGGTCTTCTCCCCGAGGGGCGGCAGGCTGCCTCTGAAGGGAACAGGAGGAGGAGAAGAAGAGAGATTATATGGCTGTAAGGACCCCTGCAGACATCCATCCTGTGAACACAGCAAGGCAGCGGACAGTGCCATTTCAGCCACAAAGACGCTTCTTATAAAGAAAGCTAGCTGCTTACCTAGTCAAGCTGTGCTGTTCAGCTGCACTGTAAGAAGCGGAAATGCCCTCACTCACATTTCCAAAAAGAGAAACCCTTGCTGTTGTCACTTTCAACCTCTCCAAGTGTCGCAATGGGGTGTTGTAACTGATCCCCTCCCCCTTTTCCCTTGTGCAATTTCCCCAAAATTGAGATTTCTATTTCCCCTTCACGGGGTTCCTGGGAAGAAAAGCACAGTGAAAACCCAACTCCCTCATTTCCCTGACAGGTGTTCTGAGACTGTTTGTTGGCTTTCTAAAACACAAACCAATGGAAACCTCCCCGTTTCGTTTTAAAGCAAGTGACAGAGCTCCCAGCACAGGGGACAGTCAGTCACGAGTCACTTTGCATTTCTGTCCAGACTGCTGGACTCCAGATGAGAGGGTGCCAAACATTTTGTCCAGGACTAGATTGTAAATATTTTGGGCTTTGTGGGTCATCCAGGCTCTGACACAACTACCCAACTCAGATGTCAGAGCTTAACTCCAATGTAACTTTACTCCAAGTTGTACTCCAATACAACCTTATTTATATAACATGGGGCACTACGTAAGGATAATAAATGTTCATCCTTTTGGGGGGGTCATCGGTCATGGGGCTTGAACTCTGGGCCTGGGCACTGTCCCTGAGCAATCCAGTTCAAGGCTAGTGCTCTACCACTTCAGCCACAGTGCCAGTTCCTAAAATTTAAGAAAAATACAAATAAACATAGGGCACCCATTAAACTGACATGTTGAAATGCAATCCCTTTATACAATTAAAAAGTAATACAAATAAAAAATAAACCAAATCTTTTCTAAGAAGTGCTTTAAAATCAGTTGTCTTCCAACTGTTTCATATCTTTGAAGTCTGGCCTTGGAAAAATGGAAATAGGTCTAAATTCCTCCAGTGTCATTTGCCACATGCCATCTATGTGATGCTGAACAAATCACTTCATTTTTTTGTAGTCCTCTTCTCCTCATTCTTAGAGTGAGGATGATCATATCTTCCTCACAAGTGGGAAGAAAAAAGCAAGAAAAGAAGAGGAGGGAGAGAGCCAGAGAAAGATGGAGGGAGGCAAGAAAGAGAAGGAAAGAAGGAAGGAAGAAGAGGAGAAAAGAAGGAAGGAAGGACAAAGAGGGGAGGGAGAGAGAGAGAAGAGAGAAGGGAAGAAGGAAGGAGGAAGAAGGAAGGAATGAAGGAAGGGAAGGAGGGAGGGAGAGAGGGAGGAAGGAAGGAAGGGAGGGAGGGAGGGAGGAAGGAAGGAAGGAAGGAAGGAAGGAAGGAAGGAAGGAAGGAAGGAAGGAAGGAAAACTTGTTCCCAGCCCATAGTGGGCACTTCCATCCTTACAACATTCTAGACAGAAAAAGATAAGTATGCTCCTGTTTTATGAATATACAAAATCTAAACAGGATTTCTCTGTGATCTACCTGATGAGAAATACTAACACAGAAGCATAGACTGGAACATTTTTAGAACTCAATTAGAACCTAGAGATCATTGTTATCTTACCATATCATTATTTTAAAAAGGCCTGGAAAGGAGAGGAGACCTGCCCAAAGCCACAGAGCTTGTTAATTTAAAAAAAAAAATGCATTCCCATAAATCCAGGTCTTCTCACCTACTTCCCCAAGTTAGCTCATCTCCATGGATTTTAACTTTATTTCAAATCAAGAAGTCACAGTCGTTGCCCACATTTCTTAGTTGAGGGTTAAACCCTTCAACTAAAATGCTACAAATAAATTTCCCAAATCTTTTCAGAGTTCCTCTTTTGGAGCAGATGGGACACTTATGTAAATACGAATGCTGCCTTATCTCTCTGGGCTCTGTGGTCAAGTGGCATGTCCCATCCCCGCAGTGTCCTCCCACACCGTGGGGCCTGAGGCACTCACCCAGCTTCTTGGCATCATGGAAGAGAACTAACATCTACCTTTGAAGGCTGGCAGAGGAGGGACATGGGTGTTGTGTTTTCTCACTTCTTTGTTCAGTTTTTTTAATTTCTGTCATGATTGTTAGCTAAAGGAGGAGCATGTGTATCAACCTGCCTAGTGATTTGCTACTTCCGGCATCTGTTGACTTAAGGTGTAAAGTTTCTGGGACTTTCCTCAGTCATCAGGTGCATAATGTGGCCATCATACCTGCTGTAAGTGGAGATGACTAACGTTCAACTGTGATGGATTCTCTCCCATTTACATTTCTTATATTTCTAAAGCTCAGTGTTTAAAACATAAACGTGTTTAAAGATCCAAGGAGGATTTTAAGCTTCTATCTCACTTGTCAAGGTGGGATGGAGGGGCTCCATCTTGTTTCTTCTGACAATGTTCCAACTAAAGGTTCACCCGCGTTACAGCTCCAGGGTAAATGTTTCTCTGACTCCAAGCTAAATTCAAGGAGGGACAGAGAGAGAGAGACAGAGACAGAGACAGAGAGAGACAGAGACAGAGACAGAGAGACAGAGAGAGAGACAGAAAGAAAGACAGAGAGAGAGGAGAGATTTCTTATAAACAACAGAAGCTTTGGCTCCCAGACTTTCCTGGGTCTGTGTGCTTTCCCTCCAACTTCCCTCAAATGCCCCCAGCACACCTTCTCTGGCTATGCAGGGACACCTGTGGGTCTTAACCCTGGGCTGACCTGGGTGTGGGTTGTCCTTTATCATTTTTTTTTTTGACAGTCTTGGAGCTTGGACTCAGGGCCTGAGCACTGTCCTGGGTTCTTTTTGCTCAAGGCTAGCACTCTTACCACTTGAGTCACAGTACCACTTTTTGTTGTTGTTGTTGTTGTTGTTGTTTATGTGGTGCTGAGGAATCGAACCCAGGGCTTCATGCATGCAAGGCAAGCACTGTGCCGCTAAGCCACATTCCCAGCCCCTCCTTTATCCTTTTTAAGCTGTGCCACCCCAATGTGTGGAGACTGTCGCGGTCTCCTTATCTGTTAGATGGAGCTAATAACAGAAGCCACACCGTGGCTGCTCCAATGACTCAACATTACAGTGTGAATGACTTGGTTAGCCCTGACCCTCCCATGCAGGAATTGCATGCTAAGGCACTACAAAAATAGCTTTGCCTTTTTTTTTTTTTTTTTACCCCATGTACAATGGGAGAGAGGAGTCATGCTGCCCCATCCCTGCAAGCTCTGCCCCATATTCTTAGCCTCTCTGTTGTGCATACTGACCCACGCTCCTTTCCTGATGAACTGACTCGTATGCCTTCTGCACCAGGTACTGGCCCACCGGGGCTTCCTGCTCTAGTCTCAAGCCCCCTCTGACTCCAAAAGAGAGGGGAGAGGAAAAGAAGGGCAAGTTCTCTTCCTCTCCTCACGCTTCTGGACACAGTTCCACTCTTAGTTCTGTTTTATGGTGCCAAAGCCATTGGTGTATCTGGGAATTCTGCCCAGAGGACTTCTCTGACTAAACCTATTCTCATTTCTGGGTACTCAGCCCCCAACTCTGCTTCCCAAATCAAGCTTAGTGACAGTCGTATGCAGTGGCCTCTGCCTTCCAAGAGTAACTGGTGACTTCATCTGAACTTCTGGACACCACCATGTACCTAGTTCTTTCCACAGGAGGACCCCTGGGCAACTGAACCAGTAGTGACAAGAGAAATAACCAGGACACAATGGGATTCCGTTCAGGCATGGGGACAGAAGCCTGGCTACCTACATCTTACAAGTGCTAAGATGTAGCTGTGGGGCCACAGCAAGAGATAAAGAAAAATGCTACCATGCGTGGACTGTGGAGCCTTGAGACTACTTTTCATCAGGAGTGGGAAGGCCAACTTCACAGAGGTCTTAAATTGATGCCTTACACGGATGCTCAGCACAGCGCTAGAGGTGTCCAACAAACATCAGCTAGTTCTGAATTTCAACTCATTAGACTTTTTACTGTAGAATTTCCACTTAGCTGCTTCTTCTCCTTCCTCCTTCCTCCTTCCTCCTTCCCCCTTCCCCCTTCCCCCTTCCTCCTTCCTCCTCCTCCTCCTTCCTCCCTCCTCCTCCTCCTCCTTCCCCCTTTCCCCTTCCTCCCTCCTCCTCCTCCTCCTCCTTCCTCCCTCCTCCCTCCTCCTCCTCCTCCTCTTCCTTCCTCCCTCCTCCTCCTCCTCCTCCTCCTCCTTCTTCACTTTGAGGTCCTTGTTCAGGTTTACCAGTCTTGTCTTCTGAATTTTGGGGTGTATTTTTTTTCAAGGCTCGTGTGTGTGTGTTTGTGTGTGTTTGTGTGTGTGTGTGTGTGTGTGTGTGTGTGTGTGTGTGTGTGTGTGTGTGAGGACCTTTGAGCCACAGCTTCACTTTGGTTTTGGCTGATTAATTAAAGAGAAGATCTTATACTTTCCTGCCCAGCTGGACTTGGAAGCTCAAACTTCAGATCTCAGCCACCTGAGATGTTACCAGCCCCCAGTTTTCAGGGGTTTTTAGAGACTGCCCCTGATTTGAGTCACCACCCACCCCCAGTGTCCTTCAATTTCCTTCTTTCTTCCCTCTCTTCTCTCCTTCCTTTCTTCCCTCCCTCCTTCTCTCACTTCCTTCCTTCTTTCACTGTCTTTCTCTTTTCCTTTCTTCTTTCCCTCCCTACTCCCTTTCTTCTCTCTCCCTGTCTTTTTCTCTACGCTGGAGTTTTAACTCAAAGCCTCACACTTGCTAAGGAGATATTCTACTGCTGAGCTTCACTTCCAGCCCTTGTTCTGCTCTGATTACTTTGTGATAAAGCTTTTTTTTTTTTTGTCTAGGTTGCATCTGGACCACAATCTTCTTTGTGTATGCTTTTGCATGTAGCTGATGACAGTCATATGATCAACTTCTTTCCATTGATATAAGGACTTACCAACCTTTTGCCTCGCTGACCTGATTGGTGCCTTGGTCTCCTCAGCCACCCCTGTAGCTGAGATGACAAATACGCAACACGACATTCATCTATTGGTTGAGAAGGGGTGGCATGAACTTTTGCCCAAGCTTGCCTAAAACTGTAATCCCACCAATCATAGGCTCCCAAGCAGCTAGGATTACAGGTGTGAGCCACCATGTCCATCTTCTCTGATACATATCTCCCAAAGATACCTGTTTTTGAGACTTTGTCACCAGAGTAATGCTATTGGGAGATAGTAGAATAATTGAAAGGGGAGCCTAATGGGAGATCCTTAGGTCACTGGAGGTGTGCCTTTTAAGAGAATTATAGAGTTCCATGTCCTTTCCCATCTTACTTCTTGCTCTTTGCTTCCTAGCTAATGAGGTGAGCACTTCCTACATTTGCCACAATGAGTCAATCCAAACTTCCAAAACTGTGGGCCATCTAACCTTTCTATAATTTAATTACTTTAGATATTTCATTATATCAACACAACGCTACCTACGGTTTTCCGGTAGTTCATTGGAGATCAGACTCGCATGGACTTTCCTGCCTGGGTGGAGTGAGGGTCACACCCCTGCAATCCTTGCTACTCAGGAAACTGAGATCTGAGGATCGACGGTCGGAGTCAGCGTGGACATGAGACTCTTATTTGCCATTAACCACCCAAAAGTCAGAAGTTCAGCTGTGACTCAAGTGGTAGAGTGATTCTTGTTGCAAACCGCGGGCAGCACCTTAATCTACAGCGACCCGGAGCAAGGCAGTGATGGAAACGGACCTGCGAACTGGTTTTGGGGCACCAGGGGGCCTGTGCCTCTCGCCAGCAACAGACGCCCCAAGGTCCCGTTAACAGGGTCTTTTTTGGCCTTGGAGCAGGGGAGTACGTGCAGAAAGTAAGGTAGCAGTCTCACCAGCATGTGAAACAATCCTAGGGTGAGTGAGTCCTTAGGAAGCAGAGACAAGCAGCAACCCACCACAATTTGCATAAGCCTGTGTCTAACTCCAAGGTCCAGGAAGGTTTGGGTACTGACTAATTCACATTTAGAGTGGAATTGTGGGTCTCTGTCCTGCTAGGAGCCATTGATCTTTCTCAGGCCACTGGCAGCTTTCTGAGAGTCAGAGGTTGGCACCCCAATTCTCGTCATTAGACCTCATGGCTCAGCACACACAGATTCCCACCACCCCTGGTCTAGTTTTCATGAGTTTCCAGAGGTACATGTTTCCTTTTGCCTTCTGGGCTTTGGTGATTCACTTTTTAAGGCTGCTTCTCTTTAGGCAAGAGAAGTTGGGGGGAAGCAAGGGCAGGGGGTCTAGGGGAGGAGACAGTTGTATTGCTACCAACTGTGCTGTCGTCTCTGTCATGGTCTTTTGAGTCTTTGTCACTGAGCAATCTCCCCCTCCCCCACCAGCTTGTACACCACTTCATGAAGATTTCCATGAGTTCTCACACCAGGTGTGTGTGAGGCAGATAGAATAACACCCACTTTCATGGTGGGAATTTACGCAGCGTCACTTTATAGGAAAAGAACTCAGAGGCTTAGAAAGATTAAATTACCTGCCCCAGAATGAGGCCAAATCAGAATTTGAATCCAGTTTCTGTCCTTTCCACCCTAATAATCCTCCCAAAAAGGTATTTGGCTTCTCTCTGCTTCCTGCATGACTAACAGGGGCAAGAATCCTGCTTGTTCTATGGAATTCCTTTTGGTTTGAATTCATCCTCCATAGGTCGATTACGTAGCCCACTATTTCTTGAAAATTCGGAGGACTTTCCTGTTTTTACTCCTCTCATTAATATTTATTTTCTACTATCTTTAGTTGTACAAAAGAATTGCCATTTAAGAAAGCAATTTATGAATAATGCATCTTAACCAATGCCTCCACTTTCAACCTTCTCGCTCGTTCCTTCTATTCTACTCCTTCCTTCACTTGTCTTAATTTTGTAGGATAGACATTGGAGTCTCGAGTGCATTCTTCCTCTCTTCCCCTCTTCTTTTGTCTACTCCTTTCCCCTTTATCCCACCCTACCCCTTTCAAATGCCCACTTGGGAATTATCTTTTTGGTAAAAAGGAATGATTCTGAAACCTTACACGGATTTTAGGTAACGTCTTGAAGGTCTCCAGCTGGTGAGCTGGAGCTGTGAGCCAATCGCCCTGGTTTCCCCAGGACGTTCTCAGCTTTGTTTCTGAAAGTTCTGCAGCTCAGCCAACATCTCAGTCCCTGAAAAACTAAGGTCGCTGGTTCCACTCAACTATAAATTATTGTTTAAATTATCTTTTAAGTAGTTGTAGAAAGGAGTTGCCATTTAACAAAGTACCTATGAATCAAGATGCATTGGATTCATAAGCTATGATTCTTTTGTTGTTGTTGTTGTTGTTGCTAGTCCTGAGTCTCAAACTCTGGGCCTGGGTACTCTCCCTGAGCTTCATTTTTGCTCAAGGCTAGTGCTCTACCACTTTAGCCATAGTGCCATTTCTGGCTTTTTCTAAGTCATTTATGGGAGATGAGAGTCTCACAGACTTTCCAGCCTAGGCGGCTTCAAGCTTGGATCCTCCCTGAGTAGCTGGAATTGCAAGAGTGAACCACTGGTGCCGGCATAAACTATGGATTCTTAAAAGGCACTGGCACTTCTGATGGGTGATATCACAAACGACAGACACAATTGACTGTTAATAGTTGTATCTTGTCAAGTCAGCCTTTTTTTTTCTCTTGATGGGGACATTGTTTATAGATAGGGATAGATGATAGATAGAAGGTAGATAGATAAATAGACAGACGGACAGACACACAGATAGAAAACCACGACACTATTCAAAACTCTGAGTCTTCTACCCAGGAAGATAAATCTTAGAAGCTATAATAGTGATTAATCACATCAGTCAATTATTTTCACCTTAATCCAGTTGATTGTCAGTCAAGCAATCCATCTTTAACTTCTAGCGACATGATCCAAGGTAACATCCTTCCCTAAGAGCTTAAAACTATTTTCAAACTTTGATCCCCCAAAGGATTTATCTTTTAACCATCCTTGCCCTCCCTCTTCCGTTCATACCAGCTGTAAGGTAAGTGGTGGGGTCCCACACGCAGAGAGAAAGCAGAGGTCTGGAAGGCCTGGAAGTAATGCAGAGTATGTGCAGAAAGCCCCATCTTTATCCTTGACCTAGTTCTCACTCTCCTAAGTGCTCTGGTGCTTAGTTGCAGCAGGAACCTCAGAGCCTTCTGGCCTTAGATGTACAATGTGGTCCCTTTTCCCCAAAGGAGCTTGTTTTGACTGATTGCCTGAATTCCATTGCCTTCATGCCCACTTGTATGTGTTTAGCAACCAAGTGTGCCGATTCAAAATACTTTGAATAAAAACCATCTTTATAGTAGCCGTTTCTTACATTTATGTTACTATCTAGTTCTGGGAATGGCTCTGGCATTCCAATTGATATGTTTGGAAAATATGTTAGCTCAAACTCCTGCTAGAGATGGTACTACCCAATGGGGGGAGAGAAGGAACCACAGTCTGTCCTTGGAATAACTGCTTCTAGTTCATAAAGCAATGGCCTCAGTACTACCACAGCACAATGTAGTGGTCTGGATACAGACTCATTTTCAGTCAACCCAGCTTCTCCTCTTACACTGTCTGGTCTTGGGAAGATTACTTCATCTTTCTCTATTCCCTCTTTGCAAAATGTGAACAAAAGTGGTCTTTCTTCATACGGACTTTCTTCCTACGAGGACTGAGATAAGCCATGGACAGGCCTCTGCAGAACACCTGACGATTAAATCCATAGTCTGGATATGCTGACTATTAACATGTGCATGATACCCAGAGCATCTTCTGGCTTCCTCCTGACCTTAAGAAGAGAGAGGCCCAGCAAGAAGAAAGGGTCTGGCTCAGGAAGAACGAAACAAGTTAGAAACTTGGTCTTCAACAATCCAAAACTATTTTTTTCCTTGCCCCACCCATATTCTAATCAGAGATCCCGGTAATGTGTAGATTGAATGTTTGATTTGCGTATTTTGCTACCCCGGGGCTTGACGTCAGAGGCTGGGCCCTGCCCCTGAGCATTCTGCCTCAAGGCAGCCACAGCTCCACTTGCCCCTTTCGTTGGCTAATTGGAACTGAGAGTCCAACAGAGTTTCCTGCTCAGGCTGCCTTAGAACTGCCATCCTTAGTTCTCAGCCACCCTAACAGTTAGGATTATAGGCATGAAACACCAGTGCCCAGCCTTCAATTTGATTTTAATCGCTCTATTTAATCAGACGACCACACATAATAAAATAACATCTGGATTTCCATTTAAACAACGGGAAGTTCCAGAGGCCCGGGTCAGCATTCACACACGACCGCGTAGATGAGAATTACCTAGTGCCGACAATTTAGTTCTCTGCAGTCCCCACCCAGCTTTGTGACGCGAGACGGCATATTTCTCACAAAGCTCACACATTCCTTCTGTTATTTTATAGAGATATTTCTCCCAGCGCCCTCTTTCTGCCAACAGCGGGGGAGGAACAAGATTCCCAGGCCCCCATCACATTGCTCATCGTGTACACCCTGCTCATCCACCCGGCCTCCCCGGGGGTGCTCTCCACTCTCTCCCACGACTGGCCGAGGGCTCCACGCGCCTGACCTTCCCCGGGAGCTGGCTGGCTCCACAGGCACGGAAAGCCCTGGTTAGACCCCAGTGGTTGACACGTCCTCCCCCATTCTTCAGATGGACCAACAGGGCGGGAAGGAGCTTACCGAAAGCCATGGGAGCACCCGCGCAGTAGGAGGGCTTCGGAGGTCTCCAGCCGCTCGCTCCAGCCTCCTGGGAGGCTTCCTTTAAAGCCACGGCCAGGCAGCAGCTCCAGGGTGGGGCTGCTCCTCCCCGCTGACTACCTGAGAGCCGGAGGGGAAGCCCGGCCCCTCCCCGCCACCCACGGGGCTGGATAGCCAGAGGCAGGGGGGCAGCCAGGCCCTGCCTCCCGAAGGCTGACTCAGCTCCGTAGACGCCGGACTGACTTTTTAATCTGTGAACAAGTAGTGGTCAGGTATGGGGGGGGGGGGATGAGCTGGATGTATGGGGTTGGACCTCAGTGGCCACCCCAAACCCCAGCCGCCTCCCAGCTCATCCATGCACACACGCATTCATCCAGAAAGTATGCGCTGACCGGACCCGGTGTGTGGGGTTCACTCCGCCAGCGATCTGAAACCAGCCAAACCAGGGCTGTGATGGAGGAAAGCAGGCAAGAAACACATGCCACGGGAATGGGACGTGCGTGGCTTAGGGAGCTACGAGCCCCCCCCACGTCCCCCCTTTAGTGTTGCCATTGCCGTGGTGCCGTCTGTGGAGGAGGTCAGATACTCCCTCCCCCTTTCTCTGGGAGCTCCGCGCGTCCTGAGCCCCTCTTCTCCGTTGCCATTCAGAACTCACTTACTCTAGCTTCCTGCTTTGGAAATGAGACAGCTAGGTGAGTCTGGGCATGTCACTCTGCACTCCAGGTCTTGCTTTAAGAGCAGCAAAAGGGCCTGGTGCGCCCTGAACCCTCCCCCTCCAACTTGGGGGGTGGCGGCAACCAGGTAGTGGAATACAGACTATAAAATGGCTCGTGAATCGCGCGCCTGTAACAGGCAGAGCCTGGCTCCAGGCAGTGCCCTAATCCACCGCGGGAGAGGCTAAGGGGTAATCCATTCCAACACGGCTTCCGATATCGTCCCCCGTAGCCGCCCTAGCCTTTCTGACAGACACGCATTTGCAGTGCCTGCTCCATCCCAGACCTCTCCTTCCCAAGCCTGCCACTTGTCCTTCAAGGCCCATCAGGTATGAATGGATCTATGGTGAGCAGCTGCATTAAACTGACCAGCTGTCAGAAGTCAAGAACTAGAACGCAAAAAGGCCAAGAATCTTGTAACTACGGGGGCTCATAAAGCCATGAGAGGAAGGGTGGGCACCTGAGGTAAACGCACGGGGAAATAAAGAAGACCAGTTTGCAAGGAGAAAAGAATGAAGCAGGCAGACAGGTACAGAATGATTTGGTCTTAGATGAAGAGACAACTGTAGCTGCCTTCATGTCTCCTAACTTTCCTGACCGCAACTAGCAACTCCCATGTAAGTCCTGCTGTACTTCCTGTTGCTGTGTCTTGTCTCACAAACTCCCCTTTCAGCCAGAACAAGTTTAAGCTTGTCCATCTTTTACAATCAAAACCTGATTTAGATAATCCTACAAAATCAGCCAAGCCACATACAAGGAAACCGAGGGAGTCAATAAAACGGAGAGCACAGCAGTTGGCTGCTGATTAATTCTAGTTACTTAGGAGGATGAAATCTGAGGATCTCACAGTTTGAAGCCAGCCCAGGCAGACAAAGCCAAGAGACTCGTATCTGCAATTAATCACCAAATAGCTAGAAGTGGAAGTGTGGTTGAAGAGTTAGAGTGTCAGCTTTAATCTGAAAAAGCTAAGAACAAGAGTGTGGGGTCCTGAGTTCAAGTCTCACTACCAGATCTCGCAAACAAAAATGAAAACAGAGACGATAGAATCATTTTCTTATCATTAAGGCACAAGTAAACAGAAATGAAGAACCAATTTGCTACATTGACATAGTACACTTGAGTTCATAAAACATGTTGTCAAGAGTCTGTTTTCTCAGTACTGTGTGCCAGAAGCTTTGTCTAGTCAGTACCCTGCCTCCTGTTGGTGAGATTTTCCTCTTTTTTGCTCTCCCTTTATATAATAATCAAATAATCACTTTCTTTGACTATAATGACATATACAAAGCGATGCATATTTAATGTATAGATATAGTTACTTGGGGGATAGTTTTATATTTGTGAGACCATCACCACCATCAACACCATAAACACATTCATTGCTTACCAAAGATTCTTTTTGTCTCTTTCTTTGTTTCTATTATGTTTTGGTAAGAATATTAAATATAAGATCCATCTTTATACTTTTTCTTTTATTGCTAGTACTGGGGCTTGTACTCAGGGTTTGGGTGTTGTCCCCTAGCTTTTTTGCTCAAATCTGGCACTTTACCACCTGAGCCACAGCTAAACTTCTGGTTTGGGGGTGATTAATTGTATCTAAGAGTCTCATGGACTTCCTGCCCAGACTGGTTTTGAATGTTGATCCTCAGATCTCAGCCTCCTGAGTAGATAAGATTACAGGTGTGAGTCACTGCTGCCTGTTTTGTTGTTGTGTGTTTTTGCTTTTTCCAGTCCTGGGCCTTGAAAATAGGGTCTTTCTCTCTAGCTTTTTTCCCCAAGCTTTCCCCTCTACCACTTAAGCCACAGCTCCACTTCCAGCTTTTTCTTTTTGCTGTTTGGAGATAAAGAGTTCTTGTCCATGCTGGATTCAAACTTTGGTCCTCAGATTTCAGCCTCTTGAGTAGATAGGTACTCATTGGTACCCAGCTTTTTTAGGTGTGTGTGTGTGTGTGTGTGTGTGTGTGTGTGTGTGTGTGTATTTGTGCCAGTCCTGGAGCTTGAACTCAGGGCCTGGGTGCCATCCTTGAGCTTTTTATTGCTCAAGGTTACTGTTCTACTACTTGAGCCATAACTCCACTTCTGGCTTTTTAAGTTTTTAATTAGAGATATTAGTCTCACTAACTTTGTTGCCTGGGCTGACTTTGAACCATGATCTTCTGATCTCAGCCTCCTGAGTAGATTACAGGCATGAGCTACTGGTCCTGAGCCTAGCTATTTGTTTTCATTTATTTATTGTTAAAGTGAACTACAGAGGGGTTACAGTTTCATATGTAAGGCAGTGAGGACATTCTTACCCAACTTGTTACCTCCTCCCTCATTTTTCTCCCACCTTCCCTCCTCCCCTTCCCTCCCGCCCATGAGTTGTACAGTTGGTCTACACCATATAGTTTTTTAAGCATTACTCTTGCATTGGTTTGTCTTTTTATCCTTTGTCTCTTGATTTTGTTATTCCCTTTCTCTTCCCTAGTTCCAATACAGGTATATACAATATCCAGGGTACCAAAATCAGTTACAGTGACATCAGGGGTAAAACCACAGGAAAGAAACAAAAGAAAAAGGGCATAATTTCACATGGTATGTTGAAAATAACAACAACAATGATAAACCACTTGTTTCCATAACGTGGAGTTCATTTCAATTAGCATTATCTTATGTGTTCATATGAACATAGCTACTGAGCCCCTGGCTCTCTTATAGTCATTTTAAGTATATAGTATTGTCAGCTATAAACATCGCATTTACAGAGCTCTCTAGAACTTACTAATCTTGCATAACTGAAATCCTGTACCCTGTAACTGTCGCCTTCCTTCCTCTAGCCCTGGCTACCACTCTCCTGGTCTCTCTTTCTATGTGTCTGGCTGTTTCAGCTTCCAGGTGTGTGATCTTGCAGCATTTGCCTCAGTGTCTGGCTTACTTCATTCAGCCTAATACCCTCCAGACTCATATATGGTTCCTAAGTGGCAGGATTTCCTCCTTCAAAGGATAAATAGTATTCCATGACATGTATATGCCACTCACCCTCCCTGGGCAGTTATTTTCATAGCTTGGCTTCTGTGAATAGTGCCACAACTTTCAATTGCCTTCTCCTGTCTGCAGCTACAGTCCACGAGGAAAATGGTCTGTGGGAGCACAATCTAAACCCGAGTGTTGTTCAAGCTGAAACTGGAAGAAGAGGAACAGCTCTTCTTCCTTTCCCACTGGCAAAGCTATCAGGCATGAGACTCTACAGCTGCGGGCTAGTTCAATGTGGGGTTTGTCATTTAACACAAACAGCAGAAACAATGACCAAAACATCTATATGTGCCTCCAAAATGCATTTGTTCCATGAATAGTTACTCTCCACATACAATATGCTGGGTATATCCACCCTGTGCCAAGGCGAAGAAGGTGGCCATGTCCATGATCTAATATGATCCAGAATCTTCTCACCCAGCAAACTACAACATAGGATGACAGACTTGAGCCTGAAGGAAGCAGGGACTTGGGGGGACCACAGGCCCGGAAAAGGGTTCGGGTGAGGAACATGGGTGGAAAGGAGGAGTGAAGAGAGGCATGGCTGAAGGGTTCAGACAAGCATGAGAAATTTGCCAGCTCAAGTGTAACATTTAAGGGGGAAAATGATGAGAGCGTAAAGGAGACGGCCCCTCCTGCCCAGACTCGCATTCCTTTACTTTATCAAGGGCTTTGGGTTTGGGATAGAGCTGGGGGTACCAGCACGAGAGATTTGAGGTGGTAATCTGGTTGGAAGGGGGGAAAAGTCTAGCAACTTTTCAACTTGGATGGCTCCCTTCCATGTTGGGCAGTGGGGATTAGGGAGTTGATGATAATTATAGGGTCCTATGGTCCCCAAACCACTAGCGACACAGGACCTTTGAGGATAATTCTGTATCCCAAATGCTAAGTGGTGTGGGTCCCCTGAAGTAGTTTTCTCTCTGAGGTTGGCAGCTTTCATAGGGACAGTAGAAGCATTTCGACCATGGGACACCGTGTGTTAGAATTCCTGGAGAGACTGTGCTTGCAGCTCCTCTGTGCTAACAGGAATGTGTGCTAAACCTGTGGTCTACTGCAAAGAATTGCATCATTGGCAAAGGAAGCTACTCTCAGGAACACAACGATCCAGACACAGGGTTGCTTCAGACTTAGGAGTCGCCCCAGCTAGCTTGATCCTAAAGCAGAGGTCAAGATCACCTACTTCTAAGTCAGGAAGGCCTATCTTGTTTGTTTTGTTACAAAAACACAGAGTGTACTATTAAACAAGACCAGCCTCTGCTTTTCTGGAAAGGAGGCTTTGAATAGATTGCTTCATGATGGCACAATAGATGACATGATGATTTCGTGTACGT